>NC_140136.1:12645145-13845145 GCF_964035555.1 Netta rufina
AATCCCTTTGCAAAGGCATTTTTTAAACCCTGCAGGGAAAGAAACTTACCAAAGCAGTGGGGAAGGGGCCATGTGCCTGACTGGCTTTTATTTGTGCAGGAACACTTGAATTTACATTTTGCAAAATGCTTTGTGGCTTGTGCATCGTCACGCTTCTAGGACAGGGGCACCAGGCGAAGGCGCAAACGTGGAGGTGCCAGAAGGCTGAGCCCACCATGCAACGTGCCCCTGAATGTGTTCCTTTTTCTTAGCCTGCTTGTTGGGTCATCCTGGGAGGCTGCAGAGAGCATCCTCCTGCCAGGACACAGCGTGGCCTCGGTGGGTGATAAAGGCAATGACTCCAGCAGCTCTGCTGCAGCCTTCTCCCCTTCTGTGGACAGGTACAAGGCACAGAACTACCCCAGCAACTGCGAGAAGATAACCATCCTCAACACCACCTCCTTGGAAGCAGAGGTGCATTTCTTCTTTGAGCACGACCTCAAAGCAGACACGTTCCTTTTGGACCCTCCCAGCATGACGCTGAAACCCAACGAGAAGCAGGTAGGGGACGGGCAGGCAGTGGTGGCAGCACCCAGGGGCTGCTCCTCCTGCTCACCAAACCCTCTTCTCTGCTTTTTTGGGGGGCTAGGAGCTGAGCCTTTGGGCGTACCCCACGTCAGCTGGCCTCATTGAAGACAACCTCGTGTGCTGCATTAAGGAGAACCCGGAGCCGGTGGTCTTCCCCTTGTGCTGCCAGGGGGTGCGGGTGGAGCTGGGGGTCAGCCCCAAGCAGGTGCACTTCGACAAGCTGCTGCTGCACAGGTCAGCTACCTGGGGGCCATCTGCTAGGGCAGGAACAAGAGCAGTTTGGGCTCTCTGGCTGGCTGTGTGCCTGCTTAGGATGGGACTGTACCGACATCTCCCCTCATCACTTCCCAGTCTCCAGCTCACCATTCCTCGCTGGCTGGGACATCCCGTGGTGGCTGTGAGCTCCACAGTCCCCAGCAGTGCTGGGCATTGGGTATCCTGATCCACAGCAGAGCTGTGTGTGCCCCGGTGCTCGTGTTAGCTGACTCCAGCTGGACATGCTGGAGAAGTCCCTGTTCCACGTGCTGTGGCCCTGAGCCACTGCTTCATCAGTGTCTCTCTGTTCCCAGGGGAAGAGCCTGCTGGTTCAGCTCCAGCTCTCCAAACACCACAGCAGTCCAGTTGCCCTTCCCTAACTCCCTTTTTCTGGCTGCTGTCCCCCAGGACCTCACCTCTCAGGCTTATCACATAGGGCAGACACCCAACTGGTCTCACCCATGGGGCTGCCCCGAGCTGCCTCCAGTCGCGATGCTCGCCCAGCCGCCGGTGCTGAGCATCCCCGTGTCCCTGCAGGAGGGACAGCAAGAAGCTGGTGCTGCGAAACTCCAACCCGCTGCCCGCAGCCTGGAGGCTCAGCGGGCTGGAAAACCTCGGCGAGGACTTCTCGGTGTCACAGGATGAAGGCGTGGTGGGGCCCTGCACAGAGCTGGAGGTGTACCTGCATTTCATGGCCACCAAGGCGCTGAGCGTGAAGAAGACCATCCGGCTGGAGGTGAGGGCACCCTGCTCTCCCCAGCAAGGCTCACCTGAGGTCCTGAGGGATGGAGGCAGTGCGGGGAGGGTATCCTTCAAAGAGGGCTAAAGGAGGAGGCTTCTTGAGCTTCCTTCTGCTTGTGATTTTGGGGTGGGCAGGTCTTAGCAGCAAGGGGCTCCTGCTGAAGAATGGCTTTTTGGAAACCAGGTGACTACTAGGGTGTTCTTGCAGCCGAGCTTCATCAAGCAAGTGTAAAACCACCACAGCAAGTAAATTGTGGAGTGAGGGAGAGATGTACATGCAGACACAAGCTGTGCCCCTGACGCCTGCTGCCTCAAACTGTATTTGCAATGCATCCCCGAGCATCCCCATCCCAGACAGCCGGGTGTTGTCCCCACGTGGTGTCAGCCTGGATCACGGGGCAGCATCCTGAGCCCATGCCACAGCACCTTGCTGCTCTGCAGGGCTGAATGCTGTCGTTTGGTTGTCCAGACATTGGTGCGTTCTCAGCACCCATCCTGAAGTCCATCTGTGGCTTTTAACATAGGGCAGCAAACTCTCACCCTGGGATTTTGTCCCCCATGGCTGCCTTTCAGTGAGGGTGCTGGGTGATTTAAGAGACCGATAGCCCACAAAGCAGGGGAGGCCATGGTGGAGCCAGCCAGTAGAGACAAGGACCATTCTGTCACCTACTGAAAGAATAGAGGAGAATTGTCCGAGCAGTGTTTGTTTCTTGCTGCCTCAGGTTTCAGATGCAGAGAACATCCTGGGGATTGTTCAGATTGAAAATATCCAGATCCACGCGGAGGCCTATGATGTTGCTCTGAGCATCACCATCCCTAAAGGTCAGTGGTTGCACCCAAACCAACATAGTCCAGGTTGCAGGCTGCTGGCATCTCCTGGAGGCGCAGCGTAGCACATAGAGTTGGTGGATCTGTGCTTGGAAGCAGAGAGATGGAAACCAGGCTCGTTAGCTGCTGACTCCTGCAGGTGCTCTCCAAGCAAGAGAAAGGGCAGCGGAGCAGCTAGGGAAAGCTCCCAGGATGGGGAAACCTGCTGAGGATTTTGTGATGTCTGAGAACTTTGTTTATGTACCTTGTCGCTTGGTGCAGCCTCCAGCAGCTCTCAGATATTCACCATCTCCTACCTCTCTCTGTGGGAACACTGCAGGTACAGATGGCAACGTGGATTTTGGAGTCCTTAAGGTGCTGGATGATACAAAGCAAGCACTGACCCTGAAGAACAAAGGGAAATATGAGATCGCATACAGGTGGGTCGCAGCTCTGGCTGCCTGCTCTGTCCGTGCACAGTGCCACCCTCTGCCCAGCTCTGTGTCCCGGTCTGTCCATGGCTGGAACCTTTTCCCATGCTGGCTTCCTCATAGTTTGGGTAAACACAAAATCCAGGCTCTCGTACCTCAAATATTTTAACAGAGCATACAGCCACAAGTAGTTCTTGTGGCTCAGCAGGAACCAAAAGAAGAGGCTGAAATTTAAGCTCCCCGTACTGCTGAGATTGGTTCCCTTCATTTGAGGGTGTACTCATTTCTCTCTGTGAAGGTCTTCAAAGGAGGGAATGACAAAATCAGTGTTCAATTGAGCTTACAGCACTCCTGTCTGTAGACTGTGTCAAAATCTGGGATTTCCCAAGCAGAAATGGATCCTTTCATTTATTTATTTTTTTTCCTTAAGGTCCTATGCAAGGTGCTGGCTGTGCTGCTGCCACCCAGGACCTCTAACCACGGAGGTCTTTGTTCCTTCCCTTTGTCCCCAGCTTCCTGATAGAAAATGCAGATACCAGCATCCCAGACTTGGCATCCCACTTCTCTATCCAGCCACAGGAAGGCATGCTGACCGTCTCTGAGCGCCCCGTGCAGGTCCAGCTGCTCTTCCACCCCAAGGCAGAAATAAGCATCGAGGACAAACCCATCCTGAAGTGCCAGGTGAGCTGCCCAAGCCAGGGGGCACTTGTCCAGGTGTTAGCAGGACGTGTGTCCCCTGGAAGGAAAGGTTTAGCTGGGGAACCCTCTCTTAGATGTATACAGCAGTCTTCCAGAAGCTGTTGGGGATGCTTCTTAAGTAGAGCTGAAAATCTGGCTCTGGAGGAGGCATTGAAACAGCTGGATTTAAATAGGGGAGGTTGAAGGGGACATGGGGTGGCATTAGGGGACAGCGGGGCTGGCTGCCTTGCTGCCTTACCAACCCCTCCCCTGGCTGCAGGTGATTGAGCCCAGCCTCTGCAATGGAGGGGAGACCATCGCCATCATCCCCGTGCGGGTGTCCGCCAAAGCTGTGTTCAGCAAGTACAGCATCACCCCGGCCTCGTTCATCAACTTCGGCGCCCTGGTCAACGGCACCAAGAAAACCTGCGCCATCACGCTGGAGAACAGAGGCAGCCTCGACTTTAAGTTCCTCGTCTGCAGAGCGGACCAGGATGTGTCTGGGCTGGCAAGGAAAAGGTGAGGGAAGAGCTGCAGCACCCTTCCCAGCCAGGGCTGCGGGAAGGGAAGGTGTGTGACCAGCAGGCTGGGCACTGGGTCCTGGTCCCTTTGTGAGCAGGGGACCCAAAATGCTTCAGTGTCTGCACGTGTAGGACAAAGCTGGTGGTATGGCTGGTCTGTCCCTGCCCTGTGGCAGCAGAAGGAGCCGTCAGGAATGTGAACCTGGAAGGATTTCCTTCATAGGGAGGAAGGTCAGCCCCTGGCCTCGGAGGATGGCCAGGGGAGCTCAGCACCGTGGGTGTTTCTGCTTTCTCCCCCCAGTGCCCTTTACAAGAAATCCAACCACTCCCAGGAGAATGAAAACGTAGGCAAGGTGATAACCTCTGCGAAGCAAAGCAAGCAGTCCCTGCAGAAGGAGACGAACACCTCCATGCAGGTGGGTGGCTCCTGCTCCCCCAGCGTGTGGCAGGGTCAGGGGGCTTGACTGTGCCTGGGACGGGGCTCATGGCTGTGGAATGGGATATGGTCTGTGTGTGCAGGTGCTTGGATCTCAATCCCTTCCCAGCCACCAGCAGAGGCTCGGACCTGGAGCCCTTTGGGGCTCTCCCTTCCCTGCCCTCTCACCGGGCCGCCTCTTTCCCCTCCCATCACTTCTCATGGTTGTTTCTGCTCTCCTGTTTTACCCTTGGAGGCTGAAGGATCCCAGCTACTGCCTTCACCCTTTACACCCAAACTTCCTTCTCAGTGTCACTTGGGACAAGCCAGCACAACCTCCTGGCTTGCTCACATCACCCTGGGGCTGCCCCTGGGCCTTGGACCATCCCTTCTTGCCCTTGGCCCATCTGGAGGCCAGGAGGTGGCACAGTCCTTGCTGGGGATGCCCAAGGCCAGGCTGCCAGCCCTCAGCCTCTCCCGGGGCTCTTTCTGCAGGCTCGCTTCACCGTGGGCATGTTCACGGTGTACCCCGGCTTCGGCTCCATCCATCCTGGGGACGAGCAGACAATCACGGTGGATTGCCACGCGGAGCCGCTGGGGCCGTGTGAGGAGCACCTCTCCATCGATATCAGCGACAGGGACCCCAGTGACAACCCCCTGGGCATCCCCTATACCCTGCTGGCCGAGTCCTGCCTCCCAGGTACGCCCATCCCCAGGTTCCCGTGGCCAGACCTGCTGCTGCTGAGCACCCGGACCTCTTGAAAGGGCTGCAACCCCTGAGGGTTTTCATGTGCACCAGTGGGAGAGGCTGGGAGGGGTACGTAGAAGGGCAAAGAGGAATTAATGCCCTTTAAGACTGAGGGTGCCTGGGCTTCCAGGCAAGAGTTTTGCAGTGACTTGGCCAGAAGGGGCTTATCAAGCCTTCTGTGAGGCCAACAAGGTCCAGCTAAACCCAGCAGGAAGCCTTCTCCATCTCAGCCCTCCCTCCTTTCTTCTCGCAGCGTTTGTGGCTGACGACGTAGGGTCCATCTTTGAGGAGCACCGCATCTGCAGCAACACCAACCTCTGCCAGATCCTGCAGACCATGCAGGACAAGGGCGTATTCATCACAGACGAGAACAAGTTCATCTTCACCAACGTCCTGGTTGGGCACCGGGCCACTGCTCGCTTCAAGATCCGCAACGTGGGCAAAGTCCCCTGCAACGTGGTCCTCTCCATCAGACCCATCTCTGGTAAGGTAAGAAATAGAAGCCAAGGCGATTGTTGTTCTTCTAAGGTAGGAGCCTGCCTCGTTCTCCAGGTGCACCTCACCCGTTCTAGTCCAGCTCTGTGCAGATGAAGCTATGGGGGAGAGCAGCAGCCCCAGGTGGCAGCTGGTTTGAACTCAGCATGTCTCAAGCAAGGTTTTGGCTCATTCCTCTGTTTGTGGAAGCACTCAGAGCAAGCTTTGGCCCTCCTGGGCTTTATGGCAGCTCCGTCTCTGAGGCCAGCACCACTTTGGAGCCACCCCCCGAGACAGAAGGGTCCTGTCCTGTCCCCAGCCACCATGACATGTATCAGACTACACCACACAGAAGGGTGTTTCCTCCTAACTCTGCTCCGTGCGCTTCCCCCAGCCCAACAGCCGCATCAGCGATGTTTTCGAAGTGGTCCCCGTCCAGATGTGTGTGCCCAGCCGCTCCCACACCTTCGCTACAGTGACCTTCACTCCACAAACCATGCAGAGCTACCAGTGCACTTTTGAAGCTTCACTTGATGCCCAGACAAGGTAATGCACCCTGTGAGCTCACAGGGGGACCTCTCTGATAGCTGCTTCTCCTCTGGCAGGATGTGGACCTGTCATCAATCCTGGCTCTTGTAGTAGCCCTAGGAAGAAGAGTTAGCACTGGATCACGTAGTAACTACTAGGTAGAGCAGGGCAGAAGAATAAGAGTCATAGTTTGGAGTGTATTATTGGCTATGAAGTCTGCTCAACGTTAGGTAGCCAACTGGAAGTTAGTGAATCAGAAAAATGTGGAGGTGCAGCTGCTGAGCTGGGGCTTTCCAAGGCCAAAGGGCTGGATGAAGTGGTTTCTGTGGCAGGAAGCCACCATACGTTATCTCCTCCTCGTTTATGTTCTAAGGAGACGACTGTATGTGATTAACCTAGGGTACGTCATGGTATTCCATATTAAAAAACAACTGCAGCCCTTGTAAAAGCAGCTGGTTACTCTGTCCTGGAACCACGTTCAGGACATGGGAGGATAGGGACAAGGGGTGCTGTGGGTGGCACACATTCATTGCCTGGCAAATGGAAAACGGGTTATTGCCAGCCAACAACGAATTCTCCTCTGCCCCTCCTGCAGCCCTACAGCAATTAAAGCCCAAAGCCTGACGTTTGATATCAGTGGAGAGGGGAATCTGCCTCGGGTCACGGTCCTGCGCCCGGTCCTTCACAGTAAGGGAGGGAACCCTCTGCTCCTCTTCAAGAAGCTGCTGCTGGGTGACTCCGAAAAACTCCCTCTGGTCCTTCATAACGCTGGCGGCGTACCCGTCCAGGTGAGGACTTGCCCGGGGAATGCACCCTCTGCTCTGGGAACAAGCCCTCCTCCCGTGGAGGAGAGAGAGGCCCCAGAAAACACGGCTGGGATGTGCTGCTACCCTGCATGACCCCTTCCCACCCCTCCCTGCTCGCGTTTTGGTTCTCAGTGGCAATGCGTGGTGTCCTAGTTACGTTATTTTCTATCTGACCACGTTTTTACTACATTTTCATTAAACTCAGTTGTCGTTTAATTCCATTCTGCTCATTACTTCTTAATACTCTGTCCTGTTTACTTATATTTTAACTACGTTCCATCACCTCTGACCACTTTTTCTGTCTGATTTTACTTCCACTTCACGCTAAGAGTTGTGTGTGAAGCAGAGCAGCGTGCTGGGTTCCTAGTGGTGGACCAGCAGCAGCTCAGTGGTGGTCCATGGGTTCTCCTGTACCCTCACAGATGCGGTCTTGCTGTGTTCCCTTTTCTCAGGTGATGATAGATCTGTTGGACGAAGGGGGGGTTTTCTTCCTGAGAGCCCGGCCAACCACGCAGTGCATCTACCAGGCTGCAGGTATGAAGGAGGACTCTGCTGGAGAAGGTAGATGCATTAACCATGGAGTGTGGTCATCCACACAGGGAAGGGTGTGCCCCGCTTATGGTTTGGCCAAGCAGCAGGTATTAGAGACAGTTTCTTCCCTGGGGCTTTCTCTACCCCTACCTTTTCACGTGGACTTTGCACCACAGATTGTGCTGCTCCAGAATTTCTTCCTAGCGAGCTGTAGGAATTTTTTCTGCTCTTCTGGGCATGGTGGGTCAAGCTGTGGGAAAGTCCTGGGGAACTATCAGCACTTCAGTTGGACCATCCGAGGTCTTTGCTGCATGTGGGGAGCTACCAGCCTGAACGAAGGCAGCCCTTGATCCCACAGCCAGCCACCAGAAGCCAAAAACACTATTTGATTCAGCTTAGGTATGGAAGGAGCTGGCTGGAGGCAGTTTGAGAGCCAGGTGTTAAGAAGTTAAGACACTTCAGGATATGCATGGTGTCATCATAGTCTTGTGAACACAGGAGGAACATCTAGAGCCTCTGGGGGGAGAATCTGTGCTTAGAAACAGCTGGGTTGCAGCCACTTATTCCTCTTATACCCTTTGGAGGTGTTTTCTCTGTACAGCTGTGTCCCTGTCTCTCACTTCACTCTGCAGGGACGAAGCCCCACACCGCTTCCCTGGTCCTGCACCGTGGGGAATCAGCAGAGTTCGACGTGCTTTTCAAACCCAGCCTGCCCCAGCGCGTGGAAGGGAAGATCCACCTGTCCGTGGTGGACAACCCCTACGAAGAGACCAACATTCAGCTGGTGGGTGAAGGCTACGAGGATGACTTCACGATAGACAATATCCATGGACTCGTGGCAGACAGCGCTGAGGAGAGCCCTGAGGAGACCTCTGAGGGTGATCTGGAGGAGGACACAATTGAAGGTAAGAGAGGAGAGGCTGCCAAGAGGGAATAAAGAATAGGAAAGTACACGTTTCTGTTCACCCTGGGCCAGTGTGGTGTGGCATAGCCTTAGTGGACAGATCCTGTTGCCTTCTGTAGCCTGCACAGCAGCCACACGTGGGAACACGAGGGCCACAGGAGGTCTATTGGCATGTGGTGTCCTGTGGGGATGAAGGCCATCTATGATCCCATATCCTCTCCACCAGGATGTCCCATGTCACTCACCAGGCCTGGTGGTCTGTGAGCGTGCCTGCCATGGGTATGCTGCAATGCACGTCCCTCTGCACCACGTTCAGGGACGTGTCAGGGTGTATCTCTGAGGGACGGGGGTAGAGCAGGGAAGTGCATCTCCCAGATGCAGGAGGGCTTGGAGCAAGGAAAAGAGTTGGACGTGCATGTTCTGGGGGTGGATGGACCTGGCTGCCCGCTGACATCCCTTGTGCTTCTTAACAGCTGTCAGAGCAGATCACATCCAGTTCGGGGACTGTCACATTGGGAAGCCCTACCAGGCCACCTTCACGATCACCAACCGCAGCCGGGCGGAGGCGATGCGGTTCGAGTGGCCGGCAGGCCCCCCGTTTCACTTCTCCCCCCAGGTGAGCTCAGGCAGTTCTGCCTTTCCCACTACCCAAACACTGCCAGACATCTCCTGGGATCCACCGGTGACTTTCCACGTACTGGTGCCACGTTTCAGTGCCCCAAGCAGATGCTGACTCTGCCAGACACGCAGCTTTGTTCGGGCAGGGCTCTCCACCCCACCAAAAAGGCTCTCTGCTATGGGAGGTGGTGTCCTCACTGCCGGTCCTGCCCTTGCTGCTGATTCCAGTTTGGTTGGCTCTCTGCTGTAGGTGGGACACCTCCATGCTGGCTGCACTAAGGACATCACAGTGACCTTGAAATCAGACGTGGCAGTCACCTTCAGAAGACAGCCTGTGAGGTGCAAGGTGGCCAGGATCGCCTTCCAGCTGCCACCGGAGCAGGTCACCGACTGGGACGACCGCCTGCGCACTGTCAAGTGGGTGGATACCACGAGGGACCAGGCAGCCACATGGCCTGTCAAGAAGAAGGTAAGGAGCACGACAGCAAAAGCTCACCCAGCTTCCACAAAACTAGGTGGCCACGGCAGCAGGCCACCATCTGCTGGCTTAGCAGTCCCTGCTTCCCCCTGAAATGTGAGCCATCTGTGAGTTTTAACCAGTGGTGTGTTTCTGGGGAGAGATGGATTCACTGCGACCTGTTATGCTCACACGAGATGGGGAAGTCTGTTGGTGAGAGGTGTTTTAGTCACTTGCAAATGTCGGTCTCAGAAGTGTTACAGCCCATGTTATTTTATTTTTAGAACATTTTATTTAGAACATTTTATATTTAGAACACATTTTAGGGTGTTAATAACTCTTCATCTGATTCAGTGCCTTTTGTGCCAATGGAGAGTTAACCCCACTGTGCTCTAGCTCTTCTTTTGAAGTGGAGAGTGAAACTTGCTCTCATCTGCGCACTCTGGCTAGCCCACTGGCACATTTTGGGTGAGCTCTGTTTATGCTACTGAGATTTCTGTTGTGGTCTCTATATCATGTGGGATATCTCATAATGGAGCAGCCCCAGCAGCATGGGGCAGTCATATGGGAGTCCAGAGTATAGTCTCTGGAAGCTCTTGCTTTCCTATAATTAGTGATGAAGCACTCTTGAGCGTCTCTTCTTTGGTTTCTGAGCTGTTGTAAGACCCCCAAACCATTTTTTTTCCTCCAACCTTCTACCATTAGTAGCCAGAGATTTCCCTTGTAAATTCATTCCCATCCCAGGATGCCTGGCAGCTGTTGTCCCACACGTGACATTTGGAAAGCACGTTCTAGATTTGTTCATTCTTGGGTTTCTCTATTCACGGAGCTCCACCAGGGGAGCTTAATCCCAATTTAGAGACGTGACAGATTTGTAGGGTGCCAGGAAAAAAGGTCGCTCTACAGAATTAGAACATGGGGACTGATAGCTGGTCATCATCCCCACCAGTGTGCTCACAGTCATGGTGGTGACTGCTTCAAGCAGCATGAAGGAACAAACACCTTAGTGATTAGCAGCAGGGCCAGATTTTGTCCTCCTTCCAGGGAAATAAATGGGAACGGTCCTTCCTAACCCCTAAACGTGGTTGGTTTTGGAGGCCCAAAGGCTCCAAGCTCAGTCTGGCTTTCTGGGCCCTGCTCAGTGATTCCTCCCTGTCCTCTTTGGAGGTGATTGAGACAGACCCAGAACCAGCACACAGCCTCCTGGAGAGGAGCAGCCGCGAGGTGGAGCTTCGCCTCAGCGCTGTCGTTGATTACGCCGAGTTCAAGCTGGAGACGGACGCGATTCAGTTCAAGGAGACCTTGCTCTTCCAGACGAGGACGTTCACGTGAGTGGTGAAGGTCAGGCAGGGAGCAGCCTTTGCCCAGGCCTGCCACAGCACCACACAGCCAGTGCCTGCTTCCCCAGAGCCGTGGTGGGCTCCAGTGGCCGCTGCTTTTCCTTCTACTCATGCTCCCATACCACCAGCCCCTGACACGCTCATTGCACAGCCATTTCATAAACCTCTTCCAATTTCCATCAGGCTGCTGAGACTTGGAGGGGAATGCTCCTGGCTGCGGTGCTGGGGAGGTGCAATTCTGATGGGCCTTTCTGCTGAGAGCAACCATGGTTTTGCTCTCCTTGCATGTTGCCAGTCCTCACTTGCTCAAGGACAAGTTTGCTGTCAAAATGATGCCAACTTGAGACATGAGGCTGGAATAAACCCCTTGGGTTAAGTCTCCCAGGCACCGTGTCTGCACCTTCCTCTAAATTCTAAACTTGCAATTACTTTGCCCCTGGCAGCCCAGGACAGCAATGGAGGCAAGGCTGGGGAAGAACACACTGCTCAGCACAAAGAAGGGCGCCAGGAGCCCACATGGCAGTGTTACTTCTCTACTTGGTTCAAATTTATGTTTTTTGCTTTGTTTTGTTTTGTTTTCCCTCTTGCTTTCCAGTTTCCAGCTGTCCAACACAGGGAACGTGGCCCTGGAATACACCTGGATGGAGGACGTGGGGGATGAAAGGGCAGCAAGCCGAGCTGGGGAGCTGCTCCTCACCACCCTGAAAGGTAAGGCACTGGCTCTGCGTGGCAGCTGGGGTTGCCCGGTGTGTTTTAGTCACTAATTTAAACTGGACTTAATGCTGTCTCTAAGAGATGAGGCTGTCTGACATGAAATAGCACCCAGAAATTTTCCCAGGTGCTATAACACACTGATCTCTACAGCTAGTTGACACAGGTTTGACCCAGGCCAATTCTGACAGTAGTTCCTGGAAATATTTTGGGAGCAAGCGCTGGCCAGAAACCATTCTGCGGGAGAAGTCTGCATCTAGTAACTCCATTCTGGAGATGGAGAGAGTTTAACACGGAGTGAAGCAGCTGGCTTCAGTCCTGCGCTCATTTAATTTGCTAACAGAGACATAGCCTTCATCTGTGGAGTGATGTTCAGTGTCGTGTCGTGTTTTGATCTAAGTAGTTCTCTCGTTCTGCTGGGCCTTTTCACTCTATTTGTCCTCTCCTGTCCCCAAATCTCCCTGCTGTCTGTCCTCACTTTCACACCTATCCTTGAGACTTTCCAGGATTACAACTCGGCCAGCAGTGACACAGGAGCAAGATGACCTTGACCACTCTGTTCCTCGATGGGAGACCTGCTGAAAGCATGGCCTTAGGGACATGCCAAGAGCATCCCGTCTCTCCTCCCATCCACTTGCAGCAGGAGGAGCACCAGATTCCTTCTTGGAAGAAGATGTCCTGCTAACCTCTTCCTTCATGCAGGGCATTTCGTCTCCTGTGCTTCTGGTGCCTCTGAGAAGCTCCAGCCCAGCCAGAGGGGCCACTCTCTGGGGCACGACTCGTCCTCCCTGAGCTCGCCCCCGAGCACCGTCTCTGCCACCTCGCTCTTCTCTGTCGAGCCCCGCAGTGGCACCATCCCTGCCGGCCAGGAGCAGCCCTTCCAGATGAAGTTCTCCCCGGTGTACATGGGGGACTTTGAGAGCCGCATGCTCTGCAGGTAGGAAGCATCCAGGATCGCTAACTTGTTAACTCAGGCTACCCTGAGTCATGGTATTGCCTCTGACTTGGGGGGTGGGAATGCAGAGCTGGGGACAGCAAACCCCAAGAGTCTGCAGAAACAACGAGCACTCAGGACCAAATAAAGATGGACTGGACTTGTAAAAGCAGATATGGAGACACTGGGAAATGACATTTTATTTTTAAGCTCCTGAAGGATTGCGAAATCTGGAATGAGAGATCCAGAAAGGCTGTCTAGGGGCCAGCTAACCCCTAGCTATGCTTTATCAGACAAACACGACCTCCTTCTCCATGCGGAAATTTGTGTGCTGCTCTAGGCACACCTCTGTTCATGTTTCTGCCATGTCAGCTTTGCAGTTCTGTTTGACAATGCTTGCACTGAGAGAGGATGCAGCACAAGCAGCCAGCAGTATGGAAATAATAACACCAGCCCCTTTCTTCCTAGTATTCCCAACCTGAAGCCGAATCAAAAGGGCCCAGAAGTGATCGTGAAGGGGAGAAGCCAGATGCCATTTTGCCACTTCGAGCTGGAAGACTCCGACTACATCACTGCAGAAAGGCGCAGCCCCGAGCTGCAGAACCCGAAGGGGACAACACTGGGCCTCAACACGAGGGTGGTCGAGTTTGCAGCAATCGGCGTGTGTAGCAGGAACAGCAGGTAGGTGTGGGCATGGCTGCCCCTGTTGATGGTCTCTTGGTCACCCCCCTCAACCAGAGACCTCTCCAGCTCCTCTTCCAAGCCCCATGGCACATCTGCACCACATCTGTGACCTGCTGACGTGGCTGGAACAAGCTGGTCAGTGGCCAAGACCACGTGGCCAATTTTTTTGTTCTCTTTGCCCTTTTCTTCAATATCACAGCTGGTAATGCCTCCTCAGTTGGTGTGGGTTAGTCTGGGAGGACCACGCATAGCCTGTGTTACGTGGCCATACAGCCTTTGTCCCTTTGAAAAGCATCCTCAGGACATTTTTGCTCCTTTGAGGCACCGGTCAACAGGGTCAGCAAAGGCTGCAACTAGTACAGACACTATCACCTTCCAAAGGAGTCTTGCTGAACTTGATTTACCTTTTTAATGTGCAAAAGTTTGCCTATGCCCTTGCTAATTTCTTTCTCAATGGCTGTTGTTATGTCTGCCTGGGAGACAAACAGGGCTCCCAAAAAGCAGCTGCAACGTTCATGGTGCCAGCATTGTCCACCTGTACCCAACAACTGGATGTCAACCAGGACTGGCGGTGCCTGATATTTGCAGCAGGATGGAATTATTGACCTCCCAATGCCACCTTCATAGTCTTTTTCACTTTGTGTGCCCAGGACCTTCATGGTTATGAACCCAACCAGTTCAGCATACTCCTTCCAGTGGACTTGCCAAGACCCTGCAGCTCCACCAGGACAGACAGCTTTCTTCTGCCTCACAGAGAGAGGGCAGATCCAGCCGGGGAAGAAAGCAGAGGTGGGTGCAGAAAGAGAAGAAGGTGGGTTCAGCACACATGCGCACCAGTTTGGCACCAGCTGTGTCTGCACTCTCGGGATGTCCCACCTCATTGTGAGCTTGCTAAACCATGAAGCAACCTTTGAATACAGCACAAACAAGCTGGGAGATGAACCTGTTGTCACACTGTACCCCACTGGCCATGCCTTTGGGCTGTAAGTGGCATGGTGGCCTCTTTCTGACTTGGCAGTGCATGAGGTGGAGCTTTCTGGGGTTTCTCTATGGTGCAGCATGCATCCCTCTTCCCTTACCCCTGCCAAGGGCAGCAACTTCCCTTCATTTGCCTCTTTCTCCCCAGATGAAGTTTGAATTCATCCCCCGGCATCTGGACATCACAGAGTCGTTTTGGGTCTTTACGATCCCTGAGCAGAGCGTTTCTGTCCCGTTCCTGCTGGTGGGCAACACCACCGACCCGCTGGTGACTCTGGACAGGTCCCACCTGAACTTCCACTTGCTGTTAGTCGGTGAGCACCACGGTTGTACCTTATGCACTCAGATGTGTGCTGCTCCAGTCCTCCTGCTCCAGCAAGCTCCAAAAAGGAAGCTGGAAATGGGATCAGGCACTGGTGTGAGCAGATCAGCCAGATCCTGGACATGAGTGTATGAGGGAGAGGAAGGGGAAGGGAGGGAGACGTGGGTGTTTGGGGCATAGTGCATGGCTGGGGCTTCTAAGAGAGGATTTGGAGGTGATACTGGGGATCCCAGGGGTCAGAAGCCCGTGCTCCCCCTGGCCAGGAGTACCATGCAGCAGTGGCCCAGCTGCCAAAGGGTTTGCAGCAGCTGCTCCATCCCTTCCCCAGGGCACAAGGTACACCAGACCATCTATATGATCAACAGCGAGAAAGAAGCCTTCAGCTTTGCCTTCAGAGAAAGCTCTCTCTTCTCAGAGGGATGCAACACCTCCGTGAAAATAGAGCCCCTGGAAGGCTCCATCGCTCCCCTTTCAAGGTAATGCAGCAGCATCCCTGGCCATGTTCCCTTTCCCACCTGCCAAACATTGCACGCTCACCTTGCTTTTGAGGCTTTCTCCCCTCTGTAGTCATGAGATGACTCGCAGCAATAGCACACGTCCAGCTTGTTTCAGTCCTTCCCCCCTGGGGACACCATGGGTCAGCACGTTTCTCTGTCTGGTGGCTGTGTCTGGGTTTCGCTGGACTTCCAGGCCCCTTTCCTAGAAAAGTGTGAGCTTGGATCTTTTATTTTTGATGACAAAAGCACATTCTGGGGCTTCACCCTGAGCCAAGGGCTGTGCAAGCAGTGCCACAGGCCACCAGCACACCTGCTGACCCACCGAGGATGTCCCTGTGCCTACTCATAGCCTGCCACAGTGCCTGGAGAGAATGTGAGCTCTGGGTGGCTTTGCTGTGGCTTAAAAGATGCTGAGTTGTGACCTGGCACCGGCTGTGTGATAAGAGAGCACCCCATATCAGTTACTGCTCTCCCATGAGCCAGGCAGTACAGGGCCAAAAAAGACGTCAGAGGTGGTGAACGGAGCAGAAAAAAGGGTCTCCTTTCCCCAGGCTTCCCATTACAGTCTCCTTCACACCGACACTGGAAGGAGAGGTGGTCTTCAACCTCAAGTGTGATGTCAAGAGGAAGACGGAGCCCCTCTGCTTGAATATCAAGGCCAGTGGCTACAGCACGAGTGTGTCCGTCAGGTGTGAGCATGGCGACGGCTGCAGCACCGAGCTCAGCACGCAGGACATCAACATCATTGATTTTGAGGAGGTGAGCAGGGCTTGGTTATCTTCGTTTAGGTGTATAAGCTGGTCTCAAGAGAGCGAGGCTGAGCCTTGACAGCGGTCCCCAGCCCCAGGAAGGCCCCAGGAGCACACGAGGAAGGAGCACGTGCTGTCAGCTGGTGCTCCACGTGTCCTCGCCTCTGTCTCCCTGCAGGTGCAGCTGAACGAGAGCACCAAGTGCGTCTTCAGCATCCACAATAGCGGAAAATTCGGCTTCAGCTTTTTGTGGGAGCTGAGCGGCCCTGCAGCCCGGGTGCAGCACCTCACCCTTGTCCCTCAGACGGGCAATGTGCAGGCTGAGAGCAAAGTGGAGACCCAGCTGGTCTTCCACCCACTGAAAATGTGCTCTTTAAAGGACGTGGAGCTGACGCTGCAGGTGAGGCACCCATGTTTGGCACGGGACCTTCGCCTTCCCCATGCACCAGCAGGAGCCATGACTCCCAAAAACCTTCCCCTCCCAGGCCACCTTCTGCTGTCCTTCGGCACCTGGTTTTCCTTATTGTCCCCCGTGCCATTCCTCAGCCACCTCTGCTGTTTGTGGTTGCAGTTCCCATCCCTTCAGCTGGCTCACGCTGTCTCTCTGCCCCCCAGATCAGCCAGGGTCCCACGTTTATCTGCATGTTCCTGGCCACCGTGGTAGTGCCCGCTGTCCAGTTCTCTACCACCAGACTCAACTTTGGAGCCTGCTTTGTCTACCAGGCTGGGATGCCACCTGCCCAGCAGATCCTCATCATCACGAACAAAGCAGACAAGGATGTCAGGTAGGGCCTCACACGCTCCTTCAGCCCTTGCTTGGTGTGTCCTGGCTCCATGTCCTTGCAGCAAGCAGGGCTGTTGGCCAAACAGGGGTTGGGCTGCATGAGGAGACAGGGTCGGGTGTCACAGGCAGGCTGAGCAGGCTGCACCGCTCTGCTCTGAGCTCCTGGGGTCTGACCAAAAGCCTGGCTGAGGTGTCCCAGGGAAGCCACAACAGCAGGGAGCTGGGTGCAGCCCGTGGACCCAGCCCATCCTGCACGCTGAGCGTGACACCCTGCCTGGCAGCAGGAGCCCCTATCTGTTTGTTGAGCTTTTCGGCTGCTTTACCCCAGAATTGATGCTATCTTTATGTTCAAACGTGCTGCTCCCTCCTGCTGTGACACAGCAGGCTCCTTTGTGCCCAGCTGTGCTGGCTGTGAGGCTTCACTAAGCATTCCCCTGGGATGCATTTGCCATCATTCACCTCTCCTCGGGCTGCCAGCCACACAAGGGACCAGGTCAGCCCATTTCCCACTGCTGAGCACGAGGAGACCTCATGCCAGGATAACGCACCCCGGGAGGGACCATCCGGGCCCTCCTGGCCTGAGGATGCAGTGAGAGGAGATGGGAGAGCCCCGAGCAGCCCCGATGTCTCTCGTGGAGCACACGCAGCCTTGTGACACCTCTGCTTCTCCCTGTGCTTTCTGCCAGCCTGAGCTGCCTGTTCGAAGGCACCGCGTACCTGGAGGTGGGCTGCCCAGCGTGCATCCTTCTCCCGGGAGGGGCCGTGGAGGTGCCCGTCACTTTCTATCCCAGAGAGGTTGCATCTTACCAGGAGCTCATCCGTTTTGAAATCAATGGCCTTTACCACCAGACTGTGGAGATCCAAGGAAGGGGCACGGAAATGAAGGTGGGATGACATCCAAATCCTAAAACTCGAGTTACAGCCCGCCAGCATGGCTCTCTCTCTCACTTCCCCACCCCTCTTCCCTTGCCCTCTTCTGCTTTTCTGCCATGAGGGGGTAGAAAACCTTTCCTCCTCCTTGCCTTTTGCTTCATACTAATCCCTCCTGCCTCAGGTTGATGTCGTGGAACCACAAGGAAAGGTGGTGAAGCTGGGAGCCCTCTCCATCGGGCAGACGGTGAAGAAGACTGTCACCATAGCAAACAACAGTCTCGCCCCGCTCACTTTCAAGCTCAGCTTCAAGTCCTCTGTGCCAGAGCTGCAAGAACACGGGGTAAGGCTGCTCCAGGTGGGAGCTAGCATTAATTGCAGTTGTGTGCTGTGTTGGCTGCCGGTGTGCTGCCCTGCCCTGCCTCCTGAGGGTGCTCGATCAGCAGATACCTGCGATGTGAGGTGTCACAGCTCCCCTAGCAGCCAGCAGTGAGAAGCAGGCACGATTCCTCTAGCTTGGTTCAAACACCAGTGTTTGGATGTGGCCGTGTATTTCAGATATGGGAAGGTAAGGGAGGCAAACCAGTCTTTGATGACCGAGAGTTACAGCTCTCTTGAGGTTTGCACAGAATGGCTTTGGAAGGTGCAGTCCTGCTTGCCATGGCCAGAAGGATGTGTCACAGGAAAACACCTTAAGAGGGCGAGATTCACAGCTCGGTTGCCAGATGAAGCAGTTTCCACCCGTTTCTTTGCGCAGGTTCTCTGCTTGCACCCCACCGGCGAACTGAATCTGAAGCCCAAAGGAGACACCTGCAAAGTGGAGGTGGTTTTCTCCCCAAAGCGCCGCATCCAGCCGTTCGCTGGGGAAGTGATTCTGGAGAGCAAGGGGCTGGCGCTCTCCCTCTTCATGGTGCGGGGCTCCTGCCAGGGCATCCACGTCAGCCTGGACCAGGAGCACCTCAACTTTGGAGCAGTGCTGCAGCAGAGCCAGGTGTCGCAGCGCATCGTCATGCAGAACACGGGAGACATAGGAGTCAAGTAAGGCAACCCCCTACTCCGTCTGAGCGCTGGGAGCTTGGGCGAGGGTTGGGTAGTGCTGTAGCTTGCCCAGACAGCTCTCCTCTGCTTTTCTCGTCCCACTGGAGAGCTGTGCAGCCGAGATTGTGCAGCTGGGATACACCCACATCTTTTATAGACGGGTGCAAGCTGAGTCCTGCTCAGCTTGAAACCTTGCCATCCCTGAGATCCTGCGGAGAAGCCCACAGGAGGTTTGGAGCAGCACATGGCATCCGCAGCCTCCCCATCGCTAATCCTTCCTTCTGTCTTTGTGCTCTCCTTGGCAAGGTTTAGGTGGGACGTCAAGAGCTTCAAGCCCGATTTCTCCATCAGCCCCACGAAGGGGTACATCTCCCCAGGAATGGACGTCCCCTTCGTCGTCAGCTTCCACCCCTTGAAGCCGAGCCTGGCCATCCAGTACGAGGGGCTGCGGTGCTCCATCCAGGGCAGTGAGCCACTGAGGCTTACGCTGGCAGGGTGCTGCCTGGAGGCCCCCGTGAGCAAAGAGGTAACAGCAGCAGGGCCAGGATGGAGACTGGAGGCCCCTCACCTGCTCCCCATTTCTTTCTCCCCTCCTTGGGAAGCTGCAGCCTCATCAGCAGCATGCAAAAGACTCGTTCCTCTCCCTTTTTCTGAGAACAAGCAGCTTGGTTGACCCCAAAGCCTATGGTCTGAATGGACATGTTGCATATAACTTTTCCTAAAATGTGTCTTGCTGCGCTCCAGAGCCTGGTATAGATCCGTTCGGAGTCCTTTACAGCTCTCCCAGTCCCCCAGACAGCGCAGGACCCCCTTCCAGCTGGGGCTGATAGCCCACACTGCCTGCCCCACAGCTCCCACCCCAACACCAGGCTTCTGCCTCTTCTTTTGCCCCCTCTGCCAGCTGGTGAGCAGGTGCCAGCCCCGTGGCAGTGAAAGGATCCCTCTGGACAGCCAGGCCCCCTCTGTGCTCCTCCGTTGCAGACGCTGATGTTTGCATGTGACGTGCGTGAGACACACAGCCAGACCGTCCTCCTGTCCAACCCGAGCAACGAGGCCTGCACCGTGAAGCCCATCATTGAGGGCGAACACTGGAAAGGGCCTGAATTTTTCCACCTGGAGGCCAACGAGCAAAACAAGCCCTACAAGATCACCTACAACCCCCTAACCATGAGCTCCGACAAAAAGAAGCACCAGGTATGTGACGGGCCAGCATGCTGACCCTTGTAGCATGACCCCCAGAGCTCCCCCTGCTTTGGGCAGGAGGTTGGACAAGATGTTCTCCCCCAAACCTGGGTTATGATCAACTTATCCTGTGATCCTCTGTTGGAAGCTGGGTTTCTGCGTGGCTAAAGGCCAGGCATAGAAGAGCTAATCTGAAAAGCCAGGTTGTCTGAAGGCCCAGGAAATGAGATTTATTCTCATGTTACAGCTCCTGGTCCCTGCCCGTGCAGCCCAGGGAGGCTCAGAGCCCTCCATGCTCAACCCTGTGGGCTGCACAAGCTCCCCAAGCCCTGGGCAGCACTGTGCTGCTGGTCCTGCCGTGGCTCGGGGTCTTTTTGCAACAAGGGGGGCAAAGCTGTGCTGCTGGTCTGAGAGCAGTCTGTCGGGTGGGATCCTGCCCAGGGCCTCTCTTGGCATCGCCTTCAGCGATGTGGGAGCTTTGGAAGGAGCCTTTCCTAAGGGGCCCAGGCTGAACAGAGAGGGGTGATTTTTCCCTTCCATTTCCATGTGCACTGTTTGTGAGACAAGCCCTTAGATCAAGGGTAGTCAAGCTTAGCAATGCCCTGTGCTTGTGCCAGCCTGAGCGGGGACAGTGACACCACCTCCACCTGTGGTCACAGCTCTACTGCCTGCATCACTCAGTGCTGCTCGAGTCACAAGGACCTACAACAGTCTGGGGGTGCTTGAGAGCCAGTAGCTGTTCTGGCCAGAAAGCAAAAGAGCTCACCCCATCCCGTTCTTTATTTCTAGGGCTCCATCTTCTTCCCCTTGCCAGACGGGACAGGTTTGCACTACCTCCTGCAGGGGACTGCTGAGGGCCCCAAGTGTTCGGGGACCATCGTTCGGGAGGTACCGTGCAGGACGTCCTACACCGAGCTCATCCCCGTCTCCAACTGGCTGAGCAGACCCCAGAGGTGAGTCGTGCCCCGAAGCCTCATCCCACCAGCAGTCCCTGCAGCGCCTGGGAGCTCCTTCCAGCAAGCTTCTCCTTGGCCACTTGTGGCCATGGGTGCCTGGGGTCACAGTGTCCATGTTCAGCCCCATCCTGCGGGGCTCTTTTGGGGTGCTGGCTCCCTCTGCTTGGTGCAGGGAGGAGGAGAGGGGCTGTGGTATTCCCCCCGTATCCTACAGGAGTCCTTCCCACTGACCTTCCTCACCTCCTCCTCATCCCCAGGTTCCTCGTGGTGATGGACATCCTCAAACCAGAGAACCTGGAGAGCGGCTCCATGCTGCGTGGGCTGGAGTACATTGACGTGCCTGGCTCCGACAAGAAGGACTACAAGCTCACCTTCCTGTCCTACAAGGAGGGCGTCTTTAGCGCAATGGTAAACGCAGACACCAGGCTGCAGGATCCTTCAAGGGGCTCTTCGGGGTCTTTCAAGGGGCTCTTTGCTCCCTGAGAAGCCCCGTGCCTGTTTTCACACCTCCAAGTGCCAAACGCGGGGCTGTAGGTCCTGGGTCCCACCAAACAGCAGGCACCTCCACCTTGCACTGTCGCTCTCAGTGCGAGTCCCCTCGAGGGCTGCGTAGTCCTCGTGGGTCGGGATGTTTGTGAGAGGGGAGCAGTTGAAGAACACAACGTGGAAATGCCTCGTGCTCCTCCTAGGTGGCTGCTGTGGCTGTCGTGGAGGCAGGGTGCTGAGCTGCAGGGCTCTGCAGGCCGACCTAGCACAGCTGGGGTGGGGTTTATCTGCAAAACGATCAGCATTTCCCTTTTTTTCTCCATCCCAGGTGACATTCCTCAACGAGGCGACCGAGGAGTACTTGTTTTACATGATCACTTTCAAGGCCACGGCTCCGGGACCTGTTGGCACCGTCGAAGTGAGCGCTGCTGTGCGGCAGAGCGTGTCTTCTGCCATCAGGGTGGACAACCCGCTGGCCATCCCCGTGGTGTTTGACGTCGATTGCAAAGTGCCTGACCTCAGCGTGCCCCCGCATTTCTCTGTGCCTGCCCGGGCAGAGGTAGGTACCCAGCTGCTCCCCGCGGCCCTTCTGGGAGAGAAACGGGGCTGCTCTCTGAGGATGGCAGCTCCCACTGCTAATATGAAGGGACAGAAGCATGTGAGAGTGTCTCTGGTGGGAATTGCCCTGCACTGATGCTCTTTGCACCCCTCGTGATGTGCAAAACCAGGAGCCGGTGTCCCTCAGGTCATCCTGTGAGCGTGCCTGCCCTGTGCCCCCCTGATCACTCTTCTTGGGGCCAGGCCCCGTGCAGGGTCACTGGGCTCTCCCGTGTCCTCACAAGCACCGTGCTCGATGGATGGGATGGCTCAGGCCGCCCAGGTGTCCTGAGAACTGCTGGAAACACTGAAAAGACAAAAATATCGCTAGAGCAGGAGCCACAATGAGGGGCTGGCAGTTAGTTGTGCCCCTCGGGAGCCACACAGCACGGCCTGAGCACACCCAGGGCTGCTTTCCCCCATCCTCTGCCTGACCCCGTGGCTTCTCCCTTCGTCCCTCCCAGGCTGACCTTGTCATCGAGTACCGGCCCCTGAAGGTGGGCGAGAGCGCCGGGCGCCTGACGCTCCACAGCAGCGATTTGGGCTCGTGCCACTACGAGCTGAGCCTGAGAGCCACCGCCAGCAAGCCGGAGAAGCCCCTCTACTTCTGCACCACGCTGGGCTCCAACCAGACCCTCACCGCCAAGCTCATGAACTACACCCGCCAAAGGACAGACTACGTCCTGCAGGTGAGCCCGGCGTGCTCTGGCTGCTGAGGGAATTGGGGAGCAGGGGCAGGAAAGGGAAAACGTGATGCAGGGGGGACCCTTGGTTTGTGTTTGTGCCTTGCTGTTCCTGTTCTCATCCCCCAAGCTCTGCTTTTCTGACCCCCTCCCCATCTCTTCTGCCCCCCGCGCAGACCGACTGCCCCGATTTCCAGACGGAGAAAGCCATCAGCATGCCCCCGGCCGGCGCGGGGGGCTCGGAAGTGTGCGTGGAGGTGACCTACGAGCCCTGCCAGCTGGGCGAGTCCCGGGCCACCCTACGGCTCTCGGGCCCCCCGGGGGGCGACTACAGCATCCCGCTCTTTGGCCTGGCCCTGCCACCCAAACCCCAGGGCCCCTTCCTCGTCAAGGCGGGCGGCAGCACCTCCATCCCCTTCAAGAACGTCTTCCTCCAGCCCACGGCCTTCACCTACAGCGTGGAGAACCCGGCCTTCGCCGTCCGGGCCACCGGGACTTTGCGCCCCAAGAAAACCATCTTCATGGCCGTCTCCTTCGAGGGCAGCCCGGGTGGTGGCAGGACCCCCGTCAGCAGCCGCCTGGTGGTCTCCTGCCCCCGGGCGGCCGGTGTGGGGTCGGGGGTCTCGTGGGTGTACTACCTGCGGGGCCTCCCCACCGACAAGTGACCGGGGGACCTCCGCAGGGATGGAGCTGATTGTGGGGGGCACTGCAGCTAAAGGGGGGTCACGGCAAATTGGGGGGAGCTTTGGGGGGCTTAATGGGGGCGTGGGGGGGCTATAGGGGGGAGTGGGGGGTTATAGGGCATGTTCTCTGTGATGGTTTTGGAATAAAGAGGGCAAAGCACGGAGCGAGGATGGTGATGGAGGCTGGGGGGGTGATGGAGGCTGGGGGGGGTGTTGGTCCTCCAGCCGCCAGGGGGGGGTCCTGAGAGGGCTGGGGGTCACGTGAGGGGTGCCGAGGGTCACGTGAGGGTTGGTGGAGGGTCACGTGAGGGGGGTGCGGAGCTCGGGGGGGGGTAGGTAGGGAGGGAGGGGAGGGGGGTAGGGAGGCCGCCGGTGCCATGAACGCGGAGCGGGACCTGGCGCCGCTGGCGCCCAGCGTGGTGCGGGCGCTAAACGACAAGCTGTACGAGAAGAGGAAGGTGGCGGCGCTGGAGATCGAGAAGTGAGCGGCGGGGGGCGGAAAGGGACGGGGGGAGGCACCGGGAGACCCCCCCCGTGGGTACCGGGATCCATCCCGTGGGTACCGGGAGCCCCCCGTGCGCACCGGGATCTCCCCGTGCGCACCCGGAGCTTCGCTCGCCCTGCTCCAGGACCGCGGTTTCTCACTTTGTGCCACCCCCAAATCCGATTTGGGACCTGCTGAGCGCCCACCGTGGGAAGGGTGCAAGGGGGAGGAAGCCAAGGGGCAGCCCTTGGGGGGGGGTGCCTGGGTTGAGGTCAGCCCAGACCTGCGGTGGAGCAGCACCCACAGCCTCAGCACTATGGAAAGAGGGACTCAGCACCCTGCTGGGGCACCTCCCGGCCCCCTGCCCTATAACGTGGGAGCAGCTCCTGCTTCCTGGCCCCATACATCACCCGTTGGGTGCCTCCCACAACCCCGAGCCCTTTAAACCCCGAGGGGCATAAAGCTGGCGCTGCCCAAGGAAAAACCCCACTGTGCGCCCTAAATCCCGGCGGTAAGGGGCTGCCTCCGAGCTGCTGGAGCTCGGTGCCCGTTCCTCCTGCTGGATGGGGTCTGGGGCTGGGCTGGGACTGGAGTCAGAGCTGTTCGCCTGCAATCAGCAGGTTTTTGGGGGGTTTCGTCTGCCACTGCTAAAAAACTCAGCTCCTGAGCGGAGCACAATGAGGGGCTTCATGATGACCCCGAGAAGGAGGAGGACGGCTGCTTTGCTCGCAGCAGGGTGAGAAGAACGCTGGCAATAATCATTTTTGGGGAAAAAGAGGTTGTAAATGTCTTTCTGGAATGATTTTCTGCATTACAAAGGGGGTAGTTGGGCAGCGATGCTTGTCTAGGAAGGGGCAATGTGGGATTTCCCAGCCCCTTGGCCCCTGTCTGGCGGCTCCACAGGATTAAAACACGAAGGGTGTTGGAGCAAAATCCTGAGCGTCAGAATTTCCCAAATACAGTACAGCAGCAGAATAAAAAAAATAATAATATTAAAAAAAAAAATAGAAAGAAAAAGGTATATGGAGTTTGGCACTGGAAATCTTTGTGCCTCCATCAAAGATTAAAGTAAGGATCCTTACTTAGGCTGAGACGCTGAGGCCTGTGGGGCTGCTCCATGTGCAGAAATCCAAGGGAATAAAAAGGGAAAAAGTTTTTTGGCTGCATTGGCCGGGAATCGAACCCGGGCCTCCCGCGTGGCAGGCGAGAATTCTACCACTGAACCACCAATGCCAGATGTGTGCAGCTGCCCCGCGCCCTGCCCTGAGGGTTTGGTGGGAGCAGCCCCCAGGGGTGGGGGTCACCGAGCCCCCCACCGAAAGCTGGTGCAGGAAGCAGCTCCAGGGAGAGGTGGGTATTTCACGGGGAAGCCCCGTCTGCTCGTCCTTAGATGTGGAGTGGATTTTTTTAAAAAATCCAAGAGGAACGTCAGCTGAAGCAACGGGTGGCTGGGGAGGTCCCAAATCTCTGTGCTGGGCATACGTCTGGTGGGAAATAATTCTGTGCTGAGCTGTCAGCGTGCTGGGCCATCATCTTGTGCTGTGTCGGGGCAAATGACCCTTGTATCCTGTAGGACAGCGTGTGTCCTGGTTGAACGGTGTCCTCGCCGCTTCCTCAAGTGGCTCTTGGGTTTGTGGCACTGACCTGGAGCTTGCTGGCCCCTGCTGCCCCAAGCGAGGTGCTTGGGCTTTAGGAGTGTTGTCCCCGTAAACCAACAGCCCTCAGTGTGAGCATCGCCTCGGCGTGGCCCACTCGGGGGACTGCTGAGAGGGGAAGGTGGGGTGGGACCTGCGATGGAAGCCTGAGCAGCAGCCTGAGGCACAGCCCCGTACGGAACAGAGGACCTGGTGGCTTCTTCTCCGGCCTCTCAGCCCCTTGGGAATGGAAGAAATCCTCCTCCCAGCCAGGTCTGGCATCCAGCCCTTCGAAAGTGCTGCTGCAAGCATGCAGCCCTGGTGAGGGGCCCTTGAGAGTTGATCCTGAGCTGGCTCTGGGCTCTGGTTCCTGGGTTGTGAGCTGCAAACAAGGCTGCAGGCGTGGACATGGGGTGCCTGGAGGGCTGGGGGCAGCAGAAGGGCAGCAAGCTGCTGGTGAACATGAGCAGGAAGAGTTCTGTGCTGCCAGACAAGGGTTTCACTTGTGCTCTCCGCAGACCTTCCCCTTTTTGCTACCTCTTCTTCATGTGCTGTACCCGCAGCTCCACATCCCCATTTGTGCCGGCCACGGGGAGCTGAGCCCAAAGGCGTTCACATCAGGCAAAATCTAAATCTTTTTGCTCTCCTCCTCTCTCCCCCCAAGGCTGGTGCGTGAGTTCGTGGCTCAGAACAACACGTCTCAGATCAAGCACGTCATCCAGATCCTGTCGCAGGAGTTCGCGCTCTCCCAGCACCCCCACAGCCGCAAAGGGGGGCTCATCGGCCTGGCCGCCTGCTCCATCGCCCTGGGCAAGGTAAGGGCGAGCGTTTTTTGGTTCCTGCACGCCACAGAGGGACAGAAACTGCTCCACGTGCCGCGTTAATTAGCCGTAGTGATGGGCTCAGAGCTCCGTCGGGCTTCTCGCTTACACCGCAGGGCTGATTTTGGAAAGGGCCCGCAAGGGAAGGAGTCAGCTTGGAACGTGGCAGGGCACGTGGCAAAGGCAGCATGGAGCTTGGGAGGAGCTGACTGTCCCTGCTAGAAGAGCTGAGAGGTGTAATTTATTTATTCACTTAATCCCCTTCCAATGAGAGTTTTATTCATTTATTCCCTTGTTCATTTAATCCCCTTCTTCTGATCAGCTGAATCGGCTGCTTTGAGGCCTGGCATCTTTGGCATTAGCTGCCTTTAAGCTGATGGCCACGTGGCTCTGGGCAGCGCTCCTGTCTTCATCCTGTTGTTAAAGCCCAGAGCCTCTTCCCAAAACACTCCTCTCTAGGATCTGTCAGCCCCAAAAGGGCCCCGGGACACAGCCTGGGAGCGTGCCCCACAGTCAGTGCGTGCTGCTGGGGCAGCCACGGAGGAGTCGGGTTTGGCGGCCTTGAAGGATGCTGATAAGTACCTGAATCTGCTGGTCTGCACCCTGTTGATTTCTTTACTATCTCCTGTGCTGGCTGCTCAAGAAACACCAGGCCGGTTCCCCCACGTGGGTTTGTTTTAACACAAATGAGCCCAGCTCCTGCCTCCACCCGTGTGCCTGCCGTACCAGTGAACCCCAAAGCCTTTTGGGCATGGGGTGGCCCGGTTACTGGCTGTATTCCCTCAGGGGCAGAGTCAGGTTCCGCCTGGCGTGGCTCCTTCATGCTGCAGCCTGTCCTGCAGCACGTAAAGCTACGAGTGTGCTCCCTGGGAGAGCGAGGCTGCACCGATCTCTCCTTGGAGCGAGAGCCCCAGAGCTGCTTCAGGTAGCAGCCAGCTCCGAGAGCTGTCTGTAGGCAGCCACACACCCCAAATCTGCTGGTTTCTGGGACCCGCGGTGGTGCCACCTCTCCCCTCTCCCTGCGGCGTGCTCCTCAGTAAGCAGCCTCCTCCTGCCCGCAGGACTCCGGGCTCTACCTGAAGGAGCTGATCGAGCCGGTGCTGACGTGCTTCAACGACGCCGACAGTCGGCTGCGGTACTACGCTTGTGAGGCCCTCTACAACATCGTGAAGGTGGCCCGAGGCTCCGTCCTCCCACACTTCAACGTGCTCTTCGATGGCCTCAGCAAGGTAAGGAGCTTCCTCTAACCCCCACGTGTTTTTCTTTCCTTCACCGGAGAAGTAAAGCCTCCTTCCTAGGCCTCCCCTTCCCTGGGTCAGACAAACCAAGCTGGCCGAGGTCATCTTTTCAGGCAAACTGGTTTGCTTTGACCAGGTGAAGGCTGTCCAAACAGTTCCTGCAGCAGCGTGCTGGCCCCGCAGTGTTGTAGATATTGGAGTTCACCATGTTCTCAGTCCTCACCTCCAGGATGCGTTTTTCTGCTCCTTGTTCAGTGGTGTAAGAAAACGAGGCTGCCAGAGCTGCTGCAGACGAGGTGGCTCTGCAGCACGATGTCTTTTTGGGGGGCTTGCAGGGTCAAAACCACATCTACACATCTGTGTTTGCAGTTTATCACTGCAAACTTGTTTTTTGGTGCCACCTGAGAACGTGGCTGCTGGCACACGGGAAGGTGATGGGTGCAGCAGGGAAGGACCTGCTGGTGCAATGATTTCTCTTTCTCTTTTCTGTTGTTTGCAGCTGGCTGCCGATCCTGACCCGAACGTCAAAAGTGGCTCCGAGCTTCTAGACCGGCTTCTCAAGGTATTTTTCCTCTTCCCGTTGAGGATTTTTCCTCTTCCCAGTGCGGGCACATGGCCACGCTGTGCCTGCGGGTACCTCTGCTGCCCGATGTGTCACAGCAGGGTGCTTGGGACACCGTGGTCCCCAGAGGCTGGAACCATCCCAGCACAGTTCTGTGGCTTCCCTGAAAGCGTTTCTTTCTGTCCCTGGCTGTAGCCCGTTAGATTGAGAGGCTGGAGGTGATCCCAGGCAGCGGGTTTGAGCAGCCAGCAGGTTATTGCAAAATGCAACGTGTGTATTTAGCTCTTGGGAGCCAGGTCTCAGGGGAAGCAAGGATTAGGTCTGAGTAAAGTTGTGTACACACCCCAGGAAGCAGCAGGGCTGCTGCTCTGATTCTCTTGCCTCCTCCCTTGCCTAAATGAATAATGAAGAGCAAAGCTGCTGCTCCTGAGGTGGGGCAGACATGGTTCCTCTTCCTGCTCTGCGTGCTGGGGAGGTTTTACTTGAGCAGACTTCCCAGTTCCTCTTCTGCTGGGGGAGGCACGCGGCTCCTGCCCTGGTAGCACAGCAGTCAGCAGCCACCTCGCTGCCTCTTCCTGCTGCACGGCTGCAGAGCCACCGATCGGCCCCGGTGTGAGCACCCAGCCGGGCAGCAAAACCCACCGAGCGTGGAGGAAGAGCTTTAAGGCAAAGCCGCGGGGCTCTCCGGTCGCCGACACACAGGATTACATCAAAGCTGCTCGGCCGTGTGTGCAGAACAGCAGCGAGGCGTGAATCAGAAGGGCAAGCCCCTCCTGCTCACATCCCAAGCAGGAGCCTTCCTCTGTGGGTCCAGCTCAGAGTTATTCACGGCCCGAGGGGAATTCCTGCCCCAGCCCTCAACAAACCACATGAGTCTTTCTCACGAGGACTCCCAAGGTCTCCCGGCTGTCTCTGACAGACCCGCTTATCGAGGATTTGAGGTCTTTTCCCCGTCATGTGCCTTAAAAGCAGCTGGCTGGGGGGGACTGCTTGGCCTTGGGGCATGCTCTGGGTGCTCGAGGTCCCTTCTGACACACTTGGGTTCTGCAGGACATCGTGACGGAGAGCAACCAGTTCGACTTGGTGGGCTTCATCCCGCTGCTGCGTGAGAGGATTTACTCCAACAACCAGTACGCCCGGCAGTTCATCATATCCTGGGTAGGTACACACGGGCTTCGTATGCAGCCTCTGAAACACTGCGGCCCCTCAGCATCCTCTGTCTGGGCAAGCAGCAGGTGGCCGTGGCGATGGGTGAACTCAGGGACCTGAATTTATTTGGGCAGGTTCTGTAAGCCAGCAGAGATTTTCATCTGCTCTTTGAAACGCCACCTCCCTGCCGTGTCGCTGTAGTCACGGGTACGTGATGTGCTTCTGCCAACCTGGTTCAGAGCTTTGCTCAGCGAGTTAGAAAACACCAAGCACTGCTCGTGTAAATCAATATATTGTGATCCAGAGGCTACAGTCTCCCGAGGGACACTGCTCCCTTCCTAAAGGAGGGGTTAAGGTACCCCTGCAAACCCAGCGGTGCTGGGGAGATGCTGCTCTCCAGGAGGCACAGATCTCCGTGAGCTTTCTCATTTCTGTGCAAGGCAGGAGCTGACACAGTCCACCCAGGGCTTTGGAGGGATGTGTGCCCTTGGGCTCTCTTTCAGCCTCACGATTTGCCGTTCCACATCTGCCTGCATGCACCGTGGCAGTCGTTCCTGCTCCCTGCTGTTACAGAGCTGTGATTGGAAATGCAGCAGTGCTGCAGACTGATCACCCGTCTCCTTTGCTAGCCTGGCTTCTTTCCACAGTGGGCAACTCCACACCATCTTCTTGTACTTCCCTCCTGGCCCACACGGCAGCCACGCTCCCCTCCTTCCTGCAGCCCAGCTCTGAATGCCTCTGTTCCTCAGCACTGCGCCAGATTTGTGCCGGTGGGGTTAGGTGGCTTCTCCAAAACTCACCCGTCTTTTCTCGCACCTTCCCTGAGCTAGATCCTGGTCTTAGAGTCTGTGCCTGACATCAACCTCTTGGATTACCTGCCAGAAATCCTGGACGGGCTCTTTCAGATCCTGGGAGACAACAGCAAAGAAATACGGAAGATGTGAGTGTGGGGCCTGGCTGGGTGCGGGTCCACGTTCTGCTCCGGGGCCAGCGCATGTCCCTGCCCCGGGCGGGTGCCTCGTTTGCTGTCACCCTTCACCAGCTTAATTCTTGTGTATAACCATAGCCAAACCGCTTGTGCGTGGTGGATCAAAGTGTCCTTGGCCAGGGCCTCACTCCCCCGGGTTGTTTTGGCTGCAGTGGCTGCGGGGGACGTCATGGTCTGGCTGTGCTGGCCGGGTTTGGCCGTACCTTCCCATCCCCTGAGCACAGCACCCTCGTTCCTTTGTGCTGCCGGGGCTGGGGGTGAGATTTGGGGGCCCGAGGGGGCTCAGCGGGGCACAGCACCAGCCCAGCAGCTCCTGGGAGCCGGCACCACGAGCTCACTTTTCAGCTCCACTGCCAGGTCTGAAGTCTTGAGGAGCGTTTTGAAGCTCAGGAGCGGCTGGGGGTTCGCAGGGAGATCAGAGGGGCTGTGCAGCAGGAGGACCTGTTTGCTCGGGCATAAATCAGTGGTGAGACAGGCCCAGGTCCATCCCACCACCAGGCCCTACTGGTTCCTCCGTGCTTCTGTGCTTCCCGGCGTGTGCATGTTCTTTGTTCTCGAGTGGGAAGACGTGTGGCACTTCCACTGCCTCCATCATTGCTGTTGGGGGTAAATTGGGACCAAAAACGGAGTGGGCACAGCAGGGTCTGCAGCCCAGCTCTTGCCCTTGCTACAAAGTCTGTGTCTGGAGCTCGTAGGAGAGCGTGGCTCCTTAAAACAAAACAAAAACAGGCATTACCCCTGGGGGCAGACGTGCTCGGTCTTCTGCTGAGGACCTGGGGCTAGGAGGAAGCAGGGGGGGTGAGCACAAGCCCCGTGACACCCGCGTCCCCTCTTGGCACGTGTGTCCAGGCTGCCCTCTGTACCTCCTAACTCACCCGCTCTGCCTGCCCGCAGGTGCGAGGTGGCCCTCGGGGAGTTCCTCAAGGAGATCAAGAAGAATCCTCCCAGCGTCAAGTTCGCAGAAATGGCCAATATCCTGGTGATCCACTGCCAGGCCGCGGGTGAGCAGTGCTCAGTGGGTTTGCCTCTTAACCAGCCCTGCTACCACCTTGCACCTTTGCTGTCCGTGCGTGAAAACCTTGCGAAGAGGCATCTAGACTAGAGTACTGGGTGGAGAAGGGGGCTTGTCAGCTCTGGTTGCACGTGGTCCCTGTCCCGTGGGGTTTGCTGTCTCTGTCTCACCTCTGCTTGTCCTGTTTTTTTGTTGTTTTTTTTTTCCCCCAGACGACCTGATCCAGCTGACGGCCATGTGCTGGATGAGGGAGTTCATCCAGCTGGCTGGCCGGGTGATGCTGCCCTACTCCTCGGGGATCCTGACCGCTGTCCTGCCCTGCCTCTCCTACGACGACCGCAAGAAGAGTATCCTTGTACCTGAGCTGCTCCCGGAGGCAGCCAGGAGCCTCGCCGAGAGCCAGAGCTTGCCCCGGCCGCGTGGATGCGAGGGGCGCTGGGGCTGGGGCCGGGGCTGCGGTGGCTCCTCCGCGCCTGGCCCCCTGCGGCACCGCGCATGCCTGGGACTGCGTGTTCCTTACACTGCCTCCACTCAGACATCAAAGAGGTGGCAAACGTGTGCAACCAGAGCCTGATGAAGCTCGTCATCCCGGAGGACGATGAAATGGATGAGGCCAAGCAGGCGACAGCCCCGCCGGCGGAGCCACCCTCGGAGGAGCCCGTCCCCGAGCCAGAGGCAGCGTCCAGCGGTGAGTCCATGTTCACCTGGGCTGTTAGAAGCGTGGTGAGGGTCTTTAGGATTAGTGCCAGGGTTGATTTGGTTATCTGGGGCAGGGAACTGTGCTTTCTATGAGCTTTGGAGTCCTGTTTCACCGATGATCCACTGCTGAGACAGACACGTTTGGTGCTGTCTGCAGAGCGGGTCGCTGATCCAGCCTGGAGCCCCACCAGTGCTGTACTCCCTGGGGAACACCCCCTCACCACATTCCACTTCGACTTAGCCATTAACTGACCTGGAAAAGATCATTTTAGTTAAATGATTAGTGTCTTGCTACATAACACAGGAAGAGAACAGCCTGTCTGTCCTGCAGCAGCTGGCTTGAGAGGAGCCACTGTCACCCCAAGGAGAGCTCAGAGCTGTGCTAGTCCTGGAAGACTGCTAACAGAAACCAGAGAGCATCAGCATGTGCATGGAGGGAAGTGTATGTTGCAGAAGGATAAAGAACAGAAAGAATTTTTGGTCCTTCCCAAGCTCATGGTGCTTTTGAGGCCATCACGCTTGCATTGTCCCAGTGCCAAGATGACCAGAAGGCTACAGCAGAACAGGAAAGACAAAAGGTGACAAGTGTGGTGGGAGGCCTGCAAGAGTAATGAAGGGAGAAAAAAGTAATCTGAGAGGGTTCTGGGGGACCGAGGCCTGCAGGCAGAGCAGCTTTAGCCTGCCAGCATCCCTTCAGCAGGCGCTGTTGTCCCAGGATGGCTTTGTGCTACCTCTGGCACGTGGCAGCCCAGGCACACGAAACACACAACATTTAAACGACATGGGCTGATTTTACTCTTCTAGGGCTGCGTGTTCAGCCCAGGGCTTTTCTATAACATATCCACAGGCAGCTTTTGGACCACCCTGCATGGGAAGGGGCAGGGGCAGGGGCTGGAGGCTGCAGCGGGAGGCGCTGGAGGCGATGCGCGCGGGGGCTGAGCAGCGCAGGCAGCATTGGTGGTTCAGTGGTAGAATTCTCGCCTGCCACGCGGGAGGCCCGGGTTCGATTCCCGGCCAATGCAGCAGCTTTTTGGAAGGGATGCAGGGGAAGAGCGTAATGCTGCGTTGCGGCAGCCAAACTTTTTTATTTTTTCCCCCTCCCCGAGTTGTCGTGAGGCGTTCTTTAGTTAAAATATCGAAGCAATTACGTTTTGCGTCGATATCTGCTCCTTCGGGTAGACGACGACGCACCTGGAGGCAGGCAGGAGGAGACAGATCTGTGATGCTTTACAGCCGAAATTCCCAGCTCTGCTCCCACTTTGTGCTGATGTGGCAGTTCTGCTGCGTGTGAGTAGAGGCAGCTGGCACAAGGGGGCATTCAGAGTCAAGCTCATCTTGTCACGGTGCTTTGTCACCGCGCTTCTAAGCCCCAGTTTCAAATGGTGGCCAGCACAGGCTCGTGGACTTGTGCAGACATCTGCGCTCTGCTGCACACCTGGAGCTCTAAAATCCCTTGCTGAAGGGTCTCTGGCTGAGCTAGAAGCAGCTTTGGTGGGGCTCAGCCTGTGTGCTTGTTTCCAAGTGGCTCCTCAGAGACCTCTGTCCAGCATGGAGCAGAGGCTGCTCGGGTTGCTTGGCCTCCATGTGGAGTCACACCACGGGGAAAAAGGGATCCCCGGGGGCCCTGGGCCCTGAAATGACGGCTGGTGATGGCTGTGCAGGAGGCCGTGCTGCCCTCCAGCCTCCCAGTCCTGCTCACTGCCTCCTCTCTGTCTGCCCCCAGGCTCTCTGGATGCATCTGGTGACTCCAGCGTGAGCAACACCGGCGTCTTCCCGGCGAGCAGGTAGGGGCTGCTCCTCGCAGGCTGACTGGGGGGTGCTGGCAGAGCCGAGGGGAAGCGTGCTGTGGGCTGAAAGCAAGCGGGGCCTCACGGCTCCCAGTGGGATGCACGACAAGGGATGCATCTGCACCAAAACCTCTCATTTCTGGCATAAATGGAGGGCTTTTGCCACCCTGTAAAGGCAGGAGGCCAGGTGAGGCAATGAGTCTGTGCACTCGGGTTTTTACACCTCTCCTGCGTTCAGTCCCGCCTGTTTGGAGGCTTCAGCTTAAAGAGGAGTGAAGGTGGGGAGGAGTGAACGCTTATTTTGCCTCTTCCACCTTGGCTGCGTGCAGCAGGAGGTCCTCGGTTCCTCCCCACGCTGCAGGGGGTTGATCTCACACGGAGGCATCGGCCTCGGGTGAACACCAAGCGCCTGAGGCTGGTGGAAGAGCTCAAGGCCCTCGGGGATCCGCGCTGCAGTCCTGGCAGCCCACCACGGCACGGAGCTGTGGGGCCGGCGCTGAGCAGCCCAGCTCCAGCTGCCTGGGGCTGAGGTGTCCTGGCAGCCACTGCCACCAGCCTGTCCCCCGCGTGGCATTTGTAGGGCCCACATCCCGGGGAGCTGCTTCGTGCCCAGCGCCATCCCTCCCCAAATCGCACCTAACTCCTCTCTCCTGCGCGTACCTTCCTTCTCATCCAGCTGTCGGTGAATTCAGTGACACATCCACCCTCTCCCCCAGCTATCCTGCTGCTGCCGCCGTTCCTTTTGTCAGAGATCATGATTTCCAGCACCTTCGTTGTGCTCCTGCCTATATTCCCTCCCTGTTGTGGTCCCCAGAATACGATGTGTTACTCCAGCTGCATCCTGACCTGTGGTACCCATCGGAGCACATCCCAGAGCTGGTGCCAGCTTCCCAGCTCTGCTCTCTGAACCCCCCCGCTTCCTTTATTTGCCTGCAGACTCCGTTTTGTGGCTGTCGAGTGGTTCTCCCCAGCTTTCCTGCAGTCCTGCTGGCCCTGCTCCCTGCCAGCCTCCTGCCTGCTTGGAGCAGGTGCCAAAGTGGGCGTATGGGGCTGAAACTTGAAGGGGGAAAGGGAGAAAACGCGAGGCACCGAGTCAAGGGGACACGCGGTAACGGAGTCTCTGTCCTGGAGATCTTAATCTGGGGAAGAGAGGGAGGAAAGGCAGCTCTGAGCTCAGCAGGAGGGATGCTGCTGTGCCCCGTGCTCGGTGGCTGTGGGTGTCCTTGGCTCCTGCCAGCTGCCCCACGCAGTGTAGGAGCTCAGTTTGGAGCAACACAGGCAGGGAAGCGTGGAGATGAGATTTTTGGCAAAGCGGCTTGGGTTTGAGCTCCCTGAAGCCTGCTGAGCAGGAGATGCCGGGCTGTGGCACGGGGCACACCTGCCAGGAAGCCTGTTTCACCATCCTGGCTCAGCACCGGGACCTGACAGCTTTTCCCCAGGGCACTCGCTGGGGGGTCTGGCAGGGGGTTGGGGGCTGTATGTGATCGATGGGAGTCTTGGACGCCTGCCTGGTGCTCTGTCTCTCGTCTCCGACTTGGATATTGCTTCTCTGCCCATCTGCTGGGGCAGCCAGCATCCAGGGGTTCAGGTCTGTGGGAAATCTGTCCTGTAGGAACTCGGAGAAGCCGAATTGCACCTCCAGAGCTGCAGGAGCAGAAGCAGGAGGGTGCTCTCAGCAATCCCTCGAGCCCGTGTACCCCAGGCTGCTGGCTGCAGGGCCAGGCAATGCCAGGCAGGCACAATTGAGAGCCGGGAGCAGGCAGCTGCCCGCGTGCCGAGTGCCCGCTGGGTGTCAAGGCAGCACCACGGGAAACCATTCTGCTGCCCTTCCAGGCCGGGAGGGCTGCAGCCGGAGGAAGCTGCAGCTGCCTTTTAGGATGAAGTCACTCTTTGCTCGTGTTTTTGTCCTCTTCCCCCCCCCCCCCCCCGGTCTCCCCCTGAGAGCAGCGCTGAAGCGTGGCCCCGCGCCAGGCGCCCGGCTCTCACGGCCCCTTCCCCTGCCCTCCCCGCGCAGCCACCAGCCGGCGTGAGGACGGCGAGGCAGCAGCAGGGGAAGGAGGACGACCTCGACCTCGTTCAGCAGGGGCAGAGAGAGGAGCCATGCAGCTTCACGGCCCGGCGGCCGCGGGCACGTCGCGTGGAGATGCGCCGCAGGGAGATGGCGAGGGCTGGATGCTCGGTGGGCGGATGCCGGGCGCATTCCTGTGGCCACAGTGACCCCCCCCTTGTCCTAAAACGTGCTGTCAGCTGTCCAGAAATGCTGCGTGGTGACTGCCAGCTTCGCTTGGAGGGAGCTTCCTGGTGGCATTCGCTTGGAAATCAGGGCTGGGGCTGTGCTGAGGCAGAAGCTGGCTCCCAGGAGAGGCTGGCTTCGGGGCTTCTGGGCAGGTGGGGTCCCTGCCATCAGCTTCTGCAGAAGAGAAGCGGACCAGAGCCACGTTCCAGAGCTGCTGGAGCCTTTCCGTGGCCTAGCTGATCCTGCCATCGCTAGTTTGAGCCCAGATCAGGAAGGGGAGGTCGAGTTGTGGCTCCTGGAGCGGAGTGCTGGTTTCCTTCCTTCCATGTGAGCTGCTGAAAGAGACGACGCAGACAGCTGTCCTGCCCCGAGGGACCGAAATGGAAGGCATGTTTCGGGCTCCTGTAACCTCATCCACATTTCAGTACAGGACTCGAGCAGTTTGAGGCCGCTTCCCAGCCGTCCTGCTTGGCTGGCAGGCACTCAGCAGGGCTGGATACGCAGGAGTTAAACAGGGGTGCTGGGATGATGATCCCACACCAAACCAGATAAGGGGCTGGGAGGCTCCGGAGGAGCCTTTGTGATCCTTGCCAATGCGAGGAAGATTTCTTTTGGGTGATGCTCAGCAGCACAGCAAGTCTCAGGTTTTGCTGCCTCTGGTCTCTGCTCCCGCAGTGGGACCGGGCTGCCTCCTTCCTGACCTGCCATACCCAGTGACCTCGGGGCACTGCTCCAGGTTCCCACAGCCCACAATCACCATCTAATGTGCCTCTGCCTCTCGGGCAGGGCTGACAGCTCCTGCAAGGCTGGAAACACGAGTCCCAGGCCGTGAGGACAGGCGTCGAGGCCGTCTCCCCCAGGACAGCAGCAGCGTGGTCTGCGGTACATCCAGATGCCGTCCCTGCCCCCTGTCACCCTGCGGAAAGGGCAGGCTGCTGCCACGTGGCTGAGCTGTCCGCGGCCGCCTCTAGATCAGACGATTTTAGATAATGGTAGGTAGGGCTGAGCACAAAGCTGAAATTGCAGCTTTGGGCTCCAGCATGGCTTCGTGGGGAGGCTCATCCCGGCCCGAGAGCCTCCTGATGCCGAGGGGAGCTGGGCTCTGCCTCGTGCTGGCCTTGGGCACCCTGCCCTAGCTTTTGTCACAGTGACCTGGGGCTGGCTGAGCAGGAGGAAGCCAGCAGCACGGACACAAGAGCAGTGGAGAATGAGAAAGTGACAGCTTGTGGCACGGGGAGCGGGGAGGAACTATTTACCTCCTGGCCAGTGGCTCCGGCCGGTTCAGCAGTCCAGCTGCCAGCCCATATGGGACGTGCCCTTGTGACTTGGACCGCAATGAAAGAACCTGGGTATTTCCACCCTTGGCACTGCAGCTTGCTGAGCCCGCTTAAAGGCTAGAGCCTGGCCCGGACCTTAACCTTGTCTGAAAACGGGGTCAGGAAAGCAGCTGGGCCGGGCAGGGGGCCAGGAGGGAGATGACAGCTCAGAGCCTGGCAGTGAAAAGCAGCTGCCGAGGAGAGAGATGGCAGAAGATCCTGAAGAAAGCAAAGAGCTGAAGAAAACAAGCTGATAAGGGAAATGGGGTGAAAACCATCCCCGTGGACTGACTGCTTGGAAAGAGAAAAGCGTGTGCGTGCTGGAGGATGCCTTCTGAGATGGGGAACGAGCTGACAGGACCGCTTGCAAGGAGGGGTCAGGTTCCCCAGCCACTGCTGGGAGGGGGAAAAATGCAAAAAACGGCTCCAATATCCAGAGGCGAGAGCCTGCTGCAGCTCCCACTGTTGCTAAATTCACCGTAAAACTGCTCGCTGCAGCACGAGAAGCACGCGGGAGGCGCCAGGGCTGCGCCAGCCCTCCGGAGCAGCGGGGGAGAAAGTAGGGTAGTGGGTGAGATGGAAGCGATCGCATCCGACATCTGCCCTGGCACAGCTGTCGATGCTGGGAGCCCGCGTGGCGGCCCGAGCGGATCGCATTAAGGCAATGCCATTACCCTCGCTCCCAGGCGCTCGCTCGGGGCTGCCTGGGGATTAAGGAAAGCCAGGACGCACGGGCAAGCCCTGAGCCGGCTGCAGGAGCGCTTGCAGTGCTTTACTAGCGCCTTTCTTCCTGGAAATGCAGCAAAATCTGGTGCTGCTCCTGCGTGGAGGGGCAGCGTGCCGCTGTGCACGTGCCATGGCACCAGGGAGAGGGTTTTGATGAGCTCGTTTTGCACAAGCAGGTAGGAAATGGCTCCGTTGCGGTGCTGCCGCAAACCGCACAGCCCTGCATCCCCAGCCAGCATCACCCACCGCTCCGGCATCTTCCCGTGCAAACACCAGGCACGTTCCTCACGTTACCCCCGAGATAACTCCCCTCCTGCGCAGGCAAAGGCGTGCTTTGGCGTGGAGATGTAATCAGGTCAAGGATTCGTGATGCTCTTCGGTCGGGAGCCTCGTGGCAGGTGGAGCACAGGGGAGGGAGTGGAGTCCGCAGGGAAACGGGTTGGTGAGAGCAGCCTCCTGGGTGAGCTGCTGCTGATCCCAGAAGAGGTGGGGAGCAGGAATTAGGGGGCTGGGGCAGGGGGGAGAGGTGCAGGACCATTCACTGACACCTCTCCAGGGTCAGAGTGGCTTAAATCCACAGGGATGCTGCTCTTGGGGGGGATCCCCCTCTCCTGAGCTCCTCCTGGGCCCTCCAAGCAGCAGCAGCAGCCTGAGTCCATCCCTCCTTCGTCTCTGCTCTGAATGTTTAGCCCTCGGCTGATGTTTGCAACATCAAAGCACAACTCCAGCCAGCTCACGAGGCAATTTGCGGGCCCGAGCATCTGTTACGTGACGCAGATGAAGCAGTCAGATACTTGCAGAGCTGTCAGGGGCCGCAGCCTCCTCATCCAGGCCTTATAACGCATGTCCTGGGGAGGATCAAATCCTATTAAGCCACACTTCTACTTGCAAATTATACCATGAAGAAGCCTGCCCTTTAGGATTTCTTATCAAACGTGATGCAGAGGAGCTCTGCACACCATAGAAAAACCTGCAGGAGCTTGGCCCAGCCTTGAATAATTCAGTGGCTTGGCTAGGAGAGGAGTGACTTGGCTCTGGCTCTTTGGTGCAGCTGCTCTTGGAGGTCTGCTTCACCCCTCGCTCCTCGGTCCAGTCCATGGCAAGCACAAAAGGGACAAAAAAATGCTGTAGCATCGCTTCTCCTGCTTTGGGGTCTCCTGGCTGTGCCAGACATGGGTCCTGTTTTGGGAGAAGCTGGAACGTGCTTCACCACAGTAAGAGCTGAGGGTCTGGAGGCCACCGGTGTTACAAAGGAGGCAGTGTCCTCATGAACCAAGGAGTTGCTCACTTTTGTCCCTGGATGATGAGTTGTCTTTAGCTTTCCTCTTGGCAGTGGCTTTTGGGAGCCACCATGGTGTCCTCGGGGTGGCCTTGTGGCAGAGCTGCCCCCCAAAACTGCTGGGGACCTCCTGCAGCCTTCAGTGGGGTTACAGGGCCGAATGCCCTCCCTTGGAGTGAGTGGTCCCAGCTAGTCAAGTCCAAGGACATTGAGTTGGTGTTCTCTGGAGACGTCTGAACCCATAAAACTTGGGTTGTGAATGTTTCATGTATCTTTAATCCTTGAACCCCAAACCTGGTGACTGCCACATGGACCAGCATCTCCACACAGCCGTGGCACTGGGTTCAGGAAGGAACGGGAAGGCCGGAGCAGCCAGGCCGGAGCTACCTGGGTGTTGTTGGTTTTGTTCAGTTCTCTCCCCGGGCTGAATTTACACCTGTGTGCAGCACGAGCCTGGCCTGTGTTGGTGGGACCTGAAAGCCCTGAGCTTGCTGCCATGTTCCTGTAACTCCTGAAGATACGAGCACAGGTCTTGGGCTGCCCTGAGCAGGTCTGGATGTACCAAATAAGAAATGTGGGTGGCAGGACTGCACGGGGCTGGATCAGGCCAGGGGGGTGGTTTGGATGTTTTAGGGTTTGGGCTGAAATGTTTGACACAGCCTGCGGTGTGCTATGAACCTCCTCGTCGTGGGAGGAGTGAGGTGGGCACCACAGCGCTGAACCCAGCCACTTTCTTTTCTGTGCAGCTCTGAAAGGATCCAGGTGACCCTGAACCTCGATGGCATCGTTCAGGTGCTGGACTGCCACCTTCACGACACCTCCATTGGGATGATGACCAGGATTGCGGTCCTGAAATGGCTCTACCACCTCTACATCAAGACTCCTCGGAAGGTAGGTGTAGGACTCAGCACCTGAGCCTCTGACTTCCTCGGTGGGGCTGAGGTTGTCAGCTCCCAGCTGCTCCTCGACTGGTACTTGGGTGGGAAAGGGGCACCCGGGCTTTGGTCTTTGTTCTTTGATCCAGTGGGATCGGGGTCTGGGGCAGCTGGAGGTGCTGCAGGAGGGCAGAGCCACGCTGACTTGGGGTTGGGCAGGGCATTGTCAGAAGGTTAGGAAAAAAACTGGGGTGTGTTGGCAATAAACCCCCAGGTTGAAGTTGGTCAGTGGGGCTTAACTATGGGGTAGCAGTGCAGGAAAAGAGTTGGATGCTTGGTTTAGGGACAGTCGTGGTGACGTGATCGTGGGCCTTTGCAGCATGGTACAGCTGTGCTGTGCTGCCCCAGAAGCAGATCTGTCTGCAGAGGTACCCCAATTTCTATCTTCAAATTGCCTTTAATTATCTTGATAGCTTTGTAACCAAATGTCTGCCTGCATTTTTCATGAAGGCTTCAGCTGCTACTAGCCCAGTAGCTTTAGGGAGATGCTTGCAGCTAGGATGGAAAATGCTGGTGAAGCTTTCAGCAGCATCCCCAGAGATGCAAGGAGTCCCTTGGAGGGTGACAGTGGGGCCTGTGGGACTGATGGTGTTCACCTCTCTGGTTCTAGATGTTCCGGCACACCGACAGCCTCTTCCCCATACTGCTGCGGACCCTCTCGGACGAGTCGGATGAGGTAGGTGCTGCTGCTGCTGGAAGTGCAGTGCTTCCAGTCTAACTGGAAGCTCCCCGTCCCCGCTTCCAGCCAAGTTTTGGAGCAGCTTTGCCTGGTTTGGTTGGGTTGAACCTGGGAATTTCAGGAGGTTTGGCCAGCGCTGACACCAGGGAGTTCAGCCCTGGTGGCCAGACCTGGAGCCCACAGGTAACAGGCTGCACCCTTACCAAGCTGAGAGTCCTGTTAGGCTGGTGTCGTTCGTACCTTTTGACTGTGTGAGGCTTCCTTTCCACCTCCGAGAGCTGGTCACTCCTAAAAATCCTTTTTGCCTGCCTGGGAAGGCTCAAGGCTCTGGGATTCAAGCGCCAGGTGTGATGTCTTTCCCTGGTGCCATGTGTGGGGCTGGGTCTTGGTCAGGCACTGGGTGAGTGGGAATTCAGACACCTCATGACAGCAGCATGAAGATGGGGATCATTTCCACCAGATGCCTTAAAAACTTAGCTGAGACCTGGCAAAGCAGTTAAGCAGTGCCCACCGCTGGCAGGGCCCCATCAGCCGTGCCTGGTAGAGCTGCCCCTGTGGTGCGACCGCCACGCTGCCCCGTGCTCAGGGGGCAGTCGCCTGCCTTTAGCCCCTTCCCGCATCCCCAGGCTCAGAATTCAGACACTACCTCATCTCATCGTCTGTGTCAACATGCCTTTGAGACACCCTCTGAGCAACCACGCCGGGTCCAGCCCGTGCAGCAACAGCACGCTGGGGCCTGGAACGGAGCTGCGGGGTAGGCCCAGACCCGCAGCGTTTTCCCTTTTCCCAGCAGGTCGAGCTTTATTCTTCCATGCTACACGGGATATTTGCCCCCACACGGGATATTTTCCCAGCAGGTTAAGCTTTATTCCTGGTGCCTGCTTCCCCACTGCTCCCAGGCACCCGCCACAGCAGGAGGCAGGGACGGTGCCCCCGCCAGGACTGGGGTGCTGCGTTCACACCGCGGCTCCTGGGGAGGACATAAAACGTGCCCAACTGTCCCCCCTTTGTAAATCCTGACTGTCCCCTCTTTGTAAACCCCTGCTGCAAAGGGCAGGGTGGGTTTTTAACTCTGGTGGTGTTTTTTGAAGTCGTTAAAGCTAAGGGGAAACGTCCATCTGTGCTGCTCTCTGCCCCAAGCCCATGCTGTAGGGGTGAGCTTTCAGGCCCGCTGGCTGGCTGTTAGACCCATAGCAGCAGCAGGATGGCTCAGGAGAGAGCCAAACAAATACTTGGCTCACTCCTCGCTGTCCCTGCTCTGCCCTGGCTCTCCAAGCCCCCTGCCTGCTCCTTGGCTTCCCAGTGCCATGCTTTCCACCTCCAGGTTGCTCCCTTCCTGAGATGCTGTGCCTCTTCTCCCGTGTCCTTCTCTTTCTTCCTCACCCCTTTTTTAGTTTCGTTTTCCATTCTGGTCTTCACAATACCAGCATCTTTCTCTTTTTTCCCCCCCTCTCTGCCACACTCTAGAGCATTCCTGGTGCCTGTGTGGGGTACCGGTGGCTTCGGGCCACGGCTGGTCAGGCACCGGTGGCGCTTCCCCTGCTGCTGGCCCGGGTTTAGATGCAGCTTGCACAAAGCTGCCGGCAGCCCTTGAAGCCTCTCAGGCCAGATCTTCCTCGTGGAATAAAAATCACACGCTCCCTGCTTGGGATTACACGCTCAGGGCATCAAACCCCAACGCCAGAATAAATCCCTGGTGCGAGGGGGTGTTAAGAGAGGAGGGAAGGGAACGAGCAAGCGAGGGAATGACTTGCACTTGCAAAGGCAAGCGGCTGCCTGGCCATTTTCCATACCCTGCTGCTTACGATGCAAACCTTTCCAAAAGAGTCCCCAAGTACACATCTGCCTTTGCAGTGCTCCAGAAAGCCTGCATCTTGCAGATAGTCTCTCCGGCTTGGCAGGAGACTGCAGTGAGTCATGTTGCAATTACACTGCTTATTAATATTTGAAAAAAGCAGTGAAGAAAGGACCCCGGTGATGCATTTCCTCCATGTGACATAACTGGGAATGGCTCAAAAGTAATTTTAAGCTGATTTATTTAATCCTGTCTTCTATTTATTTAAATGTTTGGGGGGGATTTTTTTGAAGGAAATCCATAGACAAGTCAATCCATTAAATATCACTGCTCAGCTGGCTCCCAGCCACGTTTGCTGCTCTCTGCAGAGGAAATAGAAATGACCAAAATAGTAGGAGGGGGGGGTTCGAGCCAAGCATTTTTGGGAACGATGAGGGCAAATTGAGATAGCTAACCTGGAATGTCAGCCCCTGCTAGAAAAGGGGGTGCAGGGTGCTCTTTAAGTCATGTTAGTCCTGCTCCCTGCTCAAGGGCACTGCGTGGTGTTCCTACACACATTCACGGTGCCCTGGGGCAGATTGGGATCCCCAAAAGCTCTCAGCTAATGGGCTGGGGATGGCCAGGTTAGCACGGGGACTGTGTTCAGGCACCTTGCCGTTAAGTCTGGTCTTGCTGAGCTGCTCTGAGTCTCTCCACGCGCTCGCCATAAATAATCGAGGAGGAATTTGGGCTGGATGGGGCTGAATCTGCGCCCTTTAAGTTGTCACGTATGTTTTTCATGTTCGAGCAGCACAAGGTGTTGCGCCACCTCCACCACGCTGAGCAGGGGCCAGCATCTCATGATGCATCTGTGGCGTCCTGAGTCATCGCCGCCTTCCCTCCTCTTCCCGGCCGTTCCCAGTTCCCCAGCGCCAGTGGAGAAACAGCCAAGAGACCTCGTTAAGATTCCCAAATGCAGCACAGCACAAAGGAGCTGGAGCGAAGCTGAAGCAAGCAATTCCCTTTGATACGTAGATGAGTCGGGATGCGAGACTCCTGGCTGTCAGGTTTTGGGTTGCTGCACTGCGTCGCCCTGCGCTGGCTCCATGCTTCCCTGCCCCGCGTTTCTCTGCGTGTCAAAGCTGGTTTGGGGCTCGGTTTTGAAAAGCACTGGTTAAAATTCGATGTGGTTAAAACACCCTAATGGTTCCGGGATAACAGGTTTGTGGTGAGCACGGCGTTTTCTGCACAAGCTGCTCCTTTCGTCTGTGCGGGTCTCGCAGCCCTGACTCCTGCTAGCGAGGGGCTGAAGGGCTGGTGGTGAAGAAAGCGAGAAGTCAGAGCCCGGGTGCCTTTGGGCAGAGGCTTTTCCATGCTCAGGTTAAAAGCACGGTTGCTGCTGGCTGTGGCTGAAGGCAAGCCATGCTCTGCAGGTTGTTGCCCTCTGCAAGCTCCTCTTGTAGCGGTGGTTTCCAGGTCGGCTGCTCGGCCGTGCCCGGGGGAACACAGCAGGGGATTTCTGAGAAAAACCTGCACCGGTGGCACTGCTTGTTTTCTCGGTTTGTCCTGCTTTCCTTTCTCCAGCTGCAAATGGGAGCTGTTTATTTACATCCTCCTGTTTGCTTATCTGCTGCTATCAGCCTCACTGGGGGCTGGAGGCTGTGCTGGGACCTTTGTCTGACTCACGCGAGCATGACGCACGAGGAGGAGCTGGGGTCTGATCTGAGGCAGGATAAAGTCCAGCTCCCTCTGTGCTCTGCTGACACGAAAACCCACCGGTGTTCATGCAGCGGGAACACCGGGCTCTAAATGCAGCAAGAAGATCCCAGCCATGCCCTAGCTTGCACCTTGCAGTTGTGTCTCCTGGAGCATCCCGAGCTGGGCCATCACCTTCTGAGTCCCTGCAAACCTCTCCCCTTGCGCCCAATTCCCCGTGAATGAGGCCGAACAAAAGCTTGTGCCAAAGCTGTCTGAGCATGGTGTGGTTCCAGTTGTGCTCCGCTGGGTTTAGCTCCGTCGTGCTCCTGCTCCTAGAGTTTAATCCCCTGTGCAAAGCAGCGAGCTGAAAGGGGCGAGCGCACCAGGAGGAGAGCGCTGACACGCCTGTGCCTGGCTTTTTGATGGTTTTTTGGTGGTAAATATTTTCCAGAGGGAGACTCGAGGCGACTGGATACCGGGGCAGGGAGGTTACCCGTCCTCGGGAGAAGTTACGCTTCAGGGTGCGCTTTAATGGCAGGGTATACAGAGAGGGGGATAATTTAAGTTGGGTCATGGAAAATGTGGTCAGCCCAGCCTCGGGTCTGTGCAAGCAGCCCAAAAACAGCGCCCATTGTGCTTTTGGCAGGCATTCAGCCCCCCAGGGGCACCAGCAGCTCCCTCCCACCAGCCTGCATCCCTCTCCGTGCATCCTTCATGGTGCTGCAGTGCACAGCAAACCCAGCTCGGTGGCACCAGGCTCCCCGTACCCCAATTAAACACCTCCAACAAGGTGCTGGGGGCTGTGGCAGCTCAGCAGAGTTCCGTGCATCTTCCCCGGGGGGCTGATTGCTTCTCCCTTCTTGCGGACAGCGTGCCCCAGGCCTGCCCTTGCACCCCAGGATGGGTGCAGACGGGGGATCTGTGAGAGCAGGAGGGAGGACGCGGAGTTCTCAGGTCTCTGGCGTGGTTTTGGCTGGCCGTGGCCGTGTTACCAACCAGCTCCCCCACCTGCTGTTTGTGCTGGTGCTGTGAAGGTGTGCTCACACGTCCTGGGATGATTTGCCCCAGGCAGAAGCCTCTTTCCCCTGTTCTAGCTTCTGTAAATGCCCCGGAGGTGCGAGGAGCAGCGCCGCAGAGGGGAGGAGAAGCCCCGGCCACGCTGCTCCCATCCCCTTCCAGCAGCAGGCTGAAATCTGGCGGCTGGAAGGGAAAAAAAAAAACCCTTGGCAGGATCAGAGGATAGAAGTTGCTGTGCTGGGGACCTGAAAAGAGGCCCGGTTAAATTGGTGTGGGAAGATTAATGGTGGTTTTTTTCTTCTTTTTTTTTGTTTTTAAAGCCGGCGGAGGGGGGGACGTGAGTTTGCTTTTCACACCGTGCGCGCCTGGGGCCCAGCCAGCCGTGCTGCTCGCTGCTCTTGGCTCTGGGACGGCGCTCCCGTGCTTTCCTCCCCTCCCCAGTAACATCTGCAGGGTTTGGAAGGAGAAAAAAACCACCTAGACAAACACGGCAAAGCCTTCAGAGCGCCTTGTGGAGCCCCAGAGCCGTGCCGAGCAGAGGGCAGGGGGCTGTGTGGGATGGCTGCTGAGGGGTGCAGGCGCATTTTGGCCAGAGGCAGAGCCCCAGCAGGGACACCAAGGGGACACTTGGCACGTGGGAAGGCGCCCGAGGGGAGCGCAGGAGGGGTGTCCGTCCATCTGTCCCGCTGTAAGGCTGGGCGTGAGATGGCAGAGCCGGCCCGGGCGCAATTCAAGCAGAAGGAGAGGTGAATTAACCCAACCTGGATCCTGAGAGACCTGGAGGGGGCTCGTGGCGTGCACCTCACACAGCCCCCGGGGAGGGGAAGGGTCTCCCACCCTCCTCCCATCCTCGCTGCAGGGCTGCTTCACCTCCCTCTTCCCTAAAACCCCCGGGGATCCAGCACTTGGCCCCAGGGCGAGCCCAGCCTTGGGCATCCTCGCGCCCTCTCCGGGGAGCTGGAGATGGCCCCGGCCCCTTCCTTGGATGGTCCCGGGGACTGGACCCAATGATCCCAGGGACGGGGACCCGCTGGCACAGCCGTCCCGTTGCCATGGCACTCGCAGCCCCTGCAGGATGCCGCTCTCTTGCAGCCTCCTCGTGCACAAAGCTGGGTCTCAGCTCGGCGCGGGGATGTGCGGCGCATACCAAGCGCTGCTGGCTCGGCTCCGGCCGCGGCCGGGAAGCCTCTCTGCAGCACGCGGGGCGGAGGCCGGGCCTCCCTGCCTCTTTCCCACGGCTGGAAAACCCCCCAGGCCTTCGCCTCTGCCCGCTTCCTCCTCTTCCTCCGGGGCCTCCCGCACCCATCCCTCCCGGCTCTTCTTTCCTACGGGTTTTTGCGATGGTTTCTCCTTACGGGGTTTCTCCTCCGTCCCCATCCACGCTGCAGCGACGCGTGTGTTTGCCCACCCTACAGAAAACGCCCTAAATTTGGGGGCTGTGACCAGGACGGGGCTGCGGGTGACACGATGCCCATGCCGTTTTGCAGCTCTCCAGCTGCTTTTTGCCCCCACCACCCCACTCCCGACGCTGCAGGGCCCCGGCAGTGAGCCAAAACCTTTGGGTCCCTGCTGCTTTTAGCCAAAGGCAACGAGAAGCCTCCAGGGGTGTTATTTACCCAGCTCGGTGCCTCCCCCTGAGCAGCACCCGCTGGCAACCAGGTCCCCCCGTGACGGCACCGCGGAGGCACCGTGGGCTGAGCTGCGCTCTCCTGGCCCCCAGGGACGGTTCCTCGGTGCCAAAGCTGCTGCTGGTGGTTGTTCTCCTCCCTGGGGTGGCTGCAGGCTGGGATTTGGTGGTGTTTGTGCTCCTGAGGTCCTCCCAGGCGTGTTGGAGCCGGGTGGTTAGCGGCTTTCCACGGCTGGCTCTGCATCCCCGAGCCGAGGAGGGTCAGGATGTGACCCAGGGGTACCAGAGGAGCTGATGGGGGCAGCAAGGTGCTCGTTTAGGTGCTCTGCATGCTGGTCATGGAGCAGCTCTCCCTGCTCCTCTCCCCCTGTCCGTGTCGTCCAAAGCCTGAGCACCAGGCTGTAAGGCTGTGGGGGCTTAAACCTCAGCGTAAAATTGACTGTAATTGCAAAAGAAAATCACTTAGGATCTTTATGCCATATAGAAAGCCAGGAGCACCTGCCTCTCGCATTATCAGGGTCCCTTTTCATATTCTTCACATTATAAAAATACATATTGTTGTTTTTTTTTTGTAGTGGGGTGAGGGTTTTCTTGGTGGCTCTGAAGCTAAAGCTTGTAGCTCCACAGAAAGATGCCCAGGGGCTCGTGAGAGCACGTGGAAAGCCCCCGGGGCTGTGCTGGGTACGGAGGGCTCCGAGGTGGCAGGCAACCCTTTTGGGCAGCCTCGCTGCACCACGCAGCCCTGGCACGTCAGGGAGGAGCGATGAGGCACCTAGACCCAAGGACATTTGGATGAAGAGGGCCCCAAAAATAGCTCGAGACATGAGAAGAGCTGGGGAAAAAAAAAAAAAAAAAAAAAAAAAAGAAAAGAGAACCTGTAATAATTCCTCAGAAGCTCTAAATATAGTCAGCGAGGGCTGACCTGGCTGGGGGAGGAAGGAGCTGCTGTGGGGTGCAGGGAGCTGGGGCTGCACTCGGGGAAAACCCCGAAATGGGGAGAGGGGGAAGCAAACCCCACTCCCGACTGAATGGGGCTTAATTTCCCGTGCTGCCCTGGGACTTGTGGAATACAAGCTGCTGGGCTTGTCCCCTTTTCTCTTTCCTGCCCCAGCTCCTCTGCAACCAGTTGAAAATCCTACTTTGGGCCCCACAGCCAGCCCTGTTTTCCCTGTGTCTTGGGATTTGGCGCTCACCCTCCCATCTCCCCTGCCCCAGCAGGGATTTTGGAAAGCAAAACCCTCCCCACAGCCCCTCTCCTCGTGTCATCGTCCCCGCTCACCCAGCGCTCTCCCTCTCCCTGCAGGTCATCCTGAAGGACCTCGAGGTGCTGGCCGAGATCGCCTCTTCCCCAGCGGGGCAGACCGAGGGGCACGGCCCCTCCGAGACCCCTGACCCACGCCCCAGCCAGGTGGAGCTGCACATCCCCGGCAGAAACAGCCAGCTGAGCGCCTCGGGTAAGTGCCCTCCGCTGCTTCTTGCTGCCTTTGGAGCTGAATCACAAAGCTAAGCCACTTGGTGCTAGGTGGCACCCGTCTCAGACCTCCTCAGGTGGAAGGGAAGGCTGCTCGTGGGCTAAGAAATCAAAATACCAGCTCCCACCCTGCATTGCTGGAGGCTTCGCTGTCTGTATTTCATTGCTCTTCCTTCTGGCTCATCTTCTGGGGAATTGGCCACGGTTAGCAGCAAGATGCTGCAGAGGTTGGTGTTGGGGGATGTTGCTGTTGCCCCTTTTTTTATGGGACCTTCGTTGGCAGCCTCTTTTCTGCCCACAGAAGCCCTCAGAGCCCTAAAGTGGCTCGGGACGGGCTGTTGGCTGCCACCCGAGGTGCCCAAAACGCAGCGCTGCGGAGGGCTCAGCCCGTGCCCGTGGCACAGCGCCTCGCCTGCTCGTGGCTGCGTGTGCTGAATGTGAACCACGGCGTCGCCCCGAGCCCTCAGAGAGATGCAAAAGGACAGTCCTATTGTTTGGGGACTTGGGAGGGGAAAAAAAAAGCCTTCCATTAATCATCCCAGCACATCAGGCTTTTTTTTTTTTTTTTTTTTTTCCACCTTCCCCTGTCTGTGGCTCATCCTCTGCAGTTGCTTGGCTGCCCCTTCTCCTCTGCTGCTATCGAGGAGCCTCCCGGTTGCGCTCCCCGAGCCAGGTCGTCCCGGCCAAAGACACATTTCATGTCAGCTCGGGATTGTAAACCACGAGCAGAGCCAAGGCTGCCTCTCCTGCGCAGCACGCAGCCGCCGCGCCTCGCAAAATCACCGCCGGAGCCTCGCTCCTGCTCCCGGGGCTGAGTTTCCTCCGAAGAGCACAAATAATTCCCCCCTCCCTGGGCTTGGGAAGGTCTGCAGCAGGAACCAGCCCAGGGTTTGAGGTTCCCTGAGCAGTTTGGGTTTTGCAGAGCTACCTGTCTCGGACACGTGGGGTGGAGGGGGGTTGCTGGAAGCCCGCTGAGCTCCGCGGGTGCCGGCGATGCGCCGGTGTCCCCAGCGAGGCTGCGTGGGTGGAGCAGCGCCCGCGGCGTTGGCCAAGCTGCCGAGGAGCTGCAGCTCAGCTCTTCGCTGATGGCTCTTGCCTGAGGTTTCCTTCCTTGTGGATTATCTAAAAATAGCAGGCTGGATGGCGCGCATCCCAGCGGCTGCCGTGGCCCCTCGTAGCTCTCGGGAGGAGCAGCCTGGCTCCAGCTATCACAGCGTGGCGTGGGGAAGAGCTGGGCTTCGCAGGGCCTCGTGCAGGGCTCTGGTTATCCCAGCGTGGCTGTGGTGACTGCAAAGACTCCTTTTTTTGTAGTTTTTTTTTTTTTTTGGGGTGGGAGCACGGCTGATAGCACCCCCCTGGTCTGCGCGATGCTGCGGTGACGGCGCTCCACGCGAACCCAACCTCTGCCCCGCACACCAGGCGTGGGCGAGCGCCCAGGCACCGCGTGTGCACCCCGAGGGAACTGGGTTTGGACCGGGTGTGCACCCCGAGGTGCTGCGTGACCCCACAGCAGCAGGACCTGGGTTTGGACCGGGGTGCAGGGCAGCAATCCCCAGACACAGCTCCCCGGGCGGTTCCGCACCGCGCTTTGCTTGCGTGGCCGTGTCTCGAGGGCAGGATGCTCTCTCTCTGCGCTCCTCCCTGGGGTTAAACCCACCTCCTTCATCTCCTTCAGAGGCGAGGTCTTCACTGGGAGGGGAGCTGCACGGGCTGGGTAATCTCAGATCCCCTCCTCTCCCACACCTGAGCCCCATTTGAGTGTGCAGCTTCACAGGTACCCTCCATCTCCGCAGGTGCTCTCCATCTCTACCTCAATCTCTGCCCCCCAAGGCGAGCAGCGAGGGCAGCAGGGGAGGCAGAGGGGGCCCGTGCCACGCTGCGGGCTTCCCCTGCTTCCTCTCTCACCCTTTCTTCCCCCGGGATGTGTTTATGCAGTTGTTTCCCTGCCATTCAGCTCGGTTTCCTTCAGATGCTCGTTGATTAGCCAGGAAAGCCGTGTCCCACTTCCGCAGCCCGTTCCCAGCTCGGGTTTTTATTTAGCTGCTTTGTTCTCTGCTTACATAAGGTCGGCTGCCCTCCGACGGCTCCCCCCTGGCCACAATGAGCCGGGGCAGGGCGAGGAGCGCGGTGCGTGGGACCCTCAGCATCCCTCCTCCAGCACCACGGGGAGGACGAGCTGCCCCGTCAGCCCCACGCGAGCGTGGCAGGGCGCTGGCCTCGGCTGTCACCTCGTCACCTTCTGCCTGGGGACGTAGCAGGGAGGACCAGGAGGAAACCTGCACGTTTCTTTGCTGCAATGTGTCGTGGTTTATGCCCCAAACGTGTCAGGGCATCCCCATGCCCTCGGCCTGGAGGTGGTCCCCAGGGAGCCGAAGCGCTCCCTTTGCCTCGGCTGCCCCCTGCGTAACCCGCAGAGCTGCAGGGGGGGTTGGAAATGTTGGTCCCCGAGCTCCTGGGGGTCCCTGAGGCAGCAAAGGAAAGCCGGCCCCTTGGCTGAGGCGTGCCAAAATGGCATTTTCCAGCAAAGTTTTGAGCGGGTCTGCGATTGTGAGTCGAAAGCATCCACAGCACACGGTGGGCTCTGGAGCAGCGCCGGCGTCTGGCACGCTCCCGGGGCTGTGCCGTGTGCCTCACCTCTCCCCGCGGAGCTGCCAGCACTCCGTGTCCCCATCCCCTTCCCTCCCACACGGCCCTGACGGGGCCTCAGCCCGCGGGGTGCCAGGCTGAGCCTCTGTCTGATGCTCTGACATCCCAGAAATCGCAAGCCCAGGGCTCTTTGGCCAGGCAGGGAGCAGAGCAGCCTCCGTGTGCCTGGGCATCCACGCGGGGAGCAGGCAGAGCGCAGCCCGGTGCTGTCGGTGAGTTCATTTCCTCAGCAGCATCCCAGGCCCTGTGGTTTGTGAGAGCCCAGCTGAGCTGCCGACACGTTCGTGTCTGTTTCCAGCTATTGGGTTTCGGTGGGAGAGTTTGCCTTTTTTTTTTTTAATATACATCTTTTTTTATTTTTTCTTAACGGCTCTATTTTTATCCCGCTCCGCGAGGCTTCGCTGCACTGTGTTTGCGAAAGCTCAAATTCAAAACATCCTGGGGAAGGCTGCCGGGGGGAGATGTGGTGCAGATTCCCACGTCTCCACACGGGGTTTCGCTGGGCTCCATCCTCCAGCGCCGCCTCCCACGCCGCCGGGGCCCACAGCTCGCCCTGGCCACTCACGGAGGACCGAGGGGAGGCATGAGGCCCCGGGGCTGGAGGGATGCTTGGGCAGGGCAGGGCGCTGGGTGTCCGGCTGCTGGGAGCAAAACCTCCTCCCAGACCTTCGTGAGCAAGGAAACAGCCTTAAAAACAGCCCTAAATCACCTCTTTTTGGTGATGGAGGCACAGCATCCACACTGCGGTGCTCAGCACACCGACCCCGTGCGCTCCTCTCCCCGCCAGCAGCTCTCAGCTCAGCCACCTCCTGTATCCCAGCCCCGGTTGGTGCTGAGATGGCTCTAATTATGGGTTAAAGTAAATCATTTTAGCTAAACCGCCACCAATGCCGTCGTGGGTAGCTGTTAAACAGCTTACCCGGATTTAGCCTGCTTCAGAAAGGAATCAATTCTGGTCAAATCGTGTTTAAATTCGGTTTAAATGGAGCCAAGCAAGCCTGCGCCGGTTTTAATTAGGACCAGTTTGAAAGTAATCATGGAAAATTAGCAAAACTTGTGTTCTCTGCTATGGTGAAATTCGGTGCTCGGTGGCCAAAGAAGGAAAATGTGAGTCAGCGCCCGCGTCCTCTCCCGGTGCAGTCTGGGGACACTTCACCCGCCGAAGGTTTCGAGACAGCTCCAGCCGTCAGGCAGCCAGACGGCCCGAATGTTCCCGGCTGCCATGCAATATATATTTATAAGGGCCTTAATATAGGTTCCTAATTGCCTGTCTCTCTTGATTTATAACGCGGCCCCATGAGCGATGGCAGCGCACCGGCGGCGCGAACCGCGGCGAGCGCTCGCAGCCACCCTGGCTCCGCGCGGCTTTTTCTGCCCCAGCCAGCATCCGGCGACCCCAAAAGCCAGAAGGATCGCGTGGCCCTGCTTACACCATCCGTATTCGTGCTGAAAACCAAGATCCAGCCAGCTTTTGCCCTTCTGCTCCCCTCGTGTCCCATGGGAAAGGACGAGCTGGGGGGCTGCCGCGTGGTGCGCTCGCAGCCGATCTGGCAGGTGGCTGATCTGCGACGCCTCGCGCCAGGGGAAGGGGGAGAGGTGCGAGCTCCAATTAATTAAGCCGCAGTTTTCTTAACACTTCTCCCCGCCTGTCTCTCGTGCCGTGAGGAGCTGCTCCTGCTGCCGTGCCGAGCCAGACCCCGCTGTGCAGCACCGTGAGCTGCGGGGCCACCCGCTGAGCAAGGCTGCTCTGGCACCGCGCTGCTCCGAAACGCAGGGCGAGCGGTGCCGAAACCTTCCCCAGGGATACCCACAGCTGCCTGGGGGCTGGCAGGAGGAAAGCCCAGCCTGGGGGAGGAAGGAGGCTGTGCCAGCCGTGTGTGCCTGCTCAAATCTGGGCCCCGTGCTCCTAAAACCACCATCGGGAGCTGGTAGGGGTGGAGGCGTGATGCGCGTCCCGCCTGGCCTGAGCAGCTCTGGGTCAGATGGCTTGGTGCTGCTGACAAAACAGGCCAAAAAAAAAAAACACTTCTCCAGCTTTGAAAGACAGTTTCCACCAGTTCTTTACTTCCCCTTCCCCAAAAAGAACAACTCGTGCTTTGGTCCCCTCAGACCTGCTGCTGGGAAGGTGCCGGGCTGAGCCCCTCGCTGCCTCCCCGTGTCCCCGCCACCGGGCAAGGGAAATCAGGCCGGGGGCTCTTCCATCAGCCCGGGCTTTGGCTGGTTGATTGCGTTTTTAATTGGCCGCTCTGTGCTCTGCTGCATCTTGACAGAAGCAGACAGCACACATAAATCAAACCCTGCACGTTGCCGTGCGATCTGGTGGGAGACTGAACGCTGACCGTGCTGGGGACGCTGCGGGACCCGTCCCAGCCATCCCGCACGGGGAGCTAGGGGAGATCCCCCCCTTGTTGCGAGCTCGCCTTTAAACACCCCCTCCAAACATTTGCTCTGAGCACTGCCCTGCAGAACAAACCATCCCTGCTGAAGTTGCACGGTGGGAAAGGCAATCTGTATCTGCCTGCGCTTCAAGCCCTGAAATGCTGTATTTTTCTAACTCCCTGTGCTCTCCCTGAGCTAGGAAATGCCTTTTCTCACCCCTCCCTGCCACCTACTAGGCTGTGAGTGGTTCCCCAGCCGCGGGGTGCTGGCTGCTGGCTCTGCCCACCACCACGGGTGCTGCCCCGAAGCGTCCATGCAGGCTGGTGGCACCTCGGGGTGCTTTGCGAGGGGGCCCAGCAGCACCTGCAGACGGGTGGCCCGTTTATGCATGGTCTTGGGCACCCCTTCTCTTCCCAGCTACTAAAATTGGTGTCTCTGGGACGGTCTCCCCAAAAGACCACTTCATCCTCGTGCCCTCCTCCGAGGGCTGGGAGCACCACGAGGTGCTTTGCCCTGGGATGGAGAGGGCTGGGGCAGGGCTGGTGCTGCTGGGCTGAGCAGGCACAGTTACACCAGGCTTGGAAATCTCGTTTTGGTGCCCCTACCCTTTCCCACCGAGTCCTGCGACTGTGTTTTGGGTGTCTGCTCTCTGACTGAGACAGTTTTAGCCAAAATAACCCAGCTGCTCTAATTTCCTCTCCCCTTCGCCCGCCTCCCCAGGTACGAAAGGCTTGGAGTGCTCTCCCTCCACCCCCACCATGAACTCCTACTTCTACAAGTTCATGATCAACCTGCTCAAGCGCTTCAGCAGCGAACGGAAACTCCTGGAGACGCGAGGAGCCTTCATCATCAGGTCAGAGCCCACCTCGCGGCCAGGGTGGGCTGGGAGAAAGGGTTTGGTGCCGGGCTCCCTCGCAGTGCCAGGAGCCAGAGCCCTTTTCGGCAGCCTCCCTGGCTAGCTGGCAGCCGAGGCCGGGCTTTCCAGAGCAAACCAACTCGCCTCTCGCGTGTCGAGGCACCGTAATTTCTGCTCCCAGCCCCCAAGGCAAAGTATCTCCGTGTTACACGGCGTTGTCGGGTTCTGGTTGGGAAACGAGCGGGCCAGCTGGAGCACGAAGGCCGTGCTTGCTCAGGGTGCCAAGTCGAGCCAATTCTTCCACCTGGCTCAGCGTGGCTTCACGGCGCACACGATGCTCGCCCCACAAGGAGCTTGCTCTGCAGGAGCCACATATTTAGGCTGCAAACATTGGCAGGATCTGTATTCGCTTCAGGAGCTGCAATCAGGCAGCAGAGGCAGGGAAAACCAGCGCTGCAGCAGCTGGCAGAGCGGCGGCGTCTTTAATGCAATGAAATCTGGGGCAAGGGACGCAAATTCCTCGGCTCGCTCAGCAATAATGGGCTTAGCGGTCAAGGCAGGGCTGAAAAATCAGCGAGGAGGGGGGCAGGACTCGGCGTTTTCCTCCCTGGGTTTCCGTGGAGCTCTCCCAGTGCCCCGAGGGCACCAAGTGCCCTGCACCACGGGGCTGCAGCGCCAGGACTGGGGAGGTTTCTCCCCACCCACCTTAAAGCCTTGTGCCTTATCCCAAATACCCCGTGAAAAGCTGTTTCTCCCCCCAAAAATCCAGCTGAGCATATGTTTTTTTTGCTCCAGACGGGAGTCTGGAAATGTTGCATTTAACCACACAGGGATCTAAGAATAGGGCAGGGAAAATATCCCGCTCGTAGCAGTCCTCTCAGCGCCTGCTGGGAGCGAGCAGGGCAGGGGAGGGGGCCCGACTGCTCATTAAACCAGCAGGGTAATTAGAGGGGCTCTGAGTAGCAATGGGGAGCCTGTGCGGGGTCACACTCAAATGCTCTCCCATCCGCTGCCACCTCCAATTTTTCCCTCCAGCTCCCCGACAGCCAGCGGGGCAGCTCCAGCCGCTGCTCTTTGCTGTGACTCACGCCCTGGGCTCCAGATGTGCAAAAAAAATCCCCATCAGTGCAAAAAAAAAAAAAACAACCCAAAAAAACAACGGCAAAAGCTCCTATCCTTTGTTATCCCTTGTCAAACGGCCTGGTGGCTCACGGGGGAGAGATCCGAGGGGGCTGGAGCCAGCGCAGCCGTTCTGGGCAGGGTGAGCCCTGGCCTCCAGCACTGGTGACTAACCCTGAAACCTACTGACGACAGCTTAAATGCCGGCGTTAACCACTTCCCCGCTGCCTCCGGGATCAGCGAGACGGGAATGGGGCGGGAGAGGTTTCACGGGACCCTCTGGAGGAGCTTGATCTGCTGCCAGAGCGCCCCACCAAATGTGGGAGCCTCGTGGCGCTATTTTTAGGCGCTGCTCGAATGAAAGCCACATGCGTGTTCCCACGTTACACCCCTCCCCTGTCCGCAAGCGGGTTCAGCTGTTCCACACCGCGGGGGGAGAAGCCAGCCCCATGTTTCCATGGGGGAAACGCTGGTGATATTTCATCCCCCCGCTCCCCTCCGCCACCGGGGACGGCGACGCGCCGCCGGCAGCTCCCCGCGTGCTGGCTGGGGCAGCGGGGAAGGAAGGCGAACCTGTTACCTGTAGGTAATGATTTCCAGCCGAAGGAACAGTGCTCAGTGGGATGGGAAACGTAGGGCAAGGATTTCAAGCCCAGCTCAGCATTTCTCCCCGTCGCCGTGCCGGTGCTGGCCAGGCTGGGCAAGCTCAAAGGTCCCTGGGGTCAGGCAGGGTGGCTGCGGTAGGGCAGTTTGTTTCCTGACCCAGCACGGGCTTGGGCACGTCCAGTTGCTGACTGCAGGGGTTCACAGCCTCTCTTCAAGTCCTTTCCTCACCTTTCTCCTTCAGCACTGGCTCAGGGTCTGTCTGTGACGTATCCAGCACAGCGCCGTGAGCTCCAGCCCCGGCACCACGCCTCGTCCGTGCCACCGGCACACAGGGCGAGTGTGTGGGTGCAGCAGAGCCCTGAGCAGGAGCAGGAGGGAAGGGAAACTCCTGGAAAGGGCTCTTCAGGGCTGCTTCGTGCCCGTTTGGTGCCCTGTAGGTGCTCAGGAGCGGGCACAGCCCTGCTCAGGGGTGTGCCGAGGGAGCCGCCCTGGTACCCATTGCCCCGAGCACCCCAGAGCAGATCGGGTTCATCTCTAGAGGCAAAAAGCCTTCCTGCCTCCACAGCGGGCTGCAGAATTCCAAGTGCTGCCTCCTCCTTCCTATCCAGACACGTCTGCACCCAAAAGCAGCTCCAAAGTGGTTTTTGGAGGCAGGAGCATCAGCCCCGTGCACTTCCCTTCGGCGTTACCTCTCGCTTTGGTGCCAAGAGCTCCTGGCCTGGCTGGGGAGCAGATAGCTGCCCTGTTTGGCACGTGGCAGTGAAGAAAATCTGGCTGGGCAGCACCCTGCTCTCCCCGACAAGGGAAAACAAAGTGAGCTGAGCCTGTGAACCGAGACAGGGACCCGCGAGGGGCAGCAGAGGGAGAGCAGTGATGGTGCCTCCAGCACAGTGTGGACATTCAGTGCCCTTGGCACGGGGGGGAGCAGCACCCCAAGCTGCTTGCTGCTCCCTCTGGCTTTCCCAGGGCTGTGCTGTCTGGATGGGGACAGACGGAGTGGGATGGGGGCCCTGGGGCTCACTGGGTTATGGATTTTCACCAGCACTGTGGGTTCAGAGAAGGGAGATGCTGGGGATCCCCTGTGGAGCAGGGGATGCCGAAACCACAGCCAGGGTTTCAAAGCCCTCCTCTTGTCCCTGTCCTGGCCACCCCCCTGCTCCTTTGTGGCCCTATTTGGGTGCCCAAAGGTTTTGATGCTTGCTGAGAAGCCCCCCTCAGTGTGCCCATGTTCTGGAGGCTCCCAGGGCTGGCCCATCCCCGTGCCCCCACCAAAAGCAGCTCGGCGAGGGGCGCGCGTCCTTCTCGTCCTTCTCGTCCTTCTTCTTCCTCTCCCCACCCTCCTGCGGAACAAGACCCGGGTTTGTTTTCACGTGAACCGTTCAGCGAAGTGCAGGGGAGAAGGGAAAAAAAAAAAAAAAAAAAGAAACGCAGCCCCTTTGATAAGCTGTGATATGAACTCGGGTAAAATCCAAACAGCTGTGATGGCTACAAGGGGAGCTTCTGTGTCGGGAGGCAGCGAGCCTGCGAAAACACGCGGCTCTGCCTGCCAGGATGCTCCCTGGCCGCCTGCCCTTTTGCTGTAACGAGCTGTGCACTTTCCCCCCCTCCCTGTTGCCTCGCAGAAAGGAATAACCGGAGAAAGCGTTTTAGTTTTGTTTTTTTTTTTTTCCTCCTGTTTTCCAAACCGAGGGCGGCGCTCCCCAGCCCAGGGCTCGGAGAGCGGCCCCCGGATGGGGTGGGGGCAGAGCTCGGGGTCGTCCCCGTCCCACCAGGAAGGTCCCCAGGTGCCAAAGGTTTGGGTCCAGCCCTTCAGCCCCGTATGTGGGTCAGCTTTGCCCCCTTTACGTAAGGGCCATTAGCATGCCCGGAGCCTCGCTCGCTTCCCAGGCTGCTGGTGAGGGCCACGGGGAGCGCTCGGCTCCAGCTCTCTGACACCCTCTGCATCCCCCTGGGGCACGTGCTGGAGGCTGGGGGGCAAAAATGCCCTTCAGCAGGGTGAGAGCTTGGACCTGGGGCTCTCAGGTGCTGGAATCAAGGTCTGCTTGTGCCTGCTGGGGTACAGGGGGCTGGGGCATCCTCCTGAGGACCAGCTCCTCCTCCGGAGCATCCCGGTGGGCTCAGGACACGGGTTTTAAGCACCCTACCCAGCAATCTGCCCTGGGACCCGTGTCCATCAGAGCTGTTGCGAGGCCCCGGTGCGTTTTCCTGCAGAAAAATGGAAAACACGTGCGAGCCGCGGCGCTGGCGTGGGCTGGGACTCATTAAGGTCAGCGAGAGTGTGGGGAGGAGGAAGGGGAAGTGTGCACCGGGGGGGGAGAAAATCCTCAGAAAGCAGCCGAGTTCCTTCCCAGGGCAGGTCCCGGGGGAGTTACGTGGTCTCCATCCCGGTGCTTTCCCCGGGATCCCAGCAGGGGCGAAGCACGAGCTCCGGAAAGGCGAGAGGAGGAGGGCTGGGTGAGCGGGGAGCTCGCAGCAGATGCAGGTTTCCCCGCAGCAGGATTTCCCCGAAGCAGGGTTTTGTTTGATCCCGCAAGCAGCTCCCAGGTTTTCTGCCCCATTTTCCTTGCCCGGTGGCTGCACCGAGAAGGGGGAGCCACGCACACGGGGTGGCCAGCCTGAGGTTTTTTTGGCCATCAGCTGGGAACCCACCCCGCTGGGCTGCAGAGGGATTGTCTGGTTGTGTTTCCTCCTTTCCTTTGCTTCACAGATGGGACACCTCGCTTTATAAAGAGCAAAATTTATTTTACGGAGCAAAAGCCACGACTGGAGGCTGGGAGGAGCAGAGTACTGGCATTTTTCCCCTCTGTCCTACAGGGGATCCTGCCCAGGATTATCCCTAGGGCGTGCTTGGTTAAAAACCCCCAGGCAGGGCTGAGGTTTGCATCCCCTCAAGGTTTTCTGTTCCTGGCTGCAGTGCAGCACCCTGCAGCACATCGCCCTGTGCCGGAGGGGCCCGATGGCACGCACAAGGCACCCGAGCATCCGACTGCTCCCATCCCGAGGGTCTGGGGGCTTTGGAGGAGAGAGGGCGAAGTGCCTGGAGCAGGAAGGGCCGCGTCCTGCCCTCGCAGCCAGCGGGGTTATCCACCAGGTGCTGGTGTGGATGCTCCAGGGACGGGGAGCACCCAGGTGCCACCAGCACCCACCCAGCGGTGAGGTTGCTGTAACTCCTGGCGCGAACGTGGATGGAGTTTTCAGAGCTCCTGCCTTGAACCCAGCGAGCAGGGGGGGGGTTCTTGCAGATATCTCGTTTTGGGGACGGTGGGGGCTCCCCTCACGAGCTTCCCGAGTAAAGGGATGGGCCGGGAGGAAACGCTTCCCCCTCTTCTGGCTGTGGGAGTGACCGTGAGACCCCAAGGAGCCACGCAGGGCGCAGGGAAATTCCCGCAGTGTTGGAGCAGGCAGAGAAAGGAGGATTCAGGCAGTTCCCAGCCTGCCCCGTCGGAGGGAGAGAGCACATCTCAGGCGTGGGGCTGGCGGTCCCCCCGCGAGGAATCCCTGCTCCCAGCACCCGTTGTGCCCACGGAAAGCATCCAGAGGAGCAAGGCGGCAGCCGGGCGGCTCGCACGCACGAGGAGCTTTTAGCCGAGCCCTCTTGCAGCCAAGCAGGAGGGGGAAAGGTTGCAAATTGCGTCCGAGCCTCCCGGTCCCTGCGGTTTTGCTGCTATTTTCTGCTCTCTTGCAGCTCGCGTGAGTGCTCGGGAGGGCAGCGGGGCCAGCAGGCAGGCGATGGATGACTCTGCACAAGGGCTGGGTGCTGCTCACAGCGCAGGAGCAGCGATGCCCGCCCCCGGGAGGGAGCTGCCACATCAGGGCTGGTGCTTTGGGGCAGGACGGGGCTGGGGCTGGGCTGCTCAAAACCTCCCGATGCTCAGCCAGAGCAGGGGAGAAGTCGGAGCAGTCCGGAGCTTGGGTACGAGGCGAGGGAGCTGAGGGCTTGTGCCTGGGGCAGGGATGAAGGTCGCTCGTCCTCCAGGGATGGAGCTCCCTAAAAAACATCCCTCATTCCCTTGGGGACACACATGGGCCGTGTTGCCTCTGTGCCAGCACTGTGCTGCTCGCTCACCTTCCCACAGAAGGAGCAGGAGCATTTTTATTCCCCCCAGCAGCGATGGGGAGGCTCCCGCCCCTGCCAGCCCTGCACGCCCCAAACGGGGTCAGCCTCTCCCAGCTCCTCTCGCCGCGGCTCCGCACCCGCTCCTTTAACCTATTTTATTGGCAGCGGAAAGAAATTATAGGGGTAGAAATAAGGCGCCTGTCAGTTTTCCTGAAAATTAGGCCACAGCTGTCAGGCTGGAAGGGGGGGATGCGTCTCAGAGGAAGGATCTTCGGAGCGCTGCTGTCGCGTTACGCAGCTCCCCAGCCCCTGCGCTTCCTCCCCTTGGAAACCTGTGGGGTTTTCTTTTCCTCTCCATCCTTTGGAGGACACGAAATCCTAAAAGCGTCGCCGCCTGGCGAGAGCGGGGCCGGTGTTTGTGCCCCCGGGCTGGGGCAGGTGCGGGGCCGTGCGTCACTCCTCCTGGCCCAGGAGGTGGCTGGCAGCCAGGTTTCTGCTCCTGTGGGCACGTCTGGACGGAGCCAGAGTTTCAGCCCTGCCGGGCACAAGCTGCGGTGCTTCTGCAGCTCCTCCTCGCCCAGGGCTCGAGGTGCCATGAGCCCGGGGCTGCACGGCTCCCCACAGCACAGCACAGTGCTTGCCACCCTCATCTCAGTGGCTCTGGTGTCATCAAGGCTTGGAAGCTGATCTTCCTGTGCCCGCTGGTCGAGCAATGCGTTGGGCACCTCTAGGTTGAGCCTTTCAGCCTTCCCCGTAGCTCAGCTCTCACCATTTTCCTACAAACGTGAGGTTTGAGGTCCTGCAGCCAGATCTTGCCCCCAGAACTCAGCAGCTTCACGAGTTGGAGAAGGGGAGCCTCGGGTGTTGTGGGGTTTTGCTTTCCTGGAGGGCTCGGGGCAGGGGAGCTGCTGGTTTTCTGGCTGAGCCCTGTGAGCTCTGCAGGTTGTGCCCCCATGGCTGAAGCAGCAGCAGCCCCCCTGCTCGGTGCAGCCTCTCTGCCCCTCTCGGAGCTGTGGCTGTGTCTGATTTCACCTGGAGGCATGGGGGCGCGCTCTGCAGGCTGCAGGTGACCTCTCCAAAGGGCACTGGCGTGCCGGAGAACGCCGAGGTGTGTTTTGGGCTGCCCTGTGCCAAAATCCTGCTGCGAGGGCGTTCAGGCCGATGCTTGCCTTGGCCTCGGTTGGGACCTGCCGTTCCCTGCCTCTCCCAGGCCAAAAGCCCTCGGGGGCTTCCCAGGCGCTCTGCCATCCCGGAGCAGCACCTCGGAGCCGTTCCTTTCCCGATGCTCCGAGCGCACCCAGCCCACGTGTCCCAAGGGATCGGGACTGTCACAGCCATCCCTGGGGACCCGTTGCCATTCAGCCAGGGAGGAGAGGGCTCAGCGCCGTGCTGGCACCGTGGCAGGCTCGGCTGTTGTTTCCCTGCCGAGCAGCCGGCCGTGGGAGGGATCCTTGTTTGCGGTGAAACACGCTGCGCATCTCCCCCGGGAGCAGAAGCAGCTCGGGGGCTGGCCCTGGCTGCTCGAGCAGAGCCCGGGCGTCTTTTCCCCGGCTGCAGGGAGAGGGCTGGGCCAAATTTGCCACGGGGGGGTCGATAATAACCGTCAGGAGGAGCTGGGGCTGGAGTTTTGCCTTTGGTGGAGATGGCACCGCGGGAGGAAGGGACCTCATGCGGTGCCGATGGGGCTCTGTGGCACATCCCGACCCCAGCAGGGCAGGCGGTGGGGCAGGAGCCTGGAGAAGAAGTTGAGGCTTTACCAACCCCAAAATTCCTCTGGTTGGAAGTCGGTGCCCAGCAGGGAGGAGGTGGAGGCAGGGAACCCCCAGACCTGCCCGCAGACGGAGCCCCGCTGCCCTCAAACTTCCAGGGCGCTGCTTTCTGCTTTCCTGCTTTCCTTCCCCACCCTGGAGGGGGAATGGCAGCAGCCTCGCGGCGTCCCCGCTCTCTCCTCCCTCTCCCTTCCCCGTCCTAATTCCTAAATTCCTAATTCCTCTGCGAATTCCTAAAGGGTCCCAGCTGCCGGGGACGCTGCTTCTCCTCGGGGGAGGACGGGGACAAGGACAGGGCTGAGCCGTGCTCGGTGCCAGGCTGCTGCGGGGAGGAAGGGCGGCAAGAAGCCTGGGGAGGAGCAGGGAGGGGAGAGGAAGAGGAGGGTGGGGAGGAAGCACCCAGGGGCACTGCCCTCCTCGCGGCCTTGTACCAGCAGGGCCGGAGGTGATGGGCTGGCCCCAAAAAAGCCAAAGGGCTCCCGGTGACCTTGGCACCCTGCTGGGGGTGGAAAGTTGTCCCCTCGTGTCCCCCTGTCCCCACCCTCCCCGCCGGCCGGCTCGCCTTCCCCTCGCGCCCAGGGGAGCGGCTCCGCGGGGCTCTCCCGTGTCACCCCCACTCCCCCAGCACTGGCAGTCAGCCTCAGCTGTCACGGCAGCTGCGGGGACGGCCACTTGTCCCCCACCACCACCCAGTGCTGCCAGAAATGTCCCCAGCCCCTGGGGGACAATTTGGGGCAGGGGGCGAGGAGCTGGTGGCTCGCCGCGGTCCCCCCTGGGAATCCCACTGCACACCGGGGAGGGGACCCCATGGATTTTGTTGGGTGAGCGCTGCCAAAGCCATCTCTGGTGGCTTTGGGGTCCCCAAAAAGCTGCTGCCCCCTGGCACAGTGGCTCTGCACCACCACAGCTCTCCTGGTGTGCAGGGGACGGTGGCACAGCGTGGCAGGGGGGGACATCCATGTACGGCCTCTCCATCGGTGCTGGGAGAGCAAGGGCAGAGGTTACCTGGTCTGGGCCAGGCTTTTTCCTCCTACAAAGCTTTTTTCCTCCTCCAGCTTTGGGTTTCGGCCCTTCTTCCCACAAAGGGTCCCAGCTGCACCCCACAGACGGGCACCCCAAACTTTCCGCTCCCATCTCCCAGCGAAATCCTGCCCGTGCAGGGCGAGGGGCGCGCCGTGCCCCGCTGCTCCTTCCACGCTGACCCGTTCCCAATTTCCCAGTGCCACCGAAAGGAGCAAGAAAACAAAAAAAAAAAAAAAAAAAAAAAAGGACAAAAAAAAAAAGTCCCAACCCAACCCAGCCCTTCCTCGCTAATCAAAACCAGGCCTGAAATTAGAAAGCTCTCCGCGCTGGGCGCTGGCTGGGAGCGCGGCGGCAGCCAGAGGGATGTCGGGGCAGCTATTTATGGAAAGCCATGCCTGATTTCGGACGGGACGGGGGCGGTGGGGGCCGGCCCTGGCGGGTTTGCCTCAATCCGCCTCCTCTGCAGCCCGTGGGCGGGCGAGGGCAGCTGTGGAGGTCCCCGAATCGCTGCGTCCCCCAGGGCTTTGCGCTCCCCGGGGCGCGTTTTGGCACGGCGTCGCTGCTCCGAGCCTGGGAGTGGGGACAGAGCCCGGGGGGCAGCGGTGGCGATGCCACCAGTTGTCACCGGGGCAGGAACCGGTGTCACCATGGGGCACGAGCTTGGATGTGCCCCGTTTGGGAGCCTCTGATCGCAGCCCACTCCTTTAGGACGCCCTGGGGAAGGGAAATTGGGTTAAAACAGCCAGGAAAGGGGTTCTCCCTGGGCACACACATCCCACACAGGCACGTGGGAAGCATCTCTGGAAGAGGCTGTGCACGGGGAGGGCACCCAGAGCACTGCAGGCGGTGGCTGCCCCCTTTTTTCCCCACCAGGGAGGCTCTGGAAGCCCCCACTGGCTGCCAGGAGGACACCGAGAGCACGTCCCCATCTCCTCGGGGTGCTCCCCTTCCCCTTTTCCTTCCCCCCCAGCCCTTCCCTCTCCCGATGCTCTCCCTCCTCTGGCGATCTCGTGCCTGAGGGGCACTGGTTATGTAAGAAGAAGGGGGCTCAGTGGGTAAATGAGCTGATTTGGCACTGCCCGAGGGCCGGGTTGGGTTATGTAAAGCCCTCACAGAGCACCGCTTTGTCCGGGTGCGCGGGGCTCCGAGCCGCTCCGCCGAGCCGCGAGGAAGACAGCTTTCTTCCTCCACGCCCCTCTTTGGGGCCAGAAAACCCATTTTCCACCCCCCTAGGACAGCTTTATCGGCCTCTTTGGAAGCATCCGCAGGGGCTCTTTGTGTCCTGGCTCCCCGGGGTGCCACGAGCCCCTGGCCTCTGCCCGCGGGGGCTGCAGGGAGGCTGGAGCCACTTGTTGGCTTCAGGTGCCATCAACCCCCTGCCCTGCTCCCCCAAATCGGGGATTGTGGTGCCACCACCCCGTCCCACAGGACCCCGAGAGGTGCAGGGCACCCGGAGCAGCAGGCAGGGGTCCAGGGGTCCTCAGCTTGGGGGCGCAGGAGCTCGGAGCAAAACGGGAAAGCCCCAAATCCCAACAAAGGCGGGAGAAAATCTGGTTTTGGGGTTTCGGCTCTGAGATGTTTGACCCCGTGGGGATGCCCAGGTTCGCTGCTGCTTGGACCAGCAGCGGGTGGTCCCGTGGCAGCTCCCGGTGTCCCCGTTTGCCACCCGTGGAGCTCCGTGCGGGAGGGATGCGGTGCGTGGGCTCGGGCCGGGGTCCCACGCTCATTAACCACCCGTCCCCTGTTGGTTTGTGTTTTCCGCGCGGCGCACAGGCAGCTCTGTCTACTTCTGAACGCAGAAAACATCTTCCACTCCATGGCCGACATCCTGCTGCGGGAAGAGGACCTCAAGTTCGCCTCCACCATGGTGCACACCCTGAACACCATCCTGCTCACCTCCTCTGAGCTCTTCCAGCTGAGGAACCAGCTGAAGGACCTGAGGACGCCGGTACGGGCACCTGGCTCCGTTTCACGTCGGGCAAACTGAGGCAGGGGTCGAATGCTTAGAGGCAGAGCACGGGTCACACATCCCGTGCAGTCCGGGGACCTCCAGGACACCCCCAGGTTTCCCTTTTCTCCCCCAGCACGTGAAGGGGCCCCCGATCCCCCTGTGTAAGCTGATCACGAGCCCCACGTGCCCTCCTCGGGCCCCCCGAGCCCCATGGCAGCTGCCACCTCCCCAGGAGACAGGTGATGGGGGCGAGCACCCCGCGGGGCCCCGCTGGTCCCGCAGCTGTTCCCGCAGCAAAGCCGCTCCCGGGGCAGCTGCCAGCAGTGGTGGTGGCCACGGGGGCACCCCAAAGACCAGGGCAGTGTCAGCACCGGGTGGGCTGGGGGGTGGGGAGGTGTCCCCCTGTGTTTTGGTGGCCTCCTTTCCTAACCCCCCCGTCGTCTTCTCTCCCCAGGAGAGCCGCAACCTGTTCTGCTGCCTGTACCGGTCCTGGTGCCACAACCCGGTGACAACCGTGTCCCTCTGCTTCCTCACCCAGAACTACAAGCACGCCTACGACCTCATCCAGAAGTTGTATCCTTCGGGGGGGGCTCTGCCGGGGCGCAGACAGGTCGGGGCAGTGCTTGCTGGGTGCCTCCCAGCCACTCTCCCTTTTATTTTTGGTGATGTAAGAGGACGGCGCACGATTCAGCCACCCAGGAGGGGAGGCTCCTTCCTCCCGGGGGGATGAAGGCTTTGGCCTCCCAGCCCCGTGTCCAGCAACACGAGCAGAGGGGATAATTTCTTTCCTTCTCTTTTTCCACCCCAAAATGTTACCTTGGAACCCCCATCCTCCACCCATCCGAGGCAGACTCCAAGCACATCGCGTCCCGGGGAGGCAGCGATGCCCCTGGGCAGCCTCAGCTCCATCTCCCCGAGGCTCCCACCTCTGCCTGGTGCAGGGTGAGGACACGCCAATGCCCTGCCCTTGTCAAGGCCCCTCTGAGGCAGCCATGGAGCCGAGATTTTGGTGCTCAGGGCCTGGGACGTGTCCCGGCAGAGCCAGCAGCCTGTGGGCCCCGTGGCACCGTGGTGAGCTCACCCTCTGCCCGCAGCACAAGGGATATTTCCCTGTGCAGCCACCCCAGTCCCACCCCGAGCCATGTCCCGTGGCACCACGCAGCTCTCAAACACATCCAGAGATTAGGATCCACCACTGAACTCGCAGCAGGGCCACAAGCCACAAATATTTGGGGTCCCCCCATTGCTGCCACCGTGCCCTCTCCTTCCCAAGGCGCATCCTTAACCGCCGTGCCCAGCGGGGACCTGGAGGTCACCGTGGACTTCCTCACCGAGGTGGACAAGCTGGTGCAGCTCATCGAGTGCCCCATATTCACCTGTGAGGCTCAGGACCATCTTTTGGAGTTTGCTCAAGGGGGGTGGGAAGCAGGGCCGGCAGCCCGGGCGCGTCCCCTCCCCGCTCCTTCGTGGCTGCCCGAATAAATAGAGCAGAAGTTATCGGGCCTGGTGCTGCCAGCCCGCCGCTCGCGCTGCCCGCCGGGGAGGCAGCCGGCCCCCGTATGTGGGTTAACGGAGCGAGAGGCCGTGGCACACAACAAAAGCCTGGGGGAGGAAGGAAGGAAGGACGGGGAGGGGTCCGGGGCCATGCGCAGCCCCGTGCCCGGCGGGATCAGCCCTACAAAACGGGCTGCTCCTGCCCCCGCGGGGGTCAGAGGGCAAAGCCTGACCCCCTGCTGCGCCCCACCGCTGGGTGCTGCACCCATGGGGTGTTCTCCTGATGAGGTTTTGTCCCACTGGAGGTTTTTCCCACTGGGGTTTTCTCCCTCTGGGGTTTTCTCCCACCAGCATTTGGCTGCCCCTGGGTTGCTTCTCCCCCGGGGACACCACCCCGAGGAGCAGCTGGGCATCAGGAAAACTCCCACTAAGGGCTCTGGGATGGCACTGCACGGGCCCAGGGCTGAGGAATATTTAGGGGCAGAGGTTCAGAGCAGACAGGGGGGCTCCTCGGGCTCAAACGAGCCCTGCTGGAGGCTGCCAACACACGGGGGGCACACGGGGAAGCGCAGCAGGCACGGTGCGATGCCGGGGGCTTCTACGGGGTCGGGAGGAACCTGGGGGTGTCGGGGCTGGAAGTAAAGCTCCTTCCTCCCCTCCTGCCTCTCCATCCTCTTCCTCTCTGCTTGCAGATCTCCGCCTGCAGCTGCTGGACGTGAAGAACAACCCCTACTTGATCAAGGCGCTGTACGGCCTGCTGATGCTGCTGCCCCAGAGCAGCGCCTTCCAGCTCCTCTCCCACCGGCTGCAGTGCGTGCCCAACCCCGAGCTCATGCAGAGCGCGTAGGTGCCAGGGATGGGGACAGGGATGGGATTGGGATGGGGACAGGATGGGGATGGGATTGGGGTTGGGATGGGGATGGGATGGGGATGGGGACGCCCCGTGCCAGGACCCCGCTCTGCCCCTGCCCCGCGGCTCCTCGGTGGCCGCGGCTGCTCCTTGCCCCGTGGCCGGGAGCTCTGGCTCGGGGTTTTTTTGTCTATATTTGGTAACCCTGGGAGGGCTGCGCCTCATCCGCAGGCATTTGGCATCCGGGATGGAAAATTTCACTTGTGGGGTCGCTATGGAAACCAGCAGAGCCATGGAGGAGGTTTTGACGGAGAGGGAAGGCAGCTCCCGGCGGCGCCTGGGAAAGCGTCCCCACCACGGCCGTGCTGCTGGCCGTCCGTCTGTCCATCCAGGCACCCAAAAGGACGGTGACACCTCGCCAGCGGGGGTGGCCATCCTCACCGGGGGCTTTTTGGCAGCCACTTTTGTGTCCCCTCCGCGGTGACATGCACTAGGGACAGCCCCGAGCCCTCCCCAGGGGCTGCAGCCTCCCGCCCGGCTCCTTTTGCCGTGGCCGGCCGCTGCTGGGGGGGGATTTTACTCATCAAGCCCCGGCTAACGAGCGGGGCCGGCCGCTCGCCGGCGATGGCGCACGGTGAAAGCTCTGCCTTCCTTTGCAAAACCCCGGAAAAAAAAAAAAAAAAAAAAAAAGAAAAAAAGGAGAGAAATGCTCCCGAGATGCGCCGTTTTCTGAGCCAGACCCCCACCGGCTCCACTCCTTCGCTTTTAACTCATCCCCTGGGCTGGCTTTCATCCGCCGTGCGCCACCGAGCTGGAGCTGGAGCCCGCAGCCCCGATTTTAATTGGAGGGGCAGGGAAGGGGGGGCTCTTTTTTTTTTTTTTTTTTTTTTTTTTTTCTTTTCCCCCCTCTCTCTCTTCCCTCGGCCGTGGCAGCCGGGTTTTCGGAGCGATCGGAGCTGTCAGACAGCCTGAGCATCTGATTAACGCTGACCTACATTCCTTCAAACACCGGAGGCTGCTTTCATAACCGCGAGCCCGGGCTGCCCCTCCCCGGGGAAGCCGTGCCACGATGGGGAGGCGGCGGCGTGCCGGGCACGAGGGGGCCTGGTCCCACCCCGCGGCCGTCCCCGCACGCAGATATTTATTTGGGCTTTCCTAAAGCCAGGCAGGGAAACTGAGGCACTGCCTTGGCGAGGCCGGGACCTCCACCTTGGGCACCAGACGTGCCTGGTGGCCTCCCTTGTGTCCTGGCCTCTCCCAGCCTCCGCAGGAGGGCACGAGGACTCGGCGGGGCTCGGCAAGGTGCCAGCCCCTCGGCTCGGCACCGGGGCGCGCGTCGCGGCGTGCCCTGCCCTCACCCTCTCCTTCCTCCCCGCAGGGACGGCAGCAGGGCGAGCGCGGGCTCCAAGAGGTCGGCGGCCTCCAACATCGACTACACGGAGCTGCTGCAGCACTTCGACAAGGTGCAGCACAAGCACCTGGAGGCTCGGCACCAGCGAGCCGGGCGCGCGGAGCAGCTGGAGCGGCGCGGCGTCCTCTGAGCAGCCCCGCGCGGCCGCCCGTGGGCACGGTTGCAGCGCTTGGGGCTAAGGGAAAAAGGGCACGGGGACAGCGGGTCCCCAGCACCCGGTGGTTTTCAGGGCAGAGGGAGATGGGCGCGGGGCTGGATTTTCCCCCTTCCGTGCCGCCTACATGCGGTGGGACCCCCAGGCCGTGCCCGGCGTGGCCGGGAGGAGGAGAGGCCGCGGGGAAGGCGCTGATTTCTTTCTCCTGCAGCAGGGCGAGCAAACTCCCCTCCGCTTCGCTAATGCCTTCCCCGTGACCGTCAGCTGAGAGCACGGCCTCCTGCCAGAGGGACCGGAGGGGAGGAAACGCACGGGGCAGGGAAGGAGGGAGCAAACGGGGTCCTCCCCGCCGGGAAAACGAGCACGGGCACCCACCCGCAGGCTGCCACGGCCCCGGGACCCCCGCAGCCCCCCAGCCCCGGGCACGGCCGGCAGCGCAGCCTTAACCCCGCGCCGGGCGCGGGTGCGGCAGAGCCCCCCTCGCTCTGTGCCCCCCGCATCCCTTCCTCCTTCCTATCGCGAGCTCCCCGCGACGAAATAAAGAGAGCAACGCAGAGCAGCCCTGTCCTGACCTTCCTGGCACGGCCGCTGCGGTGTGCCTGCTGCTGGGGCTCCCCGTATCCACATTTGGGGGTCTCTGTCCGTATCTGGGGCTCTCCATCCCCATATGGGGTTCTCCATCTGCATCTGGGGTTCCCCATCTGCACACAGGGTTCACCATGTGGGGCTCTCCATTCACATCCAGGTTTCCCCATCCACGTCTGGGGTTCTTCATCCACATATGGGGTTTCTCATCCACATCTGGGGTTCCCCGTCCACATACGGGGACTCCGCATCCACATCCAGGTTTCCCCATCCCCATCTGGGGCTCTGCATCCAGGGCTCCCCATCCGGATCTGGGGTTTCCCATCTGCAACTGGGGTTCCCCATCCACATCTGGAGCTCTCCATTCACATCTGGGGTTCTCCATCCACATCTGAGGCTCCCCATCTGGATTTGGGGTTCCCCATACAAATCAGAGGCTCCCTATCCACATCTGGGGCTCCCCATCCACACCTGGGGCTCCCCATTTGCATCCTAGACTCCCCGTACACATCCATCCCAAAGAGGAGCCCCAAACCTCCCAACCCTGGCTCTTGCTAGCCCAGAGGACCCCGCTCTGGCCCTGCCACGCTGGCCCCGGGGCTGCTCCCCTCCCTGGCAGGCACATCGGGGCTTTTCCTCCTGCTCCTCTCCCCGAGAAGGGGAAAAAGCAGCCGAAATTCTTCCAGGCCGTGGTCATGAAACCGCAGCGCGGTGACAGGCATTTTCCTGGCCCCGAGCAGCCGCTGCGCCCCGGCCAGCAGCGCCGAGGGGCCGCCGCGCACCGGGGTTTAGGGGGGGGGGCTGCGTTTTTTGGGGCATGGCTGCGCCCCTGACCCCATCCCGGTGCGTTTCGGGCCCTCACCTGATCCCGGGGAGGGGGCTGGAGGAACGTGGAGGGTTTTTATGGCCCCCGGCCTGTTTACAGCAGAGCTGGGCTCTGGCAGCGGGTTCCCCCCCCCCCCCCTCCCCGGCAGCCCCGCACCGAGGCTGCTTTGGACGGGATCAAGACATTCCTGGCATTCCCGGGAAAGGGCTTCCCAAACCCGCTGGTGGCGGGTTAATTTTAACAGCCAGCCCCGCAGGACGGGCCAGCCGTGCCTCCCCAAGCCCCCCGGCCACCTCTTGGGGCACAGAGGGGACATTGGGGGCCCCGCTGCCTGTTCCCTACCACTGCCGGACCCAGTGGGGTCGGGGTTTGGGGTAGAAATCCCAAATGGAGCATGAGGCTCTGAGCTGGTCCTTATGGGTGGTTGGTGACCAGTGGTGGCCCGAGCAGCGTGGTGACACCGGGACACAGCCACCAGGAAATTGGGGCTGTTTTCATGGCTGGATAGGGGATATAGGGGCAGCAGCCCCCTCTGTGCCCTGCCGGTGGTCCCAAACCAGGCTCAGCCCCCCCAGCACCCCTCGGGGTGCAGCTTGGTGCTGTCACCCCCCCCCCAGACCCCCGGGGCAGGGTCTCCCTGCGGGTTTCCCACACTTTCCAACCTCAAGACCCTAAAACCAGCCACGGAGCCCCCCGGGGATCCCTGCGGCGCACCCAGGCGTGGGACCCCCGGGTGGGGCAGACCCTCGGGGAGCCCCCCCAGCCCCGAGCATCCCTTGGCTCCCCCTTTTCCCAAAACCACCGCTCACCCCCCAATCCCCAACACCCCCCCAAACCCCTTTCCCCCCCCACCCCCCACACCCCCAGAGCCTCCCCCACCCCTTGGAGACGCCACCCCCGGTGGGGGGGGGGGTCCCACATATCCCCCCCCCACCCCCCAGCGCTGACCTCGCCCCCCACCCCTTTAACCCCACGCATCCCCGAGGATCCCCTCTCCTCCCCCCAACCCCCTCCAACCCCAAAAACCCCATAAACCCCCCCATAACCCTCCCCCGAGGAGGGGGGGGCGGGCGGCGCATGTGCCGCTCCGGAGCCCGCCCCGCTCCGCCCCGCTCCCCGCCGCCGCCCCGGGGGCTCCGCGCTCCGCTCCCCGGCCCCATTCCCGGTCCCATTCCCGGTGCCGGTCCCATTCCCGATCCCATTCCCTGTCCCCGTTCCTCCACCGCCTCCAAGGGGGGCTGCCGGGCCCCCGCACAGCCCGGGGGGGGGGGGCGATGCCCTGCGCGCCCCCCCGCCGCCAGCCCCGGCCCGGCCCCGCCGCCGTCGCAGCCCCCCCCCTTTTTTAAGCCCCCCCCCCCCAAAAAAAAAAAAAAAAAAAAAAACCTTTTTGGCCTCATCCCGATCCCAATCCCGAGCCTGGCCCCCCCCGCGCCCCCCCCCGGCGGCGCCCCCCGCCCCGGGCAGCCGCAGCGCCCGCCGCGATGGAGACGGCGGAGAAGGAGTGCGGAGCCCTCGGGGGGCTCTTCCAAGCCATCATTAACGACATGAAGGTAGGGCCCCCCCCCACCCCATCCCCCCCCCGAGCCCCTTATCCCCACCGGGGGGGTCCCCGCTCCACCCCGGGGTTGCCACCGGAGCCCCCCCCCCTCCCTCTGATCCCCCACCCCGGACCCCCTCCGGGTCCCCCCCCTGCTTGGCACCGATTTGGGGGGGGGGGACACCTTTGTGTGCCTGGGTTTCCCCCTCCCCCGGGAGCAAGGCTGGGTGCCCCCCCACCAAAAAAAAAAAAAAAAAAAAAAAAAAAAAGCTTTATTTCTCTATTTTTATTATTAGATTTTTTTTTGGCTCGATTTAAACAAAATGGGGATTTTTTTAATTTTTTTTTTTTTTTTGAGGGGGGGGACGGAATTTCTCGCTGCCCGGCCCCAGCGCTGGGGCTGCTGCCCCTGGGCACTCCGGGGGGCAGAGAGCTGCCTCCTTCCTCCTCCTCCTCCTCTTCCTCCCGCTCCCTGCTGCAGCCCCGGCCAGACAATGCTGTCATTGCCAAGGCAGGGGAGGGGGGATAAAAAAATAAAAGCCTCGCCGAGGAGGAGGTTAACCCCTTCGGGGGCCAACCGTGTCCCCACGGGGCTGGGAACGGGGGATTTTTTGGGGGGGAAGCCCCCCAGTGAGAAAATCCCCATGGCGCACGGGGACGGGTGGCGGGGTGACCCCAAAGCCCCCGGGGGCTGCGGTGCCGGGGGAGGACGGGGAGGCCGAGCTGGCCACGGCCTCCGAAATTCCCGTGCCCCAAAAGCTTGGGGCTGGGTTTGGGGCTCCCCCCTCTTCACCACCCCGATGTCTTTCACCCCCCTCCTGGGCAGCCCCTGCCTCAGTTTCCCCGTTCCCTCGGTGGCCCCGAGCCACCATCCCGGTGCCGGTGGCAGTGGGGACTCAACCCCATGGGGACAGCGCTGGGGAGGGGGCAGGAGCCCCTCACCCTGCTGCTGGGCACCGGCGGGCCAGGCTGGCTCCGTTTCCATGATATTGGCTGGAGGCTAAAAAAAAAATAACCAAAAAAAGGGCAGAAAACCGAAAAAAAACCCTGCTGCAGCTTCGGCTGCGCTCCTGCTGCGCACCGGAGGCCCCCCGGGCGCAGCGTCCCCACCGGTGCCGGTGTCACCACGTGGGTGTCCCGGGGCACCGGCGGGACCAGGGGACAGAATCAGTGCCAGCGTGGAGCGCAGTGATGTGCCCGGCACGGCGGGGACCTGCGGCGGTGACACCGGGGCGGAGGGACCTGGTTTGGGTGGCTTTGGGGGCTCGCCGGTGGCTTTTTGTCCCCCCCTTTGGTGGCTCGAGGCAGGAGGGCAGCGCAGCCCCGTGGTGGTCTCGGTGCCGGTGGGTTTGTCCGTGGGGGCTCCCCCGTTGTGCACAGCGTCCCCAGGTGACCTTGGCATGTCCTTGTCCCCGTTGTCCTTGTCCCTGCTGGCCTCATCCGCGTCCTCCTCCCGCCCGGTGCCCCAGAGGGATGGGGACGGTGACACCAGCCCCACGGCTCCGTCCTGGGTGGCCGGGGCACGGAGGTGGCCCGGGGACGTGGCTGTGGCCCGATGGATGTCACGCACCAAGGGGCACCCTGCGACCGTGCTGGACGGACCTGCGAGGAAAGGGAGGCTCCTGAGGGCTCCAAACCCGGCGCTGTCCCCGCTCCGCACAAGCCCTGTCCCCAAACGGGGCAGAAGTGCCACCAGGGCACCGACGGCCACCTCCAGGGACTTCACAAGGCTTGGAACTGCCATCGGATGGCCTCGCCGTGACAGCCTCGCCGGGATGGCCTCGCCGGGATGACTTTGCTGGGACACACGGCACTGGGACGGTGACACTGGGTTGGCACCAGGACTTGCCTCGCCGAGGTGGCACCGGGATTAACGGCACCGGGACCGGCCTCACCGCGATGGTGGCTCCACGATGGCCTCGCACCGGGATCGGCCTCGCTGGGACTGACCTCAAGACACCCCCCGGCACTGGGACGGCCTCGCGCTGGGACTGGTTTTACTGGGATGGCACCGGGATGGCCCCCCCGGCCCCTGCGCCCTGTCCCTGTCCCTTTGAGCCTCACCTCCCGGCCCTGCGATGAGGTCTCCGAAGGCCGAGGCTGGAAGGGGGAAATTTTAGGGTGTGGAGGGCAGGGGGGAAAGGGTGGTGGAGGACGGGGCGAGCGCTCAGCCTGTACTGGCCACCAGCCCGTCCCCGAGCTGCCCGCACCCCCCAGGGGGAGGCTGTGGGGGGGCTGTGCCCGAGGTGCAGGGTCTGACGGCCGCCTCCCCCCTTGCAGAGCTCCTACCCCATCTGGGAGGACTTCAACTCCAAGGCCACCAAGCTGCACTCCCAGCTCAGGTGAGCGCTCAGCAGGGGGGTGCCGGGGTTGGGGTGGTGCCAGATCCGTCCCCACCCCACCCACAGGGTGACACCGGTGTCCCTGTCCCCCCCCCAGGACCACGGTGCTGGCCGCGGTCGCCTTCCTGGATGCCTTCCAGAAAGTGGCCGACATGGCCACCAACACCCGAGGTAGGACCTGGGGGGGACACGGGGAGGGTTTGCTGGCAGGGGGGGGTCACGGCGCTGTGTGTGTCCCCCCCCCCGGGCTGGGGCTGCCCCCGCGCAGGCGCCGCTGGGCTGCCAAGCAGATGGTGCCGGCGGCACCCCGGCCATCTGGAGCTGCTGGCGAGGAGGAGGAGGAGGAGGAGGAGGAGGAGGAGGAGGAGGAAGGCTTGAGCCACAATCAGATTTGTCTCCCAGCCCCCAGCAGTGGGATTAGGGCGCCGAGGGGCTCGGGGGGTGCTGCAGGCGCCCGGGTGGAGGTGGCCGGGGGCGGATGGGGAGGAGGGGGCTGTGGGGTGCCCCCACGGCCCCACTGCGGGACCAGAGCTGGTTTCAGAGGCTTCACCCGGTTTTTTTTTGGGGTGTGTGGAGGCAGCACCCCGCTGCCTGGCCCACTGGCAGGGATTTCAGCCGGCGCTGCCCCCCCGTGGCCATCATTAGGCTTCAGAGTGAACGTCGCTCTGCCTGCCAAACGGGGGCGGCCCCTTGGCAAAGCCCCCAAAATGTGCCGCTCACGGAGCCCCTCGGGGGCTATCAATGGGCGGGGGGGGAGCCCCCAGACCCCGCTGGTCGCCCCCGGCTCTCAGTGAGCCCCTCTCTGCCCCCCCCATCCCCAGGGGCCACGCGGGACATCGGCTCCGCGCTCACCCGCATGTGCATGCGGCACCGCAGCATCGAGGCCAAGCTCCGGCAGTTCACCAAGTAGGTGCCCCGGTGGCGAGCCGGGAACCCCCCCCGGGGATTTTTTTTCCCCCCCCCCCAGACCCCACAGGGGGGTGGTCTCGGCCCCGTTCCCACCTCTCCTTTTCTCCTTTCGCGCCCCCTCTGCAGCGCCCTGATGGAGAGCCTGATCACCCCCCTGCAGGACAGGATCGAGGACTGGAAGAAAGCTGCCAACCAGCTGGACAAGGACCACGCCAAAGGTGTGTGGGGTTGTTTTTAAGGGTGGGGGGGCTGCTTTTTGGGGTGTGTGGGGGGGGGATGCTCGGTCCCACCCCACCCCTGTGCCCGCAGAGTACAAGCGGGCCCGCCACGAGATCAAGAAGAAGTCCTCGGACACGCTCAAGCTGCAGAAGAAGGCTCGCAAAGGTAGCGGGGGGGTCGCAGCGGGGTGGGGGGGCACGGGGGGGGGCCGGCCGGCGTTTCACAGCTCTCTCTCTCTCTCTCTCTCTCTGTCTCCTTCCCTCTCCTCCTCCCCTCCGCGTCCTCCCCACAGAGCTGCTGGGTAAGTGAACCGCTGCCCCCCCCCCCCCCCCGACCCACCTCTGCTCTTCCTTATCTGTGTCCTCCCCCCCCTTGGGCGAAAGCCAAGGACACCCCCCCTAAAGATGTCACCCCCGTGTCCCCCCCCCCATCCCTGCTTCCCCCCCCACACCCCCCGGCTCTTCCCTTTTGCTGGGGCTTTGTCTGTCTGTCCGTCTGTCTGTCTGTCTGTCCGTCTGTCTGTCCATCCGCGCTCTGCCCTGCTCACCGCCCCCCCCCATCACCACCATCCGTGGGGATGGCGATGTCCCCATCCAGCCAGTGATGTCCCCATTTGGGTGGTGATGTCCCCATCTGGACAGTGATGACCCCCTTCGGATGGCCATGTCCCCATCCAGATGACGATGTCCCCATATGGATGGCCATGTCCCCATTTGGGTGGCGATGTCCCCATACGGATGGCCGTGTCCCCATCCAGCCGGCCATGTCCACATTTGGGTGGCCACATTCCCGTTTGGATGGCCATGTCCCTACCCAGATGGCGATGTCCCCCTTTGGATGACAGTGTCCCCATTTGGGCAGCCATGTCCCCATCCGGACGGCCATGTCCCCATTGGGGTGGCCTTGTCCCCATTCAGCCAGCAATGTCCCCATTTGGATGGCCGTGTCCCCCTTTGGGTGGTGATGTCCCCATCCAGCCAGTGATGTCCCCATTGGGGTGGCCTTGTCCCCATTTGGGTGGCCATGTCCCCATCCAGATGGCCATGTCCCCACCCGGCCAGCAATGTCCCCCTTTGGACAGCGATGTCCCCCTTTGGATGGTGATGTCCCCATCCAGCCAGTGATGTCCCCATTTGGATGGCCATGTCCCCATTTGGGTTACCACGTCCCTATCTGGGTGGTGATGTCCCCATTTGGGTGTCCACGTCCCCATTTGGATGGCCACGTCCCCATTTGGGTGGCGATGTCCCCATCCAGATGGCCATGTCCCCATCCGTCCAGCAGTGTCCCCATTTGGGTGGCCACATCCCCATCCATCCGCACCCCTCGGTGGCTCACCCTCCCCAGGGGACGGGTCAGGGCCCCCAGCCCATGACGCAGCCATGCCTGATGTCCCCCCCCCGGTGTCCCCCCGGCAGGGAAGGGGGACCTGCAGCCCCAGCTGGACACGGCGCTGCAGGACGTCAACGACATGTACCTGCTGCTGGAGGAGACGGAGAAGCAGGCGGTGCGCCGGGCGCTCATCGAGGAGCGGGGCCGCTTCTGCACCTTCATCGCCTTCCTGCAGCCCGTGGTGGTGAGCCTTTGGGGAGCGGGGGGGGGGGGGGGGGGGGTTATTTTGGGGGTCCGCCACCACCATCAGGTGCTGATGGCCCCCTCCCCTGGCCCGGCACAGAACGGGGAGCTCACCATGCTGGGGGAGATCACCCACCTGCAGGGCATCATCGACGACCTGGCCGTGCTCACCGCCGAGCCCCACAAGCTGCCCCCCGCCAGCGAGCAGGTCAGCGGGGGGGGGGGACACGGGGTGGGATGGGGGGAGAAACGCTGCCCTGGGGGGGCTCCAACACGCTCCTTGCCGCAGGTGATCAAGGACCTGAAGGGCTCCGACTACAGCTGGTCCTACCAGACCCCCCCGTCCTCGCCCAGCAGCTCCAGCTCCCGCAAATCCAGCATGTGCAGGTGCGTCCTTCACCCCGGAGACCAGTGGTGGCCCACGGGGTCCCCAACTGGTGCCCAGTAACGCAGAGGGACTGGTCCCGGGACCCCCACCCCCAAGGGACTCGCGTGCCAAGCCTTGTTCTCAAGCTCTCCTCTCCTTCCTCTGCCCTCCCCGCTCCCCTCGCCCCCCGGCGCGCCCCCCCCAGCAGTGTCAGCAGTGCCAAGGGTGGCCTCCCGTGGTCCGGGGGGGCTCAGACGTGCTCGCCCTCCTCCACCTACCGCTACCGCAGCCTGGCCCAGCCGGCCAGCGCGGGCACGCGGCTCTCCAGCGTCTCCTCGCACGACTCCGGCTTCATCTCGCAGCAGGAGGCCGCCTACTCCAAGCCGCCCTCCCCGATGCCCTCGGACATCACCAGCCAGGTACGGGGAGAGGCAGAGGAGGGGGAGAGAGGGAAATGGAGCTCCCCAGCCTCGGTTTTCCCATCTGGAAAATGGGCGCAGTCCCCTGGTGCACACTTGGGAGGTGAACGTGGGGGATGCTGCGGGACAAACCCCTCCCATGCCCCCTCCCCATGTCCTAATCACCCCAAGGTTTTGGGGAGCCCCTTGGTACAGTCCCCAGATAAATTATTTCCCTATCCTGGGTACCGAGGATGCCCCAGGGCCCTCTGGACCTCACGGGGTGGGAGCGGGTGCGGTGGGCACGGCACTGGCTCACCGGGTGCGCTCTCTGCCCCCCTGCGCTCGCTGCTGCTCCTGGACCCGGGGCATGGCAGAAGTCCTCCAGCTCGGCGTCCTCGGAGGCCTCGGAGACGTGCCAGTCGGTCAGCGAGTGCAGCTCCCCCACCTCAGTGAGTCCTCCGTCCCCCACGGCCCCCAGGGTGAAGCCTTCATCGCCCTCCTCCTCTTCTTCCCCTCCATCCCGCGGTGCCCAAGCCCCGTGCCCACCCCGTGCCTCGGTGCTTGCAGGATTGGTCCAAGGCCAGCCCCTACGACCAGCCCGCCGTCAGCACCCTGCAGCGGCGCAAGGACCGCGTGGAGCACCTGAGGGAGGCCGAGGTGGGCTCAGCCACCGGCGCCTACCCGGGCATGGGCGCCGAGGACGCCCCCAGACCCCGAATGTCGCCGGCCACCATCGCCGCCAAGGTACCGGGGGGTGAGCGCGGCGGTGCTGGGTTCTTGGGGTGGTTCTGGGGGCTCCTTGTGGGGCTGACGGAGCTGCCTCGCCCCCGCAGCACGGCGAGGAGGTGTCCCCCGCCGCCAGCGACCTGGCCATGGTGTTGACACGGGGGCTGAGCCTGGAGCACCAGAAGAGCAGCCGGGACTCGCTGCAGTACTCCAGCGGCTACAGCACGCAGACCACCACCCCGTCCTGCTCCGAGGACACCATCCCCTCCCAAGGTACCCGTGGGGTGGAGGGCGCCTTGTAGCATCCCCGGGCTTTGGGGAGGGGGCACCGAGGCTGGGTTTGCACCCCTGGTGTTGCATGAGAGGCGCTGGGCTGGCGGCAGGGTGGAGCAGGAGGCGCAGCCTTCCCCACCCCGCGTGGGCACCGAGGTCCCACCCGGTTGCGTCGCTCCCGTTGCAAGGCTTCGCTCTTGTTTCGCAAGAGGGCACGAGCCTGGCCCCGATTCCTTTGGCCCTGCACCAGCACGGGGTGGGGAGGAGGGGGGACACCTCGTTGCAGCTGGTGGATTTGGGGCTGGGGGTGGGAAGGGTGCATGGAGGTGGTGGTCGCACCCATCGGTGCGCATGGTGCCGCGGCACATGGTGGGAGCGCGAAGCAAGGGGACCCTGGCCCTTTGGGTGTTTTTTGGGGCCAAGTTGGCCACCAAAGTTAGAGCTGATAGCTCTGGTGGTGGCCGTTGTGCCACGATGGCCGTGGCGTTGTGCGGCCACGAAGCGTCGCGTTGGTGGCTCGGCACACGGAGGTGCCCGGGGGCCGCCCGTGACCCCGGCTCGGTCCCCGCAGGCTCCGACTACGACTGCTACTCGGTGAACGGCGACGTGGAGTGCGAGCCCCAGAGCGACTTCGACAAGTCCTCCACCATCCCGCGCAACAGCAACATCGCCCAGAACTACCGGCGCATGATCCAGACCAAGCGCCCCGCCTCCACCGCCGGGCTGCCCAGCGGCACCAGCCTGCCGGCCGGCACCACGCCGGGGGTGGCCACCATCCGCCGCACGCCCTCCACCAAGCCCTCGGTGCGCCGCACGCTCTCCAACGCCGGCCCCATCCCCATCCGCCCGCCCATCGTCCCCGTCAAGACCCCCACGGTGCCCGACTCGCCCGCCTACGCCGGCCCCACGCGGGTGGGCAGCGAGGAGTGCGTGTTCTACGCCGAGGACGCCTCGCCCGGCCCCGTGGATTTTGCCAAAGCCTCGCCCAAGCGCTTGAGCCTCCCCAACACGGCGTGGGGCGGCGGCGGCGCGGCCGAGATCCCCGTCTACCCCGGCGCGGCGCCGCGTGGCACCGGCGCCGCCGAGGAGGAGGAGGATGAGGAGGAGGATGAGGAGGACCGGCAGCTGGCCGCCAACCGGCACAGCCTGGTGGAGAAGATCGGCGAGCTGGTGGCCGGTGCCCGCGCCCTGGGCGAGGGGCAGTTCCCCTTCCCCACCGCGCTGGAGGAGACCCCCGCGCCGCCCCCCGCGCCCGCCATGGACCCCCCGGCCGAAGACATGCTGGTGGCCATCCGGCGCGGCGTGCGCCTGCGCAGGACCGTCACCAACGACAGGTCGGCCCCGCGGATATCGTGATGGTGCCCGCGGGGACGCGGCGGCAGCGGCGGCACACGGCGGGGAGCGTGGGGATGGGAGCCCCAAGGGGGGGCGCGGGGACCCCCGGCCGCAGCAGGGCACGGCGCCCTCTCCCCTTCCCCCAGCCCTGTCCTCACCACGCTGGTCACCGCCTGCGTTGGTCCCTTCCCCGCCCCGTTTTTCTTCCCTTCCTCACGTTTTTGGGTTCCTTTCGTTAATTCCGTAGTGCGCTCCCGTCTCGCGCCCGTGTCTTGCGCTCTCCTGTTCCTGCTCCATCTCCCCGCCCATCTCCCTCCCCATCTCCCCATGTTGCCCTCCATCTCCCTTTCTCCCTCCCCATGTCCCCCTCCATCTCTCTCCCCATCTCTCCCTCCATCTTCCTCTCCATCTCCCATTTCTTGCCATCTCTCCATCTCCCCATCTTTTTCCCCATCTCTCCATCCATCTCCCTTCCCATCTTCCCCTCTCCCCCTCCATCTCTCCCCCTCCATCTCTCCATCTTCCTCCCCATCTCCCCCTTCATCTCCCCATCTTCTTCCCCATCTCCCCCTCCATCTCTCCATCTCTCTCCATTTCTCTCCATCTCCCCTCCTCCCTATCTCCCCATCTCCCCTCCATCTCCTTCTCCATCTCCCCATCTCTTCCTCCATCTCCCTTCCCATCTCCCCATCTCCCTCCCCATCTCTTCTCCCATCTCCCTCCCCACCTCCTTCTCCATCTCCCCATCTGCCTTCCAATCTACCCGTCTCCATCTCCCCATCTCCCCCTTCCTCAGCCCATTCTGCTCCCTGCTCCCTCCTCTTCCTCTCCCAAATTCTCCCTCCCTCCCCCTGCCCTTCCTCCTCCTCTCCCTTTCACCCTTTCCCCCCCCAGTCCCTCCCCAGCGCAGGACCCATCCGTCCCCATCCCCGTCCCCCTCCCCATCCCTCGGGGGGCGACGCCAGCCCCGGGGCAGCACAGCCCGGCCCCAGCCCCCCCTGTACATAGCTCGCCCCCGCCTAGGAGTAACCTCGTAGCCACCGCCCGGCCCCGGCCCCCCCGTCGTGACCCCCACGCGCTGATGACAAGTGACAAACGTCCGGGGTTGGGGGCGGGGGGGGGGGGGAGTCCTTCTCATTTTGTACAGAGAGCAAAAATTCCTTGGAAAAGAGAAAAAAAAAATTGTCTTTCGACTGAAGTAACTTTTCTGGTGCTGTTGTTAACCCGCTCCTTTACTTTCTTTTTTTTTAATTTATTTCCCCCCGTGCTCCCGCCTCCGCTTCCCCCCGCCCCCTCGGCCACGTTTCTTTCTTTTCTCCCCTCTTTTTTTTTTAATTTTTAATTTTATTTTATTTTTATTTTTTTTTTGGTGGTAACGTCCCCTATCCCCCACCCCCCCACCCCGAGCCCTTGATTTAAATAGTCACTGCTACGAGTAACGAATGCACTGTGAAGATTCCAGTATTAATAAAGGTTGTACTGTAATTAGCCCCGTCTGCGCCTCCGTTGGAACCGGGGGGGGCCCTGTCTCTCCCCCCAAAAAAAATTTTGGGGTGCTGTGGGGGCCCTCCCCACGTGGGGTGACGCTGCTGCTCCCTCCCCACCCCTCCCAGGGCGTCCCCGGCACCACCCCGACAATTACGGGGCCGTTTCCCAAGGGTTTGGGGGCGGACGCGTGGTGGTGACAGCGGTGCTGTGGGGCGGCCGTGGGGCAGCCGTGGGGCAGCTGTGGGGCAGCTGTGGGGCAGGAGGGAGGCAATGGAGGGGCCCGGAGCCCAGCACGTGCTGGTGACCGGCTGTGACGGTGGCGTGGGGCTGGGGCTGGTCAAACGTTTCCTGGAGCTGCCGAGCCCACCGCGGCGCCTCTTCGCCGCCTGCACCGACCCCGACGGGAAGGTGGGGACACGGGGGGGTCACCGTGACGGGGGGTGGGAGGGATGGAGGAGGTGGTGGGGATGGTGGAGGTGGTGGTGGTCTTGAGGATGGTGGTGGTGGAGGAGGTGGTGGGGATGGTGGTGGTGGTTGCAGGGCGCAGCTGCAGGCACCGCTTGCCCCACACCTTGCTCCGTGGGGCTCCTGGTGCCACCCCCTCAGCCCCGTTCCTCCCTCAGGCCCTCAACGAGCTGGCTCTGGGCACCCCCAACCTCGTGGTCCTGCCCCTCGGTAGGTGCCAGCACCCCAAAGCCCTGTCCCCCAAAATCCTGTCCCCCCCAACCGGGGCTGCTCAGTGCCCGGGAGCTGATTTGGGGCAACCCCCAGGGCCACCAGCATGTCCCTGCGGGTATCCCTGGGGGTGTCCTTGTGCAATTGTCCCTATGGGTTTCCCTAAGGGTGTCCTTGTGGTGTTGTCCCCGTGGGTGTCCCCTGGGTGTCCCCATGAGTGTCCTTATGGAATTGTCCCTATGGGTTCCCTGGGGGTGTCCTTGTGGTGGTGTCCCCATGGATATCCCTGGGGGTATCCCAGTGGGTGTCCACGTGGAGTTGTCCCTATGGGTTTCCCTAAAGGTGTCCTTGTGGTGTTGACCCCCTGTGGGTGTCCCATGTCCCCATGACATCCCCATGGCCGTCCCCATGGATGTCCTTGTGGACTTGTCCCTATGGCTTCCCCGTGGCTTCCCCATTGGTACCCCCGTGGGTGTCCCCATGAGGTCCTTGTGGTGTCCCCGTGGGTGTCCCCGCGCTGTCCCCCCTCAGATGTGACGGACGCGGGCAGCATCGGGGCGGCAGCGGGCCGGGTGCGGGAGGAGCTGCGCGGGGCCGGCCTCGGCCTCCTGATCAACAACGCGGGCGCGCGGCGCCGCAGCACGCTGCAGACCGAGACGGCCGAGAACATGGCCCTGCTCTACGCCACCAACACCGTCGGGCCCCTGCAGGTCACGCAGGTAGGGCTTGGCGGGAAGCCGCCCGACCCCAAAATTATAGGGTGGAGGCCTGAGGGTGACTCCGTGCCCTCCCCAGGCCTTCCTGCCCCTGCTGCAGGAGGCGGCGGAGGCCGGGCGCGGGCAGGGGCTGAGCTGCAGCCGGGCGGCCGTGGTCAACGTCTCCAGCGCCATGGGCTCCATCGGGGTGGTGGCGGCCTGGGGGGACGCTCAGGACGTCTCCTACCGCTGCAGCAAGGTATGGCACCAGGGAGGGGTGCGGGGTGACCCCAACACCCCCCCCCATAGGGTCCTCACCCACCGCTGTCCCCGCAGGCGGCGCTCAACATGCTGACCAAGTGCCAGGCGCTGCAGTACGGCGACAGCGGGATCCTCTGCGTGGCCATTGACCCCGGATACGTGGAGGCAGCGCCGGGGCGCCAGGCGGTGAGGGATGGGGGCGGCGACAGAGAGACATCATGGGGCAGAGAGACAGCATGGGTACCAGGCCCCATAGACGTAGCACCCCATGGGTATCGTAGCATCCCATGGACATAGCGCCCCATAGGTCGCATATCCCATGGATGTAGCACTCCAAGGATGGCATGCCCCATGGATGTAGTGCCATATAGACATAGTGTGCCTTGGCTATAGCACCCCATGGATATAGTGCCATATAGACATCGTGCCACATGGAAACAACACCCCATGGGCATAGCACCCCGTGAATACAGCACCCTGTGGATAGAGCACCCCGTGGGTATAGTGCCCCATGTGCATCACACCCCATGGACATAGAGCCCCATGGGTGTCATGCCCCGTGAGTATCACACCCCATGAGTATCACACCCCATGGATATTGCACCCCATGGATATCGTGTCCCATGGATATCGTGTCCCATAGACTTAACGCCCCATGGCTCTCATACCCCACAGCCACAGTGCCCCACAGATATCACACCCCACAGATACAGCCCCTGTGGATATCTCGCCCCACGGCCCTCCCTCCCCACCCGGGTCCCACAGGCTCCGCGCCACCGCAGCAAGGGGACAGTCCCGGGTTCTCCTTTGAACCGCTCGTTATTTCCCCATTTCTCACATTATTTCCTCATTTCCTGTATTATTTTCCCATTTCCTGCATTACTTTCCCATCTCCAGCGGGGCCGTGTGTCAGCAGAGGGCACCCCAGCCCCGTACTCCACCAGCCCCTCAAGCAGCCGTGGGGGCATCGCCACCCCGAGATGGGGTCATCCTGCCCCAAAAAAAGGCTGGAGAGGCTGGGGGCCTCTCCCTGGCCCCATGGCCTCATGGAAACGTTTTATTGCGCATCCAAAAATGGATTTTTTTCCAAAAAAAAAAAAATGAGACGCCGAGCTTCAGGCCCCCTTCTGGGTGAGCACGGGGGGACTCAGCGCCGCTGTCCTTGTCCCCGCAGGGCCCGGTGACGATGGAGGAGAGCACCCAGGGCGTCCTGCGCGTCCTCGCCGGCCTCTCGGCCTCCAGCAACGGCACCTTCTGGGACTGGCGGGGGCAGAGGCTGCCGTGGTGAGGGGGCAGGCCCCCGGCCCCGGGGCTGGAGAGCAATAAATGGCCACGGCCACGCTGGGACCGTGCCGTAAGGAGGTCCTGTGCCACCCGGCCCCATAGCTGGAAGGGCTGGGAGCTGGGGGGGAAGGTTTATCGGGTGGGAGGTCTATGGGGCAGGTGGCCTATGGGGTGGGGGGTTTATGGGGTGGGAGGTCTATGGGGTGGGAGGTTTATGGGGTGGGAGGTCTATGGGGTGGGAGGTTTATGGGGTGGGAGGTTTATGGGGTGGGAGGTCTGTGGGGTGGGAGGTTTATGGGGTGGGAGGTTTATGGGGCAGGACATCCATAAGGATGGATGTCCATTGGGTGGTAGGTAGGGCCATAGGGTAGAGTGTCTATGGGGAGGGACGTCTATGGGGTGGGAGGTCCATAAGGGAGGGATGGGTATGGGGTGGGATGTCTCGGTGGGGGAGGACGTCAATGGGGAGGGATGGCAATGGGGGGGAAGTTTATGGAGGGGACATCTGTGGAGTAGGATGGCTATGGGGTGGGAGGCCCATGGGGAGGGAGTGCCATAGGGTGGGATGTCTATGGGGCAGGAGGTCCATAGGGAGGGATGGCTATAGGACAGGAGGTCCATAGGGTGGGATGTCTATGGGGAGGGGCATCTATAGTGTAGGATGTCTATGGGGAGGGATGTCTATGGGGCGGGAGGTCCATGGGGTGGGATGTTTATGGGGAGGGACATCCATGGGGGCGGGAGGTTGATGGGACGGGATGGCCATGGGGCAGGATGCCCATGGGGTGGGCTGTCCATGGGGTGTGGGGGGGTGTCCATATGGTGGGGAGGGATGTCTATGGGGCAGAAGGTCCATGGGGCAGCATGCCAATGGAGGGGGACGTCCATAGGGGCAGGATGTCCAAGGGGAGGGACGTCCAAGGGGTGGATGTCTATGGGGTGGGAGGTCCCTGGGGCGCGATGTCCATAGGGCAGCTCCGGTCCCCCCCCTAAATCCACCCCCAGAGGCAGAGGAGCGGCGGCTCCGCCCTTCGGCCTCGGCCCCCCCCCCCCCATCCAAATCGGGGCCCGGGCTCGGTGCTGGGCGCCGCCAAGTGGTTAACGGAGACCGGGACGGGAGGAAAATGTTAAAAAACGGGGGAATTTTTTAAAGAGCTAAAAGAAATTTTAAAATAAAAATGCAAACTAAGGAAAGTTAAAAATAAAAATAAAAAAAAAGAAAATAAAGGAAAATAAAAGAAAATAATAAAGAAAAGAAGAAAATAAAAAAGAAGAAAAAATTAAAAAAAAATAAAATAAAATAAAAATAAAGAAGGAATAAAAAATAAAAAGTATAAAAGAATAAAAAAAATCAGACTAGAAAAATAAAAAAGAACACGAAATGCCCGAAGAGCCCCCCCCGGCGTGCCCTTCACCCTCCTCCTCCTCCTCCTCCTCCTCCTCCTCCTCGCCTGCTCCCCGCCTCGCCGCCGCTCTCCGTGGCTCCCCACCGACCTGGGCAGAGGGTCCGGGGGTCAGCGAGGGGGGGCAGCACCCAGGACCCCCCCCCGGCCCCCCTTTTCCCCACTCACAGGGAACCTGGAAGAGCATCCGCAGCACCCGCAGGCAGTTGTCCAGCAGCGCCTTGGGGCGCACGGCCTTGGGGCGCCGCTCGCCGCTGTGCAGCCGCTGCACCAGCTCGGCCACCGCCGCCGCCACGTCACTCTGTGGGGACACGGAACGATTTTGGGGTGAAAAGGGGTCTGGGGGAGGTGGGGAAGGGTGTAGGGAGGGGGCTGAATCGGTCGGGAGTCAGACACAGGCCTCCTGCGGCGGGGAAGGGCAGGGAGGCCGTCAGTAGGCTTCAGAGTTAACGCCGCAGCCATATGGGATAGCAAAGCTGGAGCTTTCCCCATGGGGCGCCCCAAAGGGCTGCACATCTGCAGTTGTGGGGTGCGGGGGAGCAGCGATGGGCTCCTGGGGTCTCCCCACCTCAAGGAGATAGGAGGCAAAAATTTTTGGGATTTCTGCATTGGCCGGGAATCGAACCCGGGCCTCCCGCGTGGCAGGCGAGAATTCTACCACTGAACCACCAATGCCAGATGTGGGGCACCCCACGGTGCTCGCCCACGGCCCTGCCCCATGTGTGGGGTCTGCCCATCCCCATTCCCCCCCCAGCTGGGCACCCCACAGCACCGGGACACGGCTGGGGCAGCACTGCCTGCCAAGGCCTGCCCCACACGGAACAGCCCCAGGGGGGCACCACGGCCCTATAAAAAGCTGAGACCCGTCCCACACAGCCACCAGTGCTGGGTGTGGGGCACCCCAAAATGGGGACAGGGACACCCCCCCAGATGCCACCTGGCTGGGGACCGTGGTGGTGCCACCCTGAGGGGGCGCAAACCCACAGCTGTGGGGTGCAGGGGGAGGTGGTGGTGGTGCTGGGGGGCGGGAAATCCCACAGGGAACAGCACCTGGGTGGCCCCACTAGGGAACTGGGGGGCAAAAAGTTTGGGGAAATCTCTGCATTGGCCGGGAATCGAACCCGGGCCTCCCGCGTGGCAGGCGAGAATTCTACCACTGAACCACCAATGCCAGATGTGGGGCACCCCACAGCACCCACCCCTTTGGTCCCAGGACAGGGGGGCAGCAACGGGGCAGGGGGGCAGCAGTGGGGCAGAGCCAGTGCTCACCTCCCACCCCACATCCCCCACCACCAGCGCCCCGTCCCACCGCCATGGGGCAGGAGGGCAGGGAGGCCGTCAGTAGGCTTCAGAGTTAACACCTCACTGACCCCAAAAAAAAAAACAACAAAAAAAGGGGAATTTTTGCATTGGCCGGGAATCGAACCCGGGCCTCCCGCGTGGCAGGCGAGAATTCTACCACTGAACCACCAATGCCAGATGTTTGGCCCTCCCCCGGCCCTCCCTCCCCTCCCCTCCCCGGGGTGGCGCTGACCCTTCCCCTCCCCACCTGCCGGTACTGCCCGTAGTGCTCCCGGCCCAGCGCGTCCAGCAGCCGGCCCAGGTCGCGGGCGTAGGGCCACGACGGGTGCTGCTCCGGGAGCACCTCGCGGAGCCGCTGCACGGCCTGCGCGCTGACGTGGAACCAGAGGTAGCGCAGAGAGGCCTCCGAGGCCGCCCCGGCGCGCTGCGGGGTGGGGGGAGGCCGGAGGGGGTGAGGCCGCGGCCTCCCCGCCACCAAAGCACCAAAACACCAAGCACCAACACCAAAACATCAACCCCCAAAACATCAAAACCCCAAACCTCCAAACCCCAAACCACCAAACCCCAACCCCAACTACCAAACCCCAACCACCAACCCCAAAACACCAAACCACCAATCTGCAAACCACCAAACCCCAACCACCAACCCCAAAACCCCAACCACCAACCCCAAAACACCAACCACCAAATCCCAAAACACCAAACCCCAAAACACAAAACCCCTAAACCCCAACCATCAACCCCAAAACACCAACCACCAAACCATCAAAACCACAAAAACCACCAAACCCCCAACCACTGAACCCCAACCCACCAACCCCAAAAGAACCAACCCACCAAACCCCAAAACCCCAACCACCAAACCCCAAAACACCAAACCACCAAACTGCAAACCACCAAACCCCAACCACCAACCCCAAAACACCAAACCCCAACCACCAACCCCAAAACCCAACCCACTAAACCCCAACCCACCAAATCCCAACCACTGACCCCAAAACCTCAACCCACCAAACCCCAAAACACCAAACCCCAAAACACCAACCCTCAAACCCCAACCATCAACCCCAATACCCCAACCACCAACCCCAAACCACCAAACCCCAAAGCCCAACCACCAAACCCCAACCCCCAAACCATCAAAACCACAAAAACCACCAAACCCCCAACCACTGAACCCCAACCCACCAACCCCAAAAGAACCAAACCCCAAACCACCAACCCCAAAACCCCAACCCACCAAACCCCAAAACACCAAACCCCAACCCACCAAACCCCAAAACACCAAACCCCAACCCACCAAACCCCAAAACACCAAACCCCAACTACCAACCCCAACCACCAACCCCAAAATCCCAACAACCAAGCCCCAAAACACCAAACCCCAACCACCAACCCCAAAACCCCAACCCCCAACCCCCATCCCACCACCACCACCGCCCCCACCCTGCCCTCGTCCCCATCCCGGCCCGGCCCCATCCTCACCAGCCGGGTGATGTTGGCCGGCCTCAGCACCTCCTCGTACTGCACCCGCAGCGTGTACCCGACGGGGAAGTAGTGCTTCTACCGGGGTGGGATGGAGGGCGCGGGGAAAAGAGCACAAGGGGCTGGCGGGGAGGAGGCCGGGCCTCCGGGCACCCCCAAAATGGAGGCTGCCCCCCCGAGGCATGCGGGGAGGCCGGGAGGCCGGGTACCGTGTACTGCAGGCGCTTCTCGTAGCCCAGCTGGTCCTGCAGTAGCCGCGCCAGCTCACACTCGCCCAGCGCGGCGGCCTCCAGCCTCAGCACAGCCAGGACACCTGCGGGCACCGCGTCAGCCTCCCCCCAGCACGGTGACACCCCGAGGGGTCACCCCGTGGGGACACCCCATGGGGACACCCCGAGGGGACACCCCGGTGACGCCCGTACTCACACAGCACGGCCGCGTAGCCCTGGTGCATGGTGACGGCGGGGGCGGGCGGCGGCGCAGCCTGCATGGCCGGGGGGCGCAGGGGACAGGGGACACGGGACAGGGGACGGCGCTCGGTGGTGGCCCCCCGATGGCTGCCACCTGCCATGGGGGTGGAGGGGGTCAGGATCGCTGTGTCCCCGTGCAATGTCCCCCCTGCTGCATCCCCACGCGGTGGCCCCGTGCCCACGTGTCCCCATATGGGGACTGCGCCGTGGCCCCGCTCAGTGTCCCATGCCAGGTCCCCACGTGGAGCCCAGGCCATGCTCCCTCGTGGTGTCCCCGTGCCCTATTCCCACGCCATGTCCTGACATGATGGCCCCGTGCCCTGTCCCCGGAGTGTGTCCCCTTTCCGTGCCCCCGCGCGCTGTCCCCACACGGTGTCCCCATGCCATATCCCCACATGGTGTCCCCAAGCCCTGCCACTGTGCCCTGTCCCCACTAAGTGTCCCCATGCCATGCGCCCACACGATGTCCCCCCGTCCTGTCCCCACATGGTGTCCCCATGTTCTGTCCCCACACCCCTGTGTGGTGTCCCCATGCCCCATCCCCATGCCATACCCCCTCAAAGTGTCCCCATGCCCTGACCCCACACGGTGTCCCCACACCATACCCCGACACAATGTCCCTGTGCCCCGTATCCCCACGTGGTGTCCCCACTCCCTGTCCCCTTGCCCTGTCCCCACACTTTGTCCCCATGCCCTAACCCCACGCGCTGTCCCCACGCCCTGACCCCACAGGATGTCCCCACGCCCCGTTCCCACGCCCTGTCCCCGAGCCCTGACCCCACGCAGTGTCCCCCCCACACCCCCTATATCCCCAAATCCCCCTCTCCCACCCCACACACCCCACGCGAGCCCCCCTCCTACCCCCCCGGTGCCCCCCGGTGCCCCCCTGATGTCCCCCGATGCCCACCTGGCGCTGCCGGTGCCGGTGCCGGTCCCTGTCCCTGTCCCTGTCCCTGTCCCTGTCCCGGTGCCGGTCCCGGTCCCCGTCCCGGTCCCTCCCGGTGGCGGCGGGGCCGTGCCGGGCTCCCCGGGAGGCGGTCGGGGGGGCGGCGGCGGGGCCGGCAGCGGGCGGGGCCGGCACCGGGACCGGCACCGGGCACCGGGCACCGTGCGCGGGGGGCGTACGGAGCCCCCGGAGCCCGGCACCCCCTTCCCCGCCTCCCCGGAGCCCCTGGGGGTGCCCAAAATCCGGGAGGACCCGCGCCGGACCCCCCCCCCGATCCCCTAAATCCGGTAACGGGAGGGATCGGGGAAATGGGGGGGGACCGGCACAGACCCCCCCCGGTTCTCCCGGAGCCCCCCCCCCCGGCGCTGGGAGCGGGGCGGCGCTGCCGGAGCCGCCGGGATTCCCCTGGCACCGAGTCAGGGCGGCGGCGGCTGCCAGGAGCTGCCCCCCCCCCGGCCCGGCCCCGCTTCCCCGAGCAGCCCGGGGGGGGGGCACCGGGTCCTTGGGACCCCCCGTGGGGGCACCCCGGGGGCGGTTCCCCCCTCGGCACGGTGCTGGGAGACCCCCGGGGAAAGGGACCCCCAAGTGGGGGCTCAAGGGGGGGGGTCCCAAACCGAGGCTGGAGCCCGCAGCCCCCCCCGGGGTGAAGCACGGAGCCCTCCCTGCCCCAAAAGTGGGGTGCTGGGGAAGGGGGGGCCCTTATGGGGTGCTGGAGCCCAAGGGTGCAGCCCCCGCCCCCCCCCCATAAGATGGAGGCGCGGGGAGGAGGCAGGGGAGGGTGCAAAGGGAAGGGGGCAAAGGGCAGGGTGACGAGGTGAGGATGAGGCTGGCACGGGAGGAAGGCACCCCAGGAGAGCGGGGGCAGGAAGGGGAATGCGCTGTGGGGTGGGGGAGCCCCCACCAAACCCCTATCCCCCCTCATGGGGCACCCCGGGGTCTCGCAGAGCCCCCCCAAACCCCCAAGGAGAGGCGGCGGAGTCGGAGCGGTTAAAAACCAGGCTTTTATTGCGTGCGCTGCTGGGGCACGGCGCGGAGCCGCGGCTCCTGCCAAAGGGGTTATGAAACGCAGCGAGGCCCGGAGCCGGGCCCTGCCTGCTGCTCCTCCCCGCCCCCGGGACAGCCGACATTGTACAAAACCCTATTTACAGAGAAAACAGGCAAAAACGGCGAGGTTCAACCCTCCTCGCCCTTCGGGAGGGAGCAGAGCGGCCGCGCACCCCCTGGACAGCCGCCCGCACCCCTGCGAACCCTGAGCCACGCCGCAGCTGCTCCCTTTTCCAAAAATCGGGGAATTTGCACAAAAAGCTCCCGTTCTACAAGGGTGCAGCTGGAGGGGCCAGGGCACGACCCCCTGAGGGGGTGGGGGGCGTCCTTCCTGCAGCGCTTCCCCCAGAGGACAGCCGGAACACCAGGAGCCCTCGCAGGAGCAGGGGGGTGCACGGGGAGAGCTGGTGGCTGCTGCTCAGTGGGATCGTGTGAGGTTGGAACATGAACCGAGGGGAAGGAAGCGCTGTTTTGAAAAGAAAACCAAAATGAAAACGACCCCACACACGTTCCTCCCTCCCCACGTGCTCGGGGAAGCACCCCCGGAGCACGGCGAGCCCCGCTCCCGCTCAGAAGGCGTAGCGCGTGCGGATGTCCTCCAGCTTCTTGGACACCTCGGGGGGCGTCCGGTCCAGCTCCTCGGCCACGTTCTTCTGCTTGTTGGGCTCCATCGAGTTGAACTGCTCGCACAGGTCCCCGTCGATCACGTTCTGGGGGGGGGGGGGGGAAGAAGGAGGGAAGTGAAGCAAGAGGGTGCGAGGGCACCGAGCCCTGCCTGAACGGGGAAAATGGCAGCAAAAGGGCTCATTCCTGGAGCTCCCTGGTCCCACAGCTCCTCAAACACTAAGTTTTGGTTGCCACCACGCCAGCTCTGGCTCACAAACCTCCCCCTCAACAAGGAGAGGACAGGATCTGCTGGCACAAGGTCCCCAAGCAGCCCCCGAAATGTGAGAACCGGCCCCACACCCGGACCCACCTTCACTGGGAAGTAGTAGGAGCGGAAACTGAGGTGGTCCCGCCCGCAGAGAGGGGGGTGCTCCGACCTCAAGTGCATCTCCACGTGCTGGAAGAAGTCGTGGTCCTGAGGAGAGAAGAGCACAGATCATTGCACGCTTACGGCATGCACGAGCCAGGCACCGCTGCTGCCACCAGGCTCGGCCAGGGCTGATGGTGGCCCAGCTCTGGTGGTCAGTAGCCCGGTTTTGGTGGTGGTCACCCCCTCATGTTGCTCCAGGAGGCCCCAAAAAAACGTGGCAGAGAATGCTGCCTCCGGGACATGAAGCACCAGGCCCCCTCAGACACAGGAGGGATTTCCAGCAGCAGTGGGATGAGAAAAGCTTTGAACTCTTGACGAGCCCCTTGCAGCAGGATGAGTTATCGAGCTCCTTCTCCTCGCCCTCGCATCTGAGCTGTCCCGCAGCCCCGCAGAGCCCTGGAGGTAGCTCGGGGATGCAGTGCAAACTGCAGCGTGATGACAGGGGCTGCTTACCTCGTGGGAAGTGAAGGGGACCAAGATCCCTATCCCCCCCGACAGGGTGGTGTAGACGAGGGATTCAGAGCCCCCGGGGATCAGCGTGGTCTTCTGCAGCGAGAGCACCGTCTCTCCCACGTGGTAGTTCATGATCACTTCGGCCTGGAAGTCGAGCACAGCAGCAGGGGCGTTCAGCTCGTATGAAAGCAGCAAAAGGAGAGGAAAAAAAAACAGATCCCACCACCCGCTAGCTCTGAGACTGCTTTACAACCAGCTGGCACAGCTCAGTGTGCTGCTCATCTACCTTCCAGCTAGGCAAAGGGATGTAACGAGGGCGAGGAGGAAAAGAAAACAAGTGTGCAGCTTCCACCCGATGGGCAGAGGCTGCATTTGGCTCCCAAGGATGCTGAAATCCCACCAGAGCAGCACAGAGGGTGTGGAGGAGCAGGACTGGCTCCGCAGCAAGCAGCACGTCCTCCTCCCACCAGGCCTTACCTTCTGCGACGCCCCGTTAAGGAGCCCCCGGTCCCACAGAGCTTTGTTGCCTGTGGGGTCCTCGTCTACCTCGTCGTTGGTGTTGGGAGGCAGCCTCACCTGTGTCAAAAGAGCAGGGAAGGGTCAGCAAGGTGCAGGGAAAGCCTTCGGGGCTCTGAACGGGCCACTCGGGTGTCTCCACATGAAAAGCTTTGTTATAATAAAAGCTTTTATTATTAAGATTTTATAAAATCATCAATTTGTCCCTTCCAGCAGGGGCTCCAGGGTTAAATGGCAACCGTGTTATTAAGACTGATGGCCCAAAAATGTGGGCAAGACCTCGAGCAGGCTCTGCCTGGCACGTGCAGGCCACGCAGGGAGGCAGGGTTGCTTTGGAGGCGGGTGCCCCCTAACGAGCCCAGCTCAGGGCAGGGACACCAAGAGCATTAATTTGTGTTTGATGGCCAAATCCTGCGGGCGTAACGCCCGACACTCGCCGCGCTCTGCGCTGCGAAGCGCCCGAGCACGCTTCAGGCAGAGATGAAAGCTCTGGCACAGGCTGCCTGCTCTCTCCTCCTCCCCGGCTGCAGGCCAGCCAAGCAGGGAACTGGAAGCACTGACAACACCGGCTCTCAGAGGAAGTGAGAGAGGAAACCAGCGCTGGTGCTGAGGTCTGGGCAGGGAAAGTGAGAGCCAGCACCCTGACACGAGTGGCTGAGAAATGGCCCACGAGACCAGGTGTTGATTCAAGGCTTACAGCAATTTCTGGGGTAAAGATAAAGTCATCGGATGCTTCAGAAACACAGTGGGTTTTGACCTGATGATTCTTTAGCTTGTTTGCTTTCGCTTAAACTGATAAACTGCAGCCGGCCGCTGTGACGACAGCCGGCACCCCATAAAAAACAAGGGAATGGCACAGGGCGTTGCCTCCAGCTGAGCACAGATTCTCATTCCTTTAAGACAAATCATGGGTGTTTTAAGGAAAAAGTCATCCGCGTTCAGAAAGCCCCAACCTCTCCGAGGCACAACTCACCACGCAGATGTTGCCGAATTTGTCGGCTCCGGCCACGGTGTCGTAATCCAGGAGGGTGGCGGTGGTGACCCACCGCGGGTAGGTGTCGTCGGCGAAGATGATGAGCTGGTTCTCGTTCCTTTTGTAGCGCACCCAGATGAAGCTCTCCTGGACGTCCGACACGATCACTCTGTGCCCGATGGTCTGGATCCCGCAGATGTAGTTGGCGATGTGCTGCGGGGGGAGAAAGGACAACGGCTGAGTGCCTCCACTAGGGAAATATAACCCAGCCAGGTGCCATCAGCTCCATCTGAGAGCGCTTCCCTCTGTGATTCAGGGCTGGCCGCCCATTTCTCAGCATCTCCTGTCGTATTTGGGGTACGTTGCAGCCCCAAGCTGAACACAGAGCCAACACAGGGCCCTTGCAAGGGATCATTTGTCTTTTATTGGGCTGTGAACGGATGCAAGAGCAGCAGCAGAGAACCAGCGCCATCAGCAAACCAGACATCAGCAGCAGGGCTTCCCCTCACTGCAGCAGCCCTGAAGGCCAGCTTCGATTTCTCATGCAAGTCATGCTCAGCAGAGAAGAAAAAAAAGAAAAAAAACAACAAAGGAAGAACAAACGTAACAAAAAGCCATTCCCCTCCAAGTTCCCAGCTTGCTGCGTTCGGCTGTGCAGCAGCCAGCACCTGGCACGGGTTCTGCAACCAGCATGAGGAGGAGGAGGATTTGGAGCAGGCAATTAACAGTGAGAAAACCACGCTCTGAAATTTTTCTTCAAGTCCCAGAGATGCGGAACAAGAAGGCCCATTGATCACAGGCCTTTCAAAGTCCAAGAAATACTTTTAAGAGAAAAATCCCCTTTTCAGTGCTCCAGCCATCTGCAGAGGTGCTCGTCCGCACCCAGCTTCTGTGCCCAGCCACGTAAGGAACTGCTCCCAGCAGCTCTCACGTTGCATCTGGACGGGACCTTTCACATTTGCAGCTCCTGCACACGTCAGTGAACAGCATTGAGGCAGCATGGGCAGAGCTGCTGAGGCTGCCCTGGGTGGGCACAGAGGCCTGGGCATAGCTCTCAAGTCCCAGGGCACACCAGGGGCTGCAGCAGCAGCAGCTAAAGCCTCGCTTCGCCCACAACGCAAGCAGCTGTGGTGAAGAACGAGAGCCAGTACCTTGTTCTCACACTTCCGAAGCAGCTTCTTCTTGCCCAGGTCGTACACACGCAGCAGCTTCCCAACCCCGATCAGGACTCGTCCTTGGAAGGGGGCGATGGCTGCGGGAACCTCCTCCACGGGGGTCTAGAGAGGAAGAAGAGGAAGGCCGTGAGATCCCCACCAGCAGAGCTGAGCTTGTGCAGAGCCTCAGGAGGCTCAGAGGCTCGCCAGCCTGCACCAAGGCTTTCAGCAGGCCGTCATCCTTTCAAACAGACAGGGAACCAAGGCACCCTCCCAGCGCCAGCACAGCCACAAGGGCGCTAACGCAGCTCTGGGCATGGATGGAGCCCAGCCGAGGGCAGGCGGCACAGAAGACAAAGGTCCTGCTGCCTCTGCTCCTCGTGTTGCTTTTATCCTCACCAGAAAGATTTGATGCTTTGCCTAAAACCACCCAGAGGGAGCTTCCAGTCAGCGTTCCTAGCTCGGCTGCCTTGGCTACGAGAAGTTGTTTCACACCAGCAGCTCCAAAGGGGGTGCCTGGTGGCACCAGAGGGCCGTGCTCCAGAACAGAGCCACCCGTGGCACCAGGACCGGAGACGCGAAGGAAGCCCCAATTCCCCCTCCCACGTGTTCAAACCCTGACGTGCTGGGAGCCCTTGGAAGAACACAATTGGGTTTCAATACAGAAAGCCTTGCTAAATCCCACGAGCCCTGCCAGCCAAGCTGTCCCCTGGGCAACCAGTGCGTCCTACACACAGCCAGCAGGCCTGGCGACAGCTTCGCGTGGCCAGCGCCGGGCCGAGCGCCTCGGCGCCAGGGCTCAAGCAGCCGAGTGTGAGCTCATTTCGTAAACAAGCGCCAGGAACAGCTCCCTGAGCTCGTGCTGAGGCACAAACAGAGCCGCTTCTCTCCCCTGCTCGGCGGGGGCAAGGAAAAAAACCACTCCTTTCCCATCTGCCAATTAGATAAGGCAGCTAAAGGAACGGACTGGGACTCCCAGGAGGTCTGCGTTGCATCCTCAGCTCTGCAGAAGACGCCCTGTGTGATTTTTGGGGGAGGCAGCTTGTTTTCTCAGAGGCTGTTTCCAGCCCAACACCCACGTGGTGATCCGAGGCAGCGCTCAGGGCGCCCAGCAGCCGTTCTCCTCCTCACCTTGTGCAGGAACTCCAGCTTCTCACCGCCGTTCACCAGCTTGTAGGTGTAGACGAAGCCCCCTGCAACCGAGCGCGGGTTCAGGATCAGGTCCTTGGCCACCCCCACCAGCACGTACCAGTCCTCGCCCGTGTTGGAGAAGCGGCACACGGCCACGCTGGGGGGGTAACGAGACACCGGGGGTCAGCGCCACTGCGACACAAACCCACCCGCAGCACAGCTCGTGCCTGCCCGGGTCAGCCCAGCCCTCCCGCCTCGAGCTTTCACTTCCAGAGGTCAGTTTTCCTCCCTGCAGTCGTGCCTGGAACAGATTCCTTCACTCCCCCATAAAAAAAGATGCGCTGCAGCTGTCTCACAAGCCCTAAGCAGCGCTTTTATGTTCTCGCAGCCTTGAGCCACATGCAAAGCCCCACTCCAAGCTCTTTTCCAAAGACTGTGCCAATTTGGACCGCGCGTGGAAGCTTCCTCCCCTTCCACCGTTATTTCCTGCCTGGTGCCTAGCTCAGCCAGGCTGGGAGTTCTGGACAAACAGGACAGAGCTTCTGGGCTAGCACGACCCAACCCCGCTCCACCTGCTGAGGCTCTGTGCTGCCTTCCCTGCATCCCTCCAACATTTCCCTTCCTGTCTCCTCTCGCTTATCTGCACGAGAAGGGGAAGTGAGCCAGCGCAGGACGTTCTCGTGTTCCCTCCTCTCTTATCTCTCACTCCCATCCCCGTGTTGTTCTTTAAGCACCAGGGCCCAGCGAATGAATTTGGAGAGCCGCACCAGCTCCCGGGGTCATGTGCAGACAGAGCAGGGTGGGATGGGAAGGAAAGGCAAGACAAAAGCTCTGAGCACGTGGCAATCCCTTCTGGGATTTCACCCGGCCTCCTGATAACGTGCTGCACCTGGGCTTCACCTCACAGTACCAACAGTTGAGGAAAATGATGAAAAAAAATGAATGGCCCACGTAAGACTCGGCAGCAGCAGGGATTTTTGCTGCGCCCGGCGCTGCTTCTTACCTGAAGGCGGCTTCGTTTTGCTCCAGCTGGACCAGATCCAAGGTGTTTCCCTGGATGGGGTTCATCACCCTGATAACGGAGGCCCACTGCCCGTTCCCTGCCTTGGGAGCGCCGAAGATGGACTCGGGCAGGTTCTCGTTCAGGAAGGCTGCGGCCATCTCCGCGGCCAGCTCCCGCTCGTCTTCGCCCGCAGCCTCCACCATTTCCTAGGGCAGGTTAAAAGAAGGGGAAGAAACAGCTCAGAGCCTTTCCTCGCAGACCTGGCAAGACCTAAAAGCCTTTGAATTGTGAAGCTCCCACGTGTCCTGAGCTCGTTCCCCCAGCAGGTCTCAGAGCACACTGTCAGCTCTTCCCGGCCCAAGGGGCGGCTGTCTGGGGAGCCGTTTCTCCAGAGCTCTGGAAACAACATTGAGCAAACTGAAGATGAAAACCCACCGAAACCCAAACATCCTCGCCGAGAACCCAGGCAACGGCGTTACGCAAGCAGGACTGTCCTCAGAAGGGGTTTTTAGGGCTTGTCATAACAGCACGCAAGGAGAGGAGTACTGAGGAGCATTGCATCCTGCTGACATTCACGTTTTGAGGCCGATTTCCACTCCCTTCAGCCCCTGTGCCCGTGCACAGCACAGAAAGGATCAGGCAGCAGCAGCTGGGACCGCCGAGAGGCGAGGGTTTCAGCAGAAGTGGTCCCCAGGGAAGGGACGTGTGTGCCACCTGTCCCCCAGCCCGCCTACCTCGGCCATCTGCTGCTTCCTCTGCGCCTTGGTGGCCTCGGTGTACGCGTTGTGGTCCGTCTCGATGATGATCAGGTTGTTGCTCTCGGGGTGAATGACGAATTTGCGGGGTGTGTACTGCAAGGGGAAGGCCACCTGGTTGAAGACTGCCCCCAGCTTCTCCAGCGCCAAAATCCTGGGGGACAAAGACGTGAGAAGAGGTCAACACAGTCCAGTGGCGACTGTCCCGTGGGAGGAGGGGCATCCAACGCTCCTCTAGTTACAACGGTATGAAAAACGCCAAAGCCTGGCCAGCCAGCCTTTCTTCTGCCCCTCGCCAGCTGAAATGCCAGTTCTTCTGGCATTTCGTGACTGAAAACCACAAGTCTCTCCAGAAAGAATGGCTCCTTTAAAAGCAGTGAATGCTGCAATAGCTCAGCGAGGACAGATATGAAGAAAGTGCCTGTTCAAGTGCATGAGGCAGAGCTCCCGAATTTGTGCTCCCTTGTTACTTTCAGATCAATGCAATCCCTACTTTAAAAACACAACAAACCCAGGCCTGTCATGCCTCCGGCTGCTCAGATGACGTGCCCTGATTTCTGCAAAGCAGCCAGTTCAGGTCATAAACCTGACGGTCCTAACGCACAACGGGCTCTCGGTTATCAACACCTTCCCCCGGTAAGGAGCAGCAAACTTAAGGATTACCCGAATCCCATTTTGTTATTTCAAAAAGCTACACGGCACCAACCGGAGAAGCGCACCGCACCCTGTTTCTTTTTGACATAAGCACCCTTCTGCTCCGTTTGCTTTCGGAAACACAGACAAGTGTTTCCACCAAATCATGACCCATAATCAAGTAACCTTGAAAAAAAGACTTCAGGTGAGTCACTTTACCCCTTTCCTTCTGAAGGCCCTCGTGGCGTCCCCTCAGTTCTTACCTCAGCGTGTTTGTGGAGATGGCCACAATGCCCTCGGGGCACTGCTCAGAGGCAAAACCAGAGGCAAACTCCAGGGTCTCGTAGGACAGGGGAGTCAGGTGGAAACGGGACTGGTAGGAGTAGCTGAGCCAGGAGCGGCTCGACATGGCCAGCACCTGAAGAGACAGAAAGCAGCGAGTTGGGCACAGCTGGGGACGGAGGCGAGCTCCTTCTGAGCAACAGGAGGGGTGTAGGTGAATGAACAGCACGGCAACGGACCCTCACTGCTGGAAAAGCTGAATAAATTCCTGTGCGTGGGCTCAGCCCAGCTCAGAGCAAACCTTCAGAAACACCGCTTGCTTTCAAGAGACAGCTCAGTCTGGGAATCGCGTATGACACCAAGAGGAGCTGTCAAGGCAATGGACGCTCAAACTGAGGTACAATAAATAGAATTTTATCTGTAAAACCCACGATCAACTAATACTTTCATGTCTTTAAAAAAAACAGAATGTTCTAATGGGAACAGGTCTTACAAAAGAACTACATCTGTAGCTCCATCACCCCTCAAGTGCTGTAGCTCTGCTTTGGAATCTAAGTGACAGCTACTTAAAAAAAAATAAATTAAAAAAGAAAGTAGCCCATTTCCAATCAATGAAGCTAAGGGAAACAAAGGAAGCAGACAGAGTTGTAACTCCTCCGCTTCCCACATCTGGCTAACCAACAGCAGCCCAACTTCCCTTTCTGCCTGACCAACAAGAGCTGGAGTTGCCCTGAGGCTGCTCGAAGCCACACACCAGCTGTCCCCGAGCGTGGTTTTTCCTCCCCAGGCTATCAGATGAGAAACCAAGACTGGTGTGGATGCCGAAAGTGCTCGGTTGCTCTCCCAGTTACAGCTGGGAGGCCGGCAGGAGCAAGTCAGACCCACCCCACGCACCACAACATGACAGCAGAGCTCGGATCCCCAGCTGCAGCCCCCTGTGCATTTCTCAACCCTGAAGGTGTCGTCCAAAAATGAGTCAGGCAGGGGGTGGCAGATCTCTCCCCCGGTGTCACATCAGAAGGGCTAAAACAGCACTTCCGATGAAACAAGTTCTTCCCTGCGAGCCAAATCCTACAAATATTTTCCTTGAGCCACGCATGTTGACATCCTAGCCCCTGGCTGTGCTGCTCTTGAGTGGTGCAGGAGACGAGCACGACCTGCATCCAGCGGCCCAGGAGCATGAGGCTCCCTGGGGCTGTCCACCGAGGCAGGCAGGACGAGCTTTTTCAGCGCCTCCGTGCCAAGAAATCTGTGTAGGGCTTTCCAGGCAAGCTGCAAACACGGCCTGGGGGCTGGATGACTCCCGTTCAGGCAAGGCAGGGCAGCACTGCACGTTAATTCCCAAGGAGTGTGGGGAGTAGTGACAGGAACAAGGGTGCCCGCGAGGCAGGCAGCTCCGTAACCAAGTGCTTCTGCTTCCCACCCTCACCCAGAGGGTCCCTGCCCACGAGGGAGGACAACGGGGCAGCTGTACGAGGGACTGGGGCCGTTCCCCTCGCCCCACTCACCGCCTCCTGGCCCTGCATCCGGACGCGGAAGAGCTTGACTGGCCGCGAGCCCAGGTACCTGGTCCTGGTATCGGAGAGATCTCCCGTCACGGGGTCCAGCACAGTTCGCAGCAGCACACCGTTCTTGGCAGCAGGAAATCAGAGTCAGGCCACGATTACACACACGGAACAACCAGCTACAGCCTCGCATTGCTCAAGACAGCAGAGAATTTCTGAAGAACTAGGCGTTTGTTTTCCTAGCTTCTGATACAACCCCTCCTGTAACCACTCGCTACCTGAATTGGCTTAGTGTCACAAACCAGAGCTGCTGTACACTCCCAAGAGGCAGAAAGGAATTAATATTAAAAAAAAAAAAAAAAGCAAAAGCAAAGAAACATTGACTAGGAATTCAGGTTCATCACATAGCCATGAAAACCTTGAGGACTGACTCAGTTTCCTAATCCCTCTCAGTACAGAGCATTCACCCCCCAAAGCCCACGCTGCTTAAGTTTGCTTTCTGACATCACTCGAGGCTGCTCTGGTTATTTTTACCACATGTTGAATTGTCAAAACAACATTTTTTGGTCCAGGATCACAGAGCCAGTACTGGATGCAGCAAAAACTGTGCAGCAGCAGAGTTATTAGAGCAGAGCCTGTGGTCGTGGGCAGTCACTTCCTTTGATATCCTGCCCTACAGGCAGTTTCTGGAGAAATGACCAACGTTTCACCCAGAAATTTGCAGAGCTTGCCCTCCTTGTGGAATGGAAGAGTACAACTTGTCCCACGCAAAGTCTGGGGGAATGTGCTGTCTCCTGCCTAGCCTCGGGTCTGGGAATGCAGGGGGAAACTTGCACTTGTGCCCCGCGAGCTCCCCGCTCACCTGCAGGCCGATGTTGAGGTAGAGGAAGCCGATGGAGCCCCGCTCGCCCAGCTCGTCCTGCTTCTCCGTGCCGCCCATCTCCACGATGCACAGCGACTCGGGCTGCGCGGGGAGGGCCTGCATGCTCAGCGGCTGCAAGCAGTCCTGCGGGAGGCAGAGGGGAAAAAGAAAAGGAAAAGAAGTCACAACAGGCACGGGGCTGACAGATTGTGGCAAGCAAGGAGTGGCAACAACCCCGCGGTCTGTAGAAGACGAGCTCTGAACACTCATCTGTCACAGGCAGAGGAACGATGCTGCTGCTTTGCTGCTAAACCCACTTGCAGAATGGGTTTGCTTTTACCACAGATACAAACAGTGAGAAGAGAGGGGGAAAAAAAAAGCTCTTTTATCTTATCTAGTAAATGGCCAGGCCTGAGCAAGACCTGATAAAAGAAAGGAATCTGTTTCAGGCTGGGATCCAGGGCCACGCTTCCTCTCAGCTTGGCAGAGAAGCCAGGCCAGTTAAAATTATTCCTTCCTGACATCCCCGGGACACGGCACAGCTCCTGAGCTCCCATCTGAATGCTCCGAGCCAAGAAGAGGCGAAGCCAGAGCCACTACTCACCGAAGGGTCGAGGGAAATAATCCTGACGGTGTTGTCCACCAGCCCGACGGCGAGGAAGCGGGAGCGCTGCTCGCCGGGCGGAACGTTGGCCAGGCTCATGCACACCACGTCAGCCGACATCTCCTTCCGCTCCGTGTACTCGTTCAGCTGTCCTGACTGAGACAGAGGAGCACAGGAGGCACAAAGTTTATTAATTACCTGGGCAACGGGGCAGACCAGCACCAAAATATCCCTCTAAACCCTTCCTTCAATTGTTTTTAAATTTATTTTGGAGATCGTGCTTTGAATTATTATTATTTTTTAAACTATTTCTGTACAGTCTTATTTCAGCGACACCTCAAAGGGCCAGAGCAGCAGGTCTGCTCCGGGGCAGGCGCCCCGTGCTCTGCCGTGCCCTCCCAGCCTCCCCCAGCAGGTTAACGCCACACATACCGGGTCCATCTCAAAGTAAACCAGCTCTCCTCCGGTCAGCGCTATCACCACCTGCCTCTGGTTCACAGCGCACTTGACGATGGTTTTCTTCCCGGGCGTCTTCCATTCGTTCACCCTTTTATCTGCTCGGATGTGCCGGATGCCATCCGGGTACACCTGAAGGACAAAAGGTCCCGTTAATTCCTGGATTCCCAACTTCCACCTCACCCACAATTCTGCCACAAGCAAGCCAAAGCAAGCACCACCTTGGCAGCACTGCCCTAGGTGCCAGAGGCCGGATTAGGACCACACCACTCACAGCTGGAAGCATTTTATCTCTGAACTACAGCAAAAAAACACTGAGCGTGCACTGAGGGAGTTTAGGAGTGTTTTCAGCTTGCCCAGTTTAACTAGCAGGGTAAAAGAGAGAAGCTGCAGAGGTGCCAGGAGCTGTCCTTTACCTGCACCAAAGCATCGTCCCCCAGCAGGGAGCAGGACAAGGTGGGCGTCGTACCCAGGAACCCCGAGTCCGTCACTTCTTCTACGGTCTCTCCGATGGACAGCACCAGCGTGGCGTTTACGAAGGACACGATGATATAGGCGTCAAATTCATCTGAGCAAGGGAGACAGGAGGGGGGAAAAAAAGACTTGGTTAAATAAATGCAAGGCTTCCCATCCGAATTAGCAGCCTGACGGATGTCTAGCAGTTACTCCTCAGCAGAGTTGCAGTGATTATTACATCTGCTGGCGGTGCTGTGTGAGTTCATCCCAGGGCACGCAGCGCAAAAGCCGTTCACCGCTGGGCTCTGAGGAACACCAGACCGAGCAATGATCTCTATACGGAGTCAGTTTGTGATGAATTGACTCTCTTTGCACGCATTCTGGCAAGCAACCCTACTGCTTTCCGAGGACGGCACAGGGCCTGCAGTTTTTAAGACCCCTGCCCCACCTCTCGTGAGGAGCTGGACCCAGATTTAATGCCCAGGGAGGCCCAGGTACAACAACCTGAGCCAGGAAAGCTGTGTGCAGAAACCACCCCGTGGATGCTGTGAACAGGAGTTTGCAAACCCCACCTCCACCCAGCATCCCCGCGATAACAGGCTGCAAATATTTAGGGTACGGGACAGCAGGTGAGCTCGGGGCTGGCCTGCTCCACCCGCACCCAGCAGCACAGCTGCCTTAACGCTCCCACTGCCGCCTGGGATGAGAAATTTCCACCTTTAACACAGAGCAAGAGGTGACCTTTACTCCTGCTGCTGCTGGTGACAGCACGGCAGCCATCACCTCCTGCTCTGGCTTCTCCCAGAGGGAAGAGCCTGGGAGAGTCCAGCAGCTCGGACAGGGAGAAGCTGTGCTAACAAAAACAGCCTGAACGGCTCACACGGAAACAGGGAAATTTCGTGGGAAACGGGGCAGGGGCAGCGTGCAGATGGAAAGCCCCAGCCTGCTGCTGCACGTCTGCGTTCTGCAGCCAGACAGGCAGTGAAGAGGGGAGGGGAGAGCCTCGTTAAAACAGAGGAATGAATGCAGCAGCAGCAACGAAGCCGGCTGGGAAACGGAGCCAGGAGCCTCAGCGGAGGAGTGAGATTGCCTCAGAGGAGCTTCTGGTGCTGTTGTCATGCACGTGCTGTTTCTTCAAGAGGAGAAATCCCTTTAACCCACTGCACCCGATTCCACCCCAAGCTCAGGCACCGCAGCACATGACTTAGCAGGTGAGGGGTATGAGAGCTGTCCCAGCTGTGCCCCCGAGCAGTTTCACCAGTTGGAAAACCAGGTGAAAGCAGTTTCACCCGTGGGAGACACGGAGAAGCAACCCACGCGTCTCAAGGCATGGAAGGAGAACAGAGCACTCCCACCAGGACAAGTACAGGCTGCCAGCAGGTAACACGCAGCCTGGTTCGGCTGCCTTTAAGCTGGTAACCGAAGCAAAGGTTCCAGGAACACAGCTTTTCCCTACCCACCCTGCTTAGAGGAAGGTGTTGCCAAATCTGCTGTGTCACGTCTGCAACCCAGTTCTGACATGCAGCTGAAAATATGCAAGTGAAGAAAACATCATTTTTTCTCTGAACATCTGGCGCGCAGGCGCCGATGGAGACCGAGGAGCTCTGCGCAGCTGAGGCAGCTCCAGCACTGCCCCGTGGCACAGCTCCAGCACTGCCCTCTCAGCGGTCACGGCCAGGACCTGCAGCACGCCCCCAGGCCCCGAGGGAGGCAGATCCACGCAGGGAAGTCAGGAAAACAAGAACGGAGCCTGCACAGAGAAACAGATCCCAACAGGATTCCTCTGCCACTCCCAGGGGGTGGTAGGGGTCCGGCGAGCCGTGCGCTGCCGCACACCGTTTGCTTTCTGCTCTAAACCGCGGCTTCTCCTAAAATTTGCACGCGTTGGTGAACACCAGAAGCCTGCAAGAATTCCTCGACTGCTTTAACTAGGGATTCTAGCAGTTCACTGCCCTTTAATTCATAAATATCCTGTAGACAGGATGTTCTAAAAATTCCATTGCAAAGAGCGTCGCTGCTTTCCAAACTTCTTGAGAGCTGCTCCTTCCCCCGGGGCCGTCACTCTCATGACAAACCTCCGTGTTCCAGCTGGAGGCTCACCCACGTGGGCTGCAGCAGGATGAAGAAAACCAAACAGATTCCCTTCGTCCTACTCCAAACAAAACTCGTTCCTGCCTCTCAAGGCTTCTAGCTCTTTCTTTGCCACTGCTTTAGTGGCAACCAGCGCGCGCCGTTCCTCCTGCGTCAGTAACGGTGACAAGTGCACTTCTGCTCCAAGCCCGCAAGCCTCGCTTCCTGCCTCTCTGCTGAGGCTTTGGGAATGAAAGTTTGGGTTGAGCAGGGTGAAGTCAGCCAGTAGGACGCATGCACCCAGCCTCAAACGATACCATTTTGCTTCAGAGAACTGCCTAGCTGAAATTCAGAAGGTTAAATCCCCGGGGCACACCGAGAAGTATTCTCAGCTGAAGAACAGAGCTTTCTGTTTGACAAGATACAACCCCAAGCACAGCACCAGGCTGCCCGGACCCAGGCAGACAGGCGTTACTCTGTGTGCATCACGAGGCTGCAGGGGTGATTAGCGCTGCCCTAATTGCTCCAGTTTGCCCCTTTCAGTCAGCAAATGACATTCCAGTGCCCGAGGAGCCACAGCTGGACTCGTTCTCCTGTGCCCTCAGCACACGTGTCCCGCAGCCCCGTGCACGCCGCGAGCAGCTAGGAAAACATCACGCTTCTGTCCAGGAACACCGTGCCTCTGCCCTTTCTGGGACTTGCCGGGAACTCGGTTGAGTTCAGCCCCTGATGTTCCACCACCGTGAGCCAGCCCACGCCCCGACACGGGCTTTCCACGTCCTGCGGCGTCTGGGTTTGCACAAACCCAGCAGCTCAGCGGGCAGGGACGAGCAGCGAGGAGCTTCAGGGCTACTCTCACTTGGCAGACCCGGGGGGATGCCAGCACATCTCCCTGGGCTCCTGTTTACTCCTGCAGCACTGACTCACTGCGCAGAGCTGCGTGTGCGGGAGCTGCCAGCTGCCTCCACGGCCCAGCCTCGAGCTCCCAGCCCTAGATACCCGGCTGCAAATACCCCAGGGTTTGGTGCAAAGCCCTCTGCTCCTGCCAGGACCACAGGGCAATCCCACGCCAGCAACACCTCAGGAATTATTCGTTATTTTCTCTGAGGGGGGAAACAAAACAAAGCAGCTTGGGAGCTCAGATCACCTCTCGAATGCACACCTGATTTTAGGCAGAGACACACTCAATTATTCTGTCCCCCAACGATCCTGAGAAGGAATGGGAGATGCCTTCTCTTCCTCAGCTACCAAAACCCAAAGGCACCCATCTCCAGCTACACGACAGCCTCCAGAGCTCATGCACTGAAAAGCTCAGCGGAAAGGGAGCCCCGGGACTTTGGGGTCGTGCGTGGTTAACCTGTGGGACCGCTCAGGAGCCCCTAGCAGTAGGTACACACCTGTGGTGATCAGCACCTCCACCACCAGCCACCTGTGGAAGAAAAAAAGAGGCTTGGTATTGGTAGTGTGCATCACCACGTACCAGCCAGGGTTAGTAGTGCTCCGAAAGCTGCCAGCCCGCACAGGTCTCTGAGGCCCTGCAGCACGCGCTCGCCATGGCACCGAGGCAGCCCGACTGCAAACTGAGCAGTTTTGAGATCAGGCAGCTGTCTGAAAGGGCTCTGCACTCTGATTAAAACCCACAGAAATTGTGTGAATTCAAAGAGCCGTGGCACGGTGACTGCTTTTACAGAGAAGCGAACTATTTAAAAAGCAGCAGGGCTCCCAGCAGCTTCCAGCATTTCTGGAGTCATGGAGAAGATCTTTGTGCTGAAACTCAGAAAATCTGGTAAGAGGAAAAAGAGGCAGCAGCAAGACCGGGCTGCTTTATGTAGGTTAGCGATGATCCTCCGTCCCCTGGAAGTCAAAGTGTTCCTCTGGAACCCCACCAGGAAAGGTTTTAAAGCCGTAAGGTCATGTCAGAAGTCCCGATCCCTCCAAGACAAACGACGTTACCAGCTCCTATTCTGGAGGGCAGGAGCACAAGAAACCGGAACGCCTCTTTTAAAGTAAATCACATGGTCTCTATATGAACTGTGGAAATATTTTCATTCCGAGCCCTTTCGTTTCTGGGAAATGCGCAGGCACTTCCCGCACAGGGTTCCTTCCATGCTGCTGGGGCAGTGCACCAGTCTCAGAACATAAATACACTGAAGGCAGGTCTCAGGTGGCAAGGAAAATCCCACAGCAACGCCTGCCACCCCCACAGGCTCCCTGGAAGACACGCTACCCCGAAACTGCTTAAAACCGAGATACCAGCCCAGGAGGAGGGGGTCTCTGCTGCTGCCATTTCTACACCCAGAGCATAAAACCACAGCGAGTCTCTGCGGGACAAGCACTGCCTCCCAACAGCCACGGAGACACACCAGCAACCCGACTGGTTTCATTCCGGGCATGCTTGGTATTTGAGGACCTCCGTTCTCACCCCCAAGAGAGGCAGAATGAGGGCTGACATTTCCTCCTATACTTTCGCAAGGCAAATCCATCATTTTGGAGCAGGTTAAAAAAATACGAGCAAACCCACAAGCTCATACAATTTGACAATTTCAACGATCAGGCTTCCTGGAACGCGCAGCACCCTCCATCCCGCTGGGGTTTTGAATAGGCAGCGCGTCCCAGCCCAAACAGGCTGTTTTCTTCACAGACAGGCACGGAGGGAAGTAATAAAATACAGATACTGCCGCCGATTTGTCTGCTTTGTTCCGTAATTCGCATCCTGCTGCCTCGCAAAGAGCTGATTCCTGCAGTTGTCAACACCTCTGGGGAACAGCGAGCGCGCTCCAGCACACAGCAGCGCCGCTGCCTGCTGATGGCAGAGCAAGAACTCGTGGAAAGGGCAAGAAAAATTCTGGAGACGCAGCACAGCAGGCGCTGGGGGCAGGTGTTTCTTTGTCAGAGGGAAGTGGGACAGTCCTAGGGGGGCTGCCACGTACAGACAGGTGTTTTGATTCGAATCGAGTTTCAGGGACAGCACACAGCCACCGTGCTGCACCCTTCCTACCTCCTCGGATAAAAGACTCCCCCAAAAAAACAGCAAAAGGACCCCAAAGCATGTCATCACCTCCCCGAGGTGATTTACGAGAACGCCACCTACCTTCAACGTGCCTCCTCACGGTCCACACAGCGTTGGGGTTACCGGGCAGCTCTGAGACGGCCATTTCGGACACCTAGGAGGAAACGAGGACCAGGTTCTTTTGATAACAGATGTTCGGGCTTACCGGGGGATTACTTACTGTAACAATCAGCCTTTTTAAGCTTTCCCACAACCAGGAAGGAAAACTATCCAATTCCCAGCTCTGATGCTCCCCCCGTGCCAGATGTGCAAGGGGGCAGAGCGCTGAGCAGCGCTGTTGCAACGCGAGGGCTCCAGCTCACCAGCTTTTACACGGGGTCAGCCGCCCCCAGCGCCGAGAGCAGCAGCAGCTGGCAGGGACGCTGCCAAAGCTCCAGCTCCAGACACTCGCATGTTCGGGGAGACAAAATGCAGGTGGTGTGCAGTCCGAACAAAAAGCCTTTGAGGCTGTGAGGGCAAACAGCACAGCCCTTCTACTTCCGAGGCACAAGCCTTGAGTTTTATTCTGCCTCCAGGCTACAGCGGAAGGTGAATCCCCTCCTCACAGGACCCTGAGATCATCTCCCCCTGCCTCCCGCTGTGTTTCTGAGGAGCTGCAGTCTCACCTCAAGCCCGTGCCTCAGAACCCTCAGAGAGGAGCGGGGCCCCCGGCCACAGGCCACGTACAGCTGGGGGGTGTCCTCGTTGGCCAGATCCGCGATCTGCAGGGAGGAACAGCATCAAATCATCCGCAGGAACAGGAAATAAAACCGAGCTCTGTGCGCCGTGCTACTGCTTTAATGCTTTCTTCAGCCACTAAAACCAATGAAGATGCCACACGGTGTGCTATCTGCTGCCCTGAAATGATGGCGAATTTTATCCAAACCCTCTGCAGAGGGGATGAGAGCTGGTTTAATGGTCAATAGAGGACCAGCACGGGACTGCTGGCTGACACCGTACATCCTGATGTGAATTTATCACCACGGGAATCAAAAGCTGCCACACCAGGTACCAGTCGCAGGCAGCTGGCTGAGGATTTATCAGGCCTGCTTTTCTATCTGCATTTAGTATGGCACAGAACTTCTGGGAAGCTAGGATTAACGTAGCTCTGGTGACTCTGCTTACATGCAAATACTCTGCAGAAAAGCAGAGGGAAAAACATCATGCCTCTGCAATTCCTCCAAGTGAGAAAGATCTGAGTGGGAGGGAGCTCGCTGATGGCAACGCACCTGACAACACAGAATAGGAGACAAACTGTCCAACTCATCCACCAGCACCAGGTTCTTGAGGGGCCGTGGCTGGAAGAAGAACGTATCTCCTTCCTCAAGGGGCATGGCAGAAGAGAACTCGGGCTCCTCGTCGTCGTCGCCCAGGTGAGCTATCTGGTACAGGTAGCTGAGACAGAGAGCAAGAGCACGCTGAGCACAAAGCACGGGCTGCTCCACGTCAGGCACAGCCAAATACTGGGCAGAGGGGTGGAGGAAATCCTTCCCTGTCCTACACAGCCATTAAAACTTAGCCTTAGGGATCGTTTCCTTCGTGACAAGAACACGTTACAAGGGGATCTGATGGCTGCTGAATGAGTAAATTAAATCGAGCTCTCCTTATCTCCAGCTGTCCCTGGAAAAGCATAGCAGAATTTTGGTGTTTTACCTTGAGCCTCAGAGATGCTCGTGGTAGAGCCAGAGCACTGGCGGCTGAGGCCACAAGCAGGGCCAACAGCTAAGACTGCAGCTCTGCAGCTCCCTGTTTTATTGGAGTATTCTCACCTCGTTACTTCTAACCTCACTCTCTATTCCATTTTATGGGTCTAAATAACACAACCATCAAGTTAAACTTCAGTGGAAAAAATGAATCCAGAAGGCCAGCAATTCAATTGCTGTTTTTAATATGTGCAAACGAACATGGCTTCCTCAAACGCTTGCTTTATAAAACCAAAATCAGCCGCTCTGGTGAACCAGAGGGAGCTCCCCCGCGTGGCTGACTCCGCAGATGCAGTCAGAAGAGCACAAACCTCCATTTCTGTGAGCACACCGCTGTAAAGCCACCTCCAAAGTCTTTCTCCAATCTCTGGACTATTCTTGACCCCCCAAATACAAGAGGAAGCCCTCGAGAATGATTATATTAAGAAGCGGGCCACACAGTTACTGATAAAAAAAACCCTACCTGCTCCCAAGTACGCCATAGGGTTTTGAGAGACTGTACTACACGTGCAAGTTCAGTGAAAATCAACCAAATTAACCAAAAGATAATTCCTTCATCAGGATACGACTGATCCTACATGAACCCTAAGTGCTCAGTTCTTCCAAAACCTGTTGCAGCAACATGTTATCTTCTGTCCTCTGCCCTCCAGTATTTAATCTGGATTGAACAACAAGAAAATTCCCCGTTCAGTCATAGCCTAACCCAATTGTTCTGCGCAAGCCATGTGAACAAAGCATTAATCCACTCATTAAAACAGAGATTGTCTTTTTATGTTCAGCAAGGGCAAGGGTCGGCTTGCAGTCCTGAACAGAAACAGGCTGTTTCAGGGGAAAAATGCTGATGTGAAATTGTTTACTCACTGGTTTCCAAATTCAGAAGCCACAAAGAGAAAGCCGGTCTTCAGCACGCACATGGCAGCAGCCACAGGAACGGTGTCGAAGTACTTGAGCCGAATCTCTGTCACCTGAAAGCAGACGAAGACGTGACTGTGCTTGCAGAGCACTAAAGCTGCACATATCCCTCGATAAGAAAGCCAGGCCTCCTGCTTCATCCTGAGGCTTCCTGGCTTTTGAAACACTGAGTCATTTTAGAAAAAAATGAAAGGCAGATGTGGAAGTTAACTGCCTAATAGGAAGAGGGAACTGGCTCTGTTTGCACATCACTGCACAGCAGCCGTCCTCCCCAAGTGCACAACTGTCCTGAGCAAACGTCTGCATCTGGCACGGTCGCAGCACCCCTTGGTGAAGCATTCGCAGACCACACGCCACCAGAGCTAAACCCAAACTATGAAGTTTGGGTTTAAACAAACTATGTCTGTTTAGAGAGTCAGGCAGAACAAAGAACCGAGGACTCTTTCGCAACGAGTTCTTTGTGTTGTTGTGTCACGGTGCTCACCATGTCTTCGTCGGTCTCCAGAGTGATTTTGAAGATGTCTCCCTGCTCCGTCTGGGCCAGGAAGAAGAACATGGACTTGGTCTTGTGCGTGGCGGAGCAGACAAAAATCATACCCCTCTCCGGGTCGTCCAAGTCGTTCTGCCAAGAGAGCAACGCAGGGGTCACTGGGGGAAGACTCAGAGCAAGCACAGCCACTGCCTGCAGCGCTCCCACCTCGTGGGTGCCCAACAACTGACCACACGGGGACAGGCTTTCAGCACAAAGCCCACACCCTGGCACATCCAGCACACCCTCCCCTGCAGGAAATACCTCCCTCAGGCGCTCTGCCTCAGCTCCCCCCCTCCCGCCCCTTTCGCCCTACTCCTGGAGGACCTCACATGTCAGAGCCCAGGGCTGCATCCCGCGAGCAGCACCGAGCTTTGGCAGGTGCTCAGAGCTCTGCCAGGACCTGCAGCAGCAGAGGAGGAGGAGGAGGGAGCAGCCGAAGATACGACAGAGCTGCTGCCGAATTCACCCACACCCACGACAGCAAGCGTGCCTCATCATCTGCAGTCATCCTCTCCCGCTGCCAGCGCTGCCTGATCAGAGCTTTTGTGGTGTCTGCAGCACGAGTCTCAGAGAAGAGACATGAATCCAACTCATCCCTTCAGGCTGCGCACACCCCCACGTGCCCACGTGCAAGGGAGACAACAAACTGCCAGGCCAGCACCCTCCCTCCTCGCTTAAAATCCTCCCGACGCAGGCAGACACCCAGCACACGTTCAGCACCCACAAGGATCGTCTCGCAAAAAGGGGAAGGGAGGAATCCCGGAGCTCTCACCCGTCTCCTGGGAATGGGGCATCTGATGTCAGGCTGGTCACCGAAGTTCTTGTATGTGATGTAGTTCTCTGAACAGATCAGCACCCCGCTGGGGCCGTCAGAACCACCAGGAACTGAAACGCAACAAAAAAACGTTACCCTGAAGAGTCCTTGCCACGGGTCTGACTTACTGCTTGTAATTATTTTAGTTTTCTTTAGAACCACACAGGTCCTGTTGCTCTGCATCACCCTAACCATGAGTCTGTTTTGACTGAGGAGAAAGAGACCCTAAACCAAGGGCTTGGAAGGAGAAAAAGATGTGATTTCAGACAAATTGCCTGCTTTATCCTTCACATCTCACTGTCTGGAAAGCCACGTCATGCCCCAAATACCAGCAGCCCATCAGTTTCCACTTGGGAACCTGCCTCCCACTCAATTTACACCGGTGGCTCAGACCAAACAACCCCCAGGACCTAAAGCAGCTCGGCGGCCGGTACCTGTTATAAGGAAGTTGCCGTGCTCTTCCAGGGGCTCGCTGTATTTCCTCACAACGTGGTTCAAACCCAGGTCCAGCTCGTAGAACGTCAACGTCTGCTGTGTGTTGGCTGCTGCCTCTCCCGTCGGATCGTTGTCTGCTTCCTGAAACAAACCACAGATGTTAAAATTTCAGATTTTAAATTGTTTCAAGCCACTGATGGCAGAACACTTTTGGTGGGAGCATTCTGAAGCGCTGGAGTTTTGAAGACAATGCACAAAAAAGGCTCAGAGGAAGCGAACGTGCATGTTTGCAGCTTAACAGCAAGACCCTGAGGAGAAGCACCGAGACAGAACAGAATCCCAGTTCTGACTGGAGGCACGACCAGAAGCAGGTGAGCTCGAGACAGAAATTCCCTGGGACAGCAAAGGCAGGCAGCGCTCCCTGCCTTCACGGGCAGAAGGGAAAGGGCAAAGAGAAATAAAGCACAAGGGACAGCGAAGGGCGGCCGGGTGCTTCTCACCTCGTAATCCATCTCCAGGCAGGCAAACATCGGGTTCTCAAACCCCACGTCGACTCCCACCACGTGGTAGACCAAGGTATTGGCCTTGTGCGCCTCCAGCGGGGAGGAGATGGTGAGGCGGGCGGCAGCGTCCCTGTTGAGGATGTACACCAGCTTCTGCTTCTCGATAGCGCCTGAAACGGGAGGGTGGCAGGGCAGTGGGGGCCACAAGGCTCCTCGTGCCCGCTTTCCCCTACACAGACAAACTTTGTGAGGAGGTGTCAGCGTTATTTCCGCTGCTGCGGGCACCCCGTGCCTCTAATTAACACCAAACGTTTAATTTTCAGTGCCTCAGACTCAAGCAGCAGCAGAACCCGCAGCTCCCTGGTGCCTAACGCTGCTCTTGGGGCCTGCCCAGCCCCGTGCTCGCTCCCATCAGCACCACACAGGCAGAGGGAGCTCACACACAAGGTTTCTGCTCCCACACCACGAGCTCGCCATCCTTTTGGCTGCAGAAGCACAACCGTTAGTGACACTGGCCAGCTGACCGAGGAACTGAGACAGCTGATGGCAAGTCTTATAAAAAAAATAAATAATAAAAAAGCCCACCCCAGGCTCCTCCTGCCTGCAAAGCCTGATCAGAAACGCATCTGGTTGTCCTCACAACTCATCTCGGAGAAGAGACATGAACTCACAGCATCATTTCAGGCTGTAGGACCTCCTGGAAACCCCAACATTTCTCCTTGACAGCGTGTGCCAGGGCTCTGTCTGCTCACCGTGAGGCAAGCTGCCTTCCCAAACTGTTGTGGACCAATTAAGTCGTGGGACAATTAAGCAGCAAGGAAGCAACCCACATGCCTGCACTCTCCCTGACGTGCCTAACAAACTTCCTGAACACAAATACCCCGTTTACACCTGGCAGGAGCTCGCTTCGAAGCTGCCACCCCCAGGCCAGGCACACGAAGCAGAAGAACCCAACCCTGGGCAACTCACTGATCATAACCGCGCGGCCCTTGGGGTCCACGGCCAGGTACTGCCCCGGCACGATCCTGCGGCAGCCGCTCTTGCCGAAAGTCTCCTGGTGGATCTTCTCGAAGACGTTTTTGGAGGGCTGGTACTCCAGGATGACGATGCGCCCCGAGTCGCTGCCCACCACGATGTAGTCCTTGGTGCCGCCCGTCAGGCGGAAGGCCATGAGCGAGCGGATGACCCCGAACACCTCCACGGTCAGCAGCGTGTGCACCTTCCCCGTGTTGGGGTCCGGGCGCAGCAGCTCCAGGATCTTGCCCCGGGACACGACGATTTCTTGCTGCTTGGTTCCTGCGGGGCCCAGAACGCAACGGGGTGAGCGGCAGCACGGCCTGAGAGCGCTCCCAGGCGCCTTGTGGTAAAAGCTTCTTGGTAATGAGAATTGAATGAGAATGAAATGACAATAACTGCAACTCATTAGCGTTTATTCACCGCCATAATTACTAATAAAAGAACGTAAAGTGACGCGTTCACCACTAACAACGATGCTGGAGCATCTGGGCGACGATCACAGACTCGTAGAATACCCCGAGTTGGATGGGTCCCATAAGGAACATCGAGTCCAACTCCTGGGATTAATCTTTGATTAATCTTTACAAAAGCTTTTACTCATTTTGGTGTATTTATTTTATTGCTTTATACAGCAATTATTATCATGCCATCTTGGCTCCTGCTTACCACCTTAATGCCTTTTCATTACTATCACCCTTTGCTTAGGAACTCAGTGCCCAGCCTGCGGTGCTGGGGGGCAGGGAAGGTACATTTTTGGGTTACTTTCCCATTTACAGAAAGAAAACTTCAACGGCAGGTAAGGAGCTGGAAGCAAACGAAACGCCCACCACCAGACTTCTCTCCATCCTTCCACAGGTCCCAGCCAAGCACTCTAGACAACAACAACAACCCCTGGGCATTTATTTCCTGCTGTAATCACTAATTAAGTGCACAAGGACTTGTTCATTACGAACAATGATGCTGGAGCACCTGGGTGACGACAGAAATGAACAAAACTCCCTGTTACCCCACCAAACTTCCCTCCACACACCCCAGAGGAGGCGACCCCCACCGCCCCGAGCCATACAGACACCGCGAGCTCCACCACCCCGCGCCCCGCAGCCCCTTTTTTTTCCCCTTTTCCCCCTTATTTTTTTTTCCCGCAGCTACCTGAGAAGTTGCCGTGGATGGCATAGCTGATGCCCGTGGCGCGCTGCAGCGTCAGGTTGTACAGGAACATGGTGGCGGCGCTCACCCCGCGGCCGGGCCGGGCCTAGAGCTTCACAGACGGGCACCCGTCAAACCCCCCGCGGCCTACCCCCGGCCTACCCCCCCCCCCCCCAAGCTTCCCTCGGCGCCATCTCCCCTCCGCCGCCCCCCATCCCCAAAATGTCGCCCCTCCCCGCTTCCCCCCGGCCCCGGGATGCGGCCGGAGCGGCCGTACCGTGCGGATGGCGGCGGGCGGCGGCGGATGGCGGCGGATGGGCGGATGGCGGCCTAGGCGGGCTCCCCGCCGGCCCGCTCCGCCATGAGCCCCGCGCCTCCCGCCCGGGGCTTTTTCCGCGCGAGGCCCCCGCGGGTTGTGAGGGGAGGGCTGCCCGCCGCGCTGCCTGAGAGAAAACCCACACCGAGCCGCCCTCTCGCCGCTCACGGAGGCTTCGAAAAAAATCCCCGGGGGTGTTCACGGCTCCGGGGAACCGGGAGGGAGGCGGGCGCGGGGCCGGTGGGCGGAGAGGGGCGGCGGAGGGCGGGCAGGCAGCGCGGGCAGCCCCGCGGACAGGGGCGGGAGGGGAGGAGGGGCCGGGGCCAAGATGGCGGCGGGGGGGGGCATGGAGCGGCTGAGGGCGATGACGGGGCTCGGGGAGCTGCAGGAGGCCTACGGGGAGCTCTGCAGGGAGGAGGTGGGGAAAGGAGGGAGAGGGAGGGGACGGGGAGGAAGGGGAGAGGGAGACAAGGAGGGAGGAAAGGGGAGAGGGAGGGAATGAGGAGGAAAGGAGGGAGAAGGAAAGGAGAGGAAGGGGAGAGGGGAAGGAGAGAGGGAGGAAAAGGGGAAAGGGAGGGAAGGAAGGGGAGAGGGATGGGGAGGGAGGGAAAAAGGGAGGAGGGAGGAAAGGAGAGGAAGGAGAGAGGGAAGGGGAGAGGGAGGAGGGATAGGGAAGGAGGGGGAGAAGGAAGAAAGGAAATAAGGGAGGAAGGGAGAAGAGAGGGAAGGAGAGGAAGGAAATGAAGGAAAAAAGGGGGGAAGAAAGGAGAGGGAGGGAAGGAGAGAGGGAAAAGAAGGAGGGGAGGAGGAAATAAGGGGGGAAGGAGAGAGGGATGAAAGGAAGGAGAGGGAGGGAATGAGGAGGAAAGGAGAGGAAGGGGAGAGGGAAAGAGAGAGGGAGGGAGGAAACAAGGGAGGAAGGGAGAGAGGAAGAGAAGGAGGGAGGGAAGAAGGAAAAAAGAGAGGGAGGGGAGGAGGAAATAAGGGAGGAAGGAGAGAGGGAAGGAGAGGAAGGTAATGAAGAGGAAAGGAGAAGAGAAGGAAGGGGAGAAGGGAAAGAGATGGAGGAAGGAGGGATAGGGAAGGAAGCAGAGAAGAAAGTAGGAAACAAGGGAGAGAGGAAGAGGAGGAAGGAGAGGAAGGAAATAAAGAAAGGAGGGAAGACGGAAAAAAGGGAGGGAGAGGGGAGGGAAAAAGGAAGAGAGGAAGGGAAGGAGAGGAGGAAAAAAGGGGGGAGAGGAAGGAGAGAGGGATGGGGAGGAAGGGATGAAAGGAAGGAGAGAGGGAGAGAAGGAAGAGGGAGGAATTGAGAGGGAGGGAATGAGGCGGAAAGGAGAAGAGAAGGAAGAAGGAAAGGAGAGGAAGGGGAGAAGGGAAAGAGAGGAAGGGAGGAAAAAGGGGAAAGGGAGGGAAGGGGAGAGGAAGGAGGAAAGGAGAAAGGAAAAGAAGGAAGGGGAGGAAAGAAATGAAAGAGAAAAAAGGGAGGGAAGGAACAAGGAAGTAGGGAGGGAAGGAGAGGGGAGGAAAAAGAGGAAGGGAAGGAAGGAGGGGGAAGGAGAGAGCAAGGGAAGGAGAAAAAAGGGAAAGAAGGAGAGAAGGTGAGAGAAAAGAGGGATAGGGAAGGAAGAAAGGAGGAAATAAGGGAGAGAGGAAGAGGAGGGAGGGAAGGAGGCAAAGGAAATAAAAGAAATAGAGGGAGGGATCAAGGAAGTAGGAAGAGAAGAAGGGAGGGAAGGAAAAAAAGGGAGAGAGGAAGGGAGGGAGGGAGAGGGGAAAGGAAGGAAGAAGGGAAAAAATGAAGGGGAGAGGGAGGGAAAGAGGAACAAGGGAGGGAAAGAGGAACAAGGGAGGGAGGGTCGCTCAGTGCAGGTGCAGCCACCAGGGCTGGGGGTGCTGGTGACAGCCCCAGGGGACCTGTGCTGGGGCTGGGGGTGAGCTCGGTTAAAAGACAGGCAATGAGGCAGTCAGCTTTGGGATTTTTACCCCACAAAATTAAAAAATAAATAAATAAAAAATCATATTGTGGGGTTAAAACGAGAGCTTAGGAGTGGGTTCACCGACACCTGAGCTCGAGGAGGCGCTAAAACCTCGCCTCTGGTGCTGAGCCCCTGCCCCTCGCCCCGCAGCAAGCCGTGCAGGAGGAGCTGGAGGCGCTGGTGGAGCAGCAGAGCGTGGTGGAGAACAAGATGGTAGCCCTACAGCGCATGGGGTCAGTGCCACGCCGCCTTCCTCTTCCTCACCAGGAGGGGACAGGGGCGTTCATCCACCCCCACGGCCCTTTCCAGGGCTGTCTGACTGCGTGCTTGGCTCCCGAAATAAAAGACTGGGGCTGGGTTTGGGGGAGGAAGCCAGCTTTTTAACAGTTTGGTGTGTTTTCTGCGCAGCCCCAACCTGCAGCTCATCGAGGGGGACGCCCAGCAGCTGGCGGGGATGATCGCCTTCACCTGCAGCCTGGCCGAGAACGTCAGCAGCAAGGTCCGGCAGCTCGACCTGGCCAAGGTGGGTGCACCACAGGGTTTGGGGCTCGGCCTCCTCAGGCTGCATGCCTGGAAAATAAACGGGGAAATGGGGAAATTGGGGTGCTGGGAACGGCCTCGGTGCTGCTGGGCGGTGGCTTCTGGGTGTTGGAGAGAATGAGAGTAAATAAAGCCTAGGATTTCCGTGTGGGGAGTAAATAACTTGGAGGATTTTCCACGTGGCAGCTGGCTGTCCAGCCTGTCCTTGTGGTTTCACGGCAAGGAAGCTGAGGTTGGTCTGTGTCAGCCCTCTGTTAGCTGTTGCCTTGCTGGGGATGGTCGTTGTCCCTCGATACCCTGGCTGTCCTCTTCTTTGCACGGGGATGGGCTCAGAGGGTTTAGGTTCCAGCTGCTCAGATCAAAACATGTCAAAATCAAATCATCATAATCACAACAGAGCGTGGCTCTGCCTCTGGGCTCTGCCGTTTCGGCTGGAGCACGGTCTGTGAGTTCAGCCTGAGCGCTGACGGACACGTGCTGCCATTTCAGACTCATTGGGCTTCCACCTTTCATTCTTTACAACCTTAAACTTCATTTATTCTGGAGATCCCGCTTCATGAGCTGCTTACTGTGCAGAGAAGCATGGCTTCGATCCGTTTCTTCCATCTTTTTCCCCTCGTGTTGCCCTCTCCATCCTTTCTTCCCGCTTCTCCTTCCCAGCAGGAGGCCCCACTGCTTTTCCCTTTCTTTCAGAACCGCCTCTACCAGGCCATCCAGCGAGCCGACGACATCCTGGACCTGAAGTTCTGCATGGACGGCGTGCAGACGGCCCTGCGGGGCGAAGATTACGAGCAGGCAGCAGCTCACATCCACCGCTACCTGTCCCTGGACAAATCCGTCATCGAGCTCAGTCGCCAGGGCAAGGAAGGTGAGGGCTGCTCCAGGGGGGTTTGGTGGGGGGGTGCCTCAGCTCAGCGGGCAAAGCAGGACATCCAAAGGTCACGTAGAGGATTAATTGAAGGAGAATCCCTAGCACGAGGTTTTAGTTGCATTTCTGATGGCAGCTGGGTGAAAAAATACGAAGGACAAAAGAAGAGAGGGAGGAATGTGATGGCTGCGGTGTGATACCAGGCAAAGCAGCTGGGCAGCAAGGAACGGGCTGGGTGAGCCCTGCAGAACCGTCCTGGTTGGTTGGGTCACGTCCCCTGCGTGAGAGCAACGTGCTGTTAGCTCTGCCCTTCTTCGAGCAGGGGGCATAATCGATGCCAACCTGAAGCTCCTGCAGGAGTCGGAGCAGCGCCTGAAGGCGATTGTCACCGAGAAGTTCGACACGGCGATGAAGCAGGGAGACCTGCCCCAGGTGGAGCGCTTCTTCAAGATCTTTCCCCTGCTGGGCTTACACGAGGAGGGGCTCAGCAAGTTCTCCGAGTACCTCTGCAAGCAGGTGAGGGTTTCTGGGGCTGCGAAACACGCAGAGACCTGGTCATCTCCTGGGGAAAGCAAAATCCAGCCTTGGCTGTGGCTTGTTCGTCTTTGAAGCCGTCGCTGGCCTTCAGCTGAGCTCTCTGCCTGTCCCTGCTGTCACACAGGTGGCCAAAAAAGCAGAGGAGAACCTGCAGCTGGTGATGGGGACAGACATGAGCGACCGTCGGGCTGCTGTCATCTTTGCAGACACCCTGACGCTCCTCTTCGAAGGTAATCTCCTCCCTCTTTGTGCAGCTGGATTGGAAGCAGTCCGTGATGGGATCCATTAATTTAAACACTTCAGTTTTAGTTCCAGGGGAGCATAAAACACCCTCTGAGCCATGGGAAGGTCACGCTGGAGGGAAGGGGACACAGACAGATGTTTTCCCAGCCAGGAGAGGGCATTAAACCAAGCAATCTGTCCTACCCACAGCGTGTGTAGGCACAAAGTGGGCTTGCAGAGGAATTTTTTGGCTTCCTCCAGGAATCGCTCTTCTTGTTCCCCGCAGGGTTTTCAGACCTGCAGCTCCCAGACAAACAAATCAGATCCCTAAAAGCTGAGCAGCTGTTGATGGCCCCAGGCTTGGCTCTTTGAGGAGGGACGTGGCAGCTTGGAAACGGAGAGGGAAAGGAGGAGGGGGAATACAAATGCTGTGTGGGAGCGTCGCCAAGGCAGTAATTGAGATCCCGTGGTGATTAACCCTCCTCCTCTGTTGTGCCCGCTGTAGTTCCAGGCTGTGGCACTGCCAAGTCACTGCCAGCCTGGCACCGTGCTGCTGTCGAAGGTCCTCAAAGCCAACGGGGCTTTCCTGGCAGGAGAGCCAGAAGAGGGGGAGAGGCACTAAGTGTTGAGGCAGAGAGTTGGTGAGAAGGAAGCAGTCTTGGAGAGAGGCTTCCTTGGAGAGGAGCTTTGTCTCCGAGCAGGTCCTGCCCTCACTAGTGCACGACGGAGAGGAGCAGAGCTTTCCTCGTGCTGCTTTTCCTAGCAGTGATGTTTTATAATTTGGTTGGTGCTGGATGTGGCTGGCAGCTGCGTGCCCCGCCAGGTTCAGCCTGGGCAGCCCCCTGCTGTGAAAGCCTCGCCCTTCCCCACCTTGCATCTTGCTGGGTGGGATGCAGCTGCCCACGTCCCATGGCAGGAGCTCTTCAGAGGTGGCTTAAACCCCAGGAGATGAGCACCACAGCCTTGCAGGAAGCAGGAGGGAAGCCAGAAGGCAGCGCATGCAGAGGGAAAGTGCTGTGGGAGAAGGGGTGGTGATGACAGAAAGCCCTTGGAGAGTGTCTGGACAGTGTGACCTGTTAATCCAGGCCTTGGCTGAGGCCCTGTACAGCTCTGCTCTGGGTCCAGGCTGAAGGAGAGCTCCTAACGAGGCTGCCTCTGGCTCCTGGGAGAGCAGAGTCCACCTGATCACTGTCTCTCCTCCCGCAGGGATCGCTCGCGTCGTGGAGACCCACCAGCCCATCGTGGAGACCTACTACGGGCCGGGGAGGCTCTACACCCTCATCAAGCACCTGCAAGGAGAGTGCGACCAGCAGGTGGAGAAGGTGGTGGAGAAGTTCGTCAAGGAGAGGGACTACCACAGGCAGGTAAGAGGGGGGTGATCCTGCCCCACGCAGCCGCCTGAGCCCCTCTGCGGGGCCCTGTCTGCCCTAGGGGGGAAGTTTGACCTCGTGTTTGGGGTGAAACCTTGCCTTACTCCATCCTTGTGATGGTTGAGGTGCTCCAGCCTGTAGCTGTCCTTTCTGTTGCAGAGGAGTCACCGTGAGCATGATAAGCAGACCCTGGGCACAGATTTATGTCCGTGAGGGTCTGTGGGGTGCTCTCAGCACACCCTGCCCCCTGCCTTGCTCCTGCTCGAGGCAGGACTGCTGTAACATCTCACAGTCACGTCCCTCGGTGCCTCTGTTGGTGTTCCCATCCCACAGCCCTCCCTGGCAGGCTCAGCTCTGTCCTGGAGGTAGTTCCCAGATGCAGTTCCCAGAGTGTCATCCTCCCTGGGCCACCGCACGAGAAGGGGCTGTTAGCTTCAGGGGCTGTTAGCAAACGCTGCGATGACTCCCATTTTGCACTTGCAGTTCCAGCAAGTTCAGAACAGCATGATGAGGAGTTCTGCGGAGAAGATTGAACCAAGGTAAAACAAAACCTCCTTCTGCTCGCAAATTTTCACTCATTTAGAGAACTCTTCCCATCTTCCCGAGGCTTTATGGTTACTGAACCTCAGCATCTGTGCGCTAGGTACCCTTCACTGCCCTTCAGTAAAGGCACCTTCCGTGGTGGTGCTTTATTTTGCTGACTCCTTATTTGAGGTCTTGGCCTTGAACGTTGCTGGAGGGCTGGGAATATCACCGTACTCAAAGCACTGAGGCTTTATTTGGCTCTTCCACCACTTGTTGATGGGCAGAGTGCAGTCCTTGGAGCCCGTGAACTGGAGCAGCTCTCCGGGCAGATAATTCATGGCGTAATTAGGAATAAATTTTTGGGTCCTTTCAATCTGTACTGCTGCTGTGGTGACGCTGTAACACCGGCATCTTGGTAATGAACTCGAGCACCCTCAGTCTCCCTTCTTTTCTATTTGTCCTGAGTATTTGCATAGCCCTTAGTAAAGCCATCTGAAGGTGCCCTCAGCCCATCCGGCACTGTGTGACTTCTGAACACGCCTTGAAAGCCAGCTTGTGTTCCTCAAACAAGGTGTCTGTGGACCTACCCCACCAGTTAGTCACTGGTAACGTGGTGATCCACTTACTCTTTGCTCTGAGTAACTGGGGATGCCTCCCAGGCTTTCTGAGCTTTTGCTTTTCCATCCACAGGACAAAGGTAACAGCTCCACATCCCGTTTGGGAGGCTGTGAGCAGTGTGTAAATGCTTTGTGCTGGCTGATGGAAAAGCTGAGCTGACAGTTTTCCTTCCGTGGTCCCCTCGGATCTGAGCGCTGTGTTCTGCCTTGTCACGTGCTTCTGCAGCTCCACAGCTCCCAGGCTGCTGAGCTTAAACTGCTTCTGCCTCATTTCCAGAAAAACACACAAATCCGGCTGGAGGGCTCTGGTCTGACCTCCTGCTCCACACAGGGCTGATTTTGAGGTTCAGTCAGGCTCACCTTCCTACAGTGATCTTATCATCATACTCTATGATGATTATCATAGACGGTAGGTCCCTTAAAAGGCAAATCCCTGAGATGGCAGCTGGCCTGTTGATCGTGAAAATAAAATGGGAAATAATCCCCAGGTGGGCTGGCGTCTCTTACTCAGGAAGATCTTCCTGGAATATGCCTGTAGGATTTTTTTTTGGTGGCTTCCCCCACATCCGAGGTCCGAGCTGTGTGCTTGGTGCTGGCAGAGTGCAGCCTGCCTTAAAGATGTGAGTCTCGTGGCTGGGCACAGAGCAGGGAATTGCTGCTGCTGCTGCAGGAACCTGCTGTAAAGCAGCTGCTGCTGGCCTGGTTTGCCACCGGGTGCCTGACAGGCGAGCTGCTGAGCCAATCCATCCTGGTGGCACTCGGCTGCTTCCCAGCACAACTTGACCCGTTTAATTCAGCGCACGGTGGTGAACTGTCAAGGCTAGGAGCAGCTCTCCACGTAAACGAGCTCCCCAAATATCCTTCCAAGCAGGGCTGGTGTTGTTTGCACGTAGCAGTTACTCTGCTGAGCTTTGCTACCTGATGGAAACGGGCAGCATTGGTCTCGGAGCAAAACAGAGAGCACTTCACGGGGTGAGTGGGCGTCCCTGCTCTCGATGTCTTGCTGCCTTGACTCTCGCTGTGCCCCCTTGCAGGGAACTCGACCCCATTTTGACAGAGGTCACCCTGATGAACGCCCGCAGCGAGCTCTACTTGAGGTTCATCAAGAGACGAATAACGGCGGACTTCGAGGTGGGAGACTCCATGGCCCCCGAGGAGGTGAAGCAAGGTAACGCCGGCAGCACCGCCGCCCGTGGGCTCTGCTCCTCGTGGAGCTGTAGCAGGTTGGGGTCAGGGCAGCGTGGCACAGCTGCAGGGGCACCCAGGGAGCACTCCGTGGAAAAGGACCACGGAGCCTGGCCTCCCCAGAGCTGTTTCTAGCAGTGAGCTTCCTGACAAAGCCCTACCGTAACCGTCCTGTGCACGGGGGCTTTTCAGACTCTGGTACATCTTAGTGAGGGAAGTTGGTTAGGTCACACAGGCTGCTACAGCTCTGCCAGGAAAAAAATATCTGGCTGCTGCACCAGGTGGCAGCACCCAGGCACTGTATGACCACAGAGGAGGGCAAGTTGAAGGGGAACTCTCTGAGAAGATCGTGACCAGCAGTTGGCATCACCAGGGCAGGAGGTGTTCCCTGGTTGATGTTCGAGTCCAATATCATCGAGTTATTCCCTCTAACAGGGAACCAGCCTTAGGAGTGACTGCAGAGCTTCCCTCTGACTGCAGCCCTTGGTCCAGCTGATGGTTTCCTCGATGTTTTGCAGAGCATCAGAAGCAGCTGGACAAGCTGCTCAACAACTGCCTGCTGAGCTGCACCATGCAGGAGCTCATCGGCTACTACATCACCATGGAGCAGTACTTCATGAGGGAGACTGTCAACAAGGTGAGGCTCAGAGGGCGTTTGCAGTAGCCTGTGCTCCGTGCCCACACCTCCAGGAGTCCCCAGGGAGGGCGATGGGCACGCAGCAGAGCTGTGGTGATTGTTGGGAAGGTCTGCCAGGGCCCCTGGCCTTGGAAAACAAGAGGTCTTTCCTGAGAGATCAGATCTGCCAGGCCTGGGGCTGCTGAACAGCAGGATAAGCGATAGCAGGTGGCACTCCACAGCTTGGTCTCGCTCCGAGAGGGCTCCTCTCTTCCCTCGCTGAGCTCAGGGCGCTGAGGCTGCTCTCTCTGCAGGCTGTGGCCATGGACAGCTACGAGAAAGGGCAGCTCACCTCCAGCATGGTGGACGACGTGTTTTACATCGTGAAGAAGTGCATCGGGCGGGCTCTGTCCAGCTCCAGCATAGACTGCCTCTGTGCCATGATCAACCACTCCACCACCGAGCTGGAGTCCGACTTCAGGTAAGGAAAAGACACCAGGTTCATCATAACCTCCCTTCTCCTCGTGTCCTGCACAAAATGTGCTGTCGGATGGCCTTCCTGTGCTCTCTGCCTTTGTCCCTCTGCTTTGTCATCTCTGGAAGGCGCTGGTAGGAAGCAGTGCTGGGCGTGCTTTCCTCCCAGCAGCAGTGCTCACCTGTAGGACAGGCAGCCACGGAAGAGAAAAAGGAACTTGATGGCACCGTGGTCACTCCCAGGCATTCTCTGGGTTGCCCGTGGGCCTGCTTGGCTGCCACTTGAACGATTGCCCAGTGGGCTTTGGGGTGAGCCTGCAGAAATTGGCCTGCTGCTGTTTCTCATCCCGGTGTGGGAGCGGAGAACTGACTGAAGCAACAGATTGCTGGCAGGATTTGAGGAAATATATTTTTTAAATTATTTTGTAACCTCAGCCTGGTATCTTTCAGACGATGATGGCAGGAGATACCTGCCATCCTTTGTCCCTCTGAAATTCCCCTTCCCTTTTCCAGGCTGCGCCTCAGCCCAGCACGGCTCTGTTGCCTCTTGCAGTGCTTGCTCTAAGCCCCGCGTGTCCCGCTTGCCCTGCAGGGAGGTTCTGTACAACAAGCTGAAGCAGGGCTTCCCGGCCACCACCTTCCAGGACTTCCAGAGAGGGGTGACCAGCGCCGTGAACATCATGCACAGCAGCCTGCAGCAGGGCAAGTTCGATACCAAGGGCATCGAGAGCACCGACGAGGCCAAGCAGTCCTTTCTGGTGGGTTTGGAAGCTGTCCTGGTAAAAGAAGAGTTGGGGTGAGGGGAAGGGCGATGGGGAAACTCACAGGAATGGGATCGGTGCAGCTGTCACAGTCAGAGAACCTGAAAACCTCTTTCAGGCACCTGCACCTTCCCCTAGATGAGAGAATTCCCTGTCCCACGCTCAGCACTCCTCCATCCTCGCTTACCAGATGGGAAATTTTCCATTAGAGCAGGGTTGTCTGCTCCCCTAGGCATGCAGGATCCTCCTCTTGCCTTCTACCAGCAGCACCAGAACTCTGTGCTCGAGCTGGCCAGAGCACAGCAGTGAGCGTTACAAATTCCCAGAGAGCTTTTGGAGGGCTGATGCTCCTGTGCTGTGCAGCACATCGTGTCCTTGCCTCTGGTGGGAGCTGCACAGGCCTTGCACTGGGGACAAGACCCTGCTGGGAGGGGATCTCTGCCTGGGTCTGCTCCCTGCTTTCAGCCAGAGCCCCTGGGAGCGCTGCAGAGGAGCTGGCTCAGCCATGAGCTGCTGTGAGCCTGCTGCACAGATTCCCTGGGCCTCCCACTGTACGAGGAGAGGAGGGAGCAGGAGGGACTGCTTTCGTTTCATTAAACCCGGTTACGGGTTTCGTGATGCAAAGCACTTGGAAGCGTCAGTTCTCCCTTTGGAATTCATCCTTCACCTGTCAGCTCGCCTCGTTCCCCCGGCTGCACAAAGCCCAGCCTTGTTCTGACAGTTCGGCTCCAGCAGGTAGAGAACAGCCTGTTCGGGGAGGAGCAGATACTCAGCTGGCAGGAGGGGTGCTGCTTCCTCCTGCCTGCACACGAACGCCTGCCCTCCTTCATCTCAATCATCACCTCCAGCTGCTCCTGAACTGTTGTTCTTCGTGACGCTGTCACAGAAAGGAGCAGAGATGTTGGGGGTACACCCCCCTCTTCCACCAGCTTGGGCTTTGCTGTCCACGATGTTGCAGAGCAGGGGACTGAACCACCTCAGCCTGCACCAGCTGCAGGCTCAGTGTGGTTGAGCTTCACGCAGCGATCTGATCACACCGCAGCACCTCTGCCCCCTCCAATATTTCCATTTCAGCCTGTAGCCATGAGCAGGGCACGGAGCAAGAGATGGGAAATTCCAGTGGTTTCTACTTGCCTTTCTTTTCCTTCCCCAGGTGACCTTAAACAACGTGGAGGTCTGCAGTGAAAACATCATGACCCTGAAGAAAACTTTGGAGGTGCGGTCTCGATTGTTTGCTGTTTTCTCTCTAATCAGACTCCCGCGGGGTGGGGTAAAATAAACTCTCTGGACTTTGCTTTGTTCAAACTCCTGCTATCTTCGCCCTCCAGCTGTAGGAAAGCAATTTTGAGCTGGCAGAGCAATCCCTGGCTGATACCTCAGTGGTGTAGCTCAGCCTGGCTGGAAATACCAGTTCCTATGTGTGGACCAAGCCGGGACTCAGTGCAATAAAACCATTTTATTGTGGTTCCCTGGTGCTGCCTCAGGTAGCCTGGGGCTTCCTTTCTTGCTGCTCTGTCCCCAGCAGCTCCTGCCTTTGCCGTGGGCTTGGTGGCTGTCCTGAATTTCAAGCCTGCTGCCAGGGCTGGGCGGTGAAGGGGCAGAGGGGAGCCCAGGGGATTCACGAGCAACCTGCCCGGGGGTCTCTTCCCGCAGAGCGACTGCGCCAAGCTGCTCAGCCAAGGCTTCGGGGGCGAACAGGCACAGGCCAAGATCGAGAGCTGCCTCTCCGACATGGCTGCTGTCTCCAACAAATTCCGGGACCTGCTGCAGGTGAGTGCAGGGCGCTGCTGCCGGCCAATTCGGGGAGAGGGGAGGCAGCCCACGCCTGGTGGCCCGCATCGAGGCCGTGTCTGGCTCCTGGCGTGCCGGCTGAGGGGTGCAGATGGAACCAAGCAATCCATTTTGAGGCACTCAAACGGATCCAGCCCATGTGCACAGCTGCACCAGCTGGCAGCCGGGTGAAAAATGCTGGAAGCAGCTGCAGAGGCAGAAGGAACGTCGTTCCCTTTGTCTTCGCTCAGCACAGAGCAGCAGTTGGTTGATTCAGCGTGTTCAGGAGCAGAAATACTGGTGGCTCCTCCGTTCTCCTTGTGGCCCAGCATGTTGTCAGCCTGTTCCGAGCCCCATGGGGCAGAGGGAAGAAGGGCTGCTGGTAGAGAAGATCACAGGAAGATTATCAGTGAACCTTCATGAGGCCTGTGGTCAGCACTGGAATCAAACAGCTCACTGATAAGGGGTAAAACTCTCCAGTCTGGCCTTAGTGCAGTATTAAAACGGTCTGCAAAGCACTCAGGAGGCTGAGCAGCAAGCTGCTGCGCTGCCTGAGTCACACGCACATGCAATTTGCCTTGGAAAAGGGCAATTGCCAGCAGGGCCTGCTCAGAAATGCCAATTTGAGTTAAAAACTCTCATCAGATGCCAGGCAGCGTTGGTACCCGAATAGCTTCGTGCTGGGTGAGCTTTCTTGACGTCGTGCTGAGCTAAATGGGGTGGCTGGCAGGAGAGGGCTTGCAGAGAGCTCTCAAGCAGTGGAGCGGAGTGAACAGCCTTGGCTGACAGCCTGCTGCTCGGGGGAGAGGCCGCGTGCTGGGGCTGCGATTAATTCGGGGCACTACCTCTGCTCGCAGCTTGTAGCCTCCTTTCAGCTTGTCCCGCCGTGCTGGGGGTGGGAGGCTGCAGCTCAGCCTCGTGCAGCCTCGGGGCCGATGTCCTTCCTTTTCTTGTCACCGTGGTGTCCTCGGAGCCACGCGGTGCTGGAAGAGCGTGGGATCTGGCTCCAGCTCCAGGATTTTGGGTTCATTTTCCTGTGGAAGTCTGCGGGTCGGTTTTCCCAGCTCGTGCTGAGGATGGAGGCAGCCTGGCCGCAGAGGTCGGGCGTCGTTGGACGTTGCCTGTGCTCAGTTCCCTCCTGTCCTCTTCTCACCCCCCTCAGGAAGGCGTCAGCGACCTGAACAACACGGCCATCAAGCCCCAGGTGAAGCCCTGGATCAACCTCTTCCTCTCCATCTCCCACAGCATCGAGGAGGTAAGGCTCAGCCCCTCCGCTTCCAGCTCCCTTCTGCGCTCTCCGTCAGCTTTCTGCTGTTCCTCAGCACGGAGAAACGGTGAAATACCCAGAACATGCTCACCAGCCCAGCCTGGAAAGGGGCAGCTGGCTTGACAGGAGCTCAAGAAGAAGCCCCGTGTTCACAGCAGGTCCCCCAAACAAACAGCCCTTCTTGTATCCCGTTGGCAGGAGGAGTTCAGCGAGTACGAAGCCAACGATCCCTGGGTCCAGCAGTTCATTGTGCACCTGGAGCAGCAGATGACAGAGTTTAAGGTGAGGAAAAAGGGTGTGGGGGGGATCCAGCAGCCTGCCAGCCTTCCACCAGGCGTCTCCCAGCTCTTCCCCTGCACTTGATTGCAGAGTTCTTGAGCCCCCCCTCGTACCTGGATCGCTTCTGCCAGCGCTGTCCGCTCGCAGAGTGTGGAAATAATATTCTTGGTGTGAGAGCTCTCCTAGAACTGTTCTTTTTTCTTTCTGCTCCTAGGCTGGCCTGTCCCCCGTGATTTACGATAACCTTACCGGCCTCATGACCAGCCTGATAGCCACCGAGCTGGAGAAAGTGCTCCTCAAATCCAGCTTCAACAGGGTAAGCAAAACGCTGCGCTGGGGAACATCTCGGCGCTGCCCAAGCTGTGCTAACAGAGCTCTCCCCGCAGCTGGGCGGCCTGCAGTTCGACAAGGAGCTGCGGTCCCTCATTGCCTATCTCACCACCGTCACCACCTGGACCATCCGCGACAAGTTCGCCCGCCTCTCCCAGATCGCCACCATCCTCAACCTGGAGCGGGTGAGCTGCGCTGACGGCGGTTTTTTGGGGGTTGCAGCAGCCCCAGCTGGGCTCCGTGTGGTGTCCTGGGCTCAGCCAGGCGTTGTCACACGTGTAGGGAGGAGAAAAACTGGGAAACTCACCCCAAAATTTGATGGGTGTTAGCCTGCGGGGGGGGTGATGGCAGGAAATCCTGCCCCTCCCGGTACGGCCCCAGCTGGAGTTTGGTTCCTGCAGCTCTCTCCCCTTTTTCCCCGCAGGTGACGGAGATCCTGGATTATTGGGGCCCCAACTCGGGCCCCCTCACCTGGCGCCTGACCCCTGCGGAGGTGCGGCGGGTGCTGGGGCTCCGCAAGGATTTCCGTGACGAGGACATCAAGCGCCTGCGCCTGTAGCTGCGCCCGGCCTCAGCACAAAGCCCTGGAGCCAGCCCCCGTCCTCTTATTTCTGTGAGGTTTTGGGGTGGTGGCTGCCCTTCTGCTCCCTTTCCTCAGAGCAAGAGGCTCTTCGGGGCACGGGACGGAGCGCCCCTGTCCTTTCGCAGGAGCAGAAAGAGGGCGGCAGAGGAAATCTCTCATGTTGAGAGCAGCTAACGCTAAATGGGCAAGTTTTTAGGGCCAGGCTGGTGCTAGCACACGGCTCTCCGTCCCTCAGGGGAGGATGCAGGAGGCTGGAGAAACCTGGGGGCTGTCAGAGCACCGCTGAGCTGCGCCCCTGCCTCCTGTGCTGCCCTGCTCCCTGCTCCCCTGGGTGTGGGGCTGCTCTCCCTGGGGGAAAGGGAAGCCTTCCTGGGGGGAGGGCACTTGGAAAACCATGAATTTTCCAAAGAAAATCCGCTGTAGGAAGCAGGGCTGGGAAAATAAACCTCGCCTGGCTGAGCAGCGAGCTTGAGATCTTTGTGTTTGTGTGCCTGGAGGGGGCTGGAGCCCTGAGCTGAGCCGGTTGCTGTTCCATCTCCCCTGCCCTGGGTCTTTGCTAGCTCAGGGAGAGGCTGGGGAGGGACAGAGGAGACCGAGCACAGTCTAGGAATGAGATTTTTTTATTCAAAAGAGCCTGCAGGGATCAGCAACTGCAGAAATAACCTCTGGGCTGGGGAGGGGGACGTGATTCCACACCCAGGGCTGGGGGGCCGGGCAGGAACACTCACCTTCCTCCTGCTGGAGGTTTCCTTCAGCGACTGCTAAAAGCAGGAGCAAACCCCCAGGCCCAGCTGTGCCCCCAGCTTCTGCCCGCCCGGCTCAGCGCAGCTCCGTGAGCCTAGGGGGTTTTCAGGCCCAGCAGCAGCACAAAAAGGCCACATCGAACCCAGGGAGACCCCGGGAGTCCTGCTGAGGAGCCTGAGGTCTGTGCTGCTCCCACACGGGGTGCCCTGGGGCACTGCTGGCTCTGTCAGCCCCGTGGGGAGGGGACGGCCCCGAGGGGAACGTTCCTGGCTCCTCAGCCCCGCATGTCCGTGATGAGCAGGGCAGAGCCGAGGCCCTCACACAGCCACGTCCTCTCCTGGAGGAGCGCTGGCGTCCAGCTCGCATCCCAAAACCTCCACTGAGATGCCCCCCGTGTCCACTTCGATGCTGTGGATGCTGAAATTACCCAGCCCCTGCCAAAAAAAAAGAGCAAAAGGGGCTGGAGGAGAGCTAACACAAGGGGCTCACCCCCATCAGCAACCCACCCGCGCTGCTGAGCTTTGCAGCAACCCCCTCTAGCACTTTGGGGCCAGGAAGTCTTTTTTTTACCTCAGTTTTGGCCAGAATTTGGTGCAGAGCCTCCTTCTGCCGCGGGGCTTTGGTGAGGACATAGAGGAAGCCGCCGCCGCCAGCGCCGGCCAAGCACTGCCCATGGACGTAGGGCCGGAGGGCGCCCATCATGCGCCCCACGGCCAGCGGCTCGCAGCCGGGGGCCATGCGCTTCTTCTGCTGCCAGTAGCGCTCCAGGCACGTGCCCAGGAGCTCCAGGTCACCTGCGGGAGGAAGCTCATGAAAATACGGCCCAAAAAATCCCAAATTGGGCAGTTTTTCTCCTTCTGGGGTAGGCGGAAACCTGGCCCTGCCCCCAGTGAGTTGAGTTCTGCCATCTCTCTGCCCCAGCCCTCTGCCTCCTGAGCAGGGCACCCCAGCACAGTTCATTTTTAACCCTCCCCAGGGGAGAATTTACTGATTTTCACGCTCCCGCTTCCCTTCTGCTGCAGCCCAGCAGCCAACCACCAAATAAATCCACCTCAAGGCCAGGCCTGCCCCCAGGCCCAGCAGATGACTCAGGAAAACCAACCAGACACCACACGCCCCGCAGGGACACTTCTAGCCCTGCTTCCTCCACGTCTTAACTGAAGTTTTGGGGCACTGCCTGTGACACGGGGGTGAGGACGTGAGGTTGCTGCAGCTCCCAGAGCCCGCACCACCCTAGCGTGTGCCCCCCAAGCCAGCAGGGACGCTCCTGGGGGTGTTTGTGTTGCTTAAAAGGGCCAGCCCGGTGCAGGGAAGGGGCTCCCACCTTGCCTCAAGGCCCGGGCACACTCCTCGGCGTTGCTCACCAGCGCGTGGGCGTTCTGCACGACGGAGGGCAGCCGGGCGTACCAGTTCCTCACCACGTCCTGCGGGAGAGGCCGGGCTCAGGGGAGGCAGCGCTGCACCCGCAGCCTCGCGGCGGGGCAGGGTTCAGGCTGCCAAACCCGAGGGGAAGCAGAGTTACCTGGAGCAGGTTGCGAGCCAGGCGAGTTTTCCCCGTGTACACCAGCAGCAGGTGGTCGCTGAGGGTGCGGGCGAAGCCCTCGGGCACTGAGATCTCCTCCACCTCCACCCGCAGCGGCAGCCGAGCCTTCGACCTCCCGATTTTGATGCCAGGCACCAGCCCGCCCACCTGGTCCTGCCAACCTCCGCCTGCAGGACACAGGGGGGGGGGCTCAGCCTCCTCCCGGCCCCCACCCCAAATTCTGGGGGCTCCCCCCGGTCCCTCTACCTGTGGTCAGCCTCTGCTCCAGGTGCAGCACGGCGTGGATGAGGGACTCGGTGCTCGCCGCCTTGCCGGCCGCCCGGTACAGCGAGGCCATCGCTGCGCCTGCCAGGATGCTGCTGGTGCCTGCGGGGAGGGGCAGGGTCAGGGCAGAGAGGGGGGACACAAATGCCACCCCCCATCCTTGAGGACGTACCCAGGCCGGAGCCGTGGGGCAGCTTGGACCAGGTGTGCACCTCAAAGCCGCCCCCGAAGCTGCGCATCAGCTGGGCCCGCAGGGGTTCCTGCGAGGGGAACTGCACGATCTGGGTGCAAATGAAGGCAGCTTTCAGCAAGGCCCCTGGAAATAAATAAAATTAAAAAAAAAAGATTAAAGCTGGCACCAGCTCCATCACCCACATCACCCCTGACAAGAAGAGGTGTAGGAACAGAGCAGGTCACTCCCAGCAGCTCGGGGCCACCAGGAGGACACCAAGTCGGGCACGCAGCCGGGTGCCACCTCACCTGGGGCGTGCGGCTGGCAGTAATCCCTCAAATCCTCCAGCTCCCGGCACACCAGCTCGGCCACCACCTCCCCTCGTGGCACACCGCCGAGGCTGAGGAGGCGCAGCTCCGGCTCGGGGATGCGCCGCACGCGGGCGCCGATGGGCCGGCAGCCGTCCACCAGCACCGCCACGTCCACCACGGCCCCCCCGTGCTCGTAGGTGATCGGGGGGGTGTCGCTCCAGCCCCCTGCCGAGGCACGCCGTCAGCCCCAGCTCCTTTTTTCCCCCCCATCCCCTCTGCCCCATTCGGGCTGGAAACGCTCACCGGAGAGGTCGAGGCGGGCCGGGCACGCGGCCTGCACCCAGCACCCCACGGGCGGCAGCTCCGCCGGCTCCACGGTGACGAAGCGGCAGGAGGACATCACCGCCTGCCGGATGAGGATCTGCTCGGCCCCCTCGTAGTGCCGGGCCGCCCTCACCAGCAGGTCGGGCCTGCAGAAAAAGCGACCCTGAGCCCACCTCCGAGCCTGCTGACCCCCGGGGTGGGATGCCAGCCACGCGCCAGCCCCCGCCTCACCCGCTCATCCATTTCTGCCGCTCGGCTGCCAGCTCCCGCACGCCGCCGGCGACGTCCCCGCTCTCCAGGCGCCTGAAGGCCGAAGCCCACCGGGTGTTGGCCGCGGGGCCGCTGCGCAAGCCCCCCTCGCCCTGTGCCAGGCAGCCCAGCACGTCGGCGATGCAGGCGAGCGCCCGGGCTGCGACACCCGCGTCATCGGCCGTGGAGGCAACTGGAAAACAAAAGGAGGTTGTGTCACACCAACCCAGTCCGATTCTGCAACAAGCTGACCCCAAAAGAGAGGGATCTGTGCGGCTTGAACGCCCTGCAGGCTCCTGCAGCGGGGCTGCCACGCGCTTACCCTCATCCAGCGTGCCCAGCACGGCCTCGTGGTAGCCCTCGTGGACGGCGCTGCGGATGAGGGGCAGGAGGCTGCCGTCCTGGCGCCCCAGCAGCACCCGGCGCACCTTGCGCTGGCCCTGCAGGAAGAAAAGGGCCCGGCGGGCGCCCAGCTCGGCCTCCTTGTCCAGGCAGGGCAGCAGCTCCTCCCAGGACATTCGCCAGGCCGCCCGCCAGCGTGCCAGCCGCCCGCCGGGCCCCGCCGTTGGGGCCAGCAGCCACAGCACGTCCTCCAGCCCCAGCGCCTCGGAGGCGTGCAGCACCGGGAAGAGCCGGGCGCTGAGCAGGCAGCGGCTGCTCGGCGGGGTCTGGGCGTCCCAAAGGTCCCCTTCCCTGGATGAGGGAGAGCCCATCAGCAGCGCCCCGAGGCTCGAGGGCAGCTTCCAGGTGGGGAGGAGGGGTTGAGGTGGCCACGATGCCTCCTGGTGTGGCCTTAGAGGTGCGGGGTGGCACTGGAAGCCCAGGGGAACCGGGTCCCTTGCTCTGTCGGAGCACGTGGCACTCACCATATGCCCGTCCGATGGAAAAACTCAGCCCAGGGCACATTGAGGTAGGTGGAAGCTTCAGCAGGGCTCTGGGGGGGACGCAGAGGGGTCGGTTACACCCCAGCCCCGCGGGGAATCCCGCCCCACCTCGCCCTCCCTCACCTGCCAGTCGTCGAGGCGGCCGCTGAGCGTGAAGACGCGGCAGGACAGGTCCCGCAGCCAGACGTGGTGGCCCTGGAGGACGACGTCGCGCAGGGGGCAGCCCTGCAGGGCTGGGGAGGAGCTCGCCGTGAGGCCCGAGAGGAGGCAGCCGGGGCCGATCTCCAGGGGACCCTGCGGAGGGAGCATCAGGACCATGAGCAGCCCCCCGAGCAGCCCCCGACCTTGGAAGGGGACAGACACCCCAGAAAACATGCAGTGGGCAGCAAAAACCAGGGCTGGGGTCGGTCACCAAGCTCTGAGGGGATACAGACTGCAGAAATTCATGCCTCTAGGGTCCAAAAAAGGCAGCCAGAAGGGGCAGGGCGCCCCAAAACTCACAGCGGGTCCCCTCCGAGTCCCCCCCGCCACCTACCTGCAGGTGACAGTGCTGGATGGCGCTGCCGGCCGCCAGGCGCACGGCTCCCTCCAGCAGGCTGTTGGTGACCGAGGAGCCGTCCTCCAGGAGCCAGGGCTGCTGCAGGGGGACACGGGGACGCCAGGGGCTGGCCACGCAGCGGGGAGCAACGTCCCAAAAAACGTGCCCGAGGGCGAAACGGGGCTGGAAGGACCTACGTCGGCCTGGGAGTGGGCTGTCTTGCAGAAGCGGAGGTGGCTGGCGGAGCCGGGCAGGAGCGTCAGGCTGCGGATGTGGTCGCTCGCCGACGCGGTCAGGTAGTCGTAGGACGCATCGGGGATGCAGGCTGCGGGGAGCCAGGAGAGCTGTCAGCATACGAACCGCAAACGCAGGGCCAGGAGATGCTCCTGGCATCCCCAGCAGCCCTCCCTGCTCTCCTCCTCCCCAGAGAAAGGGCTGGTACCAGGCCCTGACCCCAAATTTCTCCCCACCCAGGGGTCCAGGCCACGTCCCCACGCAGCGCCGCTCACCCACGCTGAGGGGGAAGGCGCGGAGAGATGCCCACAGCACGGAGCGGGCGCTCCTGGCGCTGGCGTCGCTGCCTCCCTTCACAAAGTCCTCCTCCGTCACCCCCCGCGCCATGCTCAGCACGATGTCGAAGAAGAGGGAGAGCTGGGGACAGAAGGGACGTCCCCGGGTACAGCCCCGCTGCAAGCACGGCACCCACGGGCGCCCCGTTGTCCCCGCGGGGTGTCACCTGGATGGGCGGCGCCCCCGAGTCCAGCCCCATGTAGGTGCAGGCGTCCAGGGGCGGGATGACGTGGGTGGCCAGGAGCTGCTCGGCGGCGTCCGAGGAGAAGAAAACCACCCCACAGACCTGCGGGGGCACAGCGGGGCCGAGGCCGTGCTGGCCCTGTCCCTCAGCGGGGCAGGCAGGTGACACGAGGGGAGGTGGCACGAGGGGAGGTGACACGGGTGACATACCAGCGGGACGCTGCCATCGGGCCCTGCACACTGCCGGATCTGCGCCTCCGTGCCTCTGTAGATGATGTCGTGCACCAGCCCCTGGGAGAAAGACAACCCCAAAGAGGATTTTGGGGCGCCCCACGCCACACAGGTCCCGCAGGAACAAAGGGATAGAGACCCCACAGGGCAGGGGAAGGGAGCGGGAAGCCCCCACCCCTCCAAAGGGGCTCTAGGAGGGTGATACCATTAGGACTGCTACCAACCTGCTCGTCAGCGAGGTACACCCCGTGGTTCCTGGCGTAGGCCTGGCTGCCGGGCACGGCAATCACTCGGACGCCCTGGAAGCCAGCCCAGTCGATGCCTGGGGACAGGGACACGAAGAAGTGCCTGCTGGCCCCACAAAGCCACCCAAAAACCAGCCACTGTGGCACCAGCACCTGGCCTCGGCCACACCAACCGCCCCCGAGCCCTTCTGGGTGCCACCCATGGGTGCGCTCTCAGCAGCGGGTGCCCAGCAGAGGCTGAAGTGGCCACACTGTTGCCACCACGAGCCCAAGCGGGTGCTGGAGGCAGGGCTGGCACCCACCCACCTGGCGCTGAGGGCACGGTGAGGAGCATGTCGGTGCTGCACACCCACAGGCCGGGCGGGGAGCCCACGCAGAGCTGCCAAGAGAAGAGCCGTGCGCTCAGGGGGGGCTCAGAAGGGGGCTCAGCCCCCATGGGGGCCACCCGGCGCCCTTGTCACCCTGCTGGCGGCACCCAAAGGTGCCCCAGGCCCACGTTGGTGCCGGGGTGAGCCCGTCCCACACGCACCCGGTGCGTCAGGGTGTGCAGCAGGCTGTCCAGGTTGCACACTGGGGCCTCGGCCGGGGCGTCGGGGTCCTCTGCGGGGAGGCAGGTGAAGGCCCGGCTGCAGTCATCGAAGGAGAATTCGCGGCCCTGGGGGGGGGGAGATGGAGCAGGGGGCTGTCAGCCAGGGGTCAGAGGGTCCCAGGATGGGTGGGGGGCCCATCTGCAGCCCCTGCCCTCACCATGTGCAGCACGAGGATCCGGGCATCCCTCAGGACATCGGAGGTCACCACCTGGGGGGGCAGAGCGGGGAGCAGTCGGCAGCGGGGACCCCCAGGACTCCCCCCCACACCCACCTCAGGACCTCCCCCAGTCCGGGACCCCCTTCCCCAATACCCACCCCCAGCACTCCGCCCTCAGGACCTCCCCCTCCCATTACCTTCCCCACCTGCGACCCTCCCCTCTCCCAGGACACCCCCTGCATTCCTCTCTCCCCAGGGACCTCCCTCCCCCAAAGCTTCCCCCTCCCTGTACCTCCTTCTCCCTCTGCCCCTCCCCACCTGGGACCCCCACCCCATGCTCCTGTACCCCTCTCCCTGCCCACCCCCTCCCCCCCCAAACCTCCTGCTCCCCCCAGAGCCCCATCCTGGGACCCTCCCCCTTCAGTATCACCCCTCTAGGCCCTACCCCTGCCCCTCCCCACCTTGGACCCCCCCTGTCCCAGGCCTTTCCCCTCCCCTCAGGACCTTCCTCCCCAAGCCCTCCCTCTCCCCCTGCCCCTCCCCAAATGCCCCCCCTCTCTCCCTAGGACCCCCGCCGGGACCCTAAAACCCTCTCCCCCAGGGAACCCCACACCCCCAGGCCCTCCCCCTCCCCCCAGGCCCCTATCCCTTGCCCCTCACCCCCAGGACCCCCTCAGACCCTCCCTCTCCCCCTGCCCTTCCCCACACCCCCTCCCTCCCCCCAGAACCCCCTCCTCTCCCCCTCTCCCCCAGGAGACCCCTCACCCCCAAGCCCTCCCCCACCCCCCAGGCCCCTCCCCACGCCCCCCCCCCCCATCTCACCGTGCCCCCCGCCCTGGCACTCAGCCTCTCGGCAGCCGCCAGCAGGGCGTTGAGGGTGGCCCCGCCGCTACCCAGGCGGGCCCAGGGGTCCTCCAGCACCACCACCAGGGGGGGCTCCGGGCCCAGCGCCCCCCGGCGCCGCCTCAGCTCCAGCTCTGCCGGGCGAGCAGGGGGAGCTGAGGGCCGGCTCCCCGCCACCCCCCGGCGCTGAGGGAGCCCCGGCCCCGCCGCTTGCCTCGCCGCAGGGCCGGCACGGAGCCGCCTGGCCGGCAGGTCAGCACCACCGCGGCCCAGCCGGCCGCCGCCGCCATCGCCTCAGCTTCGCCTCAGCTTCGCCTCAGGAGCCCCTTCCTCAGGCGGCGCCGCGGTGCCCGCTGGGAGTTGTAGTCCGCCGTGGCCCCGCCCTCCCGCCGCGCAGCGCTGGGGAGAGGCCGGCGCTGGACTACAACTCCCAGCGTGCACCGCGCGGGGGACTCCTTAAAGGCGCAGCGACCTCGCTCTGCGTCTGTGTGTGGGGGGGGGTTGTTAGGAATTAAAAAAAAAAGATTTTCGAGTATTTTGCCCCAAAAAAATAACTCACGGAGACCGTTGGCCCCCAAAAACGTCCTAAAAACACACAGCACGGCGGCAGGGGGTGGCGGGGCCTGAGGGAAACATGGCCAGGGCTGCCCTGTGCCCGTGGGTGGGGGGCTCCGTGAGGCACCGGGGGGGGTCCCTGAGGTCCCGGGGGGGTCTGTGGGGTCCCGGGGGGGGTCTGTGGGGTCCCGGGGGGTCCCGGCGCCGTCCCGGTTCCTACAAGTCCCACAACCCCCCCGGACTACAGCTCCCAGCCTGCCGGGCCCACCCCCCGCACGGCTCGGCCCGGCCCCGCGGAGGGCGCGGCGACGGTGGGGGGGGGGCGGCGGCGGCGGCGGGGCCCGGAGCGGAGCCAGGTGGGGCTGGGGCCGGGGGGGGGGCCGGGGGGAGATCGGGGGGGGGGGACCCCATGTGTGGGGCTGGGGGGGGGGGAGGGGAAAAAAGGGGATGGGGGGAAACGGGGGGGGGACGGGGGGGGGGCGTGAGGGGTGGGGGGAGAGCGCCCGGAGCCCCCCCGGGGTGGGCGAGGGGCTGGGGGGGGTCCTGGGGGTGCTTTGGGGGGTCCTGGGGGGGGTCCCGGGGGATGCTGGGGTTGTGGGGGGACGCAGGGGTATGGGGGGGTGAGCAGGGGGTGGTGTGAGTGCCCCTGGGGACAGCCGTGTCACCCGGGGGGGGCAGCGCCCACCCCCCTGTGCACCCCCCCATAAGGTGTTTTTTGGGGTCGGGGCTCCCAAACTGCCCCCTCCGGGCACCCCATGTCCCCTGCCGGCACCCACGGTGCTGTTAATTAACGGGGGACGGGGCTCACGCGGTGGCCTGCAATGGGGACGGGGGTGTCCGGACCTGGACACCCCCCCCCCAATTTTGGGGTGCCCAAATTGGGGCCGAGCAGCGAGGTCCCGACACGTTTCCTCATCCTGGCCCCCCGCTGACACCACCTCTGCTCCCCAGCCCCGAGGCCAAACCCTGGCGGTGCCAGCCCCGTGCTCCCCGCGGGTTTTCGGGGCAATGCAGCGGGTGCAGCACATGGGGGGCACAGGGGGACGTGGGGGCGAGGAGGTGCTGGGGGGTGCTGGGGGGGCTGAGCCCCCGCTGCGAGCGGCTGCTGCATGCCCACGGGGTGCGGGCTGTGGCTTGGTGGGAGCCGAGCCCGCGGGTCCCAACACGGTGCCTTAGGACAGGACCTGGTCATACGTGACCCGGTGGCTCGGTGGGACCCGAGTTGGTGGGATCTGACCTAATAGTCTGGTGGGACCTGATGCAGTGGTTCCCGACCCCATGGCTTGGTGGGACCCGACCTGGTCATACCCAGCTTAGTGGGATCTGAACTGGTGGGACCCAATGTGGTGGGACCCAGCCCAGTAGCTTTGGTGGGACCTGCCCCGGTGGCTTGGTGGGACACATCGTGGTGGCACCCAACCCGGTGGTCCTATGGGCCCTGACATGCTGGGACCCCCTGCTGGGACCCCGCACCCATGTCTGCAGGTGCTCAGTGCCCCCCTTCCTCCTCTCCTGCCCTCGGCGGGGTCCCGGAGAGAAGCTCCGGCGGTGCCACCACCATCCCGCTCCCTGAACCCTGGCCGGGGTTCGCCACATGGTGCTCGGCGCGCTGTCGGTCCCAAACCCTGTTTCTCCCTTCCTCCTCCTGCGGCAAACATCGGGCACCGCTGTCACCCCGTCACGATGCGCTGGGCGACGCTCGCCGGGTGCCTGGGGCGGGTGGCACCCCTGGGTGCGCCGTGGCCGCGATGCCGTGCTCACCAAGGGCTGGTTGCTTCGGGCATTAATTCTGCAGGAACGCCCTTGTAGGGTGCGTTCACCCCCAGCTGCGGGCGGGGAAATGCCCGCGGAGGGAGGATGCTCGCCGGCTGCATTCCTCTCTCAGCCTGGGCAAATATTTGAGAGCGGGTTAATAATTCGGGCAGGGTGCCGCCGGCGCACAGCTGGCTCTGCAAAGCGATCAGCCGCGGTGCCGGGGCGATTCTTGCCCTTATCCCCACGAGGGCTTTGCGGGGAGCGTCCCGGGTCCAACGTCCGTCCCTGTGCTCTCCGCTCCAGGCTGCTGTCCCCGAGGTGTCCCCAGCGCAGGGACGATGAGCGCTGCCGCAGCCCGGAGCCAGCTGGGGACGGGTCCCCGAGCCCGCAGAGCCACGGGGACGCGGAGCTACGGCTGAGCCCGGCGTGCCGAGCCGTGCCGTGCCGTGCCAGGCGGATGGAAAGCTGCACCCCAGCAGGTAGGGGTGCCCCAACCCACCCCATAGCAGCGCAAAGCCCTCCTGGCCCCCCGAGGCCTTGCGGGCCGGGCTTTGTGCCCCCACCCCACGGTGACCCACGTCTCTGCACCCCACAGGGAGCCCCGCCGGCCGCCTGCCTCCACCCCGTGCCCGCCGGCCCCCCTCCCACGCCCGCCCCGCGCCCCAGCCCTATGCCAGGCGAGCGGCGCCCGCCGTGCCCACCCGCCCGCCATGAAGTGCTCGCTGCGCCTCTGCTTCCTCTCGACCGCCTTCCTCCTCGTCTTCGTCATGTCCGTGCTCTTCACCTACTCCCACCACAGCATCGCCTACCTGGACCCCGGCGGGCTGGGCGGCATCCACCGGGTGAAGCTGGTGCCCGGCTACGCCGGCGTGCGGCGGCTCGGCCACGGGGGGCTGTACCCGAGGGGCTGCGCCTGCCGACGCTGCCCCGAGGACGCTGCCGACGCCGCGGCCGCCTGGTTTGACAGCCGCTACGACGGCCGCGTCTCCCCGGTGTGGACCAAGGAGAACATGGAGCTGCCGCCGGACGTCCAGCGGTGGTGGATGGTGAGCGTCCCACAGGGTGCGGGGCCCCAGCGCTTTGGAAACTCCTCCAGGCAGCGCCTCAGCCCTGCCTGTATGGCCACCGAGTGGCTCCGACCTGGTTTAATTGCCACGTGGGGCAGGCCCGGCATTTTGGGCCTCATTTCCTCTATTTTTAACTTTTTTTTTTTTTTTAAATCCTTTCCCCGCTTGCAGCTTCCCTCCCTTGCTCACCACCCTGTTTTGCCCTCTACTCGGGATCCTGCAGCATCTCCGCCCCGAGCCCCCACACTCGGAGCAGTGGGGAGGGGGCTGCCAGTGTCACCTCCCTCCCTGTCGCCCCGCAGATGCTGCAGCCCCAGTTCAAGTCCCACAACACGCAGGAGGTGCTGAGCAAGCTCTTCCAGATCGTGCCGGGCGAGAACCCCTACCGCTGGCGCGACCCGCGCCACTGCCGGCGCTGCGCCGTGGTGGGCAACTCGGGCAACCTGCGCGGCTCCGGCTACGGGCCCGAGATCGATGGGCACGACTTCGTCATGAGGTGAGGGCTGGGATGAGAAAACACGGCCCGAAATTGGGACCCCCACGGCCAGGCTGGGGGCTCGCCCGGCCCCTTCCGCACCCCAGCGCCCGCCTCTGTCCCCAGGATGAACCAGGCGCCCACGGTGGGCTTCGAGGGGGACGTGGGCGGCCGGACCACGCACCACTTCATGTACCCCGAGAGTGCCAAGAACCTGCCCGCCAACATCAGCTTCGTGCTGGTGCCCTTCAAGACCCTGGACCTGCTCTGGATTGCCAGCGCCCTCTCCACCGGCCAGATCAGGTTGTAAGTACCCGGCAGCACCGCCGTCATCCTCACTCGTGTCACCTGCAGAGGTGGCGTCGCCTCGGGGCCTTTTTGTCCCACGCTGGGAGTGGCGAATGATCGCTGCCGGGGCTCGCTGTGTTCCTCCATCCCATCTCCTCCATCCCCTCTGCTTTTCTTTTTTTGCCTCAGCACCTACGCGCCCGTGAAGCCTTTCCTGCGGGTGGACAAGGAAAAGGTAAGGACGGCCCCGCGCCTCTGCCCCCGGGGAGGGACAGACACGGCGTGCCGGGCTGCTCAGCCAGCATCCCTCCTCCCCTGGCTGCCAGGTGCAGATCTACAACCCTGCCTTCTTCAAGTACATCCACGACCGCTGGACGGAGCACCACGGGCGCTACCCCTCCACCGGCATGCTGGTGCTCTTCTTCGCCCTGCACGTCTGTGACGAGGTGGGTGGCAGTGGCACAGGGACACCTGCCAGGAGCTGGCTTATTTTTTTTTTTATTATTATTATTATTTTATTCCATTTTTGGGTGCTGACTCTCACCCCGCAGGTGAACGTCTTCGGGTTCGGCGCCGACAGCCGGGGCAACTGGCACCACTACTGGGAGAACAACCGCTACGCCGGCGAGTTCAGGAAGACCGGGGTGCACGACGCCGACTTCGAGGCGCACATCATCGACATGCTGGCCAAAACCAGCAGGATCGAGGTCTACCGGGGGAACTGAGGGCCGGACGGCGGCGCGTCCTCCAGCTCGCCCACGCCAAGGAGCGGGGCTCGGCGCCCGGCCGGCAGCGGGTGGCCCCAGCACCCGTGGGTGCTCGCCGGCAGCCCCCGGCCGGCAGCGTGGCCCCAATGGAGCTGCTCCGGGCAGCGCTCGGTGCCTGTGACCAATCAGGTTTTGAGCGAAAAAGGAGACTTTTTGTTGTTCTGGGGGTTTTTACTTAATATTATTGTTATTAAGGAACCTGCCTCAGCCGAGCGAGGATTTACAGACGCACTCAGCGCCCGGCCGGCGGGAGCGCCCGACTTGCATCTCTTTACAGTCAAACCAAATGCTGCTCTTTTTAAAATGAAAACAAACAAAAAGAAAACACACAACAACAAAAAAAAAAACCTGAAGCCTGGCGACTTCGGGAAGCACCCGAGCCAAGGGTCAAGTGACAATCAGCCCCCGAGGGCGTAGTTGTGTCGTGCCACCGTGCCGGCGTCCGACGGCCACCTCCTCCGGCTCTGCCTGTCCCCGGGTGCGGAAGCCACCGCTGCTTTCGTCCTATAATTTGATTTTTTTTTCTCCCCCCTTCGCTTGGCGACGTCCCTTTGCGGCTGCAATCCCGTGGTCCCCAGGAAGGGGAGGTCGGACTCCTGCGGTCCCGTTGCTGGAGCCTGCTGCGGCGATGCTGGCTCGGGGACGCCACCGTGCCAACCCCGCTGCGTCGGGGCCGGCGTCCTGGGCACTCTTTGCCCAAGGTTAAAGGTTAGGAGGAATTTGGGGTGGCCGCATGCAGCCGGCAGCTGAGAGACCTGCACAGCGGCAGCCTGGTCCCTCTGCAGCACCCCACGTCCCTGGTTACGGTGACACCCGATGCGCAGCAGCAGGCGCGTGGCGAGGGATGGAGCGGGCTTTCCCTGCCCTTTCAGAACAGAAAAAGGGCAGGCGGGGGCTGGCTTCAGCAGGTGGACGAAGCGTGCTTTTTCTTTTGTTGTTCCCCCGTTTGCTGGCTCTGGTGAGAAGCTGGAAACCCAAAGGCGTTGCTCTGCTCACGCCGGCAGGCGAGGCGTGGGATTTTTGGGATGGGGATTTTTGCAGGTCCCCAGGGCTAGCCCCACGCTCCCTGCTGCCGGTGGCACAGGCAGGGGTGCAGCCTCCTGGTGGTGTAATGAAAACCACTTTTCTTTTGGGCAATCAAGCAGCTGGGGTTGGGACGTGCTGGAAAGCTCAAGCCCAAGGCAATCATGGAGCCGCTGGGCGACACCAGCCCCGCGCCTCCACCCCAGGGAGAGCAGGGAGCGCTGGGGGCTTGGGGTTTTTTCCTTTCACATCTGGCTTTTCTGTAGCAGCCCCTTACCTGTTTCTCTGCTTTGGATTGATTTATTTTTTTCCACGGGGTTTTCTTTTTTTTTATTATTTTTGGAGGTTTCTCTCTGCAGTCGTGAAGTGCAAGGCTTGGGGCACCCGGGCTGGGCCCTTTCTCCTCTCTTCTGCCCACGGGGCTCCAATCCCAGGTTTTTTTTCTGGGCAGGTTTTGGTAGAAGCAGCCCCAGGACGCATCCTGCACCCTCCTGGGGCATTGCCTTGGCGTTTGGTCCGTTGATTTATTTTTTTTTAGGGGAAGAAAACCACAAAAAATCACAAAACCACGAGCAACAACGAGTGCCTTGACCATCTCCTGTCGGCCGCGCCGGACCAAGCCCGCTGCCAACACCACCCTGTGAGGTTGGGATGCACCAGGGCTGACCCCGGGGCTTCCTCCTCTTCTCCTTCCCCTCCTGGGGGGCACGGGGCGGCCTCGGGGCACCTCCTGGGTGCGGGGCAGACGCTGGGGAGGACGGATCCAGCGCGACGGGGCTGGACCAGCACTGCTCCCCGCTCCGGGCCAGACAATCACGGGGCGAGAGGATGCGCTGGGTCCCGAGCCCGCCGGCAGCACCGTGCCAGCATCCGACAGTTTTTCGGCTAACTTCCTTCCCCCCCACACACCTCCCTTTTTATTATTGTTATTATTATTATTATTATTGGTGTTGGTATTATTTAAAGCGTCCCGCCACGAGGACTCGCGACCACTCCACGCACGAGCATGCTGCACGCCCCGCGGGCGCTGCGCCTCCGAGCACCACTGTACTGTACATAGAGGAGACGTAGGCAGAGGCTACGGGCAGGGGGTGCCCGTTTTGGGGGCACAGAGGCAAAAAAAAGAGGTTTTGGGGGCCTCCATCACACGGTGCCCAAGCGGGAGAGGTGGCCCCGTGCCCTGCGCCACGGCCAGGGCGGTGCCCGTAGCTTCTGCCTACGCGGGTACTTCTGCACACAATTGTCTTAAACCAACTTTTTTTGGTTGTTTTTGTTTGTTTTTTTTTTAGTCAATAAAAATCATGCATCCAAAGCCCTCCGTGTTTCCCTCCTGTCCTCTCCTATAGCGTGCTCCTACAGAGAGAGGATGGATGAGAGATTTTCCATCTCCTGCTGGGAGTTAAAACTTGGGCATTTGTCTCAAGAACGGTTTTGGAGCATTTTCCCCAGGGCTTTGGGGAAAAATTTGGGGCATTTCCCCCATGGCAGGGAGCTGGCTCCATCCCTGCAGCAGGGCACAGCTCTCGGTCAGCCCACACTGTGGGGTTAGGGGTGCTCCAGGATCCAGCCCTGTCCACATCCTGGCAGGAAAGGCAATGAGCACAAGCTGAAACAAAGGAAATTCCACTGAAAGGGAAGCACAAGGGGGAAAAAAAATAAAAATAAAAACTCACCCTTTGTGTTCTGGCATCCCCAGGAGGGCTGCTGCAGCTGGGTGCTGGCAGAGGGCTGGGGCCAGAGGGGGCCGAAACCCCACACAGCGTTCTGGGGCCATGCACCACGCGCCCCAGGGGTTTCCTCCAGCCCCAGCCCCAGCCCCCAGCTCCCCTCACAGCCCCTGGAGGTGGGGACCACCACACGTCCCCCCGGGAAGCCACCCGAGGACCAAGGGGTTTGGATGCTGACGGGTAACAGAAGGCTCTCGTGTAACAAAGCGCCCGATTCGGGAGTAGTTAAAACGCCTCTTTATTAATATACAAACCCAGCAACGTTGAAGCCAACCAAAAAAAATTAAATGAAGTGAAGCACGATATAAATACAGCACACGAAATAACACGGCCTCGGAGGCGAGCAGCGAGCTCACCCCTCTGTGTGCGCTGGGGAACCGCCGCCCCTCACCCCACAGCTGGGCGCAGCCCTCAGAACCCCTCTGCCTCCCCCAAACCCCTCCGAGGCAGACCCCGGGGGGATGTTTCACAAACCCCACGGCTGAAGGGAGTGGGAAGTGTCACCACGCTGCCGGGATCCAGCCGCTGGTTGCCCTGCGACGGGCGCAGCGGTCGGGGGAAACCTCGCCTGGGCCGCCTCAGCCACGTCCATTGCACGACATTCACAAGCATAAGGCACTAGAAAGGGTTTTCTTGGTTAGAGCGGGGACTCGAAGTGAACTTGCCTCGGGTTCTAGCAGCTGGAGGGTTCAGGGCTTGTTGCTGTCCGTGCGAAGCGGAGTGTCCGTCGGTGGTGGCCGCCGGGTAACCACGCTGCTGGCGGGCGCAGCCGGCGTCAAGCACGTGCGTGGGAGGGTCAGCTGTCACCAGCTGGGCCAAAGCAATAAATATGAACCAGCACCGTCCCCCAGAGCCTCTTCTGTTATAAATCACCACTCCTCCTCACGGAGATGCCTCGCTCGGACCGGGCAGGGTGCCCAAACCGAGGCGACGCCAGCTCGGAAGCCATCCCGCCACCAGCAGCGCAGCCCTGGGACGAGCAGGAGATGAGGAGTCTCGGCCATCTGAGCACAAACGAGGTCTCCAGCACTGAGAAACCCTCGAACCTGCTACAGCACGAGCAACATCCTGAATAAACCCACTTCTGGAGAAAGAGGAACAGGCGCCGAGGCTCTGCCAAGGCTCTCCCAGCCTGCCCCGTGCGCCCCGAGCACAGCAAGAAACGGAGCGGCACGCACGGGCAGTGCACAAACCCCTAGCCAAAAAGCCTTAAGGCATTTACAAATATGTAAAGATTTGTTTTTTCCCCTCCCTCAAATGCACTCGCTGAGGGCTCTAAGCACGCTACAATCACAACGTTTAAGGAAAAGTGTAAAGTGCAAAGAAAATTCCCAACTGCTTTTCAGAGACAGCTTGGAGTCGTCTGGTGACGTGAATCCCTTCTCCCCCACGCCCCGTTTCCTGCCTGCGCATTAAAAACAACAGCAACAAAAAAAAAAAAGCAGCAACCAGCCCTAACAAACACTTACAGAAATGGTAGCTTAACACAAAAAAAGCATCCCGATGTGGGCAAAAAAATAAAAATAAAAAAAAAAATCAAGGCGATCAAGTATGACAATAAAAACGTTTGGGAAGACAAACCCGAAGGTGATGAAGTTTTTGCTGGACTCCACCAGCAGCAGCGTTCTGTTTGAAACAAGCAAGGCCTCTGCCCTTGCAAGCAATTTCTTTTCCAAACATGGAAAACTGCTTTTATTTTTTTGGACATTTCTTCTCAAAATGTAAACGTTTTGGTTAAAGCGTGCTGGAAGGCTACGGGCAGCCCCAGGTGAGCGCTGCACCAGCATGGTTAGCCGCTGCCTGCAGGAACACGCCAGGGAGAAACGAGAGTTTTGGGCAACCCCATACACGCTCCCCACCACCTCCATCAGGGCACGGCTTCCTCCACCTGAAGGAGAAGCAGCGGGGGGAAAGAAGTGATGTTGGGAACCATGCCCTGCTGCTTGGTTCTTAGCTAATGCTGCCCTGGCTCCGCCTGGAGCTTGCACTGCTCTAAACGGAGGATAGGATTAAAAAAATAGTGTTATTTTTCACCTCATCTGGCTCTCAGTCCAGATTCCTGCACAATGAGTCCTCCAGGCCCCAAGAAGAGGCTTGCAGGGGACGGGGCTGTAGTCCCAGAGCGAAGGCAGCTCCAGGCAGAGCCACAAGCCCGCGGGAGGCAAAGCGGTGGCAGCGCCTCGAAGCTGCAGAGCTGAAATTGATGCAAAGAGACAGATCTGGAGCAAAGCTGGCTCGGGCGATGAGGCGCTGGGCAGGGTGAAGAGAGGAAGGCTGCGGACGAGAGGTCCCAGCACTCAAGCTGGGGGTGTCAGGGGAACAGCAACGAGACCTGCGGCAGCCTGAATACAGCAGGGGAAGGGGGAACACGAACCCAGGCTTACAGCAAGACCTGGAGATGCAGGCACGCGGCCTCTGCTCCTCACCACTAACAGAGGAGCAACAACTGCCCCAGCACAGCCCATCAGATCCAGACACCGGTGTCAGCACGGAGCAGACGAGGAGGAATAAAGCCCGGCAAAGATAGAGGTGAAAAATCACCACAGCACACGCTCCTGGAACAGAAAACGTTTCCGAATGCGCAGCTTTGATTTTAACCTCAGGCCACCAAACAATCGAGTCCCTCTCCTCTAACACCAGTTTTACTCCAGCGTTTCAGCACCCCCTCGGGGACTAAAAAATACGAGAGCTTAGGCAAGGACACAAGGGTAAGGCCACGTAGCACGCCTGGAGAAGTCATTGAGGGGAGCTGGAGCGGGCTGCCCACAAAGCGCTGCCTCTGGCGCCTGCTCCCCGTGCTCCTCGGCCAAGTGGCACCTTCCTGGCCTCCAGGGACACTGCACAGCAGGGTGGATGCAGCACTCTGTCAGCAATCCCATGCAAATATGGCTTTCTGGGGAAGAAAAAGCACACCTACAAGTGCCACGTGCACATTTAATGGTCATCACTGACGGGTAACACGGTTATCCTAAGGCGGGTTATGCTCCACCTCCATATTTCAGCCAAAAAGGATGAATTCCTTTCTCATACCAAACTCCAGCCAACCTCCCTTCAAGCCTCAGTCTTGGCAAAGGTGCCTGGATGGAGGAAACCTGCAGGGCTGCTCACGTAGGAGAAGCGAGACTCGGACACCAGACACTGCTGCGACCACCACACATGGTGTGCGCCCCGTCCTGCTGCTGCTCCTCCTGCTGCTGCCCAGCACAGGCCCCCATCCCCTTCACAAGAGGGTGCTGGCTCAGTGTTTCCCATCCCTGCCTCGCAGTCCTACCACGCTGAACATGAACAAATCCCCTTTCTCAGCAAAGCACGGCATGTGATCTTACAGCCTGCACCATCCGGCACTGTGGGTATTAAGCTCGTGTCTCAGCAGCTTCCACAGGTCTGACGTCCAGTTTTCTAATCTCAAGTTGTACTGGAGGTGGTGACTCTTCAGTTGGTTTTGTTCTTCGTTTTCAAGCACCCTCCTTGCAGCCATCAGGAGGAGCCTTGCACCCCTGCTTCATGCCCTGCAAGAAAGCAGCACGCTAGAAGCCCCTCGCTCAGCCCCAGCATCTGGCCCTGTCCTAAAAGCTGCCATCCAGCTGTCCCCTCGGCTGCCACCCGAGCTGGAGAAGACAGACGACTCGGGGTACGGCCAGAAATCCCTGCCAGAAGTCACAGACTAATCTCGAGCAGCAGCTGAAGCCTCCAGGTTCAGACACGAAAGAACCAGAACTCGTCACCGGGAGAGCAGGAGCAGGCAGCTGCGAGCCGCAGGACTGCCAGCTGCCAGCAGCCCCCACCAGCAGCCTGCCGCTGCAGAGCACTGCCGTACCTCCCGCACGATGCACGTTTATTCTTGTTCTCTGCTCCTGGTTACCGATAGATCTAGACACAAAATAAACCTGAGCAGTCATAACGGCAGAAGGAGCTCACAAAACACCATTTTTGTTGTCAGGACTGCTGCGGGAAGAGAAAACCGTATCACAAGTTATCTGAGGAGTGAAGGGGAACCTATAAAATAGGGGAAAAAAAAAAACACAAGGAGGAATATAACCTGGCTGCAACTGAAGTGATGCTTCAGCACCGAAAGGACACACGCTGCTGACCTTTTGGTTCACTCTGAACTAATTATAATTCGCCAGAGCGAGTGGTTTAGCTGAGAGCTCTCCAGCAGCTGCTTTCAGTACTTCAGCCTGCCTCAGCTAGCACTTCGTGTCACTTGGTGTCCTCCCAGGGAAGCCTCTCATGTCCCTCCAGCGACAACACGTGGCACAGGCATCCTCCTCGAGAGCCCCAGTGCATGATTTTCAGGTAACATGCCAGTAGGGTAGAGGTCCTCCTTGCTACGTGCATCCAGAACGGGCACAGTGGGATCACGACATCTCTCCATGCACAAAAGGACTGATGTTAGTTTGTTGGTGTCTCATCACCCTTTCATTTCATTCCTTTATCCTAATACACCAGGCACAACTTCAATTCGGAGAGCAGCACCCAGGGATTTGGAAAGCCTGGGGAATTTTTGCACGTCCATTTCAAGTTTAGTTTGAAATCCCTAAAGAGGCCAGATGCTACAAAGGAATTCATCGTTTACAAAGGAGAGCACGCTCAAAGAAGCAACATCTACGTCCAAGCTCCTAGCCCACTAGCTTGAATCCTTCCTCCTCCCTTCATCCTATGCCCTGCCCCGATTCTCCACGACTGTTTCACAGCTTCTGCATCTCCCTGAATGGGAAAACTTGCTCTGACAACTTGTTTTTAAGGTGTAAAGGTTCTTCCCTCCGCGCTTCTTGCCTTAGGGCCATCCAGTTCCTTTTGTGCGCTGAGAACATCTCCATCACGAGCTGGCAGAGCAAAGACACGACCTCAAGCAACTAAAGCAGCAGAAAACAAACCCAAAGCAACAACTTGCAGAGGTTTCGAGCTCGTATTTACACTACTGATGCTCACCAGTTAAGTGGAAAAGAAAATGCCCCACGAGGTTCTGGATTACAAAGCGATCCCCATGCTGCCAGGGCTGGCCTCCGTGCAAGGCTGTGATTAAACTCCCCAGGGACGCTGGCATCAGCAGCAGCGGGAAGACGATGATGAGCGTGTGGGTGCCAGAGGCAGAGAAAACACCCAGCAGGTCTCCTTCCAGTAAACAGAGAACGGCTTCGGTTCTGATTGTGCTCACATTGGGAAGGGAAGGGCGTAAATCCGTGCGGTACAACTCAGCACTCCCCATTTTCTTCAGCATCAGTGCTTGAATCGGAGCACACTGACACCCCGAGAAGGGGTGAAGCCCCTGAACCACCTGAAGCAATTCGGAACCCAACTTCCACAGCCCCGAACTCCCTCTTTCACTCCCTTCAGGTGAGGTACTACAAAGAGAAGTGCAACAGATTTGAGGAGAGAACAGAAGACACCTTGCTGGAGTCCTGCAGGAGCTGCTGAGCTGCTGTCACCACCAGAATCCCCCGTGTTTCTCGGGGTCGTCCCAGCCCCACAGGTGAGATGAGCGCTGCGGGGTTTTCCTCTAGTTTTGGAGCAACCGAAGTCAGCCAAAACCACAAGATATCATCCCCTCCTGCTGCTCAAGTTCCATAAACACACACAGGTTTTACATGAAACCCTGCCAGACAAGCCTGATGGAGCCACACACACAAAGGAAAGTGAAGGAATATTCACACAGACTGTACACTGTGCAGCTGAAACAGAAGCAGCATTTCAACAGTGCTATGAACATTAAACACTAACATCTGCCCTTGTTAGAAATCGGTATTTTTGCTAATAAAAAACCCAACCCCGTTCCTTTACTGAAGTCAAACACACATGCTGCTCTTCGGCTGTATTTATAGAAGGCCGTCTAGCTTCAGCGACCCCAGGCAAAAAAAAAAAAATCCAACGGGAACAACACCAAAAAAACTTACCAGCACTACTGTCACCCCAGGGATCTGATGGTTAAGCCTACTCGACTCCCTGGTAGGGAAAAAAGGTGGATAAATGGTGAACAAGCTGGGTGATAACCCAAACCTGTCCGCTCGCTGCTGCTCACGCGGCGCTTCGCCTTGTGCCAGTGAGGTAGCTGATCAGACTATTGCTGCGCGCACCAACGCACCGACCCCTCTACAAAGTGGTTTGTGGGGAGCAAGGGGAAGTCCCAGCCTTCAGCCAAGGGGCCAGAGAAGGGCTGCAGTCCGCAGGAGGTCTCCTGGACCCTTCCCGTGTTGGAAGTTCCTTCCCGTGAAGGAGTTCCCCTTCACCCACCGTGGCACTGGGGAGCCTGGCAAGCGAAGGGCTGAAGGAGGGAGACGGGCAGGGTTGAGAAAGCTCGAGAGTTAAAAGTTTTAAAATATACAAAATGTAACACGCTGGAAAAAAGTTTAAAAGTGGCGAGATGAGAAAGGAAGAGAAAGAAATACGCGGGGTGAGGAGAGAGGACTGGGAGATGGTGGCAGGAGACTCCAGCCTGGGATGAGGAGCGGGGGTGTGCTCAGCTCTACTCCCTCTGGTAGCCGCTCAGTTCCACCTCGTCCTTGCGGCGCCGCTGCGTGAAGAGGGAGCTGAAGGGGTAGAGCTTGGCTTTGGCCTGGAAGCGCTGCCCGGCGATGTCGATCTCGTACTCGCCCTGGTTGATGAAGTCGGTCGTCACCACCAGCTCCTCGCCCGTCTTCTCGTCGAAGTGGTGCACGAAGCCCAGGCAGACGTGGCGCTCCAGCGTGTAGCTGTAGGCGCTGCTGGTGGTCTTGCCCACGTAGCGGCCGTTGCGGAAGATGGGCTCGCCCCACCAGGGCCAGAGGTCCATGTCCGTGTCGTGGTCCTCGAGGATGAACATGGTAAAGCGCTTGTACACGCCGTTCTGCTTCTGTTCCAGCAGCGCTTCCTGGCCGACGAACTGCATTCCCTGGGGAGGGAAGGAAGCATCAGCTGATGAAGGAGCACGGCACCTGCTGAGCTTTAACAGACAAACTTCCAGCACAAGGTCAAGGGGAGCTTGGAAGTCAGCAGGGCAGGCTGCTTCTGTGCACAGAAAGCCCGGCTCAGACAAAAGTTTCTTGTCACGTTTGTTGTTCCAGATGCTAAATGTATTAACAAATTCAAAATATTTGTGAAGCGGACCCTTAAATTCATTCTAGTTTTTACCACAGTGAAAACCACTGTAGTTTTCACCACTTGTCTGGTCCCAGAAGTCTACCACATTTCATAAACCAGAGAAAACATAGCCACATATCTAATTTTTGTCCCTCATCAGCGCATTTTCCTCTCTGACTTATCTCATACAAGCATTTGTTTTGGCTCGTACAAATACATAAGAAAGAAGGTAACAAGCAAGTGGCAGAGATGGCACCTGTCACCGCAACCAAGCAGGATACAGCTCGTACAAATACAGTACAAATACACTGAAACAGAACAGCACGGAGAGCTCCTGTCCCTGTCTGTCCTCATATGTTTTTAACTTCATTAAAAGCCAGCCTGCGCACCAGGTGGCATTTGCTTCAGCAGACCAGGAAAGCAGCTGGGATAAAGAAACCTGAGCACTGAGCACCTGTAAGGTACCCAGCACCCTGCTCTAAAGCAGGACACCACATAAATCGCTGGGAGTGCTGCCCAGGGAGGAGGGCAGAATATTTTTGGTATTTCTACCACAAATATTTCTTTACAAAGCACAAGGACACGGGTTATAGCTATGCACTCACAGCTCCATCAGAAGAGTGACACATCCGTGGCAGCGTTTTCACCTCTCCCACCCGTACCCCCTGCTGCAGGAGGTTTCAGCCTCCCACCGTACCTTATCCAGCTTGACCTGGAACTCGCGTCCACACTCCATAGGAGTGGTAAAGGCGTCCAGATCCTGGCCCCAGAAGGCAAAGAACTTCTCGATGCGCAGGCTGCGGAGCGCGTAGTAACCGGCGTTGCGGATGCCGTACTTCTGGCCCATGTTCATCACCTCGTTGTACACGTGGAGGGCGTACTGCAAAGGGAGGGTGAGACACAGAGCTGCAGAAAAACACTGGGAAAGAGTGGCAGCATCTGACACACCACCGCTGATGTTACTGTGCCCAGCCTCTGGCGCACGAGGTCTGGCCAGCTGGAGCACCAGGCAGAGCAGGGAAACTCCGCTGGTATAAAACAGACACTTTGTGACCCTGAGTCAGCATGGAAAGTGTTCCTGATTATGCATGCAAGCAGCTGTTTTAATGAGCTGAGGCTATCACGTACTCTTACCTCTATGGGAATATAAAGCATGAATCCAGGTTCTCCTGTGTGAGTGATACTCATCACACGGATGCCGTTAGCATAGCCCACGCTCATCTCCTGCAGAATCAGAGGGGGTGAAAACATCCAAACTGGAACACAGCACAGAGATCCAGGAGGAACACAGTAATACATAATGCAATCCACACCCGTCGGCCCTCTTCCCCTTCCTCAGGCAGTTCACCACTGGCACATGCTTCTGAGGAAATTTGTGTAAAAATCCAGACTGCAGTACCCAATATCCAGGCTTCTCAATCACTTGGTGATAAGCCTTCGAACTAGGTCAGGACAAAGGCTCGTGTTCTAAATACAAGACGGGAGGGGAGCTGAACTGCAGCTACCTTCCCAGCCTTTCACCATGACAGGAGACAGACTCCAGAGACACTGATCCCAGCTGCCCCTCAGATCGATGCTTTCTTAACTGATTACATCAAACATGCCAAGCCTACAGCAAGCAGAATACTGAAAACAGATTCGTATTTACCTATAAATTCAGCAAGTAGAATCCAAAGAAATGTAGGTAACAAAGTGAGCCTAACGAGTACATGACTAATCTAGCTCAGCTACTGCAGTGCATCTATACATAACTTCACCTCTAGCCACCCAAAACATCGTTCTTCCCCTTCCTCCACGCATGCTTCAAAAAACCTAGCAGAGCGAGGAGGAAGCACAGCCACTCACCTTGCAAAAGAGAGAGGGAAAGTGTTCTGGAGTTATGGGGGCATACGACAACTCTGACAAGACATCCACAGCACGAGGGCCTATCAGGTTCAGAGCTAAGGAGAGGAAGGTAACACCATTAGGATGAGACCAGAGAGGTCTTACCTGCTGTCTAACTTGCATATATGAACTAAATGATTTCTGTTTCTCTTTGGGAAGTTAGGAGCTGTGGAAAGTCTTAAAGTTCACTGAAAGAACAGGTTGTGTCATCAGGCTGTCTCCTGACAGTCCGTGTGAAAGGAAAGCTGCCTCCCAGCTCCCGGCTTGCTAGAAGGCAGTCTGAATTGCTGCTTTCATCCAACTGTTTGGAAAAGAGACCCAGCCGCCACTCTGGAGAGCTTAAACGATTGATTGGCACGCAGCACAAGACACCATTTGTGACTTCAGGCTGTAGAACAAGGCCTGCTTTCAGTGATTTCCTACCTGTGTACTTCCAGGTCACATCTTCCATGGTCAGGTTGCTGTCGTTAGGCAAGCGGTTCTTCAGCCAGGCCCAGCAGTGGACTTGCTGGTCAGTGGGGGAAATCATGAAGAAGCTGGAAGAGAAAAATCAAAACCAAGAAACAATGAAACTTGACAGGCACAGGATGATTCAGTTCATTCTTTGTCCGCAAACTACTGGAGCCATTCAGCAGCTTCCAAGATAACACCAGACCAAAATAAGCCGGTTTACAAAAACCACGACTGATGTCTCTGGATCAACACCACCACATCTGTCAGGACAGGAAACCTCAGCCTGCGAGCATTACCAGCAGCCTGGGGACAAGAAGGCAGCAGAAGGACCAGAAGCAGAATGCGGGCAGCTCTGCAGGAAGTTCACAAGGTAGCCCCAAAGTCAGAGTCATTTTGCAGACTGTATTTGCAGCTCTTTGAGACCAGTGATTCTGGCTACTCTTGACGGTCAGAAGAGTGCTTCATTCTCAAAGCAGTTTCTTGTTTCAGTCAAACTCTTTCCCTACACAATGGTGGTTATTATTACCAGTTTCCGAAAACAGAACTCCACTTGATATGTGAAAACAAGCTAGTCTCTTTCATGCTGACTGCGAGTTGAAGTACATTATTGACAGAGATAATATCTGCAGCAGTGATTAACAAGGAGGAAAGCTACCAGTTTCACACAGAGGCAGACAATGCTTTTAAACAGCACATGAATGCAGATGGAAGAAGAAGAGAATGAAAAGCTGCTTCTAATTATAAGAGCAGCAGAGAAGAATGCTCTCACACCAATACAAGGACAGCATACATAGAAAATGGTCTAGGGAAATGAATCCAACACTTGGCCGGGACATACCCGTGAAATAGTTTTTAAACACGAGGGTTTTTTTCTAATTAAATGCCAAACAGAACCCAAGTTGCTTAGTCTAAGGATGAGATCCTGTGATCATGTCAGTTTGCACCAGAGAGCATAAGAAAGAACCCCGGGTGAGTGCAGAGCTGAGAACTCGAGTAATGACACCACAAGGCAAGTTGAAACACTGAAAAAGAAATGTTTCAGCACGGTACTCCGATGAAAAGACTGGTCAGGAGCCAGTGAGCAAACATGTTTAGTTTGCTCTTTAAACGAATACTTAAGCAATAAAGTAATGACCGGAACAAATTTGCCAAAAACAAATTTGTCTTTCAATTGAGAAACTCAACATCTGAAGGCCAAACATTTTGTAGAAACCTGTACTTACTGATGTAGGGACCACAGATAAGTTTGGGAGCTCCCTCTCGTTTGAGCTACAGAATTAGGGATGAGTGTAGAATGGAGACTTTTCCTTTTTCCTTACAGGGCGTGGGGGTGGAATTTATGTTCTTCATTAAGAGGTTCTCAGAGGCTGCTGATAAAGATGCAGTCTGCACACCTACCTGCGTTTGCTCAGCCGTGCAATGCTGCAGTCATTCTCATAACCTCCTTTCTCATTGAGCATGCCGGTATGCACAACGTGCCCAACTGGCACATCCAGGTCGTTTGAGAAGAGGTATTGCAGACTCTCCAGCGCCTGGTCTCCCGTGGACTATGGGAATTGAAAGGGAGAGCAGGCAGATGAGCTGTCTGAGCGACACAAATTAACTGGGGCAGTTTAAGACTGCATCAACGTCCTGACCCAAATTCTTTCAATTCACATTGATAGGGACACAAACGTCTCAAGCTTAATAAGAGACAACGGTCACACAGTGCCGAAGGTCAAATCCTATTTACAGACTAAACTGGTATTTCTATGAAGTGGGCCCTCAACAGACAAAAGGCAATCTCAGGCAAATATTTGTTGCAGCCTGAATCTGGCCGTACAGCCTAATTTCTCTATCTATCCCTCAACAGGACTTGGAGGAGTTTGAATGCAGCCAACAGAAAATAAAGACCACCTCTGCAAGGTGATGCCTTGCCACCTCCTGGGTACTTACACTTATTTCAAACTTGGTGAAAGATGACATGTCAATGACACAAACTGCTTCCTTACAGCACTTGACTTCTGAACCCACGATATCAAACCAGTCCGGCTTGTAAAAGGTTTTGCTCTGATCCAAATCCAGCAGATCTAACGCAAGGAAGAGTCAAAGGGCAACTGATAAACCAAATGAACTACAATCTAATACATCAATCTGGACGCACTAGGCAGAATAAAATGCAGTCTCACCTTTCCCAGGTGGGACAAAGTATTTGACTCTCTCAAACCCGTGCTTCTCCATCCACCTGGCCCCCTGGGCATCCAGACGGTCATAGAGCGGGGAGGTGCGCAGCTGTCTGCCGGTCTGGAAGTCCCAGCGGGGAACCTTCAGATCACACATGAGGGCTGCAGTGGTCACAGAGATACGTTATTAGGTTAAGTAGTGATTTTTACCTTGGATTTTACTCCAGATTACAGATATGCATTCTTACTACACCCCAACCACCAATGAAATTCCCTCAAGACAGTTCTGACTTCTCCATTTTTTGAAATCAGCAAATCTCTTTTGATCCATTTATAGCTACACTAAATCAGAGCAACAAGATTTGCACAGAACACTTATATTTGTAGATACTCATGGTCTCATGACAATACTGTCAACATAACTTACCCAAACTCTCTATTTTCCATGCAGCCATGCTGACTAGCATTAATTATGCATGGTTTTTCCCTGACAGCACACTGCATCAGACACTGATCATTTAGACAATACCAGTAGCGGGGTAGGGAGCCCACAGCCACAAGGATCATCCACCACCTCCTTAAACACTGGCAGCTCAGCTTTTTCTAATTACTGAAGCTCTTCCAAATGTCTCCTATACCTTTTCAGCCATTCCATAATACTCTAATTTAGAAAACAAGTTACCCTAATGAATGTTTAGCATTCTCCCTGGTTGCCAGCAGGGAGTAGAACTCAAGGATGCTTCTTTACAAATGTTAAGCTTCTACATAGGGCACAAATTACTTAAAACTGATGCTGAGATAGCCTAATATTTCTTACTGAACAATTCTGTTTGTCTTTGCCTCCTAAGTAATGATTTTATTGTCGTTACCTGGTATTGGCACTGCTGAAAGAGCAGGTAGAGGGAAGAATGGATTATAGTGGGAATGTAACACCAGAAAAAATGAATACAGTATTTATCTTGTAAAAATTAGACTGATTCCTTAGCTATCTAAACCTCTAGAATCACGATCTATATTGGAAAGACACTCTAGAATAATGCCAAGAGTACAAACTGATTTTTCAGGGAAGAAAGGTCAAAGTGTAAGGTTTTTATTTCCTGAATATACCTAGAATCAAAGCTTTACCCAACTTCTCTGCTTTCACCTGAACACGTTTTTAGTTTAGACTTGGTGTTCAAGTAACTGCTCTTCTTTTGCAACTTACGCTTCTATTTGAAATTTAAAAGAAAGAATTGTCCACATTATCTCAGGACAGATAATCAAACAACAGGAGGAAATTATGCACGGCTTTACACAGGAACAATGGCATCTAAGATCTATTCTGCAAGGCATTTATCACCAACTCGGGCAAGAGAAAGCAGAATATGTTCTACCAAGACTTCTTGAATGGCATAAGATAACTAGATCACATACTGCTACGTCAGAAGTGATGGCATTTTCACGCTACACTGATGTGCAAACAATAACAGTGTTTGATACAGTGTAGTATTTCTTGTTAAGATCTTGGTATTGTTTTATTAGGCTGGAGTCCTACACAGATACACACAAACCTCCTCCTTATGGGAACATAAATAAATAGGAAAGAGCACCCTACCAACAGCATCTCTTTCAGAAAAGCTGGCAGGAATGCTGCTAACAAAGCAGCCAGCCTTTGCCTTCTTCTGGGAAGGAACTGCCTTGTCCCAGGGGAGGCCAGGGGGAAGGACGATGTTTCTCAGGGTTGTGACAGTTGACAGAGGACAGACAGCACAGCAAAGAGCAAGTCTTGGACATCCTGGTGAGCACTGCACGCAGAGACCTCACTTACGCATTACTTCCATCACACGGTGACGGAGGAAGGTGCGACTGCTCTGCAGAGTACCAAAGCGTTTCAAGTCCAGAGGCCAGACATTTTCTGACGGATAACCATTTACCATCCACTCTGCCAGGTACCTGATGGAAGCAGTAAAGAAAAACCAAGAAGTCAGTCAGTGTCTTAAAGAGTTTAGCTTTGAAGTCATAAGCAAGGCAATTTGGACATGAGAACTCCTCGCAGCAGGGAAAAAACAGAACTAACATGGTATTCCGAACACTAGCTGAATCTGGAAGGCTTTCCCATTATAAAACCCATCCAGCAGCTTTCCAAATTACTCATTTCCCATTAGGATAAAACACACAGGGCAGCAGGACACATGGTCAACAAAGCCAGGGACTGGACAGGCAGCCTGGCTGACACTCAGCCTACCCCACACAAAGGAGTGCTGAGCACATTTAGGTTGGAGTTAGGAAGCTGACTGCTTTGTCGTTTTTCAGTACCTGGTGTAGGCTCAGCCACAAACCATCAGTGACAGCGTTCATTTCAGCACGAGGGACCAGCCAAGTTATGTTTAGCTACACTTCTAGCAGTGAAGGAGGAAGGCATGCTCCAGAGCTAAAGGACAAAGGCAGCTCAGACAAAAGCAGAGCAGAAGGATCTGTTCACAGTCAGTAAACAGAAAAACAAAGGGGTTTGAGACTGATCATTAAAAGTTACATTAGCAAGCTAAGCTGCTTATTTTGAGGCTGTAGCAACAAACAGTCAAATAACGTTTTACCCTCAGAAGTGATTTTGATTCTCAAATAACCTTACTGCAAAGATTCTCTGTACTTCCATGTTATTTATGACAAAGAAAAATCACCATTTCCTTCTCTGCTGAGTTAAATTATTAGATAGACAGAAACTAATGGAAACAAGTGCAGATACTAACACTTGCCATGAAAAATGAGCAGCTTGCTAAGAAGGCTGTACAGCAGAAGGGATGCTGGGTTGCCAAAACCAAATGGCAATCAGAGAAAGCGATGATCATTTTGCAAGCAACTTTGCTGCTGGGATCACACTTACATGCCTGTCAAAGTATTTGCATTAACACAGGAATTGGAGCGTACTGGGAAGTGGCTACATCCCTAGCTCACTGGCAGAGGACAGTATTTAACTGTATTGGCAGCACCTGGCATCACACACATGGTGCTTTATCTGCTTTAGATTCACTCTCTTTTGGAGAAATTAATTGTTGTGTCAGCTTGAATGCTCTAAAGACTTCAGCCAAATAATAAATTAAAGGGATCGTGGAGCAGAGAAGATGAGGGACTGTGTGCTTTGTTAAGCTTTTCTCTCTTCCAGGTAGAAGAAAGTTTGGACCAGTTAGTCCTCAGGGAGCTCCTTCGATCCCCAGCAGGCTGCTGGTGACTGAGATGTGCAGGGTAGGAGAAGAATCCAGCACAGAGCTGGAGCACACACAGGACTGCTCTTCCCTGGGACTCAAGCTGGAGACAAAAGCGTCCTCTGTTGGTAGCAGAGGGGAGATGACAAATACTGACCAGAACATGTCACACAGAAGACTCATCTGAGCAGTCTTTTTTCTTGGTTAAAACCTTACTTACACACCGAACGGTGATAAACCACTTACTTGCCTGCTCCCCCACCATAAGAGATACCAGCCGAGTTCATGCCAGCCAGGACGAAGTAGCCGCGCACCGTGGGCGACTCGCCCATGATACACCGCATGTCTGGCGTGAAGGACTCCGGGCAGTTCACGAGCTGCATGATCTGCAGGGCCTCCAAATCCGGCATCCTGCGCAGAAGGGAACTCAGGAGCGGCTCTGGGATGGAGACAAAAGACAAAAAGTCAAGGCTTTCAATCTCAAAGCACTTCAGCATCAAAGCAGAGAGCGTGCTGGTGTCGGAACAGAAGGGAACACATTCGCTGGCTGAACAGTGTGCTGGCAGAACAGAAAACCTCAAACTACTCAAAATGGATCACCATTTTTCACACAGCACACCATAAAAGCAGCCCCACTGATTCAGACCAGTGGTGAAGGTCTGAGTCTGCAGCTGATTCAGGCCAGTGACGCCTTCCCCAGTGGAAACGTGTTCAGCTTTGCTAGGGAAAGCAGCAAGGAATGGATACCTAGCGAGGAGTAAGAACAGACAAATCTGTATGACACTGGCCCCACACATCCTGCCAGCCTCTGCTTACCTTCAGCAGTTTTCCTAAACCCCAGGAGGTTTTCCCTAAATACTAAGTGGTATTTACCAAATACTAACTGGTATTTGCTAAACACAAAAATAATATTTAATAAATGCTAGCTGGTATTTACCAAATAAAAATAATATTTACTAACTGGTAAACAGTGTTTACTAAATAGCAACCCTTAGTGGATCTCTTTTCCAAGGACTCGACCAGTCTTCCCCAAAACTCCTGAGAACACCTTGCAAGGCTGCCAAGGAGATATCCACACATCCAGTACTTGTGGTGAGAGGAATCACTGAGTTTGAAACTTAAACTCAATTAACTTTTTGATGGCCCCCAGCTGGCACAATGGAAGCAGCAGAGAACAGGAGATCCCTATCTAGAGTGGGATCTCACTCAACATTTCCTAGACCTCTGTTTACCTCCCTCTGGTCATCTATTCTTTCTTTTTTTTTGATCCCTGCCAGTCAGTCATCCCTCTCTTGGGAGCTGCTCCAAGCCCCGATCAGCTTCTAGCCGCTCTTTCACCAGTAAGATGACACCCTCTGCAGAACACCTCTTATCTGGCACGCCAAGGATAGGGAGCTGCGTGATGATTTTATTTTCTGCTCCTTTCCTAATAACTCCTTTATTTTTGCTTTGCCAGCTACTGAGCTGACACCTTCACAGAACTAAGAGAACCCCAAGGTCAGCTCAAAGCCCGTTGTTCTGTGCGGTGAAAATGAAGAGCACTCCCCAGCAGACACACCCTCACACACTTGCGTCACTTCACATTTATCCTCATTGAATTTCCTTGCCACTTTATTGCCCAGTCACGCTGGAAAGGTCCTTCGGCAATTCACAGCCTGATATTTGAGAGCTTTAATAAAAGGGTAAGCTGTCTACTTTGATCTTCTTGCCCAGGAGTTCCCTCTGCACCATACCCTAGATTAAAGTCCCCAAAATTCAGCACTAGTTACATTCCTCAGTTTTACACACAGGCTCTGAAATATTCAGATTCCACGTCACCTAAGAAGTCACAAGCAGAAGCCTGCTGAACTGCTCCTTCTGATGCCTTGTAACTCCCCAGGGCCTGTTGTTACAGGCTTCTTTTTTCCTACTGATAAAAAGAGGGCTCAGTTCTAGACTTGTTCTTACATCCAGCCCAACATTTCTGCAACAGTACAGGCTATTTTAAACTCTAAAGGTGTTCCAATCAGAGAGATCAGAGCAGGAACACGTGAGCCCAGGAACTGCAGCCCTAGAAGAGGATCAAATATTGGCTGAGTAAGCTCTGCCTGCTCAGCTACTCTGCACGTTTGAAGTGATAAAAAGGTAACGCTGGAACTTAGCGTGCAGCTGCTTCCGAAACCTGGGCAGTTTGCAGGTGCCAGCAAGCAGGGCTTTGCCATTCCAGCAGGATCTGGAAGACCAAAGAGGAGGTGGGTGCAACGCGTGAGCAGCTCGTTAGGGAAGCTGCTTTTCAATCAAGTCCGCGGTCATCTGCAGGTCTAAAAAACTTCTGCCGTAAGCCAGCACAGAGCTGCAGCCCATCCTGCCTCCACCCCATCTTAATTGTTTATGAAACCCATATATCATCTCTCAGACACAAAAACTAAATCAGTTCAGCCAGGGGAGCAGCTGGATGAACACGCTACTGCTGCAGAAAGACAGCAGGGAGTCTCACTGAGCCTGGAGACACAGGCAGAGATGTGTTCATGGGGGAAGCAAAGAGCTCTGACACAGGGCAGAACCGGTTCCCTCAGATAAAAGGGGAATCGAAGGCGCACAGAACTTACGAGGCATATGAGAGGGAAAAAATGGGACCTGGAGGCCATGCTATATTCTTTCCTACAGAAAGATCCCTCCATATAAAAAGATTTATACAGAATATTGAACCAGAAACAAATAATATAGGAAGAGAAAGAACATCTGGAAAGGACCAAGCCACCACACTGCTGATGGTGGGATGGATGGAGTCTGGGAAGCAGCACCAGTGAGTTCTGCTCATGATTTCTGCTCATGATTTCCTCCACTGGAAATGCACTTGGCAGGCAGTGCTGAAAGGAGCCACAGAAACAAAATGCCACAGCTGCATGGCGGGTCAGGAGTGCTGATCTACAGTCACAAGAGGAGCAGCACGTGGTGCTGACAGCCTGAAATCAAACGCAGGGGGAGAAGAGCGTTGGAAAGTTCATGCAGTACGCCACTGCGCTGGAGGAAATAAATACAAGCTAAAGGTTAGCGGGTGTTTTTAAACACTGCAAAGATGTTGACGTAGTCCTTGGTTAAGTGGTTTCATGCAAATTACTGACAAATGAAGAAATTAATGAATTTGAGAGAACATTCACCCTTCTCACACCTGTCAGAGAGAGGCAGAGAGACGCTAGCTGGTCTCTAACAGCCTGTCTGCCTTCTGCTGAAGCCACGTGCTTTATTGCTGCGGGCATCTCCCCCCCAACATACCAAAATGATCCCAATCTTCCTGGAGGTTCTGAATCTCCAGCTGGTTCCGTCCCTCCGTGAAAAGAGGCTTGGGGTTTTTCTCAAAGCCTCCCGAGAGGATGCCGCCCTGCCAGTTGCGGATGTAGATCCTGCCATCGGGGTCTACGATAGCTGCAGAGGAAAGAAAAGAGGTGGGAAAGGAGGTGAGAAGGGGCAGCGACCTCCGGCCATCTCACAGGCACCAGTGACAGGCTCTGCTGCCAAGCTAGCAGCCCACACCAAGGACCATTTCAGTCCCCCCAGCCCACACTTTTATGCTGTTTCTGGTCCTCACGTGGCCCCCAGTGTGCTGGTTTAGATGCCTAAATCAGCATCGATTCCCATCTCAGCCATGCAGGCTAACTTCTGGGCAGCACAAGAAACTGAGGAGAATCTAAAGGTCACCACAACCAGCAGGACAGCAGCATCAGGAGCAGGAAGACACAAGGATTTGCATCCCTGGTGGCACCAGCAGGCTGTTACGCTGGCTTAAATCCACTGGGAGTGCACCCAGGACCAGACCAAGAGACGTCCTGCCCTCCCCATCTTTCCCTTCATGTATTAAAACAGTTCAAATTAACGGGGGTGGGTCACTGAACCAGCCTGCTGCAGGCCACCAGCACAACGACAGCGGGCAGCAATGGGGTGAGGGCAAGCAGTCAGGTCAGGATTGCTTCTTCTGGTGGCAGTGCCAACTTGGAGCACTTAGACTGCACCTGACATGTTTCAGAGTGATTTTTTCCCCATGTACAGAAGAGCTGTGAACATATATACATTTAAGTTGCTCTAGAAAAGTAAAAGTGAAGCAGAGAGTCCAGTGAGAGAGCTGCATTCCTTGGAGAACATATATATGACTCCCTAGAAGCAGAAACTCTTACTAAAGACAGAATAAATAAGCAAAGCTCCCTACTTCCCCACCACAGTTTTCAAACAGAAGAGCTTTTATTGAAGAGATCCAAAAGCCAGAACATGGGGGAGGAGCAATTACCTCAAGTGCTTGGGTTGCCCCTACAGCTCATAGACATGTAAATGCCATTGTAAAGCCTTAGCTTCAGTTGGAGGAAAGGAATAGATGGGCCATTTGGGGACAGCAGCCTGCAAGGAAAACACAGTGCCAAGGCTAGCACCCTCTCCAGCCCACAGCCGCAACAATCCAAGTCTCAGGCACAGCAGCTAGCCAAGCTAGAGCCAAGGTCGTTCACCTGCTCTGCTGACAAGCTCTGGAAATCAATTCCTGCAGCAAAAGCTTTCCCCACAGTAAGGAAACAGATACCATTGAAAGAGGATATTCAAAGCAATTCAGCTAGAACACACTTCACAATTGCAATCGAGCTGAGAAGTGATAGTCCTTAGTCGGCTGTTTTGTCATAACACAAGGCACCTTGGAAAGGAGGATGTAATTCATCGAGGAAAGTGGAAAAAAAGCTGAAGAACCCTTACTTGGTACGCTGCTTGCCAGAGGTTCCTTCAAAGGATGTGTCAGGAGGTAGAAGTGCTCGCAGGCGTGGAGCGGGATGCTGACTGGTTCGTCCCCAGAGTGGCCCAACTCGTAGGCCCACTGCAATTACAAAACAAAACCAGGATGTAAAAGAAGAAAACTTATTCAAATGAGAAAGGCAGGAGAAAGGCATGCAAACCGATCATCTCTGTGGGTCTGCTTTCAAAAAGGCCAAAGACGTGGTTCAGTGCCCTAAACTTTAAACAAAGACATTTGTTTTCTGCTTTCTTAGAATTTGAGCTATCTGGGGCAAAGACTGTTTTTGTGTTCCCCATGTAATGTCTAGAAAAGCAGAACCCTGGCTCAAGCCTAGGAAGCATCAACATAAAACACGAAAGAAAAATAAGATTCACGTGCCACAGCCAAGGTGCCTGTGGTGCTGCCAGGGCCCCACACTGAGCAACAGCGGCTGTCAGGTGGATCTGCATGGTGGAGAAGCAATAATAGAAAGATAAAAAAAAGCAGAAAGTGACTTTTTTGTGTGTGTCAGGAGGGTGAGCCCACCATGAGACCCCACGCCCAGCGGTGCAGCAGCAAGCTACAGGGCTCCCCCAGCCTTTGTGCTGAGCACACAGCCACCTCCGCTGTCCTCCCTCAGGGCCCTGCTGCTCTGACTTGGAGCTACTCCAGTAAAGCAAGCCAAAGCACGAACCACAGTAAAGTCAAATAAAATGAAAATGAAGAAAGAGCACGTGTTCATTCATTTTTCTAATAAAGGAAATGTTTTTAGAATCCTATACCCAAGCAGCTGTAACTCAGCAATTTAAAGCAGAGGTTTTTCAGAGATGAAGAGAGACAACACTAAAAAAGGGGGACCGCAAGAGTTTCTTTAGCATACAACATGCAAGAAGTCAGGTGGGGGACTACTATTATCCTGTTCTGGCAGTCTGATCTAAAACAACATTCTTTGGGACAAACTGTTGTGGACTAGCAAGAGGCTTGCCTAGTCTGGCAGAAAGAAAGCACCGTTCTTTTTCTCGTTTTTCTTTCTGGAATTCCCTTAAAGATTTCCTTTAATAGCACAGCTGCATCCTAACCAAAGGGAAAAAGAAAGACAAGTTTGAATAATCCTACCTGGCCAGCACAGTTGACAAAGTACTGGCACTGAATCTTCCCTCTGTCGGTCTCAACTCCAGTCACACGGCCCTTCTGGATCAAGACGTGACTGACGCTCGTCCGTTCGTGAATCTGGACGCCTGAAGGGGACAAAGTCGGTGCAAAACAAGCCTTTGTTCTACAGCTACTAACATCAAGCCCTTAAGCTCAACTTAAAAGCTAATTTTCTCATAAAGACAAAAGTTTCTACGTTTTGTGCGACCATTCTGAAGGGAAATCCTGTAAAACAGCATACATACAAATTCTTCATTATGTAAGTGATAAGTTTATGAAGAATCACAGTATTTTTTCCCCACTTCTGGATGGCAGGTAGACCCCAGTATCAACAATATGGAAAAAAAAAGTGTAAACCACAGATTTCTCTCAATTACAATGCCTTTACGTGATCAAGTCTGTTGTTGTAGATTGCAAGACTGCTTCTTTCACAGGAAATCAGTTATTTTGTGGAAAAATAAATTAGCAGTAAGCAAAATAAAGCTGGACAAAAAGAAACTAAAAGCGGTATCTTCCTCAATAGCTTCTTCCAGCCTGATAAACTTTCATCCTTCGTGTACCTCACCTCCGTTATCAAAGTAACTTTTAGACCGCTCCAGTCTGCCAAAGTGCTACACGAACAGCATTTACTACTTCACTTCCAAAACATGTATGCCTAATGAAGTATTCCACAAGGAGCCAGTCAGATCTTTTCACTTCAGATAATTAAAACTCTTTCGATGTGTGATTTTGAGCCAGGTGCTATGAAGGGCTGTATTTCTGATGAAGCAGTGTGTGCTTATTCAGAGAAATATGTAACTAGCAAGTACAACAAACTGGTGCTTGATCCATCACATCAGTCCCCTAAAGATTCAGTATGTGAAAAAAAAATCAGTATGTGAAAAAAAAAATCAGCCTGATTATTGAGAAAAAAATTATTTCAAAGAATACAAACCATGTAGAAACAACCAACTTTTGGCCTTCAGCACTTAGCTAAGATCCCCAAACAGATGCAAGCCATCACTTCCTTTACTGGGAAGAAGGTAACTATCAGGCAGGGGAGCACCAGGAGACAAAAATCTCGTACCATTCCGTGAGGCAGCAGTTGCCAGAGCCAGACTGACGTTGGCAGAGGACACGAGTGCATCTTCTGGCACATACATGGCCCCCACAAGGTCGTGGATGTTGATAAGCGGGTGAAGCTGCGCCACTTGCTTCGGGGTGATAATTTCACACGGGATCCCCATTACACTGCCACAGAACACAAAGAAAATGTCGTTAGCATTGCAGGAGAGCTGATGGAAACTTAAAATGGGTTTTATTTCCTGCTTATACGTACTTCAGCGATGAAGCAATGCGTTTCAGAGAGATTAGTCGGTCCTGAGTCTGAGCCAGTGATATAGAGCCTGTCTTCATGTACCCTGTGACAATCACCAAAGTCAAGTCAGATTTGGACAGGAGCTTGAATTCCTTTTAATTTCAGACCCGTTGCTTTAATTAATCGCAGACCCGGTGCTTCCACTACTCAAGAGCCAGGAAACCCCAGATCCCCACGTAACTTTAAACATTTATCAGCCAGTTATCAAAAATTGCATTAGTCAACTTTTCCAAAGAGCACTTCAATTTTGACTTGGGCCCTAACTCTCCTTTGCACTGCATTTACTTGTGCTTATAAAACAGAGCCTACACATGGTATCTATTAAAAGAGAGAGAGGTTACTGGCAAAAAGGTGAAAATGAGAAACAAATACACAGAAAAATAAAACCTCAACAACTAAAGGACGACATTTTGTGACTCCACCACCTGTAATAGTTTAATAGTAACCTTAATTACAGGCACTTTTATTAATCCGTGTTGAGTTTGATGTGTATCACAAGTCTTTGCCAGCAGCAAACTTTCCGTGCTCAAGTTCTTCATCCCAGGCACATGCCTGAGCGTTTCGGAGGGAGAGGGGGAATTTCAACACAGTATTTCCAGGGAGACACTAGAGTAAAATATCTTGCTTTGCCTGGGCTTTAGAGCTGCTGTGAAGCTTTTTGCATTTCTGAGAAGCGAAACAGTGCAGAAAATGGGTCACTTGCTCTCGTCTCTTTTTAGTGCCCTTGTGAACAAAAATCCCCTATGTTTGTCCAAGCTACAGACAGCAGCTCACAGGCAGGTCTGAGCACCTGACACCCTTCCTCCCAACCCTCCAGTCAGATCACTGATGCTCTTTTGCATCTAATTCTGTCCAAATCCGTTATTTTGTTTTGAGCAGGAGCCACCAGCGCTCAAGACACTTACTTCAGGGCCAGCACTTCGACCCGACCTCCCAAAGGTTACCCGGTGCTCACCCCCCAGTACCTGTCTGCACGCCCGTCTCTTGCTCCAGCTGCTGGTACAGCTTGTTGGAGTAGTCTGCCATCTTCAGCTCGATGGACACGTGCCTGGCGGTGCTCACGATGCCCGCACAGAAGCGGGTGGTACCGGCAGCCAGCCTGCAAGGTAAGTTGAAAGAAGGCCTCAGGCAGCTGACGGGCAGGGAAGCCAGCACGGCTCCCCAGGAGGCTGCCCCAGAGGTTTCTGATGGCACAAAACACCCACCCGCTGCCCCCGTGCCCATCAGACCATGACTGCTCCCTTTGTCCAGCTGTAAATACCACCACAGACAACTTGAAAATCAGTTGAGCCCCTCGGGAGAAGCCTGCTGCATGTGAGAAGCCCCAGAGCCGTACGGTGGCTGATGCAGGGGTAACACAACAGCAGGGATGCTTCTGCTTTACCTCGCTTTTGGAAAAACCTTCTGTTCCAAACCCACTTCTCTCTAACTTGTCCTAACCGCTCGCATCTTTCGAAGAAAGCACTTAAAAAAAAATTAGCAAGCCAAGCTGCCTACCTGATTGCTTCTTTCTCCAAAGCCGGGTTTCCCTCAGAGCAAAATTAACTTGGATTCCTTTGAGCCCTGCACCTTTGCAGCTTGCACCAAGTCCCTTTTAGCGTGCAGCAGCTATGTAGATGCACATTTCTTCCCCTTTTTCATCTGCCCTTCAGGCACTGCCCACCTAGCTACCTGGGGAAGGGCTTCCACAGCGAGCCCTATAAAAAGCTCAGCAGCAGGGTTACATTTAAGCATTTCTCTCCCACTGCTTCCACGCCACTCGTGGCCACCTTCCCTGCTGCTCAAGCCACCCCGCGCTGCTCCACCCGCTGACCTCTGGCCTCGCAGCACGCCCTCAGGAAACCCAACACGAGCACCAGCTGCGTAAGGCATTCCCCTTGCTACACCCCTACAGCCGCAGCCAAAACTGCTGCAGCGGGGCTTTAAGCGGGCTCACCACAATCCTAAACTGCTCCTGGAAACGCAGCGGTGTTTTTCTGTGGGCACACGTGTGTGGATTGAGCTCGGAAACCTCCGAGGGAGAATTCCCTCTGCTGGCAGCTGCCAAGAGCCTGGTGCTTCCCAGCCAGGCGACGCCAAGCAGCCGGAGCTCCCTGCTCCTGGAAGCTCTGAGCTTCCAGCCCCACTGCGTGGTGCCAAGGTCCCAAAATACTTAATGAAGGCACCAAAAAAAGCACTTCCAAACCAAAAACCCGAACAGGCACGGGCTGGGCAGTCAGCTCCCAACAAGACCGACGTGCTCTGCCATCTCTCCAAGCCACGCCGCGTTTCACATCATTACCTGTGAGTAAAGCACCGACAGATGTGGCTGGAGCTGCTGCCTCTTGGGCCACCCCTACCGGCAGCTGTCCTGACCTCTGGGGCTCAGATCTGTGCAGATGGGCAGGAGGTAAATCGAAACCCCCTTCAAATACACACAAATGTATAAAAAAACAAGAGCACCTTCGTTGACTCCACCGTTTCCCATGCCTACACGCAAGTAACTTCAACATTCATGGCTGGGAGTCTGCAGAGAGAAGTTTAGGTGAAGAAAATATCCCCTGCTTCTCTGCCTAGGGGTCAGCTGAGAACTTGGTGGCACTGTAACAGTGGCCAAGCACAAGCTTAGTGGGAGAAACAAAACCAAAAACGCTCAGATTTCACATCCGTAGTTTGTGACCTCACGTCTTGCACGAAGGCTTTGTCTTTGCACTGTGCATTACCAAAACACCCCAAAACATCAGGGTTTGGTAGCAGGGGTGGCCCCTGTGAGAAGAAGCCAGCTGGGTCTGGCATGGGACGGCCCCACTTCCAGCCAGCCCCCAGAGAGACACCCACAGGGCACTGCTGGGCCCTCAGCAGCACCTCTAGGAAGGCAACTCATGGGCAACAAACGCCAGAGAGATGGAGGAGGAGCAAAAAGTAAACAAGGAAGAGATGAGGAAACCCCAAAGGCAGGGAGAAGGTGGAGAAGAAGGTCCAGGTGCTGGAGCAGGCATTTGCTGCAGCCCGAGGAAGGTCTCACAACAGAGCAGATGGATACTTCCAGAGGAACTGCAGCCCCTGGGCAGCTGCAGCAGGTTTCCCTGGAGGGCTGCAGCCTGGGGCAGAGCCTGCAGGGGACCAGGAGGAACCAGGGCAAAAGCAGGAGAGGGAGAAGCCACCGTGAATCCCCCGGCTCCCCTGTGAGGAAAGGAGGGGGCAGAAGGCTGTGCAGGGCAGGAACAAAGCTGAGGACAGGCCCGAAGAAAAGGAAAGCTGTTCTTCTAACATTTCTGCTTCTCCCTGCATGGATATATTTTGATTGCCAACACACCAATTAATTTCCCCTGCGTTTCTCTACTTCACCCCGGGCAGTGCGGGGCTGCCCACGGCCCTGTGCCGTGAAGCAGCACCAAGCTCCGCCAGCGACGGTCTGTCTGAACCCACCACGGCTGCGGCACTCAGCAAAGAGGCAGAAATGACAGAAATAAACACGGAAATGACAGAAACTGCTACAGAAATGACAGAAACACCCGGAGAAACGCCTCCAGGCCCGCCCCGCTGCAGCCCGCAGCCCCTACCTGCCCTGCTCCAGCAGCACCACGTCCCTCCAGCCCAGCTTGGCGAGGTGGTAGGCCACCGAGGCGCCCACCACGCCTCCGCCGCACACCACCACCTGCGCCTGGCCCGGCAGCGGGGCCGGCGGCGGCGCCTCGGAGGCCGCTGAGGTGCTCCGCGGGCAGCGGGCGGCCCCGCTCCAGCGGGAGGCGGCCGGGCGCCACCGCACGTCGGACAGCAGCCGCAGGAACATGGCAGCGGCGGCGGGGGAGGCCGGGGAAGGGGCGGGAGGGGAGCGGGGAGCGGGGGGGGCGGCACCGGGCCCCGCGGCCCCCTCACGGCCCCGCAGCGGGCGGCGGAGACGCCGCTGACCTTCCGCGCTTGACGGCAGGCGGCCGCCGCGCTTTACGGCAGGCGGGACGCGGCGCGACAGGCGGCCGGGGTCGTGAGGCACGGCCCGGCACGGGGCGAAGGGGGCGGAGTTACTTACATTTAACCCCGCCCCCTATTTGCATAACACCGCCCACCAGTCGCGTTAGTTTCGCACCTCCTATTTGCATAACCCCGCCCACCAACCACACGACCACGCCCCCAAGTGTATAACCCCGCCCCCTGTTGTGTGGCCCCGCCCCCTCTCTTCCCGCCCTCCCGCTCCTGACAGGAATTTTACCTCAGGGTCCCCCCCAAGGGTGCGTGAGGGGGCAGCTCGCTGCTTTCTGAGCTGTTCTACAAAAATAATGGAAAATGATGATTTTTTCTCCCAGTTTTACCTCACAGCCTGAGGGGTTCACCCCTTTTCCCCTCAAAAAATGTGTTCTCACAGGGAAATTAGGACATGAAAACAAGGCAAAGGCTGATGTTTGGGTTTTTTACACCACTAATAGGGTGCTCCTGGGGCTCCCCAGGCACCCAAGGGTGCACAGAGGTTTTACCCAAACCCATGAGCTCAATGAGCACATTCAGTTCCCATACAACGCACCCCAACAGCGCCGACTCAAAAAAATGCGAACACAACAAGTAAAAACCTGCAGACTCTTTTTATTAAATTCTCCCATTTCATCTGTACAGAAAAAATGCACATTATGTTCAGAATCTCAGTAACATCTCAAAATTACACAGCATGAACATGTAAAAAAAAAAAAAAAAAAAAAAAAACAAGGAACGGCCAGGATTTTATACACAGAAAGGAAGACAATTTACAAAAAAAAAAAAGTCTTGTTAATGTCACATTTTTTTAAAAAAAAAGAAACAAAACCTAAGTTCAAACAGCTTTTGCTGTACAATATGAATTTGTTGGGTCTGTTTTGTACACTATTCGGGGAGGCTTGCAGTATCCCTACACACTACCCGGAGCTCACTACGTGCGCCTGCGTGATCCCCTCTTACCCTCCCCTACCAACACCTCTAATTTCTCTTTTTTTCTTTTTTTTTTTTTTCCAGTCCAACACAAACATTAGTCACAGTTTCTGATCACGTCCATTCAGCACAAGTGTCAACGCATAATCTACGGGCGAAAGTCACACCTTTCCCTTTTCCTCTATTTTTAGTATTTCCCAAGCCGACAGCTACACAAGCACTTCTATTTAGTAAATATACTGGGGACGGGGGGGGGATGTGGTGGGATTTCTGGGTGTAACGATCCACCCAGGAATATCTTTTGCTCTTGATCAGCTACAGTATTAAATTCAGATGTTCTGGAAAGAGAGAACAGCAAGCAGCTTCTCCCCAGGATGTGGCAATGGATTATATTATTATTCCTCCCTGTCCCACACAGGCAAGTCTGCAGGTAGCATTCAGGAACCGTTGGGTGGATACGAAGCAGAATCCTAACAGTATAGGATAAAAACAGCTGTACCAATCTAATTCTTGTTTCTTGTGTGAGAACCGGATCCCCTCACACAGCAACTCATGAGTGGAGGTGAGCCTGCGGTTTTGGCCTCCGAGGGGAAGGACTGCACAAAGATCAGTACCTGGCAGCTGCTTTTAAGGTTTAAAAGCCCATGCTCAGTAGCGTGTTTTCACACAAACCACCTCTAAAGCTGTTTTGAGTCCGCAGAACGGTATTTTAATAGGGGCAGAAGTGCTCAATGAAATGTTCTGATTCCACACCACGCTCATGCACTCACACACACACACCTCAAAACTACCGTTTTTAAACAAAGCTGACAAAGTTAACAAAAAAAAATAAGTACTACAATCTTCTTGCAACTAAATAATAAAGTTGTGTTTTAACAGAAGTCACCATCCAACTTGAACACACTTCCTCTACAACGTTATCAGATTCAAGTGATCTCTGGCTTATCACATCGCTTCCCCACGGTACCCCCCACGATAAGTTCCCATATTGCTGCATCCTTCGTTCCTCTCCCTTATTTTCATACAATGAGCTTACTGTGGATTCTTTCAGAGCAATCTTGACTGTATTTGCATGGATCTTTACATGCCAGAATCTGGGTGAAATGCTTACATTTTATTACAGGATTACTTGAGCTCCATCAGGGCTTTTTCAACCCTCTTCAGTGAGGCAGACACAGCTGACGTTACTTCAAGTGCCAGGAATTTTGTTCCTACCCACATCAGTTCCTACAACAGCCTGAACGACAGAAGCAAGGCAGGAGAATCCAACATTGAAATGAAGCAAAAGGACTTGATTAGGCCCACTAGATAACAATAAATAAGATTATTTCTTAAGGTCAACGAGAATGCACACCAACAGGCTAGCTGGAGCGCAGTAACGAGGTGCACGTTGTGCACAGCCCTCCTTACCCACGTCATCTAAACCCATGCCACCACTCAGAAACACAGCTGAGCCCTCACCTCAGGAGGAAAACTGCCCCTAGCAGCAGCTCTCATCTCAACCAGGAGAAGGAGAAGAGACTCACGTGGCTGCATTGAATCCTGCATTGAGCAGTAAGGGTCAGAGAGAGGGAAGGGCACGCTGAGTCCTACCACACCACCACTTGTGGCTGATCACAGTTATTTCTAGCACTTTCCATGGAATCACATAAGTAAAAAGGCTTCCTTAAAGTCAAGGCAACAGCACAGGTTCGTACAGCCATTGATTTCCTTTCCCGCAGGGGAAAAATGTTACCTGCAGGCAAGATGTGCTGGCAACAGCACCAGCAGGTTATTTTTGGAAGAGTACTTGTGTGGGTTTCTGTGCTTTTTGAGACCTCTGGATTTTTAGGCATACACATGAAAAGGAGGAGAACATTTCCAGATAGGGATTGGTAAATTTCTAGTCAAAGAAAAAAAAGAAAAAAAAGCAAATTCGGTCATTAGCAGTGTTAGGAGGCCTGATTTTGAAACATGGGGTATAATGCTTAGAGATATAATGGCCTAGATCATCTGACCAGTGCTACACTATAAAAGGTGGGTCTTCACCCTAACAGCAAGGAAGGACATCTGAGGGAATCGAGCAGAAATTCACTCAATATCCCACCTTTGTTCTACAGGGCCTCCTGGCACCTCCGCTCGCACTGAACCACATTCCCTGGAGAGACTGCAAGAAACACCGCCGACTGCAGACCCCTCACACATAGCACTGGTTATGACTAGGCACACATTTCAGGGAAAAGCATCTATTCTAAACCATTTAGGACAGCTCTCTAACAGAGCTGTCTGTTCTAACGATCCTCAAGTGTCACAGCAAAACACGTCAGCCAGTCTCCAAAGCCTGCAAGAATAGAGGAAGCTTGGTTCTTGTACCTCAACCTTCTCCAAATTAAAAAGAAAGCAAACAAAAACCAGAAAGTAAAGAAGTTACCTTCAGAGCAAAACATGATTTACATTCAGAGCTACAGCTACAAACCTACAATTTTCACTGCAATGCCATTTGGAATTCAGTGGAAGATGCTACTTTTAGACAATAAACCATCTTAATTAGGTATTTCATCAAGCTAACCAGGTTACAAAATGCCTTTTCAGAAGTTATTTAGAAGCTTCAGGAGGTTAAAAATCCTCTGATAGGAATTCAGTTATGCCTGACAGACATTCAAGAAGCAGGGCTTGTGCCACGCGAGCAAGACTGCACAAAGATTCCACTTCCCTTCTGGGTAGCTCTGCAAACACACCTCGACAGCAGACATTTCAGCACTTGGACTGTCACACCAAACAAACCACTTTTATAACTGCCAAACCATCATTTGTGGTGTTACACACCAGTGCTACCTCGAGAGATGTGACCAAATGTCCCTTTGCTGTTCCAGTTCACCTTTACAGAGGGCCAGCTAAGGTCTACTAGCACCAGGGAACAGGGGTGAGAAAAAATTCAGGTTTCACTTCTGTTCTACCTAAGAACTTCACTGGAATCTATCACGTACACATTCTCTGCTCAGACTTCCTCTACTGCTTGCTCTATGCTCACACTACTTGGAGACAGAAGGGCTCGTGAAAAATTTGCTAGCATAGCAAGTCTAAGAGTGCATCGCTAACAGTTTGCTGTCCATCCTCGGAGTGGGATGAAGGGGCGTTGCGAAAAGCTTCTTTGTACACCTTTTCTAGCACTTCTCAGAGGCAGCAAAAGCCATCACAGTATTTTGTATGCGCCATTCTGTACATGCAGCATCAAGAGCATCAGCTGGTCCACATTCCAGAAGGTCTCACTACCCTCTCCCTGTTCTTCTAGAGACCACTACAGGGAACTGGGAATGTCAGATCTTACCTAGCAGTGCACTAAGTGGGAAAATAAAGTCGTGGTTCAAGCATCAGCCCAAGTTGGACAGGTTCAGGCGCATGATTGTTTTTGCAGCACGCACAGGGGAGCGCATCGAAGGGGCTAATAACGTCCATCCTGCTGTACAGGCTGACTCGTGCGGTCACCTCTGGGTTTCACCAACATATTCAATCGATCTCCTTGGGTTTTGGGCACTGCACGTGGCTTCTGACCTCCACTCCTCCTCGTGCTCAAGGAACAAAGATGACGGCAGTGGGCCACAACTACAGGTGCAGCATTCACAAGATACCTGGGCACTCAGGTATGAGTATCAGGTTCTGGAAGCATAACTATAGAGCTGAAGTGTGCACACTGATGTTAGCTAACAAATGTGCCATTTCCCTTATGGATCCAGACATTTCTGCCTTTCACACAGTACCCATCACCTTCCCATCCTCTCCTGCGTAGCCTTCTGGACCAGCACCCACATCCTACATCCCAGGAAACACCAGCCACTATCCTTATCAATTGTAGTTGTGGAAAACCTAAAAACACTCTTCAGTGCTACAATACAAACGATCAAGACCCGGACAGGTCAGCTGCAAACCCCTGCACCAGCCCACGAGGAGCTGTTTCACTGGGTATGTCGAGTGATCAGTCACATCACTGACAAAGCACTGTCCTGCCAGGGTGTCGGTACCGCCGGAGAGAGTTAATTCAGAAGGGGAACAGCTTAGCAGCAGCAAGGTAAAATAAAAGGAGTGTTAACATTTTACTTCATCATCACTAATACCAAGGTTGGCCGAGTTAACTGATCCGGGCACTCGATGCCCTCTGACAGCAGCACTGCACGCTACCGACAGGCTCTACGTGCCTCGTGTCTACACCGTGCCTTTGATCTACCGAAATACAAGTTGTACAGCTCACGTGAGGATTTGATCCTGGTCAGTATTTTATTCTATCTTGCGAGCGGCAGAGGAAGAAGGGGAGGACATCTTTTCAGCCAAAAAAAATCCACAGTAACAAAAGCAGAATATTCACTAGATGACACCAGCGACTGGCGTCCTTAGGTTGTCCAAGACTATGCTCTGAAGATGCTTTACATAAGATGAGCAAGATGTTCGAAACAAGGCCAACTGTGGTGTAAGATGCAATTTACCCTTAAATTTCCTGCCTCGATTTCACCCAGCCACAGAGGATGACTATATTTCAGTATGAACCATTACCTAAATCATGGTTGGTATGCAGATATATGTCTTTCTTTAAAAATTTACTTAAAAACTGCTTGAGCTGCAGGTCATATCAGTCTGATCTGGAGAGTGAAGGCAGTTCCAACAGTACAACAGAGACTTGTCTACAGGCAGGTCAACGAGAGTCTGCTAACAAAGGGATAACAAAAGCTGCTGGCTGGGCTGCCAATGTTGCACACAAACTTTCATAGGATGAAGATGCTGTGGATGAGATCCAGGATGGGAAAACTGAGCCAACACCTGCTGCTGTTCTAATTTTTTTTTTTTTTTTTTTAATTCTCCTCTCACGAGAGGGGGTGGGTAGACTATACAGAGGAGGGCTGTACAAAACTGGGCACTGGGCAGGCATTTCTTCAGCAGGCAATCCAGGCTCTACCTGTCCTTGAGCTCTCTTGTCACCCGCTTGGTGATGCGTCCACACATCAGGCCGATCAGGAAGAGTACACAGATGCCAACCGTGATCACAGACAGTATGTAGTTCTTGGACGGAGAGGTCATTACTTGCATGGCAAGGTCAGAAAAGCCTTCCGCTGGGGCAACCTGGGGGCGAGAAGGGAATAAATGAAGCGGGCAGCACTTTTTGTACGACTCTCAGCCTCGTTATTTATCAGGGTTAGCGTCTGCTACTGCTGCGGCCTCCCACTGCAGTCAGGTTTGGCTTGATCCCCAAGCAGCAGGCCTGTTGTGTGTCATGGAAAGGAACAACTGCTCAGGAGACAGCTTTACAAGCAGGAAGCTCTGCTGACCCCATTTCACCGCCCCAGACCTTCACCACAGGAGGCCAAGCCCCGCGTGCACAAAAGAGACTTTGATTCTGTACCAGCACAAATGCATCCCAGATGTGGAGACAAACACAAATACACGTTACAGAAATATAACGAGGCCTGATTTCTATTTTTTTCTGGACTAAAACCTCAAAATGCTAAACTTCATTCAAAGGCAAGAGCTTCTCTAGTGTTCAGGTTTTCAATAAAACAGCTTGCAACAGAAAGATCCAATGCCAAAAAATTGAGGGGGTTTTCTGAGCTCTGTCACCTTTGCAGCATAGCTCCACATTTCGATGCGATCGTTGAGGCGTTTCTTGCATTCGGGCTGCAACCTCACACGCTTATCTTCCAGGGCTTCCATTAAGCAGGACATCTCTGTAATGGGCAGAAGAGGGTGTTACAAAACAGAAACAGGGACTTCAACAACATGCTGCGGAAGGGCTGCTGCAGAGGAGCATTCGAGCATTTTAGTTCTATTAAAGGCTGAGAAATTTGAGAATTTTTTTTGAGAATTTTCACTTCTAAGAAGATTAACATTACATCTTGAAACTGTAGTTCGTGCGATTGACGTGACATTTTAGAAAGTTTCATAGATTTGAACCTTCAGCAAGCTGTTCTTTTAATTGTGCCACTGTCCTTTAGTAGTCAAAAAGATCAAATTCAGCTCAGGAAAGTCCACAGTGTGTCTGTCTCCTTTGGCTTGTTAGGAGTTTCTCTTGGTCACCAAGGACATTTTAGAAAGGTTTCACTTCCTACATTTTCGTAGTCCTTGCAAAGGAAATGGGATCACAACGTTTTGGGTGCCTACTTCACAAGTTCTTTCGTAAGCTCACAGATGAGACACTGGCACAATTTTTTTTGTTGTTTTATACTTCAAATGCCTTATTTGAATAATGCCTAATGGGATGCTTTCTGCTTTGCAGCAAAGAGTTACTTAATTCATAGCAAACAGGCTGTAAATTTAAACTAACTCCAGACTTTTTCAAACAATTGTCTGCAGTTCAAACACTCGGCGGCAGATCCCTCTCTAGGCTACAGGCTTCTGCATCTCTTCAGTGCAAAGACATTAGAACACACATCAAAAGAACTCCGACAAAACGGGAAATAAATAAAGGATATCCAGAATTTCAGAAGGGCATCCGGTAACCACCACGAAAGATAACAGTCAGGAAAACATTTCGTTGCTATTTTTAATGACCAACTCAGAAAGATGGAAAAGGTCAGAACTTTTTAACCCAGCAGCTTTTCTTAAAAAGCCATATGTACCAGCTAGCCAGCTAACATAGCGGCAACAGCGCAAGAGTTTTGACTTCAAACATGAAGAGAATGTGTTAGGAAATACCAAATAAATTATATTTATTTCAACTGGCTGGAACCTGTTGAACTTAGTCCTAGAGGACTTGAAACAGTTGATGAAATTGCAAAGCCTTAACAGCTAGGTGAACTTAGAAAATAAAGATTACCTATCCTCTGTAATATTGGAAAAGAAAAAAGTGATATATTCAAGCAGAGAAGAAAAGTAAGAGGATCAAAGGACTTCGGTTCAATTTTATCTGTCAAACACAGCCAAACAAAGGAAGGAGCCATGGACAAATACTGACGTGAACAAAGAAGGATCAGGGGGATTGGCTGAGAATAAATCTTGTGAGACCAAACTGATTTGCTTCTGTAAGAGAAGCAGCTTAGTTCCAGTGAAGCTTTTGATACAGTCTAATGTAACGCTCTGATGAGCTTGAGAGCTGTATCCTGTCTGAGGCTGATACAGGCCGGAGATAAGCATCACTGAAAAATTGAGTCCACTTAGTCCAGCCCATGCGTAGTAGGAGCTCGTTTGCAGCAGGATTTAACTGAGCAGGGGTTTTACAGGAGGGTTACGGATCTGGTGTCACACTTTTTTCAGTAATCACATGAACATAAAATATTCTCTTGTAAAATGGCAGATAAGGCTGCAAGAATATTACATTAGGATCACGGAATTGATCCCGCCTTGGGCAGGAGGGAGAACCAAAATGTTTCTTGATACACCCCTCAACCAGTGGCATCTACCACCTCTGCAGCAGTTCCACCTCATTACCCACAAAAGACCAGCAGAAATATCTGGTACTTAAGATAATGCTGGCAAGAAAAGGCAGCTTAAGGCCCTGAGGACTCAGAGGTTGCATGAGTAAAGCACGAGTACTTACGGCGCCCTCTCCCCGGTGGAATAGCAGCACAGTGGTGCTTGATGTCTAGGGCACAGGCTGTGTGCAGCACTGGGTCCACAAATATGTCTGCTTTGCTTTCTTTCAGCATGTTGAGCACTTCCTGGGGAGGGAGAAATTACAAATACATCTCAAAAAAAAGGAGAGAACAAAACAGCATCGCTCAGACTGCTCAATGTTTCTGACAGGTGCTCCATTTTTTAAATCTAGGATCATAAAGGTGACACTGCCGCTGGATAAGGGTACAAATGCTGGTTTAGGATGGATTAAATGTTTCTGCTTTTATAGTTACGTTTGCTAAAACTGCCATATTAATCTAAAATGCAAAATCAATTTTTGCCAGGGCTACTTCAGCTGGAATTGAAGTAAGGTTTCCTTGCCACAGGGCTGCTCGTACAGCCCTCAAGCCCAGGCAGTGCTGAGGCCACGCTCAGCGTTCAGGAAGCGTGCAAGGGAGACACCAACAGCAAACAGATTAACAACAAGAAACTTTAGCAACTCTAACTAGGAAAGGATCCAAGCCTGGAATTGCCAAGTGAGTGCTGTAGGCACAATTTTCACTGGCAAATTGAAATTTCCAGAACTCTGGCTTCACACTGACTGTAACGTGGCCTGGGCTGTGATCTGGAAAAATACTCGAGCACCAACTTCTGCAGGGACAGGATGCCTTTCAGAGCACGTTCAATTTACTTCCTTTACCTTCTTGCACATTTCAGTTTTTATTTTCAGCAGATTGACTTTCAGACATTCTTCCACCTGCCCGGTCTGCTCCTGAGCTGCTGCTTCTTCAGCACACAAACTGGAAATCTATTTTGAAAAAGGTATTTTAAGATGAGAAAGTAGTTCATGACAATCCTGTTTCTTGTAGCACACTGATATTTCAATACATTAGCTCATCAGAGCGTACAGCCAGAGAACAGGAGCTACTTTACCCCCAAGAATCCCCTAAGCCAAACATGAGCTGGCTCATTCGATTCACACACCCTTTGAAACCGAACAGCAAGAAGTCAATGTTGCTGTACTGAGAGCAAGAGGAGGAGGCAGGGAGGAAAACAGCACAGAAATACTGTTATGGTATAAAATAAGCAATATTTGAGACCTGGCCTATCTAAAGCTATTAGAAGAGAAAGGTCAGAAATCTGACTGTACTCCAGTTAAGGCTGACAAGACCAGAGAACAACTGCCCACCATCCTTCCCCCCATCTTTTTTTTTTTTTTCTTTAATACAACAACAAAGCAGTATTTTTCCATAGTGACAAGTACTGATGAGAAAGGACTTTGTTAAACACCAATGGAGTTTCCATCCTGAATAAGCAACTGCTGAGCCACTTTTCCTACCTCATCCGAACAGTGCATCTGGAGCTGGGGATCCAGACGATAATCAAGAGCTGATTCCTGGATTATCACTCGAATTTGGTCCTCACAGTCTGGAGAGAGACGCTATTAAGCGGAGAAAGTCATTAACCCATTCGATCACCTTTATTATCATAAATCAATCACCTGGCATTTCAACCTATGTATTCTATAACACTGAGTAGGAGCATAAAAACTCATTTACGTGCAGACTATCGTATATACTGAACACACCATGAGTCCAATTTTAATACATTGTTCGATGAGAATTGCACAGCACAATCCTGCAGCCTGATTTTTATACATCAGCTCTACTCACCTGGTCTGCATATTTCAGCTTCAGGCAGGAGATGACTTGCCCCTCCAGTTCTGTATCATCCTTAGCCCTGTTCAGGATGTTCTGGCAAAATTTCGGTATGTCTGCTTTGCAGGCCTTCCTGAGCACTGGGTTTAAACGGTAATCTAACCAGGAAAGAACACAGAACTTCATTAGATGTCTCAGATCACAGAACGTAACAGTCCAAGAGAGATTTGACAGAAGTTTCCTGGATGACATTCTTTTTCCCATAAATTTAATTCTGGGGATAAAACAGTATGTTCCCACTAATTCATTTTAACTTGTGAGGTAAGTGATGCTTCAGGAGTAAAGCAGACCTAACAACACGTGCTGACCCTCAAGAACTTGGCAGAATAAAGTCTGTGTGCACTGACAACTGGGAAAGAAAAAAATGAAGCCAATACTCTTCCAGCCATGCAGAAAATTCAACAGCTCAAAGGGCAGCTAGGCATTTTCAGAGGGGGATACCTGTGTTCTGGGTAATCTGGCGCTTGGTTATCATTTGCTTGCATTTAGGATCCATCACTTCACTGTTCTTGTTTTGCTTTAAACACTGCAGCATATTTTTTGAGTCTGCCTCTGGACAGAAACGCTACAAAGAAAAAAGTCCAAATTTCACCACAAACACTTGAAACAGCAGGAGCTCACAGATTGCAGAACCACACACCCGAGCTGGAGGCGCACACAGCTCCCTGCTCCCCAGCCCATCTCCAACTAGCCAGAGCAGAGCCACTCTAAATTGGCCATGGGCGTGAATACAAATATCTGTGCTTACAGAGCAAGCACTGAGCCGCACAGTCCTGACTAGCTTTTAGGCTGCAGCTTGTGTTGGTAACATCAAGAGCAATTTGCCTTTGATTTTTTCCAATTCTTAAGTTACAGCACATCTTTACAAGACATGCCCGTCGCATTAGATCCCATATCAAGCTGCTTTCATTCCCCTTTATTTTAGAAACTGGAAAGGTAATCCGTTAAGTCCAGACACACTCTGGTGCTCTGCGTAAGTGCTGGCTGGACAAAGTGACAATAAAATACTTCATTATTAGCATTCGGGGCAAGTTAAGACCACAGATAACAAGAAAGCTGAGAATAGGTCACTGATATTAACTTGTCCATTCCTGTCCTGAATGAGATAGCCAGAAGCTAACCAGCTTATCCACAATTCAGACCACATTATTTGTTTCTTCTGTTAGAAACCAATTCTGCAGCTCTAAGGTAAGGCTGGTGCATTTTCTAATCCTCGCTGTTTCAGAGAGGTTACAGGTCTTCCTTTAAAAGCACAGACCTGCTCTGAAGAGCACCAAATTCTCAACATGTTGAGAATTGCATGCTTGATGAAAATCTGCACACGCCAGGTCAGCAGCGAACCGACGATGTTATTCCTCTCTGTAATCATAACTTCTCAGTGTACAGGCTTTGATCTGATATTTAGAGGACGTAAAACTAAAAGAACCCCAAAGAAACCTTTGCCTGATTCAGAGTCAGGAACCTGATTGCTTTGCATAAAAGCAATTGTGCTTCTGAAACAAACACAGCCATTTTGTCACAAGTCTTTAAGGGAAGTTTAAAACAGACAGTTTAAGACACTAGAAAGGCTCTCATATCCCGACCTCCCCCCCAGATCAGCACACTATCCATCACCTTGATCATCTGCTTGCAGACTCTCATGAGCGTGTAGTCCAACTCCGGATCCATCATCTCTGTCTCCTGCAGTTTAAACACCTTCTGGTGGCACCGGGTGCTCAGCTGCTTCTTGATTTCTTTCAGGCATTCGATGATCTACAACACAGCGTTACAGGCATGACGGAGGCACCGTGGGCAGGATCGTGCCATATGCTGCTCCAAACCCAGCTACGTGCTCCCCTGCTGGCTCACCATCTTCACCTGACTTGTGCAGCTAAGTTTACGATGCTAGTATTTATCAAAAAAGCAATTACCAGGGCTGATATCCACCACTTGTCTTAAGCTCGTATTTTCCCACAAACTTAATGAAACAAAGGCCACCTGGACCTGTTCCAAAACCCCAAACCTCATCTTGAAGATTACACCCAAGCTATCTTCAGCAACATTTGCAGTAACCGGCAGCTAATAGCTTAAAATCAGCATTAAGTGAGGGATGCCTTGCTCACAGCACTGCATTCCCTCACTATTAATGCTTGCGAACTCGTAAAAAAAAAGTTAAATGCTCCAAAACACTGACAAAAGACTTCAGTGATATCAAAATGAAAACCTAAATCTGCATTCAGACACAAAAAAAAATGATCTTCACAAGTTTTCTGAAATGAAAGCACAAATTAAAGTGTAAATTATTAATATGATCTATTACCTGAGCATTGCCATAGGGCACATTTTGGCAGTAATTCTTGATGTCACTTTTACAAGCCTCATACAGTTCTGGTTCAAGCCTGATATCCTCGGTCTGCAGGATAAATTACAACACAAACTTTTCACTAGGAGTAATAATTAAAAGCTTAAACAGAGTCCTCTACTTATAAAAAGGAATTAACTGTCCCAACAGGCAAGTTGAATTTAAGGCTCTTAGAGGTAAGAAATGGTGTCAGTGGGAACTCAGCTACACAAATCCATAAGTGAATCAGTTTTGTGTGGTGGTGTTTGGTGTTGTGTTTTTTTTTGGTGGTGGTGGGTTTTTTCATTTGTTTTCATGCTAGAGAAAGTCTTCTCCATTTAAACCAAATTCCCAAGCTAAGAAGTTGTTTTCCCTGCTCCTCCTAAAATGGCATCAACACAAACGTCTGAGACAGCTAAAACTTTTCAGGTGAAAGCTAAAGGAAATTTTCATAGCCAACCATCTGTTGGGTGATCTAGAGAATGTGAACGAAGCTCCCTGCTTTTAGTGATGCCCACCACTTAAATTCTTCCATGTGAAAGCAAGAGCACTGCCTCTTCTGCTACAGGCCTACGAGAGGTGAAGCTCTGACATCCGAACTACCAGATAAAGCCCTCAAGTTTCTTGCTGTCAGTACTGCAGCAGGAAGCTAAGAGGCAGCCTCGCATACTAGAACAAGCACTATTCCTATTTATCCACTGAGCAACTTCGAGGGGCTAGAGTCAAGGTGATTCATCTCTTCTTGTTGCCTCAGTCTGCAAAACGAAGCTCGTATTCTCTCCTGGAGGACTTTAAGGACATCAGCACATGTAGCACATTGCTATTGAATGCCCAACATCATCATTTCTAGCTGAAACTCCAATGACCACTCAGCTTGCTTTAGCCTTCATGAGACTACACATAAGGCACTGAAGTAGACAATCAGTATTTTCACTGTGAAGGTCAATTGAGCCTGGATTTGTAAGAGAGGAGCGGAATAAAAATAAATTAGATACATCTTACAAATGAGCTTCATTATTTTTTTTCCAGGGTGGACAAGCTAGGAAACTCTGACTAAAAGACCTTGCTAGAAGAGCAGGCAGGCAAGAGTTTCATGCATGTTTACCATCTCCAGCTCCTCAACGCGCAGCTGCTTGCGGCACTTCAGAGACACCCTGTGCTCCTTGGCATCCTGCAAAGTATCGTTGCGCACAGTTGTGCTCAGACAGATCACTACATCCACCCTGCAGAAAAGACAAGAAGTTTTTTTTAACCCCTGTACTCTCCACTTCGATCAACCAGCACTGGTGTTGGAGCACCACACCAGAGAAATTTACACCAAGGATCTAAACATAAAAGTCCTTTGGGATCTACGGCTACTTCTAGCCTGGGTACAGCTCTGTACAGAGTAACTGATCACGATTAACCCCCTAAATTGGATGATATCTAATTGGGGTTTAAATCAGCAGGTGCAGTAATATATTCCAAACCCCACCACGCTCCCTGTACAACAAGACCTGCCCTCAAGTCACTGGGCACTTGAGAAAAGCCTTACTTAGCCTCAGAAATGCACGATGAAGGTGAATACCTACATGGATGGCACTGCAAACCATCCTTTTGCGTTATGGGAAGGGCATCTCTATCATAAAATGCAAATAGCCTTGCCACCCATGAACAGGATCAACCTTGTGTGTGATTTAGCCTTACATCGCTGGAGAAGGATATTAAAAACTTCCTCCTGAAATGAACAAGCCAGCTAAAGCAAGTGCAGTGTTTTCTTTTTCCAGCTCAGCAACTGAAACATTGGTAGCCTGTATCTCAGAGGATGATGGATCTAGCAAGGATATAGAGCATCCTGGGACACGGAGACCACAAATTGTGATTGCTAGCTATTTTCAGAGCATGAAAAATAATAAAGAGGAAAACTCATATGCAAGGGTAAGGCAGAAGTACTTTGAAAGAGGCAGGCAATGCCTCTACCTTAAGCATCTGCAGGACAATTATTAAGGAAAAACACAAAAAAATCAGCCTTCGGAGGAAGTCCAATGTTTTCTGTCATATGAAATATCTTGTAACTTTCTTACATATTTATACAATCAGGATGCTGCTTAGTTAAGCACTACCTACTTTTTTTTGATGTTGGGGCAAAGCTTCAGCACATCCTCCTTGCAAGCCATTTTAAACTTGTATGAGAACCTAAAGTCTTTCATTTGAACCTGCAGGAGAGAAAAGAAATTAGAAGTGTTGGTCACCTGGAGGGGAAAAAAAAAAAAAAAGTACATGCTGCCTGAAAGGACACTTGTTGAATCACACAATCAGCAGATGCTTCTGGCCACAACTTATCCACATGGAAGCAAGGGGGATGAAGAAGCTGGGACCCTGCCTACCATATGCCAGGCTGGAGGAGGGCCTGGGGATAAACCAGCTCCAGAAGTGACCCTTTATGACCAGGCATGCAAGTACAGTTGTCTGAACTCACAAAAGCAACTTCAATACAGCTGGAAATCAATCTCAGAAAAGGAAAGGGTTTCATAATTAGCTAATTCCTGTCAACACCCTCAACATACACAACCAGTTCCCACTGATAGCACAGAAAAGCACTACTCACCAGCTGGAAATGAGTAACTCCGATGGCACATTTTTCGTTCATTTCCTTCTGGTGTTTGTTCTGTATTAGACACTCCATCAGGTCCCCAGAATCAATCTGGTTATCTGCAACCTCCTGAAGGACACACAAAAGGCTTAAAAAATGAGCTACTCCCTCCAAGTCATGATTTTTTACACTCCTTTAGCCCACTGCGACCAGAAAATAATTGAGAGCAGTGGAATTTACAGTCTCACTCTCATGAGCTTACACTCACCATCAACTCACCATGTAGCACACAAGCATTTACAGATACAGTTCAGAAAAGAATTGTTTCAGACGCATGCATGCTTTACACTCATGAGAAAACAATGCAGAGACTCAATGCCTCCATGAAATATTACATTTAGGTGCCTCTACTGCTCTGTAACTACTCAATCCTAGAGCAATGTAAGAAGCTATTTCAGCAATGTGAGCAGCTGCACACAGAGGAGTGGCTGGACGCAGTGCTCGGGGGCAAGGGGAAGGAAAAGCTTAATTTCCAATCTACTGTGAAGAGTAACTTTAAAATTGCCCTGTAATTGGAAATCTTCCATCTCCAGCTTTTGTGCTGGGGCTCTGACAACAGCAAAAGTGCCACATGGAGGTAAGAATTCCTGTGTTGGTCCCCCCCCAGCCTCCATCAAAGACTTCTGTAACTGCTTACTTCTGATTTTTACCTCTGGAGAGCAGAAAGTACGTCAAGAACTAATAATACAATCTCTAACCTTTCCCTCAGTGCTCTTTCCCAAAGATATTCAGACTGCTAAGCACTCACGTGACAGAAGGTCTGGATAATGGGCTCGCACGCTCTCATCAACAAGGCTTCGATTTGAATGTCCTGCAGAAAAAATGCACTATTTCATTTTCACAGTAAATGGACAAGGAAAAAACTATGAAAAAAAACTGTCACAAGTTAACTGGAGCCAGTGTAGAGGGCCTTTGTTCGGCTGCAATTCAGCCAGCTCCACCCTTCAGTTCTGGAAATGCTGGAGTTCACTGCTGCCAGTAATGTGGCAAATGCACGACAAGCCTTCCGGACTAAGGGACAAGCTTGGCCTCCACAGATTAAAAACTCACTGCTTGGATAATGTAGTCTGTCTCCTCCAAATCGGATACTGCAGCACCAGAAGGCACCCTACACTCAGGTAGGAGTTAAAAATTAATGGTAGTTCTGAACAAACCATTTTGTAACGCTGGAAGGAAGTGTCCCCTAGGGCACAGGGTTGACTGAAGAGGTACAGGGAACAATTTGGTGCAAGACAGTCAAACACGCAGCTTCCGAAAGCAAACAAAGCTGCTGACCTCACTGAAAAACCCTAAGCAACATACTCGGTAGTTATTTCCTGCAAAATATTCGGGACCCAGGGGGAAGTTGCAACATGGTACTCAAAATTACTTGCAAGTAGAACAAAAAATGAAGTCCCAGAAACGTTTTCCTCATCCCTGGAAGTGTTTAAGGCCAGGTCGGACAGAGCTTTGAGCAACCTGGTCTAGTGGAAGGTGTCTCTGTGCATGGCAGGGGGTTGGAATTGGCTGAGCTTTAAGGTCCCTTCCAACCCAAACCATTCTATGATATTTTGACTTGTACTAAAGGCGACTGGGTTACCTGCTCGAGACATCCTAGCTTCAGTGCCACAAGCTACTATAGGCTGGTGATGGCATTTCTCCTGCTTACAATCCTTAACTGCTGTTCCATTCTCTTCCTCAAGAACCTCACATGAAAACTAACACTGTACAGGGTAAAAGAAATGGCCTCTGCTTAATCTCAGAAATGTGCATTTCTGCAGCTACCTTTTTTTTTTTTTTTAATAGTGTCAAAATGATATTTTTAACTAGCTGTGCTCAACTCTCTCCTGAATTGCAGGCTGGGAACTGCTCACCTCAGACTCCAGCTCAGTAAGGTTTCCCACTATGTCTCTGCAATCAGACACCAAGTCGTCAAGATGGTCCTGAAGGCATTCCAGCTCCTATTAAAACAGACATTTCAGCGTGCGGTCTGAGAAACCAAGTTCAAAATTCAGGCTTGAAAGTGCAACACATACAAAACTGCCTTCCTTTTCATAAAGTCTTAAATCTCATTTAATGCTGCCCCTGCGACTGGCACTCATAGTTCAGGCTCCTAAATGCTCAGCACCATCTTCCGTCCTACCTTTGCCTTTTACAGTATCATTTGGTGAAAAGAATCAGCAGTCCTGCAGCTTTACTTGCACAATAAATGGAGGATTACAGGCAATATCCCCAGAATCTGCACTCTGGCAGCAAGTGTTAGACCTGAAATGCTGTCAATACGCTGATCTTTCATTTCTCAAGGAGAAGCCTCCCAAAATAGCATATTATGTGAAAGCAGTTAAACAGTTGCTTTGAGCCAGTATCGGTATTTTCTTTTTGATTATTAACAGTTCTGAATACGGGGAACATTGCATTTTTCTATCTGATAACAACATATTCAATTAAAAAACATGTTTTTCCTATTCAAATGGAAAACATGCCAACAATTTTTCTTAAGTTGTACAATTTTTGCATGTTGCACAAACGCACCAGTTCGAATTCCCCAGACTCGGTGCTGGTGGATTTTGTTTAGGTTTTGCTTTGTTTTACAGGGCAGCAGGTATGTGCAGAGAGTGACTGAGAGCACCGGTCTAAAACGTTGCTGCTGTTCTCAGAAGCCGCACGAAGCACTTTCACTTCTGGAATATCACATTTAGTTTGCCCTTTGCATAACCTTAATGAGGAGTTAATTACCCAAACTTCCAGTCTGCAATAGACACTTCAAAAAGTCAATGGCGTATGCTCTGCTGCATCTGCTGGCGAATGGCTCCTTCCCTACAGCTATGCTAGGGCACAGCAATTTAACATGAAAGTATTTGTTGAAACTTTGTTAAAGAGCAGCAGATGTTAGCTCAGCTCTCTATAAACACAGGAAGCATGTCAGTATTTGCCAAATGGGAACAGGATAAAGTTTATGTGGGAAATGTCAAGCTCGTAATAGAGTATTACAAATAAGAGTCAGGGTGGGGTTGCTTCAATGAAGTCCTTCTCGTTAGCTGTCCCCTTTCCCCATCTCATTCCTCTCACGTCGCTGCAGCCGTGCTGTCGGTGCAAAGCTTCTTCAGACGCCCTCAGTCTCAGCCTAGTGTAGTTTATGTTTCAAACTGCATGCATTTTTAATAGAATCTGGGCTATAAAGGGACAACTAGCTACGAGATATTCCTTTATCCCGCCCTCCTCGTGCCCTTCCCACTCTCCTGGCTCTGAAGACGAGGCCGCAGCCGTGCCGTGCACAGTACCTGCCCTGTCTCTGTCTTTTCGCTGCACCACTTCCCCAGGTCTATCATGCACTTGTCCTGCAGGGCTGGGTCCAGCTTCACGTCCATGGCCCGCTGGTGGAGGATGCGCTGTACCTCCGCTCGGCACTCCCGCGATAGCTGCAGAGGGGGCAAAGAGCATTTAGCACACGGGGTCTCCAAACGTGTACGGGACACTGCTGGGTGATTTAATTGGAATGACCACAAAATGCCCGGCCATCCGCAGTCCCAGGAGTCCTCCAGTGCTCAGCACGAGCCCGCTGGGGCCCACATGAGCCATCAGCCTCTGGGAGTTTGGAGTTTTGTCACGCCTTTCTTTCCATCAAAGGAAATTCAAAAGCAAGAGAAGGTTTAAGATGTCAAAGCAGCAAAGGTCCCTAGATTATCTGTTGCATCTCCTCTTCATTCAAAGCTACAGGCTGCTTAGGGAGAAGAAAGCCAGAATGGCTTTTGGTCCTCAAGACCAAAAAGGGAAGCCCAGCACAAGGCAGCGTAGTCCAGCTACAAATTCCTTTCAGCAATCCCTACTGCAGCATAACAGAGCCAGCAATTGTCAAACACTGTCGAAGCTGAGGAACAGACTAACAGTAGAAAATTCAAGAGATACTGCTGCGGTGCTTGCCAGACCTCAAGTGCACCGGTCAAAGCTTAAAACGTTACACACAACTTCCAGGGCTTTGGATCTTAGCTGGCATTTCACAGACAGCACCGCAGAAAGTAGAGATACAACCTCTAATGAGCTTGCTTTCAAACACTAAATTTCAAAATGACAGCTGCTCCCTTGGCCTACTTTCTAAAAGAAAAATACATTTAACAGCCTTTTCTCTCTGATATTATTTGCAGGGTGGCTATTGATTTCTTTGGTCAGCACTAATATAAAATGGAATTAAAAAGTCTCAACTCAGCACGCTAAGCAAGTGCATTAAAAAATATTCCTACAAGTGAGACGCTTTCAATCAATACTTGACCTCTGCCACAACAGACCTTTTATACCAAACTGTAGAAATTAATTTTTAAGCCAGCCCATTGTGTAACCCCAACTCCTGGGGGCCGTTACAGTACACTGCCACAAGAAACGGAACAGAGAACCCAGCTGCTTTCAAGGGAGCGTCTTGATAAAGGCACGAGAGGGCAGCAAACTTGAAAAGAGTAGCTCTGATCCCAACCAACGTGACGATGGCGGATCTCCAGACTGCAGGGCAGCAAGTCAGATCCCTACTGTCTTCTTTAAAGGCAGCATAAGCACATTTACCCGGACAGTGCGCTCCGAAGAATTGAAAGCGTGCTTTATATCAATAGGAAGAGTTTAACAGACTATAATCTGAAGTTGCACTCAATTCCAAACTTAATTAGAAACAGCTGAGGAAAGCTGGGCTTGGGAAGGCCTTTTAGCATAAAACCCATTGTGCTAGCTATCTGCAAGGAATCACATTACGCTTTGGAAAGAGGAGGAAGGACTGGCTGTGTCTGTGCAGACATTCACAAGGAGCTGTCAGCACACAATTCCCCCTGGGGGCAATTGGCCCATCTCAGCGTGATCGTTTTGCCTTACCAGAACAGTAACACAGACCTTCAGGGCACGCTCAAGAAGGAGCTGGGCATCTGAACTAGCGCAAGAAATGCCCGTGGTAAAACTTCTTACCAGCTCCTGAGAGTTCTTGCAGTTGCAGCACAGCGAGTCCCACTTCCAGATGCAGGTTACAACCAGCACATAGCACAAATCAAGCAGCAGAAGGCTGCAGGCCAGCACTTACCCTCCTTCCCTGCTCCTCGGTGCGGTAGGCATGCCTGTACAAGCAGGAGAACACCGCCCCCGGGGGCATCAGCTCGCTCGTCTCGTTCCAGCCGTGGGTATGGCACAGGCGGGAGGCGTCTCCCTGACACTTGCGGTACAGGACCGTGTCCAACCTGCAGACAGAGAAGCCACCACTAGCACTTCCATTCCTGGGGCACCTCACACGCTCCAACCTTCAGCCTTTCTCATTCTGAAGTGCTTCTGAGGCAGAAAAATCCACCTCAAGTTTCCTACACCACCACATCATCTAGCAGCAGCACCCAGCCAGCTGAACCACCTGGTGGCAAAATGCCTGCCCATCAGGTTGGGATCAACTCCGTAGTCTTGCAAAATTACATCAAGATCTTTAATTACAGATCCAATCTTCAATGCTTCCCATTCTCTTCTACCTCATGTCAGCCAAACGCTGATATGTGAAAAAAGAAGTCATCTCCTTGACGTGCTACAGCAGCAGCAATGTGCATGCCGTGTTCTGCTCGTACAGTATCTTACATTTACCTTGCACTGCTGCCATTTTGAAACGCCAGTTTCATACAAATCTGAGCTAGATTAATTATTGTCTGCTCTGGATCTGTGCTAACTGCAGGCTCAGCCGTCCCTTACTTTTGCATACAAGAAAACTGCAAGAGCAGATTTCTTAAGACAACGCCTACTTAGATTAAAACTAAGGCAGAGATTGCCAACTTCCCGGAATGGAAACCTGATTTCTACAATGCTTTAGAAGGTATCAAAGTATACCAGTGGACAAAATTATACTGACAGCAATAAAAGTAGAAAGAAAACCACGAAGATCTCTATTCTGAACATCTACACTAGGCATCGAGTACAACAGTTTCAGGGAACAATGGTTAAACAAGAAAGGCGAACCAACGCTGCCCTGCCTGCAATATGAATTAAGATTATCTTTATTCCCAGCAAAATGCAAATACTCATTTTTTGCTTTCTTCCAATCAAAGTGTGGCTCAAATAATATTTCCAGCCTCAGCTGGAAACATGGCAGAGGCAGGAAAACCAGTGATGAAGGGGAAAAACAGGAGGAGGAAAAAAATTAAGTATTCTTGTCTAGCTATGGAGGCAATTATCGAGATGACTAAACAAGCAGCCACGAAGCCGTAGGTTCTGTGGTCCGTGAAGCTTCTTGTGTTTTAGAAGCAGAAGATCACAGAGCATATCAGCTCTTAACTACCGGCAGCGCTGCCCACAGGTACCGCTGGGACTCAGATTTTCCTCGTGTCTGATTTGAATGCCCTCTGCAGCAACTGCAGCCCAGAGCTTCTGGCCTTGCACTCCCCTCAGGGTCACTGAGAATCATTGTTCCATCTCTTGCAGAACCCCCCCATTTGATGTACTCCAATTCTTTACCTCTCAACCTTCTTCAGAAGAAAAGCCAAACGTTTATTTTTTTCCTCGTTGCTCATGTTTAACAAATTTATACCCCACTTGCAGTCATCTTAACCCACACAGGCACAGGGGGCTCTGCAGATACCTCAAAGCCCTGCTGTGTTTTGATGAAAAAGCTGGAAAAGTTGTGCTCCAAAGGGAATCGTGTCCACTCTGCAGGCTGTAATCACACCTAGACAGTTTCAAACAAGGCAGAAGCAGGAGCAGGAGACCTACAACCACAGCTCTGTGACATTTGGTAGCTTGTTTTCCTAACTCCCCTTTTGTAGCACACAGCAGATAAACTGGCTGCCTCCTACACGTAAAGTGACCTTCACTGTGGCCAGAAAAACTTCTTTTAATGAAAGATGTGTTGAATTTCAGAACTCAATCTCAAGGCACCTCCTAGGGCTGCACCATTTCTTTTAAGTGTATAAAAAAGCCTAAGTGGGCATCACCCTTACTTTTCCTCACCAGCTTTTGCTTTTATTCATCTAGGCAGGTATTGATGCCCTACAGACCTGGCACAATTAGAAGTTCGCTCTCATTTCAACAAGAACAAGCAATGCTGTTTGGAAGGGATTCCTAACGCATCCAAACACTAAACACAAGCAGCAAGCGAGGACACAGTTTGTTTTACAGTACTCACTTCCAGTCACGAGATATAAAATACTGGAGCTCCAGGAGCCTGTGCTCGCAGTCCTCCACCATCTTTTCTGTATATAAGTGCTCCATCAGGCAAGACAGAATCCTGCAACCAGAAGAAAAGGAGTTAGGCAAGGGACACGATCATGCTGAGCTCCCTTGTAGCAGTCAGCATTGCTAAATCAGTCTTCCCAACAAGCCATAGATAAGACACTCAAACCCAGTGAAGATGATCTTTCTCCTTCAAAAAGAGGACGTCAAAAACAGCTACATACCACATTTACACCCTCACGTTTCCCCTTTTTAGTTATCTCAGCAAAGCTGACACATAACAGAACTGTAAGGGGTATTTTAGAGAGAGCCTGGCTCAGGAGACGATACCCATCAGGCCCAAGATGAAGGAGCCGTTTGGCTCTGCAGCAGGGGTTTGCTTAACCAGCCTTTCAAGGCTTGCTGCCTCTCTTTGTGATATTGCTAAAGACTTATGTAGTGAGGGAAATTAGCACATCAAGCGTTACAAATGTAAGCCTGAGAAATCTACGTCCCTCAGCAGCGCAAACCCGCTCTGATATGGGAGCTCTGGGCCTGCTTACAGGGCAGGGAGGGAGGCAGAGCTTGGTTCACACCTCAAACCCTGCGGGAATGGCAAGGACTCATTCCTGGCCTGGATTTAGTATCTACACCGCTCAGCCACGCAGCCTCTGCGGGTGCCCAAGGTGACCAGGAGCCCGGTGTAACTGCGAGCCACCTACATGGGGTCCCCGGAGCGGATGTGCTTGCAGGCCGTCTGTATGACCGACTCGCAGGCCTCGTTCAGCGCGCGGTCGATGCGGTAATCTGCCCCGGGGTCGGTCTCCTGGATCAGCGTTTGGAGCTGGAAGAAAGAAATTGTGGACAGGGGAACTCAGTGTAACGCCCAAACCTTTCTTGTGCCTTGATGGCAGCCGCATCCTATAAAGCTGACAGCAGGCATGTGAATTTGTCACATTTCCATGGCTATTACCTACTGCTCTAAGCTGAAACGCAAACCAGTGTTTAAAGTACAGCTGCCGAGCTACAAACAAAGCCGAAAACATTTCTGAATTGTCTGGAGAGGACACCAGACAAATACGGGATGAAATGTCACACCCCATGCAGCAGCATCTCCTCAGGGATGCCTGCTTGAGCTTTTAGAAGCCAAGGGAACCACAATTAGACCTATAGTACAAAATTTATTAGCATATTATTTATTAGCATATATATATAATAATATAAATAATTTATTTAAAAAACATATAAATTATAAAAAAGCATATAAATAAATTATTATTTATTAGCATATATCACAGAAAAAGCAGGGTGCTGGTTCTCCTTCTCCTTATCTACTTAGTTCTGGGGGAGCAGGCAGCTTTCTCAGCCATCACCAGCCCTGAAGCCGCTTCACCTCCCAGAGACCGACAAGCCACAGGGTGAACCAGTGTCACTGTTCTACAGGCAAATGTTTTCAGCTGACAAAATGAGAGGAAAAAAAAAAAAAAAAGAGCTTGCTTGGAAGGCAGCTGCACATGGACATCCAATGGTTGTTGTCCTGACACCTACCCAACCAGATCCAAAGCACAGCTGCAATTTTATCCTCCAGCTTCCACAGCCTGCACCTAAACGCCACCCAGCAAGCCTTCAGCCTGGAGAAAAGGAAAGCTGGCACTATTTATCCAGCGGGAAGCTTCTGACCAAGGCAGACCCATGACGCCTGGGAGGAACACCAGGTTTTCTGCAGCTCAGTTCTGGCTGAAGGATGCGGGCAGCTTGGAAGAGCACTGCTGAGCAGGCACAGACTGTTGGGTCAAAAATTCTTGGGGTATTTTCAGAGCAAATGGATGCTGCACGTGGGACACTGGTCCTGCTCCGTGTCAGAGGTATATGTAAAACGGGGTCAGGTGTGATACTGGAGCTCCTCCCTCGAGGGAGGATGGAAGAATAAAACCTCAGACCTGACATTTTAAGGTTAAATTTAAGGTGAATAAATCGGCAGCGTTTCAGAGGTACCAGCTCAATTCCAAGCATCCTGACCTCGCCGTGCTGCCTGGGGCATGACTGCAGGATGCCCGGCCCCGATTCCCACCCCAGTGGGAGATGCAAAGCTGGGAGCCAGTGCCCTGGCTGCAGGGAGGGGAATATTGGCCCCGCTAACAGGAGTGAGGGTTTTACAGAAGTTCCTCCCCTCCACAGCTAACCCTGGGTGCTAAAAGCAGCTGGATAAGCTTTGTAATCCTCAACTTTCAACTGACTTGGAGCTAAATTCAGTTAATTATCGATTTATTAGCCATATTAAGAACTGAAAGCAGGGATATCTGCCCTTTTAGCCGGGATTACCATCTTACATGCTCAAGGGACTAAACAGAAAAACCCGCAAAGGCCAGAGCAACAGAAAAGCCACTTATTTTCAAAGCAAATCCGAGGTGTTAGCTCCCCCAAAGCAACACGGAGCTTGCTTTATGTGGCAGGATGTGCTCCAGTTCTACCTCCTTTGAGAGGATTTCTTTCCCCATCACAAAATGCAAGGGCCCACAGAAGCACGCTAACAGCACGCATCTCCTCACTGAGGGCAAGGAACCTTTTATAAATCATCTGAGGGCTTGTAGTTGCTCTTGGCAGACGGGCAAACACCCTCCTTTCGTAATGCAACACAAGCAGAACGATGCAGGTCAGTCGAAGAGAAAACAGGTCCAAGTTGGACGCTTCCCACCCCAATTTCATCTGGCAAACTGTGCGGGCAGGAGCCTGGCCATGCAGCACCTACAGTGGGGGACTGCAGGACAACGCCACTGCCCCGGGCTAGCCAAGGGACCAGGGCACTACCAGCAATACCTCATGATGTTAATTAAGCACCAGAACAAGGCTGGGACACTCCAAGTACAAAAACCAATGTCTGGAGACAGACCCAAAGCAGTTTTCCGACAACGTTCCCCTCCCTCTAAAGTTACCATAGGAAGTAAAAGCAGGGAGCTCGTTCCAACACAATAAATCCAAACACAATAAATCCAAAAACGGAACAATAAATCCAAACGGAACAAAAGCAGTGACAGCAGACAGCCACACCAACCCAGCCAGCACCACTCACAAGCAAATCCACCAACAATTTGGCACCTCGGAAGTTGTAGGTAGCTCTACAACAGCACTATGCCAGGCCCCAGGTACCAGGACATTTTTATTTTTATCCTTGCAATCATCTATTTTCTTTTGCCCACAAAAATTAAATGGCATTTTGTAACATTGGCATTCAATTTGCTCACATTGCCTCTTGCAGAGGCCACAGCAGAGGTCATTCCACATCACGGGGAGCCGTTACCAAGCCCAGCTGTGGCACAAACTTACTGCACAAAAACGTAGCAGCAGCTTCATGGGAAAGGAACCAAAAACAACCTCCGTCTAGATTTCCACAAGCATATTTTCCCCCCAAAGTCTGAAATCTCCTATCACTTTTGGGAGGTTTCCTGCCTCAGCTGAAGACTTACCCTGAGCACACATTTCATCATTTGGAAGTTATTCCCAAGAACCAACTCCTGGTAATTTGCAGGTACTCAAGGACTGAGGCAGAAAGTTTAGGTTCACATTTGAAATTTCATCACAGAAATGTCCTATGCCTTAAAAAAAATAGCAGATACTCATTTCTTTGACAACACACGCAGCTAACATTTAGGATAGCATAAATGGCAACGTTTTGGCCCCAGGCTTTAAACTACATTTCCAGTGGAAATGGACTATGGAAGCTCCATGTATCGTGGGAGGTCAAGAGCATCCATCTCCCAAACTCCTACATCAGCAGGAGCACTCCTCAGCTGCTGTCTGCATTGGTGTCACTTTTCCAGGCTCATCTCACACACGTGGGCTGAAGGGTCACTAAAACCAGGATTAGGTATGGAAACATAACACCATGTTAAGCAGCACTAACGAGCTGGGAAAAGTATTAAATAATCACTTTCAATTTAAAGAGACTACAGATGGGACACAACTGGGCCTAAACTAAATTTTTAAAAAGGCAAAAAAAGAATCAGCCCATTTTAAGAAGGTATTTTGGAGAAGAATGACCATTCGCTTCAGTGGCTGCAACCACAACGGTGCGCAGCAGCACGCTGTCCCTGATGTTCCACATCCATCATTCAAGATCAAATAGCAAAAGTAAAAAATACTGAGTGGGGAGTTTCTTTGAGACGATTTGGAGCATTTCCACCAACAGAGGCACAGGAGGGGAAGGAGAGGGAATGTTTTAAAACATAAGGTTTCCCTACAGCTTACATCCAGGACAGACTTCCGCAACACGAGAAGTGCTGGAGATCAAATACAAAACCCAGAGCAACTCAGGTGGTATTTTTTGAGAAGGAAGCACTGCTGACGTGCTGCTAAACCCCAAAGTTACACTTCCTATCACGGTAACAGGTAACCGACAGGCAGGTCGCTGCCCGTGAGTGCTTTAGCAGCCCCGCTCCCCAGACCCGAGGTGAGGAAAGCCCCCTTACCGCCTGCTGGCAGTTGAGCCCGACGTTGCCCTTCTCCCCCCGCACCACCTTCATCAGGCAGTGCAGCGTGCGCCCTTTGCGGTGCAGGCCGGAGCAGTGGTGCTCGATCTCCCCCCGGCAGCTGAGGATGATTTCGGGGCTCAGGGAGAAGTCCTCCATCAGCATGCGCCGGTAGTCCAGCATTTCGCCCTGGCACTCGCTGCTCACTTGCCGACCTAAAGCCAAGAGAAGGAGACGAGATTTAGTCCTGGCGCCCTTCTCGACCTGGATTCTTTGGGCTACCGTGGTGCTGGAAGGACAGGGACAGCACCCACAAGATGAGCAAATCCTGATGGCAACCAGCGTGCCACGGCAGGCACCTGGGGACTAGACCAAGCATTGCTTTGGATCTTTTCATTTCACTGAACCTCCAAGATCACAGTTCTGTGGATAAAAAATGCTTCTGGGAAGATGAGGAGAATATTATGTTGGATCCCGCAGTACAGGAGCTGCTTTTGAAGAGCAGCTGAAAACGCTCGGTGCATCTGCAGCTCTGCTGCACGGGTTACCTGCCACCTGTACACTCCAGTGTGTGCTTTTAACTCTGGGAATGGAAGTCACCTCTGGTAATTTACCAGCTTGATACGGAACTGGAGGAGGAATCTGTCTGGACAGCATGGTAAATGCCTTCTCTGAGGAAAGGTTTTCTAGATCAACAGTACATATGTGCTCAGGAAGCCAAAAAAAAAAAAATAGGACACATTACCAGGAGAACATACTGAGCGTCTAGCTAACCAACTGTGGTACAAAGTTTACCTTTAAAAACGTTTACATCCACTGTCAGCTCTTCTATAATCCCATCTAGATAGGTTGTTTTGGGAATCAAGAGGAATGTGATGGCTTTTTTCTCCTCCCTAGCCTCCCACCACGCTCTGTTCACACGGGCACAGCTCCCCACTAACGGAGGCCCTACCACACCGCAGGGGCTCCCAGGCATTTTTGGGCAAATACTTGGGAGTGTGAGGGACAACAAGTGTTCCTCCAGGGCTGTGCTTCATGCCTGAGCCACACCAAAGCCTGTTCTGTGGAAGCTGAAGTCAGGAACTGAACAGAAGTTTTCTGTAAATCAGGAAAACACCTGCCCTACTGCAGGGTGAGGAAGAAAACTCTTCTGCAAACAGCACACATCATTTCCACATCAATCAGAAAGGACGAGCTATTCAAACTCGTGAATGCAGGCTGCTTGCAGAGGTACAGCAGCCTTCGCCTTCCCCTCCTGTGCCAGAGGCACTGCAGCACGCAGCCATGCCGCTGAATCATAAACCACCAGCTGCACGCCAGGGGAAACACAAACAGTTCTCCAGTGCAGATGCAGAGGATTAAAACATGCCATTTTTACACGTTATGGCAACTTCATGGAGAACCTTCAACGAGGTCTCGCTGTACAGGGGGGCCTATATTGCCTTTGGGACAGTCACTGGTGTTAAGTTAGTGTAAGCCAGAGATGTCTTAAGTGTATAAAGGATGTTCTCACACTTACCAGCCTTCTATGCAGCATAAACTAGGGAAGGGGTATAGAAATTAAGGCATTTACCCAACCTACATAACTGTAGAGGAAGAGACATTACTTACAAGAGGCACAGGATTAAGTGGAGGCATGGGAGTGAGCCCTGTCTTTCCCCGAGTGGTGATAAACAAGATGCCCGTTGTGTTTTAAACTAGCACCATAGTTAATGCTTACTGCACAGGAGGGGAAAAAAAAAAGAGCTGTTTGAGTCCATAGTGAATAGAAGGATTTGCGATTACACATCAGTCCAAGTGGGATTTACTATTTTGCATTTTAAACTTCTTGCCTAGGCAATAAAAGCCAGTGTCAGAGGCTTACTCAGCTATCCTCATCCTCAAAACACCGCCAAGGAAAGCGTCACAATGAGGAAACCTGCCTTTGGAACAGATGATGGGAGGTTACTTGGAGGAGGTGACCACAAATAGGAGCTGAAGCTGCTCGTTCAACGTCCAAGGGAAAACTTTTAACATCAACACCCCACAAGTGGCATCTCTCGGGTCAGCTCCACTCACCTCTGTGCACAGCCGACTCCAGGCACATCAGGAGGTAGGACAGCCTGGCCTCCCGGGAGCGGGGAAGGTTCTCCACGTTGCAGCGGTACTTCTTCAGGTCACTCTTGCAGGACTTGGCCAGTGAGTAACTGACTTTGTAGTCCTGGGCAATCAGCTTCTGGCGTGTGGTCAGCGCGTCACGGCACTGCAGGGGACAGGGTAACTGGATTAGCCTCCACGTGGCACAGCAGAGAGCTGGATGCTGCTGCCTAGGCTTCAGGCTGGGTTTTTAAAAGACTAAAGCTCTAAAATTCACGCGGTTAAGCTGGACTGCAGTTAAATCTGGCTCTGCTCACAGAAGCTGGGCGGTTAACAACCCACACAGGTCGACAGGCCGAGGGTTTTAAAGGCTCTCTTTTCAGGGATCCCTGCTTCAAACTGCACATTCATCCCGCTGTCTGTGAAAGGCGCTGGCTGGGAGCATGACTCACGGCAGTAACTGAGATCAGGCGCTGACATTTATCCCAGCTCTGGTACACGCTCACCCCGTGCCCTCAAGCAGCAACTTTTCCCAGTCACATTTACACAGCAGCAGGCTCTGGGGATTTGTGCCATCAGACAACAGCCAGGAATTTCTTCCCATTTTCCCACAAGCGGTGGGACTCACAAGGATGTGCTGTGCCCAGACCTGAGCCCAGGAGCTGCGAGAACAACCCTTTAAGCTCCCACAACACCAACGACTTCGCCTGTCCCACCCTGGCAGCCACAAAAGCAAGAGCAGATTTTGTGCCCCTGCTGCTCGGCAAACTGGGCCCTCAGAGCACCCAGCTCCCTCCCTGCCAAGCCATCTGCTGCAGCTCTGCCTGACCTCTCGACACCCTATATCCAGGCCTTACAAAGCCAGGCAGCTTAGGGTGGAAGAGACCCCGCAAAAACAGCCTCTGTACAACATAAAAGGGGCTAAGCAAAAAGAGCAGCCCGGTTTGGTAACCTGTCTGTACAGAATGAAACCTTTCAAGCCCTCGGGGATTACTCCCTCAGCTTTGGATTTGTTAATTGGAAGTAAGCTTGCAGATGGCTAATGTGTTTAAGGAAAAGAGTCTGATCACCCCCAGCCTCTGCACTGGGCTTCTTCAGCAGAGCTGCTCCGAAGAAGGCCTTACAGATTCCCATCTTGGTATCCCTTCAGTTGATGTAATTCCTTTTAATCCCCAAAATGCTGCTGCTGCAGAAATCACTGAAGGCACTGCTGCCTCCCTCAAACACCTACGCTGACACAGCTGCACACAAACTGCGTTCAGGACTGACTTTCCCGAACAACTTTGTTGGTGGTGTTGCAGAGCACATCCTCAGGATCAGCACAAGGAAAACTTCCCTAACTCAGCTGTGCCTCTTTCCCACGCACTTCCCTACTTTGTAGTCAGCCTCCTAAAGCCTTGAAAACAAAATAAAATAGACAGCTTCCCGTGCCAAGACATTTGGTCATTTTGTTTCTGACGTGCACATTGTGAGAGCGTTTACCAAGGCTCATACCCACCACGCGGCAGCTTCCACTTTCAGCACTTAAATCACAGCGCTCCCACTTCAGCTCCGAGCTTCCCTTCCCCAATTACCCTCCCAAAAGCTTTGATTTCTTTAAATCCTTCAACTTTAAAGGCTGGAACTCGAACGCAATTAATCCAAGCTATCAGCATGGAGCTGGGAACACAAGCGTATCAAAGCAAAGGCTCTGCTGGAGCGGCTGTTATCGGACCACGGAGGTGATGGATTTTCCCCAGCACGGGCGAGGAACAACGGAGGAGCCTGGGCTGACGAAGGACCCGACGGTTTCTGCATTAAGGACGTGTCTCCCTGAGACAGACACCTACCTTCTCACTCATTGATTCCTCAAACTTGTGATTAAAGAGGCACTTGTAAACTCGGCCTTCCCCAGCCTGCGTCTGTGAAGCAGAACAGCAATATTTACCGTTAGAGATGGGGCAGCTGATGCTTCACGGGCAGGCTAAACTACGCCGCAAGGGATTTCTTTTATAACCTTGAAAGATGTTAAAGTTAATATTTTAAGTGACAGTGATGGCTTCAGTGCTATTTTTTTCTAAAATCTGATCGCATTCAACCCCCTTTTAGCAAGCAGCCCGTCAGCAGACAAAAGCTAACTCTGACTGAGCACCACTCACCTCTGCTGCCTCCTCCCCATTCGAGAGGCTCCACTCCCCTGCACACCCCCGATGCCCGCTCAGCCCATTAACCCACTAAAAATAATGCTTGTTTGTTGGGCAAGTGAACTCAATACCAGATTTATTGCAAAATGACAGCTACAAGGTGCCTGTTTTCAGCGTTACACGATCTTGCTCAGGCTCCGCGCTAACATTTCACTCCCATTCCCAATGCATTCATTTTTTTTTATTTATTTTTACTGAAGGCTGGAGGAAACTACTCACGTTTTCACAAAATCTCTCTCTGTCGTCCCGGCAGGCGAAGTAGAGGTGCCGGTCCAGGTGGAAGTCATCGGAGGAGAGCTCGGCCACCCGAAGAATGGCCTTCTTGCACTGATCGGACACCTGCACCCGGGGATCGGTCTCCTCCGCCTCCTTCACCAGGCCTTTCTCCAGGCACGCCACCACCTCCCCTTGCGAGTGGGCATCCTGCACGGCAAGAGCAAGAGAGAATCTGTAACCCAGGCATTTACACAGCCCAGTGACCCGTGACGCTGGATTAGCACCGCAGAAATGAAGCAAGAAACAAACCACCTACACGCAGAGCTCAGAATTAATGACATTTACATCCAGAGAGGCAGCTGTCGGTGCCTGCCCCGTCCCCACACTTCATATATCTCCATCCTGATGGTCACCGTGCCATTCCCCCTTGCTGGGCTCTGGGTTTGGTTCAGTGGGACTTAATGGGATTGCCACCACCCGGAGCAGTTCACCAAGGCAGCCGAATTACCTCTCTGCCCACGCGGCTCTCTCTTGCCATGGCAACAGCAAGTGCCAGCATCATGCTAACAACATCCTGGGGGGAGATAAAGCAGTGTTTCTCCATGCCGAGGCAAGCCCTCACCAAGGGGGGTGATCAGGAGCAAAGCTAAAAGGGCCACAAGGGAACTTTGGCCAAACGCAGGATTCTTGGTGCTAAGGCCTCCAAAAAAAAAAAAAAGGAATTAAAAAATTCAAAGTGTTCAGTGGTAGGTGAAGTCTTGGACAAAAAAGCAGCTCTGGCCCAACACCGTACCCCAAGTCCACTGTCCAGCAAGCCCGAGGGAGCCCAAAGACAACATGGGTCCACGACCAGAGTCCACAAAATAAACAGAGCCCACGCTCTGTAATAGAGCAGGGAAGAGGCAGCACGAGGCTGATGAAGGCTCCTGGTCCCTTCCTACGTTTTTTGTGTGTTTAGGAGGAGATCCACACCCCCCTGATATCCCTATGGGTCCAGTTCCTCAAAAAACAGGAACACTTCTGGAATAGATCAAGGCTTCTGCACGTTTTTCCTGCAAAGACAACCTGCTGTACCTCCAGTTCCCTAACTCACGCCTCCGTGCCATGAGAGGACATTGCCCCTAAGCTCATGTCGGGCAGGCAGAGGGTACAACGAGGTCTGAACGTCTGCATACAACCGAGCCACCGAAGCTGGCACCGCAGTGACTGCTCAGGGACAGCTTTCCAGCTCACGCTGCCACATCGGTGAGCACCAGCAAGGGACCTGCATCCTTAAAACGTGACCCTGACTACTCAAAGCCAAGCAACCCTCCCAAAACTTTGTTCTGCCATTCCTCCTCCTTCGATTCCCGTTTTAATTCTGCCCCGCTGGGAGCACAGGCGGAATCAGCCCGTTGAAGTCATGAAGCAACACCCGGATGCACCGTCAGGTTCAGAGGGCTAAAAGCAGTTCCCTTCCTAAAAAGCAGAAAACCCCAAAACCACACTCCCCAGCCCCCTCCGTTTGTTTGGTTTTTCCCTGCAGTGGGAGCTGGCAAATTGCTCACGCTGGCCAGGAATCAGCACCTTTGAGGAAATTAATTCTATACCACCAGCCGTTTTAGGGCTGACCCCAACAGCAACCCGAGCGATGCCAGTTAGAGGAGCACGTTCACCGCATGACTTGAACTTGCCATTTACCCGTAACCACGCCAAACACAAACTCCGTTCCCCAAATCCTCGTGGTCAGCCCGAAGCAGTGATTACAGACAGGAGCTGGCAAGAGCAAACGCTCTTCTGGAGGGGCAGAAGTTGCCAGGTTTCTTCCAGCGTGGCCAACGTGAAATTAAACCCATTTTAACCAGCGAGAAGACACTGATTTATGGATGCAGGACACTGGGTGTTTACTGTCGCGTCCCAAGGACACAGCGTGTTGTAACAAATTCACCGCACCGCTTTGCAAACCATTTTTACGTCTGGGTACATCAGCTTGCAGTGCTGGCTACCCCGTGCTGCTGCCCTGTACGAGAGCAGGTTTCAACCACACCAGAGTGAAGTCAGACCCACGTACAGGTCAGCTCTTGTGCTGAATTTCGGCCACCGTGCTCCTTCAAGGGGCAGCCCCAAGGTAAGTCACCTCGTGCAGGTCCTGGCTACTTCGTCACGTGAAGGCACCGCGCTGCTGGCCGAGGGAGGAACACGGGCAGGGCTCGGAGGATGTGATTTGGAGAAATGTCAGCTCAATTACTACCGGCTGAAAGGAGCAACCTGAGTTTTCAAAGCTTAATTAAGGTAAATGCTTAAATGCCCAGCCCAGCCGAGCATCACTAAGCACAGAACACGAGCTCCTGGCAAGGTGAAGGGCCACCAGCTCATCGTATCTGTGCCATGCATCACAAAGGCATACAAAAATCCCACTCGGGTGTACACTTGTTGCCTTACTGAAGTGCATTCTAACTTCTCCCACCTTTTCAAGTCTTAAATACAGCAAATATTAGCCTGTAATTAAAGACTGTGCCCCCAGAAAGCTGTTTCTCTCTCCGACACCTTGTCACCAAAAAACCTCCACCTTACAGCTGAAGACCTCTGAGCGTTTTCCCCAAGTCAGGACTCCCCAGAATCGCTGCAGGGACCGACAGAGTCTAGGCTTCACTTCTCCAGCACAATATCGAAATACAAGAGACCAAATCTAAAAAAAACTTGCACATTTCTTGGAGCTGTTGCCTCATCGCTATAATTCTTAAAGAATTTCACCCCAAAGTTGCAGAGATCCGTTAAACATACAAGATAATTATCTAGGATGGGGTGTCTTGAAACTCCGCGTCATTTTATGAAACGATATATTTAGACCACAAAGGGTACGAACAACTTCTCAATACTGTCCTATGGCACTTGAAGCCACAGAAAAATGGAACTAAGTTCTAAATTCTTGCTGCAGTTCTTGCTGTAGCGAGGTGGGGGTTGGCCTGTTCTCCCACGTGCCTGGTGACAGGACGAGGGGGAATGGGCTTAAGTTGAGCCAGGGGAGTTTTAGGTTAGATGTTAGGAAGAATTTCTTCACTGAAAGGGTTGTTAGACATTGGAACAGGCTGCCCAGGGAAGTGGTGGAGTCACCATCCCTGGAAGTCTTCAAAAGACGTTTAGATGTAGAGCTTAGGGATATGGTTTAGTGGAGGGCTGTTAGCGTTAGGTTGGAGGTTGGACTCGATGACCTTGAGGTCTCTTCCAACCTTGAAATTCTGTGATTCTGTGATTCTGTGAAATGTGCCAGAGCAAACCTCACTTCAGCACAACGCTTTGAGAGACTTTAATGCTTCTGGCCAAAATTCAACCTCTGGGCATATGTCTTGGGGGAAAGACAGAATTTTAAACACCTCGTTTCTTGCTACTCTTTTTCTATCCCGAGGCCCTCCCCACAAAAATAGTTTAGGCTTTGCAATCCCTGTTTATTTTTTCTCATTTTCGGCAGCTCCCCCGCACAGACTTTATTCTGCCTGGGACCTGGCACCCGTTGAGCTCAGCTGCTCCAGCTGCACACTCGCAGAGATGACCTCGGAAAGTGAGCAGATAAGAGTACAACAAGCGGCACACAGGAGGGAAAACACAACCTGCCTTATCTGCACAGCACCGTGCTCCGAACAGCCTGGGGCAGCCCTGGGAAACCAGCAGCCTCTGGGCCCAGCAGATCTGTCAAAGCTCCCCCGTGGGGCTGGTTTGGGTGCCAGGATGGCAGGGATTGATCGTGATGAGGTGTCTCCCAGCACTTCAGCTGACAGCAGTGTCCTAGTAGCATTCCGTGTGAATGAGACTGAAATTATTGGACTTCAGTGATCGTCCAGTACTCCTGTGGAAGCAGGGACAGCGCGAGAGCATCCACACTGGTCTCTTTGTGGGTCTATTTCAGGAATCTGAAAAATACTATTACCTGGCAAACTGCTACAACAGATGTACACTTCTGTCCCCTTAATTACAGGCAATAATCAGCTCCAGCCTGGACATCCTGGTGAAACCCGAATTAGCACCAGGGCAGCTCCACGCTGCCATTAATTTGCTCCAAGCCCCTGAATTACTGGGAGTGGGAAAGCAGCGAGCTCGAGCTCGTTCTGACAGGCAGCTCGAGAAGAAGAGCTCAGTTACAATTCCTGATTTCAATTTCAAATTAGATTCCTATCACACAAAGACAAAGCAGGCTTTAAATGCCAGGAGACCACACTCAACATAAAGCACAACAGCCAACTGGGAAGGTGACCGAATCTGCTCCTAAACATTTCTCCAGGAACTGGGGGGGAAAAAAAAAAAAAAAAAAACACAATCCAGGCACGCTACGAAACTTAATGCTTTCAAGTGACACTTGTACAACCTTTCTTCTACGTCCTGCAAAATGAATTCTACATTCAGACTGAGACTTCCAGGCTGCACTTCTCGGCTCTTAGAGAACAGAAAGCCAACAAGAAAACGTGGAGGAGAAAGCACAGAAAGCACTACATCACAAACAACAAAAGCAGCAGGAACAGAACTCAATTAGGAAATAAAAAGCTAAAATAAAGGATAGAAAAGGAAGACGGTTAGCTAGCGGAACAGCTGCAAGAATACCTATTGAGGAGCCTTTTACAGTTAAAGCAGCCCGTTTACCCCAGCTACGATGATGAAGCTGTCACAGGTAATACTGCAGCCCATGGGCAGCCTGATGTGGGTGCAGTTAGCGGTCTAGCAGCGCTTATCTCCATAAAAACGAGACGCATCTCTTCCCTCATCTTTCTCCTCAGGTGTCCAGATCCCATTTATTAAATTCGCAGCTATGTTCAGCCACACAAAAGGCTAACGACTATTTCTCTCCAGGCAACTCTCAGAAGCTGCAGCACGGAAACAAAACCCCAACCAGCATCTGATGGGAGTAAATGAGATGCGATTTCTCCACAGCAGAAATGGGACAGCACAGAACACCAACAAAAGAAACGCTTGCACAGCCATTTATAGCTGTTCCCATAGCAGTACAAAACACTCCAATTGCTCTAAGTGCCGATGATGACAGCACAACAAAGGAAATCATCCGACAGGCTGCCACGCTTTCCCGAACCGCGGCAAAATATCCTGGGTTGGGCACCAAAAAAGCGAGGAACGTGCTCAAACTGCGCCAGCCCCCACAAAGAGCCGGTCATGGACTCACTTTGCCATCCGTGCCTGCTGCTGCTGCTGCCCCGAGTGGCAGGCACGGACCAGAAAAGGGACACGGGCTGCAGAAGTAACCCCCGTGTTAACAAACCTGCCAGCACGGGCAGACACGGCTCACCTGCCTGAAATCCACGCTGAGGTCCCCATCATCACCTAGGTCCCTTCCATGCTAGCACAACTATTTTGGTTTTAACTCATTTTAACTCGGTGACGCCACAGGTAGCAGGCAGACCTGGCAGCCAGGACTCCCAGAAACTCTTCCAACCCCCAGGGACTGTCAGAAGCACCTTCTCACGGGGGATGAAGAGACTCACGAGAGGAAAAGGCAGATGCTACTTTATGGAGAAAGCCTTCTCCAGTCTGAATCCACGGTGCCTGCAAGTTCCTCCCACTTCTACAGCTGCTTTTATTCCTGAAAACAAGGACTGTGCTGAAAACAAGTATTCTTGTGCTTTGTGCTGCTCAGCTGGGTCTTTGGAACATACAGCAGGACCTCAATTTAACACCCCATGGATGCAAAGCTGCTTAGAGCAACAAACATCTCAAACAAGAAAGACTCACTATGACAAGATAGCTTAGCATCCAGTTGTGTTGGTTTTTTTTTAAACAAAAGCATATTTATTACATTTTTTCACCTCCTCATTAATAGCCGATTTAACAGCCTAATTCCTAAAAACGGAAGAACTATAATTTAGAGAGCACTGTAAAAAGTTGAAAGGCTAATTTTAACTTTATTCCTAAAAATAAAACTTACCATCAAGAAAGGCCCTCGCTCATGCAGCACCACATAACTGCTGCCTGCATTTGCCTCACTGAAGTAGGGAAGGAAAGGCAGGGCAATGAAAATAAACTCACATCTAATAACCACAAACTGTTCTCTGCATCAACTTCCACTCAAGTCTCATTTGGCCCTGATTTATTTAGGAAAACCAGCACAGTATTAGATCAGTGCTACTGATCTGTGATGCTAGGTGTAAGTACCCTTCAAACTCTTCTTTTGGGGTGGACAGGGAAAAGAAAAAGCGAACAAATAGAAGCTCTTGAACCCCTCTGTCACTGCACATCTTACGGGTTAGCACAGGGTGCATTACCTTGATAACTTTCCTGCAACAGCAACGACAAGACTGTGCAATGAGTCTAGCAATAGGCGTGCTTTAATCTAGTGCCTGGTTTCATCATACCGAGTCAGGCCTGACAGAGAGCAATCCAAAAGCCAGCTGCCTACCGCCTCACCTGGGGTGCAGCAGGTGAAGGGAAGACAAATGAAAGTCGTCTCTGGGAACAGCAGCTCCTCAGAGCGATAAATGCCTATTTATTAAAAAGGAACTCTGCAGAATCAGGACATCCTTTGCAGATGGATTAAATACGCCACGGATTTTCTCAGTTGCAAGTAAGACAATAACACGGGTGCAGAATCCACATCATTTTCCTTAAGCGAATCGCTTTTACAACCCCATCGACAATCTCCATGTTCTCTGGATACCTTTTCTCCGGGTCGAATGCTGCCACATTTCAGGAGATTGATGTCAGCCTTGCAGTCGTCCATGAAGCCACAGATCAGCCGATAATCGCTGAAGATAATGGCTGTCATTTTAGTGATGTACTGATGGCACTGGTACTCGGTGATGTTGCCTCTGTGATCCACCAAACACGACACCAGGAAGCCTTTACCAACGGGTTCATCTGCACACTCCTTGATCTGTTAAAAGAAAAGAAGAATATCAGTACAGTGGGGCTGCAGCTACTGATTTTAACCTTTTGTTTGGTTTTTTAGAAGTATCCTCAAAGAAACTTGCATCCACAGTTTCAAAACCTGCTGGCAAAGAAACTCTCTCGGCTTTGGGTCAATTTTCAGCAAGTCAGAACACTTGAAAATTCCTCAGAAGTGAAAAATGCCTCATTTGTGCCAGTATCTGGAGAAAGAAAACGCAGTGACCTTGAGGATTATAAGCCCTCTTGCTCAATAATCATCTTTCATAATAATCACATTGAACCCCTGCAATCATGTGCATTTGTAGGAGAAATTATAGTTTGAGAACCTTTATTTAGAAAACGGAGCATATTACAGCATCACTAAATCACGCTCGGACCCCCATTAACCACCTGACCTCTCACAATATAGCAGTTTGGCTAGAAGTGAGAATGATTCAAAAGCCAACACAATATTTATCGAACTGTTTATAACTTGCTGCAAGCTGAAAATATTACTGTACAGGAAAATTCTCAATTTCGTTTTTATCAGGCTCGCAGGAACCGACTGTTGGCAGTAAACCATTTTACAGAGCGGTCTGAAAAAATAAAAATAAAAAAAAATCAGCGCTAACAGAAGCTGAAAGCTGCGCGGGGATCGGAGGGCAGCGTATGTGAGCAGACAGGTCCCCAAATTAAATCACAGCCTGCCCTGCTCGGGGAAGCAGGCAGCGAGGCAGGAACATCACCTCCAGAAGTAAGAGATGCAGGAGGTTTTGGCAGGGACTTTGCAAAGACGGGGGAGAAGGAGGCTGCTCGTCAGCTGCGACTGCTCCCTGAGGAGGGCTGGGATCAGGAGAAGACCCAAATTACAGACCTCTCAGCCCTGGTATGTCCACGCTGAAATATGTGCTCAGTGCTGGCATCCCATTAAGAGGAATGCTGGAAATTGAAGCCACGAGGACAGCACGCTTGACAGTGAGATGCTAAAGTCCAGCCGCAAGCATTTGTCAAGCAATAGGTACGTGGGTTGACTTGATTGCAAGGATTTGCTCCTGTGCAGATGCTGGAGGGCTCGTTGGTCCCAAAGGAGCTCTGACAGCAACCCAAACACCAGCTGGGCTCTGATACCTGGCAGGGGCAGCGCTAAGAGGTGCAGCGAGCCGTTTCCTCAACTCTCCAACACCACGTTGGAATCTTCACACTGCAAATCTTAATAGAGACACATTTCTAGGAAGACACTAATTCGAAGAAGAATTAATTCAGGGCATCCTGTGACAGACTCAGATGGGTCAGATGCAAGGAATGAAACAGGTCTGCCTCCACCTCACTTTATGAGGCCATTTTTTCCATGTAAGAGCTAAAACATGCAACATTTTAAAAAAAAGATTATTTGAAGGCAGGTGTAGACTGGTAGAGCATTTCGTATTTAATCTCGGGGTGTCGTGTGCCAAGAGCCCAGCTTTGGAAACAGCCCCGGAGCTGCATGGTAGGCCAAGCGGTTGCGTTATTGCCTCACCACTTCTAAGGCAACCAGCTGTAATTCTGGATTTAAACTAAGGCCCAAGCTCATAGCATTGCAACAGTTAAGGAAAAAGTTGGCATTCACATCAAATCTATGATTAGCTGATAAAATTTAAGGTGGGATTTCCAGAATGTACCCAGTTGGGATCGTCATCAATACCCGAATGACTTTTTACTAGGAATTGCTCTTCTGGTAGTCTTTTGTTCTTGATACGAAGCAATACTAAGACTCCAAGCTCAGTCACACAACAAGAGAACACCTACTTGGTAGCATCAGCTAAAGACAAATACTACTAGGCAGCATGTTAACAGCACACTGCCCGCTGTATGTTCAACTTCTGTAGAAATTCTGTCATAAATTAGCAGCATGGTTTATGCACCTGCCTCAGAATCAGGTGTCAGAAGATCAAACAAGATTGATACTTATCCAGCCTTTCTTCTTCCTTTCAATAAAAAGCACTCGAAGGTAAAATACCTGCAATTCATGCCATCGTTCACCACAATTTAAGCAGAACTCCACTGGTTAACACACAGCTGAAGTTCTGTGCTGCTCCCGCTGCTTTTAGACAACGTATCCCAGATTTAGAGGGCACCATTTACAGTGCCAGGCTGTCACTGTACAGAAGTGGTAATTACACAGACTGTTAAAAGAGCATTTTCAAGAATGCCTCGGTTGTAAAAATTCTGCAGTAGTCTCATGACATGAAACAGGGAGGGAAAAATCTTTCCTGTGGCTGCAAAAAGCGGGATCCAACAGGCAGTGCCTGATTTTGGGAGCTACCAAACTCCAAACACAACATAAAGCTTCCATGCAAGCCGTTCTCCTTCCACTGTTCAATACTCCAGCCTTCCGTGTTGGCTGTTTTCCTTGACCCTTCCTTATTCTAAATGCTTTATCACTCATGCTATTCTTACCACAACTCAGCTGGTGCTAACAGAAGGAGAAATGGGCCGTAGTCAGCCACGAGGAAACAGCAGTGGCACATCCCTCATCTATCCCACTAATTCCTGAACTTTTGGGGCCATGCTGCTGTTGACACCCTCAGTTTCTCAGACCTATGCATGTTCTTCTTAAATCAGCTGAAAATTTTGTAAAGAAAAGGGAACAGCGTAGTTGATCCCAACACAGTTCCATCAAACACATGAGGACCTGGGGAACCACAAAGGAGCCAGCACCTAGAGTGAACTGAACCTTTAAAAAGACAAGTTTAAAAATCATGCCAGGCAGCATGATTCTTGCCCCATCAGCTCCCCTGTGAGGCTGAGAGCACAGCCACAGGAGCTCTAAAATGAGCACAAGGAAAGACGTGATCAGGTCTTGAAAGCTGGGCTGAGGTGTTCTGATGCTGGAGACAGAGCACCAGCTCCTCGTGCACTCTAAAAATAGGGAGTTCCTAACAGAGAGTCCCTGGAGTATTTAGCTTCGAGCTTAGAAGAAAAAAATATGTTGATTCATGATTTGATGTCAATTTGTCTATCCCTTTTGCTAGCCAGCCAGAATCAAAACTAGCCTTGCTCTAAAAGTTCAGCAGAACCCTTGCTACACCAACCCTGCTACAGCTGTTGAGCACTTGCTGACAGGGACATCAGCCCATCATTTCTTCCATTTTTTGGTACCTTTGCCCGGCACCACTAAGGTCACGGGCTTTTTCAGCAAGAAGGCTGCATGAATTACACCCAGGAATCTGGCACATAAGGCAAGAGCTTACCCAAAACGCTGCTGGCACACTGATTTTCCGTCACAAGGAGGCAAGAAAAATCTTAGTGCCACAAGAGCAGCCGTGCCTCTCTTGGCTTACCTCTGCAATAGTGGACTTGCAGACTTCTCTGGCCACGGATTCGAACTTCGGATCTGTAGTCAGGTTCAGCTTGTAGTTCCACAGGAGCTAGAGAGGGGAAAAAAAGGACAAAATGAAGGTTTAAGAGCTTCCCGTGGATAATGAGGAATTGCTGTTTCGCTTCAGAAAAGCAGCAAACATCAACACCCCACACTGGTACCTTCGTCCTTCCACAGCACAGCCATCAGTGCAAAGTCTCCTTGACAACAACTTCTGTCTTTCATTTCCTCAAGAGTTTTATCTTGGACACATTCAGACTGCTAGAAATCTCCCTATAAGGTCATGAGCTGACTCATTACAAGGAAATACATTTAATGAAGATATTTTCATAACCAGAAGGGATCACACAATGAAAGCTGTAGCTTGCCACCTGCTGCATATTTAGCAATCTTTAGCCCACCACTTTCTGTGCCGTGGCTCATCTCCCTGACACAAATGCTTTACCAGAAACAAAGTCCTCGATACGAGCAGATTTCGTATAGAAAAAGCTAAAAAAGCCTAGCAAAAAAAGGAAGGGGACAATGCATTTGGTCCCGTATTCGCTTCCCTCTGCCAGGGGCTGAACCCAGGCAGCTTTTTGGAGGCAGACACAGTGCAGCCCTACAGGTTCTCTCCTGCTGAGCCGTTTCATACATTGCAGGTTGCTCTGCAAGACGGCTCAGGGAGGATGACTCTTCTGCTAGGAGCCAGAGATTAGCTCATGCAGAAGCCTGGATGCATTGGGTCATCCCGCAGGAATCAATCTTGGGCAAGTTCCACTCTGCAGACACACACACACACCCCAGGTCTCCTCCTCAGGCACCACAAAGTAAAAATAAAAGGCAGCAAAACCTCAGCAAATTAATTGCAGAGAGGTTGCCCAAGAGCAGCTCTGTTAGCTCATCTGGTTTCCTCTAGGAACTCGTTACATTTAAACATTTTCAATTAACATAAAGATTAAACAGTTTTTAAAAATTAATTTTAAACGCTCTGCCTTCACGGCAAGAATTAAAATGCTAAATAGTTTGGTCAAACTCCTATTTTGAAAAGCGTTGTACACAGAGGAGACGCAGGAACATGCAGAGACACGGGGCAGGCAGCTCCGCATCGCCGCCACGAGGGTGCAAACACAAAGAACTAGAAACGCACCATCTTCCACACCTCCCCTCACGGCTCTGAAGTTGTGAGAAGTTAAAAATATATATATATAAAATAACATGATTCAAGCCTATTTTGGAGGGTGTAAGTTGTAAACATAGAGGTTTAACAGAGAGGAGTGAACTAGCAGGCAGCCCTTGCAAAGAGCGGTGCGTGCCTCCCAGCCAGGACCAGAAGGGCAAAAATAAGGGGTGACAGCATCCAAAGGCACTCTGCGCGTGCAACCTCAGGCTCTGGAGGGCATCTCGATTCAGAATTGCCCAAGGAAAACATCCCACAGGCGGAAGGGAGGTTATGCTTGTGGCTTGACAACCCAGATTTTGGAGCTCGGCAATGTTTTCCCAGGAGATGACCAGAAGGCTGCAGAGAGGCAAAGAAAACTGAAGCAAGACTGCGTCTCTGTGGCCTGGTTTTCCATTTTTTCACCGTGGATTTCTGCTGGCATATGGGTTAAGCACCAGGTACACATTTTAACACTGAAGTCTTCTCTCTCTCCAAAATAAGACCTAAAACCAGAAGCCTGATGCGCCCTTCACCCACGCAACACAGAGTTACAGCTGCCACAAAGTCAGGCGGCACAGGGCTAAGGGTTAAATTAGAAACAACTGGAAATGCCAGCTTGTACAGCACAGCTGGCTCTTGCTCCTGGCATTTATCTTCCAATAATAAACCTAAATACAGCTTCTGAAGCACCTGAAGCAAAGACCACTGCTGATGAACGTGTTTGTCTGTTCGTGTCCATGGCTAAAAAATCAAGGATCCCGATAACGTGTGCTGTAACAGAAGGCCAAGGAGAGAAGCCAAAGGAAATGTAATGCCAATCTTAGCTCTGACCTTTTTTTTTTTTTTCCTTTTTCCCTGTAGTCTTGGGATTTGAAGAGTCAGCTTGATAGTCTGAAAACTGGCTAACAGTTTGCTCAGTGTTAAACACAGTGCTGCGAGGGAATCTGCTCTAAAACTAGCCAAGTGGTTCAAACTGCCTCTAAATATCACACCCTGATGGCATTTCCCAAGCAAGTCTAAGAATTTAGCAGCTGTGAAAGCAATACAGAAGGCTTCGACAGCTGAAGCTGAGAGTTTAAATTCAGCACCGCTCACATCTCTCCCAGAAGGAGCGCAGCGTATTGCTCCCAGCAACTCACGGGAACCACCCCCCGAGCGTAAATTGGGAAATAAATTGGGAAAGACGTCTGCTGTCCTCCTCCGACACGGAAATACAGTGTGTGGAGCACTTGATGTTCCTTCCTGCAGTCTCCAGTAAGACCGTGCTGGCTATACTGGGCTACAGAAGTCGCCACGTGCTCTTCCTCCGTTGGCCAACGACTCAGGGGTGTCCTGACCAAGGCCTTCTGCAAGCCCTGTGCCAAACAGGGAACGTGAGCTGTGAATGCTGCAGTGAAAGGCTGAATAAAACAAAAGAGTACTTACGTGGTTGCAGTCTGAAGAGATTTCGTTGTCTGGCTGAAAGGAGAAAAAAAAAAGGCGCGTCAGTTCACGGCTGCGTTTACCACGCAGAACAATATAAGCTCGTAGGAACTACCATATCACCAACTGATTTCCATTTGACACAACTGATAGGAGACGTTAGAAGCTGCACATGGTATCTACGGGCCAGAAAGACCGGAACACCAGGGACAACCCTGTCCCACCTCCGCAGAACACAAATGGCACAAGCAGCAGCCTTTATGTGACTACCACAGAGCCGCAATGGGCACGCTTGTGCTCAGACCTGCTTCCCAAACCGACAAAGCACCTGTAGGAAAATGTGGCCATGGAGTTAAGACAAAAACCCACCTTCGTGCACACAACTGAAGGACAAAGGCAGCCTAGCTTGCCTCAATTTGCCAGCCCAGGTAACTCTCTGGGAGCAAACGGTGGCGCTCCAGGGGGAGCTGCTGGCAGCGCCCTGCCTCCTGCTGATCCCTTCAGCCCCTACTCGTTGCCTTTCTGCTTTTTTTTTCCTTTTCCAGCCACCAAAGAGAGCTCAGGGCCCCAGGGACGAGGCAGAACCAGCCCTGAAGCTGGGGCAGCCCAGGAGCCCCTCAAAGCAGGTGTTTTTTCACCATGGGGTGCTCGCACCATCGCTGCTTCGGGGAGCGCAAACACAAGTCATGGGAAAAAGGAAGCACAGAAAGGCTTCCAAGCCCTTAATTACAGCCATTATTAACTAAAGCACTTACTTTGTATAGCAGGAAGTGGCAAAAATTACTTCTGCAGTTAAGAATTAAAACAAAGAAATCACCTGAAGGCTCACTGTAATTAGGCACGGTTTGGTCAGGATGTCACCACCCAAACCATCTCTCCCGGAGTAACCATGAACTTGAAAATTAGGGTTTCAAGCTTTGTCTTAGAGACTAACAGACACCTGTTTGGTACCCTCAGACTGCAGGACTGGTCCTCACAACAGAAAAAACAGGATGACACCCAAACTGCACCGTTTCAGAGAAGCACCTCCCCAAAGCCAACGCTATCGGGACTTAGGAGGCGATTCCCCCTTAACTTTCTGCACCCGTGCTAATCGCTCGGTGACAAAGCAAATTTCCAAAGCAGCCAGAATACCCTCAGTTGGCATCGCTGTTTCAGCCCAGGCCAGCTTCTTCATGAAATTCTGTACGTCAGCAGTGCAATTAGCCCATTGTGGCCAGGACGTATCTGCTGCCAGCCAAGCAGGAGGACTTGGGAGGGCCAGAGAGAGCTTTCCCAAAGCACCTCTTGGCTGCCTCAGCTCCTCCAACCTCATTCACTTTGCTTCAAATCTAGCAAAGATTAAAACTTTTTTCCTGGAAAGATGAGCCCGGGGAGATAACAGACTGGTTTGCACCAGCCTGGGAAGCTGAGGCAAGCTTTTCCTGAAACGCACGACATTAACATAGCAGACGTTCAAATACCCGCCTTCCCCGCGCTCTGCAGCAAACCTCAGCTCTGAAAAAACCAGCCTGATTTCTTTCAGTGCTGCTGGGAAGAGCAGTGGAAGCTCAACGGGACCCCAAGCGAGCCCTGCCTACACTCAGAGCTGAGTGCTCCAGCTCGCAGCAGCGCCCGACGGAGCCGGCAGCCCTCGGTCCTCACCTCCTGCCATGTGGGTGCAGCCTCGGTGGAGGAATGACCTCCACCTGGGAGGCAGGAACCACGGGGATAAGGGAAAGGTAAGGAGCAGACAGCACCAGGAGCTGCACCACATCACGTTTTGGGAAAGGAAGCCAATGGGGAGGAGGCCATCATACAGAGCAAGGAGAGAGAAGGACTCCGCTTGCACCTGACGGAAGGATTAAAGGCTGGTTCACAGCAGGGACGTGTCCCTGCGGGCTCCTTCAGGCTCTTGCTTTTTAGCAGTTTAGTTTAAGACAGAAAAAGCACTGCCTTGCACGTGATCAACAGCCCCGTGAACTCCAAAGGCTGGTGTGAAGCCCTGCCACAAGCTCGCCAGCATCGCCTTCCCCATCCTCCCGGCCTCAGCTCGCTCAAGGAGCCGTACCACAGAGTGACCTGGGCAAGTCCCCGGTACGATTCATGCCACCAGACTGTAATAAGCAAGTCAAGAATCCTAAATGTCCACCAAGGAAGAAACAAAGTCTTGGGAGAGCTCTGCACAGATCGCTTTAATCACCACCCTGACCTTCCTTTCCTTCGCTCGTGCAAACAGGAGAGCCTGAGGCCAGCCACGTGAGTGCCTTCATCCCCAGGTTTTAATCCCTCTGCAGAGCAGGGGATGACAGCAGCCGCTTCCACTGATCTTTTGGGGCCAGAGCAGCAAGCACTCATTGGAAAGGACCGAGCAAGCCAGGTGTTCTCCACCTGAACTCAGGATTAGGTTGCAAGGAGATTGGATGGATCAATGAGGAAAGGATGCCAACTAAGGCAGCCGCCTTCCCACGAAGGAGAGGGCAGGCAGCAGTCCGGGCAGCACGTGTGACCCGTTACAGAGCACAGCACGGATGGATACGCAGAAGAAATCAGCTCATGGGGTCCAGCCGGTGTTGGATTTCCCCGTTTTGACCTTACACAAATAAACATTTGTCACCACTACCTGCCGAGAGGTGACCCAGGGGTTTCTAACACAGAGGCTGTGGAGCTGCTCAAGGGAAAGGATCTGGGAGCTGCGTCCTTCCCCTGGGTACCAGCAGTCCCTTTGTGCCAACACACCCCGCTGGGATGGGCAGCTCACAATAAGGCAATTCAGTGCTCAGGTATCAGGGCTGAAAAGAGCACGAGCCCCGTGCAAGGCAGGGAGCGAGGAGAGATCCGGGAGAGCCGCCCTCCTGCAGACCTTCCCCTCCCCAGGCGAGGGCAAGGAGCGATTCTGCAGAACAGCCCGGGGGAACGTCAGCAGATACAGCAGCCTGGGCAAGAATCAACACGGCTTTTGTTTAAAAAAAGGAAAAAAAAAAAAGAAAAAACAAACCATCGCACAGCCACCCATGCCTCCAACCTGCTGAAACTTCCTGGAGCGCGTGCCAGCGAGCAGATGGCTACAGTAAGCCATTTTCACACATCCTGCAATCCTGCAAGAGTCATGTGCGATACAGAAGTTAAACCGGAGACAACCGGAGCTCCAAACAGACGAGCAGGCTTCGTAACTTAATGACACGTTTAGTGAGCAAGGAGAGTTCAACTCGTTAAGCCGCGCTCCAAACGCCCCGCAACGCCGAGAGATGGCGGCGCCAAAACCAAACCCGTGGCAGCGAAAGCCTCTCACCTTGATCATTCCCAATTTTAAAGGAGTTTTTTGGAGGAAGCGCAGCACCGGGCTCCCAGCTCCCACAGAGCCGGGTTATTTCAGCCCAGGTTTCACACGCTGCTTTAGCTGAGCTGGAAGGGGAGGGCCGAGCTAAGGGACCCCCTTGGAGCTATTTTCAGCAGTTCATTTTCGTACCCACACACTCGGCAGAAAAGCTCCAGGTGCCACGCACCCACCAGGAAAACCCAAGGGAGACCTGAGGCTCCCCAAGGCCACGGTGACAGTGGTGTAAAACTGCCTGTAGGACGTCCCAAAGCATTTATGGCATCAAATATTTTCAGGTTTGTCACGCCGTACTGCACAGAGCTGAGAAGAGCCATGCTGCACGCCAGTTCTTGCCTTGGCACCGCTTCAAAGGGCCAGAAGTTTGGACTTCAAAATGCTTCAAGAGATCAGCCCCTGCCAGAAAAAAAAGCTGACTTCCTCCGTTACTCATTCCCGAGCTCTCCCAAAGAAACTTCTCGGCAGAAAGCCGCCTGGTTGCTGAAAAGCAGCGCGTCCTGTCCCACTGCGGAGGCCAAAACCGCAGAGAGACGCCTCGATGAACTCCTCTGGGAAGCTGGCAGGAAGCAAAAACAGGCCTGGGGCGGCGGTGAGGGGCAACTCCCCACAGCATCCCTTCGGTGAGACTCTCAGCTCCACCCGCAGAAGCCTGGGGGATGTTTTTGGGGAGCCCCAGAGGCACACGGTGCCCTGCTCCCACTTGGAGACCCTCGTTAAGAGGAGGGCTGCAGGGGAGACGTGTGCCAAAAAAAATCCCGCTCCCTACGCTGCCCGGTGCTTCAGAGGGCGATTTCAGAAAGCAGCACGGAGCTGTGCAGTGCCTGGGACAAGCCACGAGGGGTTTCGGTCACAAAGAGCTGCCCACCAGCACCACATCCCACCGAGAAACCCAAGAAATTTGGGAGTGCGTGCAGCAGGGAGAGCCGAGACCCCTCCTCGATGACAGGGAGACGAAGCAAGCATCCACGGGATGGAGCCAGGAACAAGGCTGGGGAAGATGCGCCCACCCTAGAGATCATGGGGTGATCTGGGGCAGCAGGAGCAGGATTTTTGGGGATCCCCGGGGGGCTGCTGGTGCTGAGGATGGTGATACAGGAGCCCTGTAACACGCTGCCACCGCAAGCCTTCAGCTGCTGCTCCAGGAACCCACACGGGCAGAGCGTGTTCTCCACCCCGCCGTACCCTGAGGCCACCGAGGAGGAACTGAAAATCTCTTTTTTTTCATAAACTAAGAAATAAAAAAAAAAAAAATCATTTATGCAAATCTTAAGGTCGTGACCAGGACAGCAAGACTTCGAACAAGTCACAGAGGTTTTCCCACGTGCAGCAACTGCTCTGATCCCGTATTTATTTCGGTTCTGCTTTAACAATACTCATCTTCTGCTTCTTAATTAAATCGCCACTTCCATCCAAAAGCAGCTTGATGAATGGAGAAGTAATTCAGGAGATAATGCCTTACCATTTTTAAACGTTATTTAAAAGATAGAAACATTAAGATGCGAGCATTTAAATAATTACAGAGCTTATCAATTTAGTCAAGAAAAACACCAAGCTTGGCAGTGAAGGCTAAAATTAGCCACAAAATAATATAACCAGCCTAGAAAACTCTAGAAAGATTACTACAGCGTTCAAGCAAGACTGAAATTATTCAAATCTGGGCTTCTGGCTTATTTAAATCAACCTGCCTGGGAGCGACGCAAATCGTGGTGGTAAATTGATTTCCCTGGCGTCTGTTTCTCCTCTCTCCTGAGAGCCACAGAGAGAAAAAGGAGGGGAGCAGGAAGCCAAGCCGAGGCCAGCCGATGCACAACTTGCCAGGGGTGCTCCCTGCTCCGGGCCAGCCCAACGGGCCCGAGGTGCCAGCACCCACGCGAGCCGGGCGCGCGCTGGCTGAGGACCCGACGGATGTGCTGAGCCTCTCGGTGCCACGCTGAGATCCGGATTTTAATTCCTGGAGCTGGTACAACGTGGCATGGCCCACGCTTTAATTTTTTCCCCTTACTCGCTAGCCTTTGCTGTGCTTTGGCAACGCACGCCTGGACCTCGTGCGCAAGGGGACGCTGGAAACTTTCAGCAAGCCTGCGGTGCCAACACCTCCTCCGAGGTGAAAAAGGCAGGGCTGCTTCAGGCCTGCTAAGGGGCAGAGCGCGGCGTCTCACTGCAAAGCAAGAAAACACCGGATTAAATAAACACCGAGGGCATTTACCAAACGAATTCTGCTGGCGTGAGGCTTGGCGGGGAGGGGCTGGACCCCAGCCCCATGGCCACCGGGGAGTTTTACTGCTCGGGCTCTCCTTCGGCACCGAGCAGGCTGAATGAAGGTGGCTGCTGCCTGGTGGCTGCTCCCCGGGAAGCTGCGTTTTGCATCGGAGGAGCTCTCCAGAAAGGGCTGCTGGAGACATCTGCAGCAGCAGGGCAGTGAGTCACCAGCCCGGGCCTGATTCATCGCGCCCGGCGCTATTTAGGAACCCGAGAGCGGGACGCACGGGAGAGGTGGATGCGAGCGACGAGTCGTTTGAAGGGTCTAGATGTAAACCAACCTGATTTACATGCATTTGTTTCCTTTTTTTTTGTTTTCTTTTTCTTTTTTTTTCTTTTTTTTTTTTTTTTTGCCTGGGCAACATTTCTTCAACGGCACAAGCCCACGGCGGCGCTGGGTGCAGAGGCGGCAGAACTTTAACCCGGATGAATCACAATGTTTTCCTTGCGTTACTGGAGGAAAAAGCAAACTCAAATGTTTATTTTAACCCCAGATAAAATCATTTGGATTTTGTTCAACAGAATTCAACGTGAATAAGTCTTCCGAGGCACCGCGAAAGCAAGGTTTCCATGGGACTAGCAGCAAACCAGCAAATCAAAATTCCGCTCGCCTTCAGAAGACGCAAACAAAAGCCTTGCTGCAGATCCAAAGCTCCTTCCTTCGGTTTATCCCTCCGATAAAGGGCTCGGGGCTGCTTTATTGCAGCTATGCCAGGGGTTCGAGCTGACTGGTCCCCAGGAGAAGGCAGGCAGGGGCACGGAGCTGCCTCTTCTGCCGGAGGAAGCTGCCTTCAGTGCCCTGCGTGTTTCTGAGGGCTCCTTCCCAAACGCACAAGCGTTTTTCAGCTCAAACTGCTGGGCTCAATCGTGATATAGATAGCTAGAGCCGCTCAGCCAAGCGCTTTGCTTGAAAACGCCGGCTGCGATGGTAATTCGGAGGATTTAAAATGATACCACGGTAAGCAGCCAGATCAGCTTCCCTTAGGCCAAGCGAAGAAATTACAGCTGACTAGTTTTACACAGATGAGCAAGCTTAAAAAAAAAACATAATACGTACTCGGTGCTGGATGTTAAGTGAGCTCAGGAGCTTTCTGGAAAGCAGCGTTAGTAGAAAGACGCCTTACTGGTAGCGGGGAGCCAGACACCTGCACACAAATCCTTCCAATTACCGCTTCCATAACTCCCACTTAAAAAGCTATGAATAAAGACAAGCTGCAATTAAAAGCCTGAGCACACCTCCAGCTCCTCTGCTAACATCTATGGAGTGAAATAACGGGGGAAGGAGGGACAGGGAGGGAAAGCAGTGACCCCATCCCCACCTAGCACGATCCTCCACGCCAAATCCTTGATTTTTTTTGGTTTCATCCAAGGGAACTTCAGAGCTGAAGTCCATAGCAGGTAGCAGAGGTCACTTGGCACACGCTGGTCACTGCTGATGGTCGGTAGATGGCTGTTATTGATGGTTGTTCACATCACAGTGATGTTCTCCTACCACCTGAAGGCCAGGCGTGACTGCAGGATGAACGTGGAGCTAGAAAGCTCTGCCCCCGTGGAAATCCACAGCGGACAGGCCCCAGTTTTCATGGGGACTTGCAGCTCGCTGATGGCAAAGCTCAGACAGCTGCAGAACGCAGCGAGACCATTTGGTCCCACCCAACAGGCAGAGTAAAGCTGTTTTCCTTAGCAAGTAACACTCAGAAGAGGACTTTAAGAAATCCCCTCATACCAAAGTAGAACAAAGATCCCAACTGCGCACACGACACAGTTACAAAGGCAGCAGCAAGCTCCTGGGGGTGTGCAGGGGAAAACCCAATGGCACTGCCCTCACAGAGGTGCCTTTTTTATTATTTTTTTTACCCCACGCAAGCATTTAAGTCCCTTGCAAGCAGATCTCTATCTGAATGACAAGGGGAAAAAAGGTGCTGGTGGTGTGCAGCTTTTGCAACACCAAGGTAAGACCAAAATGATTTACGCACAGGTCAACACCGCTGCCAAAAAAAATAAATAAATTTATATATATATATAAAATGTATTATTTTTATTTCTTTTTTTTGGTGTCCTTGACCAGACCAGGTGGTCTTGCTCAGGGAGAAATTAGCTGCTGGGTGCCAGCCTCCATACAAATACCCCCCAGATTATCAAGTAATTTATGCAGGCATTTTTACACCTGTCATATAACTCGGAGTAGAGAAGAGGCTGAAGATATGATTGTCCTGTGACAATTCAAGGCAAGACAAAACCCAGAAGAGAGGCACTACACACCAGCAGGAAGAAGCTGCGTGTTCCTAGGTGAGGCAGGAACCTTTGTGCCTGGCACAAGAGCAGGGAAGCTGCCTCTGCCACGAGGCACACGCTGCTCTTCTGGGTGGAAACTGAGCCTCAGGAAAACACAGGCTAAAAAATGAGCATCCAGGGCTCCGCTGGCACCGTTTGGGTACGAGCCCAAGCGTGACACGAGCAGAGTTTGAGGCATCTGAAAAACAGAAGCAGATGGAGAAGAAACCCAAGAGCGCGATTCCTCCAGCGATTATTTGGCACCGAGATGCAACCATCGGGGTTTCCCCCCAGTAAAAAAAAAAAAAATCCCTGTACGATGGCTTCCCTTTTATCAACTACATCTGAGCTCAGATGTTGCAGGAAGGAGGAGATGCTGCCCTGTGTGGGGAGAGCCAGGTCCCTCCTCTGTTGGTGCACCACCACCAGCTGCATTTTGCAGCCGCACAGCTCCTGGCTCCGGCGATCCGGGGGCACGGCACCACGTTAGCTCCATCCCAGCTGCCCTCGGGAACAAGAGGCAGAGACAGAAAAGCCTCGGAGCTAGTTAAGAACTGCCACATTCAGGCATTTTTCACTTTACCGCACACGGACCAAGCGTTCCAAAAAAAACAACATTTTCAGGCTTCCTGAAGCCCCCAAAATTCAGGTTTATATCTGAAGCTGTAACAGGGCATCTACCAGCTTCCCTGGGGCAACCCGAGGCACCTGAGGATATTTTTATAACTGATAATCTACCAAATTGCCTTGACGTTGAGAGGCCGAGATGCCAAGATCCCACAGAGTGAGGCTTCTGGGGTCCTTTTGGGTGCATTTAAGCACAGCGATTCAGGCAAAGCTTATCAAAGCCCAAGCTGCAGTTTTACAACAATGTTGACTCTGCAAGCACAGAATAAACCCCAAACCCATAAAAGTCACCCTCCCTGCTTCTCAGGAACCCCTGGGGGTGGGGGAGCCGCTCAGTTGCTGCTTTTCAGATGTGAAGCTGCTCACGGCAGCCGCTGGCAGTGAAGGTGACACAGGAAAACCTGAGCTGCCACTGCCCTGCTCCCAGATAAATAAATGGGCAGGTACACGTATATATATATATATGTAAATACATATAAATATAATTCTGCTGTGGCAGAGCAGAATGCAAATCGGATGAAAAAAAGGTAGCCAATTACAGATTAATCTCAGGAAGTTTCAGGCCTTATTCTGAAGCCTTCACCAACGCGTCTTCCTGTGCTAAGACGCACCGTGGGTCTCAAAACCAAGAGGAACAGCAAAAATGGTAATTTGTTCCTTACCAGCGACACCAGCAGCTGTATGCAGAGCCCACAGCTTGCAGCCCGAGCACTCTGCAGGCCAGCACGGCGTTGCTGGAGGCATGCGGCAACCGCAAGAGCCCCCGCGCCAAACCCGACCTGCTTCGAGGAGGGTTATTTTGCTCTGACTAAGCTCCCCGGCGTGTCACCACAAGCGCCAGCGCGGCAGTTTCCCACAGGTTCACACATTTGCAAGTAATAATTGCAGACAAACGAGGCTTCTGCCCATTTGAACTCGCGAAGCCGCTTCTCGGAGCGCGAGCGCTGCTCTCCCGGTGGCAGGTCCGCGTCCTCAAGCAACCAACTGCTCAAAGACCACAGCCTCCACAAACCCGAGCTGTTCCACGGGGAAGCAAGTGCCTTATTAAAGCACGTATCCCTCTCTCACGCTTCCCAGCGAGCCGCCCTGAGCTGATCCCCGCTGCTGAAGGACGAGCTGAGCGAGGATGGCACCGAGCGCAGCCCCCGGCAGCGGGAGGACGGGAGCTCCGCAGCTACCCAAATAAAAACCACTTCTGCAAAAGCCACTGGCTGTGGTTTGCTCTGCAGGAAGGTGCAAGGACATCTGCCCAGCCTCGGGGGACAGGCACCAACCCTGCAAGTTCCCCCTGCTGCAAGATCCCCCTCCAGCAGCAGAGGCAGCAAGTCCCCAGCATGGCACAAGGTTATCTGGGGGAGCCCATCTCCCTCTGTGCCGCTTTAAGAACTGAGCAGACCATCACATGGACCTGAACCCCGGTGGGGCACTAAGCCTGCTGACTTCTTGCACTAGGACACCCCATAAAACGCTCAGCAAGGCATTTCTGGGAGGCACCACGGGAAGCCTCGGTGGAACCGGCGAGGTCTTGCTAACGCAGGTGGGGCTCAGCCAGCAGCCGGCTCTCCCTGCCCTTGGAGATAAGGAAAAAGGGAGTTAATCCATCAATTATCTGAGCTGAAGGCTTGATCCTTCTCCCCCGTCTTCTCTTGAAAGTTGCAGCGGGATGGGATTAGCAGAGCGAGGCTTTGTGCTGTCCTGCAGGGAGGCGTGCAGCTCCGGGGCTCTGCGCAGCGGCAGGCAGCCAGCAGCAAGGTGCCTTCATTCGGGTTTAATTCTCCTAAGGGAGACCTCCACCTGCTCGAAAGGCAAAGCACAGCCCGCAACAATTCTCCCGCGTTGAAGAGCCACTCATGCTGGCTTTTCAGAAGTCTTCCCTTATCCTCAGGCTCCTCCAGATGCAGTTTTTCACGGAGCTACTCCTAGAACGACGATGTGAGGACGCGGCACTGCCTGCGACCGAACCGGCCCAAACTAACAGCAAACTCCACAAAAATAACAAACTTCAGCTGCGTGGGGGGAAAACAGGCTTCTGAGCATTTACCCGCCTCACCCTTTCCATTCCTGATTTGCCCAGCTCGCATCAAAGATCTCTCTGAGTTGCCAGCACCAGAAACAAGCTGCGACCCCAAAACCAAGCGGGGTTTTATTGAACCTTAAGCAGATCGTGACAATGTGACTCGATCAACTGCTGCCATCCTTGGGGTAGGGGATGGGGGCACAGGAATGATGAAGAGGTAAAGATAAGTGATGTTGGATAAGGAGATGCCTCAAGGACAACGGCACAGCCCCGCTCTCTGACCATACCCACACCAAATTAACTCCTGCCTGATGAACAAAGCCTCTTCCTAAAGACGTGTGTATCAGCATTTAATGAAAACCTCAATTTTAAGCGATGACAAGCACTGATAACAGTGATATCCTCACCTCGCTGGCACCCCTAACACTGCTCTCAGACCCCAATCTCTTCCCAAAATTGCTGCAACGCCTCCGAGGAGCGCAGCCCTCCTGACAGCCGGCTTCAAGGAGCCTACAACACCCCAAACGACCCCCTGCAAGAGGCAACAGGCACCCCAATCCCCCCAGAAAAATGGATTTTGTTAAGTGCAGGAAGGAGCCTTTTGGTAGCGGGGGAATTGCCCCGCTGCAGCAGGGGCAATGCAGGAGGGCTGGAGCTGCAACAGATGCCAGGGATTTCCCATCTCCAGCATTGAGCAGTTAATTTGCATGCTAATTAGGAACAGGTCAGCAGGAAATTACAGCAGACAGCCTTCTATTGGGGCTGGGGAGGACATGGATGCATTCCTCATCCCACAGGGCCTCCAGCAGCATCCCTGGTCAGCGAGGAGCCCCGGAGCAGCCACGTGGGGACACAGCAGCTCCGAGACCTGCAGAGCAAAGAAACCCACCTGAGCCACACCAGGTGGGGGAAATAACAGAGAGGGAGCCTAAACGGGCCCATCCCACTCGCTGGCAGCACCAGGATTAAGGAAAAAAAGCACCAGGGGCAGTTCAGGCACCTGGAAGCACATCTTGCAACACCCCCTTACCTTCGAGCTGCCTCACACCCCACAATACTTGGGGAGCTGTGCGGAAATCAGAGCCCCCCTCAGCTCAGGTTTAGGGGGCTGATGTTGCCAAACCCCATAAACCTCACTCAGTGCTGCTCACCCTCACTCATGAGCCTTGCAGGCAGCGCAGCTTCTGAGATTTCTTTTATCCAGAGCCTCCGAGATTGATTGCTCGGAGTTATTAGAAAATAACCACGCCGATCAAAAAAAAAAGAGCCACGGTATTACCAGGCCGGGTCTCATTTATTGTATTTTTAATTTCTGTTACTGCAGAGCCAGAGGCAACAGGCTGGACACATCCCAGACACCGAGCTCCACGAAGTGACTGCCCTCGCCCCCTTCAGCCACCCCCCAGGGGGCTCCAGCCCTTTGGGGCACGTTGGGTGCCGCGACGAGCTCCAGGAGCTGCAGCTGAGCCAGGTTTGGGGGCCAGGAGCTGAAGGGTTGGGGCCTTCCCCATTCAGCCACAGGTCCCTGGGGCCGGGGACCACCAGCTGTGCCCCCACCGCCTGCAGAGATGGGTTTAAGGCCAGGAGCCAGCCCATCGCGGGACACCCTGCTTTGCTTTCAGGCACCCAAGAGGCCAAGGGAAAGCTCAAAATTCAATTATGTTATCGGCCAGGGAATTACACAAAATTAAGCAGTAAATGATGAAAATCCTGCGCTATTACTGCAAAAAAACTCATCGCTTTTTCTCCTATGAAGGCCAAAGGACCACGGCCTTTTCCCCACGTTCGCTGGGCTGCCAGCAGAGCACGCAGCGGGACCCTCGCCAGGCATCCACTGAAACCACAGACGGGCTTTGCCTCTTCCCAGAGGGTTTTTGCAGCACATTTCAAGCCTCTAATAACGCCTGCAGAAGTCCAGGGCCCAGCCGTGCTCTGCTCTCTCATCGTGCTGCCTTCAGGTGACGTCTCCGCGGGCTTCCTCCAAGTTCACGCAGGTGTTTGGGGTCTAACAATGGAGCTGTAAGGCTGTTTGCACCCCTAACCACCTGCCAGGCTCAATTCTGGAAAGCTCAGCGGCTCGGGATCTCTTCTGTCGGTGATCAGCTGCTGAATCCAGCGGGACCCAGCGAGGGTTTGGGATCTTCAGCAGGACCTGGGTGCTCGTGGCCGTTTCTAAGCCAGCACAACCCGGTACCTGGTTACAGGGTGCTCCTCCTAGTGCCTCCACTTCTGGAAATAAGACACACGCTTCTTCCCAGCCCCCTGTGCCACCACCCAAAGCACGGGAAGGGGGAAGGATTCGAGCGGTGCCTAAAGCCTCAGCATGCCCTCATCATCTGCTACCACTCGCCAAGACCTGGCGTCCACTGACACCAATTCACGCACAGGGAAGTGCAGAAAACCAAGTGTGAGATACCACCAGCCACGGCTCTGCTACGGGTCACCTCGACATACACACATGCAAATATTTCCAGGCTCTGCCCTCTGTTAGGGAGCCACACACACCTCCTGCCTCCTCAGCCTGCAGCAGGAACGTGAAGCAGGTTCCAAGCCTACAGCACAAAGCAGATTTCAATATATCTAAATATTGGAATAATCTAGGTATTTATAACGTTATTCAAAAACTTGCGTTCCCTCCAACTATCAGCTCTTTCAAACCCATTCCTTCATCCCCTAAAACTTTCATAATTCAAGTTTTTGGGAGCATTTAAGGCTTCAGCCTCGAGTACTGATGGCCTCCAAACACCTAAAGCCCCGGCGAACCAGAGCTCTGCAGACCAAGCATCCCCAGTTGTTTTGATGATATGCAGAAAAATTTAAATATATATATAGCAGATTTAAAAAAAAAATAAATTTGCGAGTAGTTTGAGGCGTCTCCAGTGTATTGATCAAGAACTTAATAGAGTAATTAGCCGGGGTTCATTAAAGCATGCTTTCCATTAGGCTCCCCAGTCATCTCATCGGAATTCATTTACGCGGCCGCGTGCCACAGGTGCAGAGCGCTCACCCCCCCCAGGCAGCCCCCAGGAGGGACACCTCGTCCTGCACCAGGGCCTCACCCCATCCATCCCACATGGATGGGACCAATTCCTCTCCCGAACTTTGGCTGCCAGTTCTGGGGCCTCAGCTCACAGCTCGGTCTGTCCGAGGATGGTAACATCTGAAGCAGGAGGGCCAACAGCCATTAGCAGCTCACTGCTCCTAAATTTAATTAGTTTCCGTGAGTCAAATCAGTTGCCTAGACCCCAGATGTGCCCCGATTGGTGTTAATTGTATGAGGTGCTGAAAGCTGTAAGCTGATTGTGCCTCAGCACCAGGGAAGGCTGGCCTTACAAACGGGGCTTTTGGAGAAGCACAAAAACCCCTGGGGAAGGGAAATCAGAAGCTTGTGATCTCCTTCCCTGCCTGCCACGAGACAAGGTGACCGGCTGAGAAAGGAAAAACCTAAAAATGTATGTAGTTAGCCCACCCCATCTCTGGTATCTCCGTGTTAGAAGAGCCCAAGCCAGGCTTTCGATCCCACACAGTGCACGCTCCTCGCCCTGAACGGCCGGACACATTCCCGAGACAACCCCTCCTTCAAAGGGGAGCATTAGAAACAGAGAACGGGGCTGCAAGCAAACAATTTGGGAATAAATGAGGCGAATCGAGTGCAGAAAGTCTTCAGGTGGATGAGCTACATCTGGAACCTGAAGGCCCCGCTGGACACACCGCGTTTTACCCCCAGAGTCTCTCTGAGCTCCTCTGGCAGCAGCTACATTGAAATATCCTGGGGAGTGCCCGCAGAGGCCAGCTCCTCCATACAGAGCCAAAAAAAAGATAATACTGGTAAAGAAATCCAAGCTAGAGCTGTTTCCCCTCATGGGAGAAGGGCAATCCCACAGCGATTTAGTCCCCAAGCCAACTGGGGGCTCTCTTTAAGTTACTTGCAACTCGCTGCTCAGCTCAGAAAATTTCAGCTTAGGTTCACTAACGGGTTTTGTAAAAATTAAACACCTTAAAAAAAAACAGCCCTTGATCACACGAAATAATTTGGGGTATGTCAGGTTATTCAAGCACGAGCGTGACCAGCAGGGCAGGCCTCTCCTCCACTCCATGGGCATCTCTCCAGGGAGCAAGGGCAATTCCGACAGCTTTTAGCCGTATTTCCCTCAATAAGAGGGAAAACTCAACTGGAGGACTCTTCTTGAAGACTCAGCTGATCCTACCCCTCTTCCAGGGCAAGGAGGAGTCTATCGCTTTGTCACCCAGCCAAAACCATTAAGACTTCAACGTAAATATTCCCGTGGCCGAAATCCCAGCCATGTGCCAGGCAATCCAAGCACTGAAAGGTTCTGACAGAAGCCTCCTATTTGCTTTTCCTCAAAGCCACTCGCTCCTTCCAGCCACCGTGCTCGTGTCATCAGGCCAAGCCCGTGACTTTTATCAGCACCAAAGGCCACCTCACCCCGTGGGGCACTACAACATGCTTCTAGGAAAAAAGAGAGACCAGGCTGGAGGAACAGCTCCTGTGCCTTGGAAAGACTCAATTAAGATTTGGCTAGCGTGGCCTCGGTTTGACACGTGAAAAACAAAAAATATAACAAATTCCATGTTAAAGGAAAAAGAAGAGCATCCACCTTTGATGCTGAGCGTGGCCATGAACTGAGAGGACCCTCGGCACATCCCTCTCTCCAAGCAGGAGCAGCAGGAGGGCACCAAGCTCATGTCTCCAGGTGATTTGGGGTTAGCAGCATACATAGAAGCAATCTCACTGTGAAAGCTCCGGGTTTGTGCCTGAGCACAGCACCCAAAGCAGCATTACGGGTGGGATCCACGTCGATGCGGCGTTGCTCAGGGCACAACAAAGCAGCCAGCAGCTCCCCAAACGCCACCCGTGGGCAGCGCTCCTGGAGCCGAGCCATCGCTCCACCACCTTCCAGAGCTGACCTCCTGCCTCACCTTGTTTTATGGCTTTTAATGCTAGGAGAGAGCCTGCACCAGGCGAGCAAAGAGCCGAAGGAAAGCCGTGCCAAGCCCCAAAAGGGCTGCTCAGAAGTGCTTCCAGCAGCGCGGCTCCCAGGGTAGCGCACTGCAATATCGGGCTGGCTCCTCGAGTTTATTTTTAAGTGCTTCCTGAGAACAAAAGTTCAGTTCGGAAAGGCTCTTCTGGCCCCATTTCAGAACAGAGCAATCAAAGCATATGAAATACCCTGCCTTAAACCTGAAACGCTAACGTTGTGAGGTGACAGAGAGGATCTCGACCACGTGAGTACCTAAGGGCTGTGGGTTACTCTCTTCCCTTGTTTTTAAGGTCTTCCTTTTTACTGTCCTGTTACATTCACAGAGGTGGCTTTTTGTTTAAGGCAAACCCCTGACCTCCTCACATCCCAGCCCCAAAGCAGTGGCCCAACAAGGCAGAGCACCAGGGTCCCAGCTCCCTGCAGAACCAGGAGCACGTCGGGATGGCAACCTTGATAACGCTGCCGTGCTATCTGGAGCCATCCCTGCTCCCCGACCGTAACCCACAGGAAGGACTTGGCCCATCTCAGACAGCACACCAGATCTTCGAAAAGAGGACCTGGTCTCAGCTGGGAGCTGCTCAGAGGAATGACACAGCCTCCAAGCACGAGCACTGGGTTTGGCGTGGACAGCCCCGAGGCAGAACAGACGCGGCGCTGGTCGAGGGTACCACGCACTGCTGCGGGCTGGGGTGGGAGGATTTTTGGTGATGGCTCGTTGTGTGGAGAAAAAGGAAGAGCCCCACACTTCTGTCTGGTGCTGTGTTGGGATTTCTCGAGGCAGGCTCAACACCACCATCGCTCACTGCACAAGACGCAGGGAGGACCCGTGCCATAAGTCAGCATTTTGGCTTCTTCTGCCGAAACAACGACTTGATCTGGCTAAGTAGAAACAAAACGAGTGAAGACGGCTGTCTGGAAGCTGAGAAATAGGCCACGTTACCACTTCCACAAGACCTTCGAGTCCTGCTGCAGACACTGACTCGAGCAGCCGTTCTCTAGCCACGGCTGCTGAGCAGCCCCTAACCGCGTTTCCCTCTGGTAAGTGCTGACCTGAAATCCTGCTGAATCCCTGCCTGAAAAGCAGGCACTCGCAGAAAATCCATGTTTAAAGCAGAAAAAATGGATTATTAAGGCTCCCACAAGACACCTCCCATCACAACCACACTACAGCACGGTGAATGTCCCCTGTCCCAGGCCGGCTGACGAGCCCTCCCCACGCAGTGCTCCACGCGACTCGTTAGGAGCACAGCTCCAATCACCAGCCACAAAATGGGAATTAGAGACTTCTCCGTGCTCCTTTAATGATGCTAACCATGACAGACAGGAGTCTGAGCCTTCGTTCACAAGGTTGGCAGCAAGAAAGGCTGTGCCAGCGTACCTGGTGCTTGTGCAGTCAGCTCCCGAGGCTTCGGTGAGGTCCAGCAGCTGTGCACAGCAGCACACCCAGCACGTGTCTCCAACACCCAAACACCACGAGCACTGTGCTTGCGGCACCAACTCTGAACTGACAGCCAAAAAAACAAGGGGGAACCCCAAGCGTTATGTGAGGAGCAGCAGAGAAGGCTTGGAAAGCGCGAATCCCAGCCAACAGCTCTCTCTGCCCATGCTTACTGGGGGCTCCAAGTCACAACTGGCCTGTCCAACCCTACAGTACAAGGATTATGCTGCCATCCACTTCTTTAGACCCACAGGCTTAAAGGACAGGCCACACGCAGGGACAGACACCAAGCTGATAACAATAACTCACTTTAAGCTTCTTCCAGACCTTCCTTCAGCTCAGCTGGAGACCCATCCAATGGAAGCTGACTCGGGACCGCTGCAGCAGGTTTAGGAGCCGGGCAGCTTTTCTTTTTTCTTTTTAATTCCACCACGAGTTTTTTGTAGGGCAATTACTTCATCCCTTCAGAGAAGGCACGCTCTGCTGAGCTTGCTTTGCCGCTCGCTTGGTGGCGAGCATTTTACCAGGCAGTGACCCGACGGTCTAGAAAAGCCTCAATTATCAAACTACTGAGCACAAGGAGGAGCAGTGAAGTCTCCTGTTAAAACCCAACGGATCTAGCACCAGATCACAGACAGGTGTTGGGGTGGGTTAGGCATTTTGTTTTAAAGCAGAACCCGGCACATTTGGCTGAATAATTCCACACAGCAGGGCTGCCATGTGGCTGTTCACCTCAGCTGCACCAACAGAGCCGGCTGCCACCTCCAGGAGGGACTCGACCTCCCCAGGACCAAAGAACTATGAGAAGTGTTTCACAAACACGCTCCACTCTTGCAGCTGCAGTAGCTGAAAGCACTGTGGGCACGTAGAGCAAGGCTCAGTACATCAAATCCTACCTTTTTGTCACTCCAGTTGTTCCTAATGTTTTGTTTGTGTCTCTGCCCAAAAGAACTGCAGCAAATAAACGTCCCCGTCCTGGTGTCAGCACGATTAACGTGCATCTGTCCCCATGCCACCTGACAAAGAGGCACTGGATGCCCACCAGCAGCCTTAAACCCCATAAGCTGGTGCCTGGGGAAGAGAGATCTTTGCTCCTGACCCGACCCAGCACCACAGGTACCTGGGAACCAAACACCCAAAACCTGAGAGGACCCCACGATGACAGAGCCAGCAGCCAGCGGCCCTGATTTATTTTAAGTGCCATAGCAACCAACTTCACAGAGCTTAAAACTAAATTAGAAGATCAAAAAGTTATTGTGAAGCAAGATTTCAAATGAAAAGGTAATTACCTAGACCTTTTATCCGTCCAATTCTTCCCCCTTTTTTTTTTTTAAATCAGGAAGAATACCTGCAGGGCTTTTTCAGAAGCAAGCGCGCACCTCCCAACAGAGCGAGACAAGCGGAGCCTACCAGGAAAGCGGTGCTCACGTGCTGGGAAGCTGCTCCATCGAGAACGAGCATCTGGACACCATCCCTGGACCAGGAACACGGCACACAGCCTGCCTAGGAACTCTTCCTTCAAACCTTTTGGTTCCAAATGTGATGTCCCCAAGGAGAAGGGGCTGTAAGCTGGGGGAAAAACCACCCGTACCCGGCCCTACTGCCACCACCCAGCCTCGGATCTGCCACACGCCTACCTAGAGGGCTGAGATGGTCACTCTGTCACCAAACCATGGCACGGCTCGCTCAGCTCATGCTTGGAGGCACACATGGGGACACATGGCAGTATAAAAGGGGCGAGGAGCCACTGGGCTGCTCAGGGATCAGAACCAGCCCATGCCGGGCTCGCAAGGCTCACTGCACCCCACAGGAAGCCAAAGGCAGATGCCGAAGGCGTCCCCATCACAAACAAGGCTGCTGAAGTGTGTTTAGGGTTTCACTGAAGGACATGACCATAAAAGCCTAAAGTAATTTGGGCTTGTAGTACCTGGGCACGTGGAAAGATTGGGGACAGAACAGAACCCTGGCTCAGGAGCCACCGGCAGTGTTCCAGTCTCACCTCCATCATTTCCTTTTGCTGCTGCTCGTTGTTCTTCCAAACCTTACCCTTCCAGATCCCCTCCTCCCGAGCCAAACCACTCCCCTCCTGCCCCTTTGGAGGATCCATCTCCCCTCTACAGGCTACAGGAGGAGGAGAAACCATACCGAGGGTCCAAATCAACTTGCACCCACCACAAACCACCAGGAATTCTTCGTCAAGCCCAGCCCAAGGCAGAACGCTACCTGGAGATCTCCAGGACAGGGACAGGGGCTTCCCCTCATACAGCATCCAGCTCCAGTCCCATCATTAATTCAGCCTCTCAAATTAGCTCAACTTCATCTGCTGGGAAGAAGTTGTTCCCCTTATGGATGTCGCAGTCCCTGGATCCCGTGCCCCACACGGGTGGCTCTGAACCAGCACCGGCTCAACAGCCCTCAGAAAAAAGGGACAGCAGAAGCAAAGCCCTCGGCGAGGCTTAAGGTACATCCTCCAGGTTTCTGATCATCGCCTTAAAAACAAATCCCTGCGTGTGCTGATGTCTGAAGCCGATGATCCTGCTGTAGGCACTGCCGGAGCAACCCCACAGAGCAAGCAGCGAAACAACCACCCTCAAGGCTTCAGGATTGGCCTCCCTTGTCCTTAACCCCTCCCCAATGCCAAAAGAGACGCGTTTTTCCCCAAAAAGCAGAGCATTTCAGCCCAGTTACCCCATCCCTGCCATAAGGTCGCTACCAAAGAAGCTCATCCCCCCCAGATGAAGCAGCCCAAACCACAAGGGCTCATCCCACCTCCACCGTGACCCTCTGAGCTCAACAAAAATTACTTTGCCTTATCCTGCATCAAAATTACACCGGTGGATGTGCATTGTCATTGCTAGCTCACACAAACACTTCATATATATATATATTTTTACAAGTGCAATGCTCAACAATCATGACACCGAGTTAGCTCACCAATTAATCAGACCTGAGATGCATTAACAGTAAAATGATGCTAAGAAACCAGTTCAGTGCTTCCCTGGCTGAGGTATTTCCATACCTGCTAACGTTTCCTACCTCAAAAATCAACAACTCGGTCATGCTTCAAATGCAAATCATCATTAAACATGAAAAGAAACTCACCTGGCAAATATGTGAATATTTCATGGGTTTCTTTGTACTAGAACCACCACGAAAATTAGCTTAATGGGCAGCTCGTAAAGGAGAGCTCCAAGCTGCAGCCTTCACACTCAGAGACAGGCAGGCTCTGAAGTCTCCCTAGGAGCAGGCCGGCAACGGGAATCGCTTGGAAAAACACTCTTTAAAACACAATTTTGAAAGACAAACGCACGCAGCACCCTGCTTCTGCTCCTTCCATGTCTCAGCATGAAACTGCTCAGATGAAAACAAGAGCTCTGATGGCAACGTTGAAGTAACTCCAAACAGCGACGCAACCAGCACGCAAATCACTTGAAGCAGAAGAAGAAAAGCACTCAGAAAACTCACCCAAATGTGCGTTTTGCTGATTACCAGGACGTTTAAGCTGGCAGGCTCAGCCCGCTCCATGCTGCGGGTCAGGAGCAGCCTCGCACTGCTCTGCCAGGAGAGGAAAGCTGGGAGAGCAAGGGGAGGTCCTGTCCTTGGGTTTCAGGCAGCTGAACCACACCTGGAGGGCAGCAGGTCCCCTCCAGCACCTCCTTGGCTTTGTAGAAGTATTTGAGATCAGTCTGATGTTTGTTTTTTTGAAAAAATTTTAAAAATACGCAGTGCTCAACTACCTGTGTTAAGAACGCTTCAAATCGACAGGCTACGAGCAACCTCTCGCAGCCAGACCTTTAAAAAGCAGGGTTTGGGTTTTTTGACAGCTCTACCTTGTTTCTATTTTATTTATTTCTTTTTCTCTAAGTTCCTGTTACACAGCTTCTCTCAGCAATCCCCTGTAACCCACCAACCAGAACCACGAATCTCACGATCAGCCAGCAGGGACAAGGGGAGGACGTGCCCCGAAGCGGCAGATACCAGAACCACACAGCCGTGGCGCTCACACAGGCCACCAGAACAAGTCATCCCGCTCACCTGCGGGCTACGAAATCTGAAGGAAGGTTTCACACAGCTCCTGATTACTCTGGTTTTAGAGTACCGTCGCTATTCTGTATCACATTATCAAGGGGAAAAAAAAAAGGTGCCGCTCTCAGTACTGCTCCCAGTTCCAAACTGGAAGTTTCTCCACTTCAGAGGAACTTTTCCATCGAGAAAAACAAAACCACCTGAAGAGCCATGAAGAAGGCAGCTGCCTTTTGCTGCAGCCCAACTTTTCTTTTTATTTTTTTTTTAAACCAGGCTCCAAAAACTTCAGCTTGTCGTCGCTCTCCCCCCTACCAGACGGGACTGCTACACTTCAGGTGCTGCCCACGCCAGCTGCAAGAAGTTTTTCCAATAGGGGTAACAGCTGAAACACCACTCGGTTCCTCAGCTGCTGCCTTCGGCACAAAGAAAACCCCCCAGGGGATGCCTGGCCCACGTGCAGCCCAACATTTACGACTCGTTTCGCTGAACAGGGGCTCCTTTGGGGAGAAACCTCACCCCGGGTGTCCCACTGTTGCCTGGGATGTCGCCCCCAAAGGGAAAGGAAAACCACAAGCAGGCTCAGCACCGACCTGGGCTCCTACCTGCCAAAACGAAGCCAGGCACCCCCCCGAGCCCCTTGAACTCCATAAAACAGCCTGACCATCCCGGCTGAGAGCTGCTGAACAGCACCGCTGAGAGGTCCTGTGCGCTAAAATGGCTGAAAACCAATAAGCACTGGGAGCGTGAGGAATAAAAAAAAAAAAAAAAAAAAAGAAAGAAAGAAGAAGGGAGGAGCCTCACAATTGGAAAGAAAGGAATAACAAGGGCTCGTCTTTTGGCAGGCGGCTGGCTCCTGAGGCACCTCCTGCAGCCCGGACACCCGGAGGGGCTCGGGGACGGCGCCGCCCTACAAAGGGCCCCGGAGCCCCCGGCATGGGGCGAGGTGTTCCTGCAGCAAACCCCGAGCACTTTGGGGCCCCGGTGGGCTCAGGCATCAGGGTAGCTGTTGCCAGCACCTCGCATGTCCAACGTTAAGCCCGAAGTTGGATTAAAAACCCAAACCAGGGTCTTTGGGGGGGGGGGGTTAAGCTGGGAATCACCACCGGTTGCCCACCCCAAAGCTCCCCTCGGTGACAGCAGCCATCGAGATGCTGCCGTCTGCTGCCCCCAAAATAACAGAGGAGAAACGAGCAGTTTTTCCCCCAAACACCTCCCCGCTTGCTCAAAGCCTTAAAACCGCCCCGGCCTGATGTTCTCGGACTTGACAGAAGGGAAACCAAAAACTCAGCACCAGCACCGCCCCCTGCCCACCAAAACCACCCCCCCACAGCCCCCAAACCCCACCGAACAGCGGGGTGGCGGATGGGCCCCGAAACCCCCCTGAGGCCACCCCACAGCAGAGGAACCCCCCCACGGCCCCCTCACACCCCCTCGGCGTGGGGGCAGCGCTGACGGCCCCTGCCTGCTGGGTGGCGACCCCCGGAGCCCCCCAGGACCCTAAAAAAAAAAAAAACAGAGACCACGGGAGAGCCCCCAGGACCCCTCAGCGCCCCCTGAGGGCCAGCAGGGCCCCCTCCTGGAGAACTCCTGAGGGCTGCAGCGCCTCGGGGGCCCTGAGGGGGCATTGAGGGACCCCTGAGGGACCCGTGAGGGACCCCCTGAGCCCCCCCCGCCCCCCCCCCTCTTTGTTCGCCGCCTCCCCCCCGCGGCCCGGCCCCTCACCTCGCGGACATCCTGCAGGCACTCGAGCACGGCCAGGTTGTTGGCCCAGCTGTGCTTGGAGCAGAGCCGCACCACGTCCTCGCGGCACACCGCCTCCTCAGACAGCTTCCAGCCGCCGCCGGAGCCCCCCCCTCCACCTCCAACACCGCTCCGGGGCCCCCGCGGGCCACCTCCTCCTCCTCCACCACCACCACCTCCACCTCCTCCTCCTCCTCCCACCATCGCTGCTCCTCCTCCAGGTCCCTGCAAGGCCCCTCCGGGCACCGGGGGAGCCCCCGGGGCCGGCCCGGCCGCCGCGGCCGCTGTGGCGAGGAGCAGGAGCGGGAGGAGCGCGGGGCCCGGCCCGCGGCCCCGGACACGTCCGCACGGCGCCATCTTGGCTCCGCCACCGCCGGCGCGCCCCGCACGGCCCGGCCCCGCCCCCCCGCGCCTGACGTCACCGCCGCGCGCCACGCCCCCTTTCCGTGTATGGGGGGGTGGCCACGCCCACTCGGCGCGCAGCCTGCGCTGTGGTGCCCCCCCCGCCTCATGGTGTGGCCGCCATGATGGGTGGCACTGCTGGTGTACTAAAAAGATGGGGGAGCCCAGCCGTGCAGCTGGTCCAGCCACCCCCTGCCACCACTGTCATGTACCTAAGCACCACGTCCAACCTCGCCTTGAGCACCCCCAGGGATAAGACATGTCTCCAAGTAGAATCCTTGAATCATCAGGGTTGGAAAGCCCTCCACATCATCTGGTCCAAACACCAATGTCACCCACTGAACCGCGTCCCCAAGCATCACGTCCAATCTCTCCTTGAGCACCCCCACGGATAAACCATGTCTCCAAGTAGAATTCTAGACTCATTAAGGTTGGAAAAGCCCTCCAAGGTCAGCTGGTCCAACCGCCCCCTACCACCACCATCACCCACTGAACCATGTCCTCATGCACCACATTGAACCTCTCCTTGAACACCCCCAGGGATAAACCATGTCTCCAAGTAGAATTCTACACTCATTAAGGTTGGAAAGCCCTCCAAATCACCTGGTCCAACCATCCCGTACCATTGTCACCCACCAAACCATGTCCCCAGGCACCACACCCAGCCTCTCCTTGAGCACCCCCAGGGATAAGCCATGTCCCCAAGTAGAATCCTTGAATCATCAGGGTTGGAAAGCCCTCCACATCATCTGGTCCAACCACCAATGTCACCCACTAAACCGTGTCCCCAAGCACCACATTGAATATCTCCTTGAGAACACACAGGGACAAACCATGTCTCCAAGTAGAATTCTAGACTCATTAAGGTTGGAAAAGCCCTCCAAGATCATCTGGTCCTACTGCCCCCTACCACCAATATCACCCACTAACCATGTCCCCAAGCACCACATCCAACCTTTCCTTGAACACCCCCAGGGACGGTGATGCCGCCACCTCCCTGGTGGCAACCCGTCCCAATGCCTGACTGCTCTTTCTGAGCAGCAATGTCTCCTCATTTCCAACCTGAACCTCCCCTGACACAACTTGAGGCCATTCCCTCTGCTGCTATCACTGGGTACCTGTGAGAAGAGGCTGACCCCCAGCTCCCCACAGCTTCATTTCAGGCAGTTGCAGAGAGCAATGAAGTCTCCCCTGAGCCTGCTCTTCCCCAGACCAAACACCCCCAGTGCCCTCAGCCACTCCTCACAGGACTTGTGCTCCAGACCCCTCACCACCTTCATAGCCCTGCTCTGGACACGTTCCAGAGTCCCCAACAGTCCCCAACAACCATCACCATGGTCCCTGGTCACCTTCACAGCCCCAACCACCCTCACAGGGCCCAGACAACAACACGAACCCCACCACCATCACCATGGTCCCCAACCATCCTCACAGCCCCAAACACCATCACGGGCCTCAGCTGCCATCCTCAAGTCCCCAGCCACCATCGTGGGCCCCAGGTGCCATCACAGGCCCGACAGGAGGCTGAGAGAGCTGGGGGTGTTCAGCATGGAGAAGAGGAGGCCTTGGGGACACCTCAGTGTGACCTTTCAGTACTTAAAGGGGTTTTATAAAAAGGATGGAGAAGGGACTCTTTACTTGGGTAGATAATGATAGGACAAGAGGGAGTGGGCCGCTGGGTGTGTGTAGGCACCAGAGCCCTTCTGTCCCAGCTGGAGCAGGACACCTCAAATCAGCAGCTGTGAGTCCCCTGGCTATGGGACACGTTTCTTAATGACCAATTAATTAGGGACAGGCACTGGACACAGCACCAGGAGCCGCCTCATTGCTCTGGCTGTTCTCAAACATCCACAGCGGTTTTCCACTGTGGCTTTCTGGTGGCAAACCAATGCTGCAGAAGGGGATGTAGGGCAAAGCCACTAAGCAGAAACTAAACCAAAACACCGGGACCTGGGGCCTGTCTGTCCTTCCAGCAGGCTGTGTGCTGAACGTACAACTCCCCAGGTCTCTGGGTATTTTTACAGATTTAAAGGAACTTTTACAGATTTAAAGAAATCGTGATGTTTTGCCACGTGCAATACTCGCAGGCCAGCTGAACCTCCAAACGTGGAGTCACAGCTGCAAGGCTAAAAACGGCACAAGTGTGACTTGGAGAAGCAGAGAGGAGGAAAGCAAAGCTGGCTTGTGGGAAGCTGAGCGACGGGCAAGGAGAGGAGACGGGGAGAGGAGAGGAGCTGCAGGAGGCCCTGAAGCAGAGGGGAGAAGGGGATGAACCCAGGACAACAGAGAGGGGGTGATGGGGAAGGGGACAAAGTGAGGAGAAAGGAGGATGAAGGAAGGCAGACGGCAGCGTGCCAGCCCCCGTGGCTGCTGAAATCGCTGCCACCAGCTCCCACTCGGGTGTCTTCATTTACAGCACAATCCACGTGCGCTGGTGCTTGCCAAAACGCTGAACTGGTGCCACTGGCAGCGAGAGCAGGGAGCTGAGCTTCAGGCATGCTCACGATCCTGGCAAAGCAGCCTGACCCTGAATGTCCCACATCAGGCATCCAAAATTCGTGCCCAGTTTTTGCTTTAAATCTCGTTGTGCCTCCATTCCCGTCTGTGGAACGAGGGTAACAACGTCACTCTTCTCAGAGGGGTATTGTGGAGACTCTTCAAAGACTGAGAAGGTCTTGGCTGTGCAGATGGCAGACATAGGAAAACCCATGAGAAAATGAATAATTGGATGCCTAAAGCTGTTTTTGACTGGTGTGTAGCATGGAAAACTTGAGGCCAACTATTGAATGAAGAAGAAAAAAACAAAATATCAAAGAGCTGCTCATTGCTCCAAGATGCTCATGCACAAGGTCTCATGGCTCTCATGGGATCTTGCATGGCCACACCTGTGGCCCCTTTGGAGGGACCAGGCTTTGTCCCTGCTGCCCACAAGAGAGGCCACTGCACCAGGATGCCCCTGACCCTGGATCCAGCACAGCTCCTGTGCAGGACCCTCAGCTTCAGGGCTGGGATTTGGCATTTCACACTTAGCGGGGTGCTGTTAGGGCTCCATCTTCCCCCCCCGGGGACAGAGAAAAACAGGTGCCCCCATAAGAGTCTTCTCGTCCCCAAAGCAGGGCTTTACGACAGGTGAGATGAGCCAAGCTCTGCAAGTTCTTACAAAGGTGATAGAGTTGGGGCAGAGCGATTTGCTCAATACCACTTTTGACAGACAGACAAATTGAATTTTTCCACCCCCACTGCATGCATTGGGTCAAGTAAGAGAGATTAGGTGAAAAGATATAAAGAAAAAAGCACACACAGAGACAGCAACTGTGCCCTCACGGATGAAAGGTGGAAGGAAATGGTGGTTGCAAGAATAAATTGAGTCAAAAAGGGGCATTTTCAGGGAGCGTGCTTGCTCTCTGCACCATGAGCAAGAAATTTCTGCTTTCAGAAATACCGCCAGGTTTCCTTGCAGCCTGAGCTTTGGCCCTAAACCCTCCTCCTGGCCGGCAGCCTGAGGCATGAGCAGCCAGCAACCCCAGGCTTGGAAATGAGAGGGAAAGAAGATGGAACAGAGAGGTCCTGAGTGCCTGCATCGCTACTCCCCACAGCCCCACAGGGTGGGTTTTAGCCCAGTGCTGCCAGCTGAGATGCTAAAACCCTGGGGCTAACCCCGACACTGCTGCAGCTTTCCTGGGCTTTGGCTGGCCCCCTCTCACAACTGGTTTCACCCCAAAAGATTAAAGTGCCCGGCCACACTGCGTGGCAGCCCACTGCGATCTGTCCGGTCACACACCGGCTTTGGTGCCGGATCAGCTGAAAGCGGTGCTGCAAGCATGCAGCTTCCCCTGGGAGCAGGGGAATTTCAGGGTAAAAAATATCTGTTTTGAGTTGTGTTTTGTCTCACAGGCAGTGTTCGCAGTGCCTCCTGCCGTGGCTGCTGCTCCAAACCCAAAATCTCACCCCGAGCACTGCAATGCTGCTGCAGGGGTGGATGGCAAAGCCCTGGCACGGCCACCCTGCAGCACCTGCAGTGCAGTTCAGGGATGGGTGAGGCCAGCCTGCCTCCAGCAGCATTTCCAGTCCTCCTGGAAAGCACAACGAAAGCTTCAGGACTGCCTCAGGAACACGTTGGGTTGGCACCAGCTTGCTGCAGGCAGCATCCACCCAGCCCTGCTCACCTCCAGCTTGCAGAGTGCAGCACTAAGGGGCAAAAGGGCTCGTTTTGGTGGCCAGCATCCAATATGGGACCTTCCTGACCCCACTTAATGAAGATAATCATAATAAAAACCCCGTGTCATTGACACCTTGCACAACACGTGCAAAATCAGCGCGTGAACTGGTCAGACTGGGAGCTTTCCCCAGTGCTAAACCAGTAGGAGGGAGCTGATCTGACCCTCACCAGGGTATGTGCTCACCCCACAAGGACATGGCTCAGCCGGTGGCCAAATTCAGGCACCACTAGGGCTCCGTGTGAGCCCCGCTATGAGGCTACTGCAGCTCCCCTGCAGCTGGCCCCTTTGGCAGCCCCACACATAGCCCCATTTTGCTGCCTCGCTTGCCCACTACTTGCAAAGGGACCAAGCTCTAAAGCAACATCTGGCCCCAGGATGCCCTCAGATCATAGCTCTGGGGGGATTCTAGCAGGCAAAGGCTGGTTTTAGCAAGTTTCTCTATTTATTTTTAGGCCTTTCTGGTCTTTAGCAGGCTAGCTAGCAGGGCTCACCATGGCCAGGATGCTACACGGCGGCTTCCTGGGAATTGGGTCACGCAACAGAAATATGGTGGGATGAGGAAAATTGGAAGGACAGAAACAATAGAAACAGCCCCAAAGGAGCAGCACAACGTGGTGGGAGGACAACGCTCTCCACTTGGAGCAACAAAAGCTCAAAAAGCTCTGCCAAATCTGGAGGGCTCCATCTCCATCCTGCCCCCGGGGAAGGACGCAGCCCTGCGCCAGGAGCTTTGCCCAGGTGGAGATACGGAGACGCAGGGGAGGGAGGTGGGTGAGCTGGCAGTGTCCCCGTGCTTCTTGCGCTTGATGCTGGGAACGCGGTGCTCGGAGAGCGGCTCCGTGCTGGCACCCGGGGGCTGCGCAGCTGGAAACACTTAAAAACAAAAGGCAGCAACATCCACCCCGCGCTTGGCAGCCGCTGGGGCCGAGTGGAAGTTATTGGAAAGGCTTTGCCCAGCGCCAGGGCTGGCTCCGGTCCTCCATCTATCGCAGGACCAGGAGGAGGAGTGGAGACACAGAGCCAGGGCACCGCTTCCTTCTCCCCATGCCCTCAGGAGCCCTCCGGAGTCGCTTTTTGACAAGAAGCAGCCCCGGTCCTGCAGAGATTCCTGCGCTCATGGGAAGCCTCCTCCCCAGCCTGGGGCTGTAGGGTCCTGCACACCCCGTCCCCAAAGGAGCATTTCATAAAGAAGAGCCCCACGCTCGCCGTGCCCACGCAGCAAGTTCACCAAGAAAGAGAGATTTCTTAGTGCATAGCGACATCTCTGCCCGTGCTGCAACCCCAGCGGCTCGTTGCGAGAGCAGCCCAGCCCCCAGATGCCACGATTTAAGGGTTTTTACCACCAAAGCTCTCAGACACCTACTGGCGTAGGGGCAGCGCACCCAAATCTCACTGCCTCGAGCAACAAAACGTGGCCCCCAGCTTCACAGAGCGAGGCAGGGGCGAGTGTGCCTCCTGCTCCTTCCCAGCAGCGCCTCGCCCTCCAGCTCAGCCCCTGGGGGAGAAGAAAAGCTCATCCTCGATCTGCACAGGGTCCAAGCTTTAATTGGATGCAGACCATGGGCATGGTGCCGAATCCAGGCTCGGCCACCAAACAGGGCTGGGGCTCTCCCTTTGCACGCTGAGTGCCTCCCTCCGGAGCTCGGGGTCCCCACGGCTTCAGATTTATGTGCACAACATGCACAGGTTTGCCCCACTTCGTCCCATCTCCTGTTGCAGGCCATGGTCTTCTCGTACCTTCACTCAGCCGCATCAGGAAACAACCAGAGCACGGCCAGGTTCAGCTTCCAAGGGAGTTGTGGAGAACCAGGAGACAACATTTCAGCTACAGCCTCTGTCCAGGGGAGCCTCACGCCTCCTGCACACAGCTCTTTATTGGGCCTGACGTGACATTCACGTTCTGCACACCGTTAACCCGTCTGCGCTTCACAAAGTGTCAGGAGCCCCAGGTCATTTCTGCAGAGCCGGGCGCTCCCCGCACTGACACAGCTCTGTGCTGCAGTCAGCGCTCACCTCTCCAAAAAATAAGAAGCCAGCACGTTGCAGCCCTTCCTCCCCTGTGCCACAATTCCTTCCCCATCCTGCCTGAGCGCCCGCTGCTGCTCCCAGTGTGATGCCATCCAGGTGGCTCGCTCCATTCCACCACCACTGCCACTAGCAGAAAGCCCAGCGTTAACCCCAAATTAATCATGCTTCACCAGGTGGGATAATCACTGAAGTTCGTTTGAGGCACTTCATCTTGAGCAGCACAGCCTAGACAGGGCCTGTTACCTGCTAGTTGCGTCCCAAGGTCACTTTGAGGATTAGATAAATATTTCAGGGCGTAGTTCACCACTTCCTCTATTTTTTTTTTTTTATTTTATTTTTTTTTACTACTTTTACAAGAGACAGGATGCATGCCCTTGGTGCTCTCAAGAGGCACTGCTACTGCTCCAAGATGTTATCAGTCAACGCCCTGAGCACCATTTTCCTGCAGGTACCTGAGCGCAGTGCAGTGCCAGGGCACCCCCAGGTCTCCTTGCCCTCCGAGTGCAGCTGATCTTTCTTTTTTAGCAAAGACGAGTAAACGGAGCAAGAGGCGTTTCTGCCTTTTCAGCATTGTCTCTAAATATCTTCAGATCAGCTCAAAGGGAAATAAGCGATAACAATTTTTGAGCCAGTCTGAAGTCAGTGCAGGCTGTTTACGCCAACGTGCTCGATTTTGCAGGCAGAGCAGGCTGAGAGGGCTCCTTGTCCCCGTCACAAAGCAGAGCAGAAGCCCAGGTCTGTTAAGGAATTCACTGCAATTAAAAAAAATAAATAAATCTGCTAACCTACATTAGCACAAGATCTTGCCCCCTCTCCCTGCAAACACAACCAAAGGCCAGTGGGATGCTCTGGTTACTCTGGTGAAACAAGACTCAGCTTGAGCTCCTCGTTTCGCCTGATGCATTGCCTGGCTTGAACCCAACTCCATTTGGGACACACGAAATCGCCGCTTCTCCTCCCTCCGGCTCAGCCAGAGCCAGGCGCTGCGCTGCCAGGTCCTGCCGCGTGTGCACGCAGCCAGGAGCCAGGCCCCAGCTGCAGGGAGCGCAGCGCTGCCCCGCTTCCATCACAGCCACTGCGGGAGCCACGGCCAAACCTTCCCAGAGACAGCAGCAGAAATAGCTGCAGAAAAGGCCGGAGGAGCAGCTCAGCCTCTGCCGACAGATCCTCCCCATCCCCGCATCGGCCCCTTTGACTCCAGACAGAGATGAGCGCCTATTTAATTAACACGTTCGACCTTTCATCAGTCCTCAGTGCAGACAGCTTTCTGCAGGCGAGTTAGGGGCTCTTTCCTGGAGCCTGCTGCGGATCTGTGACGAGGACAACATGCAAGGCTCTTCACATCTAAAATCTTTAAAAAAAAATCTCTCAAACTCCGGATTTGAAAACAGAGGAGATGAAGGTATCTCCCATTCATTTACCATTTTAATAGAAATTAAGTTCTTTTATTCCTGCAGGGCCATATCAAAAATAGATAACAAGTGCTATCTCAAAATTCAGAAGCTGGGCAGCGTTAGTTCCTTTCTTCCCTGTGTATATATATAAAAATTTCCATTTTTGGGGGTCAGAGTTAAGGGTTACAGTTGACTGGGCATAAATGCCTCAAAACAGTCAAGAAGAAGTACGTTCGTGGGGAACCGCTTGCTGCTCCTGGTTTCAGCCGTGTTACCAGAGACCTTCTCGTAACGTTCCTCTTTCAAGACCATTGTTAAAATGCCAAAAAGTCTCACACCGAGTTTGTTTCAAGTTAAAAGGCTGCCCCAGGTACGCAGCCCAGCTTTGCTCAGCCCTCTCCTTCCCCTGGGCTGATCAGAGCAGCGTGGTTCAGGACTCTTCCTCCACCAACAGCCGCCCCTATTTCAGCCTGAACCTCGGTGCCGCGTGGAAACATCACAAAGCACGAGAAGCCTTCCCTGCGCTGGGGACGCTCCCTCACGCTCACAAAATAGAGCACATACTGCTAAGATGCATTTCTAAGGTACAGCAGCACCAACTATAGTTGAAAAACACTTTATTTTTACAGTGTATAAAAGCATAGAAAGACTATTATACAGAAAAATACAAAGCTGAGCAGAGAGCTCAGTCTCGTTTGTTAGAGGTAAGACAAACAGGCTCATCCCGCACGCATCCCAGACTTCAGAAAACAAAACTGTGCTGGCAGTTTAAGTGGGAACACACTCAACCTGCCCACGACAGATGCTGCTTACCACAGCCAGAGGCAGAGCTGTGCCTGGGGACGTGTTTCCAGCACAGGAACTTGTCTTGCGGCTTCTCCAACATCCTTGCAGCTTCGCTTTCCCTACACAAAATGAAAGCTAAGTCTTGTTGCACCATCTGACTTGGAAATGAGCACTCTCATGCCCGCAGCATATTTACAGGAAAGGTGCTACGAATCCCCCAGACCTGGCCAGGGCTCGTACCCCGACACACGGCCCCACAGAGGCGCTACGGGGCTGGCTCGGCTTCACAGCAGCGAGGCTGCAGCACACGCACACACCGGGACAACCGGACGCTGCCTGGGGCTGGCAGCGAGGATTTAAGGACTGAAAAGGGTCACTGAAAGGAGGCTGATGAAATCCCTGAGTTTCCACGGTTCCCAAAGCCAAGGAGGAGGGGGGGAAGTCAGCGATCTTTTCCAAATTCTGGCCTGTTTCAGTGCATCAGTGTCTTTAAGGGAGGACACCGTGAACTGCAGCAGCGCAAGAATTACCTCCTGCTCCTTACCTTCAGTCCTCTAGGAGTCGAGTTCCCATTTCCCACCACCAAACTGCCCAAGTTTGCTTGGATGTTGGCGGTGGGTGAAGGGGAAATAGAGAAGGGGAAAGAAACAGGTAGAATTAAGGAATTACAGTGCAAAATATATGCTTATGGGGAGAGAAACAAGACAGCTCCACAGATTTTTCAAGCCCGTTCTCTCCACGGCCATGCCACGGGGCCTCTCCTCAGCAGGGAGGAGCTGCCAACTGCCTTTGCCCTCGACCGTCAAAAAAAGAACACGGGAGCACGTTCTCTGAAGTAGTGAACTCGCTTTTACACCAAGCATCAGCAGCGCCAGCGAGATGCCAAAGCGCCGCCTCCTCATCACCCGGTGATCACAGCAGGGCTCCACGCCAAAGTACAGCGGGAGTCGCGGGGCTTCAAGTTCCTTTTGTTTTGGCGATCCGCAGAAGAGCCTTGCGAATCCCCGTGCTCCCTTCACACGGGAGAAGAGTGCAGCAACACACGCTGGAGACAGGCCAAGAATTATTGCTGTGCTGAGGCAGCTTGCTCAGGATGACTGAAGAAAATTGACCAGAGAAGAAATAACGACAGGCCTAAAAGGAAAGATGGAGGAAGAAGGGAAGCGCCGCAGGCACCTGAGTGTCCCAGTTCCTGCTGACTGCCAGGAAAGTGCTGTGGCAGCTCCTGCCTCCCAGGAGCAGCATGTGGAGGACAGCCGAGCCCAGCCTGTTGCTGTGGGGTTCAGCAGCAGCACGTCTGGAAGCCCCCGGGGCAGGCACCGCTCACTGCCACTTGTAGATATTCACCATCTTCTCGGTGAGCGTGGCCAGCAGGTGGCTTTGGTTCACCTCCAAGGGGCAGATGTCCAGCACGGGCAGGTCAGCCTGCAGCTTCTGCAGCAAGGAGCCACTGCCGGCATCCCAGAGCTGTGGGACAGAAAAGGTCAAGGACTGCAGCAGTTTCCTCTCCCACCCAAAACGGAGCTTTTCTCCCTAAAGAGAACTGCCCCCCCCCCTCCCATGATGTGGACAGCCCTCATGTCTGGAGGAGGTTGTCCCTGAAGGGGGCCACTCCTGGCCATCCTTGTCCTGAAGAACTGCCTCTCCTTCCTCCCAGTCCCTGAATAAGCCAAAGCTGGCTCTTCCAGACAGCCTGTGCGCTGCTATTTGCCTTCCTCGCTTCCTTCAGGATCTTGAGCTCCACTGTGGCCAAGGCTGCTGCTGATTACCACATCCCTGACTATTTCTTGTTTGCTGAAGAGCAGACTTAGGAAAGCACCATCTCATCTGGCACCTCAGTTAGGGAGAGGTTCCTGATGCTCTCCAGAAACATTTCTGGATTGCCTGTGTCTTCCTGTGGTGCCCCAAGCATTAGGGAGGTTCATACCTGATCCTGACTCAGCAGCTCTCCTGCAGCCTGCTGCCCGTCCTCTGCACCTCAGCTGCGTTTCCACCGACTTCCTTCCAAGCCTTCTCCTCACCCTCCCTCTTTCCTAAGGAGCCCGTGTCCACCCCTCACAGCACTTCCTGCGCTGCTGCCCCACCACATCTCAGTTTCTCCAGTCGTGCCTAGTGCTCGGCAGGGACAAGGCGCCCACCTACATCCCTGTGAGACACCAGGGGCTCGCTGCCTACGCTCCTTTTGGTGGATGTGGACCGCAGGCTGATGTTGGCCAACATCCCACGCCATCAGCAAGTGGCTAGAGGCAAGCACAACACACCAGCCTGCACAGTGACAAAACAATTCCTACCAAAACACACCGACGCTGTGACTGCTTAGGTTTCAATTCCCTAAGAATTGCAATAAAACCCTCCACCCCGCTGAAGGAAACAGGAAATACCATGGCAGAATTAGATGCCTCATCGCCAGCACACACGAAGATGCTGCCATCGTCCTCCGGGCTCTGGAAAATGGCGTTCTTGGTCAGCAGCTTGCAGGTGGGCCCAGCACTGAAAGTCTGCACTGGGTTAGAAGAACACACCACGTCTTCCGAGGCTTCTGTCAGGGGGCTGCAGGTCAGTTCCATCATGACACAACGCACACAGGGGTTGTTTTTACCTGCAAAAGTAAAGAGAGAGCTTTGAAAAATTTATTTGTGGACTAACTTAACCGTAGGAAGACGAGCAACACCACCTCATAGCTGCCTCCTTTTGCCCTCACCCTTTTATCTATGTGCAGACACCCGTTACCATGGACAAAGCAAGTTCTACATTTTCACAGTGTGCTCAACCCCAAAGTTAACTGAGAAACTCAAATATCTGGGCAGAGCACCAACAAAAAAAGCCCACTGTAGTTTCACACTGTTACGTACTAGGCCTGTAGGTTGCGAGGCAGTGCCGCGTGTTGATCTCTGTCTGAATATCAATGCATCCTCCTGGTTCCAGCAGCAGGTGATGAGGCCGGTAGGAGTTGCCAGCCTTCTGTTCCCAAAAACAGGCTCCTTCCAAGGTCCCAGCTAGTATCCCGCCGTAAGGCAACGAGGCCGAGGCCATCCGGGGCAGGTAAGACAGCGACACCATGGGGCACCTGAAAGGATGATAGGCAGCAGTCAGTGCTGCCAGCTGTGGGCGTGCTGGCGTCCTGCCTCGCTGCTCAGAGCCACCACAAAGAAAGGAGCCGAGACAGGCTGCAAAACGGAGCCCCAGCGGGTTTGACAAAGATACATGAAGTTCAGAAAAGATATAAAAAATAAAAAATAAGAAGTTTTTATGTTTTAAGTGGGAATCAGAGAGCATACACCAGCTGTGAAAAGAGATTCACAGCTCTGACACCCCAGATAGGGGGCAGCAGGCTTCAGCAGTCAGCAGGACAGAACTTACTTGTGGAAGGGCCTTCCCTCACTGCAGGTCGCGTCCGTAGAGACAAAAGCAGCTCCCCCAGGGTGTTTAAAAGCAACCTGGTGTAGCCCAGAGACCCACCTCAGCCTGCCTTGCATCCCATCTCTCAGCTTGTGATTGTCTTGGCCAGCCAGTCTGCTTTGGTCTTCCCACTAAGCAAGTCCACACAGCTTAGGGGAAACCCCTCCAGTACACCCTTTTAAATCACCACTTGATTCCCAGTAGAAGAGATGGAAGCAGCAGGGCCTTACGCCTCTCTGCAATTTCTTCTTTTCTACAAGAAATGCTAAACCCAGCTCCAAAACCGAGCCAGTTCTACTGCTTAGTTGTAGGAGTGCTGGGCCCGCTTCTGACTGCTGCATGCTTTCACAAGATGCAGTGGCCAAGGAACCATACCAAGTTATGCACGTACCGTGCAACCTTATGGGAGGTTTCTCATGTCTGTGAGAAGTCTGAATTTTTGAGCAACAGGTTCACATAAAGCAGTTTAGATGATTACAATTGCTGTTTGATTTATGGAGGAAGCTGAGGTCAGCTTCCCACATACTAGTAAAGCTGAGGAGCTGCAAATCCTTATGTCATACCTGGACTTCTGAGGGACCAGTTCCTGGACGTGGGAGTTGGTGTCTCTCAAATCGTAGATCATGATGGAGCCGTTGACCAACCCAGCGTAGATGTAATTCGTGTCATCAAGACACCAGCAGCAGCTCCAGACAGGACGGCCAGTATTGTATGTCTGCACCACAGTGTTTGTTGCCAAGCTGCAGGAGAAAACCAAGATGTTGGCCCTTTGCATGAGCATCTGCGCATAAGAAAGCAGCATAATTAAGGCAACAAATCTAGCTTTTAAGTCTTGAGATTCCCTTGGACTGAATTCTGAATTAATTCTTCCTGTACTCCATATGTGAATCTGGAAAATCTAGACAGAATAATTGCTTTGATATTGTTTGTGAAGTAATTTACAATTCTTCCAGGCCAAGGCTTCCTTTTCTAGATTGATCTTCAGAGACTGGAGTAGGAAGCCTCAGAGCAGGGTCTCATCTGCCTTACTGGAAGAAATTTAAGTTACTTTTCCTGGAAGCAATTAGAGAAACCACGCTAGTGTAATCCCGTAACACTGCATATTCCTGACAGCACAGTGCTCACCTCTTCAGATTATGTCTCATTAATTATCTCCCTCTTTTTACATGAGGGGGACAATACTCATGCCTCAAAAGAAACCAGTTTAAACAGGAGTGAGAGCAAGTGGAGTAAAGACTGTAAAAAAACACATTTATAGTGTTAATTCTTTAGAAACTCAAGTTGGGGAAAGCTGAAGAGAATACATGGAGGGGCACAACTCAGAAGAGCAAAGTTGTCGGACTAAAATGTGTTTGCCAAGGGTGGTATTGTCAATGCAGGCTCAGCACAGGGAGTCTAGTGAGAGAGAGAAGAGAACACACGCTGAAGTAACTCTGGGTAGCCTTTAAAGCACACAGATTTTTCCTTGGGGAAGCCAATTATGTGCAGAACTCCAGAGAAGTAATTTCTCCCAGGTAAGTATAAGACCACAAAGACAAACCTGGCTGGTAAAAACTGACAGGGAGTTTTGTCTTAAAACAGCAGCTAGTTAAAAATCAGAAACATACTAACAAGAAACCAAACCTTGCAAAACCAGAGCTTTGGTGTTATTTTTAGACACCTACAAGCAAGCACAAGAGACAGTGACACTGTGGATGACTCCTTTTGGTAGGGTGACTAGAAAACCAGTAACCACAGAAGAAAGATGACCAAAGGGGGGCTCTTCTTTCAGGCAGGGACCAGCAGACGACTGAAGATGCTGCTGAAGCAAGCACTTAACTGCAACACGTCCTGGGATGGAGCACAAAGGCAAGAGGATCACAGGTTCTCATGCAGCCAATCAGGCAGTGAGAGACAGATGTGGGAGTCAAGTGTCTGAGCAGGTTCTGTGACAGAAAGCCTCTGCAGATTAAACCATGAAAAGAATTCCAACCGAGGAGGCTGGTAGCCTGACGTGCTGGCTTTATCATCAGAGACAGGCAGGTTGTTTACTTTTTACTAGTCTAACAAGCATTTCAACATGGCACAGGGAACGGGAAAGCAAGCATTTTTTGCATTTTTGTTGCAGTATTAAGTTCTCCTCATTATTTCACACAGGGGAAAGAATTCAGTCGTATGACACCCTCTGCCTAACCCTATTCTGACGGATGTGCATAAAGATGTTACTGGAACTCGGTGAGACCAATCAGGCAGCCAGCTTGTGAAGCAGCTCACACCTGAAGGGCAGCACAGAGCAGCAAGAAAACACTCATATGCTGAGAACTCCACCAGGACTGAAGCAATTTCTCTCTCAGCCTCTGCATAATTAGCTTCCAACCTGCTGCTTGAAGTCTCTGCTAGCTCTAGAGCCTCTAGCACATGCTCAATGATAATGCCTCATATCCCAGCTAACACCGAGCTCCACAAGGAGTTTAAGGCCAGAGAAGCTGACATCAGTGCAGGGAAGAAGTGCCCAACCCAAACAATCATTTCTGCTTGATGCCATGCAAGTTGCCATGTCCCACATCTCACTGCAGGAACAGAAAACCAAGCAGACAGTAAATTTCACATCTGTACACTTGTTCTCAACAGAACTGGGACAATCGCTGCTGAATGACTTGTTTGCCACCAAAACCTACCCAGGGAAGGTATCAGACAGGAAGCTCCAGAAGATCTCCACCTAAAAGACCTGAATGCAAACAAGTCTTCCCCTCTGTCAGTTCCTGCATCAGGAAGGATACACTGACTTCATCTTAGCAGCACCTTTTGGAAAGCAGAACAGCAAGCGCTACAAGGCATGCTTAAGGTGACACAGAACCAAATGCAGTTCTGCACAAAGAAAAAGTCAGCTGGGAAATGCTGCTCCCCCCCAGCAGGGCTCACCTGGTCAGTTTGAGAGTGCTGTCTAGAGCGGCGGAGAGCAGCAAGCCGTCCGCACGACTGCCAAAAGCCAGCCCCCGAATCTGTTTGCTGTGGATGGGGATGTACTGACTGCTCTTCAGGTTGGCCACGCTCATCATCTTAACACCACAGCCTGCCAGGGAGACAAACAAAGCAGGTTATCATCAAACAGACGTGCAAAAGCAAACTCGGCGTTAGAATTCTTGCTACAAGGGTCTGCTGCTTCTTGGCTGGTTTCTTCAAAGACATTCTAGCCTAGCTGGAAGCACACGCAGCAGAATTACAGGGCAATTTGAGAACGAGTGTCACTGCAAAGAATGGTTACAGGTGAACTTCACCTACATGTCACAAAGCCTCCGTACAGAGAGGAATTCCTCAGCTCCAAAAAGCTGGAAAAGTAAGGCCAGCTGAAGGCAGAAAACAATGCCGTTACGCCTATAGATAAGGCACATTAACCTGTGAGCCATTAACCAAATAAAGTAAGTTTCATCATCCAGAAAGCATGCAAGTGCTTCGCAAATAGTCTCTCAGACTCCTAATGCCACATCTCCTTCATCCAACAGGAAGCTGGCGCAGGCCCAGCTGTCAGCTCGCTTGCCCCTGGCCCTAACATGACAGGCACAGGGCTGCCCAGGACTCCTCGGCTTCCTATTCCCCCCACTGGGAGACAGGGCTCCAACACTTATATTAAAAGCTTTTTTTTTTCTTTTTATTTTTTTTTGAGGAGTTTGTTGACAGACCAGCTGCACGTGGGTCAAGCCACCTACTGAGCGCGGAGCAATGTTTCTCACTCAAGCTCTGGAAGCTTCTCTGCCTGCCCTGGCGTGCTGACCTCTCATTCTGTCTCGCTCCCCTTTGCCAGGAGCATCACACACGCCTGTCACCTTCCTGCAGATGTGGCACTTGAGCAGAGGAGCCCAAGATCCTCTGCTAGGATCCTGCTGGCGAAGTGAGGGGGGGAGACAGATCACCTTGCCAGGCAGAAGCTACCGAAGCAGAGATGAACCAGGGGGAATCTTAGGAGCATCCCCAGCTTATAAGGCACGTGGAAAGGTCAAGCCAGAGGAGGGAGCAAGCAGAAAACACGTTTCACTTTTGTAAGCCTCCAAATGTCCCCTACAAGCCCCCAAATCTTGGCTCGCTTCTTTACCAGGAATAAAAGTAGACTGTGGAGAAGGCTGCGACACCACGAGACAGCCCAGCGAGTCGCAGTATGCCATCACTCTGCAGTTCCCTGCCTGAGACACCAGGAAGGCCTTCTCCAGGTGGTACTTGCGCTGGCTCTGGCTGCAGGGGAGGCCGCCTGGGAAGCCGGTGCGGAAGCTGCCAGGTTGCTGAGAAGCACTCACGCTGTGCTGGGCCACCAGAGCCTTCAGCTCCTGCAAGGAAAAAGACCTCAGAAAGCTTTAGTACTCCTCTGGAGACCCTGTGCCACCCGTCCCAGGTGCTCCGAGGGTCCTCATTCTCCGACAAGGAGGGAGGATCCGGGCAGCTCCACTTCCACGCTGTCCCTGAAGCGCTGGGTTTCCACGTCCCCTGGCTGCGAGAACAACAAAATCACTCAGCAGGCTCTGCAGGCGCTGGTAGAATCTTCTCCGAGTCCGTTACTGGATGTATCAGACCCCATGAAGAGAGGGCTCTCGGGCAACAGATAAAAGCCAGTAACAATTATTACCAGATCAATGCTGTTTAGAAGAGAACAAGCTGCCAAGTATCGCATGCCGCTCAACCGCAAGAGACAGTCAATTAGAAGCATTTTCCAGAATTTCCAGAATGCCTCCCCCCACCCCAAAGGCCCCAGTTTCAACGCAGACTGACTTGTTTCCTGCAACACCCTCTATTTAATGAGGATGACCCTGTTCTTGTAAACCCCGGCCGGCAAATTCCAGGAACAACAACTCTCCAGGGCTCCAGCCTCGTTTTCTGCTTCCTCCCCCCCTCTCCCTCAGCTGAAGCGTGCTCAAGGATGCTCGCCAGAGCCTTTGCCAAGGACAGCTTCCACCAGAGCATCAGCAACAAGCAAGGTGTTCCTAGAGTTCCTCCTTCCTCAGAGATCTTCAGGGTGAAGTGGCAATGGGAGGAGCAGCACTTTTTGGTGAATTTGAGCCACGGCCAACGACAACGTCCCCAGAAAGCGTCCTGACCAAGTGGGCGTGCTCCAAGAGCACACGCCAGGCAGTGCAGTGCCCCAGGGCATCACAGGGAGCGTACACACACACGGAAAATTGCTACTTGCTTTCTGTTGTCTGAGCAACATAGATTAAGCTTCAAATACTCCATAATTTTTAAACGATTAAGGGCCACGGGAGTGATATTAGGGACGTATTAGTAGGTTGCGAGCTAGCTTCAATATTGAAGCAGCCACCACCACTTAACTCACACCGAAGCAAAGGCAACAAACCTCAGAGAGGGAAGACCAGAGATCAAGCTCTGCGTTATCAGTTGTCATCGAGCCCTGCAACTTTGGAAAACGGCTCAAGAGGAGAGCAACTCCGGTATTTTCCAGAGGTCTGATCTGTTTTGCATCAAACACCTTCCAAATTCACCAAGGGAATAAAAAAAGGACTTGAAGACTCAAGATGATCCCATTTGAGCAAAGACAAAACGTGGGGAGGAAGCAGGGGTACAGAGGGTGCCAGAACGCTTACAGTCTAACCTGTAGCTTCAGGCTTAGAGTGAGGAGGCAGTGAAAACACAAGGAACTTCCAAGAAAGCAACTTCTAATCAAAAAACTAATAAGCTCCATTTCTTAAAGGCAGGAGGGTGCCACTACCACTGAGCATGAGAAGAGATTAAAATTATTTGTTGCTCTGGGGAGTTTGTAAAGCTCTCCTTGCCACCTGCACTCAACATTTACATTTTGACATGAGATATTCATTAAGGCAGGCAGTTAAAAACTGTCAGTGCAGCGTACAGCAGCTAAACACAGCAGACAGAGCCAGCAGAACCAGGGAGTCTTACTGGAGACACATCGCCAAGGTGACCAGAAGCATTGCACCAAAAACCAAACCCCGCTAACTGCGCTCAGGATGCCCTTTTGGCAGCAGAAGCTGATGCATCCTCTGAAATGTTCTGAAGACTTCTCCCGGCTCCTGCTGTTGCCTGAGGGCCTGGAGGACACGTTCATCCCTGCACACACACCCTGAGTGCTTCCTAGATCCCAGCTTACTGCTATGATGAGTGAACTGTCACACGGGTCAGGGAAAGAAGGGGATATAGAGCCAAGTACTTCCTGAGGAGCATGCACGAGGAGCAGAAACAGGAGAGGACAGAACAAGAAAGAAAACAACCAGCTGCAGCCAGCTTTCTGTGGTGGATTGGGTTACAGTGGCAGCAGCCGACCCAAAGCCTACAGACAAAGGCAGTTATCAGATGACAGCCACCCTCTGGCTGCGCTCCCACAGACCTCTGAGAGAAGTCACGCCTGCCATCCCGCACTACAGCCTCAGCCTTGCATTTAACAGAGATAAACGCGTGACCCCACAACCTCCAGCTGCAGCGCAGCACTGCAGGCATTGAACCTGAACCAAGGGAGGCTGGAAACAGCATTTTAATTGGCCTCACTGCAAGCAGCAGCTGAAGGAAACACCAGCTTTTCTTACCACCCATAGATCTTCCCCCGACACCCACTGCAGGTGAACAAAGATCACAAAGGTGAAAGATTTTTTTTTTAATGAAATGTAACAATTACCCTAACATTTTTCCAAAGTTATTAGGTTGGCATTTTTATTGCTGTCTTGACATCCAATTCCTTTTGGTTGCTCTACAGCCTAGAGAGCTTACACTGAGAACTGTAGCAGATTCAGGAAGCGTACAGCAGCGGTTCACGTCTGTTTCCCAGGATCTTGGTGCTCACAAGGGAAAAACCAGGCAAAAGCCAGGCTTCAGCAGCACTGTTCCCAAAATGTTCAAGTCTTTGCCCACCACACAGCACAGAGCTCTCACCAGCGTTGTTTCTGCATGTGAACATGCTGCGTGTGCTGTGCTTTTTCCCCAGTTTTGGTTAGTTATCCTCTCGCCATGCAACTGCAAGTTGCTTTGCTCATATTTTGATATAGCTAAAGACAAAGATAGCCCTTTTCTAGACTAATTCATCTTAAACACTTCATTAACAAAGCTGAAGCCAGTTCATCTTTGTGACCCTAGTGGAGCAGAGAAGGGGAAAAAGCACACAAATCTGAAAAAGGGTCACAGCAAGTGACATGACTAATAATGACCCAGCTCAAGTGCATTAATGATAGGAAAGGGCTCACACAACAGCTTTTTTGGGGTAACTGATGGCCCGTGCCTTCTGTAGGACTTAAAGACACCAAGATTTGTATGGAACAAATGAGCATAGCTCTTCCAGTCCTGTGCAGCTGAACTTTTCCACATTCAGCCTCTGGATGTGCAGGTGTTTCATAAGTTTCTTTTGCAATCCCACAGCACTGCTTTCTGTGGTGACTTAAACCTTTCTATACCAAACACAGCTCCTTGTACAATCAGTAACACCGCTTGCTGAAAGTACAAGGGCAGCAAACTTAAGGAACAATGAGCTAAGTTCTTTAGTAGATGCTAGGGAAAAAGCTCTCACTGAGGACAGCCAGACAGAGCCTTGCCCAGAGAGGTTTTGCAGCCTGCTTGTGGCACTACAAACCCGACATGCCAACGCCCTGAGCAACCTAATGCGATGCCGAAGTTCCTCAGCTAGGGTTGGACTAGAAGCCTCCAGGGATCCCGTCCTGTCTAAATGACTCTCTGCAGGCAGCTGCTTTACTAGATGACCTCTCATAAAATAAGGAACTGGTTAGGCATAACCTCAGAATATAAACCCATGGTTTAGCAACTTATTCTAGACTTCCTGCTGATTTATGGCTCCCCAGCAAATTGTTTTTGCTTTGTTTTTTAAACTTCCAGTTCATTCACAGTATAGACAAGTACCTTGAAATTGCTTCCAGCATTCACATCAAGCACTACAGGACAGTGATGAATGCAGTATAAATACTGAACCAGAGCTTAAGAACACAGGGTACTTAATCTTTATAACGTGCAACTTCAAGTCAATTAGACTGGATTCTCTATCATTTAACACCAAAAGAACAGCAGGAAGATGCTATGGACCTGCAGTTCTATCGTATTCACATTGTTCTTTAGCCAAATTTTATAGTGGGCCAGCTTTCTCATTCGCTTGGTGATCATATCTGCCTGAATTCCTGCACGAAGCTGTAATTTATAGAGCTTTATGTTACATCACATGGGAAAACTTCAGAAAAGGGTATGTTTCTTCATGTAAGATGTAAATAGCCAAGGCTATAAAAAAAATCCGGAAGTAGAAAGAAGCATAGAAGAAATGAAACATTAAGAAATTAGACAAATTTATCATCTACTTCATACAACAACAAAAAAGTAGCAAATTGGTTGTGAAAGAGGCTACTGGAAAACTTAGAACTGGTGGAATACACAAGATAATTCACAGCTGGGAAGTACCAGCAAAGTCCACAGTTTTACAATCCTGTAAATGCAGCCGGGACAGATTACAAAACATCACAGTGTTGCATGAGCCAGAAAGGAAGAGGCTGTTTAGCAACCAGTCATTTACTTTCAGTAATTTCTATTCTAAGGGGACAGAGGCGCTTCTTCGCAGCTGTTCAGCCCCAGCCTACCCTAATGACAAGCTCATGGCACCAGAAGGTGCTTAAGCTAAACACCAACTGATCTTTGCAAGACATTTCGTTGTTTTGTTTTGCTTTTGTAAACAGCCACAAACATACTTTCTCACAAACTATTTCTCAAAAACTTGACTATCCAGTGAAAATACACCCTAGGGATTTTCAAAGCTCGTTTTGGTACAGTTAGGGAAAGATAAGGAGAACGCATTTTGGCACTGTATTACCAGACCTTGCCAGCCACCACAAAACCTGAGCAACCTGCAACATCAGCAGCCAAAAGCACCTCCTGTTAAGCTCTACGTGCAGCTTCCAGTCTTAGAAGCAAGTCAGCATTATGTAGTGTACGTGAATATGCTCACCTGGGATGTTTAGGATACTCCCAATGATTCACCAGATGAGGTTACTAGATCTTGCTGCTTATTAAAACTGAAAGCCTGCTTTCTCTCCTCTGAGGGAGCAGGGAAAAGAAAGCTGAAGAGAAAGGGAGGCTGCTGTGTATCGGTGGTGTTGGACTCACCTGAACTTGCCTGCGGAGCTTGCTGCATTCGTCTGTCAGAACCTGCAACTGGAGACGGCTCTGTGCAGACTCCAGCTCGGCCTGCCTGCGCAACATTTGCTCCTTTTCTATGGACCTGGATGGAAAACAGAAGAAATGCAACCCTTAGGACTAGGAATTGTCTAGGATGCCTCCACGCTGCCCAAACTTTGTTCCTGCTTTATTCCAAGCAGGTCCTGCTCAGGTAAATATGAAAGCAACAGAAGTCTGGTACCATGTTCACCCAGTCCGTTCACCTCAAGATGTTCTCAGTTATGCAACTGCACTGCATGACTCACACAATTATTGTTCCATCGAAAGAACAGCCTTTCTCCTCACCCTCTCCAAATGTGCTAATTTAGTGAAGGAAAGCAGAGAAAGAAATCAGTTGTTTCCTGCTCCACCCCCCGAAACAGCTTAGCAAATTCTATACCATCAACATCCACGTAATCCATCATGTCAGTAACACAGCCAGTCACAACACAGCGAGATCGTTAGGCTTTTTTCTTCTACGAGCAACTGATCTTGCATTTCAGGAAAATACTGCCGTATCAGAACTAGACAGACACAGATAAACTCTGTGAAACCCGTAGGAGCTGTACTTACTACCTCACCTTGAGCCTAGATGTGCATACACAGAGTTTAACAGCAGCAGTTTTGGTAACATGCTTCCATTTTGCTCTCCTAAGTACTTTACATATGACTGAGCGGTTAAGGAGGGGAAAAACCAGCAACATTCCTTAACATTATTTGCATATTTGGTCCATAATGTGGCCACTGCATCCTGTGCTTCAAAAGCTGCAATAGTCTGCTATAATAAGATAGATCTAGTTTGTCTTTGTAACCTTAAAACACAGCCTTGCATGTTTACCCAGCGCAGAGTTCTGTTCTTTCCCTATTGCCTTATCATGTTATTTTTCTGTTGCATAAGAAACAGGTGAAATTCCGTATTTAACCATGGAAACATTCTTTACACAAGCACCCAGAGCCCGAAGGCTGGCGTTTCTGAATGCGAGGAACGAAACCTGTGAGCTTATACCCAGCTCAAGGCTCTGCACAAACAGTATCGATGTATCAGTGTTCCCATTTGTCCTCTGCTCGTGGCTACGTGCCACCAGGCAGCCGCTGCCAGCAGCTTAACAGGACCGACGGGCAGCCACCGCTGTCTGCCTCCCCACAAAGCCAGGAGGCAGGGGGTGATGCATTATTGCACGTGGGGAATTGCTGCTGAGGGATTCTGAGACACAAGCGGCAGTCAGACAGCTGCCTCCACCCAAGAAGTAACGAGATTTAAGCACCCAAATGCTGCTGTGCTTTTGGAACAAAAATTAAAAAAAATAATGTGTGTAATCCTTATGTATTGATTGTTTTGCAGTGTCTATCCACTAAAAAAGTGTGACCCTTCTAGAGGAACAGATCAAACACTGTCAGACAGTGGCAATCTGGACAGAACAGATACTTTCCCCTCATGACATTTACCTCACTATCCTAGTAATTATTCATCAGAAGGATTTGGGAGGAGTTTCTGTTGAAAGACCATGTTAGAAGAATAGCAATATGCTTCGGAACACGTTATGGAGAACCCAATTAAATTCTATTCACTTCAAGATTCGGGAAAACTCAGAAGTCTGCAGCCTTTTGATTTCAGAACAGTATCTGTGACAGCATTTTAGTGAAAAGAAATTAGTGCCCATTTTCCTACCCACTGTTCCCTTTTTCAAAAAAAAAAATCTACATTGAAGTTGGAAGGGGGAGTAGAGTCCCAGTAATGCTTGCTGACCTTTTGTAAGTAAAGCTACATGAAGAGTTTGACAAAGCAAGATGGAAAGTGATTCATACGAGAGATTACTCTGTTTAATGCATGCAGAAGAGATGACAGAAAAGGTCAGTTATTCACCCTCTTTGCATTTCTAATTACACTTTTCTCATCTAATGATGAATTAGCAATATACAGCTTTTTGGCAACAACTCTGCGTGTTCTCCCGCGGTGACATTTCAGGAAACAGTACAAGACAGCTTTAGCAACTTCAGTGCCACAAAGCACAAACTCGGGATTCCTGCTCCAAAGGAAATTTCTCCGTACAGGTAAGGCGGGCAGAACGCAGCAAGAAGTGGTTTGTTAGGACAACCATCCCCAAGGGGATGCACAAATTGCTTTCGATAACACAGGAAATTAAAGCATGAAGTAAAAGCCAGGCTGCAGCTTTCCTTGACACGCAACCAGCGAGGCTGTGTGTTTAGGTGGAGCCTCCGTACCTCTTCATGCGTTCCTGCTCGCTGGTGTCCAGCGCTTTCAGAGTACGGGCGTACAGCACCACGATGTCAGAGCGTTTCGCCTTCTTATTGCACTGAAAAAAAAAAAAACCAACATCTGTTCACCTTCAAGAACATCACTGCCAAACCATGCGTCCCGACAGCTTGCTAGGCATTATTCTGAACAATCCTTCGAGTTTTGAAGGGAGGGGGTGTCTACTTATAAAAACAAAGCCCCAAGTCAGAAATATAACTCATCAACTGGAGCTCCGATAGGGGCTACAACAGTTTAGGTCCTGGATCCTATTGCACCTTTAAAAAGGCATCTCCTTGCTTCCTACTAAATTTGTTTTACTAAAGCACCAGAAACACAACGTGGCCGGGTAAGATCCATGGAGGGCAAAAAAATTACAGTGAAGCAGAGGAAAACATCCAGAGCAACACAGCAGCCCCACCTCCGCTTTGAAAGCACGAAGACTGGCTACTTGGACAGCAGGCTAGATTTGGGCACCTGAGTCTGCTCCCAACAACGTTAATTATGTATTATATTCCTCTGATCAAATCCTGTAGGTCCAAATCCACAAAAACACTCCTGTAGCAGTATCAAACACCAACACCCCCCGATTTCAGTGATACCAAGGCAATCAGACACTTCAGTAATTTTGTGCATCTGCCCGTGACCACTTCATAGTTTACATCCTTACAATGCAGGGGTCGCACCTCCCTGGGTTGGGACTGCAAGAAATGACAGCATCTGCAAGCTTCCTGCTTTGCAAACACACTTCACTGATCAGAAGAGAGGCAGCGAGCGCTGAGATCAAGTAAACTCTGCCAAGAGGTAAATTACTATATGCGCTTAAATTGTAGACTTCTCTATTATTTAGCAGCATGAAGATACCGTGGGCAACAGCTTCAGATCAGACAGCTCCCCCACACACCTCAAAAAACTGCTTTGCAGAGCAGTAAGAGGCTAAGACAGCTTTCCTGGCAGCCAACGGCTGTCACTGGCAGGGCCTGGCACGCTGCAATTTCACAGGATCTTGCACTCAAGCCACTTAGTACACAGAGCAACACACAGCAGCCCTCTGCTATTCAATTAGAGAGGGCCCCGTCGCAAAGGATGGCGACTGAAAACAAAGGGAAGATGATTGAGCTGCAAGGTTGTCTCCAGAGCAGGAAGTGCTTGCAGGAAATTTTCCTCCAGTGATGTAATTACTGGAAAAGGTAGCGAGCATCCCTCGCAAGTTGTTAGGGCTCAGCAAGAAAGCAGACAGGGTTCCGAAGAGCAGAGATGTCACGAAGGTCTCTGAGAATTTTGTCTGGGCATAGAGTGGACAAAAAGCTTACACAGAACTGACAGAGATGAGAAAAATTAGGTTTGGGCCTCTGCCATGGCAACAGCGGGTCTTTAGGTTTAATCACAGCACCCATCAACAGCAAGCTTCTTGTTGGGAGGAGGAATCCTGCACCAAGTGAAGCAAAACTATGGGAACTCTACAAATGACAAAGCCAACGAAACCCCAGGCTTCCAGCCGCTGAGAGAGAAAGCAGCAGAACAAATCCCATTTACAAGGTACTTGTTGACCTATTTTTTTTTTTGGTCAACATTCCTTTCTGGAAAAAAGGAATTAGGAATGGGAATACATCACAGGAAGGCACAGACCTAATCAAAAAGATCCATATTATCCATGAATCTTATTACCCAAAAGGAAAAGAAAGCACCTTAAAAGCAGGTCTACCACTTGCAACTGCTCGTTACAGGGTGCAGCGTATTTCTCAGTCCACTCTGCCCAAGCTGCCTGCACAACCTGACCCTTAGGCTGCAAAAGCAGATGCAGTTCAGAACAGATGACTAACCTATTGAAAACGTTTCTCCAACAGACTTCTAGTCCAATAACGCATTCTTTATGCTAAATTAATGGCTTCTAGGAATCGGTCTGCCATTCCTGCACTCCAGGAGTGCAGCGCAGCGTTCTGAAACCAATTACAGGCTTAGCACTTGAACGAGCAAACTTCTGAATCTGCAAGTCACAAACGCTCTACTTCAGGGGAGAAAATCCATGCTGGAATCCTCCCCTTGAAGCACTGCTATCTGTGCCTGGGCTACCTGCATCCAAATAATTGTGATTTGGGTTATTTCTGACAGCGGGTAGCATGAGATTCTTTATGCAACAAGCAGCTGTAGCTGTTACAGTGCCCCCCTCGGTGCACAAAACCACCCTGGGGTTTTACCTGGGGGCACTTCCCGGCCTGCCCCCTGAGCCACCTCTCAATGCAGGTGTAACCGAAGAGGTGCCCGCAGCGCAGCGCCGACAGGCGGTGGTCCCCAGCGTTGGTCCACTGCTCAAAACAGATGGCACAGGTATCCCCCTCCTCCTCCTCCTCCAGTGGGGCAACAGGAACCGAGGGCTCTGGCTCCTTTAGTGGAGATCTCTAAGATTTAAGAAAAAAATATATAAGCATTTCTTTAGGTAAACGCAGCATTTACCATATTTGATCCATTTCCAGGAGCGTTTAGGTCACCTTACCTGCTTTTGCTGGACTTCAGCCCCTTCATCTTCGTAACTTCCACGTCCTGCAGAAGCTTGAGGCAGCTCTGCTTGGGCCTGACTGGAAACTGAGAAAAGCACCGCTTCAATAAACTGATACATATTGAGGGAGAGGGCTTCTCCTCGACTGGATCCATAATCATCAGGGCATCAGTAACAGCACAGGTGAGGCACAAAGCTTTGGATCAACAACCTGGGTAGGGAAGGCCATGCAGTTTGCCTGCACACCATTCTCTTAACCAACTGCAGCACTGAAGAGCTTTCTGCCCCTTTTTTTTCTAGAAGGATGCAGAATTCCAGCGTATTCAGTGTCAGAAGAGATCCTTTAAAGACAGCCATTGTCTTCATTGTGCAGACTTCTCTGACCTGCTGGAAGCAAACACGCCTGCACACAGGCCCATAGCTGGGCTGCTGTAAGGTTACAGCCCCGCATCACCGTGCCCACAGACACCCATACACACAAGTTCTTTTTCCAAGGGTTCCAAGTGTGCATGTCTCACATGCCAGAGGCATTTCCCACATGCTGCTTGTCCGTTCACCCTGACCTGAGCAGCTTTCTAACCAGTGGTTACCCAAGGCCACGTCGTTTTGTGGTGTCCCCTTGAGCCCTTGTGCTGGAGCTGGGGCACGCAGCAGCACCAGGCTTGGATTCCTACCACCAGCACACTAAAAAAGGGGCAGAAAGAACTTTCTCCCCACCCTTCCCTGGGGAAACAAGAGAGTTCACAGTGACAGTTAGCATCCAAGGCAGACATTCTCAGTCCACTGGAGAAGTAGCACCTAGCCCTGCCTAAGGCTAATAAGATTTTCAGCCTGTACAGTGCTGGGCGGAACAGGAACCAGCAGCTTATATAAGCAAGACAAGGGGATTCCAGAAAACCCAACAGAGAGCATATGTTCACACAATACCAGACAGCACTTAACAGCTTGAGCTCCTGTCACGTGTAAGACTAGCTGAGAGCAAGTGGAAGGAAATCTGTTCAAAGGAGCCCTCTTAGATATAAGCCCCCCAAAAAGGTATCCAGGGAGGTTTGGTTTTGATTGTCTAGCCTAAGGGCAGAGAGAAGTGTAAGGACGTTCCTTAGAGCCCGGCATTTCTAAGAAATAGAGAAATTAAAAATATATTTCTCGTATTCTCTGAGCATCAATAACCTTGAATACCAAAGTACTACTTGCCACTCTTACATAAACTACATATGTTCATCACAAACCATGTCACTGAATGCGTGGCAGCCTGCAAACGTGAGTTTAAATAAAGAACTGCAAGCCAGAACAAGCTGAGGAAAGAAAGACAAAGCCCTGCCTTGAGCACCTCTATCTTCTCAGCTCAGTGCCACAGGAAGTTACAGGAATGAGAACTCTAACCCAAACGCAGACAAAAGCACAAATAATAATAAAAAAAAAAAATCCTGACTCAGACCCCTCTGAAAACTGAAAGCCCTGCTTATCTCCAGAGACATGACTTGATGTCCTCAAAAATATTCCTCAACAATAAATAAGAGAGGAAATGTTCCAAGCAACAGCCTCTAAATGTGAAGTTATTTTGAACACTTCCAGGATTATTTATAAGCGAGAGCCTGCAAATAGCAGAAAGATTATGTCTGAGATCACGGCAGCAGTCACGTGTTGCTGCTGCTGCTCTTTGGAGCCGCTTGCCAGCGAGCCTTGTGGTGGCAACCCGCTCCCGCCAGCTGCGGGCACAACGATCTCCGAGCACCGTCTGTTGGGAAGCTCGAGAGGATTTCCCTGCTGGGCTCTGAAGCAACGAAATGAGTTTCTGGAATTAAGTACAAACCTGAGCTGGCTGCTGCAGGTGTCTCCCGGGCTGCTGGGGATGGTGGTGCTGCAGCCTCCGCCTCTTCTTCCTCCTCCTCCTCCTCAGAAGCGCTGCTGGCAGAGCCACTCAGCTCTGTTTCAGGAGACCCCTCTTCCTGGCTGCTCCCCGCCACACGCGAGGGCTCCAGACGTGCAGCCGCTGTGGTAGCTTGCTCCTGGCTCCTGCTGATTTGGAAGTAACTGTCCAACGGTGCCCTGCGTCCAGAGAAGGGAGAAATGAAAGCCAGGGTGATTTCAGGTAGGCTGAAGGCTCTGAATGCTTCCCCCAGCTGGTTTGCAGCACAGTTCCCAGGCTGTGAGTGCACATAAGAAGGGATCAGTCAGCAAGACAGCCCCTGTGTGGGAGAGGGGCAACCCCACACAGCCGTGAGCAATCAGCAGTGGCACAGAATCACTCAGGTGAACTCTGAACCCTCAGGCCATCCAGGCCAACGTTTTACACGGTACTGAAGTCCACCACTAAGCCACATCACTAAGCTCTGCATCTCCACGCTCCTCGAAGCCCTCCAGGGATGGCGACTCAACCACCTCCCTGGGCAGCCTGTTCCAACACTGCACAGCCCTTTCCATAAAGAAACTTCTCCCAAAACCCATCCCAAAACGCAGCACCCATCCATTCTGCCCAGCCCGTGGAACTCCTATGCTGTAATTACAATTATAACCCAGACCTGGATCCCACTGCCCCTGGTAATAATGAGATAAACGAGGCTCGTACCAGAGCCTCACCCCACCGACTACTTTCTGCCTTCCCCCTTCTTTTCCCCAGAGACTTCACCCCTGGAAAGTAACTTCTTCCCCTTGCCCTGCACCAGCTCCTCAATTATCCTGCAGGTTCAAAGCAGAGTTTTTGCCAGGTTGCCTTCCAGCCCCGAGAACTGCAGTGACCTTCATGAGCAATCCACGGGCAAACAGTGTAGTAATGTTTAATCACTGGGGAGGAAAGGAGATGTCGGTCTGACTGCATTTAAAGACAGGGCTCCAGTTAATTATAATTTCACCCTCGGCATTTACAAAAGCTACAGAGATGAGACAGAAACCAAACAGACCAGAAATAGGGATTTCTTTCTGGCTAAGGAGTGTGCCCACTCATCACCTTTCAAACTCATTACTAACAGTGTTAAACACAGGATTTTTTACTTTCTTTGCCTGAAGATAACAAAACAACGTGTTAGTTTGCTTGTTTGTGAAAGCTTCTGCAGCAAGGGCCACCAGAGCACCTAATGAGACAACCTCAAAACAAAGGTGAAAGGCAGCAGAGCTCAGTGGAGCTCATGCTAAGCGCTGGCTGGAAGTGCTGAGGCGGTTCTGCTGCAGGAAGCACCACCAGGAGCCCGGCAGAGCCACGGAACGGGGGGAGCAGAGGCTCTGCACGTCAGAAAGCGTGGAAGGGCTCACAGGTCAACAGTAAGTGAAGAAACAGGGGGGAGGATTCATTTAACGAGGAGCAAAGACGCCGCCAGGTGAGATCAGAGTTCTGCCCACGGTGCTTCAGAGGTTTGTGAGGTGCTCAGAATTCAGCCACAGCCCTGGAGCGAGGAAGCACAGCACAAATCACTGCTGATTTACCTGGCACTGACTGTCCTCTGGGAGCCCCCGATCCTCTGCTGCCTGCGAGCCCTTCTCACTCGTGGCCGTGCCACAGCCTGCGACCCAGGCACCAGCGGGAGCTGATCCAACACCCCCAGAAACCTCTGCAGTCCACTGGGATTCACTGGGTGGTCGGGTCTGGCAGCTGCTTGCCCTGTCCCAGCGCTCGATGTGCCAACAGTCTCATCCTCGTCGTCAGAAATGATGGTCACGCCGCCTCCTTCGCTGCTCAGCACCACAGTGTGGCCTGAGGGCTCCGGGGGAAGCATCCCGTGGTTCTCTGCGGGGTCATCAGCCACTGGCTGGAGGTCGACTTCCATCTCTTCTTGAGCCATTCCTGTCAAGGGTTGAAGCAGAAATCTCACATCTGTAAGTCTGCACCCTGCTTGTAGCCTGACAGCAGTGACTAAACAAGCCTTTACAACTCAGGCTGCAGATACTTTGTCCTTTTGCCTCAGACATGCAGCAGAAAACCCAACTGCCCCTGTCAATAAGCGTGCACGAGCTGGCCCAGCAGGCAGCACCGTCCTCAAGTCCCTGACCCGAAGTCTTGGGCTCAGCAACAGCCAGCACCAAATGCAGGCTGAAAAACCATGTTGAGTGAGCCTTGGGGGAGTGGGGAAAGTCAGGGGGTGTTTGTTGCTGTTATTGAACTGCCAGTGAATGCATCTGCATCTCAGAGGACGGTTTGGAGATATCCTAGAGACTCCCCCTGGTGAAAAATGCTGCACGAGCACTGACAAATAGAGCCAGGAGCGAGCGGTGCGTCTGCCCATCGCACTGATCTCTCTGGAGGCTCTCATTTATTTCAATAAAACTCCATTACGATACCAGATCACCATGACTCTTACCCACAGCTTATTTAAGAGGCCCTTCTGCTACCTGACCTTCACCAGCACCGTGCAAACCCAGAAAGGGTACCAGAGCAAAACCCACAACCGAGACATTTTGGGCAGCAAGTTACCCCCAGTGTCAGCATTTGTGGACCCACATTCATCTGAGACTGGACAAACATTAAATTTGCAGTAAAAGCCTCAAGTATGTTAAAAACGGATGCCCTGCAAGCCTCTGTGGGACAAAGATTTCAGTTTTTTTCCTCCTAGAAGGACTACCCTAGGTTTTAAGGAAAAACAGAAGAAAAACAGTCTGTGTTGCTGGATATCATGCTGCTCTTGGCCACGGAACTGGACAGCCCCCCTGCTCTGCAGGCAGGCTGCAACACAAAAAAAAGGCTTCAGGATTATTTCATTAACTGAACAAATGAAAAAAAGTCGCCTAAAGAGGTGGAGGGAGAGGGGATTAAATTCTGCAGCCTGCCAAAGGTCATTCACCTTCTCAAAAATACCGAGGCAGTCATAAATATGAAAAGCCTTGGGGACAGCAGGCCTTCAGCATTATTCAGCCCAAAGCACACACCAAAACTTATTAGGATAGGCACTGTGCAGACAGAGCAAAGACTGCTTTTAGGTCAAATAATAACTGGAGAATGCGTATGAAGTTACTAGAGGTGGATATGCTAATGCTATTATGTTTCGGTAGACCTTTTAATAAACTCTAATTTTCTAGTCCTATCCTAATTACCACTTCCAGCCTAAGTTATGCCAAAAAGGAGATACAAACCCCGCCTCTCACCTGGTCAAGAGCCACCAGTTAACAACGAAGCGCTGCTCCCTAGCACTAAACTCACATTCACGGGAAGATTGCCCCCCAGGAGCACATCAGAATCATTATTCCTCTCCTAAGGGATGACTTAAAAATATTGCATGTATTCGCTACTGTGGGTTAACTAACCCTGTGTGTTTTGCGGAAAGAAAGGTGTTCATAGCAGCGCTTCCACCACTTATTTTTGGAGTCTTTCTGACAGGGTGACGGGCCAGAGCTTCCTTGTGACAGCCAGCTTCGTGTGGCAGCACGCAGAGCAGCCTGTACGCAGGACACCCCTACAACCAAGCTTCCTGGGCGCAGATAATTAAGAAATTCATTAAGGGGAGCACCCAGAGGACGAACCTTAACGACCCAACGAATCCTGCCTACCAGCGCAGCAGGAGGCACCTGCAGGGCCGAGCACGGCAGCGCAGCTTCCCCTCACGGACAGCCGCCTGTAGGGTCACCGCGCTGCACCTGCTTCAAAGCTTTTTTTGGCAGGATGAGCCAAAAAAAGGGAAAATATCAAAATTTTGCCAAAAAACTAAGTTTAGCCACGAAAAACACACAAAACTTAGCAAGCGACCACCACGCGAGGCACCGCAGCACGCAGGGCCTTAGAGGAGCCGATTTAGGCAGGGCTGGAGCCCGAAGCGCCTCAGGCGCGGCCTCGCCCCCCCCCCCCCGGCCCGGCCCTGCCCCTCCCCGCCCCCCCCTCAGGGCCCGGCCGCCCCCGGCGCTGCGGCCCCGCGCCCCTCACACGGCGGCTCCCGGGGCCCCGAACCGGAGGGAACCGAGCCGGGGGACGGGGACAGAGCCGGGACGAGGACAGAGCCGGCCCGGGGGCGAACCGGAGGGGGCCCAGCCCAGCCCCGCCGTCCCCGCTCACCTCACGGCGGCCCCGCTCGAGCGCCCCGCCGCCCCGCCCCCCCGCCGTCCTATTGGCCGGCCGCTGCCCCCGCCGCCGCTTCTATTGGGCGAGCAGGCGCGCGTCACGTTTTTTATTGGTTAAGAGCTGTGTCAATCCGCCGCTAGGGGGAGGGAGGGGGATGGAGAAGGGGCGGCTGCGCTGATTGGGCAGCGGGCCCGGCAAACCGGCGGCGGAGAGCCGCGGGTGAGAGGGCGGTGATAGGTCAGAGGGGCAGGGAGGGCGGGGCAAAGAGTCCGGAAGCGCGTTCTCATTGGCTGAGGGGCGGCTGGGGCGAAATGAGCGGGAGAGGGGAACGGATTCAAACGGAGGCGGGGAGGGGGCGTTGCCATGGCAACGGGGCCCACCAGGCCCCGGGGCACCCTTGGGTGCCCCTTCAGCCCTGTCAGTCGCATGAAACACCACACAAGTACACGAATGTCGTGGTTTAACCCAGCCGGCAGCTAAACACCACGCAGCCGTTCGCTCACCCTCCCCCCTCCCTCTCTGGGACGGGGGAGAGAAATGGAAAGTGAAGCCCGTGAATTGAGATAAAGACAGTTTAATAAGATAGGAAAATAATAATAATAATAATAACAATAATAACAATAATAATACAATGATGATAATAGTACTAGTAATAATAATATGTACAAACAAGTGATGCACAATGCAATTGCTCACCACCCGCTGACTGATGCCCAGCCTAACCCCGAGCAGTCCGGCCCCCTCCCCCGGCTAGCCACCCCTATATATTGCTCAGCATGACCCCAGATGGTATGGAATACCCCTTTGGCTAGTTTGGGTCACCTGTCCTGGGTCTGTCCCCTCCCAGCTCTTACTGCACCCCCAGCCTGCCCGTTGGCAGGACAGAGCAAGATGTCCTTGGCTTGGTGTAAGCACTGCTCTGCAACAATTAAAACATCGGGGTGTTACGCACTCTTCTCATCCTAAGCCAAAACACAGCACCCTACCAGCTACTAGGAGGAAAATTAACTCTGTCCTAACTGAAACCAGGACAACGAATAAATGCGCGTTGAGCCACGGACACTCGCAAACACGGGGAAGGGGCAGGGCGCTGGGCTCCATGGGTCCCCCGCAGTCATCTCCCCTGGCTCCTGCTCTTCTCCAGGGCCGCCAGCGAGTCCACGATCCCTGCCAACACACGGCACCCTCAGCACTCATGGCACTTCCCAACCCTCAGAGCAACCATTTGTCCCAGCCCCACCAGCTGTAAACGTGGCACAGTCTTCCCCAGAGCACAGCAATGCCCCCGTTCGGTGATTTGCGGCATCCCAGAATCACTAAGAAAAGCCCCCCAAGATCGTTAAATTAATTAATTGCTCTCACACCGTGCCAGCTGGGCAGCCAGGTGGTTATGGTCATGGCGTGGGTAAAGGCTGAGCGCACAGACTGTGAACGCACCAGCTACACTCTTGTGTTAGGGGGCTTGGTGTCAGTAGGGCAAGGAGTGATCCCCAAAGACAAAATCCTTCTTTTTCCATTTCAAATGGAAAACAAGGGGCAGATTAACCACTGAAGCAGCCGCCTGAGGGGTGCACGGGGCCCTGGGGCAGATGTCCAGGACACTCACGCTCAGCACACGGGCGCAGGGATGGGTCAAAGGCCCGGCACTCATCGATGATTTTCCTCAGCTCTTCGGGACAATCATCCCCAACAGGGTCCTGGTACTGGTGGTCGCAGATTTTATCTCTGATCTCCTGGAGGGAGCAGCCTAGGCAACACGTGTGCCAGCAGGGACATCAGGAGGGTGTCTTCACACCAGAGCCATCCTGCAGCCTCCTCCATGGAGGAGCCAGCAGAGGAGCCACCCGAATTGAGCCTGTAATGAACCCCTCCCGTCTTTGCCAAAACACTACTGGGCTTCGCAGAAGCACGGAAATGTCTCAATGCTTCAGTGCACACGAACAGCAAATAGAGACGACCTTTTGTGCATGTTTGTGGTTTAAGCGTGTGCTGAAGCTGTGGAGACGTCATGCAGAGCCAGGCACTGAGACCCACACAGCCAAGGCCCCAGCAGCCAAGCTTTTACTCAGGGCACCAGATCACTTCTGTCTCACCTTCAAATGGGATTTTGGAGGTTGCAATCTCCCACAGCACGATCCCGAAGCTGGAATGAGACAAGCAAGAGTCTCTCAGCATTGATTCCACCACCACCTCATCCTCCTTTCTAACAGAGGGAGCTGCTGGGCTATGCCAAGCCCGGTGGGCTGCATGTATCTCTGATTAAACCTGGCCTTCACCCACAGCTTGAGAGCTAGTCCGCTCCCCCAGGAGGGGACTGGTGGGGCAGACACACCTGTATATTTCACAGGACCTCTTGTAGGGGTAGTAGATGTCCTTCAGGTTCTCGGGGGCAACATAAGCCAACATAGACACTTGGTTCCAGCTCTTTTTGGCTTTCCTCTTGATGGAGGACTCTGTTTCACACAGCTCAAATCCCGACAGCTGATTGTGAGAATGAGAAAGGGAAAAGTGTTAGAAGTGCAGGGCTGGTTGCTGGTTCTCAGGTCAAGTTTTGAGGCCAGTTGGGTTGTGTGGTGGGGTTTTCCTTTCCTAACATCCACAGTTAGCAGCTAAATGCAAACTCACCACCCTCCTCTACATTTAGAGCAGGTACCCGAGACAGACACCTGGTAAAAATACAAGTTAATTTTAATTGTCATTAAATAGCCTTATTTTCGGAAGAGCTGAGGAACTGCTCACATTGCTCTCTGTGCAGTACAGAAACCTATAGCATGGCTGGGGATGGACCTGAGCTGGAGAAAACAGAGCAAGGTGCCTGCAACCACACATGCTGCCCGGCACAATGCTCTTTCTGTGAGTGAAACCATAGGTAGAGGTAGGGGATTCACCTCCCTACCTTCATCTTGTCCTAGGTCTCAGAAAAGCTTAATGTTGCTGCTGATAAAACAGAGCTAAATGGTGAGCTGAGGTGTAAGTGTCTGAGGTGACGGGGAGGTGACTCCCCCAGTTGTTATTCTGGGCTATCACGGTTCACTTCTGTGTTGGTGGGGGGAGAGGTCCGTAGAAAAAGCCCAAACTCCACAGAGCTTCTCCAGGCGTGGTCCTTACCTTCACGCAGTAATCTCCAGCCACCAGGAACTTGTTGCTGCAGATGCAGCCGTGCAGTCGGGACTTCTCCTCTGTCTGGTGCAACCTGCAGCCGGACAGAACCAAGGGCAACACGAGGTCATGGACCCAGCCTCACCTCTGGGCTCCCTCCCATCACGACATAATGAGCCCTGTGGATGAGCAGGGCCCGTAAGGAGAACCAGCCATGCTGTAGGGTCCTCCTGAAGCTGCCCTATGGGTGCTGGGGAGGAGAGGGAACAGGGTTTCTCCCTTTCAGGCCTTTATAAGCTTTGAGGCAGATGTAGGGGCCAGTGACCGTGGGAAAAGGGGCACTGCTGCATCCAAACCACGTCTGACCTCTTCGCCAGCCTCCCATCCCAGTGTCGCAGGCATCCCAGGTGGCAGAAATGGGGTCTCACGGGATGCCAAGAGGTACCAAGCACAATTTGTGGTTCCCCTAGTGGACTAAATCACCGATTGAGGCAGGAGCTCACCTGTAAAGACCCCTGGCGGCTCCCAGGGCCATCCGAATGCGGATCTCCCAGGAGAGATGGCGCTGCTTGGTCAGCACCTCCCGCAGCGTCCCGTGCTTGCAGTACTCCATGACGATGGAGAAGCAGGGGCTCCCGTCTGAGCAAAAAGATGCCTGATGAGGGTGCTGTTGGGCAGCAGCTGGCCCGGGGTGCCGGTGGCACAGCCACCAGCGAGGACAGCCACGGCCCAGGCTTTGGCAGCCCGTGCCAAGGGGGTCCTGGGGTCTGCATCGACCACGGGAAGCCAGTGCTGGCTCTGCTTGGCAGAACTGGCTGGGTGTCTTTGAATTTTTGGGGATCTGGTGTAAAGCATTAGTGCTTTACAGCTGGGACCTGCCCCTTTCCTGTGAGTCTGGAGTCTGCGAACCCCTCGAGCATCCCCGCCTTGTGTCACCTCAACCCACCGGGGAGCGGAAGGGTGACAGGAACGCCTCCCCCTTACCTTTCTCCTCAATGCAGATCCCGTACATGCGCAGGATGTTCGGAGACTCAAACTTCTTCAGGGTCTGAATCTCCTTCTCGAAGATGTCTCTCACCTTCCTGCAGAGAGGGGCAGCAGGGTGAGGTCCCCAGGCGAGGCGCTCGGTGCCACCCTCCCTGCTCGGTGCCACCTCCCAGCCCAGCACAACTCACGTCGTGTCGGTGGTCAGCGGCCTCTTGAAGGTTTTGATGGCCACGGGGTACTTGAGATATTCTCCCTCATAGAGGTCGTAGCGCTCGGTGTCCTGCAGGTGCCTGTAGAAGGTGAGCTGGTCCCTCTCGATCTCGGTGATATCTTCTCTTTTACCAACGTTGACCTTCTTCAAGCCTGCTCCCGCACACCAGGAGGGAACGAGGGGCAGGTTAGGCAGGGCTGGGGGCTGCTGGTTGTTTTGGCAGAGCATTTTACGCCAGCCTTTGGTCTTGCTAAAAGGGGAAGGGACGCGTTGCACAGCTCCTGAGCTGTGCTTGGGTTTGCAACACCCACTTACTGTCCATCACGCGCACGATTTTGCTCAGCTCGCTCTGCATCCAGTCCACCTTGTCCTCCATGCACTGCCTGTCCATGTAGATCTCCCTGGCCCCATCTCTGGGCTCTTCGGTACCTGGCAAAGGACAGGCGTGGAGGTGGGTGGGAGGAACGAGCTTTGTTTCCCTCCTGCTTTCAAGAGCCCTTGGGCTTTCCCCAGCTGACGCCACGGGGGCCACAGCTGGGCTGGGGAGGGCTGCCGAGCTCCGACCTTAGGGAAATGAGGCCAAACGCACACTTACTCGCAAGCACCTGGTCCAGGAAAGCCCTGTCATCCCTCAGATCCTCGGCGTCTTGCCTGCGGCAGGTTTTTGACTGAAACGCTGCCAGGAAAGCCTGCTTCTGCTCTGCCTGCAGCAGCAGCGAGAGCCCCTGGGCCACGTCCTCCAGGCTCTCGTTCACCCAGACGAACTCCTCGCCGCTGCTGCGGGCGCTCAGGAACTTCTGGATCCAGCTGGCCTGGCTGTACTTGGTCACCAGCTTCTGCGCCTCCTCCAGCGCCTGCAGCAGCTTCTTCAGCATCTGCTCTTCGTGGTGGGAGATGTGCCACCACGGCTGGGCCTGCAGGATCCGCACGGGCTCCAGCAGGATCTGGATGCGCTCCACCAGGCGCTGGCACTGGTGCTTGCAGCACTTGACGTGCTCGAACTGGCTGTGGATGGCCTGGGCCACGCAGAGGACCCTCTCCACGATGTCCATGCTCGCAGCAGAGGGCTTGGGGACGTGGGACAGCGGCGTCTGGTGAAGGTGCTCCCCTGGCAATGCTCGTGGGTCAGTTTAATTCGGCTCTTCCCCGCCTTAACTGTGAGGGAACAGCCCGATTAAGGAGGGAACAGCCTTAACTGTGAGGGAACAGCGCGTCATTTTCTGTAAATTAAGGCAGAAGTCGCCATGCCCAGCCAGCTCGCACGCTGAGCAGGGTCAGCGGTCATCCAAGGAGCATCCCTGGCTATCACACCGCGCCGGTCCTGCCCTGTGCATCTTCGGCCATAAAGACCTGTTCTGTTTCCAGCCGATGCTTCTCTGCATTCCCACCCACCCTATCAAAGCCTTCACACGCTCTCCCCGTCCCATCCTCTTCGTATTTTCCCCTCTCCCCCAAGGAAGAGCCTCCCCCGCTTGGCAAAATGAGCGCAGCTGCGTTTACCTGGCTCCGCGCCGCTCGCTTCCTCCTCGGCCGCCTCTGCAGACTGGGGAGGAACTGGGGGACAGGAGCATTTATCGGGTGCTTTCCCCCCTCCTGGGTGCCGCGGGCAGCGGAAGGGGCGTTGTGCAACGCCGCGCAGCGTCGCCCTTCCAGGAAAGCTGCTCCGGCTGACGGAGGAGGGGGACGAGGCACACGGTGCCCCCCGGCTCCCCCCGCGCTGGGTTTGGGGTGCTGGGGATGGGATCGCCCATGGAAAGTGCCCTGGGGAAGTGTCTGGGACCCGTTACGATGCCGGCTGCTGTCTCAGCTCTTTTTGCCATGCAGAGGGCAGTGCAAAGTGCTCGGCCTCAGCTCTGCATCCCGCTGAGCTTTCCCCACGGGGTCCTCCAGAGCATCCCAGCCTCATGTGAGGGATGCCGGGCAGGGCTCTGTGCCCATCCCTTTTTCCAGCCCAGCCTCGAGCCCTCCCTGCTCTGTCCGGTATCAAAGGAAGCGAGCGGCAGGCGCAGGAACCGACGCTCGACCTCTGCGGGAAGGGCAGGAAGCGGCGCAGGCCGATTTTCGGAAGCGCGAGGCCACGCATGACACCCATTGCCCAACATTGGTGATTTCAGCCTGGCACCTCTCCACCTCCCCCGCCTGCTGTCACGCCGTCCTCACCCCCCCCGGGCACGAAGCATCCCCCCCGGGCAGCCCAAACCAGTGCCCTGCTCGATGGAACAACCACAGGTGCCCAGGGGCCACCCCAGCCCCCTGGGGTTACCTTTTAGGAAGCACAGGGAGCCGGGCCCTTTTTAAAGGGTTTTATTTTTCAAAATATACAGCTTATTTACAGGTGTAGTGTCTACAGTTTTACATATAACTTTATTCCAGACCTTTAAATATCCGCAGTAAACATTAGAAAAAAAAAAAATAAATCACAGGATCAGGGAAAAAAAAAAAAAAAAAAAAAAAAGAGGCATCTTTTAGTGATTCCGTTCATTGGAGTTTAGGTTTCAGACAGCTGACAGCTACAAAAAACGTGGACTTGATAAATCTGGCAGAGAGATATGGCACGCTGGTTAGAAAAAGGCAAAAACCAGCAGGCTGTGCTGGTTTGGTGGTGATTTTTTTTGCATTTGTTTTGTTTGTTTTTTTTCCACCCCTCCCCAAGTGCCCCAAGACACAGAAGCCCCCGGGTAGGAGCTGGGAGAACTGCAGCATGTCGGGCACCTGGGGGGGGGCACCCCATAAGGGCTGGGGGTCGGGGGGGCTCCGGCGAGGTGCAGGGCAGAGGGAGGAGGGCTGGGGGGCTCGAGGCGCCGGGCACTTCATCCTTTGGGCGCAGAGCTGCCCCCACATCAGTGCCCGCAGCCTCCTCCTGCCCCTTCCCCGCATCCTTGCCCCCCAGCCCCGGGGGCAGCGCGGAGGGGATGGTGCAGCCCCCCCGGGGGGGGACGGGGAGGAAGAGGAGGGACGGTGCAGACCCTCAGCAGCACAATAAGGTCCCCACACGGCCCCGGTGGTGCTGGAGGTGTTGGGTGAGGGGCAGGGCTCCAGCCTTGCCCCCGGCACCGCGGGCGGGATGGGGACAAGGTTGGGGCCACCACGGGGATGCTTCGGAGAGGGGTCAGTGCCACGTCCCCCAGGAATGAGGGCTGGGGAGGGACACCAGCCAGGAGGGACAGAGCTGGGGCCGTCAGTCCTCTTTCTCGAAGGTCTCCTCCTCGGGGATGAGCGTCCGGAAGGGGCGATCCCAGAAGCGGGTGCTGATGCCGAAACCTAAAGGGAAGGGGGAAAAAGCGCTCAGCCCGCGGTGCTGCTGTCGCTGCTGGGGGTGAGTTAACCAAACTGCTGCCACCGCCACCAAAACGGGCAGCCAGGACAGGGCTGGTGACACCCCGAGATTTCCAGGACCCTGCCCCACGCAGCGGGGACACAGCGGAGCAGGGGGCTGGGCTGGTGATGGCACCAGCAGCGTCCCCGCGGAGAGGAGTGCCGGCGTTTTGGGGAGGGAGGCTCGCCACCCAGCCCTGGGGTGACAAACCAGGGCGAGGAGGAAGAGCAGAGGGACAAAAGGAGGTGGCTGGGACGATAACTTATCAGGATGGGGCGCTTTCTCCTAGGAAACCGGGCAAAGGGCAGGTTGAGCAAGCGCCGGGCTGCGGCAGAGCGAGGGAAACCCGCGGCCTCACCCTGCACCCGCCAACGCCGCCCGCGAGGAGGAGACGAGCGCCACGGCCCGGCACCTCTGCGCCCCCACGGCACCAAGGTGGGCACACGGGGGGCTCCCCTCAATCCCCCAGGTAACTCCCAGCCCCTGCCGTGAGGCTGTTTTTTTCCCCCAAACTTCTGGGAAGCACGCGTGGCGCTACCTGATTTTTGGTGCTCGAAGTGGTGCTTGACGTGGTACGCCTTCAGCCCGTACAGGTAGGTGCCTTTCTTCGGCGAGCCGTAGTGGAGGTAGTAGTGCATCATGTCGTACACCACGTAGCCGCAGAGCCCCCCGACGAAGACGGAGAGCCCCAGCACCTCGGGCAGCAGGAGCTGCAGCACGCCGTAGAAGAAGCCGATGACCAGCGACGCCGGCACCGGGGGGAAGACCAGGCGGGAGCTGTCAAAGGGAGACTGGGAGAGGAGCAGAGCAGGATGGTGAGCTCCTCACACCCCCAAACGAAACCAAGGCGCACCCACCCCGCAGGGCTGTCTCATCTGAACGCGAGCCACGCATCCGGGACACCAATTTGGGAAAAGCCAGCGGTGCAGCACCCCGAAAGGCTCGCAGAGACACCCGGAGCAGCCCCCGACTTCGGCTCACGGGTCCTTGGCGCAACGGGGACGTTTCCTCCAGCGAAGCTAGAGGGAGCCCACTGCTTCCAAGGCTCTCACCGCCCTCACCAGCATTAGGCAAGGGCCCCGATTGCTCGGGGTGAAGACACCATGGGTGGCGGGGAGCACGCAGCGCCAGGCAGCCCCCGCGCCCCCGGCCCCGCGGCTCACCTTGTGGTGCTGCCCGTGCAGCAAGAAGTGCAGGGTGATGAGATAGTAGTTGCTAGCGGGTGGCTTCATGTGGAAGACAAAGCGGTGGATGAGGTACTCAAGCAGGGACCACAGGAACATCCCCAGGAGGAAGATGAAGGGGAAGTAGTATTTGTGCACGGGGATGGAGTACTCTACACAAGGAGACATGCGGCGGTCAGCCAGGCAGGGGGGGCTTCGGGTGCTTTTATCCAGTGCCATGCTCACACCGAGGAAGCTCGCCTCTCCCCAGCACCCAGCCCACGGGTTTGTTTGACTCCTACCAATTCCCACTCTCTGTGGAAGCAGCCGGGCGCCACTCGGGGCTGGAGGCACCCCCTGGTCCTTACAAAGCTGCTGCGCCCACCCCAACGAGCAGGAGGGACCCAACAGACACAGGGATGGCCAAACAGCGCTGCTGCTGCTGCGGTTTTGTTCTGCAGGGAGCAGATCTGTCGGGTGCTTTCCCCCCACACAGCATTTTTCCACCTCCTCCTCCTCTCGGTGCCCACAAGCCCTGCATCCCCGCTGGCAAAAAAAATAATAATTCACCCCGTTCATTCTTGCTAGCGAGATCCCCCAAAGCTGAGCGTTTTGGCAGCTGGACAAAACACCCTCTCAGCAGCAAGGTGCCGGAGGCAGATTCCTCCGAGAGGAATCAGGGAGGGGCACATCCCAAAATTCAAGCCCACCAGCTGGCAGCACTCGTGCCCCAGCCACATGGCTGCGAGCGGTGCAGCTCCGGGCTGCCCAAATTTCTTGCTTGTGCCATGGGCTAATGCAGCAAATCCTGCGAGCACACGGGCAGACGTGAAAGAGATTTGCAGGAGGGGAAAACAAAACAAAACCAGAAAAAAAAAAAAAAAGGTATCAAAAAGCTATCAAAACCTGGGCTGAGCGGGGCAGGTCGGCGAGAGGGGGCCGGCGCGGGCGCAGCTGGCACCGGGTGGCACCTTGCGGCGAGGGAGCCGGGCAAACAACAAAGCACCCGGCCCCCCCCGGCCCCCCGCCCCTGCTTCCCGGGGGCGCAGACAGTGGCAGATTGAAGGGCAGGCGCTCGGGGCGAACAAGCCCCGCACTGTGCGCGGCCGGCGGCGCTGAGAGCCGGGTTTGTTCGCCGCAGCCGCCCGGCCCCGGTGCCAGCGCTGCGGTGGGTGTCAGCACCCGGGAATGGGGAGGGGGGGGAGAACGCACCCCCAGCGGCGAGCTGCAGGGCTTTATTTTGGGGATGGAGGAGAGGGAAAAAAATGTATTCAGGGGGAGGTGGGGTGATGGAGGGAGGCGAGCTCGGGCTGTGAACCAGCGCAGGAGGCTTCGTGCCGGGGACGTGCTGGTGGGAACGGGGCTGGGGGCTTGTGCGCTGCTCTCACAGACACATGCTGGAAGCTGGGGATGGGGAAGGGATGAGCAGAGGCTCCGTCCTCCCAGCGGGCCTCGTACCTGTGGTGAAGGAGGAGAAGAGCCTGGTGTTGCCCTGCGCGAGGGACGTGTAGCTGACCCAGCTGAGATAGAGCACCACGGGGGTCCACACCAGGAACACCACGTACCTGCAGGGCGAGGGGAGACGTCAGTGTGCCACCCCACCCCATCCCATCCCATCCCATCCCCATCCCATCCCATCCCATCCCCATCCCATCCCGGGGCACTCACCACGCCGTCTTGGAGAGGGACTCGAGGAAATCCGAGTGGAAGAGGCGGATGGGCCTGTCCACGGGCTGGTGCACCCACTCGTCGTACTTCTCCCCCAGGTAGCCCACCTGCCACAGCAAGGGCTTCCTCCAGTCCACCAGGTCCTGTGGGGAGAAATAATGGAGCGGTGTGGTAACACTCGGCTGGGTAAAACCATGGCACCCATGCCTTTTTTGGGGATTCCCATGCTGGCACAGGAAGCCGGCCCCGCTGCTATCACCCACAGGCACCGTGCACTTTGTCCCCGTGCCACCTTCGGCCCCGATAACCGCGGCTCGCCCCCCGCGGGCTGTCCAAACAAGAGGGGTTTTCTCCTGGCGGTGAGGACGCGGTGGTTTGGGGGTCTCCTCCTGGCCTGCGGGGTCTAGGAAGGGATGGATGTGATCGCCCAGAGGGGCAACCCCAGCCCAAACGGGGATGGAGACAGAGAGACCCCGCTCCAGGGAGGTTTCAGGGCAAAAAAAGGTCGGTTTGGGATGCAGCCAAAGGGAAGATTCCCTTTAAAAGGCAATCAGTGGCAAAATATTTACAGGGGTTGGTGAAGGGCTCCTTGCCACTCAAAGAAAAACAAAAAATCCTTTTGCAAGATAAAAGCAGTCCCCTGAGCTCCCCGGGGCCGTGCTTGGTACGGCGGCCACGGGCTGCAGGGGCACCCAAAGGCACCTTGGGGACGGGGCAGGCAGCAGAGCTCACCCTGCCCGGCCGCTGCACCCCTCACTGCTCAGTCCGGAGGACAAACAAACACAACAATAATAATAAAAATAAAAATAAACAGCACAAGGCGTGGCTTGGCAGCCTGCCCCGTGCCAAAGGGCAAAGCTGCTGTCAAAGGAAGCCACCACCTCCCCCAGGGAGCCGCCCCACAGCCCCTCACCTTGTCCACGTCCACGGTTTTACAGCGGGGGTCCAGCCGGCGCGCTGGCGGGGCTGCTGCATCTGTTGGCTTCTCTGTTTTGGGGCAGCTCTGCAAAGAGAAGGAAAAACCCCAGGATGAGAGCAGGGCTCGGGGTGGTGACTGCAAATGAGCACGAGCAACGTGTCCCGGCGCTCAGCCTGCGTTTCGGCTGCATCCCCACGGTGGTACAGCACAACGAGCTGGGGAAACAACAAGTGGAGCTTCCCAGCTCACCGTGGTGGCAAAGCAGAGGTTCCTGGGCTCTTCCCAACCATTTTTCCCCTTCTCATAGCCTGGTGAGCCCTGTCCTGAGCCTGCTGGGCTCGCCGCAGGAGAAGCAGCACCTGGCATCGCAGGGTTGGTGCATGCAGCACCTTTCCTCCAGGCCCACAGCCCGCTGCTCCCTGGGGAAAGCCCGGTTTTGGCCGGGGTCCCTGAGGAACCCCAAGCCCACGGGGCTGAGGCTGAGCTGCACCGGGCTGCTTTGGCTGGAGAGGGCACCGTGGTGAGCAGGGTGCTTGGGCGCAGAGGGACCTTTGGGTGCGAGGATGGAGAAAGCGAAGGAAGCTCCCTGGGGAGCCGAGTGCTGAGACCAACCGCGGCTCCACCTGCACCAGTGGGGAATTTGTGGTGTCCCCATGCGAGCCCATGGCCGCTGGTGCCCCCACAGGGCTGGCTCCCCAGGCAGGACGTGCCAAACGTGCCTTTTCCCCACTCAATCACCTTGGGTGACCCATTAACCAGCCAGCAGGCCACGGCACGTCCAGGCAGCCCCGCCGGGCTTTCTGTGTGCGGACAACAACAGGATTTTTCCCCGTAGGGACGGGACGGTCCCCTCGAGCTCCGCGGGGAGGCGGTGAAGGTGACACTGGCAGTGGGGACCCTGCAGGAGCGGCGTCACCGCGGCGGGGCGGACGGGACTTTACTCGGCCGGGCGCACGTGACGCTGACGCGGGGCCTCCGGAGTGTTTGCTGATACCAGACGCTGCTGGAGGGACGGGCGCCCATCCCACCTCCCGGTGAGCCTCGTCCCAGAGGGCGAGGAACCAGCAGGTGACTCGTGCTGGGCAGCAGAGCTGACATTTCCAGCCAGGCAGGACCGCGGCAGGCAGCAATTTCAGCTCCGATGCACCTCCCTCTGTCCATCTTGAAAGGTCTCCACTGGCATTTCGCTCTCGGTGTGCTCCTTCTTTCAGCCACACGGTGCAAAATCCAGGTGGAGGTGGATGAGTTAGAGGTTCTCCAGAGTGCTCTAGTGCTCCTCCTTGCATGTGCTTTGGTGGAAAATCCATCTTCCAGTAAAGGAGCCCAGTTTTGACACATGCATCATCAGCTCGACACCGGCAGAGAGGGTGCTGGTGTCCCAGCGCCGCGCCTCCCCGCTCCGAAACGTCCACATGCCTCAAATTCCTCCACCCCTGCATCGCTCCCCGGCCGGCCACGGGCGGCTCCGCTTTCCAAGGATGCTCCAAAAAAAGACGGGGAGGACACAAGTGACACCCCGGCGGGGTGACAGCCCCGGCGACGTGCTCGCCATCGCCCTGCATGACGCAGCGCCCGGCCTCGCCCGAGTCGCCTCCACCCCCTCATCCTGCACGGACACTGCCTCGCCCGCTGCCAGCACCCATGGGTGCTGCCCCGAGGAGGGCTCGCCGCTCTTCACCCCGTGGCTCAGAGCCCCTGGTGTCACCAAAGCAGGGGACAGCCCCGTGGCGTGGGTGCCACCAGGGAAGCTGGCCCTGATGGCAGCTGGAGGAGGACAAGGAGGAGGCTCGCTCTGCCCGCGGGTGATGCTGCCGCCTCTGCCTCGTCTCCAGGAAAACAGGTCCTGCCAGGAAAGCCTTGCGAGAGGAGAGGCCTGATGTAACCAAGGGAAAGTTACGCCTACGAAACGCTGCCACCTCCCTGTGCCTCTCCTGGGACGGAGACCAGCACGACCAGAGGCCGAGGTGTGAGGCCGTGAGCGTGCCCCCAACTGGGCTTCGTGCACGGCAACCCCACCGGCACACGGAGAGCCACGGTGCCACCAACACCTCTGCCAAAGAGCAGGACCATGAAAAGGAGACGGAAGGTGACTTGTCCCAATAAAAAGAAAAAAAAAGTCCCACCACGCCACGTTTTATTACACCACCTCCAAACGGGCGAGCGCCCACGTAGGGGTGAGCTCACGCTGTGAAGGGGAGCGAGGGCAGCACAGCCCCGCACGCGGTGGGAGCGGTGCAGGCACCGCGGCGAGGGACAGGGGATTTGCGGTGATTCACGGCCGCGTCACGCAGCCCCGAGGAGGCTGTGATGAAAGCCTCTCGTTGCTCAAATTGGAGGGGTAATTACACGAGCTGGTTTCCCTCTAGCAAGGCTGTTAAAATCCACTGGCTACTTTGGCTAATTATCGCTCCGTGCTTTGATCTCCTCTCTATTCTGTTTGCATAGATAAAGTGTGGCGCTTCATGGTTGTTTTTTTTTTTTTTTTTTTTTTTTTTCTTTTTTAATCAAACTGGGGCTCAGTGATTCGGTCCGGGGCGAGCCAGGAGCGTCCACGGGGACCCGGTCACCCCGCTCTGCGGTCACACCGGGCTCTCATTTAATAACCTCAGGTTTCTGCAGGACGTCCCACTGGAGGGGCACTACTGGTGGGCTCCCGCGAAACCCTAGGAGGGAGACACCTGCCCGAAAAACCAACCCTTGGGTTCAGGCGGCGACGGCACAGGTGGCAGCGCCAGAACTCGTCCATCCGGTAGCTGCGCGCACCCCAACCCGTCGGGCTTGTTGCGCGCGGGAGGAGGCGGCGGTGTCCCAACAAAGGAGTTGCCACGGCCGGGATCCGAGGGTGGAAGAGCCGAGCACGGCACCGGGGCGCGGAACAAAGCCCCGTCTGTGCGGCCGCCACTGCGCGGGGCCGAGCGCTGCGCCCTCGGGGAGGAGGGGACCGAGCAAACAGCGCGTGGGGATGCGCCCTCGGTCACCGACCCCGCTGCGCTGACACCGGGGGCTCGGCTCCCCTCCGAGCATCGCCGGGAGCTTCCTGCTGTGCCCGGAGGGTCCCGAGCCGCCGGGATGCCGGTGCTGTCACGTCAGCCTGTCCTGGATCCCCCGCACCGCTGTGCCCGCGGATCCCAGCCCCGCTGGCGTCAGGAGCACTGCAGTGCCTGGGTGTGCCCCGTACGCCCTAGACCTTTGCACCACGTCTGCCTCTGGCACCGTGCGTGCTGGGTGCTCAGCGCGCACCCTGCCCCTCGCACGCCCCGAGCTCCCCAGGCCCTGCACGGCCTGGACCCGAGCACCCTGCTGACCCTACGTGCTGCACACACCCCAAACCCTCCGCACCCTGTAGCCCTGAGAGGTGGGACCCAGAGCATCCCACACAGCTCAGCCATGATACACCATGGGTGTGGGGTGCACCACAGACCCCATACAGCTCTGTCCTTGTGCTCCCCGTACACACGGCACCCTATAGACCCCATACAGCTGTACTGTCACACTCTGTGCACCTGGGTGCCCCACAGACCTCATACAACTCTGCCCCTATGCTCCTTAGATGCAGGGCACCCTACAGACCCTAACCAGCTCTACTGCCACACTCCCTGGACCTGGGTGCCCTGCAGACCCCACACAGCTCCCCCCACCTCTGGGCACCCTGTAGACCCCATACAGCTGTGTCCCCACACCCCCTGCACAAAGGACACCCCATAGACCCCACACAGCTCCCTCCACCCCTGGGCACAATATAGAACCCCACACACCTCCACCCCCATACTCCCTTGACACAGGACACCCTATAGACCCCATACAGCTCCAATCCCACACTCCCTGGATGAAGGGCACCCTATAGACCCCCCACAGCTCCAACCCCACACTCCCTGGATGACGGGCACCATATACGCCCCACACAGCCCCTCGCACCCCTGTGCACCCCACAGACCCCATACACCTCTATCCCCCCATTCCCTGCACACAGGACACCCCATAGACCCTACACACCTCCACCCCCACACTCCCTGGATGGAGGACACCCTATAGACCCCATACAGCTTCCCCCACCCCTACACACCCCATAGACCCCACACAGCTCCGTGCGCCCCCGTGCGCCCCCGTGCGCCACACAGCCCCACGCCCCCCGCTGCTGCTGCTACCTGCCGGGAGCCTTCCTCCTCCTCCTCCTCCTCCTCCTCGTCGTCGTCGTCGCGCAGCTCTCCCAGGTAGTACTGCTCGAGCCAGCGGCGGGCGTTGGCGGAGTGCCGGTGCGGGGGCCCGTCCAGCGCCGCGCTCACGTCGGTGCCGGCTCGGCGCCGCAGCAGCTGCTCGCCGCCGGGGTGGAGGCGCACGAAGGCGCTGAGGTCGTAGAGGCGCCGGCGGCACCGCACCACGCACGAGCCCTGCGCGCAGCGCGCCCGCACCTCGGCGGCGCTGAACGAGCGCGGCGGAGCCGCCATGGCCCCGACCGGCCCCGGCCCCGGCCCCGGCCCCGGCTCGGCCCCAAAACCCGCTCCCGGCCCCGGCCCGGCCCCGGCCCGGCCCCGCTGTGCCGCCCGCCGGCCCCCGCCGCCAGCATTAACCCGGCCGCGCCGCCGGGGATCCGCCCCCCAGGGTGCTGATTGGGTGGGGAGGGAGAGGGGGCGGGGCTTGTGGGGAAAGGGGAGGGGTTTGGGGGAGAGGGGGAGGGGTTATGGGGAAAGGGGGTGGGGTTTGTGGGGAGGGGGTGGGGTTTGGGGGAGAGGGGGAGGGGCTTCGGGGGAGAGGGGGAGGGGCTTCGGGGGAGAGGGGGGAGGGGCTTTGGGGAAGCTCCGCCCACCTGCAGGGGTGGGGGTGGGGGGGTGGGGGTGCATGGGGAGGGGTGTATGGTATGGGGGGGTATGGGGTACAGGGGGTATATGGGGTGTATGTGGGGTATAGAGGGTGTATGGGGTGTATGGGGTATATGGGGTGTGCAGGGTATACAGGATATATGGGGTGTATGTCGTATGGGGTATGTGGGGTATGCAGTGTATTGGGTATATGGGGTATAGGGTATATGGGGTGTATGGGGTACATGGGGTATGGGGTATATGGGGTATATGGGGTGTATGGGGTATGGGGTATGAGGTGTATGGGGTGTATGGGGTGATGAGTATGTGAGGCGATGGAGTGATGGGGGTATAGGGATGTGGGGTGATGGAGGAAAGGGGATATGGGGTGATGAGGGTGTGCGGGTACTGGGCGATGGAGGAATGGGGTGACAGGGGAATGAGGGGATGAGGGGAGGGGGTACGGGGTGAGGGGGGAGTGGGGCATTCCTGGGGAGTGGGGGTACGGGGTGATGGGGGTATGGGGTGATGGGGGAATTTGGGCACCCCAGGGGAAAAAGCCTGCCCCGTGTCACGCACAGCGAGCCGGCAGCAGGTTCAGTTCACCAATTAATAAAAGTTGCCTTCGTAATTAGCCTGGGGGGGGGGGGCAGCACTACGGGGGCACCCCAGCCGCTGTGTTGGGTTTGGGGTTGCGGGGGCCGCTTTGGGGTGACGTCCCCACCCCAAGGGCCGGCCACACGCCGGCAAATTTTGGCGTCGCCGCCGCCAGGCCCCAGCCCCGGCTTAATGCGGGGTGCACCCTGCCCAGGAATGCCGACCCGGGCGGCCCCCCTGGCCCTGCCCCAGCCTCCCCCCAGATTTTGGGGTGCTGCAGCAGCCCCGCGGGGCGTTGAGCGAAGCCTTTAATCGAGGCGGATGCAAAACTCGCTGCGGCTCCGGCGCGACGCCTCCCTCCCAGCCCCAAGACCTTTGGGGCAGCAGCTCGGGGCAAAAAGTCCTCGTTTTGGGGTCATTTTGCATCCCAACGAGGGCAGAGGGGTCCCTGGGTGGCGCGTCCTCGGGGCAGGGGTGCTGATGGGGCCGGGGTCCCCGGGCACACCCAGGGTGGGGGGTGACAGCCCCACAGCACCCACAATGGTGCCGGGGGTCCCTGGTGTGGCTGTGGGGCCGGAGCCAGGGTTCCCATGGGGTGGCAGCGGGGTCCCCAGCTGCCAGTGCTGAGCTCGGCGCTTTGTCGAGGCAGGGCGGCTCCCGTTTTAGGATTTTTGGGAGAGTGTGGGGGCGGAGGCGGATCCGGACAGGCCAGGGCACTCAGCCGGAGCCTTGGGGCACCTCTGGGCCGCTGCACCCAAATGGGGCGGGGGGGGGGGGGCTCAGCAGGGCCCACCGTGTCCCCAAGTGCCCAGCACCCCGGGGTGCGCGGGGACCCCGGCTGTGACCGTCCCCACGGGCACTTCCTTGGCCCCGACCGACGCTCACGGTGCCTGGACTGGTTCAGCTGGTGGACGGACGGACGGACAGAGGGACACTGGGGACAGCAGGAATGTGCCAAAGGGGTTGGGGCAGGACGAGCCCCGCGGCACGGCACGGGTGGCGCTGGGGTAACGTGGCTGCAGAGGAAGGGGCCGATATGGGGGGGGCTTTTCCTTGGCGCCTCCTCCATCCCCATCCCCATCCCCGTCCCCCTGCCCAGCTGGGGGTGAATTTCGGAGGAGGATTTGGGGAGCTCCTTGCTCTTGGCATCGTTATTCCGACCTGCCAGGCGCTCCCCCCGATTCCTGCCCTCGCCAGGCTGCGGGTGGGTGAGGAGCAGCCCTGCCTGCCTCCTCGCCGCCGCGTTGAGCAACGCCATTCCCAGGGCAACCACGGCACACGCTGCAGGGCGTGAGACGAGCGCCCGCAGCGTCCGGGAAGAAATTCCAGCTCCCTCGGTGGGGTTGCACAAACCCAGCCAGCGCCTCGCCACCTTCCCGGGCAGCATCGGCCGCCCTCCGCCCGAGCGGTGCCCAGATGCTGCGCAGATAGCCCGTAATGAACTGCAACGAGGCACGTCAATAGGGCCACCCGCCAGCCCGTCACCTCCAAATAACACCTCTCCTTCCCCTTCCAGCATGGAAACGCTTCCGAGGCGGGCGGCTGTCACGTAGGGAGGCGCAGGGTGGGAGCACCCCAGGGGTGACCGCGGGACGCAGACGCCGCCCGGGGCTCTGCCGAGGTGCAGGATGGAGGGTTTGGCGTGCCGGCAGCTCCGGGAGCACGGTGCTGTGTTGTGCAAGAGCTGTGCCAAGCCCCACGGGCGGTCACGTCGCTCCTGGGGGAATGGGGAGGCTGCTGGAGCCAGGGGATGTGGGTACGGGGATAGGGATGGGGACAGTGCGGTGGCACCGCGCCAGGAGGAGCTGCTCCATGTGGGCTCCTCGTGGAGAGCGAGCACAGCTCGGTGCGGACAGCTCTTAGGAAAATAACTTTAATGGTTCACACAGAGCCTGCTCGGGCCCCTGCAGGAGGGCACAGCTCGAGGTGGCACAGTGCGGGGACAGGTGCTGGCGTGGGGCTCGTCCTGGCCCCACATTTGCCCAAAATCAAAGCTGAGGGTGCAGGCTGCTGAGGAGGGGCAGGGGCTGTGCATGTTATGTGTTTAACTTCAGGCAGGTGCACAACAATGTGCAGGTGCAGCCCCAAACAGAGGGATCAAAGCGGGATGTTAGCAAACTGAAGCTCCACGGGGATGAAAATCACAAACCTTTTACCTCCCATGCCCTTCTAAAACCCCTTTTCCCCTGGAAATTGCTGCCTCCCTGACCCCGTCACTGCAGCAACTCATCCCAAATCACTCATCACTTCCCCCCCAGCTAAAACAAGCCGCAAGGAGCAAGTGTCCTCCCTGTGTCTTCTCGAGAAGGAAGCTGAGGCTTTCCAAAATGCCCCCAGGTGCTGCCCTGCACGGGAGGAGACCCGGGCTGGGACGCGGGGTGCAGATCCCCGGGGAGGCAGCTGCCTCTCCCAGCCACGAGGATGAGGCAGGGACGAGGCAGGGACAGGCGAGCTAAAGTGCACTGCACCACCCTGCCTGAGCCAAGCCCGGAGACACTGCGGGGTAATAAAGTGCCGGAGGAAAGCAGCTAAACCCTGGGGACTTTGGCCGCAGAGCTGGGCTTTTCACACCAGCTGCAGCTCCTGCCCAGCGAGGAGGAAGCCGTTTAGGAAATCATCTTGAAAAGCACAGTGTCACGCTGTTGCTTTATGGGGTAACCTAAATGATGTAAACAGACATTCAGAATCAGGGCCCCGGCGCTTGGGGAGCTCTGAGCACAGTCACTCTCCGAGCACGGCGTGCAGTTAGCCCGTCGAGCTCACTGCTGCCTGCAAATTATTTCTGTAATCAAATTAATTCTGTATGAAGTGTGTGAAGAAGACTCTTTTGATCACTCTAGGGCCCCTACAAAGGCACCACCTAGCTGGAGCGAATTCAGCTCTGCCCGTTGAGTGCTTTCCAAAGGAACCTTTTAATTCCTCCTCAGCCCAGCAGAGACTCGCCCCTGCCATGCGCCCTCCTGCAGGAGCAGTTGGTTTCTGTGGCCTGGCATCCATCGCCAGCAACGGAGGCCAGGAGTTTGGTCACAGCGGTCTGAAAGCAGCCCGGGAAGCGCAGGAAGAGTGGAAGCACTTGGAAACGTCCCTGCAGCGCACCGCCGGGAGGTCCTGCGCCGTCCCTGCAGCATCCCCAGCCACCGCGGGGCAGAGCTTGGGAATTAAACATCAAACCCAGTTCGTGGCGTGCCCTGCTCTCCCCCCCCTGGCTCAGAAGGTGCTCTCGAGCAGGCAGTGGCAGCCGCAGCCCGTGGGGCACACCTCCTGCGTGCGAAACCACTCCATCATATGGCTGGTGTGGCCGCCGTGGCCGCAGGTGAGGCAGAAGTTGGAGGAGCCGCGCACGGCCACGTGGCAGATGGCGCACTGGAAGGTGAAGCCCTTGCAGATGGCGCACTGGGTGCCCCGCACCTCGCTGCGGCAGTGGCTGCAGTACACACCGAACTCTGCGGGGAGAAAGGAAATCCAGAGCAAGAGTTAGTGCTGGTGGCAACGGGGGCAAAGAAGCCCTGCGCAGACGGAGTGCCCTGAGCCCACCGCCCAAAAGATCTGCCTCAAATCAGCCCCGGAGGGATCCTCCTCGGGGTGGGAGGACAGTTTGTGTCTCATGGATCTCAGTTTGGTCTCTGAAGAGGAGCCAAGACACCAGCCACCAGTGAGGAGGGCAGTCAGCTCGCTGGCCCAGCAGCTCAAGGGCTGTGGGGTGGGAACATGCCAGAGCTCCAGCTTGGGACACACTGTGGAGAGGAAGGCTTCCCACTGCTCTCATCTGCCTCACAGCTCTCTGAAGTGTACCCAAGAACAGGAACAGCCTTTGTTTCTTATCATGGGGAGCACAGGGCACGCTCGGTCAGCAGTATTGATGTCCTGACAGCCAGCCAAGGAGGAGCAGTGGCAGTGCCCGAACTCACCCGTTTTCACTGCAGTTTCTGCCCATCCCACATGACGAGGAGAGGCTGCAACCAGAGCCAAGCAAGCAGCCACTGCTCCTGTGGCACCTCTCACCATGTCTCTTCTCCCAGTGCCTCTTCTCCCAGAGGCCTGGGAGGAATTTTCAGCCTTGCAGGAGATGTGACAGCCTACGGTCACTGCACCAGCACCTGCGAACCTCACTGCCACCCCGAGCTAACGCTGTGTGCTGGCAGAGCTCACCTCTGGGCAGGGCAGTGGGTATTTTCATCATGCTGCCTGCACCTTCCCGAGCCCCGAGGCAGAGCCGTGACCCTGCCTGGACAACACAAGGCACGGCAGGCACTCACCAATTCCTTTGTGGGGGTCAGGAGGACAGGAGACAAACTTCAGGACCTCGGCCCGCTTCTCCCGCAGCCCCCAGCGATACAGGATTTCTCCGTAGCACTTCTTGAAGTCATCAAACTGCTGAGTGTTGGCAGGGTCCAGGAGCCTAGAGGGACAAACGGTGCTGTCACCCGCACTATGTGCTCTCAGGGACTCTGGCTGCAATCCTCTTCCCAGCAGTGGCTACACAACCCGCTCGCATCGCCGGGCGAGCAGCAGGCTGCTTGCCACGCGTTGCTGAAAAGCTGCTGAACACCCACGGGGCTGCCCTCTGCTTGTTCTGCCCTCAAGGGCATGCTGAATGGGGGGACTACCCCTTGGGGCACCCACCACAGCCGTTTATAGGTGCACAGACGCAATCCCAACAGACTGATCCGCACTATGATGCTTTTATCCACGTTACAACCTAAATGGAGAGGTCTAGGAGCAGGCTTGCTGCTCCCCTCCTGCTTCCACAGCTCCAGCCTGCTCGGGCACGGAGCCCTACAGCCGAGCGCCCCGAGGCACGCCACCACCTACCGTTTGTTCTTCTCGTGCTGGTCCTTCTCACGCTCCCGGGGGTCGGGGTAGGGCAGGTTGCCGTATCGGAAGTCATCCGGCGAGGACTCGCACCAGGGCGTGGATGCCTGCTCCGCGTCCTTGTTGGCTGCAGACACCAGAAGGCTGTGAGCACACCCCGCAAAAAAAATCCACAAAACTAACAGGGAGGAATCCCTCCGGCCTTCCTCTCCAGACAAAAAGTATTGGGGCAACCCCTTGGAGAGCGCATGGCAACGTTAACCCCAGCAGGCCTGGGCTCCTCTTTCCCAGGAGGGAAGATTCCCATCACCCGGCTGCTCTTACGTAAAGGGGCCTCTGTAGCAAGGTCCTGCCCTGGAGGCAGGGAGACGACTGCTAATAGCTGCTCCAAGACAACATCACCGCCCCGTTAAGTTAACCCCCATCCTCCACTCTTTCCCATGTCAAAGATGCCTCGATAAGGCTCTGGAAGGGTACAGAGCTGCTGCTAACGGGGCCGATGCTGCCCCAAGGCCACCCATCTCTCAGCTTCACCCTGGAGAATGGCTGGTTTTTGACAGCTTCACGGATCAGCAGGAAATGTCACCAGGGCCACCAAGAAGCCAGCCTTCCCCACCGCTGCTGCCTCTCCAGGCACAGAAGGAAGCAGGGGGATGACTGTCACCCCGAATCCCGTGGCATCAGCTGGCTGATGACACTGCAAGGCCGCTCTGGGTGATCGATGAATGACTGTGGCACCTTGGAGAGGTGCCAGAAGGCTGGAGGAGAGCAAACGTCACTCCTATCTTGAAAAAAAAAAGGAAGGAGGACAAAGGGAACTACAGGCTGGTCGGCCTCACCTCAGTTCTGGGGAAGGCAAGGAAGCTAATCCTGGAAACCATTTCCAGGCACAGGAAGGACAAGAAAAGCATGGGGAGCAGTCAGCACGGATTCCTCATGGGGAAGTCATTTTTGACTGACCTGATAGCCTTCTACAATAAAATAACTGGCTTGGCAGACGAGGGGAGAGCAGGTGGAAAGGTGTTGTCTACCTTCACTCCAGTAAGGCTTTTGACCCTGGCTCCCATCAGATCCTCACAGGAGCTGTTGGAGCACGGGCTGGCTGAGCAGAGAGGTGGTTTAAGAACTGGCTGAGCAGCTGAGCCCACAGGGTGGTGATCAGGGGAACAAAGTCTAGTTGGAGGCCAGTAACTAGCGCTGCGCCCCAGGGGTCAACACTGGGTCTGGTCCTGTTTAACGTCTTCATTAATGGTCTGGATGATGTGGCAGAGAGTTTACTAATGACACGAAACTGGGAGGAGCGGCTGATATGCCAGAGGGCTGCGCTGCCAGCCGGAGAGACAGCAACAGGCCGGACAAATGGGCCAACAGGAACCTCACAAAGCTCAACAGGGAAATGCAAAGCCCTGCACCTGGGGAGGAACAGCCTCAGGCACCAGGACATGCTGGAAAGCAGCTGAGACAAGGACCTGGGGGTCCTGGTGGACACCAAGCTGAACGTCAGCCAGCAATGTGTCCTTGCCACAAAGAAGGGCGTTGGTGTCCTGGGCTGCATTAGCCAGAGCGTTGCCAGCAGGTCAAGGGAGGTGAATCTGCTCCTCTGCTCAGCACTGGAGTGCTGGGTCCAGGTCCAGGAGACATGGACTTATTGCAGAGTCCAGAGAAGGGTAACAGAGGTGATTAAGGGACTGCAGGAAAGGCTATGAGGAAGCCTTCCTATGAGGAAAGGCGGAGAGAGCTGGGACTGCTGATCCTGGAGAAGAGGGAGCTCAGGGAAGGTCTCGACCAATGTCCAGAAACTACTGAAGGGAGGTTGCAAAGAGCCAGGCTTTTTTTTCCCCCAGCTCAGCATGTCTAGAGGGGCTGTGGCAGTTTCTCCAAAGCCCAGAGGCAGAAGGAGCAGGACTGTGGGACCACCAACACGGTTACTGCAAGCTGTGCTCACTTCCAGCCAAAGAGCTGCAGCACACACCCTAGGTGCAGAAAGCTGCTGGGGCAGAGCACATCGGCAGTCACAGCCAGTGCTAACTCCCTTCCTTCCTCCACACAGGAGCTGTCTAAGACCTAGGCCAGAAGGGAGGCGGATTCCTCTCTCTACTCCCCAGGTTTTGGTACCTATGCTCCAGCCTCCGGTGCCAAGTCCAGGATCTGACATGCTGGAACAGGAGCCGGAGGACGTAAAGCTGGGCTGTTGAGGGGGAAAGGAGAGGAAATCATGTCAGCTACGTGAGAGATGTTCAAAGGTATCTGAGACAAAGGGGAAAGAAACGGCTGTCGTACGTATCGGCTGTGGGAGGCCAGGTTGGAGGCACGCTGAGGGAAGGGGCCGGAGGAATTCGGGCAGCCCTGGAGCCGGGACTGGGCTTCAAACACGCTGCACAGCATGGCCAGGGTCTGCACGTCGTGGAGCTGCGAGTAATGAGCCAGCCTGGGAAACGAGAGAGGCAGAGCATGAGACTGGGCAGAGGTCAGCAGCAAAAGCATTGAGACTCCAAGGCAACGAACTTCAAGCCCGCTGCCTGAATCGATTTGGGCACATCGGTGCCCACGGGAGGCACGTGTGCTCTGCACGCCTGGGCTGTATCTTCTGCCACACCTTCCAGGAGCATAGTCCTCCTAACAGGTGGGGGAAAGCTGGGAACTTTGGCAATCCAGCAGCACTCCGGGCCTGATTACCCCGGCTCTGTGCAGCTTCAACAACGAGGCCTGCAGGACTCGTGGCTATTCAGGCTGGAGCCATTAAACTCCCCCCGAGCCACAACGCCTTTTTGACGAGACCCTCTGCCCACAAGCATTCTGCGTTCAGACCCCGAGGCAAAAAGCCCACCGCAGGTCTTCTGGATCGCCGTGAAGTTTCTGGATTGCTCTGAAGGCTGAGAGCAAAGCTCCCGTGCTGCCCTCCGCTGCTGCTGCCCAGCAGGAGGGAGCTAGGTCAAGCCGCGGTATGCAAAGCCCAGCACACAAATCCTGCGTCTCCCAGTGGGACGGATCAGCAGACAGTTAATTACTAGTAATTCTCTCTCCTAAACAGATTCACTGGCAGGAAGAATTTTGTGGCTAGCACTTGGCTTTGAGACCAGGGGGGTGATTTCCCAGGAATGGCAGCAGTGAATTTGAAGGTGAACCAAGCCAACGCGATCATTTAGGAGGTGGGGAGCAGAAACCCCAAATCTCTCCTCCTAAGGCAGGCACCGCAGGCACGCTGCAAAGCAGAGCTCCAGCTGCACCTGGGCTATTGCTCAACGCCAGCCAAGGGACACCCGGATGCCTGACGGGAGGCCAAATGCTGCCTCCTGCGTGTCATAAACATACTTGCATAAACACACTTCCCGTCCTGATGCACCTCGGGCTTGAGAGAGGAAAAAAAGACAAGGTGTGGCACCACGCCAAGGCTGAAATGATGCCGTACAACATACATAGTCATGAAGGGCTCCCTCTGCTTCAGCAACCATTCCCAGTCCCTCCCCAGCGTTCAGAGACCTACAGGGACTCCAGTAATTGACGTCCAAATGGATGTTGTGCCCAAGGTATCTCCAAATCTGGGTCAGACTTCGGTCCAAGACAGAGATCAGTGGCTACCATGGCCAGTGACCAAACCTGGCAGACAGGAAGGAAAAACATCAAAGCTACAATTAGAAACTGCCAGACTGCGAGGGTATAGGTGTGCACAGATTCACTCGCAGATAAATATTAATGGCATTTTTTTACTTATTGTGTTTTAAAACCAAGAGGGAGCAGTTCCAGCCTCAGTGTGACAAGTTATATCAAGAGTAACACAAAGCTGAAGCCTTCCATGTCCCACTTGCTTTAAGACTGGGTTAAACCATAGACTGTTCTTCCTCAGAGTTTACCAGGAGAGTTTAAACAGACCTGTTAGTTCACTTTATGTTCACAAACCACAAAAGGGTTTAAATTTGATAAAGTACTTTCTCACATGCCATGTTTCTTCTTCATTCACCTCCCTTTACTTTACTCTGGAAACAGTTCCCCCTTTTCAGTCTCCATCCCACTGATGGCATACGACTGCATCAAATCTAGGACTGGTTTTTGTGCTGTGCCTTTTTAAAATGGAGCAAGTAAAACATGGTATGCCAGGGAAAATCAAAGTTGCTGGTTGGGTATAAAAAAAACAGGAAAGTGAATGTGATGCTGGAAAGACAACAAATCAGAGGAGACAACCAGAGCTGATGACACAGGAGGATTGTGGGGACAATGCAAGTGCTCCACGTACCCAGAAGAGCAGCCAGCAACCATAATCCTACAGCTGCTCACTGTGAGCTGGAGAGAAACTGAGCAAAGAAACTGAAACAAGGACAGACCTGAGAACAAGACAGCACGGAAAGGAACCTGGAAAGATGTCACTTCCCACACTGCTACAGAGTAAGTCCCATATGTAACTGCACTGCTCACGTCTCCATGAATGCCATGAACAAGGCAAGCTGCAAGACAGGCTGGAGTTACATGGGTGTCCTGGTTTCAGTTCAGACAGAGTTAATTTTCTTCCTAGTAGCTGGTAGGGTGCTGTGTTTTGGCTTAGGATGAGAAGAGTGCTGATAACACCCCGATATTTTAATTGTTGCAGAGCAGTGCTTACACCAAGCCAAGGACATCTTGCTCTGTCCTGCCAGCAGGCAGGCTGGGGTGCAGTAAGAGCTGGGAGGGGACAGACCCAGGACAGGTGACCCAAACTAGCCAAAGGGGTATTCCATCCCATCTGGGGTCATGCTGAGCAATATATAGGGGTGGGTGGCTGGGGGAGGGGGCCGGGACTGCTTGGGGGTAGACTGGGCATCAGTCAGCGGGTGGTGAGCAATTGCATTGTGCATCACTTGTTTGTACACGTTATTAGTAGTAGTACTATTATCATCATTATTGTTATTATTATTATTATTGTTACTGTTATTTCCCTGTCTAAATAAACTGTCTCTATCTCAACTCCCAGGCTTCACTTTTCCTTTTCTCTCCCCCATCCCAGAGAGGAAGGTGGGAGGGTGAGCGAACGGCCGTGTGGTGTCTAGCTGCCAGCTGGGTTAAACCACAACAATGGGCCAGGGAAAATAACAAAGCAAGTAACAGGTATCAGAAAAGTCCTACTGAAGTTATTCCACCAAAGCTCTGCTCCTCCAGGCAAACCAGGCAGCAAAATGAAGCACAGGGGTTACCAGACCTACCTTCTCTCTAGCTGAGCCCACCATGAAGCTAAAAACCTGACAGCAAGACAACAGCTTGAGTTGGTTTCTGCTTAGATCAGGTAAAGCTCTGGCCATTCCCTGCCCAGAGCTAGGGGGAGCCAAAAGCTCAGGAGAGGTGCAGAGGCTCCTCTGGCAGTGCCAGCCACAGCCAGCTCCTGGCAAAAGCTCTGCCTGTTGCTGTGGGCTGATCACACGGCAAGAGACTGGCCAAAATGGGCATTTTTCTCCAATTACTCGTTGAAGCTGGGGTCTCTGGGCTCAGGTTCTTCTTGGGGAGAAGCTAGCTGCAGTTAGCACGTAGTGCCAGAGCGGATGAGTGCTGAGATAATTACAACGGGAATGATTACGTAAGGCAAAACCACCGATGAAAATACAAGCAGCAGCCAGGCAGCTTTGTGCACTGTTACTTCCTCTGCAGGCCCAAAAGCAGGCTGCATCCCCAGCTTTGCCTGCAGGAACCCCCTGAAACGTGTGCAAGACCCTGCTGGCAGCCCTGGGAAGGGACCTCTCGATGCCAAGAGCGAGGAGATACAGAGCACCCCTGCAGCTGGTCCACAGGCCTCGGTTTGTTGAACATTTCAGACTCTCTGGAACAAGTGCTGAGCCCAGCTGGCTGTTCGGGTATCAAGGTGACAGCACAAGCAGTTTGGGAAAGAGGTCTGAATCAACACAATACCTGCACGAGATCCCTCCGTCCAACAGCCAAGGCGGAGGCAGCATTCTTCTGGCAGGTCTCCTGGATATTGTTCACATTCAGTCTGAAAAGCAAGCAGATAGATGAGCTCTCTGGTCGGCGTGGTACCCACAGAGGTGGGGTGATGAGGGGGTGATGTGGTTCTGGCAGCAGCGAGCAGTCCAGAATCTGCTGATCAATCTGAAACTGCAAGCACGACGAGGATCCCATCCTGCCCTCTGCTGTTCTCCGGGGATCACTGCCATCCTCCTGGCAACCCCACCGTTCACCTTCCCTAGCACACTGCTAATTTATCAAGCTCCAAACTAGCTTGGTCCCAAGACACCACTTCCACGAGGATGTGGGATTCAACTTGTGGCAGAACACCACCAAGCCAAGAGTTGTTCCTGTCCCTAGAAGCCACCAGATGCGTGGTCCTGTTCCCAGCCAGCCTGCGGGCCTGCTCTGCTCGACTGCAGGGACCCAGCTGCAGACTTGGACTCTTGAAATTTCTACTGCTGAAGATCTTACAGCAAATCGGAAAGGCTCAGGCTCTTTACAAATGAGATACCCAGAGAAGAAAGTTCCATGAGGACTTTTTAAAGAACATTTATACGAACATTTTAATAATACAGAAAAGGGAGAAGGAAGATTTTCTTCCTCCTCTGTTGCCTCCTTTAAGAAGGGCAGCCTGCTTCTTCCCTGCATGTTTACAGAGTGCAAACTGTGAAGGATCAGCCAGCATTACCAATGCTAAGGAAGCAAAAACTCACAAAAAGAGATTTCATAGCTATCTGAATTAGACACTTTGGGAAAAGATGCTCCTTGTTTATAAACACATAAACAAAACCCAGAACTTCTCCATCCTTTTCATTAAGGTAGGAGAACTTGCTGCACAGACACTGGCATGCATGTATAATCAGGTCTCCGAGGGAATGAGGCATTCCAAATACTTCTGAAATTAAAAATCCTTATGAGCCAAGAGCAGTTTAGAGCATGAGAATATGCATTTATTGGGATTTTTTTTTAAGCTGTGCACTGAACTGCAGAGTTCGTCAAGATTTAAGAGATAATCTTTAAGATTTGAGAGATAATTTGTATCAATAACTTCTCTTTCTGGCTTACAAAGAACCGAACCTCTAAGAGTTGCGGAGATGATGCTGGAGCACCAGTTCAGCCTCTGCATACAATACGCCACCACAAATTCCTTCCACCACGCTTTTCAGATTTCTAGGAGACGAGTCTCCTCTCACGGGGGGAGAGGGGCACCACAAGAAAGCAGCAAGACAAGGCTAAAGGAAGAAGGTAGGGAAACATTCAAACACTCGAAGGATTAAAGCACAGCAATGCCAACGACAGCTGCTTTCCTTCGGGAAAGGATCCCAAGCTGATACTCACATGTAGAGCTCTCCCAGCAACTTGTGCACGGGCAGCAAGCAGGAAATATCTTGTATAATGACTTTTCCGGCGGCTTTGATGGGTCGGTTGTTGGCATCTGTCCCCTCTCGTTTGCTTTTCCACCTCCTGGATTTCTGCAGAACGAATGGCAGCGTGTTACCGGGGAGGACAGCAGGCGTCTCGGGCCGGGGAACAATGCACTAGGGTGAGGAACAATGCAAGCAGCACCCAAACCTGCCTCTCAGAAGGCTCTGTGCTACCCTGGAAAACATCCATGACATGCCCAGGAGAACAAGCATCTCCATCTGTAGGGAGTGAAAAGCAGGTCAAGGCAGCGAGCTCAAGGTCAAACTCACTCAAAAAGCATTTTGTGAGTTCCCCTGTGAAAGCCAATACGAGAAGGAATCAGCATCGGGATGCCAATCAAACCCAGGAGGGTTTGGCAGGAGGACAGCTCAATTATCACCCTCGTTAGGGGTCTGGGAACCCTCTGCACACAGACCACCGCTGACTTCAGCCAACGCTCAGCACAGAGACACGTGGGAGCAGCTTCTGCTTGCCCTCAGCTTCAGGGCAAGCCCACAGGTCCAGACTCTTGCTCTCCTCTTTCTGTGTCCTGTTTAGCACCAGGACAGGGCTCCCACCTCTCCTGCTTTATCAGCAGCTCCACACAAACGGCAGGTGATAAAGCAGGGCCCACGCTTTCCTAACAACCCCTCGCTACCAGGTTTGCAGCTATTTATGGCTGGCTCAGGACATGAGGCTGAGGGGAGAAGAAAGGAGAGGAATCGACACAGGGGAACAAAACCAGGAGCCCAAATACTCCCCGTAATGGACACGGAGGCCATCCGCATGCCAAGCTGCATAAAGCTCCCTTGGCCTTACGATGCCCTGCAGGGTATTTGGCTTCTCATCGTGGCCTCTCCTCGCTCCAGGAGGCCGGCGAGGAGGGACGAGGACGTGCAGCAGCATTGCAGGCACTGGAGCTCCACGAGGGAAGCTCTGGCTGCTCTGCAGGGCTCCTAGGAAAGCAGCGGATGCTTCGCAATGCTGCTCTCCTGTGGCAAGTCCCCTCACTGACACAAGGTGCCGATGCTCCTACACAGAAGCATCCCCTAAAAGTCTAAAACGCTCTCTTACCGTTGGGCAGACAACACCTCTTGGGCTAACACCTAGAAATATTGCTGCCCCTTCCGTGATGAAGGATTTGGAGCAGCCAAATGCCACCGGTGTGCAGCAAAGACTTGCTGATGCTGCCAAAAACACGGGAGCAAAGCTTGGGAGCCCCAGCACAAGGACATGCCACGCTGGAAGAGCTGCCAGGCTGCTCACAGCACGGCCCGTCAGCAGCCAACATTCGTGCTGCATCTCAGCAGGCATCCGAAGCCAGGCCTGCAGGGGCAGAGCCGCGCTCTGCAGGTGATTTGGAGAGCACCTGGCCACCTCCAAGCGAGGCAGGTTCCCTGCCCTGTTACTGGGGACAGATTCAGCCTGCTCCCGCCAGAGCCGACTGAAGAAGCCTCCCAACAGGTATTTCAAAGACTGGAAACACGGACAACACATACCACTTTCCACAGGCACTTGTGGGTTGTTTTTTTTTTTGGAGAATGACAGCAAATGAGGATGAGAATGGAAAAGAGAGCCCACGAATGGTTTCCACCGCTTGCTGTTAGCATAGCACCAGACAAATGAAGACACTAGATGCATCAGAGCCCCTCCAAAACCTGGACTCGCAACAAAATCTTCCTGCTTTCTTCCTCCTAGCACTGCCTGGTTGTTAGCAGAAAGGAAAGCCCTGATTCTTTACTGGGGCAGCGACAGGAGCAGGGTTAGGCAAGGGCCACACGCCCTGCTGGTACTACGCTGCTGTGACCATTGACCATAGAAATCCTACAGCCACGTGGACAGCCACCATGAAAAACGTCTCACTGGTTTTAACAATTTGCCTCAGTTAGCTACAGCAGCTACGTGTCAGAAAGAAAATGACCATCAGAAGCACGGGAACATCAGTGATGAAGTACAGCTCGTTACCTCTGACAGCAGGGCAAGTTCTAGCTTGAACCTCGTGACTACTGGAGCGTTACAGGGATTGCTCTCCACCAGGCTGCACTGGAACACTTTCAGCAGGAGTTACCAAAGGCAAGGAGAGCTCTAGCTTGGGTCTGCCTGGCCAAGGTCCACCACAAGGTTTCCTCTCTCCCTTCTGCTCCAAGTTGTCTCCCAGGAGGATCTCCCACTACCCAAAGGAGCCACAGAGGCTGGCAGGCGTCAGGGCAGGGCAGAAGACGTGCCTCTTCCTAGGGGTTGGAGCACAGGTCAGAGGGGAGCAGGGAGCACAGTGGCTGGAGCAGAAATCAGCATGCGTGCACCAAGCTAACTAGTGACAGGAGGGCACACACTGGCTTTCTGCAACCTAGAGCCCACGCTAGGGAGAACTGCATCTACCCAGCTGCTCCTGGGAGCTTAAGGAGAGGGAGAAAAGGAAGAAAACAGCGGTGGTGATAGCAAATTAAGACTCATCAGCTCCTCAGAGCACCAGAAGGAAAGAAACCAGAGCGTTGATGACAATCATGGGGTTGGAGGTGACAGCGGGGAACAGCACTGAACGACGACTAAAGAAGCCAGCCTGTACCTGCGCTACCATACCCAAGGCTGCAATTTGCTGCAATCCGAGGTGACAACGATGGCAGTAAATGGGTTACACGTAGAAAACAGACAGCCCAAGAATAAGCCACCAACTGCTTCGCAGCAACCATCACCGTCAGTGCGTACTCAGCAGAAGTCAGTACGAAATGCTGCATGCCTGCTGGAAAGGATGCCGAGCCGGGGCGCGTGCGCCTCTGGGTCCTGCCGAGGCAGGAGGTGCCCTAAGGAGGATCATGAAACGTGCAGTGCCTGTTTCACGTCAGTGTATGCCAAATCTCAGGGTATAAACTCACATCAGTAAGGCGAAGGGCAAGGTTGCAGACCAAAAGGAAAAGGCTCGATGCCAGAAGTGAAGCTGCGTGAGGGTATGTACCAAATAAAAGAGTTAAGCCAGCTCAAAGTCAGGTTCAAGCTGCTTCTAAGGTTTTTCTTTTTAAATATGATTTTAAAATCACTGCCTTCCTGTGCGTTCCTTTATTCTGAACAACTGCCTACAGCTTAACTCCCCTGTGCAGGTCATGCAGCACTGCCTGGATTTTATCTTCAAAATAATCAACGTTTACTATTCACAGCATCTCCCACAGTACCAGGCTACTTCCACGGACAGGCAAAAAAGTTGAGGCACTTTTGAATCAAGTGTCCCAAAGCAGGAATATTTCTTTTTCTTCCCTGTGTCTTCGCCTTGAGCACCAGTGCCAACTTAGGAGAGCACGATTAGACTCTTCCCAAGGTTATCCACAAACACAATCAGTATTTCAAGGCTTTGACTGCCCCATGTATCATTTTTTTTTAAGTATACGTTACATAAAATTATAACTTTATCTCTTCACCACGTGTTCTTCCTTCCAAGCCAGTGGGGCAAGCAAATTAAACTGTGGCCCTGGGTGCACCACCATTTACCACATTAAAAACTAGCATGTTCTTTTCCTGTTTTTTTTTTTTTTTTTCTTTTTTTTTTTTTCTCCTTCCTCTTTCAATCAATCCCTAATCCAAGACAGAACTTCGTTTCTTGCCTCTACTCCTCACATTTCATTAGCTCTTCACAAAAAGCCTCTGGAGTCAAGTAAATTACTTCTGTTTTCTTTCACCTATTATTTGCTAGTATAGTCTTAGAGTTCTTGTAATTAGGAAGGCTTGATCCTATTATACCAAGTTAAATTAGGTGTTACAGGATTCTATTTTATTCCCTGCTGTCTTGTGAGGAGAGAGCATGAAGGTGAACAGCCGTGAAAAAAGTTCAAAGCATCAGACCTAAAGAGACCATCTTTAGACTGGAGTTTTCTAAGCTCTGCCTGTGCTTGGCAGATGACTGATGTGACAGTAATTGCCCAAATTTGCAGCACAGCTTGAGCAACGCTGATATCAAGACATTCATGTTCAAGCTTGAGGGACTTGTGGACCTGACTAAAGGAAAACACTTGTCAAAGCAGGCTTGGAAGGGCAGGTGCCAGGAGGAAGGAGTACCAGCCAGGTGGTGTGATTCTAAGGGCTCACAAATTAAGGAGAAATCCCACTCACTGCTCCAGGAAATAAGACTTTCTGGTGCATCGCACATGCTCGTTTCATTGAGATGACAGATCGTTATCAGCAGCTCAACCAGTTTGTTTCTTCCGCAGTTCTTAAACGGTGCCATGCCAGCAGCTTGCTGCTCCTTGATATTATTTTCCAGCAACTCCTCCCTCTCCAGAAGGGCTTCATCTTTTTCAGAAATGAGGTGTTCTAATGTCACCCTCCTCAGCTGGTTGATGCTGCATAATAATCGTTCAACTCCTCTGCAGCGCACACTCTGCTTCTTAGGGGTCGATCCTTTTTTACACTTCAAATTACCCCTTGGCATCCTTTCCTGGCTGCTAAGCCAGGTAAAATAGGCATGTCATGAGTCAGTACTTGTACCCTTTGAACTTGTGTCTGCTCCTGTCCGCTTACACTTGCGTTTGCTCCCCCTGAAACCCTATGTGGAGTGCAAGTCCCCCACCTCTGTGCAGGTTACTCAAAGGCAGGCAGGTGGCATTTTATTCTTGGGCCCTTGGGCAGAAGACAGGGTAATATCAAGGACAGTATTAGCACAGCGCACAGTACCGGGAAGTCGTTAATTGCTTGTATGGACCAACGTCGCCGGGCAGAGCGAGGAGACATCTGTATGTGAAAACATTATACCCAGGAAAAGGGAAGAAAGACACCAAGAAAATTAAAGACAAAGGTAAATAAACTGGAAACGAAAAGTGCCCTGAACCAGCAGAGTAAAAGATACTATTCCCCATGGTTCTGTTACACAGTGGACAGTTGCAAACCGAGATCCCCGCTTTCATCCACGCACAATTGCACTATACGTTACCTACGGACCTGGCAAAATGTGGGCTGCTGGAGGGAAGATTTCAGTGATCTCAACCCTGAACAGTCTCCCACATGGAGTTGTACTACCCCAACAGGCGTGTGTCCTTGTTCACACCATGATGTGACAGCAGAGAGGACAACACCACGCTGCCCCACGTGCCAGGCTCCTGCTCTAGCCAGTTTTCCCCTTTTTGGCTGAAGAGGAAGGCAGCCAAATGTGACCCCAGCTGCACCATTTTTAACCCAGCCCTCTGACATGGAAATCTGCAGCAAGCTAAACAAACCCTCCTGCTCACTCAGCCATCCCTTTAACATCCAGCATCCTCCAGGACTTCGTTCACTGGAACCTGCTGCAACTGTTCACTTTCATTTCGAAAGCAATAAAAGACAAGCGGCAGGGTATTAGAAGGGATGCAGAGACCTGTACCCAGAGACCTGTACCTGAGGAACTCATTTGGATTGAGTGAGCAATCAAGTTCACTGACTGACCATGCAGAACAGCTCCAGAAGTAGGCTTTCATTACGAACCTGCAGATATTTCATTAAGCACTCAGCGCAGGATTATAACAATAAACTGAATCTCTCAAAGCACATCATTGTGGGCTCACCTGACAAAGATATTTGTTACAGTTCTGGAAGAGTCAACACAATAAAAAGGGGAAGAACAGGGTTATTTGTGTTGTGTGCAATGTATTTCGCATTTATTTTCAGCTGATGACAGGCAGTCCTCATCATCAGGCATGCCTGAGCCTCTGCCTCCCCTTGCAGCTCACTGGGAGAAGCTGAGGATGAGGCTCTGTCTGAGGACTGCCTGGCCCCATGGAGAGAGAAAAGGCTGCAGCCTTGTGCTACGTGTTCCTCCGCTGCATCTCGCAAGAGAGGGCGAAAAGGATTAGCAGAAGGAAATTCAGTTTAGTGGAGAGCAAGCAAAACTAAGCTCAGTCACCCCACTAAGTCCTGCTCTCCTGTAGGCAGCCGCTGCTGCCAGCCCTTGGGACTCGTGGCTCCGCTCCCCCGTGTGGAGCTTGCGAGGGCTGCAAGCAGCCAAAGCCCGAGGGAAGCCCTGAGAAGCAGGAGCAGCTTCCAGGCTCTGCCGTGACAGAAGCGTGAGGACACCACAGGCACCAGCCATGGGCATGGCTGTCCCTTAGGCAAGGCTGAGCAGTGCCCAGGTCCCCGCCAGCACAACCCTTTAACTGGAGCGAGAAAACCACGGCCATGCACTGCCTTTAAGAGAAATCCAGGTTTGAAACGCTGATGGCATTGCCACAGTATAAATGCAGATTCTCCTTTCTGCTGCTTTCTATACTACTAGCTTTTTAGACTACTACTTTTTAGTTCCTGTTGACTTCTTTTTTGTAGGAAGGAAGAAAGGAGGAGCATGCATGCATGAATAATGTGAGAAAGATATATACGTGTGTATATATACATACACACACATTTAAATGAGCACAGAAGGGCTGAACATCACATTTAGTTTCAGTTTGGTTTACTAAGGAGATCTCTACTAGGCTCAGCAGCTCCCCTGCTTTTATGGGGACATGACACATTCCCTGTCTGGCAATGCACAAATCCCATTTGTTTGTTAATGGTGGTTGCTGCATGGGATTTAAGTTTAAATACTTGGTTATGTCTGACAAATTCAGTTTAGGGGCTGAAGTTACATAACCTGGTAGTTTACTGCACAATTTCAACTTTTATTTAATGCAAATATGAAATCCAAGCTTTCAGAGCTCCCAAGACTCAGACTCTGGGGTTTTTATGCCTTAAAATCCTCACAATGAAATGCCATAAGAATATTTAGCATTGATTTAACAAAGGCTGGGACATCAACTCCCAAAGAGTCAGAAAACCTTTGCTGAAGGGAGATGATGTGAGGTTTTTTGATCTATTCCATCTGCAGGAACATTTGAGCTAGCTCTCTGCTAGGGCCCTTACCCTTCTTCCAACCCAGCATGTGAGGACGCAGCCTGGCACGGGGACAGGGAAGGAATTTTCCCTGGCTTTCAGCAGACGTGGCAACACACATGCTTTACTCTCTAGATCCACCCCTCCCAAAATCTTGTCACCATCAATACGCGGACTGGGGAGACAGGTCACATGAAATTGCACCAAGCTGCTTCCACACGTTATTTTTAGCCTTGTCTGTCATCTTAGAGAGCTGCGTGTCAGAGACAAGCACGCTGCAGAGGACAGAGGTAGCTCTTTAAATAAACTCTCCTGCAAAGCCTGGAACAGGCTGTAATTCCTGTACCAGTCAGCACCATTTTCTCCTCTCATCAAAAGAAGTCTGGGGAGGGGCAATAAAAATCACTAGAATGCGAACACCCAGAGTCTTCTGGGATCTGTATGGAAGCAAAACTCTACCAGGAGCAGAGCCTCTCCCCATGCCTGGTGTGTGTAAGAACTAACTCACATTACATACGCAGGACACAATCCCAGAGGGGTCGGCTGTCGTGTTCAGGACTACTGGAAAACCTAGACCTATTTCAGCACCAAGGGAGAACGAGAGCTCAAGGCTGTGATTTCCCTTCTGCTCCCGTGACAGGAGCTCCTGAGCTCCACCGCAGCAGAGTGTGGGTAGCTCTTCGCTTTTGCTGGGTACCTGGAAACTCTCCCTTGCTGCAGCAGATGTGAGGTGTGTGCCCTCACCACAGACAGTGGGCAAACTGCTTATATGCCTTGAATTTTCAGGCTCTAAGTGGAAGCTTACCATATTTTTGTAAGCAGCCCCATGCTGAAGCACAGGGAGTTTGTCTCAGAGCAAGCTGCATGGCTGATTACTCCCACAGCATCTGCTCCAGGCACATCAGGCCATCAACTGCTTCGGAAATACCCTGCGGCCACCCTACAATTACCAAGTGGTGTTTTGCACCCTCCCCATGCCCTGGAAGGGCACAATCCTCTCTCCCCCAAAGCCTTGCTTGTAAACAGCAATGGTAACAAGACCTGCGCCTAAAACAGAGGTACATAGATTGGAAGTTCTTTGGAGAAACATACGGGGATGATTTTTGTTTAAAGTAGTCCAGAGGCACATATCCCTGCAAGAGACACCTGTAACAGAAATGAGCCAAATACACCCCATAATTCAGGAGAGGTTACTGATAAGCTTCACAGAGCCCTCTGCAGCTACATACATCAGGGAGAACAGAGAAAAAGAGTGGCCTACATGTACTTATCTGGAGACTACAGCTTCAAGTGTGAGATCTTAACTCTACATAATGCAAAGGGAGAGAGTGTAATGTACTGAAGGAAGCTGTGATGGTCAGTCTAGAGAGATATCAAAATAAGCAAGTCAAAGGCTGGATCGGCAAAGAGGTTACTAACAGGAGATAAAGCCACGTGACATTTTTAGAGAGCTGCCTATAAAAGGATGCCTTCTTGAGAGGAATATGAAACTTCTGTTACCAGCAATGCTCTCAGCCGTACAAAGAGAACACAAGTCATAACAGCTGAAGTGCTAGGAGAGGCTTTCTGGCCCGGTACTTACCCTCTCTTTGTAGTAGAAGGAGCTAATGGAGACCTGCTCCTTCTCGCTGCGTGTAGGGCTCCCGCTGTACAAACGCAGATTGCCCGGGGTCTCTGTGCGGATCTTCATTGGGGTAATGAGGCCGCTGTGGTACGCTGATAAAGCTGACAGGGACCTAGAAACAAGAGAACACTTTCAGCAGGAGCTTACATCCACCACGGTGCTCTGGAGGCTGAGAACGACACCTCTAACCCAAGCTGTTTCACTCTTTCTGAGGGCTGGCAGTTCAAAGATCAGGCAGACCTCAGCTACAACACCAGGTACTCACCTGGGTGTGGGTTCTGTTGGGGACACGGCACGGTGCATGGTCATGGGCCTCGTGAAATACACCAGGTACCCTGCAGAGACAGGACACAGCATAAAGATCCCGCGACAAGGAGCAGACTGCTTGGGGTGGTATCAAGGAGCAGGGGGCTCATCCATTTCTCTGAGTGTTTCTCAACCCAAATCCACTTCTTCCAAACCCATTAAAGAGCACGTTTTGTTGAGCTGACTGCTTTATAAGCACCAACACCACGTGTTAGAGACGAGATGGTAGAAGAAAAGGAGCAAATACACGTACTTCTGTGTTTTAACTCTTCACCAGAATTTGTCAGTGATACTACAGAGGCAAGTGCAGCGATACACAGCTATACAGAGGAACCCTGAGAGCTGCTATGACTCTTCTCTTCAAAAGGATAACCTGAGCCATCTGAGGCCAACTCCAGGCACTCTCACAGGCTTTACCCCATTTGTTGGCATCTCAAGTGTCCTCAGCCACCCACTCCACTACAAGAGTTTCAGGACTTAGCAGGTTTCACTGAGCCTATTCAAAGCAGTATTACTGTTTTACTTCTGCTGGGAATTTGGTGAGGCCTATAGGAAAAGCAGCTTTCAAAACATGCTCCAATTGTTAGGTACAGGAGAGTCATGCCTGCATCTGAAACACCACAGTGAAACTTAACACCTCTTCTCAGACCTTAACCTGTTTTTTTTGGGACAAGGGAAAGGGTTCAGAATGATAAAAGAGTAGTTAATAACAACAATACCCATTCAGCAAGGGGGTAAATTGAGTCCAAAATCGCAGGAATTTTGTGAAGGCCTGAGAGCCTGAGAGTATGTCCAGCAGTTTGATGCTGGTAGGAGGGAAATGGGCAAGGAAAAAAGCTACTCCCCGTCTTCTGTAAAAGAGGTGTGTCAGTACCTCTGGCAGGCCTCAGGCCAAGGGCCACCTCTTAATTCAGTCCTGGGTTTCCAGATCCTAAAATTCTATATGCAACACCATGTATGCAGTTGCTAACTAGGCTCATTACCTATAAATTTATCACAATATTGCTACTTTAGTAGGGTTTCTTGCTTGTTGCATGGCAGCAACTATAACCTCATCTTGTTCAGAGGCCTGAGTGTTCCCCTAGACACTAAAGGGACCATTCCCCTGAGAGCTGCTGTAATGTATCAGCGACGGGGCTGACCTGCACCACAGAACCGGGCTCCCGAGGTCCGTGGAAACGGGATGTTGGAGTCCTGGTAGGAGCCGTAGGCGTTGGAGACCCGGGCGAACGTGGGCAACGGGGGCGTCACGGAGTTCGACAAAGCGTAGGGATTGCTGGACGTGCTGTCCTCTTGGTTCTGAAACAGGAGGTACCCAAGATCACACTCCTGATGCCACAGGAAGGAAACCACTAAACCACTGGGTATCCTAGTGCCAAGCAGCCTCGGGGCAGGTGCCTCCCCTCTGAACTGAAGCAGATCAAGCACAGAGCATGGCTACTGCTCTGGCTGCAAAGGCACTTGCAGGCATGTGTACCTGTGAGCAAAGTGCTGCTCTGCACTCTGATCTCTCCCACCACAGCTGTGCTGAAATTCAGAGCTCAGCTAGGGCGAAAAACTGGTCTCATGGGAAAACTATATAGAAAATCTGACCTTCAGACTCCAGATATGGCTCCCAAGAACAAAACAGGGAGCTGAGCTAAACCCAACACCTCCATGATGCAAGCGAGACAAAGTCTCCTTGAAGAGGAATACTTCCACAACCCACACAACTGTGGGGGTGTCAAAAACAGGCTGGGCACCTTAAATGAGGAAAACAGGTGGTGTGAGCCAGGTATGAGCAACTGGGAGACCTCAAGCCTGTCCAGAGGAATTTTAGCAGAAATCCGCATTTATCTGGATAAGCTAAAGAATTTCTTTAGACCACAGCTGTAAAGGCAGCAGCATCTGGCTCAAATCATCTAATTTCCATACAAGTGGTGAGAAGTTCCCACTCACAACAGTACTGCTGAAACTAAACAGAATTCAGCTTTCCATGTTAAAAAAAAAAAACAAAAAAACACTCCTTATTTGTGATGAATAAACAAAGCCTCTTCAAAAAGAAAACTGAGGAACCTCTCTAATCTTTTCCTGAATGCTGAAAACACCCACTCTGGCACACTGCACCCACACACAGACCTAACACCTGACACTGGGATGCTGAGTAGGTATCACAGATCTCTCAGCTAAGGGCAGAGTGGGACTTGTGTTTCCCCGCAGTATCATCCCTACAAAACCTTAGCACGAAGCTTCAGAAAAAAAAAAAAAAAAAAAAGAAAGAAAAAACAACAGACTTTCACAGCTTTGAAGACCTTAGAATAGGACTGGCAGGATCTCTGACTGGAACTGAGGAGGTAAAGACATCTGCCACTGCCTTTCAGACAAGAATGAATCCATCGCCTCCCTGAAAACTTATTTTCTTTCACAGTTGACAACCATGCCCTGGCAGTCAAGGATCTACTCAGAGCTGGGAAGCTACCATGCACTGCTTGGCTTCTGGAGCTGCTGTGATGCTCCAACTCCCCATAATTCCTGCTGACCTGAATATTAGTGAGCATGCAGAGTTCCCCAAAGCAACAAACCTTCAGGGCCTGATTTTCAGAAATAATGCATCTAATCACCCACTCAGTTTTCTTCAACATTAACCACCAGCGCTTACACAGATGTAGCAGCCAGTCACAGGGGTCTATTTACACATCTAATGAGGCCGGACTCTCACTGCAGAGTCAGAAGCGTGGGATGTGGGAGAAGACAACAAACTAGGGCAGAAAGCCCATGTAATTCTCCATACCACAACAGACTCCAGCCATGAGACCAGCTGACGCAGGCAGGGCTCCAGGCAGCTCTGGTTCCGCTTCACTTTCTGCAGAGAAGTGTCTTTCAATATCTGGAATACAAACAAGACGCAGCTTGAATCATGGTTACTTCCACACCTTCCCACATCCTTTTTTTGTCTGCAGAGCAGCAAAGTTACCAGGCTGCAGAGTCTGAAGGGCCAGAGGCATCCCAGAACACCTACTGGAGCCACACTGGAGTGGGTTGCACTGGTGTGCTGCCTGCCTTGAGCTTTCATCAGAGCTCTGAAGGGTCACCTGGGTTCTGATCCAGGATTCAGGCTTCTGTTTTACTGTAACCCATACATTCCATACCAGTTTGTGGCAAACTGGATCCATCTCTTTCAAGAAGGAACCCAAATCGATCCATTTACCTGATATGCAGGCTTGGACCTAAGCCTGAGGCTGAATTTGCTATCAAGGTAGCCAGTGCAACCCTAGCACACAGCACTGTCAGACTCAGGGGGATCAAAGCATTAAAGACTGAGGTGCTCAAACACTTAGAAATCTCTGGTTTTGCTTCCTCCCCTTGAAGAGCAGTTTCTCATCATCCCTTTCCATTCAGATGCTGACCATTCCACATGGTCAGCACAGTAAAAAAGAAAAAAACGTTTCCTCTCACCAAGGAGGACACAAAATATTCTCCCCTCAAGCTCTGAGGGGAACATAACAAAATTCAGTGACTACAAGCCCAAAGACAACAGCACTGTATGTCTCTACCCCTACATCTCTACCATGTATCTGTTTTAATTTAGGAAACAGCCTACAACCTCACCCTTCCTTTGTGGTCCTAGGGTAAATCAAGGTTGTTGCTCCTATTGTGTTTATAGAAGGCAAGAGAGAGCAGCTCTTCTTGCTGGAAAGGGCTTTCAGCAGCAGTAGGATTTTCTATACCAGATGATCAAACACCTGGTCTGGAATTTGTGGGGTTGGTGTAAAAAGTTCTCTGGTTTTTAAAACAGTTTGTGGAGGAGAGCATGAAGCAACATGCCAGCTCAGAAATACCATACTTTCTGTAGCTGGATGCTTATATGGTCATTTGGTCTATTAAGGGATTGGGGGAAACTGCATGAGAAGAAGGATGATAGGAATGGTATTCTACATGAATGTAGAATAGCAGGGAAAAACACACTCACAGTGCATTAGTGAAGGAAGGCAAATACTGGGCTGCAAAGCCAACAAATACGTCACCCTAGGGGCTCCAAAATACATTAGTTCTAGCAGTGGTCTGTGGTATATCTTCGGCAAGGTCTGATGTCTTACTGTGTCAGGAATCTAGACACCAGGTGTCGAGCACGTGTGTATTTGTACAGACCGTGTACGCTCCACACACACCTTCAGCAGCTTGGCCTTCATGGAGGCAGTGATCGAGGTCGGGTTGATGAACTGGAAGGACGGCGCGGCGTTATTGGGGTATTGGACAGGGAACATCACCAGCATCCTGACTCGGTGGTTGCCGCAGTGCACTGACACCGTGCAGCTCCGATTCACCGCATCCATCTGTGCGAGGGAAAGCAATCGCTCTGTAGTTACATCTCCAAGGACCTCTAAACTCACAGTGCCTTAAATCCACGCTGAGGGGCTGATTCCTCTGCACGTAAGATGAAGTCATGCTGTTCTCAAAAGCAGCAAACACAGTGACAGCAAAAACCCCAGGCAGAGGGGAGCAGCCGTCACCACGAGCCCTGCAGCTCCTGCAGACGGCAGCCAGCACAGGCTGCTCCACTTCACCTGGCTGTGGAGGGCTCCAGGCCCAGTAACAGGCACCATCCAGGGTCACATCCCACTGTCTCAGAAAGATGCAGAAGGATGTGAAACCACAGGGGTGGGGAAAGAGGGCAGGCAGTGCCTTAAGCCTCCCATCCCAGTACTCTGAGGGACAGAGCAAGGGCTGAGCAGACTAAGTTCAGAAACAGCTGAAATGAGATCAGCTCCACGTACTGGAAGAAGTCACTTTGCAGTCTTGGCAGGGAGGAAAACACAGTCCAGCCTTCTTGGGATCAGTGCCAGGGTACTTGCTGAGCTGAAATGCCTCCCTCACTCCCAGTGTTTGGGATTATCCTCTTTTCTGCTACCCCCGGCCAAAAAAGATCTCGACAGCTCAAAATAAACCTTGTTTACAGGCAGCAGTCACTGCAGCAGAAGGGTTCCCCTCAATAGGCTCTGATGAGCCAGCTTGCCCACATTCCCTCCTAGCCAGTCAGCAGAAGGAAACTCCCTACCTCCACGTTGACATTTCGGATCTGCACGTTGATCAGCGAAAACTCCTGCTGCAGCGTTTGAGGCAGCCCCAGCTGGTCTGTCTTCTTCCCCACCAGGAGGTCATTCAGGAAGTCTTCTTTTAAGGCTGACAGGAGAGATGCAGAACAGACTGAGACAAGTTACAGGAGACCTTTGGCACGCGATGCCGGGAGGCAGCCAAGAGAGCAGGCTTTTCTCTGCTCCTTGAAGTATGAGTTTTACCTGGCAGAGACCTGTGAGCTGGAAGGTCTCGGCTGCTGTTTAGAGGCAGGCTTCAGAGACTTGCTCTTAAAAAACACCAAACCTGTCTGCACGCTGGTTTCCGAGGAAAGTTACAGAAGCCACCTGCATTTTGTACAGCCCTAAATGGTCTGGTCTCTACTCTTCTGAGATACCTTCTCCTCCCCACACAGTACTGCCAGGGTCACAAACAGCTGAAGTGGAGCCTCTTGGTCCAGCTGCCAAAGCAGTCTCCAGGAGGAGCTCTGGTCTTTGGGATTCACACCCCACCACTCGTGGCTTTCAGGGAATGTGTCCAAAGCAATCTGATGAATACGGCTTTGGGAAAGAGGCGAGGGTATTTCTGGCCCTAAGAGAGGTTTAATTCATTTGATGCAGCAGTGTGCTTTTAATGTTGCAAAGCACTCTAGTGAGTAATTCTTCAAGACTCATTTAAATGCTGGATCTAACCGTCCAGTTCCACTGTCAGTGTTTTTTCAGGAGGACAATAACCCCTCAAACACAGGACTGATTTAAAGAGCCAGGCAAGCACTGCAGGACATGAGAAATTAGGGTTAAAATAGCCAAGTGGACTGTGTTTCAGAAGAACTGGGCTCTGCCTGTTGTTGTGCCTGGCTCTTGCCTTGACCCTTGCGACATACCTCATTAGGACAGGGGCAGCTCCTGCTGGAGGGGGTTTCGTGTGGCAACCTTTCCTAAGAAGGCCAAATATATCTTTTGATGGTGGTTCCCAAGGCCACAAGGCAAGTCCCACTTACTCAGCTGTCATTCTCACCCTTGATGTTGCACAGACTACTCTTAGGGAGAAAAAAAAAAAAAAAAAAAAGACAAGAAATGCAGAAAGCTATCCTTTACCAGGTTTTGCCTGAAAGTCACTGACTTTGCTGCTGGGACAAATACATCTGGCTTTATTGCTGCCCGGTTGTTTGCTGAATTTGGATAGGTAGGACGCTTAGCTACTCATTCCTATTTGTGATTTTATTAGTGCTTAGATATACTTCACAATAGGGAGCTGGAAAAGGGATTAAAGGAAGATCAGTGGCTCTGAGGGAAGATAATTATTTCTAACTCAAGACGCCACATAGCTTACTGAAAAGCCACCTCTGAGGTTCCTAAAATGGGCACTGCCTTCTCTTTGTCTTCTATCCCCATTCCCTTCCAAATAGCTTCTAATCCCCAGAAACCCACATATTTGTCTAGATTCCTGAAGATCTTTTATAGGCAACAACCAGTGAGGACAGCTGTATACTGACGACACAGCTGGGGGGCTTTCTGATTTATCTGCAGAGCCCTGTTCTCTTCAAAGATCCCCCAAAGTGCTTTACTAATGTAACACGGAGACTCTGCTGCTGAAATCAACAGTCCACAATAGCTTTTAGGCTAGAAAGGACTGAAATACCTACCTAGGGACTTGCTTGCGCATTGATCCTGAAGTCATGCTATTTGCAGCAAAATCTGCCCTGCTACAGAAAGTCATTTTTATTCCCTTTGGCCGCAAAGGAAACCTTACTGGCCTGAACCAAAACCAGATTCACAAAGAAACCATGTAGGACATATGAATGTGATGTTGTCAAGGACAGTGAAAGACACTCTCCTTTGGAAAAAAGATGTCAGGCAGACAAAAACAAGAACCCTTCTCAATGCTCCCTGCTAGAAGCTGTGCTTCCCCATGCAGTACTGCTCGCGGTGAGCACAGGTAGCCAGGGTACTTGCCATCATATTATAAAACTCTCACGTAGGTAGAGGTGCTGGCTACTTTTCAAAACTTGTTCTGCTGCCACACAGGAGAGTTTACAGAGGAACTTCACTGGGCAGGAAACTTCCAGTTAGGAAGAGCTACCTCCCCAAAAGGACTCAGACCACCTCCTTTATTCAGAGGACAGTCATTAGACCATTTCCTCACCTTCTCTCAAATCTGTTGGCAAGCAAAAAGGAGAAACAAATTGCTTTTCTGTAAACTTGCCACATGGGGATCCGATGTAGCACTCTGCCACAATACAGAACAAGAGAACTGAATTTAAACCCAAGCTGACACAAAGCCATGGGAGAACCCAATTCTTATCCTCAATATTAGATGTAGAAAGCTCTTTAGAGGGCTTTTTCTCGTGCACATCATCACCTTGGGTCTCAGCTGATGCAACCCCTTCTGTTCTATTCTAACCTCTTCAAACACTACCACCCATGAATGTTTAACCTGGCCAGATCCTAAACCACACAAACCCTCCTTTACATTCCTGCCTTTGTTTGCCTTCTCTTCCATAAAACCAAATCAATACTTGCTGTTAAGCCCGTTCCCATTCACCTTTCTGGTGCTCACAGCCCTGCCCCTCCGCTCTGCCAGCCTTAAGCCACCTCTCCTCAACACGTGCAGAAAGACACAGCAGCTCTCTCCACACTACTTCGGTGGCTGGGAGAAGACATCTGCAACATGTCCATGTCCTCAGACCAGTTCACACAGCGACTCTAGCAGAAGGGTTTCGATACCAGGTAAGCAGTTTGTGTCAGAGCGCTTTCCCTTTTCTGTGGGGCTCATCTCTCAGCTTAAAACAAAACACATTCTCAAGAAGCTGACCCGACTTTCTGATTACCTTATTCTTGTCAGGAAGTCACAGCTAAGACCTAAGGACAATGCAATTAAATGCTAGCAGTGACAAGGAAGAGACCTGTTTTAGAGCTAGAATGACATCATTGTGTTAGAGGAGAAAAATTTGGAAGGACAAGCCTGAGAAACCCCTCGTGGCTTTCCGCCTCCCAAACTGGGAATCCATTGATCTTTGAAACAGGATCAGTTTTTGCTTTGCCTATGGTGTTACTTTCTTATGCCATGATGCATCCCAACGCAAATTGAGCTCGCGTTTAGAGTTCCACAACCCATCACTTGCCTCACCTTCCTCATCCCCGTGCCCAGAGTTATGCTGGGGCTCAGAGTCCTGGGGATGAAGGGTCTTGTCTGGCTCCGACAGAAGAGAAATCCCATCAACGAGGTCATCAACTCCATCCAGGATATCATTAGCACACAACTGAAAAGAACAAGCAGAGCCACATGCTGCACAATGGAAACCAAACCACGGAAAGAAACACCACTAAACCACTCATTTCTGGATTTCCAAGCTAGGTTTGTCCACTCAACAGCCATGGCTTTAAGACCTTGGCATTGTTACTGTCACAAGACGTGTTATTTTCCCCTTTCCAGCATCCTCCCCTTTGTCACCTCAGACAGCCTGGCCAAACCTCCTGCTCCCTTACAAAAGCCACTGAACTGACGTGGCCAGTCTAAGTAACAGAGATTTTACTTTAAACTACAGGTGAATGCCTTTAAGTCCTTAAATTAATGTGTGTGTGTCAAAAGTAATTTAATTTTTTAGATCAGATGTGACAGTAGCATGCTTCCTGCTTTTGATATTTACACTCCAGTAGGATTTGGAGGCCCAGGTAAATACCACAGGCTCCAGTGATCCAAGTCTTGTACCAAAAAGAGACCATGAAAACTTGTATTTTAAAGTTCAGCACAAGAAAAGAAGGGAAGATGAAGAGAAGAAACACAGAGAGAAGAAAGGATAAGGTTATGATATAGCAAGTTACAGCATTGGTCACCAGCAACATGTCATCGTGTGTGTAGTTTGATAAAGACTGAGAACAAGAGGGGAGCAGGGGCCAACGAGGGAAGAGACAAACAATTGATTCAAAGACAGGACAGAAATAAAATATATCAGGTAGGAGTAAAGGGTGACTTTTCACAGAAAAGGTTTGTTACAGACCTGCAGGACTCCTGCAGGATCTGTGCTGGGACACATGCTTCTCAACATATTCATTAAAGACCTAGAATAGGAGGTGAATAGCGACATGACCATGTTTGCTGATGCCACCAAGTTATGCAGGGTAACATAAGTGACTGCCAACAGCCACAGAAGGACCTTACAGGAAGAACTGCATTAAAATGGAAGATGAATTTCAGTTCAGATAAATATAAAGCAATGCATACAGGCAAAAAATGGCAAATTCAAGCTGAGGGAACAAAACAGAGGCCAGACTAAGCTGATGTTTTCATGGAATTATGCCCAGCAATTTAAAAACAAACTGAGTATTGAGAATTCTTTGCTAAGAACAAGTTCTGATTCCCATCCCAAAAAGGATATAGTAGAACTGAAAAAGGGTTGTGAAAGACAAAAGGATGATCAAAATTCTTGTACGGGGGATGACAGAAATCAAGACCTTTTGACTTGACAAAGGAGGCAGCTGAGGAGGGATATGATGGAGGTTTACAGAATCATCAGTAGCACAGACAAGATGGTGTAGGATTGGCTGCTCATTTCTTTAATACAAGAGCTAGTACGTTTCAAACAAAACTAGCAGGTAGCAAAGGTGCTGCTTTTCCACACAACATGCAGAAAAGCCATGGAACTCCTCATCATGGGATGTTTAGGATGACAGAAATGTACACAGGTCCAAGAAAAGACAGAACAAATCAAGGGAAGTGGAGTCCATCGAGCTCCATTAGATACAAAGATGGCCAGGCTTGGTAAGCCTCTTAAGCTGTAAACTACGGGAGCCTGGGAGAGCATGTGAGAAATGTCACTCCATACTTGCCTCGTTCTTATTGTCTTCCAAGACATCCCCAGCTGAAGATGAGCCAGAGGGAGCAACATGGGCCATCGTGGCCATGTGAACCTCTGGTCTGACGCAGCAGAGCTGTCCTAGTGATTGCATCAGCACTCTGCAACTGCTGCCAGGCAGCAGAACAACAGGACACACGCTGCCTGCACCAGGCTAAGAGGCAGTGGAAACACAAGAGGAAGCAGAGGGCACGATCCCTACATTTACCTGGTACCTCGAATGCCAAAAAAGAGCCTCGTCTGGCAGCCATGGAGGCAACACAGGTAGTAACTGATCTCCACCTTCCCCAAATGCCTCGTATGGTTACTGTTAGATGATAAAGTGCCTTGGCACACACAGAGGCCTCAGCACAGGTCTCCCTGGGGATGTTTCTGGCCACACCTGGGCTGGAGTTAAAGGGGGGAAGTAAAGTGGCAGCTGGCTGCTCTGCATCTGCAGCTCTAGGACACCAGAGGAGTGACTGGGAGTGCAAGGAAGGGGAGGTGAATACAGCCTGTAGGAAAACTGCCTCCAGTTTAAGAGTGCAAGTGTTTACGTACCCGCTGCAGCTGCGAGTCAATCCGCCACATCCGCAGGGTCTGATCGCGGGACCACGTAACCAGCTGGTAGTCTTTCGAACCTAAAAAGGACAGAAACTTATAGACCCAGCTGAAAGCAGGGCCCATCGCAGCACTGCTGTTAGTGTAAACAGACACAAGCAAGCCAGCAGGGAGGATAAGGCACTAAACAAAGGCAGAACTCACGAGTCCTATCCTGCCTTGAACTGACCCAGGCTCATCAGCCTTTATCCCTCCTGCACCAGTTACCACACCTCGAAACAGGGCATAATTTACAGACAGGATAGAATGAACGTGATACCAGTTTGCAAACTAGGAATGAACAGGATCAACTACGACGCTTATTTAACCAGAAGAAATAACATAGTAGAGAAATGGATTTATTTTTATGAGAACTGCAAAGTTGAAACAGGTGATGAACTAAAATATCTCGATGCAGATGTTTTTGCAGCATTTCTAAGCTACAGCAGCTGGTTCTATCCTTCCTCCCTTTCCTTCTGAAAGACGCAGATAATGCCAAGAGAAGTTCAAGTTGTAACAAAATACATCTAGCCACATACTATCTATCAGCAGATAAAGGTATCCAGACTTATTTATGTCCACGTTTAGGCCTTGTGATACAGTTTAGGTTTCCCTTGTCAAACAGCTGCCGTGTTTAAGAATTTGCTACTGCACAGCTGCTTCCTACGCCCCTCTACTGAGGCACGGGGGCTGTCTAAATTCAGCACAAAAGATTCTGTGGAAGGAGAGCCGAGCTATCTTGGTTGCCTGCACTGATGCAGCCTAGGAATGCTTGCGTGATTGATTAATGTTGCTTGAGATGAGGATGACTTCAAGCCTTGGATATGTATCTATGAACTCAGCTAAGAGCACAATTACAGTTCAGGTCTGCTCGACTGTTCACAGACAAGCTGTCTTAGGCTGCACCTTGTTGGTGCACAGGCTCCAAGGGCAGGAGATTACACCCCAGAGAACAAGCACAGGAGTCCCATTCACTCACAGTGCAGAGAAGAAACCAACTCCTGGCTCAACTTTGAGCCAGCATCCTTGCTGATCTGGACTCTCCCATCACGTGTGTGCTTTTACACAGCGCTGCAAAGCAGCACCAAAGCCAGGCGTGCTCGTTCTGTCGATGGCAGCTGAGGTTTCTGGAAACAAAGCTGTGCTCTGTGTCATTATCCAACCTCTAACACGGAATTTCCTATATTTAGCTGCCTACACTGGAAAATTTAGTCAGGATTTAACTCTGACAGCAGCCTCCCATCCCACGCTCTCCTTCCCCTGCCATTGCCAGCACACCACAGATAAGGCAGGTGCTGGGCGCGCCAGTTCTGGGGCTGGGATACGCTGGAGGCTGTGATCTGGGCAGCGATGTGAGGGGTTAACTGGGTGCCTGCAGCTCTGAGCAGGGGGAGGGTCCCTGCGCTGTACACCCACCTAATTGTTGGTACAACTTATTCTGAAAGATCCATTTAAACCAGACTCGCAGGGGAGAGGAAGCAATTAAGAGTCACCGCTGACCCACTCGGCATTCAGTGGGTTTGCTTCGTTAGCATGGAAACAACGGGGAAATACTTCTGTGGCCGCTGCCATAAAATCAGTACAAAACAGCTGTGACTTGAGGGAGATGGCAGGCAGGGCTGGAAGGCAAGTAGGAGCTGCTTCAGGGAAAGGCAGGAGCCAAAAGGTGATGGCATGAGCATCGCAGCCAGGAGTCTAGCCTCTGCACCCATGGAAAGCCAACGGGTAGCAGTGCAGGGGAGACACACCTGGTTCTGGACTCACCTTCTTTCTGTTTCCTCCACTGAAACTCCAGCACCACGTCATCGTGCCCCACGAAAGTATGCACAGGCGTGTTCAAGTCAAAGACATTCCAGAGCAGCAGACTGTTCTCTCGCCGGAGCTGGGGGACCATCACTGTCACCAGCCCGTTGCTGAAAGGCTTGAGAGAGAAACACCCTCCTGGTTAACCTCAGGGAGTTATGCCCCCATGCTGTCAGCGTGCCCTGTAATTCTTTCTTTTTGCCATTAACAAGAACAAATTGGCTTTAAAGGAACTCAGCACTAAACAGAAACAGGCCTAAATCGGGAGAGGTTGGAAGGCAAGAGGCTGTTGTGCAAAACCAGCATCTTACAAGGGAAAAGATATAATAAGCTCAGAGGTATTCACTGCAGCCCACTTAAGATTTGCCATTTCTTTCTGCTTCTCCCTGACTTCTCAGCTGTGAGGCCGCAGGGGTTTCACCACTGACTTTTCACATGGGATCCTTGCTGCAGCTTGCCAAGAACTGCAATAACTGCCTCCTAGGGACCGAGCCCTGGCAGCTGCTCAGGGCCACACTGTAACCCACTCCCACAGCCCCACTAGGGGATAGGGAAAGGGGACCAAAGCCTCAAGGCACAGCACTGACTTCAGGACACATCCAGATACAACTGGCTGCTTGCTCTATAAGGCAACAGCTCGTGGATCTGACGTGCTGTAAGAGCCCACTGTGGCACACTTACAGATCCTGGGAGCAGGGCAAGTGCTCAGAGAGGGCAGAAGGCTGCTGCACTGCTCTGTGCTGCAGGTGCCAGTGCTGGACTTGAATGGAGAAACAGGACAGCGATAGCAGCAGCTGATTTCTGAGCCTCCTTGCTCCCACCCACACCTGGGTTTTATCCCCAGGAGGATGATGCAAAAGACTGGGGATCTCACTCTGCCAGCAATTCTTTCTCCCAGGTGCCCCCACTGCAGATATTGCTTTTCTTGGCCCTTTAAGCACCACGAGGGATTTTAAAATCAACCTAACATCCAGAAGAAGCGTTGAGAAGCCCTTCAGCAGCTCTTTATTTAATGTGCCTTCATGCATTCGCTCTCACAGCACAAGTGGGGCTGGTGGGTGTTTCTCACTCACCGTGTATCTTGCCTTCCAGACGGGAACCTGGCAGGGAAGGATATTGAGGTATTTTCGAGGCTGACGGTAATCCCAGAACTTCAAAAAAAAAACAACAGAAAGACCAGGAAAGGCACAAGTCAGCTGGCCATACTTTTAAGCTGCAGTTTTCCATGTGGCTCGCAGATAGAACAGTGAGAAACATGCCAGGGTGCCCACAGCATCATTAGTAACCCCATCCATTAACAGCAGAGATGGCCCCAAAGGATGAATATCAAGCTATCAGCATCTGGCAGCAGCTCTTAGACAACGAGCGACTTGAGGTCATGCTCACAGTGATCAGAGCTGGAGTAATTAGAGCAGGGAGACAGGCAGCCTGCTTGGGCTTTCGGAGCTATAAGGTACCCTGCAGGCTCCTAGCCAATGTGCCAGCCCAGGCTGGAGGCAGGCCCACCCTGCTGTTACTGCTCATTTCGTAATGAAGAACCTAACCTTTGGCTTTGCTAGAATACACATCAATTGCATTCACCTCGGAGCTTAGCTAAACGTGAAGGGATTGCATTTGGCTGACGTACCAAGCACACTATTCCTCCCCTACCCCCCAAGTGAAAAGCTCTGCGTAGCAATGCTTGCAGGCTTGCTGATAACCCAACCTGACATGAATTTGGGAACCCCAGGGGCTGGAGCACATCTCACACCAAGCTGCTGTGATCAGCTTGAGGCTGGCAACACCGCATTTTGGGTGGAAGGCTCTTCTGGCGAGCGACAGGCAGAGGCAGATTTTTCAGCTTCAGTACTGCCCAAATCACCGCAGCCAAGTTAACCATGGCAAGCATACGTGCACCCATCCTGCAGTGACTTCTGTGTCTATTCCACAAGTGTGCCCCTGGCTCAACGCACATAGGCTGCCAGAAACCCAAAAATAAGGACTCAGATCCTGCCAGGAGGATGCACTTCCCAAAGCAGCAGCAGGGATGTGCTGCACCACCCCGACACCTCCCAGGCAGGAGCCCCAGGAGCAGCACTTACCCGCACGGAGTTGTCCTGGCTGGACGTGGCCAGCGTGTACTCATTGTCAGGATGCCAATCCAGGCCGTGGATCTTCGAGAGATGAGCTGCTAAGTATTCCACTGCAGTGCTGGGTTTCTGGAAGGAGACATTTTCATTCTCAGCACGGGACTTCTGGAATTTGGTCTAGTTCTTTGGTATAAAAAGAGACACTTTAACAAGGGCAAGAGGTAGAACACCCTCCTCCCAGGGAAAGGCATTAGCTCAGCAAAAGTAGGTGAAGGAAAAGTGCTGTGAAAGGTGTGGCAAACTCCACAGCGACCGAGTGCAACCCAGCACCACACTTTTATGCTCAGTAAAGCAGTTAAGTACTCTGAGATCAACAGTAAAGTGTAAAATGGGCATAATTTCTGGGGAAGGAGGTTATCTACACACTCTTTTCAGTCTCCTGAGCTCCCAAGTGTCTCTGGTTTCCCTCTAAGTTTTCTCTAAATCAGCCCACAAAAGAGACTGGGGAAAAAGCAGTATTTTTTTTCTTGGTATTTATCTGTGAATAGAGGGACACCTGCATCAGCGCGGTGGGAATATGCACGGGTGGCTCAAGAGAGCCTCAACTCACCCTTTTGTCCCATATTCGGACATCCCCATCGTGGCTTGTGGCTAAACAGTTGGCATTCTTCTTGTTCCATTTGACCTGGGAAGCTCCAGCTGCAGCACAAACAGGGCAGGTCAAAACAGGCAATTAACAAGTGGCACAGCACGCTCCTCACCTCTCCTTGGGGATGCTCTTAGCACAAGAAAGTCCTTCAGAGGAAAGATACCCCAGAAGCCAGCATGAAGGCTGGCTGAAAGTGAGTAAATCTTGATTCCTCAGCTTAATGTTTGTGCTCTGAAGACCTCAAAGCATGTGTGCTGTCATGCCACAGGATGCACTGGATTAAAATATACACGTCCAGATGGAACAAACTTCTTCCATACAAGAATTGCAGGTTCATCAACCCCCTCCCAAATCCCTTCTGTTTTCATTCAAGCTGCTTCCCAGTGCCCACAGACAGATTCATTTGTTTCCTCAACACTCTCCATGCTCTCTGATGCAACACAGGACAACAGTGTCCTCCATCTATCATTAACAGAGGTGTGGGAGAGGACTGTGGTGCAGGTGGACCACGAGGCTGGCCAGCTGGAGGTGAGCACACCAAGTGGCCACCTCAGAAACTGGCAAAATACACCAAAAGTCAAAGACATCAGTGGCAGATTCACCCTCCCAGTCTGGCAAACAGCTAGCCTGGGGGAAAAGAGCTGCAAACAGGCTGTGTTGATTGAGCTGATCCACTCACTGAGGGGTACACAAACGTCTGGACTAGCACTAAAGAGAACCAGGCTTGGAGGAAGGAGGGTGTATGGGGAGCTGGCTATTGGGCTGGCTCGGCTGACCTGTGGAACCTCACCCCAGGCACCAGAACAGAATGCTGCGTCTCCAATTCTGCAAGGTTTTTGCTGCTTCTCTCCAATTCTGTACGTTTTTTGCTGCTTCTCTCCAATTCTGCAAGGTTTTTGCTGCTTCTCTCCAATTCTGCAAGGTTTTTGTTGCACTGTGGTCGAGAGGCTTACCAGCTGGGAGGCAAGGAGAGGCTGCAGATGTGCAGCCTACAGAGCTGAACCGAGCAGCAGAACACGAGATGCGTGTTACGAGGACTGCTGCAGTGCTGGGATCAGTACCTCAGGAAAAGGACACGTTTTCCTCGTCATCTGCACTTCACCCTCCTCCAGCACCAACCGGTCGGGACTGACAGGCGCTGGCAGGCGGTGAGGTGATACAGGCAGCACTGCCAACAGCCATGACAAGCGCCTTTCCAGAGCAGGTGCAGCCCACAGAAAGGGTTTTCGTGTCATCGCTGCAGCTCCCAGCACGCTGAAGGTGCTCCAGGGATGCACAATGCAGCCTGGTACAGCTCCCGGCCCCTCAAGGGGGGCGGGCTGGGCTGTCGGCAGTCACCACCTCTGCCTGGAGCGCAGTTGGGGTTCTCAGCTGATTCAGCCAAGCACAACAGGACACGGAGACATCGCAGAGAAGCAGCACGCAGGGGACAAGCAGCGTGGCAGGGTGGTTAAGTAGGGTGGAAGCTGTTCACATCCAGAAGGCAAAAGTGCCTGCTGGCTGGCAGGTGAAGGAACACAGAAGCTCCTTTTGTTACCATTCACCCTCTCCTAAAAATCAGCAGCACCAGGGAACCCTTCCTCTTCATCCTTACACCCCTTCAGCATTCTGCTCCTCCAAAAGGAGCTGTGAACCAAAGCCTCTCAGGCTGCTGCATGGGACAAAAACACGCGGTGGCACTTCTGTACTCCACCACGTTCAGCCTCAGAGCACGAAGGAAGAAAGGAACAACAGCAGGGGTGCACAACGCTGAATTTATATATTAAACATGACAACATCACACACACACAGCATTCTTACCGACTGCAGAGAGCGAGACCGTGGGCTTCCTGGTGTCTCTGAAACACAAGGTGGTGAATGTGAGCACCCAGGGCACAGCCCAGCAGGCCCAGCCTCCCCAGGGAGCTCCTCGCTGCGCCAGGACTAATTTGATTGCTGCCTCTTGGGAGTTAATGTGCCTCCTGCTTACTTAAATTGTAAATCTAAAACTCAAATACGCCACATTAAATGGAATAATCAAGAAGTAATGAGCTGGAGGACAGCAGCCATTATCAGCACAGAATGCAGCAACAAATTTAGGACCTAGGATGGAGCAGGAGGGGACGTGAGGGAAGAGAAACACGTGCACTGGGTGGCATGTTGCTACCAGGCAGGCAGAGGAAACACTGGGCTCACTGAAGTTGTTAAGGAAGCAACAAAACCACCCTTCCCAGGAGAACTGAAGTGAACAAACAGAGCTGTGGAAAAAAAAAATCAACAAAAGCCACGGATGTGTTTGTCGAGCCATTGCAGACCCTGATTCAAGGCAGATGGAGCAGTGACTTCAGAGCAAAGGCTTCATGTCCAGGATGCAACAACGTTAACAGGATGTAAACCCAGCTACACAGACTCTACAGACCAATTTCTGTGGTGATACAGGCCAGTGTGGCACCATGACAGCTCACAGCAGCCAGGACATGAATCAAGGCAGTAATTCAATCCTTGACATTGCTCCTCGGGAAGTCACCTGCCCTTTCGGGGAAAAAATGCCAGTGGAGACAAGGAATAGTGTCTTCAGCTTTTCAGGTTAGCTGAAAAGCCAAGTATTTTCTGGAATGAACTGCATCTCTCCTACCAAGAATTTCTGTCTAATCAGAAAGTTGTTTTGTAGGAAAAAATAAGTGGGGAACTTCCAGCTCCTCTTACTGCACGATTACTTCCCCAGAGCTTCATTAGAGGCTTCACCAGGATGTTCTCTTGCTGGAGGCCAGCAGCCCTCAGGACTCACTGCCCTTGGACACTCAGACCTTGCTAGTCAGTACATGCAGGATGCAGACGTGTCAGAGACTAAGCAAGCATTTTGGGACGTTTTTGATACACACAGGCACAAAATGGTGGAAGGGCACAGCAGAGTTAAAGCAGGGCTCCTGACACAACCTTCAGAGACTTTTTTTTTTTTGCTTGGCACTAAGATAGTATCACAGGAAAACACAACCAGCAGTTATTGTCTCTCTGTCTTTTAATTACACATTAATAATATATTGCCGCTCTCCAGCACCGTTTAACCAAGGATCTAAGTGCTTTGTAGGAGCTAAACAAGCCTCAGGGTACCCTGGTGCAGTGGGGTTATATAATTATCCTTCTATTATAACTGAGCAAGGGAGGCAGAGAGGAACAAAGTGACTTGCCAGGGGTCATAAAGAGTTGCTGTGCAGCCAGCATGAGGACCCATGAGCCCCAGTGCCAGCTCCCTGCTTCCCAGGTATAAAATGTGGAGCTTTAATACTGGCGGGTTTGGACGGATCTGCTACTGTGAAATTACTCATGATAGAAAGCACCAGGAATCCGGGGAAGTCATGAATTGGAAAAGGTTCCTGAACAGCACTGCCAGTCTTCACAGAACTGAGGGAGAGTCAGCTACAGTCACTGAATTTAGAGGAAAATGACTGCAGGATCATGAAATGGTGCTCACTCACTCAGCTAAAGGGGAAAAGAAATCTTGAGGAACACCCTTGGGTTCCAGGAAGAGCTTCCAAGGAAAGCTCTGAAGTAGCTAGGGAGAGAAGGCAGTCGGTATTTTTTCCCCACTCAGGAGTATGACTGTGACTAAACCATACCTGCTTCCCTTCACTGACTCTGAGCTGGCTTGGAAGGAGGGGACCAGAAGCCACCTTCGAGGTCATGGGAAGGGGACGGAGCCCTTTGTAAGCAAAGCTGAAAAGCAGCACCCTTCAGTGCATGCTTTGCCCTGCAAGCTGCTAATTATAGAAACGAGCCCAGTGATTTCCCTGCAGTTCAGAGGCAGACTGCTTCTTACTTGATGTCCCAGATGTAGATGTACGTGTCAACGGAACTGGTGACCAGCAGGTCTGGCTCAAACACCGCCCAGTCCAAGTCACTGCAAATGCAAAGTCAGAGTGGGAAAGCAGAGACAAGCAGTTAGCATCAACAATTAAGTAAACAACAAGATCTTAATCATTTTTCTAAGTAAATTCCAAGAAGCAATGACATACTTCTAGGTAAATTCCAGTGAAACATCCCCCTAGCCCTGAGCTTTTTAGCTGCCACATGCGCTTGTTCTTTCCCCCACAGGAACAGGCACACTGCGAGCTCCCTGTTACCACACATTTTTGGCATCAACCCTTCGTTCTGGAATGCCTTCCTGTTGGGCTCACCAGGTGCACCTGGGACACAGAGAGCCTCCAGGCAGCCCAAACAATTTCAATTTCCTGCGATTACTTTTCATAGTCAGGAGCTGGAGTAAAAGCACCGTTTCACCTGCATTTCCAGCCCAGCACCAAAGCACACCCCTGGAACTACAGGCAGAGATCTTCCATGCGCCACTAACCCACCGTGAACTCCATCTGTGGGATTACCTGCTTTAATTCAGCTCTGTCACACAGAAACATGGCTGAGATTCAATTTAATAAACATGCTGCTGCTATCTGTTTCCCTGCTGATGGTCCTGTTTATTACAAGGACAGCAGCCTAAGGCAATGACACTAAAGCCATCAAGGGCTATGTGAATATTCTGGGGGAGCCACTTCACATCTGACATCTTCTCCAGATGGGAAGGCAAGGCAGAAGGGCAGAGAGCGAGTAAAAACAGGCTCAGAGTAGAACCTGAGCAGGGTCAGGACCGAAACATTCTTTTCAATGTAACAACTCTTTGTTTTCCACCCAGCAGTTCACAGCACGGCTTGTTCCTCACCTGATCACGCGTGTGTGTCCTTGCAAGGATGTGCAAACTTCCCCGTTACCTTCCTTCCACTTATACAGGTCAACTCGCTGGTTGCTCTGAAATTAAAAGGCAGAAAGAAGACAATGGCAGGCAAACAAGGCCGGGCAGGAAGCCACGTGCCAGGACCAGGCTCCTTTCCCTTTGAATAACCTGTTGCCAATCAGTCCCATTGTGGAGAGCAAAGGCCGTGCCCAGAGGAGGAGAACAAAGATGAACCTACAGGCTGCAAGGACTCAAAAGCCTACGCTTTAATCACATCCACTTAAAATTGGAGATAAACAAGAACGGGAGAAAAATCACATTGCAAAACGTTTCCATGAAATGATGTTCTCAGAACTTGTATTTCCTAACAAGCAGCTGTGACTGCAGGCAGCCAAATTCTCTCCGCAGGAATACCCTGCCAGTCTGCTCGTGTTCACAACCAGTTCTCAGCGAGGGAGGTGATGGATCACCACTGGTCCTCCTCAACATCCCCTCAATTCCCTCCTGAGATAATCAGGGCCGCTGCAAAATGAGACCAGCACAGTCTGACGGCTTCAGGGTCACCTCCTCAAGGGTACTTCCATTGTTGCCAGCCCAGAAAAAAAAAAGAGCTCGAAGTGCTTATCACTAACCGTAAACCACAGGAGCAAACCAGATGAATCAATGACAATGTTATTTAGGGCTTCTTCACTCATTCCAGGAATAAATCCTCCCCCAAACCCAGCCACACACACACAGTTATTTGAAACTAGCTGTTGTACTTCAAGTTCATGTTCTGCCTCAACCAAAATTTACTTCTTGCTCCTGAAAGATTAGAGCAGGCCTGGGCTGAATTGCCTTTTGGGGTGCATAAATAGCACCAAGCGCTGTGGGTCTTGAGCCCTGGCTGGAAATTCATGTTGGTTTGGCAAAAATCAAAATAATAGCTCTTCAAAATTTGATCTTCTTTAGCCCCTCATTTTCAAGCGTACATGCAGACGAGGATAAAGATAATAGAGACCAGACAAATTTTACAGTCTGTGGCCTTTTTTTCCTACCCAAAGCTGCTTCATAAGAATTTGAACTTGCAAACGGATAAAACACTCCAGCCTTCCCTGAAATGGAAGGCCTCCTCCCAGCTCAGCAATAATATATGGCATTTCTCTAACAGCTCACAGCAGGGCTGCACAAGAGCTTGGGGCAAGGAAAACTCCTTGCATGTTTCTCACTGACAGAAAGACTTAAGAGAGGAGAGTGGAATTACCCAACAGGATTTGTCCAGGACTCCAGAGGCGATGCTACAAGATAAGAACCACCAGAAGTGTCTCAGGCTTTTAGTGGGGCATCTCACGTGGAAAGCACTGCCTGTGGCACCAGGTGTGGCAGAACGACCTCCTCCCACCAGAAGCACTTCTTATAAAAGCACTTTTTATAAAAAAAGTGCTTTTTATAAAAGCACTTTTTATAAAAAAAGTGCTTCTGATGATAAGAAAGAGCACAAACTTCCAACGATTTCATCACCCTCTTCAAGCATTTGTGACCACACAACAAGAGTAACGAGGATCTAGCACGGAAAACAATGGCATTTCTAAACAACAGCTTAGGACTCCCCAGAAATGCGCTCGAGCCAGAGGGCTGCCACGGCTGAGCCCAGCAAGAGGACGTGTTTCAGCTCTTCTGGAAGGAAGCCAAAACAAGGAGAAGCCCTTATCCAAGCACAAGGACAGGCTCCCCCTCTGTCTGCACCGTTTCCAGTCAATTGCACTGCAAAGCAGGTAAAGCTTTTTGCGAGCAGGATGGAAGCCTCTGAACGGGGATGCAGAGGGGTAAGGACCCTCGGGACTGTCTACAAGACCTGCGTGGTGCACATCAGCTGGCTCCGTGGGACGACTTCATCAGAGGACTCGTGAAGGATCAAAAGCCAGCCTGAGTCCAAACGGAGCCAGCTGCATCTTTACAGCACTGAATCCGAGCTAATTTAGCCTTCCTGATCTAACTTCACCCCCCCTAGGCACGGCCCTGCACAAGCACATCCAGACCTGACCGGGAAGGCAGACCCGAGCACACAGCACGAGTCCCTTTCCACTTCCAAACAGGACCGGCTGAATTCCAGTCCCAGGGCAGGGCCATGCTGCATCAGCACCGGGACGCCAGCTAACTGGGAGACGGCTGCTAGGGAGGTGTTCCTGACCCAAATTGGGAAACCTGCCTGATCCCATCTTGGGGATCCCTCGCCTGATGTGCATCAGCAACTATGTCTTAGCATCTTCATTTACAACCAGGAGCAGCCAGGTTTGATGCCACCTACGACTAGCTGAACGGAAGGATGGCTGCTGAAGGCTTCTACAAGCAGGCAGGAACTTTTAAGACATCATTCATGCACCAGAGCTGGCAGGAGAAAGACTGGGGGTCAGGGAATGTCAGAGAGCAAACTGGGAAAGGCTGTAACTGGCACCACTGGTCCCCTTTTCAGGCCACCTTCAGTGTCAGTAGTAGCCAGCCCTGGAGGCAAAAGGAACAACAAATCCCCAGGAATCATCTTCAGCTCAGTGTTTCCTCAAAACAATAGATGAAACCTGCCCACCCCACCTATTTCAGGATGCAACAGCAAAGGTGTCTGCGAAGAAAATAAAGGTTTGTGCCCAACTAGTGCCAGTAGCTACCAACCACAGCTGGCAGGAGCTCAGCACGCTGGGTGAACGAGCTACAGGGCACAACAGACTGAGTAAAGAGCCACAGGCTGTGCTCAAGCCTCAGATGGCCACGAGACCTGCCCTTTTTAAACACTGTTTGCACTACTGCTTCTTCAGACCAGCTGATTTACTTCTCCACACACAAAATAAGAACTCCTTGCTGACCTGGTGCCTGCCCACCTGCCAGCCCAGGTGGTTACAGCGGTGAGCCAGCATTGACTTGTGCTATTTACGGGCTGCCTGGTGCACCACATCCCACCAGGAAGGCAGGCAGGCAAAAACGAAACAGCACAGAGCAAGAAATTCAATACATGTGCAGATCTCATAACAGAACGGAGGGCAGAAACAGAACATCCCCTTCCCTGCCAGCAAAGGACCGGCTGGACGCCTGATTTACCTGGCAAGGTGCTTTACGAAAGACAAGGAAGCAAAACTGGGCTCAACAATAACTGAGAGCCGCCAAGCCCAGCGCCTCACCTCGCTGGCAGCAAATCAGAATTTGCTTCACCTTGCTACGGGGCTTGCAGAGGCACGCCCGTGCCGGCCCCACACAGCCCTCCCGGTGCAGTTTCACCCACGAAAGCCTGGGGAAGAGCACGAGCTGCAGCTTTTAAAGGAGTGAGCTTACCGAAGCCGCGAAGTAGTAGGAGCAGCTGTCGTGGGGGTTCCACTGCACCGCCCCGATGTCCCACTTGCTCTGCCGGGAGATCTTGCGGTGACCCTCGTTCGGGGCATCCAGGTTGACTATGTAGAGGAACCGGCGGCTGCAAGGCAGAGATACAACAAGGCTGCATCACACGCTCCTTATCTGCAAAGCACAAGCTCCCAGGGAACTTACAGCCTGGTCACCAGAACACCAAGGGAAGCTTTTAACGAGCTTTGCGAAAAGACCTCCCTGAGAACGCTAGGTTTGACCACCTAATTCCAAAAGGAGCATATTTAATAAAAAATAAAAATCAAGACATGGAAATTAGAATCTGCAAACGCAGTGGGCAGCTCAGACCACAGAAAGCCGCAGATAACTAGGGCGCAGAGGGAAGCACTGGGAAACGGTGCCCTGGCAGAGGTGGCTGGGGGTTTTCACACCACACAGCTTGGGGGATTGGGTCTGCAGAGGGTACAAGCACAGCCGGGCAGAGCCAGCTCAGCTGCAGCAGCTCGTTGACATGGGTGGACACAACCCTGCACTGGCCTGGCTGCATTACTGACCTGAGCTAACCCTATTTGCAGCAGCGAGACGTTTTGTATGATGCTGCAGCTGAGCTCATCCACCCTGCTGGACCCGGCCCGCTCCCCGCAGAGCGAGGTGAGGCATCGCTCCCTCCAGCCTGATTCACCTTCGGAGCGAGATAAACCACCCAGAAATAATTGTAAGGCAGCTGAACCCTAATGGAAGACCAGCCCCAAAATACAGGGAGCCATACATAATTAACCACGTCAGCACCACGTATGTCAGCTGCACAGCAAGCTCACAGCTGCTCTCAGCGCCGTGAGTTTTCCCAAGAGAAAGAGCACAGGGAGCACCTTGGCTGCCTTTCCACACCAAAGCCCTCGGGGCTACCAGCTCTGAAGGTGCTGGAGCCTCTGAGGCTCTTACCCAGCTTTAATAAGAAAGGAGGCGAATGCTGCTGGAGAAGCCTGAAGAGCAGCTGGAGCTGGTGCTGAGCAGCAGGCTGCCCTCAGCTTGCTTCTGGCCCAAATAAACCTGGAGCCATGCAGGTGTAAGAACAGGCAGAGTCAGACCCAAACCCAAGAGCTGGCTGCCTCTGCGCAGGGCTCTGCATGGAAGCAAGAAGGCCTCCGAGCTGTGCCCAGCCACCCTTTTCCTCCCAGACCAACCAAAGGAACTGGAAAGGAGCATCCAAATCGGTGTGGTAACCAACACAGGACGGTGGCAGCTGGGCAGGCTCCTGCTGAGCACCCAGTACGGTGCCTCGGTGTCCCCGTTACGGCCCCCTGGAAGTCCCACAGCTGGTTTATCAGAGGTACAGAGACAGACAAGGCAAGGACCGGCACGCACAGGGACACATCGCCGTCAGATCGGCCCTGCTAACACCTTGTGGCAATGGTAAAGGGAGATGGGAGAGCATGGGGTAGAAAACAAGCCCTGAGAAACCACTCTCGGTGAGGATCATCCCTGCTGAGCCAACCAAGGCACAGGTCAGACAGCTTGGCTCCTCTGACCCAGCACACCACGGGGATCTCTGGGGCAAATTTCATCTCGAGCATATGACTTAATCCATATTTTCACAGAAAACACATCAGGGCAGTCACAGCAGTGCTTTATTTTGCTGTTGGTGCCGGCTTCAAACTCCGCATCCCATGGGAAACGAGCCCCAGATCCTCTTCACGAAGCCCCGACCAGAACTCAGCTGCACCTCTCCAAAATATTTCATCAGCCCTTGAGCTGAGGGCAGCTGGAGGCTGCTGCTGGGGCTCGGGGCAGGGCCTGGCACACATTTCTAGCGGGACTGTCACACTCACCCTGAGAGGACCGCGTGCTGTCCCAGGCAGTCCACTGACATAGCAGTTGCCTGTTAAAGAGAAACAGAGAACAAGACTAAATCATCGCTGTCAGGGCAGCCTCGCAGTCACAGGCACAGCTCCGGGGGGGGCTCAGGGAAACCCCCAAGCTCATCTGCAAGGCACAAACTGACACGGTAAGGGTCAAAGCTGAGAGCTCAGGGCTGGCAGAAGTAACATCCTTATGGGGTCAGAGGGGTGACGGTGTGACAGTTGATTTTAGGATGCAGGTTAGCACAGAGAAAACATCATTTTATTTTTTTTTAAAGTAAAATGAAGCCAAGATGTGGCAAACACCACGACGAGCACCAAGACCTTGCTCTGTTCTCCCTGCTATGGCAATCACAGCTGCTGCCGTTCAATCAGCAATCTCTAATAATCCTTATTAATCAGCCCCTGCTCCTGCTCAGGAGCTTGCTCAGCCTCTCTCTCTTCCATTGCAGGGCCAGATTTAATTATATAGGCACTGGGAGGTAGAAGTGCAGCCATTTGTACGTGGCTGGTCTCCGAACAGGATGGCTAAGAGGCATCAGAATTCACTCCTCGTGCAGGAGGCTGGGATAACTTAAGTGCCATAAGGAAAAAAAAAATAGACTGAAAATTGTTTCCACTCCCTTCATTCAGAACAGAATTGGACAACGATCTCGTTTACTTGCCCAGAGAACAAAGGGAAATTTGACTTGAAAAGCTGAGCAGTTCGCCCCATAAACATAGATCTGACTTCAAGGCAGATCTTAGCACCGGCAGCACAGAAGCAGGATGTGCCCCACATTCTTCAGCCTCGCTGCTGTCATCTTCAAAGCCGCCCGTCTGAAGGCTCCGCGTGTCTCTGCCGCTGCTCGCGATGCCGCTAAGTACTCTCAGCACGGATCCTACACGACTTCAGGATGTCCCACAGCTGCTGCTTGGAAGCAGCACTAAAAGCAGACAGCCAGCACAGTGATCCCCTTCCATTTCAACCAGATTTGACAGAATCTTTTTTTTTTTTCAACCCTTCTGAGTACTGACCGTCCTCAAGTGCAGTCTTCTGGCAAGGTCTTCCTAATCCTAAAGCTAATACTTGAAATAAAGAGCCACTTTTTAAATCTCTAAATGGCAAAGAAATAAACCCAGCTTCCTTGATTACACATCACCTTGCAAAATAACTTGCGTTATTAAATCTATACCCAAAAAAAAAATCAAGCAGGAGAAGGAAGTTTTCCCAGATGATGCACATTTTGCTTGAGATGAACTCAAATGAGGATCACCAAAGCCAATACCACAACCAGAGCTTGCTCACATGATGGAGAGCTCGCCAGCCAACATATTTCACACAGCTTTGGCCACCTTTCCCCAAGGTAGAAGAACAGCAGTCCATTTAAAGTGATTGATAACTTCATGTACAAGTTTATTTTTCTGGCGTTGGCAGCAGGATCGCATCAATCCTGAAGAATTGTTTTTAATAATGAACACTGGTAAACTGTTTTTCCATGCACTCAGCATCAGAAAATGTAATGACTAATTATATCAAAGTAAAAACCTTCACGTGTCAGGCTGCTACTGTGTTGGGTCGCAAATTAAGTCATTTTGTGGGAAGGTTTTCCCTCCTATGTTACAGCCTCTTATCTAGGCGACAGGGAAAAAAGCCCTCAGCAGCTGTCAGATGCATTTAACGCGCCGTGCACGTCGGTCTTCACAGCACAGCCTTCCAGAAGGGGGAAGCTGCAACACAACAAACCAACCTGAAAAGGGTCTTTATCCTAAAACAATCAGATTGGCTGGAGCTGCTGTTGAGGAGCACCAATTATCCCACTAAGCACGGTAGGCACACCGCACGTCTGAAAACCAGCTCTGAGCCCAGAAAGTATCTTCTGCAAATACCTGCTACAAGTGGTTGGCAGCTGGTTTGGCAGACACATAGGGTGATAAATGCAGCAGCTGCCCACTCTTTGAGTTATCTTGGTTTTGGGGTAGCGATGTCGGAGACAGCACGGCCTCCAGGCCGAGCTCCAGCCTGGTACAGGAACGTACCAGCTGAGGTGTTTCCAGTTCTTAATCTCGGGTTCCCTATCCGCAAAGATCTTTCACACAGACTCCTAAAAAAGGCTCGAGCCCAAATACATAAATAAGGTTAGTCTGAAAGCAGCAGCCTAGCGGCCCTGGATGCTGGAGCTCTCTGGTTTCACAGGAGGGAGCAGGCAGGTCAGAAGAGCTCTGGAAAGCACCAGAGTCAGCTGAAACGACCAAAATACCAGTGGTGAACCTCCCTGCTAAGGCATACCCCATGAGACTGCGAGGCAGTGCTGCAGAAGGGGCTCGCACACCTGTTCCTTCCCCCTCTGCAAGTCATTATGAACAAGCAACCAAGTCAGCAGGCACGTCTCTCCGAGCCAGACGCAATTTGAAGCCGTGATCTAGGAGCGAGCGCCTTCGGAGCTCGGTTTCCTGAGAGCAAATCCTCACCACGAGGCGAGACGGCTCCAAGAACTTCTTCCAGGAGGAGCACGAGGCCGACATAAAGCTCCCCAGGGACAGGGCTGGAGAGCTGGGTTAGATTACAGGCTGGATGTGACGTGTAGGACTCAACACACCTGGTGAGCACAGAGCTGACACTGCTCTGAAATACAAGGATGAACTAGGAATTGAGAGATTTTTCACACCTATTTTTTATTTTTCTGGGTTTCCTGCTGAAGCAGCTCATGGTTCACTCACCTGGCTCAGCCCTGGGAAACAACCGGCAATGCCTTAAAAAAAAAAAAAAGCAAAAACCTGTTTCTCAGAATAGCTCCTGAAAAGGTGTGTAAGCAAAATCTGAAGGGAGTTCTCCTGGAAGCAGCAACTTCAAAAATAAAAGCTGATTTTTTTGCTATTTAAAACCCAAACCCGCTTTTCCTGCTGACCGAGCCGCGCTGTAATGGTCTCGGGGGAAAAACGAAGAAAGCTGTGTGGGAAGAGGTAATGAATTCTGTTAGGCCTGCCAATAATTGGGCAAAATGGATGTTTCTGGGATGTAACTGAAATTGGAAATAAAGCGCCTCGTGAATTGAGGCACCATGCCTGTAACCTGGAAGGGAAATGGAAACATGCAGTGGTTCTGTTATGGTGTCTGCTATTTCTACAAGTGCCTAGGCCAGGAGCTTGCAACCTATATTTGGAAAATAGAAGAAAAAGGGGGAAAAGCCGTGCTGGCTACACCCTCATTAAAATAAACAGGACCACCGGGGGCTGCTCCGTGCCCGTGCCCTCGCAGCGGGACACGAGAGCTGCGGACGCTGCAGCCTGCGAAGCCTCGAGAGCCACTCTGCGGCCTTTTCACCAAAAACCCCCGAAATGACCCCAAAACCGCGCCCCCCCCCCCCAGACCTGTGCGTCCCGGAACTCCACCACCACATTCTCGCTGCTCCAGCGCGCCGCCATCTTGCGCCGCCCCGCCGCCGGCCATGGGGGCGGGGCGAGCGGGGAGGGAGGGGCGGAGCCTCAGCCGCGGGGGGTGCTGGGAAATGTAGTTTTACCACCCCTAAACCACCGCCGCCCGCACACGGCTCCCGGTGCGGGCGGAGAGGGGGCTGCTGGGAAATGGAGTCCACCCGCTTTGTCCCGGGGAGAGGCGAGGGGGCTGCTGGGAGTTGTAGTTCCCCCCGCACCCCCCGTGCAGCACCGAGCCCCCCGCTCCCGGTGCCGCGCCCCCCGGTGCCCGCAGCCCCCGGTGCCTCCCGCGGGGCCTCGCTCTCCCCTCGGGGCTCCGCGGGCGGGGCGGGCGCTGCCCACGCATCCCGAGCCCGGAGCCCTGCAGGGCTGAACGGGGGGGTTCGGGGTATCCCCGGTGGGGCGAACGGCGGAGCCCCGGTGGGCTCGGGGGCGGCCCCGGTACCGGTGCCTCGTCCCCGGGCAGCAGCGCAGGGGTTAAGGGCGGCGGGGCCGGGGGGGGCCGGGGGCGGGAGCATGCGTGCTGCCGGCCTCTATTGTCTCCGCCGCGGCGCCCAGCACCCAGCACCCAGCCGGTGGCGGCGGCGGCGGCGGCGGCGGCGGCGGTGGCGGGGCCGGGCCCGGCGGAGCGCGGAGCCGCGGAGCGGGGCCCGGCCGCCCCTATGGGCCGCAGCTGATCGCCGCCCGCGGGCCCCCCCAGGCAGGAGCCAGGCGGTCGGGGAGCCCCGGCCCGGCCCCGCAGCCCCCCCCCCCCTTCCTCCCCCATCCATCCCATCCCATCCCATCCCCTCCCCATCCCCTCCCGGTCCTCCCTTTCCCTCCCGGTGCCCCCCCCCCCCGTGCCTCCTCGCGGGGCTCCCGGGATGGCCGGGGCGGGGGCGGGCCGGCGGCCGTAGCCGCTTTTTCCCCCCCCCCCCCCCCCACCTCCACCCCCTTTAAACCCCCTTCAACCCCCCTGAAGCCTCCCCCACCCCATCCCCTCCCCTCCCTTCCCCGCCGCCTTCCTTCCGCCTCCTCCTCCTCCTCCCCGCCGCCACCGCCAGCACCGGGGGCCGGCTCTGGGCTTCCCTCCGGCCCCCGTTCCCGTTGCCGGTCCCGGCGGTGTGCCCATGGGGGGCAAGCAGAGCACGGCGGCCCGCTCGCGGGGTCCCTTCCCCGGGGTGGCGGCGGATGACAGCGCCGTGCCGCCGCCGGGAGGCGGGGGGGGGCCGCCCCCGTTCGGCCATTACCGGCCGGGGGTGGGAGGAGGAGGAGGAGGAGGAGGAGGAGGAGGAGGAGGGGGGGGGGGGCGGCGGAGGTGCCATGGGGCTGCGCAGCCGCTCGGTCAGCTCGGTGGCCGGGATGGGCGTGATGGAGCCGGCGGGCGGCGGAGCCGTCCCCTTCGGGCTGTACGGCCGGGCGGCGGCGGGGGAGGCCGAGAGAGCCCCGGGCATCGGTGGTGGAGGTGGAGGTGGAGGTGGTGGAGGTGGTGGTGGTGGTGGTGGAGGGGGACCGGGGACCGACTCCACGTACGCCCATGGCAACGGTTACCAGGAGACGGGAGGCGGTCGCCATAGGGACGGGATGCTCTACCTGGGTGCCCGGGCCTCGCTGGCCGACGCGCTGCCCCTGCACATCGCCCCGCGCTGGTTCGGAGCGCACAGCGGTGAGTGGCACCCCCAGCACCCTGCCCCTGCTCCCTGCCTTGGGTTTGGGTGAGCCCAAGGCTTGGCTTCGCCTCTTGCTGCCTTCTCCGGTGCTCTCCCCGCTCCTCGTCCCGCTGCTGGGTGGGATGCGTTGGGTATGGTCGTCCCCAAGCTGTTTGCTGTGCTTTGTCTCTGCTTTTTTCGGCTTCTTCCCTGCTTGTCGTCCTGGGTTGTGTTGGGCATGGCCACCCCAAGTCCTTCTCCTCGCTTCACCTCCCTTCTTCCAGCCCTTTCCCTGCTCATCACTCTGGGTTGCATTGGGCACAGCCACCCCCAGACCTTTCCCCTCACTCCATCCCCCTTTTTCCATCCCCTTCCCCACTCATCACCCTGGGTTGCGTTGGGCATGGCCACCCCCAGACCCTCTCCTCACTCCATCCCCCCTTTTCCAGCCCCTTCTCCACTCATTGTCCTAGGCCATGTTGGGCAAGGCCACCCCTGAACCCTCTCCTCACTCCATCCCCCTTTCCCATCCCCTTCCCCACTCACCACTCTGGGTTGTGTTGGGCATGGCCACCCCCAGATCCTTCCCCTCACTTCACTTCCCTTTTTCCAGCCCCATCCCTGCTCATCATCCTGGGTTGCATTGGGCACAGCCACCCCCAGGCCATTCCCCTTGCTTCATCCCCCTTTTTTCCATCCCTTTCCCTGCTCACCATCCTAGGTTGTGTTGGGCACAGCTGCCCCCAGAGCCTTCCCCTCATTTCATCCCCTTTTTCTAACCCCTTCATACTCATTGTCCTGGCTTGCCTTGCTCATGACCACCTCCAGATCCTTCCCCTTGCTTCACCCCCCTTTCCCCAGCCCCTTCCCTCCTCATCACCCCAGGTTGGGCCCGGCCACCCCCATTATTTGGGAGGAGGGTGGGCAGCCCCCCGCTTTGTCTGCTCTTATCCTAAATAATTTGCCCCCTTTCCAGCATGGGCTGGGGATGGGTGCCCGTGCAGTGGTTGTGTCAAGGTCAAGGCAGGCAGGGGCGGTGGGAGGAGGAGGTTTTCCCCCCGGGAGGTGTTATTTTGGGGACGTGTCATCCTCGTGGGGCTCGGGGAGAACAGGGGGAAGGTGCCCGAGGATGGTGTCGGGGTGCTGTAGCCCGAGCTCTGGCTTTTGAGGGTCGCTTTGAGTTCCTCGTGCTGCTTTCGGAGGTGTGTGTGGGGTGTCAGGCAGTTCTCCTGCCTCAGGTACCAGGGAAAAGGGCTCGAGAGCGAGATGTGGGATTTTTTTTCTCCTTTGTTTCTCCGGGGAGAGGCCGGAGCGGGTGTTCCCGTTCCAGCTGGCACCGTGGCGATGCCGGGGAGGAAGCCGAGGAGGAACTGCCTGCCTCTTTAACGGGGCCGGGGCGCTCCTACAGGAAACGTGTGGGGCCGAGGGGAGGGGGCAAGGCTGTGTCCCCCCCAAAAAAAACCCCTGGCGGGTGTCCCGGTGCCCGGGGAGCTCGGCGTGTGAGCGGGGCTGTGTCACTGACCCACTTTCGGCTGGGTACGGGGAGCGAGGTGGGAGGTCCTCCCTTCCCCTCCTGGCTAGGGGGAAGGCATTTCGGGGATGTCTCCGTGCGTTTCCTGGAACAGGCTGGGATTCCTCTCCCACCCGGCCCCTCCGCTCCCTTCTGGAGCATGACGCGGTCTGGGAATTTCATAACGCGCCTCGGGACAATGCCTCGCTCTCAGGAAGGCTGGAAACCGAACCAGTGGACGAGAACAAAGTGCAGAACGAGCCTCGTGGGGCCCCGTTTCCTACATCCAGCTTGGGTTTGTTCCCCGAGGGCTGCTCTTCCCAGCTGGAGCGGGACCACCTCTCCTTGTCTCCTGCCCCCAAGTGGGCTGGAGAGGAGAGGGGGTCCCTAGTGGGGTTTGGGCAGGACTGGCACTGCTCCCTGGGGGGATTCTCCGCAGGACCACCCTGTAGCTAACACAGAGATGATCACTGGCAGGCTACGGCTGATTTTTAAACAACTATTCCCAAACTACAGCGCCGAGAGGCAAAAACCTGTTCGTAAAAACCAACCGGCTGTGGAACGGAGCGAGCTTTCCCCGGGTGCTGATGTGAATCAGCGCGGTGCTGTCCGGCCTGGAGGATCGCAGCACGGGCCATGGGAAGTGCCACAAGGACTGGGTTCTTCCAGTGCCTCCTTCGGGGCCCTCCGAGAGCGTTTGAGCAGCGCCGAAGCGTGCCCAGGCGGCAGCGAGAGCCCCTCGGACCCTCCAAAGCCTCTCCTGATGGTGTTGCTTCCCCGTCGTGAATTAACAGTGACAGGATGCTTAAAAACCGGTCGGAAAACTTGTCAGGCCTTACTAAACTCCTGCGTTCCTCCTCTTAGCCTAGGAGGTTAACGGGGAGGCTGCGAGGAGTGAAGGAGCAGGGCTACGAACCCGTCTCGGCACGTGGGGAAGGCTCGTTGTGGGCTGGCTCTCAGCAGCACGCGTTCCCTCTCCCGATGAAGCGGATCCCGTTTCCTGCTGGGGCTTTTCCCAGGCGTGCCCGCTGCACCTGAAACCGCTCTGGGATTTCCGTGCCTGCCCCGGGTTTCGGAGACCCGCCTCGTGCCTGGCGCTGCTGGGAGGTGACGAAGCAGCTTGGGCAATTCTGGAGTTTTGCTCGCCGCGTGTGAGCGCCCTGCCCCGTCACCAGACCTCACAACGCCAAGGCCGGGAGGAAAAACACGGAAAAAGGAGACTCGTGGCTTAACGCCGCGCACCTCCAGGTCTGCGCGGTTCTCTTGGCGCTGCTCGTGTTGTTTGTCTCCATCGGGGGATCTTGAGGACTTGGCAGAGGCTGTAAGTAGCTTAAAGTTTCTCGGGAAATCCCCCTCGTCGCCCAAAGCCCTGGAGTGTTTAAAGCTCTGTAAATCCACATCTCCCCGTCAGCCAGTTTAGCCCGGGGAAGCTCATCCTTCTGCGCGCTGCCGTCAGGAATATCGCAGCCTCCTGGCAAAACGAGCTGTCTGGGATAGAAGCAGCAAAGCTGGGAGGCCTCCTCTGCCAAACTGCCTGCCACCGAGTGGAGCAGGGGGATGTCCGGCCCCGCTGATCCTCCGGGCAGGTCGGAGAGGGAAAGGAGCTGGAAACATCATCCAGCCCTGGGTCAGGGCTCGCTCACCGAGGGACGAGCTGAAGATGGATGAATGCCCAGCCAGCTGGCAAGGGGCATGCCTGCAGCACGGCCTTGCACGAGCACGGAGCTCTCCCTACCCTAAAAGAGGATGGATTTGCTCTAGCGAGCTGCTGGAGGGACTCCACGTTTGGCTGTGGGTTTCCCTACACCACCTCTTCGAGACGTGGACATGGCACATGAAGCATCCTCCCTCTGCAGGGGCAGGGCGCTCCCAGCCCTACAGAAACCTGCCCTGGGAAATCTCGTTTCGCCAGGGGGAGCTTCTGCAGGAGGCACTCGCCCCAACTTTTGGTGTTGGTTTGGTGCTGGGGGAGCGGCGCAGTCCCGACAGCTCCCCAGGCAGCAACATTGAGCAGGAGAGGCCCAGGGACAAGGCAGCAGCTCCTCTGGAAGGCAGGAGCACCAAATACCACCAAAACACGGCTTTAATGTGCGCCAGCAGCCCGCAGATGAAGTTCAGTGTGTCGGTGTGGTGCATTATCTCCTGGCCCCGCAGCGAGAGCAAGCAGAGGCTTTCCCTGCCTTTACCACTCCTGCACCCTGCAGGAATCCCTTGGCTGCCTCACCTGGGCACTGGGCACTAATTACCAGGCCTGCTAACGAGCTTGGCTGGGCTCGCTCCGCTCTAAACCCGCGTGTAAATGCGAGCAGGGAGCTGTGTGCGCGGTGCTCCCGGGGCTGACCCACTTCCTAGCCAGGATCGTCGGCTTATCCCACGCCGGTTTGTTTTGCTGAGATGGTTGTTCCAGTGCCTGGAATAAGCGTGAAGGTTTTTCTGGTAGTTATTAACGTGCTCTCAGGGCTCCTCTCCCTCGGCGGCGCTGGCCGGAGGATCGATGAGCCGCGGACATCTTTGGTGGAGGAGCAGGACCAGGGCTGGCAGCCGGCCAGGGGAGCTCGGGGAATCATGGGAAGATGCTATTAAACGGTGACAATTAATTGTGAAAGGAGCGCAGGGAGGGAGAAAAACCCGCTTTGGGGGCAAAAAAATGTGTGTTTTTTCCCCTGATGCCGTGGCACCACAGCAGGCCGGCGGGTGACCGCGAGGCGCGTCTCATCCCCTGCTGCTGGTGCGCCCGAACCCCAGCTGTGCCGAAAACCTGGGTTTGAATCCCCGTGACCTGGCTTTCTGCCGGTTTTCCCAGTTTTATCCCAGTTTTCAACGTGCCTGCTGAAAACTGTGCTCGGCTCCGGGGGAGCTTGGAGCAGGCCGGGGAGGCGCAGCTGCAGGAAGCCGCTCGCCTGGGGCCCCTTCTCGTGCCGCCCCGCGGCGTTTCCGTGGGCAGAGCCCAGCCAGGCGGGCTTCCTGCCCTGCAGGGAGGGGAGCACCTGCTGCAGGGGGCGAGGGCTGCTTACCCCCCTGGGTTTTGGGTAAAATCCTTCGCTGGTCTGAGGGTTATTGCTATAAGGAGCATTTCTCTCTCCAGTGCCGTGCCGGACAGGCTGCAGCGTGGCTGGGCCGTGGATCTGGCTCTCCTTTCCTTCCCCTCCTGCCCTGTAGAGCTCAGCGATGCCAGCTGCCATCGGGACAGCCTCAGGGTTGTGCTGTATGGGCAGCGTTAGCTGGGGAAATTCTGCCTCTCTGCTCGGCTTGCACCCCTGTGGGCATCACCAGCTGCACAGGAGCCAGGCCACGTGCTCTGCGCACCCATTTTGGGGTGCTTTGTAGGGGATTGTTGGAAACATCGACCCTGTCACCAGCTTTAGCGACGGCAGCAGAAGTTTCCGAGGGCTGTGCTTGCCCCCAAGCCCCCTGGGCTCGCTGCTCGTTGAGGTGACACCAGCCATGGCTCCGGGGGGACCGGTGCCCGCTGGGCGTGGAAATGGGGCTGCGCCGGGGTACGCGCAGTGGCAGGGACAGAGAATTGAACCGAAAGCAGCTCCGAGCTGTTTCCTGGCCCTGGCAGGAAGGACGGCGTGACAACGGCGGGTATTTTTAGAGGCCAGCTGCTTGCAACGCAAGAGGAAAGCAGCAGCAGAGGCTTTGTAGGGGCTTCTGCTGGCGCCTCCGAGCTGCGCCGACCTGCCCGCCATGCCCATCGCGCCACGGCTGGTGCCCCTCCGAGCCTGCAGGGTTTCATGTTTGTGTTTTTAGGGTTTTATTTAGAGAAGTCTGCCTCGCTGGTGAGGGAAAACCCGCAGCTTCTCCTGTAGCTGTAGTAATTCCTCGGGAGCCCCACTGCGTGTAGAGCTGCGTTTCATCGGAGCGCCGTGGTGGCACCAGGCCCCCGTTTCGGCCCATCCCTCAGAGGCCACGACAGCTGTAGCCGGGGAGGACGAGGGCCTGTCCTTATCCAGCTGCCCCAAATTCTTATCTGGAGGGAGAAGGAGTGGCTGTGGGGCCGGGATAGGTTTGGGGCAAGCTGGGGGTGTGCAGGATGGGGCTGAGGACCTTGCAGGGAGCGGAGCTTTGTCCCCATCCCCGTTCCCATCGCCGAGCACGGTCCCCATGCCGTGCCACGCACCAGCACCAGGGCTCTGGGAGCGGGGCTGAGCCAGGCTCGGGCATTTCACAGCATCTCGTGCAGGGCAGGTGGCCAGGCCACCTCCTTCCCACGTGAAATATCCCAGCGGAAAAAAATCAGAGCGCTCAGGCCAGCCCCGTGGACGCAGGACTCCTCTGCTTCGCTTTGCTGTTCTCTGGGATGCTAAAATTAGCTTTGGGCTACACGCTATTCCTTAGGAAGCTCATTCCCTGCAGCTGGGGGTGTTTTCTGCGGTAAAGCAGGACTAGCTGGAGGCAGGGCGAGCATCCCGGGCTGGAGGGACTGATCCTGCGGCACAGCCGGGGCTGCAGGAAGGATAAAATACCTGTACTTTGATCCAGAAATGGTGGCTGCAGCCCTAAAAGGGGCTGGCAAGGGGGGGATGCGTGGGCTGTAGCAGCTGTTTGCACGAGGATGTGGGTGCGAGGAGGCAGGAGGAGGCACCAGGGCTCTGCTTCGGCTGCGTGGCTGGACACCCCGGTGTTTCCTGCACTTCTCTCCTGCTTGGCCACGTCTTCACCTGACACAAGGCATCTCCCTCGGCCAGGAGCACAGGATGAGAGCAGGAGACGTGGCCAAGGTTTCCAAACCTCCAGCCGGCAGCCTGGGGCTTACCCCTGAACTCGGGGTGCTCCATGGGGTGGCGGAGCTCAGTGTGATGTCCCACGAGGCTGGAGGCAGCCGGGGAGGCAGGGATTTCCTACAGCAGCATCGGGAGCAATTCCTGGTGGGGTACGGCCGTGGTTGTGGTTACGGATGGGTTGGAAACTGCCTTTACCCTCCCAAAGCCCTGCGATGGCCCGGTGGTGCTTTTGGCACCGTCAGGGTTAACCGCGGGGTGTTTTCAGCTCTTTTAGGATCTGCTGGAGGCTTCAGAGGTTCCCAGCTCTGCTCTGCCAGGCTCTCTAAAATTAACCGTGTAACCTGCCTAAAAATACTCAGAGGGCACCAGCCCCCGGAGAGCGCGAGCGCTGCTTGCTCACGGTTTCTAGACCGAGCCGTCGGAGAGATGAGGTCACCTCGCGGCGTGTTTCACAACCCTGGAAAGCCCTTGGCTTTCTCAAAGGCTGCAAGATAACCTCGTCCTCAAACCCCACCTGCCCCCGGGGGCTCCAGCAGAGCAGCGGGCAGCTCGGGCCAGGATGGGTGCTGAGAGCTGGGGGCTGCGCCCATCCCGCAGCACCCAGGGAGGCACAAAGGGTCCTGGACCTCCCCGTGGGCACGGGAGGCCAGGAGAGGAGGAATAGCTGAGCCCTTCCCCTCTCTTTTTTTTTTTTTTTTTTTTTTTTTTTTTTAGGTGTGTGGGAGGAGGACGGAAAGGGCTGGAGGAGGAGGAGGAGGGAGGGAGGGAGCTGAATTTTCCATGAGCAGCTGTCAAAACGTAATCTCCTGCGTCGCTCGCGCAGGCAGGATCGATTAACGGGGATTTCGGGGACCTGGAAACCACCGTGGCAGGGTGTGGGCAGCGGCCCCTCGGGGCACCCCTCGCCCACGTCTGGGGCCGGCTGTCCCCTGGCTCCTGGTGGGATTGATGGGTCCGTGGGGACCCCCGGGAGCATCGCCCCTGCCCCCCGGCAGCTGCTCTCGCAACGCGGGGAATTTGTGCCGACAGCTGGGGCGCAGCCTCTCCGCGCTGGCTCCTCGCTCCGGCCCAGACAGGCCCATTTGTGCAGTTGCATTTTCATCTTTTTTTTTTAAAGAAATTATTATTATTCCTCCCCCTGCCTCCACCTCGTGAAAGGCTGAGCCTGGAAAGCCTGCGCTTGGCCGAGCCCCAGCCCCGCTCGGCATCGCGCCGCTCACGTGCATCAGGGCCCCTTCTCGGGGTTCACACCCCACATTTGGGCATCCTCCCCGTGTCCTTGCTTTGGGGACGCGGTGGCGGGGGTCCCTGTCCTTCCCCAGCTCCCTTTGCCCAGCTCGAATGTCTCGTAGGGCCCTGCTGGGTGCCAGCAGATCTGGGGCAGCCGTTTAAAATAGCGCCTTGGCACAGAAAAAAGGGGGGGGACCGGGGCTTTGGCACCGACAGTGCTGGAGGAAATGAGGTCTTGCGGAGACGTGGGCCCTTCCCAGCAGCTCGCTGCGGGTCAGCAAGGAGCTGCTGGTCACAAAAACCTGGGGATGTCGCTGCTGGAAGCGGGTCCCTGGGGCTGGGCTGGGTGCCCGTGGTGCTGCGGGCTCGGTTCAGGCGGGGACGGGGAGCGTGTCCCCGGGGGGAGGCAGGCTGGGAGGCTATCCGAGCCCTCTCTATAAATACACAGGCAGGGTAAACACTTGGGAGGGGAAAAAAAGGCTATTTAAGCAAGCGGGCCCTGCTGCCACGAGGTATAAATTGGTCAGGAGCAATTTTAGGTTGGCAACGGGACGGCACATCGACCCTGTGCCTCCCGGCTCTGTCCCTTCGGCTGGGGCAAGGCACGGTGTGGGGCTGGAGGGGTGAGCAGGGTCCCCAAGTGTCCCTTCTGCTCCCAGCCACCCGCAGCACTCGTCCTTGCTGAGATTTCCTGAGGAATTTCCCCCCTTGAGGGGAAGAGGGTCAGCGGCTCTGTCCGAGGCTTTCCAAGAACCCCCCAAATCCCCCTGCCACATCCACTTGGTGGCAAACAAGAACCCTGATTCATCCTCAGATAATTTGTGTACGCTCCTTTTCTTCCCTGAACAGGCTTTGCATATCTATGAAGCGAGCTCTTAAGCAGCACTGCAGTCAAACCTGATCTGCTTTTAGAAGACGGGTCCTTAAATTACCCGCTCCCTCTCTGCAGGCAGGGAATTGCTCTGGTGCAGACCCGCGGCGGTGGCCTCTGCCTCTTCACGGCCTCTGTTGGAGCTCTGTTGGGGCACGGAGCCGGGCTGCAGGAGGGCAGGGAGCCCCGGGCACCGTCCCGAGCCTATGACCTGTGTCTGGGTTGGGGTTTTGCTCGCTGGAGGTGCTGTTTTTGCTCACACGCTGCGAGGTGGAGCGCTGGGGGGATGCTGGGCTGGCTCCCCTGGTTAGGAGATGCCTCCGAGGGGCTGGAAGGAGGCAAAACCTCCTCAATGCGCTTCCAGATGGTCCCTTAATTGCTGTCTGTGGCCAGAAATGAGACAAAAGCACTGAGGCAAGATTAGAGATGGACGGGGAGAGGGGATGCGCCGTGCCGTGGAGCCAGCGGGATGGGCTGAACCCAGAACCCGGGGGGTCTGGCTGAGCCCGGGGTGTCACTGGGGACTTTTGGGACGTGGCACGGCCACAACCTCCTCCCGGGGCGGTGGCAGGGGGACGTGTCCCCAAGTCACAGACCAGCCCCTCGGTGCTGCGTGCCCGGGGCTGCTCCTCGCCCTTTAAAGCCGGGGAGCAGCTGGTGGCCACGTGTGCTCCACCTTGGCTCGCGCCCTGCGCCCTCTGCGCCACCGGGCACCCCGGCTCGGGCGGCTGTCCCCACGCTGCCACTGCGGGCGGCCACCACGCAGGATGAGCGCAGGGCCAGCGGGCACGGCGTGGGGCAGGTGCCACCATGCAGGCGGCGGGTGAGGGCGCGGGGTACCCCCGGGGGGCTCCCCGGGATGCAGGGTGGGCTCTGCTCCTCCTCCTCCTCCTCCTCCCCTCGCTGAGGGCTCTTCTCTCTGCTCTCCCTCCAGGTTTCAAGTGCCCCATTTGCTCCAAATCCGTGGCTTCTGACGAGATGGAAATGCACTTTATCATGTGTCTGAGCAAACCTCGCCTCTCCTACAACGGTAAGGGCGCGGGGACGCTCCGGGCGGGCGAGAGGGACACTCGGGCACGCTGGGGCTGCGGGCTTGCCAAGAGGGCTGCGCTCCAGCTGCTGTCTGTGGCTCACCGTCCCTGCCTTGTCCTTGCTGCTTTCCCCTGGGGACCTTTTGTAACGTGTCCCTGTCCCCATGTTGCTCACCGTGCCATGCCGTGCTGGAGGGACCCGTCCCATGCTTATATCCTGCCCCACAAGGGCAGGGCTCACGGTGGTGGTTTTTTGGAGCGCCGGCAAAACCCAGCTCGGTGGGAAACCCGTGTGGGACGAACCCCCCACGGCCCGAGCAGGGGGACACGGTCTCACCGCTGCCCTCTCCTCCCAGATGACGTGCTGACCAAGGACGCCGGCGAGTGCGTGATCTGCCTGGAGGAGCTGCTGCAGGGGGACACGATAGCCAGGCTGCCCTGCCTCTGCATTTATCACAAAAGGTACGGCGAGGGGACGGCAGGGGGGTGCCGGGGGGGTGGCAGCCTGGTGGTGACACGCTCTCCTCTCCCCAGCTGTATAGATTCATGGTTTGAAGTGAACAGATCGTGCCCAGAGCATCCTTCTGATTGACCCGCCGGGCGTGCTTGCTGACTTCTCTTTAAGGTGAGCCCGCAGCGGGGTGGAGAACGGGGCTGTTTTCCTCTTAAGCCCTCTTGGATGGTTCCAAAATTGTGGGGGGGGCGGGCAGGAGGGTTGGGGAGGGGGACGTGTGGCTCCTGCACCCACCGTGCTCACGCGTCGTCGTCTCTGTTCGCAGGGCACCTTGCTATACCTGCTGTACCTCCTCTCCCTGTCCCACCACCCGCCCCGCCTGGAGTTTTGGGCTGACGTTCAATTCCTCGAGAAGATTTAAAAATTAAAACCCAGAAACTTGAATCCACTTGGGACAACAGCGATTATTTTTTTTTTAATTTTATTTTATTATTTTTATTTGTCTTTTTTTTTAATTTAAAAGATTTAAAAAAAAAAAAAAGAATAAGAACCATCCAGGAGGAGAGACAGTGTGAGAAAAGCGGAGCGACCCGCTCTCCCCTCCGCAGCCGCTGGCCACGAGGAGGGATCTGCCACCACGGGAGGCCACGGGGACGCTCCCGAACGCCCTCAGCCCAAACCCTGCCATGATGTTTGGCCTTTTTCTCCCCGAAACGACCGGAGACGCCGCCGGGGGACAGCCGGCCAAACGGAGCACGCGGCACCTCTCACCGGCAACCCCCCCACCTCCCACCCGGACTCGCCTGGCGCCCCGGGGGCTCTGCTCGGTTTTTTTGCACTGACTAAAAGGGGAATTTTCTCCTCTCTCCCTTTTGGAGATCTCCACCCCGGCCCCGGCAGCGCGTGGCGGGGACTCTGCCCCACGCCGGGAGCGGGGCCACCGCTCTCCCCCCGCCACGGCGCAGGGGGGGGGGTTGTGTCTTTCAAGTGTTTACAATGAGAAAAACAAAAAAACAAAAAAAAAAAAAAAAGGAAAAAAAAAAACAAAAACAGAGAAAACCGACAAAACAGCAACAAAAAAAAAAATAATAATTAAATGAAGCTTCGTGTTGACTGGCGTGTTCTTCGATTTGAGCTTCCCTGCCCCGGTGATGTTTACAGACTGGTCACTCTTTAACTCAGCTATAACCACTCAGAGACTGGACAGCCGCAGCATCCCCGCCGCCCCCCCCCCCGCCGTTGCCAAATTTAACCCCCCCCACCCTTTTCTTCCCGTCGCCTTCCAGCCGAATCCTTTTGGGGAGGGGATTTGGGAGGCCTCCTGTTGGACCCCCCAAAGCGTGAGCGTCTCGCCCGGACGCCCTCGGCCCCGCCGCCGCGCGCTCCCCTCCGGTGGGTGACGGACCCCCCCCGTGTGACGGCCGTGCCCCCCGTCCCCGTCCCCTCCCGGCGCGGCGGGCATGTTTTCGTTGGTGAGACCTCCCCTGCCGGTGGCCGTGCCCCCGCGGGAAACGTTTCTGTATTTATATATTAAAAAAAAATCCAAAAAAAAAAAAAAACCACACACAAAAAAAAAATCGGGGAGGGGGAAACGAGTTCAAGAGCTTGGGGGGAGCTTCCTTCATTAGTCAAGGTGTTTTGATATGGTATTAAAACAATGTTCAATAAAATATTCACTGTTATTTTATTTCACTGGCCTTCTTGGAGAAGCGGGGGTTCGCGGGGGGGTGCCGGAGCCCCCTCCCCACAAGTCCCCAAAAAGCCAGGGGTGCGGCGTGCTTCCTCGGGGTGGGGTGGGGTGGGGTGGTGGGCGCTCACAGCACCTTGCCGGGGTTCATCAGGTGGTGGGGGTCCAGGGCCGCCTTGATGCGGCGCATGGTGTCCAGCCCCTGGGGGCCCAGCTCCTCCCGCAGCAGCTCCCGCTTGCCCAGCCCCACGCCGTGCTCCCCGGTGCAGGTGCCACCCGCCGCCAGCGCCCGCCTGGGGGACGGGGACATCAGCGGGGACGTCCCGGGGGGGTCCCCAAAGCCGCCCGTGCGCCCGTGCACTCCCAACCTGCCCAGGCGCTCGGCGAAGTCGTGGACGCGCCGAGCCTCGTCCGGGTCCTCGGGGTGGAAGACGAGGATGCAGTGGAAGTTGCCGTCGCCCACGTGTCCCACCATGGGCCCTGCGGGGACAACGGGGCTGAGCGGGGGCAGCGGGGCGGGGAGGTGGTGCAGGGGGAGGCAGCGCTCACCGGTGAGGCCGGCGTCCCGCAGGTCCCGCTGGGTCTCCACCACGACGCCGGGCAGGCGGGAGATGGGCACGCAGACGTCGGTGGAGTAGCCCTGGGGATGGGGAGACGTGAGCAGGGGTGCGCGGGGACACTGCGGGGAGGGGGACGCGGCGCTGCCGCCCCTCACCTGGCAGCCAGGCCGCAGGGCCAGGGCGGCGAACCAGGCGCTGTGGCGTGCGGACCAGAGCTGCTCGCGCTCCTCCGGCGCCCGCGCCCAGGCCGGGATGGAGCCGCCGTGCAGCCGCACCAGCTCCTCTGAGGTGGTGGGAGATGGTGCCGGGGTGGCTGGAGCCACAGCAGCCCCCCGACGTGTACCCATTCCCCCCGAGACCCAGTCTGGGTGCTTGGGGTGCCCCAGAGCCCGGTGTGGCCCCAGCACCCAGCCCTGTCCCAGAGCACCAGCCCTTGACCACCTCCCATGTCCCCTCACCCCAGATCCTCACCAGGGACCCCCAGCCCTGTTCCTGTGCCCCCCATCCCCAGCCCTGCTCCCTGTCCCTCCCCCAGGACCCTGCTGTGCACCCACCATGGACACCCCTCCCTCACCGTGGGGCCCCATTGGGACCCAGCCCCATTTCCCCACCATAGCCCCGTCCCCATCCCCGTCCCCATGTCCTGGTCCCCCTCCCGGTCCCCCCCCGGCCCTACCCGCCTGCTGCTGCTGCTCGGCCAGGCCCTGCTGGGAGCCGTGCAGCTCCAGGAACAGCGTGGCCGCCTCCGGCAGCTCCAGCCTGCTGTAGCGGCTGCAGGCGCCTGCCATCACCTCATCCAGGAGCTCTGGGTGGGAGGAGGAGGCAGTGAGACCCGTGGGGTTGTCCCTATCCCCGTCCTCTCCCTGTCCCTGTCCTCTCTCCATCCTGTCCTTGTTGCCATCCTTACCCAATCCCACCCTCCCCGTGCCCCCCGCAGCACCCACCGATGCGTGCCACGGGCACTGCCGCCTGCAGCACCTGCACGGTGCAGGCCACGGCCGCCTGCACGCTGGGGAAGGAGCAGACAGCAGCAGCCACGGCCTCAGGCAGCGGGTGCAGCCGCAGCGTCGCCTGCGTCAGGAAGCCCAGGGTGCCCTCGGAGCCCACGAAGAGCGAGGTCAGGTCGTAGCCGGCCGCGCTTTTCCTGCACGGGGGCGGGTGAGCGGGTGCCAAGAGACCCCAGCCTGGTTGTCCCCTGTGTCCCCCCCCGGGTACCTGGCCTGGCGCCCGGGGCCGGCGGTGTGCAGCAGGCTCCCGTCGGGCAGCACCACGCGCAGGTTGAGCACGTTGGGCCGCATGGTGCCGTAGCGCACGGCGTTGGTGCCCGAGGCGCCCGTGGCCGCCATGCCGCACAGCGAGGCGTCCGCCCCGGGGTCTGGGAACGGGCAGCAGGAGGGCAAACGGGACGGGGACAGGGAGAGGGGACCCCGCTGTGACAGCAGCCCGTGGCACCAGGACCCCGGGGACAACGGCACCCCCCAGCCCATGGCACCCCTGGGATCTGGGCACCCCCAGCCCGCACCCATCTGCAGCACCCCCAGCCCCACTGGCACGCCCGCTGCTCCCAGCACCCCCAGTCTCATGGGCACCCCAGCACCCCCAGTGCTCCCAGTAACCAGAACAGCCCTAAGCCACCCAGTCCAACCCCCACGTCTTGTCCCATGGGCACCCCGATCCCTTCCCAGTGCTCCCAGTGCCCACAGGACCTACAATCCCATGGGCTCCCCTGTCCATCCCAGTGCTCCCAGTGCTCCCAGCACCCCTTGACCCCCGCAGCGGGTGCCGCGCCCACAGTACCGACAGGGAACCAGAGCCCGGTGCCACGCAGGTGGCTGTTGAGGGCCTTGCGGGTGACGCCGGGCTCCACGGCCACCGAGAAGTCCTCGATGCTCAGCTCCGAGATGGTGGCCATGCGGCTCAGGTCGAAGCAGACACCGCCCTGGCAGGGGCACGGCTCGGCTCGCACCGGGCACCGCGGGGCACACAGGGGGATGGGGACGGGGGTCTCCGTACCTGCACGGCGTTGACGCCGCCCTCGAGCCCGGTGCCGGTGCCAAAGGGCACCATGGGGACGCGGTGGCGGTGGCAGAGCGCTGCCAGCTCCTGCACCTGCGCCACGTCCTGGGGCCACACCACGGCATCCGGGGGCGCGCACCTGGGGACAGAGCGGCCCCGCTGCCCCCGCTGTGCACAAAAGACCCCCGGAACCATCCCCAAACTGGGGGTCCCGGTGCCCCTCCCCAACCTGTGCATGGACTCATCGTGCCCATGCTGCTCGCACACCGCTGCCGCCGTGGAGACGTTGGGGCCGCCGACCACATCCCGAAGGGCTTCCAGCAAGCCGGGGGGCAGCGGGCGCTGTGCGGGGGAGTGTGGGGAACAGTCAGGGGGGGCAGGTTCCCCGCGCCCACCCCCTGTGCCCCCCTCTCTCTGCCTCTGGGGGGACCCCAGCGCCGGTCCCGTCCCCACCTTGCTGCAGCAGCCGCGGCGCCCCACGGCCCCCACCAGCCCCAGCGCCCGCCGCAAGGCCATGGTGGGGACAGGGCCCAGCTGCTCCCGGCCCCTTGGCCTGGCCCCAAGGCCCCGCTGCTCCCTCCCGCGCCACAGGCGTTAAGGTGGCTCCGCACACCGCCGCCTCTGGCAGACACCGGCCTCTCGGCCCCTCGGCTGTCCCACGGCCCCGACACCGGCCCTGCTCCTGGCCTCGGGCACCGGGGAGCCCGTTCCTGTTACCCCGTGGCCCCAGGACTGTGTGGGGTTTGGGGGGCACCCACGCGTTGCCCCGCTACCGGGTGCCGGCTCCTGTCCCCAAGGAACCACTTGTGCCCGGCCTCCGCTGAGCGTGGCCGGGTGTCCACGTGCCCAAACAGCCACCCCGGTGTCCCCGCTCGCGGCCCCGTGTCCCCACCCTCCTCCCACTGAGGTTCCCGAGCAAGGAGGCGGCAGGTCGGGGAGCACAGAGCTTTATTTCGGGCCTCAGTTGGCCGCCAGCACAGAGTCGATCCAGGCGCGCAGCTCGGTGACGCGGGTGTACACGCCGGGCATGGAGGTGGAGCAGCTGCTGCTGCCCCACGAGACGATGCCCACCAGGGTCCAGGCGCCGTCCTTCTGGCACACCAGCGGGCCCCCGGAGTCGCCCTGCGGGCAGCGGGGTGAGGCTGGGGTCGGAGCAAGGGGAAGCGGGGCTGGGGCCGGGGTCGGGGCCGTGGCCACGTACCATGCAGGAGGAGGCTCCGTCAGCGCCGGCGCACACCATCATGTTGTAGATGCGGAACCCCCAGTACTGCTTGCACTGCGCGTTGGTGAGCAGGGGCAGGGCCACTTGCTGCAGCACCGCCGGCGTCGTGTCAGCTGTGAGCGAGCACGGAGGCGTCAGCACCACCGTGTCCCATGGGAGGGGAATGGGGACAGGGAGGGGAACGGGGACGGGGACGGGGACGCGGTACCAGAGGCGTCGGTGAGCCCCCAGCCCGTGGTGACGCAGGTCAGGCCCCCGGGGAAGTCATCAGTGGCCTGGGGCAGGCAGACGGGGGACACGCGGGCGTTCAGCTGCGCCGGGGTGGCCAGCTTGATCAGCGTGATGTCGTTGCGGATGGTCAGCGAGCTGTAACTGGGGTTGCGGAAGACCTGCAGCAGGTGGCAGCGCTCCCAGTGCCCACACCCCCGGCTGGGGCAGCGGGCGCTCACGGGGACGGACGGGGACCCCCGGGCACGGGTGCCAGCCCCCAGGACTCAGGGGTGTCGGGGCCGTCCCAGGGGCTGGCGGGGACCCATGCAGCAGGGGGGACTGGTGGGACCTGGGTCAGACCCCACAGGACTGTCCTGGGGCTGCTGGGGGCCAGGGAGCAGGGACCGAGGCCCAGAGCCCACCCCAAGGACCCAGGGCCTGAAGAGAGCAGGAGGAGGGACTCCATGGGGAACCCATCCCTGATACGAGGGGCACCAGACACGCCGTGGGGACCTGACCCTGGGGACAAGGGGCCCGTGGTCCCGCAGGGCTCCCGGCGGTGGCCACAGCACCCGCAGGCACCCGGCCCCACGCCGGCTGTACCTTGGCGATGGACAGCCTCTGCACGTCCCCGGACTCGGTCTCCTGGTCGTACTCGCCCAGCACCACGGCGTCAGTGGTCCTGGGCAAGGCAGACGCTGAGCCCCAGGGGCGCGGGCACCCCACGGACCCACGGCCGCCCCCGCCACCCCACGGCCACCCTGCACCTACTTGACGCCGCAGTGGGCAGCGGTGACCACCCACTGCTCGCTGATCAGGGACCCGCCGCAGAAGTGGAAGTTGCCGTAGCGCTGCCGGACAGAGAGCTGCTGTCAGCCCCGCACCACGCGGCCCCAGTCCCGGTCCCGGTCCCGTTCCCGAGGCGGGCACTCACCTGCAGGGACACCTGCCAGGGCCAGGAGCCGGGCACCGCCGGCTCCCCGTTGACGATGCGGTTGTAGCCGCGGATGACGGGTGCGATGGCGGGCACGCCGCAGCCTGCGGGACGGGCGCAGCCGTGGGACAGGGCCCTCGGCCGCTCCGGCCCCGCTCCCCAGACCCAGCCCTAAGCCTCCCCGGCCCGCCCAGCCCCGGCCCCACGCACTTGCCGCGGCGCCCGCCAGAGCCAGGCAGCTCAGCAGCCACAGCAGAGCCATCGTCGATCGCAGGGAACAGGCTGGGCACGGGGCACGGCGCCTCTTATACACCCGCGGTCCCCGTGCTGGCCTTGGGGTGGTGGCCTTCAGCGATAGCGCGGCACCGTGCCCGCACTGGCACCGTGAGGGTCACCCAACCCCAGGGTGCCACATGGGACGTGGCCTTGGAGCCACCACAGCCCCCAAATGTCCTGGGAACAGCCAGCTGAAAGGCAGCTTTGCTGAAACTGCTCGCGGTGCTCAAAGTCGTGGTGGACTCCTTGTTGACCATGAGCTAGCGATGTCCCTTGAGGCATAGACCAGGAAGGGCCTCCTGGGTGCATCGGGCAGAGGGGTGCTGGTGGGTGGGGTTCCCCTGACCCTCTGCACCCCTGGCTGGGTGTTGGGCACAGCACTGGGACAAGACAGGTGTGGGCACCCCGGGGAGCCCAGGGAAGGGGTGCGAGGTGCTGGAGAGCCTGGAGCACCCCTGCAATTAGGGAGGGGAGGCCAGGAGCTGGGACCCTCAGGGGGGGTGCAGCAGATGGGGAGGACCCCGTTCATGGCTGCGTGCAGGTGGCTGCAATGGGATGGAGCCAGGTGCTGCTCAGCAGTGTCTGGGGATGGGGTGAGGGGCAGCAGGCACCATGCGGCGCTCAGGAGGTTCCCCCCACACGCTGGGAAGTGTTTCTGTGCAGTGCGGGGGGCTGAGAATGGGCACAGGTCCCCCAGAGGGTCCTTGTGGTCTCCATCATTGGAGGTCTCCAAACCCACCTGGGCTTGGTGCTGGGCACCAGCACTGGCTGGCCCTGCTGGAGCAGGGTGGCACTGGGTGACACCAGGAGATCTCTGCCCACCCCAGACACGCTGCAATCACCTGCCCCTCACACAGGGTCACAGAGTGCTATGGGGCCGGGACTTATCTCCCACCAACAGCATCCAACGTCCTTTGGCCAAGGCTACCTGTCCCCAGGTGTGATGCTCCCAGACCCTGTCCAGGCATGGTGCCATGTGCCGCGCTATCGCTGAAGGCCACCACCCCAAGGCCAGCACGGGGACCGCGGGTGTATAAGAGGCGCCGTGCCCCGTGCCCAGCCTGTTCCCTGCGATCGACGATGGCTCTTCTGTGGCTGCTGAGCTGCCTGGCCCTGGCGGGCTCTGCCCGCGCCGCGGCAAGTGCGTGGGGCCGGGGCTGGGCGGGCCGGGGAGGCTTAGGGCTGGGTCTGGGGAGCGGGGCCGGAGCGGCCGAGGGCCCTGTCCCACGGCTGCGCCCGTCCCGCAGGCTGCGGCGTGCCCGCCATCGCACCCGTCATCCGCGGCTACAACCGCATCGTCAACGGGGAGCCGGCGGTGCCCGGCTCCTGGCCCTGGCAGGTGTCCCTGCAGGTGAGTGCCCGCCTCGGGAACGGGACCGGGACCGGGACTGGGGCCGCGTGGTGCGGGGCTGACAGCAGCTCTCTGTCCGGCAGCGCTACGGCAACTTCCACTTCTGCGGCGGGTCCCTGATCAGCGAGCAGTGGGTGGTCACCGCTGCCCACTGCGGCGTCAAGTAGGTGCAGGGTGGCCGTGGGGTGGCGGGGGCGGCCGTGGGTCCGTGGGGTGCCCGCACCCCTGGGGCTCAGCGTCTGCCTTGCCCAGGACCACTGACGCCGTGGTGCTGGGCGAGTACGACCAGGAGACCGAGTCCGGGGACGTGCAGAGGCTGTCCATCGCCAAGGTACGGCCGGCGTGGGGCCGGGTGCCTGCGGGTGCTGTGGCCACCGCCGGGAGCCCTGCGGGACCACGGGCCCCTTGTCCCCAGGGTCAGGTCCTCACGGTGTGCGTGGTGCCCCTCGTGTCAGGGATGGGTTCCCCATGGAGTCCCTCCTCCTGCTTTCTTCAGGGCTTGGGTCCTTGGGATGGGCTCTGGGCCTCAGTCCCTGCTCCCTGGCCCCCAGCAGCCCCAGGACAGTCCCCTGGTGTCTGACCCAGGTCCCACCAGTCCCCCCTGCTGCATGGGTCTCCGCCAGCCCCTGGGACGGCCCCGACACCCCTGAGTCCCGGGGGCTGGCACCCGTGCCCGGGGGTCCCCATCCGTCCCCGTCAGCGCCCGCTGCCCCAGCCGGGGGTGCGGGCACTGGGAGCGCTGCCGCCTGCTGCAGGTCTTCCGCAACCCCAGCTACAGCTCGCTGACCATCCGCAACGACATCACGCTGATCAAGCTGGCCACCCCGGCGCAGCTGAACGCCCGCGTGTCCCCCGTCTGCCTGCCCCAGGCCACCGATGACTTCCCCGGGGGCCTGACCTGCGTCACCACGGGCTGGGGGCTCACCGACGCCTCCGGTACCGCGTCCCTGTCCCCATCCCTGTTCCCATTGCCCTCCCCGTCCCGTCCCCAGGGGCTGTGCGGGTGCTGACGCCTCCGTGCTCGCTCGCAGCCGACACGACGCCGGCGGTGCTGCAGCAAGTGGCCCTGCCCCTGCTCACCAACGCGCAGTGCAAGCAGTACTGGGGGTTCCGCATCTACAACATGATGGTGTGCGCCGGCGCTGACGGAGCCTCTTCCTGCATGGTACGTGGCCACGGCCCCGACCCCAGCCCCAGCCCCGATGCCCCTTGCTCCGACCCCAGCCTCACCCCGCTGCCCGCAGGGCGACTCCGGGGGCCCGCTGGTGTGCCAGAAGGACGGCGCCTGGACCCTGGTGGGCATCGTCTCGTGGGGCAGCAGCAGCTGCTCCACCTCCGTGCCCACCGTGTACACCCGCGTCACCGAGCTGCGCGCCTGGATCGACTCCGTGCTGGCGGCCAACTGAGGCCCGAAATAAAGCTCTGTCCCCCTGACCTGCCGCCTCCTTGCTCGGGAACCTCAGTGGGAGGAGGGTGGGGACACGGGGCCGCGAGCGGGGACACCGGGGTGGCTGTTTGGGCACGTGGACACCCGGCCACGCTCAGCGGAGGCCGGGCACAAGTGGTTCCTTGGGGACAGGAGCCGGCACCCGGTAGCGGGGCAACGCGTGGGTGCCCCCCAAACCCCACACAGTCCCGGGGCCATGGGGTCACAGGAACGGGCTCCCCAGTGCCCGAGGCCAGGAGCAGGGCCGGTGTCGGGGCCGTGGGACAGCCGAGGGGCCGAGGGGCCGGTGTCTGCCAGAGGCGGCGGTGTGCGGAGCCACCTTAACGCCTGTGGCGCGGGAGGGAGCAGCGGGGCCTTGGGGCCAGGCCAAGGGGCTGGGAGCAGCTGGGCCCTGTCCCCACCATGGCCCTGCGGCGGGCGCTGGGGCTGGCGGGGGCCGTGGGGCGCCGCGGCTGCTGCAGCAAGGTGGGGACGGGACCGGCACTGGGGTCCTGTCAGGGATGGGGATGGGGCCACGGTCAGGAAATGGGGCTGGGTCCCAGTGGGGCCCCATGGTGAGGGAGGGGTGCCCATGGTGGGTGCACAGCAGGGTCCTGGGGGAGGGACAGGGAGTAGGGATGGGGATGGGGGGCACAGGAACAGGGCCGGGGGCTGTGGTGGGGATCTGGGGTGAGGGACATGGGGTTGGGACAGGAACTGGTGCCCAGGGGCCACACACCACAGTACCTGGCTCACCACCCTGGCCCTGTACCTGGCTGCCAGGTGAGGGGCGGCAGCACCGTGTCCCCCTCCCCACGGTGTCCCCATGTACTCCCCCATACCCGTCCCCATCCCTCTGGCAGCACACCCCACCCAGGGCTACTCCACCGATGTCTGCGTGCCCATCTCCCGCCTGCCCGGCATCGTTGTGGGGACCCAGAGGGACCTGCAGGACCCGTAGGACACCAGCCCCACTGGTGAGCACTACCTCCCCCTGCACCACCTCCCCGCCCCGCTGCCCCCGCTCAGCCCCGTCCCCATTTTGGGACACGTGGGCGACGGCAACTTCCACTGCATCCTCGTCTTGCAGCCCCAGGACACAGACACCCAGGCACCGCGGGTGTTTCTAGGTAAATCTTTATGCTGCTGTGGGACCGGGGGGGGGCTGAGTTGGGGTGGGGGCTGCGACTCCGTGGCTCCGGGAACCGTCGGAAGCTTCCCCAGTGTTCAGAAGGCACCAATGTCAGTTTGCGTTTCGGTTACAGCTGGTAGGGCAGCAAAACCCGAGACAGGAAAATGCAAAGGCTCGAGCCCCTCCCGCCCCCAGCCCACCCGTCGCCCCTTCTCCAGCCATTCAGGACCCTATTTACACCCCCAGCCAGGTGCTGGTGCGCAGGGCACGGCCCGACATCTCCCTCACGCTGCTCCCCGGCCTGGGCCGTCTCCACCGCAACGGGCGATTGCCACACCGCTACAGGTGCTGGCTGACGTGCCCCGATGGAGACCACGGCCACAGCATCGCCCCAAAGCGCCCTGCACAGCCCCCTCTGCCAGCCCCATCTCGAGTCAAGCAAAGGGCTGAGGGCAGCAGCGAGGGACCGGGCACGAAGCCGCCTCCCGGCACCACGGGCATGGCTCTGACACCAATCTCAAGAGGAAGAGGAGGAAGGGGGATGATGGCCACAGCCCCTCGGCCCTGGATGAGCGGATCCCCGGGCCCCCAGTGCGTGGTAGTGTCTATGTACAGGTCCATTTCCATCGGGCAGGGGGCTCGTGTTGAGGGGACGGCGTGAGGGAGCAGCAGCCCGGGGCCATCACATGGCCGCCAGCTGGCCCAGCACCATCCTGAACTGCTGCGTGCTGTTGGCGAGGTCCTTGACGCGCTCCACCATGTCCTTAGAGGCCGCGGGAGAGGGGTAGTGGAGCGCGGCCGCCTTGGTGGTGACCACGATCTCCTTGAGCATCTCGCAGAGGAGGTTGCTGTAGTGCGTCACCTTGTGCCGGACGTCCTGGGCCTTGGCCTGGCGGGACAGCGTGTCGCCGATGAAGACGAGCTTGTGGGCGCTGAGGATGATGAACTTGCTGTGGGCCACGAAGATCTTGGGGGGCTGGTTGGTGCTGACGGCGGTGAAGAAGGCGTCGACGGCGTTGGTGAGCGTGGTGAGGTTGGCCTCGCACTGCTCCAGGTAGAAGAGGAGGAGCTGGCGGTCGGCGGCACACAGCGCGCCGCCGCCCCGCGCCGGGCCGTAGTGCTGGGGGGGGCTCCAGTTGGACAGGTCGTTGTCGATGGGGCGCGTCACCTCCTGCTCCAGCCGCTCAAACTGCTTCAGCTGCGGAGAGGACGGGCGTGAGGACGGGGCAGGGCGGCCACCGAGCCCCGAGGTGACGGCTGTGCCCCAGGGGGATGCTGCCACATGGATGGTGACAGCCCCAGGAAGAGGATGGCCACGCCAGGCTCCTCTCCGGCATCAGACAGGCCAGATGCTGCCACACAGAGCCATGGGAGAGGCTCACTGTCCCCACTCGAGGCTGTGGGGACAAGGGGAGCAGGAGCCAAACCCCGCTGCCCTCCCCATAGCAGGGTCCCCGGTGAGCCGTGCCCAGAGGTGCCCGCCTGCCCATCCCGTCCCCGTTACCTGCTGGTGCTCCAGCTGGTCCTTGCTCTGCCGGATGATGTTGCCTTTCTCCAGCAGCTCCTTCTGGGTCTTCTCAAACTCCTCCTTGCCCTGAAGGGGAGGAAGGAGCATGAGAATGGGGCAAACCGCCGGCCTCACCAGGAACGAGCCCCCCACCCGGCACTGGGATGCCCCCAGTTCCCACAGCAGGAGGGTGAAAATAAGACCGGGGTGGCTGTGCACGGCCAGAATTGCCACCACAGCCACAGAAGGGCTACCCCAGACCCCACACCAACACGTTGTGAGCCAAAACCCCCCTGTGGGTGGCACCACAGCGCCTCGCACCACCAGGCGCCCCCTTCCCGTGCCCACCTGGAGGTGGACGTAGTCGTAATCCTCCATCCAGCCGCTCTCGTTGTTCTCGTAGGGGCCGTCGGGCGACTCCTGTGCCAGCAGCTTGGGCGGGGAGGGCAGGGGCCGCGACTGGATGCTGCTGGCCTTGTCGGAGGGGTGCGCGGGCCCGTGCCCGTTGCCCTCCGGCGCCTGCTTTGTCCGTTTGAAGAGGAGGGAGGCATTGCCGTGCAGGAAGGAGGCCAGCTGCTTGGTATCGTCGGGCACGCCGCGCGAGTACATGACGAAGAGCTCCAGGTCGTCCGTGCCCGGCTTGCCACCCACCAAAGCGTTCGGAGCCCAGTGGCACGCGTCCAGCGCCTGGCTGTGCCTCCCCAGGGCCTGGTACACCTCCTCCATCTTCTGCAGCTGCTTGCTGAGCTTGGCGTAGAGGGAGCGGTCCGAGGCCTGGGCGGCGTTGCCCACCGCCCCCCGGGCGAACTCCAGCAGGTCCCGGAGGGCCGCCTGGACGCCCTCCGCCGCCCCACGGATGCTGGCAGCGTTGGCCTCCATGTGCTCAGCGCTGCGCCAGTTGGCGCTGATGAAGGACATGAGGTAGGAGACGGCGCCGCCGATGCCGTGCTGGAGCTTGGCCAGCATCTCCATGGCAGCGTCCAAGTCCAGGGAGAACTCCTTGCCGGCCCCTTTGGCCGGCTCCTTCACAGGCACCACGTCCAGCGAGGAGGTGGAGATGTTGCTGCGGGTGCTGCCCGTGCTGGAGGCCGAGAGCCGCTTGCCGTCAGCCGCCTTGGCCTCGCGGTCCACCTGCGGCGGCACGTCGTAGATGTACTCGCCCTCCGTGTCCACCGAGCCCTTGCTGGGGGCGTGCAGGTCCCGGGGCACATCGTACACCTCCTGGGAGGGGAAGGACGACAGCTTCTTGAGGCTGGGGGGCACGTCGTAGATCTCGTGGGAGAGCGAGGGCTCGGGGGCGCATTTCCCGGCCGCTGGCGGCACGTCGTAGACGTCCTCGGGCAGGTAGGGCTCCTGCTGCGTGAGGACGAGGGGGTGGCGGGTCGGGTCGAAAGCTTTCTGCTTGGCGAAGGCGGGGGGCACGTCATAGGTCTCCTCCCGCACGGGGCCATCGGGCACGTCCTTGCTGACGGAGGGCGGCACGTCGTAGACCTGCAAGGGCACCAACGGGCACCGTCGGCTGCGCTCAGGCGTGTGCGTGCCGGCAGCGCCGCGCGCGTGGGAGGGAGGCAGAGCCCGGCACTCGCCCGAGGGTCTCACTGCGCCCTGCTGCACGTAGGCACCGGCTCCAGACGTGCCAGCAGCACGGGGAAGGATGGGTGCACGACACAGCCCCGCGGTACCCCCGGCCTCGCGCGTCCCCTTTGGTGCCAAAGCTTTCCCCGCCGCACTTACGGTTTGGTGCAGGTTCTTCTCCACGCTGGGGGGCACGTCGTAGATTTCTTGCCCCGGGTCCTGCCCGTTGGGACCCTTGACTGCCATCGGGGGGGTGTCGTAGACCTGCAGTGGGACAGAACGGCGTGTGAGGAACACCCAATTCCTCCCTGGGGAGGACAGAGGCAGCCCCAAAGCCCACCCAGCCGGGGATCCCCGGGTGTGATTTCCCCGCGTTGTACCGGAGCGTCTCCTCCAGTTCCTGCCCCGCCACCCCCACGAGGAGACCCACCTCCTGGCTGACCTGGCTGGGGAGCCCGCCGCGGACGGGCGGCACGTCGTAGATCTCCTGGGAGCCCGAGGAGTGGAGGTGGCGGGGAAAATCGTATTCATCCTGCTCCCCCTTGGGCGAGTCGTAGACGTACACCTGCCCCACGCGGCTGGGCAGCAGGACCTAGGAGAGGGAGAAAGGGCCGAGTTTGGAGCGTCCCCTTGCTCCTGCATCCCCCACCCTCCATAATCCTGAGCCCGTTTGGGTGCTGGGTGAGGAGCTCGGCGGAGCCCATCTGGCACTGGGTGCCCACGGGAGGGCGCTCCCCGGCCAGGCGTGCCGCTGTCACCACCAGGCTCTGCGGTGACGCCGGGGGGACGGAGATGAGATCACCAGTTATTTATAGCAGCGAGCCTCGGCTAGAGACAAAGCCCAGCCGGCACGGCCGCGGTGTGCAAATGGCAACGGTGACCCGGAGATTAATTCGGGCACCGAGCCGCGGGCCGGGATCTGCCAACGCCCGGAGGGTTCGGTGCCCGCTGCGCCACCGTGTCGCGGTGGCACCACGGTCTTCCTGGCACGAAGCGGCCAGGGGAGCTTTCAGGATGCCCCACGCAACGGGGTGAGAAGCCGGTGCCCTGTCCGTGAGTCACGGGGCTTGGCAGCCCTGCTACACCGGCTGAGTCAGGGCTGCCTTCCTGGAAACCACGCTCCGGCACGGCCGAAAGCGCCTCGCTGCCCTCCCCGGGAGAAGGAGCGTCCTGGCACGGCCGCGAGGCGCTGGCACCGGGTGTTCCCAGGAGGGAGGACACATCTCGGCAGCACCGCAGGTACCGCGGGTACCTCCCTGCGCTGGATGCGGCACCGGGAGGGGCTTCGCCAAGCAGCGCTTTGGTCATCCCACCATCTCCGTGGACGTGCCCTAAATAATGCCCACACCAAGGGGCCAGCGGGACCTGCGAGCCGTGCCAGGAACCCACACCACGCAGGGCATCCCAGCCCCAGTGAGCACCCCCGGTGTACCCACTCCTGTCACCGGCACAGGGAACAATGCCCACGCTTCCACAAGGTCCAAGAGATGGCACCGGGCAGATAAACCTGACCATGGGGCCCAGCAGCCCTGGTGTCCACCAGCCACCACAGAGCACAGTGCAAACAGACCCCAAACAACCCCCGACCCCCACCCAAGGCAGCATCCAGACCCCCAATCCTACCTTTCCCGAGGGCTTGTGCCCTTCCCAGCTCCTGCTGTCCAAAGATGGGGGCACCTGGTAGATGTCTTGAGCCTGGCCCACCGAGGGAGGGACCTGGTATATATCCTGGGGGGGGCTGGCAGAGCCCACGGGGTACGCGTCCGCCGCTTGGCTCAGGGACGGGGGCACCTGGTAGATCTCCTGCCCGGGGCTGGGGAAGGCGTGGGGCGGCGTCTGCTTCGGGTAGGCGGGCGGCTGCTTAGCCGGGGCCGGGGGAAACTGTCCGGTGGGCGCCGAGCCCGGGTAGAGGCCCTGCTGTCCCTTGCTGGGGACCGGCATCAGGTAGACATTGTCCCCTTGGGGCGCGTAGGCAGGGTGCATGGGGGTGTACTGCGAGGCGGGCGACAGCGGGACATAGCCCCCTTGGTGGTGGTAAGGCAGGGCGGGCTGCGGCACCGGGGGCTGCGGCGCTGCCTGTCCTTGCCCCGTGCCGGCCGCTTGCTGCTGCTGCTGCTGCTGCTGCTGCTGCTGCTGCTGCTTCTTGTCGTACATGCCCACCAGGATCTTGAGGCGGTTCCCCGGCACGATGCCCTGCCGGCCGTGGAGGGAGCAGAGCCACCAGCCGTCCAGCCCCTGCGTGTTGCGCTCCAGCACCGTCATGATGTCGCCCTTGCGGAAGGAGAGCTCGTCCGGGGACTCGGCCACATTGTCGTACAGCGCCTTGGCCAGCACGTTCTGCAAGACAGCCCCGCGCCGGGGGGGTGAGCCGGCACCGCCGCCACCAGAGGAAGGCAGGTCGGGAGTCATCCCGGGATCTCAAAGCCTCCCTGGCTCCTCCACCGCCTCTTCTGCACCCCCACCCTTGGGTGCTTGGCACCCGAGCACCCAACGCGCAGCGGGGACCGAACCCCGAGGCTCTCCCGCGTCCCCCCTCGTCCGCTCGCCCTCCTCCAGCCGCCGCTTCCTCCCCACTCCAGTTCAACCCATCCTTCCCGGAGGTGGTGCTAGGAAGGGGCCGAACCCTTTCGCGTCCTGGTTTCGGGGACCTCCTCTGCCTTTCCCTCCCCTTCCCGCCGGGGAGGAAGTGCCAGGGCCGTGACTCAGCCAGGGCCGGAGAATTCCCCACCGGCTGCCGAGCGAGTGGAGGGCACGCGAGCACCGCAACCCCCCGGGACGTGCACCCGGGGCTTGTCCCTTGTTGGGACCCGGTGGCCGTGGTGCTGGCCGGCCCCATGGCAGATGTTGGGGGTGCCACGAGCGTGGCGCGGGCGCACCTGCGGAGCTGGCGGCAGGGCTCGGGGGCTCCTTGCCACGGCCTCCTTGGGGAAAAGCGAGGCTGAGGACAGAGCAGGGGGCTTCTTGGCCACCAGCACGCGGCGTCGAGCCCGCTTAGGGCTACGGGAACCGGGGCACGGGGTGGGGAGAGCCACCGCAGCCAGCCCCGTGGCACCGCCGCCTGCCCGCGCCCCGTCCGAGGCTGTGCCCAAGAGCGAGGCCGCCCCATCTCCTGGGGCACCCCCGGGACGTGTCCCCGGGGGCATCAAGCACCAGCTCCACCACCGCCATCCCTTCCCCACGGGGGCCGAGCAACCCCCTCCGGTGCCCCAAAATCCCCCCCCACCACCCAAACCGCGCAACCGGGGGCAGGGCCGGGGGGGCTGCGCCGTGCCCCCACTCCCCCCCACCACCTCCCCAGCGCCCCAAACCCAGCAGGGGCAGGGGGAGAAGGGCCGTGCTGCCCCCGCTCTCACCAGGTAGTTCATCTTCCCCGCTCCCCGCGGCGCTGCGGCGGCACAAAGCGGCGGGGACGGGGCCGGCGGCGCGGCCCGAGCGCGGAGCAGCGGCGGCGGCGGCCGCCCGGGACCGGGACCGGGGCCGGGGCCGGGGCCGGGGCCGAAGCCGGGGCCGGGGCCGGGGCCGGGGCCGGGGCCTGTGTGCGGAGGGCGGGCGGGCGGCGCTGCGGCGGTGGTGGCGGCGGCGGCCCCGCCGGAGGGATCATTCCAGCGCCCTGCCAGCAGCGGCCCCGCCGGCCCCGCTCCGCCCATGGGCTGCGCCCGCACCGGCGGGAGGCGGCGCTCGGGCGGGAGGGAGCGAGCGGGGGAGCGGCAGCCAAGGGGGACCGGGAACGGGGTCGCCGCTTGGGGTTGGGGCTCCCCCGGTGGGGTTTGGGTGCCCTCCTTGGGTTTTGGACGCCCCCGTTGCGTTTGGGCTCCCCCGTTGCGTTTGGGCTCCCCGTTGCTTTTTGGACGCCCCCCTTGGGTTTTGGACGCCCCCCTTGGGTTTTGGACGCCCCCATAGGGTTTTGGGCTCCCCGCTCGTTTTTGGATGTCCCTGTTGGGTTTTGGACGCCCCAATAGGGTTTTGGGATCCCCCATTGGGTTTTGGACGCCCCCATTGCGTTTGGGCTCCCCGTTGGGTTTTGGACGCCCCCCTTGGGTTTTGGGCTCCCCCATTGGGTTTTGGATGCCCTCAATGGGTTTTGGACACCCCTGTTGTGTTTGGGCTCCCCGTTGGGTTTTGGACGCCCCCCTTGGGTTTTGGGCTCCCCGTTGGGTTTGGGTTTTGGGGTCAGGCTGTGAGGGGCCAGCTCGAGGCGCATGGAGCGTGTGTTGGCCGCTGTTGGCTTCTCCCACCCACATCCCATCCTGAGGCCATCCCAGCTGGAGGCCTCGGTGCGATAACCCCGCTGAAGGCAGTGGCGGGGGCTGCGGTCGAGCCCGCAGACCACAGCCGGAGGTCGGCAGCTTCCTCCCAGCGGGGCCGGCAGCTCGCGGCGCTCGGCGTCCCCAGGCAGCGTCTCCCTGAAGCTGAGCCTGCCTGCAGAAGGCACCGAGGGGTGGTGAGCGCCCTGCCCTGCCGGGATGCTCGGTGTCACCCTCGGGGACACGCTGCCCGGCCCGCAGTGGCCCCATCCCAGCCAGTGCCCGGAGCAGGATGCTCGCGGCGCAGCACGGGCGCTTAAAAGCAAGCAGGAATTTTTAATTTCCCCTCCCTGTGGCAACGCTCTGATCAAAGCGGGCCCGTGCCGGTGTTTGATCCCGGCCATTTTTGTTGCTTCGGAGCCAAAATCGCTGCTTGCATCTGAGGAGCGCCCCGAGCTGGCAAAGGCTCCTGCAAGCCCCGTGCCTCCACCGGGGAAGCACCCGGGGGGCCACAGGCACGGGCAGGTTCCCTTCTGCTTCTCCCACCTCAAAGAAAATGAAATGCTAAAAGGAAAGCTGAAAAATGCAGAGTTCTGGGGGCCCTGGGGTTGCGCGGAGCTGCTGCGGCTCATCCCGCGCTGCCGGCGGTGGGTTTTGGCAAGGGGCAGAGCTGCACCAGCACCGTGCCTGGCCTGGGGGGGTATTTAACCTCCCCCCGCCCCGCTCAGCACCCCAAATCCATGTCCTGCAGCTGGGGGACGTCGGCCCCAAACAGAGCGACCGGGGGCACGTGGCTTTGGTGCAGCCCACCCCAGCAGGCACCTGAACACAGGGCCGGGCATTTCGGGAGGGGGGATGCTGCGTCGCCCCAGTGACAGTTGCTATGGAAAAAGCTCAGCGGTGAAATTTCCAACATTTTCACATGGCCGTCGTCATTTCTGGGAGTCCCCCGCATCCGGAGGGGCAGGCACAGTGGCTCCACGCGGAGCAAGCTGCCGCGGTGCCCGCAGGGTCTTCCTGCTTTTCCCTCTGGGTCCTGGCTTGGGAAGGCGTTGGAAGACCCCAAATCTTGGTGTCACCTGCATGGGGCCAAGAAGAGCAGGGCCAGGCCAGGGGGGTGTTTTGGAGAGCTCAGCCTCTACCCAAGCCGGGGCACGGCTCCAGGCGACCAGGACATTGGGGAAAGGTGGCACTGGGACGCTCGTGGGGCTCGTGGAGCCGTCCCCAGCGGGACCAGAGGCATTTGGTCGCCTGCACGCGGCTCCGTCCTTCGGAAAGCTGCCTCCTGGAGCAGCAATAGGATTACACGGGACTGAGTCTCCTAGCAATGAACGGATAAATAAATCCTATAAGGCAGTAGGGGATTTATTAGACTTCAATATTGGGGAAATAATGAGGGCATTTCTCTTGGCTTGTAGTATCACGGGACCCAACAGGATCACAACAAGGGTTTATCCCCGTGCCTTTCCGTGGCGTTGGGCAGGTTTTCAGCCGCGGGGACGAGAGGCAGAGCCCTTTTCATGAGGTTAAACCCAGCCCTGCTCCTTCCCAACAGGGCTGAGACCCCAGGATGGCGTTGGGGACCAAAACGGCAGAGCTGGCAGCTTTTCCCAGGGGGGAGGGGAGAAAAGCCATTTTCCTGTTCCTCTGCAGCCCACGGTGGCGATGCGGAGCCGGGATGGACCCCGTAACAGGGCGCTGGGGCAGGCGCACACAATCGCTGCCTTGTTCGGGGCCGAGAGCACAAGGGGCCCGTTCAGGCGGCCGGGGCTGGGGGCCGGGCAGCGCTGGTTGCCCCCCGTGCCCAAACGCAGGGCCCGGCCCGCGGAGGATGCAGCGGCCGCGCGGAAATTCAGCAGGAGCGTGGGCTGGGGGGCTCCGGGCTCCGCTCGGGGCCGTGCACCGGGGCCGGCCCCTTTGTGGGGAGGCGGGCGATGGAAATAGCGAGCGGAATGGTTTTGTGTTGGCTTTTTGGTTTTTTTTTTTTTTTTTTTCTTCCTAAGCAGCCGAGCTGTGTTTTCTGGAGCCCTGTAAATCACTCCTCGTCTTCAGGAAAGAGAGGCGAGGAATACATGACCCAAGCGAGGAAAAACGCAGGACGCTCGGGAGCGCTGGCAGAGGAAACCAGAAATGAGCCCTGGGCTGGAGCTGCCCCCTCCAAACTGTCCCCAGGGAGCAGAGGGGCTGGGACAGCCGGCACCTGGGCAGGGACAGCGCGGGGACAGCTCGGGGACGGCTCGGGGACAGCTCAGGGACGGGTCATGGAGGCAGCGGCACGCGGAGACGCAGCCCGGCGCAGTGGGGAGCCGTCAGCCCGCTGGCTTCCAGCAGGTCAGGTTGCTTCCAAGATCTCAAAAACATCCACGTTCGCTCAGCCGAAGGGAAGCGAGCAGAGAAAATGGAGCGTTATGGGGCTGGCAGGAACCAGGGAGCCCTGGGGTTCCCAAATCACCAGCGTGCCAATGGGGGGGACTGGTGTCAGCCCCCATCGGTGCCGGGGAGCCTGCAGGGAGCTGTCTGGGGGCAGGCGGTGGGATGGGGAGGATTTCTGCTCAACCTGGGAGTTTACACACCTGCCTGCCATGGGACTGGGCTGGGCTAGGTGCCTCTGGTCTTCTTTAGGGGCTCCAAAGTCCCCCTGCTCCATGCCCATGCAATATCCCCTGCGGCCATAAGGCTCACTGGCGCAAGGGCTGGCCATGCTGCAGGGAGGCTGCTCCGGGCCCCAAAATGCTCATGGCCATGGTGGCTGCCGCTCCTGGGACAGAAATTGTCCTGCAGCACCATCGGGGGGGATCCCCACGGGGATTTGGGGCACCCTGAGTGTGTCCCAGTCTCACCGTCCGCTCGCAAAGCTCCCTCCTGCTGTTACTGTGACCAGTTTGGGAGCGTCGGGGAGATGCGAGCGTTTCCCAGCCCCTTTGTTTTGTTTTTGTCAAATCTCAGGCTCGGTGGAAGCAGCTCGGTAACAGCTTATCCTGCGTGTAACACGGCGCCAAGGGCTGCGGCTCCCCCGAGCACGTGGTGTTTTGTTCCCGTCCATCCCTCCCCGCGTCCCCGGCGCGAGGGCTGACTCAGCAGCCGCCACGTGAGCCCCGAGCTGAGCCCAGGCTCGGAGCCGCGGCACGGGGCCAAGCGCGCCAGCGGCGAGGCCGGGACTGGTGCCGTGCTCTGCCTGGCGCAGGGACAGCACAGGAGGAGGCCGGGGCTGCCCCTGCCCAGGGAAAGGCTGCGAGGATGAGCACGGCCCCGGCCCGGGGAGCTGCTGGCCGCAGGAGGGATGGCTGAGGTGACGGCACTTGCTGGCCTCCAGCTCCTCACCCCACGCCCAAGTTCTGCCCTCCCAGGGAGCTTTCCCCGTGGATATCGCTGCCTTTGGCGGGTTTCCTTGCTCCTGCAGCACTGCCACGGCCGGGCTGTGCTGGCCCCAGTTGTGGATTTGATCCCAGAGCCCCGAGCCTCCTGCCCAGAGCCACGGCTGTGACTACGAGGCTGCTACGGAGGCAGGCAGCGAGCAGGGCCACAGTTGCACACCCATATCCATGACCCTGACTTTCTTTGCCTGATGCAAACCGAGCCAGGCTGCGAGCACACGAGAGCATCGGGATGGAATACTTTATTCATGTGAACAGATCCTGGCCCGTCCTGCCTGCTGCAGCTGCTCCCATCTCCTCGACGGAGCGAACAAGGGAGGATTTCTTCCTCGGCTTGCTTAAAAAGCCCCAGCACCATCAGACCCCACAGACAAGTACAGACAGTTTGGCTTTGTCTGGGCGAGAGCGCAGAGGGGCAGGGAAGGCTGCGGGGCTGGCAGAGCGGGGAGAAGGGCTGCAGCCCCGAATCCCAGGGCTCGCACACACACGGCAGCCACGAAGCCTTTCCTGCAGCTCCTCTCTCACCACAAACGTCGGCCGAGCCGCAACCTGGCTTTATCCTCCTGCCCCTGGCTCCAGCAGCGTCCCAGGGGTGGCAAAGGATCGGTGCCACGGGGTCGCTTCTGTCACCTGCCGGGCGATTGACCCCTCGAAGCGCCCCCTGCCCACTGACAAAGACCCTCCCCAAACATTACAGTAAAAGGAAAAACCTGCCGGGACCTACAGGCTTGGGTAGAGAACGGTTCCCGTGCCCCGTGGTCAGGTGGGGGCCGGCAGCCCCCCAGCTGGGGCACGGAAGCCAGCGGGACCCCACAGCCGTCCCTGGCCCCTCAGGGCTTCATCCTGCTCAGCCTGATGTCGCGCTCGATCTCGAACTGCCTGTGATCCACGCGCTCCAGGAACGCTTTCCTCTCGATGTACCTGCGGGGAAGAGAGAGGCAGAGATGCTGTAAGCAGCGCCCGCAGCCTGGCACCGAGGGGACCCCAGGGGACGGGCAGAAAAGGATGCTGAAACGGCTCCGTGGCTGGAGAGGTGCCCCCACCACCACCTCGGGACTCACAGCAGTATGGGGTGAAGGGTCCTGGGGTGAAGCCCAGGGGTACCCCATGCTCCTGGGCTCTTTTTGTGACGGAGAAATGACCTTCACAGCCAACCTGAAGCTTTGGGGCAGCTCCTCAGCAGGAGAGAGCTCTGCTGCTGCCCCTGGCCTCCAGGTGATCCTGTAAAGCGTCCCCCAAACCCACTGATAGCAGCACAGCCACGTGCAAGCAGGGAACAGGCTCGGGAAGCATTAGGGCCACGAAGAGCATCACCCAGCAAGCCTGCTGCAGCTGAGAGCAGCCCCAAACTCGCCTCGCCCTCGCAGCCAGGCACCTAAACGCCGCAGGGAGGGAAGCGAGCACGCCTGCGCCCCCGCCAAGCACCTTGCCGCTCATTAATGCTGCGCAGCCGAATTTGAATGCACTTTGCTGCAAACCCTTGCCACGGCTAGCCCGGGGCTGTGCTGCTAATTAACCTACAGAGGGAGCGAAATTGCAATTCAGAACGGGGGCTGTAATTGAATCATCACAATTGTTTTGCATTTGTTCCACAGCGGCGAGCGCCGGGCTGTCACGACAAGGTCATTACGCCTGGCACCGGGCACGGCACGAGCTGCTGCCTCTGGCTTCTCCCCGCCGGCCACCGCAGCGCTGGCGCTGGTGGCACCAAGCCCCTGCCTGAGCCAAGAGCCAGAGGAGAGCTCCGCATCACCACAGCCCGTGGTTAATTAATCCAAATGCGCCGCAGAGGCTGATTGTCCCCGCTTCGGTCCCCGGCAGCATCTCCTCCTGCTCTGTGCTGACAGAAATGGGTCAGCCCAGTGCTGCCAGCCTGTGGGGCCTGGCTCGGTGTGACGGGGACAGCGTGCTGGCCTCGGGGGGGCTCTTCCTGGCCACCTGCCCCTGGCAGGGTGAGGGGACCGTGCGCTGAGACCTCCGCCCCGCGCTGGCTCAGGAAAGGCAGGCAGGGGAGTGTCACTTCCCGTTGTCCCCGCGAGCGCGGAGGTGACCCATGCCTGGGGACAGGAGAGGCCAGGGGAAGGAAATCGGGGGGGTCCTGTTGTACACGACAATGTCACGGGGCTTCAGGGGGCGGTTTTCCTCCCCCTCCTCAGCTCAGCACCCACCACAAGCATGGCAAGCGAGGGCCAAGCCCCCCTGGCCCTTTGCTTGTCCCAGCCCCAGTGAGGAGGCAGCCTCGTGGATGGCCCCGCACCGCCCCGGGGCAGCGACACGGCTCACAGAGCAGGAGCACCTGGAGCAGCGACAGCAGCCTGGGGGTGTTTTCTGTCCCCTGCCAGGCTCCATCCATCCCCCGTTGGGTCCTGCCTGCGCCCAGAGCGGGGTGCTCCCCCGCCGGGGCTGCCCTACAAAGGTGGCCCAGTTTGGAGGCTGCTTTGCAGTCCCAGCTAGGGAAGACATCGCAGAGGCAGATCAGCAGCACAGGCCAGCTGCCTCCCCTCCTGGCTTCGGTCCTTCCTTGGAAAACCAGGGATCTGGCACAAGGATCCTGCTGCAGGGGAAGAAGAGATTCGGGCCGGGTGATATGAGGGGTGGGAAGGCAGAGAGAGGGCAGGGTTGAAAGGTGACTAACCACTCCTTGCGGTTTTGATAGATGTGTAAATGATTGCCCCGCTGAAGGGCGAGCAGAGGCGTCCCAGCCTGCCTTAAAGGAGCAGAGGGAGCTCCGGGAGGGACAGCAGGCTGCTGGAGGAGGGCCTGAGAGCAGCAGGTGCCCTGCCCGCACCACCTGCCCCGCCGGCACCTCCGAGCAGGAGCGCAGCGAGCTGTCCTGCTCATGTTTTGGGGGTAGAGAAGCAGCACCAAATGTTCACACAGGCCCCCAGGCCTGCTCGGAGAGCTGGCTCCAGATTGTGAAAGGCACTCTGGGGGAGAAGCAGCGCGTTCCTGCAGCGGGACGGAGACAGTCGGGCTCTTTGTGGTGGCTCTGCCCTGAGCAGCCAAGGGCCAGAGCCAGGATCACGCTTGGCAGCGTGGGCAGGGCAGATCCAAGGGCGGAGGGGCACTGTGGGAGGGTGCGGGACTGAACTGAGTGATAAAGCACCTCTCTGAAACACAAAATCAGGTCCGGTGGAATGCAGAAGCTCTGAGATTTTCCTGCAGACAGACTGGAAGAAGAGCTCATAATCCAAATCCATTTTATGAGCCGCCCGCTACGGCGCTTACATTTTCCCAGAGCTTAGCAAAGCGCCTGCGGTGTGCGCGCCGCTTGTGATCGCGTTATCCTTCCCTGCAGCACGTTATTAGCTTTCTGGTTTATTTACAGCAGCGCCATTTACTTTTACGACCCCTCCATTAGCTTCGTCGGGGTGAACATTGCTCAGCGCCCCGGCTTTGCGCACGCCTTTACGCAGGAGGACGGCGCGCAGCCGCAGCCGCAGCACGTCATTTGCAGAAGAGAACAAAAAAAAAACCCCATACCTCCCAACCTGAGGCTTTTTTTTTTAAATAAAAAACAAAAAAACAGGGCAAAGGCAGCTGTGTTTCCTCCTGGGAGTGCTGCACTAGGCTGGTTCACGCCGCATGGGTCCCGCTAGCAGGAGATAAAGCACAGCCAGGCTCTGCGTCAGCCGGGCTTCGAGTCACGAGGCTGTGAGCAAAGCGAGAGGTGTGCCCACACCTGCTGCAGGCTTCACCCGACCTCCTGCAGCGCCTAAAGCAGCTGTAGGTATCCCTAGAATGGATTCCCAAGAAACCCCGTGGGTTTCCTAGACTCTGCAGCACACGATGGGGTTCCTGCATCCATAGGGAAACGCTGGGCTGGGATTAAACCCCTCTTACCCGTCCTTCCCTCGGTTATGGATCGCCAGCTCCTCCACGATGCCTTCCTCCTCCTTGAAGTTCTCCCAGTCCAGCTTAGACTTCTCCAGCGTGCTCATCTTCTGCTTTTTGGAGCCGATCTTCCCCAGGAGGCTGCTCATGCCGCTCGGCCTCTTCACCCTGAGGGAGAGGAGGAGGCGAACGTTACCTAAATGCGGGGACACAACAATTAATGGTGGAGCTGAGAAACGTCACGGGGGAGAGGTGGCCTCGGTGAGGCGAGCCACGGCCACCGAGCAGATGGCCACCAGCTCCAGGCAGCAAGGTCACACTCCCTGCGGATCCTGCCCGCTGCCTGGGAGCGGCGGAGTTCATTACACGCATGCTTTTTGGTGAAAGGGCTTTTTCATGTGTCTCCTGAAGAGAACAGAGAGCTTTCAGGCCAAGGGAGATCATTAAACCATCCCATTTGACCCCTCGCACGCACCAGGCCAAGCCGTCGCACCGAGCACCTCGGTGCTGAGCCCAGCTCTTTGTCCTCGGGTCGAGGCGCCGGCTGCTGGCCGGGATCCAGCCTCAGTGCGTCACCAGCGCTGAGAGCACGTCGAGGAATTAACCATTTCCTCAGTACTTTCTGAGCGAGCTTCATCTCACCCAGCTCCACCTTCTGGGCACTGCATTTATCCGAAACCCCAAAGCCCCTCGGTGCCCAGGCAGCCCCCACAGCGCAGTGAAGGTGCACCTGCATTTTCTTGAACTTCTCATTGGACAGAGGGGGCTCTTTATGCCTCTCACTGTGATGCATTTTGTCCCAGCCCCTCTATCATTTCTAGGGATTTGTCCCCCTGCTTAACCACAGAAGGGTTGGAAGGACCTCAAAACCCACCTTCGCCTTTCACCTCCTTCTTCTTAGAAGCCCCAAATCCCACCCCTGCGTGCCAGGGCCCCCGAATCTCAGCTTTCAGCTGGGAAAGGCACACAGAGGGACTCGGGGTCAGCGGGTCGCCGCCCGGGGAAGACAATTCTCAAAGCTCGGAACCAGCAAAACAAACTCGCCTTAACCCCTTCCCCAAGCGGCCGGGGAGAGGGGGGCAAACAGCATCCCGTGGAACTCCTTGTTTGCACACATTCCAGAGATAACTCCGCGTCTGCGAGGCCCTTGCCTCTGCGAAAAGCCGGGGAGGAAATGATTCTCGTTCCAGGGAGCCGGGGGAATGCGGGGAGGGGGCCCCAGGAGGGCGGCCAGGTGAGCGGCAGCCTGCTCGCCGTCGGAGCTCTCCAGGCCAGCCGGCCTCGGGATGGCCTCCAGAGCTGCTGTCGGGTCCTTAGCAGGGTTTGTGCTTCCGTCACTCACGAGGTTCCGAAGAAAAATAATTGCAGGGTTTGTATGGAATGAAATCAAAGAAAGTGGCATCTTTGTAAGGCTCGGCTGGGAGATTTGCAGCATGGGAACACCTGGCCATGGTCACTTGGGGTTGCAGCTTCCCGATGTAGGCGTATTTTGGGTACAAGTCCCCAAATTAAGGGCATCTGGACAAGCTCCGTATCTGCGGGACAGAGGAGTGGACGTGTCCTAGGGCCTGGCCCTCTTATTTCTTCCAGCCCTAGGGCAACATGCCATGCAGGCAGGACGATCTTCTGTCCTTTATCCACCTCTTCGAGATGTCCGCACCGTGATCATGCAATAAAATCTTCATCCTCGCTCGCTCCTCAGCCCTCCCTGACTTTGCAGGACACGACGGCTCCGAGGCTCCTTATCTGAGGTCGCAACGGGGAGAAAAATGCTGCAGGGCACCCCTGGAACCGTGCACGAGAGACAAACAGGGCTGCAGGCCCTTGCACAACCACCCAGCCTCCCATCAGATGAGCGCGCAGGTTGTGAGGGAGGGGGAGGAGAGGAGATAGGGCAAACGAGAAGGCGAAACCAAACAAAATATTGGGCAAGAAGCGTGCCCCGTGGCGTTCCCTGCTGCCTGGGAGGCGGTGTTTGTGCTGAGCGGGGTCACCGTGCCGCCCGGGGCCAGGAGCGGGCAGACACGGGGGATGTTTGAGGAGAATCCGAAGGATGGAGGAGAAAATTCTGCCGGGCTGGCTCCAATCAGGGTCAGTGATCCAGGCTGATAGTTAGTGCGGTGTTGAGCACAGAGCATGGGATGGCTGAGGTTGGAGGGGACCTCAGCCTCGACGAGGACCTCAAAGGAAGCAGGAGAAGCACCACAGCGTGCGCGGCAGCCAGGGCGTGATGCGGGAGCTGCTGGGTAGCCTCGGGTTTTAGCTTGAAGATGTCCTGAGACAGAGCCAGAGCAGTGCGACCTCTGATCCCACTCACAGATCACTGCGAGGGTGAGGAACCGCGGGCTGCTGTCCCTGGATGCCTCTGGGTGGGTGGGAGCCTTCCAGCCGCTTGGTGGCTGCACTGCAGACCCTACAAAAGCACCTGGGAGCCACAGCAAGGTTTCTGCGGGGTGTTTGAGGCACAGGGCGACGAGCAGGCTCCGAGGCAAGCTCCCACACGCCGAGGCCGATGCCTTTTCTGCCGCTCCTCGGGCTGTCAGCGGGGAAGAGCCGAGCTGGGACCGAGGCCAAGCGGGCAGGCTGGGCTGCAGCACGCTGCCCTGTATGGCCTGGGACACGCTGCAGGCTGCTGCCTTCCCCAAACCACCACGAGGACAACCACGAGCGAGGGGAACCCGAGGGAAGGTGGCTCCCGGCCGTGGAAGCAGAGGCAGCGCCTCCAGGCTGGAGGAAGGTCGCTCCGCACAGATCTTGGCTCCCGGGGGAATCCCTGGCATAAACCAACAACGTCTGCACACACATCCATTGGCAACGCTGCTCCAGGCCTCCTCTTGGCTGAAGAGCTCGGGAATATCCCTTAACAGACACGGCTCACCCTATATCTGAGGCTGCACAGCCCGGGGTATGAATACAGACCTCCAGCATCAGCTCCCTAAAGCACACAGCCACCAGCAGCCCCTTCCAGGCAAGGCAACCCGTGGAAAAAGGGCAGCCTTGTCCTCGAGCTGGGCAAATCCGTGTCCCCAAACGCTGCTGGTGCGGGGTGTCAGCCCCGTGCCGGGCTGTGCCACCTGGCTCTGCTCCTCCTGCTGTGCTCGGGGCTGCCGCTGGCTCCTGGCTGTGCCGAGCCTTTCATCGCCCCGCGCAAACCCGCAGCCGACCTGGGGGTGGGAATTCCTCGGCCTGTGCCAAAACGAAGTAAATGAGAGACATTAAAGTCCAATTAAAAACTTGCTTGGCCTTAAATGCCTCATCTGTTTAAAAGGCAAGGAAAGGGGCCTGATTAATTGCATTCAGTGCCAACAAGAGGAGTTATTACCCTTTTTTTGTACTCATTAAGGGTATCTGCCGTGGCATCTTTAATCACCAAGGCATTTAAAAGAGAGAAAGTAATTTGCTAAGACATAATGGATCCCAGGGATGAGAATCAGGACAACGGCCTATTTAGGACACAGAGCCACGCTCTGACTCTCCGCAATTAAAAAGCATGGCCCCAATCAGCCCCTGAGCCAGCACACTTGTCTGTGAGCTCTGCCTCGGCAGGGGGATTCCCTGTGCCCGTTGTGTGTCTTCAGGACAAGGACTGTGCCCAGCAGGGCCATATGAAGGGACAAGCAGCACGCAAAGGGCTCCCGTGCTGTCCCACTGCAGGTGACCACCACCCGTCCTCAAAATGGAGGCTTCTTCCCATCTCAGCGGGAGCCTGCAGCCCGACCCCGAGCTCTGTGAATCGCTGTCTCATAATGTCAGTGGTGGCTGGAGATGTGCCTGCTTCCAAAGTGACAGAATTAATCACGGGTTTTCTGAAATAATGCCCAAGCAGCAGGAGAATAGGGCTACAAGGGGCCTGGCCGCCAAAGGGAGATGTGTTCCTCTCCTGGTTACCCCAAGACGGGTGCTTGGAGAGGCTCCTGAAGCCAATCCCACGGGCGCTGGAGCTTTCAGGACTTCATCAGCCTCTCCCTTGTGTAAGCTTTCTTGTTATCTTCCTCGTAGCCACCCAGAACGGATCATTCCCTCGCTTTTTGCAGCAGCCTTTTATGCCTTTGAGCGCGTTCCGCCCCCCCCTGCTCAGCCTGCCCTTTCCTAGACTAAACAACCCCAGCTCTTTCAAGCTTTCCTCATTCCTCGCGGCTTCCAGCCCGCTGACCGTGCTCGCTGCTCTCCCCGCACTCCCTCCTTTTGGCCCACATCCTCCTGGAAACGCGGCGTCCAAACCGGGATGGTGCCGGCAGCAGCAGGAATGCTCCGCGCGCCTGGCGAAGCACGCGGCTCCTCCCCGGCCTCCTGTGACGTGAGCCTTTTTCACAGCCCTGTGACACCCGTGAGTCACCCCGGGGCTGATTCACTCGGATCCGTGTCTGCCTGGATGCTGCCAGGCCGATCTTTCCTGCTCTGATGCGTGCGGAGGATGGCTACGAGCCGAAGGCAGAGCTTTGTGCCGGTCCTCTGGTGGGCCAGTGCGTTTTGCAGAATCGTGGAGAAGATCTTCAGCATCCCCAAGGCCAACTTTCATCCTATCCTAAGCCACGTCCCTCAGTGCCACGTCCACATGCCCATGGGGACTGCACCGCTGACCCAGCAGCATGCTCCATGCACCAGCCTTTGGCACCGCGCGTCTTGGACATCCCTGCACGGCACCTTGAGGACTGACGCCTGGAAATGACCTCCCAGGTCCTTCTTCTGTCTTTGTGCAACACCCCCGGAGAGCAGCCAGCAGCTGGCCAAGCTCCAGTTGGCCAAACCAGACCAAACCCATGGCCAGAAGGCGAGGCCAGCAGGGTCAGGTGGCAGGATGCACGGTGACACTGCAGCCCCCCTCACCCCATGAGTGCCCACAGGCTGGCCAAGGAGCCAGCAGCATCCCCAGCTCCTGCTCTCCCCTTTTTGGGCTCCGAAGCCCTCCGCTGCTGTTTCTGCTGGCTCCTCGGGAGCAGGCAGACTGCAGACCCCGTGCTGCTGCTCCTCAGATGCTCCTCGTGGATAACAGCCTCTCTAGCAGGAGTGCTTCTGCCTGCTCTCCGTATTTTAGGAGGGACCCAATCCATACGAAGCCAACAGCGAGCACAAAATAGGCTGTGGCTGCTGCTCAGCCAACACCCTGCTTCTTGCCAAGGAGCATTTTTGGGAGACGGCGTGAGCCAACACCTAAGAGCACAGTCAGTGCTGGGCACGAACCACGTTTGTGAGCGAGATGGTTGTTTTTTCCCCAAAAAAATGAAGCACAGGCCCCCAGCCCCGTTAGGCAGCGTGGCTAATTAACCTGTTCTGCCCACGAGGAGCTGGTGATGCTGCAGGTGAGCAGCCTGTTTGTTTGGGTGATGCTGATCCCACGGGGCATCCTGCACACCCTGCAGCTACGTGGTGGAGACGACAGCACCACAGAGCGGGCGGATCACCTTCTCTGCCCTCCTCACGGGTTTTTGCACCTCCAGGAGCGGAGACAATTTTGTGCCCAGCCCTCTGGTTCCCAGCAGAAGAACCCAACCCAAACACGAGCTGTAACACCAAACATTTCCCTGCTGCCTCCCTCCTGTTGTGCAGTGCCCAACAGTGTCACCTTGAGCCAGGCAGCCCTGAAAGCGCCACACTCACCGTCAAGTCTTGGCTTTCCCGAGCCCCTGGCCTTCTCAGCACGCTGCCCTCACCAAGGGCAAGGCCAAATCTCACAGCGAGCAGTCACCCACCTGCATTATAAGGGCTCCCGGCTGTCCCCACCTGGCCGAGCACCTGCCTGCCCTCCCCAGCCCACAACCGGCGAGCGCTGCGCAGACACGGGGTCACCCCAACCGCGCTGACGTGGGGACGCAGGTGAGAACCGGCCCCTCGGCGGGGAGAGGAGCACAAAAGGGTTTGCAAGCACTCCAGTCTGCCCCTGCCCCGAGCTGCCGTGCAGCTGCATAGTTTCCTCAGCAGCAGGAAATGGTTCTCATACGAGCTAACCACAGCTGGGCAGCGCCGCGGCCAGTGAATGCCTCGGTTTGAACCAGGGGACGATTTTTGCCCGCTGCACCACGGATTGCCTGTCCTGCCATCCTCCTGTCGGGTCCTCCAGCCATTCCTCAGCTGTGCCACAGGGAAGGCCTGCAGGAGCCAGGCTGGCAGCCCCCGTACCAGCTCCGTGCCCTGCTCCCAGCCTCCCGCCCCGATGCAGGACTGGGAACACTGGCAGGAGGAAGCTGGGCGCGTGGCACGAGGGGCAGCCCGTGGCGTTTGCTCCCAAAGCTCCGGCTGGAGGGAGCAGGCTGCTGCAGGACGCCTGGTGCCAGCTTGCAGGGACGTCCCCTGGGGAGGTGACACGGCTCTTCGTCCTCTCCAGACCCTAAAAGCACCCAGCTCTTCCCCTTTTCCTCGCCCTGCAGAACCGTACACCGAGGGAAGGGACAAGGGGGTGCTGTGCCCACCCAGCCTTTCCCTGAGCGGGCAGCACCCCACAAGCACCCCGGAGGGGCAGGCAGAGGAGCAGGGGGTGGGTTCCCATCTGGGAGGCTTGGGGGGACATATCTGAGCCCCACGCAGCCCCTGGGGATCTCGCTGGCTCCGCCAGGGCCCCCGACCTGCCGGTCCCCTTATCGGCAGGAAAACCTCGTTAGGGAAGGGACCGCGGCTTCCTGCTGGGGCCCGGAGCCTTTGTGAAGGCGCTGCTGCCTCCAGGAGCTGGAGGAAGCCCCGTATTTTCCTCAGGCCTGGCTGTCAACAACAGAGGGGGAGCTGGGGGTGCAGGGCAGCATTGGGGACGAGGCCGGGGTGGCACAAGGCCCCTCTGTGCCAGCAGAGCCTCGCAGGGTGGCATTGTGGAGCCAGGGCTGGCTCCCCTCCAGCACAGCACAGACAGAGGCTGTTCCTCCAGCGGGCTCCCCTAACGCGCTGGCCACTTGGGAACACCGATGGGGTCAGGTCTGGGGACAGCAGAGACCCCGCAGACCCAGCAGCACAAACCCGACTGCACCTTCTGCACGCCGACCAGCCCCTGGGCGAGCTCTCCGCGTGCTTCGAGGTTCCTGCTCATGATGATGTGCAAAAACCTGGTGAAGCTGGGCTTGTGATAGCTGAGGGGGGGAGAAAATACTGAGAATTATCATTAAAATCCTTCACGCTAGAAAAACACACAGGCATCACCCCAAACCCCGTGCTGTGCCCGTGTCTGGGCACCCCCAGACGCGTGCCTTGCCTTTCAGATGTTTGCAGCTCCCTCTGACCTCACCGGGTTGAGCTGAGACGTTTCAAATTAAAACAGCCCCGACCACAGCTCTGGGCTGGGACCAAGCACAGGCCATTTTTTATCTTAAAAGGCATTTGTTTGAGAACGCTCAGAGCCGCTGCAACCGGCGGCACTGAAATTAGCTCACCGTGGGACCTTAAAAAGGTCGACATCTCGCTCTGCGAAACGACGCGGCTCTGAATCGGAGACCAAGCCTTAAAAAAAAAGCACGGTTAGGAAGAAATCGCTGGCAAGCCGAGGAGGAATTCTGCCTGCCTGCCTTGGGAGGCTCGCTCCCTTCTCCTTTGTCTGACAGCGGAGCTTTTGTTTGGGATTTCGGCGCTGAGCAGCCCCCAGCTACGCGGGGAATGTCTCCCTTCCGAGGAGCCCCCAGCCTGCTGCGGGGACTCCGCTTTAATCGGCGGAGGAAAAAAAAAAACAAAACCCAAAAACCTGTGCCCGAGCAGTGCTGCTAATGGAATTGTTCCAGCGCTAACGGGATTTCCAGTGAATGAGCAGGGACGGCGGAGCAGCTGGGGCGATTCCCAGGTCTCTTTAGGGTGGGAGGCGGCTCTGACAGCCCCACCAGCCTGAGAACACGGCCCCCAGCCCCCCCTGCCAGGCAGGAGCCCCTGGGTTCCCTGCTCAGCCCCTCGGCCTCCAGGCTTTGATGAAAACGAGGAGAGAAAGCCAGGAGAGGAGCGGGGAGGGTCCCCCTGCGCCCTCAGCGATTAATCCGCCAGCTTTAAGTCCCCGGGCAGAACAAACACGCCGCCTGCCACCGGCAAATGTTTGCCAAGCTCGGGGCAGGGGAAAGTTCCCAGGAAATTCAAGGGGGAGGTGAGCAAACGGCAGGGCTGGCACAGCCCCGGCGCTGTAATGAGTAACCAGCACGAGCCGCCCGGCGCAGCAGCTGCTTTGCTGTGTCGTGCAAGGAAAGAAAGAGCACCAATATCATCTATTATCGGCCCCTGGAAAGCCTGTCCTGGCAGCGTGTGGGGCTACAGGGGACAATAAGCGTTTGGGCACTGTTAGGAGCAGCCATAAAACAAGAATTAGGGCTGGAGCACCTTTAATTGCTTTGGGGAAGGGCGGCTCCGCCGGGGCTTCAGTCGGTTACCTGCTCCCCTGCTCTGGCACAGGGTGAGAGGATCCAGATCAAAGGAGGTGTTTCAGGGGGCAAGGAGTGGAGGGAAGCACCCTACAACCTTTAGAGATGTTTGCACACAAGGCCTCAAGCCCAACCCCAGGAGAAAGCAAGCAATAAAAAGCTGGCTGGTGGAAGGGCGCGCTTTCCTCTTCAAATACAACCCCCTAAGGCTGCAAAAACGGCCCGGTGACAACCCAAAGGCAAAGCAGAGAGCCCGAAAGGTACAGAAGAGGACAAAATAAGATTATCTTGTGTTTTTTTTCCCCCCAGGGTTTCACTGAAGCATTTTGAAGGCCTGCTACCTCTGAGTGCCTTCCAGTGTTGGCGGCCGCTGCTTGGAGGCGCTGCCCTTCCTCTCCCCTGCAAACAGATTTAGGTTTCCAGCCCCAAGAGGCAGAGCCTGCGGCCAGCTGAGCTCTCCCAGCCACAACCCCAGTTGTCACCTTCCTGCTGGAGGCCCACGGGTGACAAACTCCCCTTTTTGTCCCCCCCAGGGCAGCCGGGATGCTCCTGAAGGGAGCTGCGGCTTTCGCAGCCACCATCCACCTACCCACAGCCACTCGGGAACCAGAGCGCTGGTGGGACGTGGGGACCACAGCCCCCAACACGCAGGGCCAGGCTTTTTGGTGACACAGCGTCTCTGGAATTCACTGCTGAGTGTCCCACAGCCTCTGCCTGGGAGGATGCCAGGGCCTTTTCCCAAATCCTGCGTGACCCACCAGCTGCTGAGGGCACGGCCGCGCTCCCCGCGTGCATCATCCGCCGAGGAGACAACGGCAGCCACTGCTGAGCGCAGGGACTGACGCTTCCCATGCTCTCAGCCGGAGCCAGCAGCTTCGTTCGGGTCCCCAGCTCTCCCATCTGACCCCCAGCAGGTCACTCGGCCCCTTCGTAGCCCGGTTTTTGTCTCCGGGGGCAGCGAGCGGCGCAGCGGCACTGAGCGAGGCGGGCACGCTGCCAGGGGAGGCCTCGAGCTCCTTGGGGGATCTGGAACCGGTCCGTGGTAAACGCATTAACCATGGGAACGGCTTCCCAAAGGATGTGGTGGCTCCCCAATTTAAGGCTTTCCATTGTGGATGCCTCTTTGGAAAACGCAGGCTGCATCTCCACAGCCTGCGCTCAGGGAACCGCCGCAACCCCAGCGCCTGCTGCCCCCAGAGCGCGTCCCGGCTGAAATTCAGTGACCCCCAGGGCTCCGAGGGGCATGGGACAGCCCGTGAAGTGTTTCATCTGTGTGCTGAGGAAATAACATCACCTCTGAACCTCGCAGGTGGCCAGCTCAGCGCTCCGTGACGCAGGGCTCTGTCCCCAGTAGCACCGATTCCTCCACGCAAGGCGCTGCAGCCCGTTCTCGAGCGAGAAGGGCCACGGATTTGGGGATTATCACCACGGATGGTGCCTTTTGCACGTTGCCGTGTCAATTCATCGCTTTTCTGTCCCTTTTTCAGCCCAATTTCCAGCCATTTGTGACCTGCCCCAGGCCAGCAGAACCCCCTTTGACTCAATCTGGGCAGTCCCCTGAACATCACCCTCCAGCTGTTTGGTTTTGTTTTGTTTTTAATAACACATCAGACCTGCTGGTGAAAGTCCATCCATTCCTTCATCACTTCAGTCCATTTCCCTGGCACAGCTCCTTAGTGATGCTCCTGGATGGGGTCCTGGTGAAAGCCTTTGGGGCACCCACACCTCTAGCAAAAAGCCCAGAGGAAAGCCTAAACCCTACAGAGCTGCACCTCCTTATCTCTGCTTTTGAATTTCTCCTCTCCAGGGTCTGTAATTAGAGGCTTGAGGAGGCAGCACCAAACAAAACCTCAGCAACCCCCTCCGGGACGTTGCTGCTACGCTTCTGGGACCCTTTTCCTTCCAGTCCCAGCCTGACCCATCTCTGCACGCGCAGAAGCCTGAGCAGGGTGAGAGCCTTGCCAAGGGAAGAAGCTCTCACACTGCTCTCCTCTGAGAAAGTGGCACAAAGGAAAAAAAAAAAAAAAAGCCCAGAAGGGATGGCTCGCATCCCTGGGTCATGGAAAAGAGCTGGAAAAGGCTCTGCCCCAGGAGGACAGAGTGCCAGCGCTTCTTTTTTTAACTTAGTCAGCAGCTGCAGGATTTGGGCTGCGTTAAAAGCCTCTTTTACCCTGGCTGCTGCAAAGGAAGCCACCTCCCGCCTCTCCCCTCCCGAATAAAAGGCCACCGAAGCCCGCAGGCAGACATCCTGCAACATCACCTCTGCCCGAGGTGGCAGCTCCAGCCCTCTGAGCGCACACCAGGCTCGGACAGAAACCCTGGGGCTGTAGGCGCCCCTCCTTACCCCCTCTCCCACTCGCCTGCGTGTTGCTGCACGCAGCAGCCCTCTCTCCTGGAGAGAGGCTCAGCCAGAGCTCGATTCAATGATGTATTTCAGATGTATTTCACCAGAACACGTGCGAGTGGCTGCGGTGTTTGTCAGGTCAGAGCAGCCAGAGGCAGAGAGCGAGCACTGAACCAGTCACCTCGCACTATGCGCCGCTCCCCACCGGCTTTTTCTAACCCTACCCCCATTTATAGATTAATCTGCTGGATCAGTAATTTAGGCCGCTCGGTGGCTAGCATTCAAAAGCCCTCATTTCTTCCTGGGAAGGCTGAAAACCTGCTCGTGATTTACAAAATTACCGCCGGGTCTCTGGTGGCTGGGGCATTTGTCGGGGGCAGGTGTTGCGCATTAGCCACATTCCCCCCTCCCTGCCCTCGGCCAGGTTTAATGGCAGCAATAAAACACCAACTGCAGCGGCTCCAGAGCAGCAGAGCAAGCAGCAGCCTCGTCCTCCTCCCCATTTCCAGCCTGCTGGGTGGTATTAAGGCTTTTGGATGATGTCTAACAACCAACTGGGGTGGGGGAGAAGCAGCCAAGCAATCCGAGCCCTCCCCACGCCCCGGGCAGGGTGCCCCGACCTCCCAGGGCCAGGGGGGTGCTGGGCGAACAAACCAGAGCAGGATTTGGAGAGGGAAGGAAGAAGCCTGCCCCTGCTCACAGCTAGCCCCTCCTTCCGTCCAGCCCTTCCCAGAGCTGCTGCTATCTTGCAGGCAGCAGGAGCAGCCTTCCTTCCTCAGCAGCACCGAGCAGGGCGCCTCCAAAACCCTCGCTGGAAACGAAATCTCTGCGAGCAAGGAGCGCTTCTTCAGCTGGCTCTCGGCTCCAGCGGTTTCATAACACAAAAGGAAGCCGGGATCCCTCGGGGCTCAGATTTTTCCAAGCTGGGTAAACACAAACACCCATTACTCGTAGGCGCAGCAAGTGGGACAAAGGATGCGCGGCCAGGTAGGTGCCTGAGCGCTGCTGGGGGACGTGCGGAAACACGCGCAGGGCCTGGAAACCTCCGGCACCGAGACGTGGCTCCAGCCCGCGCCGCTTTCAAGTCTGCCTTCGAGCTGAAAGAGCAGCCTTTGTTGTCTGCAACGTTACCAGTTCAGAAAAAAAAGCACCGCCGCTCAGCCCCTCCAGCCCCAAAGGTTTGTTTCTCAACCCAAAATGCTCAGCCCCTCTACCCCAAAGGTTTGTTTCTCAACCCAAAACGTCAGCTCCTTAATAGCCGAGGGTGGGAGCCTGGTGGTCATTAGGCAGGTTGTGGTTAAGTGCCCTGCGTGCAGCTGCTCAGGGCGCTGTTCCCTACAGGATCCAAATGGTGAGCCTGTGCACCTCAGCGAGCAATCTTGTTTAGTGGTCAATTAGCAGGGATGTGCTCTTCGGAGCTAAAACTCACTGCAGACAAAATCCTTACCTGGGAAGACGGGGACACGTGTAAGAGTTTCACCCCAATCTCGTGTAAGAACCAGGACAGAGATCCTGGATAATAACAAGATTTCTTTAGACTAAAAAGGAGCCAAAAGAAAAAACCCAACCGCCTCCCTACGAAGCACCGCCTCTCAACATGAGATGAAAACGGGGCAAATTACAGCCCCCCAGCAGCCTCTCCCCTGGGGGATTTGGATATCCAAGCCCCGTAGGACCGCATGGGAGAAGGAAACAGCTAACGAGAGGCAGATCTGCACCGTGTTACGTATTGGCACCAGGCACGTTTCAGCCCGGGGCAGGCCACCTCCATCAGCCACGTGCTTGCAGCCAGCAGCGAAGCAGAGCACAAACCCCAGTGTCACAGGCACAGGCCCAGCGGTGTAACCAGGAGCACGCGGGCACTTCTCTGCACCCGCCAGCTCCAGGGCTCCCAAGTCCTGAGTCAGCCTCCGCACCCCTCCAGCTGAGGGTAGTTGAAAAGCCACCAGAGCAGGAACTTTGGTTTCTCTACTCGAAGGCTGAGGTCCTTACCTGGCCCAGGACTTGAGGGTTGGGAGAAAAACACTAAATATTTTAGATCAGCAGCTCGTTCAATCCAGGACAACCCCGGGGATCTGCAGTGAGACTTGACCCAGATGCTCAGCCGCAAGCCAGCCCAGAGGGTCGGATGGAAAGGTTGGTGCCGCCGGTGCTCGGCACCCAGCCCCTCTCCTCAGGGTTTCAGCAACCAGAGCCAAGGCTTAACACAGCCCACGGGCTCTGAATGCCCACGTTGTGCCCCTGGAACAGAAGCAGCTCACTGTGCAGCCCTGAGGAGTAAGAGCGTGCTGTGGACGCTGTCAATAGTGGCACGGTGACAACGCAGAAATCCCAGGATTCCAGGAAAACGCTCCTCTGGGTCATGCAGCGGCACGGCAGAGGCAATATGAATGGGTCTGCAAGTCAAATTTGGGTTCCTCCAAGCTTGTGGGTTACCACAAACTGCTCTGTGTGCTGAAACCCACCCTGGGGACCCTGACTTACTCTGCTGCAAGGGGAGTTGCTTGAGAGCAAGGGGAATACAGAGAGGCTCAATAGCAAGCCTGGTGACAACGTGCAAGAAGAAACCAAAGTGTACTTTCTCCTCTGTTATCATTCCCACACTGCCTCTGGACAGCAGTAACAGCAGCTAGGCAAGAATGTCCAAACAGCACGACTGTCCCAACATCCTTTATCAGCAGCAAAGCTGAGTGAGATCAATTCTCAGTGGCAAAAGGCTGCAGAGCGACGCTGCCACCCGAGGCAGCCCCTTTTCACAACACTGCCTCGCTTAAACACGGTGACTCAGAGTAAATTCTGCTGGAAGACAAACTGACAGCCCTCGCCGTTTAACTACAGGCCTGAAGGCACAGCTTAGAAGCGGGATTCTTACACTACGAACAAAAATCCCCTTTGGTTTTCTTCTCCCTCGTAGCAAACCCCTCCAGGAGCATCTCCCAGGTGGGGCGCCGACCCGAGCAGACCCTGCTGCGTTCAGCTCCTCAGAGAACAGGGCAGGGGGGGAAGCCTGCATCGGTGCAATCCCCGGTAACCACTTCAGAAGGCGAGTGTTTATTTTACCTGGCTCCTCTGCTTCACGAGGATGAGGCAGAATTTCCCTGCTGGCTTCCTGACCTCGCACGTTTGGTTGGGCGAGATGTGGGAAGCGCCGAGCGCTTCTTCTGAAACTCAGGAGGAGCAGAGGGACCACAGCTGGAGGTGGTTCCTGGTTTGCAGCATCAGGGCCGCTCGCCCAGCTCCCCCAGGGCAGCCAGAGCTGCCTACATCCCCCCTCCAGCCCCCAAGGAAAAGGCATCCCAAGCTGTCAGCGAGGCTTTTTACACCACACAACCCCCAAATCCCCTTGAAGCAACTCCCCGGCTTGTTCCGACCTGCGTGAGGACGAGCGGCTGGGCTGGCAGGAGGGCGTTAAACATCTCAGGCTGCTCCCGAGAAGCCTGGGTGGGAACTGCTCACGCCCTGCCCAGGCAGATGCGAGCTTTTCGCTGCTCATTTCTGGGAGCAGAGCTGCTGCGAGGAGAACATCTCTGCTCCCTCCGAGGGGACGGGAAAGCTGCTGGCTCTGCTTGAGGCTGGGACCCACGCCTTTCTCCCCCTCCCACATTTTTAAACACGGACAGCTGGAAAAATGTCTCCCAACTCTTTTCCTTTTTGGTGTTCCTTCCCAAAAGGGTTTGGTACTCAGTGGAGACAGCAAAAACAAATGGCTACGGGATCTTTCAAAGCCTCTCGTATTACAGGCACGAAGCAGAGAGATCTTCCTGCCCTTTGTTGTTCCCATCTGCAGCGTGCAGAGCCCCATATATTTAATTCCCACGTACGCCGCTCGGTCTCCTACATAGCGAGCGAGGCTACGTCATGAGAACTCCGGCACGACAAATCCTTACCCATCAATTTTGGGAACTGGGGCAGGGCTGTGGTGAGCAGGAGCCCAGGAGGGACGTGGTTTTATTCCCTGTAGGATCTCCACGCATTCCCCACCCCGCTCAGAGGAAGCAGCGGGGAAGAGAGGAGCGTGTTAGAGGCTCCAGCCTTTGGTCTTTTTCCTATCTGCAAATGCAAGTTTCTTATTAAAAGATGAAGAAAAAAACATTTTATCCTCCATGCCTGGACGTAATCTTTAAATACCTAGTGAAATCTAAGTAATTGAGATCTGCTTTCAGCAGCTGTGGGCTCACTCCTCCCTTTCATGTACCCAGACAGAAGCTGCTGAGGACTGAGGCTTATTTTGCTTAAAAACGACCAAGTTTGATCGCTGTGCCTGGCGAGGAATATTAAAAGCAGTGACAAGTCCAACATAATCCAGCTGCGTCGTAGCTTCTATTTTTTTTTCCCCGTTTAAGTGCTCTCCTCCTCACTTCTTACTGCAAGGACAGTGTGGGTGCAGCCCAGCTTTCTGGGCGCTAAACTTAGGGCGATTAAAAGGGCTTGACTGGAAAAGCAGCACAACTTCTGGAGTGCACCCACGAACTAAACCCCTCCTTGCGTGTCATGCGCTGCACACAAGTCCACAGCTTCAAAGAGGCTTCAGAGAGGCACCCTTTGACTTTCTGAATGCAGTGCTAAACCACTTTCACCTTTTGATGCCAGCTCTGTTCTCCGTGAGGAACTGGCAGGGCTGCAGTGAGAACCCGGGGCTCTCCCACGTGCTCCAGGGACGGCGCTCGCTGCGCTCTCTGCTCAGAAGGATGACAGATGTTTCCCTGCACACACAGACCTCATTTTTATTTTCCTAAAGAAATGCCTTAAAAGCTGCTAAGCGGCTCTGGCTGAACGAGTGCTGGTTAAACAAGGGCGTGCGCCCGAGGAAGCGAGTTGCCACAACGCTTTTCTTCCTCTAAGCACCAGGAGAAACACCACTGCCTGCTCGGACTTGCTCCGACGACCAAATTACTCTCCCAGCCAAGCGTGTGCGTTATTTCGAGCTCGAGAGCTTTCAATCAGCGCTCACAGCTGCCTTGCTGTGGGCTGGGTGAAAGGAAGAGCACCTCCCTCAGCAGGAGGGACGTCCTCCTGCGGAAAGCCGCGGGCTGAGGCCGAGCCCGACCTTTTGTGATGCCTGCTAACCCAAAAGCTGCACTTCGGCTCTTAAATTCATCAGGGCGACAGCGCAGCCACGTGATCCGACAACTCATGGTGTATTTTGGGGCTGGGAGCTGTTTCCAAGCAGCAGGGAGAAAACCTCAGGCTGCCCACGGCCACAGTGGGTACCTCCAGCACGGAGCAAGCTCAGGCACTCGTGCAGCTGCTGCCCTGAGCCCCACAGGGAGTGTATGGAGCATCTCAAGGGGATTCCCTCATACATTGAACCTGGGCCAGCTGCTTTCTCTGCAGAGCAAACCCAAGCCGAGCTCTCTCGTGGGCTGACAGCTCCACCTCTTCTGCAGCAGGTCCACCCGGTGCCCCCAAATTCACTGCCACCAAGCCCCAGCACACCTCTGGCCTCACCTCTCCAGGCTGCCCCAGGGGATGGATTTAAGCACTACAGCTCCGGGAAGGCAGCGACCCTCCTCTTGCTGCTACATTCTTTTTTTTTCCTTCGAAGGACAGAGGGGAAGGAGACGTTTGCTATCAGTGAACCAAGAACAAACAATGCTTTCATCAGCAGATGCTCTCCTTGGGCATCTTGCCACCACGAGGGAGATGTAAGAGCACGACCGAGGTGCTTGCTCCGAGCAGGCACCAAGCATCCGACAGCAAAACGGAGCCGGGCCCGGCCCCTCCGCAAGGAGGACATTGTGAATAGAGGTAGCAAGCTCCAGCACGGGGCATAAACAAGCTCCCGCACATAATGGACATTGTTAGGTGGCTCAATAGGTGACTGACCCAAAGGAAAGTGGAGCTCCACAATGCCGGGCTCGAGCTCTGCCTCTCTGAACGCCCAGCCCAAGGCATCCCCACGCGCTGAGCGCAGCTGGATCGTTTTGTGTTTCGCACTGTCCGCTTCCTCCCGAGTTCCCCTGGTTTCCTTCCATTTGTACGACGAGCCTTTGTTCTTTCTCTGCCCTCTTCCTCCTCCTATTTTGAAGCGTACAGATGCAGGCTGAGGGCGGGGAAGCGAGCAGAGTCACAGCACGTTAGAAAAACAACTTTCATAGCTCACACCTAGCCGCACCAAACCACAATAGCCCAGCTCTAGCTCCGTATGGAAGTAGTGACCCCTGGATGCAAGAGGTAGGACTCCTCCAGACTTCAACCACAAAGAATTTTGTCTCTATCAAACATTAAGGAGCTAAAATAGGGCCTTTTGTGAAATTCATTTCATCCTAGTACTAGCTGTTGAAACACCGTACATGAGATTTTCCTCCAAGACCTTAATTAGGGTGGAATATACCTCTTTTTCCATCACCAGGTCTTGATGTTCTGCAGTAGGCTGCATGGCAGAGTTATCCCAACCTTGAACACGGTGTAACTGAGAAATGCATCCTGAGAGACCAGCCTGAGATCCTTGCAGTCTTCACACAGGAGGAAGGCATCCCCACGCTGCGTTTGGGCAGCGCCCGGTGCTCCCACCAGGACACCCTTCACGTCGCCCAGGTTCCCTGCAACCTTTTCTTCCCAAACAGCCAAAGCCAACCTGTGCGTGTCAGGGCTCCGGCAGCACTTGAGCTTACCAGAGCTGTCAGCTCCTTCAGAGATAATCATCACCTGCCAGAAACGCAGAGCAGACTGGGGAAGGGATAAGGGTTAACAGGAGGAAACAGGAATAAGCACCTCGAGCTGCAGCCAAGGCAATCAAGGAACCGAATTCAGCTGCTTCAGTAAGTACCTTTTAATGCAACACGTCCCTCCTCCAGCGCAGCAGTCCTAGGGCGATTCCACAATAGTCCTGTGCCTGGGGCTTTAAATTTGCTAATAAACAGCCTGAGCACTCGTGCACACGATGGATGTGGGGGAGGGAGAAGAAAGATTTCAGATTACAGCAAGAACAGCGTTTGTCGCTTGCTCTAGTTGGTGCGAGAGGCAGTTTCCAGGCTCTTGGACTCGGGAGGAATATTTTCTGTTCCATTCCTGATGTGCTTGGCTGCTTTCTGCCAAGGCCTGTTTTAAATCCATTAATGAAACTAGGCCGAGCCTGTGTAACTTTTTAATCCCCACCAAGTGGAAAAATGGCACTCGGGTGTATTTCTGGGAAGGACAGGCACCCATCGTTCCCACCGCCGTCGCGTGCAGCGCTGCTCCACGGCCACCTCCTCCAAAGCCACTTTCTCTACAAACACTCCTCATGCCGTAAGCAATGCCCATCCACCTCCCTGGAGGCTCCCAGGATTTCAGCTTTCATGAGTTTAAATCCTTTAAGGACACAAACCACCACGAGCTACAACACAAACTGCGTCTAGGACACAGCCCTTCTCCAGAGATCTGGAGAGGAAATCCCAAACCCTTCCATGGAAAGAAAAAAAACAGAATTATTCCAGCACGTAAGAGGAAAATCCTCTCTTCCAGAGTGTTTATGTTAAGGCACTAGAAGGCTGAGATTCTTGAACAAGAAAAAACGTAACCTAAGTTAAAGGACACCGTGACAGCTAATAAAACGGGCACCAGTTCTGTTAGAGCAGCAGTATTTTTGGCAGGGGTATTTTAAACCCAACCTCCTGTTCCATGAACAGCAGCGGCCTGAACGGGAAGGATTGCTGAGTCAGCTTCTGCCTCGGGCTTCACAATGTGCTCTGTGTTTTCCAGCAGGCTGTAATCTACCAGGAGAAGCTGAACTGGCTCCGAGGGGATGAACATAAGAGCTTTGAGGAAATCTAGGAAGAAACGTATGAAACCAAAGCCTCTGTTTAATTAAAAAGCTGAGGGAAGTGCTATCACGGGGTCTGGGTGCGCAGAGACCACCAGCACTAGCATGCAGGTGACTGCAGCGATGCCCTTTTGGGACACAAGATGTGTTGTTTTTCTTCAACCCTAAGCCACTTCCTTTCATTTAGTCCCTCCACATTACGCGAAACTTCAGCTGAATTAATAGACTGGCTTGTCAGCCCCAGTACTCTCAGCATAGTTTGCTTACTTACGTGAGATTACAATAGAGCTTTATAGGCTCTTTTCTTTTCCTTTCCTTCTTTTTTCCTTTCTTTTCTTTTCCTTTTCCCCCACCGGGCTTTTCCTTCCCACAGCACACGCACACCAACCCCTGACCACATCCTTCCACCCGGTGCTCGAGGTGCTGAGACCTCTCCAGCACAGGACCAGAGCGGGGTCCTCTCCTGCACAGCTTCCTCCTGCCCAGACAAGCCCCAGCCTCTGCCACCCACGTCAACACCACCCCTATTTCCAATATTCCTCCCAGCAGGAGCTATGCCCTAGACCAGAACAGCCTGCAGAAGTTAAAAAAAAGCACCCAGCATCTCTCTGTCTCCAGCAGGAGAGGAAGGGGGCTGCAATCCCTGAGGAAGCAGGCGCTGCCCAGCAAATCCAGCTCTGGGAGAGCTGGTTGGAGCTGGCACAGCGAGGCACAGACCAGCATGGGTTTGGAAGCAGCACGGCTCAGCCTGCACAGAGCCATGCTTTTGCTTTCAAGCCCTCCAAGAAGCAGCAGCAGGTACGCTCTGTGGGCTCCATGGCACGCACAAGCCACTCGAGGGGTCTCGTGCTGGAGCCAGGGCAAGAAACCCCAAGCGTTCCCAGTGCAGATCAGTGCTGCCTGCGGCTCCGAGTCCTACAAGGCTGGGAGAGATGAGCTTAGCGCTGGAAGCTGTTTTACAGGGAGTTTCTCAGCCCTCACTGTGCCTTCTGGACGACTGCTGGCCTTGATTAGGTGACGAGGAGCCCCCAGCAGAACCACGCAGCCCTCTCAGAGCAGAGGCACTGCGATTACCACGACCTACCACATCCAGCTCGCCACGCCTGAGCATTTCCAAGGAACAGGGTCTTCACCTTTTCCTCCACAGCAATCAATCCATAGGCGCCTGGATTTCTGGGCAGCTGCTTTCCTCTCAGTTACATCACAAATCAAAGTAAATAAGAAACTCTCTGCCAGGGGGCCTTTTCCTAAGGCTCATTCTTTTCTCTATCTTTCTGTTCCCATTCCCAGCCCTACAATTCCACAGCCCGCGCACCCAGGAGGACCCCGTCCATTCTTCCTGCATCTGAAGCACGTTAGCGCTTTCTTTTATTTTGCACAACACCGAGATCCCCGTGGCATTCAGCAAAAGCTCTGAGCCAATGCTTGAAGGCTTCCCAGACCGTCACAGCCACAGCCCTGCTGTATTGGTATCAGCATTTAAAAATCAACAGGCCCTTTTCCTTTCAGCACAGGCCGTGGATCCGGGTTTATCACCGACGGCAAATAAAGTTTTTTAAAAAAAACACACACACACAACCCAGGCTCAAGGTGCACGCGCAGAAAGGGCGGCGCTGACGCAGCGGCCAGCCTGCTGGTACCCACCCTGGCGCTTATCTCCGTGTACGAGGAAGAAAGCTCGCTCACACACAGATATATGGCTCTGCAGTTTGCCCTTGGTTAAGCTGGGAAGTGCCATAAATCAGCCACTGTGCATCCTCGGATCCGGAGGCAGACCTAGGGAGAGTGGGAGGGCAGCAGCAGACTCTGATTAAGCAGCAGCAAACACAGCCACGTCCTAGCGACATCGAAATCCAGGCCACAGGAGCAGAGCGCAACCAATTTGCCGGATTCTGGGCAGCTCTGGTGTATTTTTAACCGGTTCAAACAGTTTGCTCAACAATTAGCTGCTGCAGTTAATTATCCTCAAAGAAAGGGAAGGATCCTTCGCTTCTCAAGGTCTCCAGGACTGGGTAAAGTCCTGAGGGCACACCAAGGTTTGGCACTGGGAGAAGCGTGCCGTGCTGGAGCTGGGGCCAGATGAACTCAGAAGCATTGCTGGCCTTCACCCTGGCAGAGATTTTAGTTGAAATCTCTGGGGTACACAACCAGGACAGTGCCAAACATTTCCACCTATCCCAGTAACCACCAGCAAACACCCCAAACCCGCTATTTCGGCTCGGTTGCTGAAGAGAATGGTGCTGGAGTGCCTCCTGCAAAGCACAGGCAAAGAAAGGGTGCCGGGGGGTTGTGTTTTCCAGGGATTTGTGTTTTTCTCATTGCTCCTCAACGCAGATCAGCAGAAGGAGCCAGGGTGGGCTCGTAAAGGCGCCGTGGTCCCGTGCACGCTGTCCAAAGCTGCTTCAGGCTAAAGAAGTCTGTGATGGTTTAGTCTGCCAGCGTGGATGGGACTGGACCGCGCTCAAAGCCCTCCTCTTGTTCCAGGCAGGGAGCTGCCTCCAAATAACCTTCTTGAATGACTTGGGACCCTGCACTTGTACTGGCTAAGAAATAAACGAGCTGATTCAGGCCCCATCCTGACACAGGGGTTAGGATGGAGCCCACCAAGTCCCCAGCTCCTGAGCTCCTGGGGCTTCCAGCGGCACGAGGGGCTCAGATCTTCCTCTTCTTACAGCACAGACAATAAAAACCCTTCACAACATGCAGATTTTCCTGTGTACTCCACGTAGCTGTAACCTACAGCACCCTCAAACCTTGGTGTCTGCCTGGGAATCTGACTGCTGGAAGTCGACAGGGCTCACGCTGCCAGGGCTGAGCCCCTGGGGCTTGCCCGCAGCACAGGAGGTGCAGAACGGGGAGGAAAAGCAGAGCAAGAAGGACTGAAAGCTTTGCTTTGGGAATCCTGCATGGAGCATTACTTGGGAGTTTCCAGGACCACCCCAGGATGCTTTGTTTGTAAGTTTGATGCAAAGACTTGAGGCTTATAGCGGCAGTGGCTGATATCCAGCCCCTCCCCGGCGCATCCCGCAGCAGACAAAGCAGCAGCTCTGGCACAAAGACGAGCGCGTGCCGGGGATGTGCCAACTTCTGCCGGGGTTTGCAGCCCCGGGATGCCGCCGCGCTCCAGGTTTTTCCCAGCCTGGGGCAGAGCCCACATGGATTTACGTTCTGGGTCCTGCCAGCATGATCTCACCGCCTCCTAAAGGAGGAGAACGGCCAGAAATCCCACGGCCAGAGAGGACACTGGTGTATTTGCTTACGGGCATCAGACTGGACGTTCATTTCAGGTGACTTCAGCAGCCGAGGACCACGCAGCACGGACAGCTGGCACAACGCAGAGCAGGAAGGAATGGAAGCTGACTGAGGGGGTCATACCTTGCCCTGCAGTCACAGCACTTCTGTTTGTTTGGTTGTAAGAGCTCCTGCTAAAACACAACGGTCACAAAACCCTGCAGCAAGGAAGGAGACAGCTATCACGTAGAGTCTTCATAGCCAGCCCAAAGCACACGACCTGTCTCGCACTGATCCCTTTGCAGAGGCCATGTAATTCTCTGCAAGTTGTTTTGTTTCCAAAACAAAGGCTACACGCTCTCCTTTGACTTGGGAAAGTAGGGAAAAAAAAAAAAAATCCCCCACAACGCAAACAGCCAAACAGTGCTGGCGAGGCTCTCCAGCGCGCGTGTGTGAGCGGGGAGGAAGCGGAGAGCCAGCAGAGAGCCAGTCCAGCTTTCCAAAGGGTTATTGCAAACAGCAGGGAGGGAGAAGGGATTTTACACATTAGGAAAAACACCACGACGGTGCCGAGCTTAAAGCGAACGCTGCACAAGAGGCCCTGCACTGTTCAGCACTTCTCTAATGCAAAATGTGTGCTACAGGGCAGGACGGAGGCCCTGGCAGCGGGGTGGATGCTGCAGGAGCCGTTGTGGCCTGGTGCGGAGCAGCGTGCCAGGTGCTGCACAAAGGAGCCTCCACCTCTGGGAATTCACACGTGTATTGGCACGGCAGCACTTTAAATGTCACAAATCCGGGGGCAAAATACACAAAAAAAGCACCTGAAACCTCCTTGGATTTAAGTGAGGGGCAAGACTAAGAGCCTAAACACCTCTGTGGGTTCTGGCCTAAGCAACTTGCCGTGCGTCATCCGGAGGGCATGGCCAAGCCAAGGACGTCCCCGCGTATCCGTCCCGGGGGAGTCAGGGCTATCGTGCACACCAGCTGCTTCGCCAGGCTTCCTGCGAGGAGCAATCTGCAGGTCACAGCTGAAGAGGCAGGCACGCTGCGTAGCAGCCGTCCTGGAAGGAAACGGCACGGCCACGCCAGAAAAGAAAAAAAATGACTCTTTCGGTGCTCTCCCAAGAAAGTTTAATAAATCTCAGCTTGCATTCGCTTACGCCTCTCCTTTTCCACAACGCTTCGCCGTGCTGGCCGCGGCAGCTCCCGGGGAGCCAGGAGGGTTTGCCTGCCTCCAGCAGCAGGAAGGGGGGCAGGGGGAGACGAAGCCTTGGGCTGAATTCCCACCGGCTTTAGGACAGCCACGAGCTGCAATCAGCCAGCTCCTGCTGCGGGTTGGCTTTAACCCCCTCCCTGCTGGTGAGCAGGCAGCCCACCCACCTGTCAACGGTGACGCACGCCGTGGGCTTACTCAGCCCCAAGGCACAACAGGCAGCACCTGAACACCAGCCATTTGCTTTCTCCCTGGGTTTTCCAGCCGTCAGGAAGGTGGAAGTTTCTCCTACGCTTGCATTCGGGGTTGTTTCAACCCAGCCTGCTGCTCTCGAGCCTCCCTGCAGCTTAAAGAAAAAAAAAAAATAAAATCGTGCTACAGCCCAACACTGCACATGCCCAGGACTTGTTACTTCAAGAAATACCATCATTGTTCTCAGCCCGGGCGGGTTGGCGATGAACAGACGTCTGCATTGTCCACCGGCTGCCTGGGGGCTTACAGCAACAGCACTGGAGTGCAGCTCCCAAAAGGGCATCAAAGCTGCTGCTGGGAGCAGGTCAAAGAGCCCTTTATCTACCTTTGCTGATAACCGGTGGGAGATGCTACGAAAAGACCAAAAAGAGAGGGCACAAAATGCGTCTTTCTTCGGGATTCCTAGAAAAATGAGTGGTCTCCAGCAGGCATTAAATAAATCAGGTTCCTCAGCTCCCTGCCTTGGGGAGAACCAGCGCCCTTGGGCACCTGGAGAGAGCACAGTCCTGTTATTGACCCAGGCAGGGGTTCCTCAGTGCCCCCAGGACCGTGCTCGCTCCGCAGAGCGCAGTGCCGAGGGCTCTGGGGCAAAGCCGACCGGGCAGCAGCCCAACACACCGGGAAGGCTTTGAAACTCCGCAGATAGGGAAATGAAGCACTCCACGGCTTGGCAGAGCGGATTAGAGCACTCCGGAGAGCCCCAGACAGCCTGCAGCTTGTTCAAGGTGCCCTTTCTGCTCAGCCCATGCACCAGATCCTCGAGGCTCCGGGTTGCAAGACAGGAATGAGGGGAGTGAAAATCTGGGAGCTTCCTCACCTCACCAGGACTGCAAAAGCTGAAGTGCAAGCCAGCCCCCAAACCAGAACCAGGAGGAGGAACCCCCCCGGCTGGCACGGCCACGCTCGCTCAGGGACCGCTCTGGAAACAGAGGAACAGTTGCAGGGAGTGCTGCCAACCGGAGGGGTTATCGCTCCCTTCGAGAGCTCACATTCACACCAACACCTCCTTTAAGGCCCAGAGCCAGCATTTTGAGTCGGTAACTTTCCCATTTAATCCTAATTGCTCGACTTCACGTCTTGATCCCCAGCGAGCCAGCCTGGGCTTGCCTGTTTTCTAAGCCTAGCCCTGCACGAGGCTGACAACCCAGCAGCAGATCAAAGTTTTGGCTAACAAACCCGCTGGAAAATATTGCTCTGCTGATTTTTCCATGAATGGAGCCACCAGTATGGGATTTTCCATGAATGAAGCCACCAGCAGCACTGCCCGAAAGCAGGGTGCTCCCTGCCACCGACTGCCCCCCTCCAGCCCAACTTAGCTGGCTCCTTTTTAATGAAGAACGGCTCAGCTGCACTTTTTTTTTTGTTGACATGGGAAAAAGCGAGGAAAGGGAGTGTGGGAAAGCAAGCTGATGTAACCAACACAAGCATCTGCTACGGGGGAGCTGCCGGAGGGACGTGGTGCAGCTCGGTTAATGCGCAAGGAGGCACGATAAAAGCAAAAGAAGGCAGGAGTGGAAACAATCTGCTTGGTAGGCTCCCCCCCAAGCCATGGCACAGCTGGGAACAGGATCCACCTCCAGTCCCAAGCTTTAACCTTAAGAAAAAGGCTTCCCCTCTCACCTCATTGCAGCCAGACCGCGGCTAACAGGGGAAGGTGTGGGGGCTTCCCTCCGTAACCTTGCGAGGGGCCTGGAATACAAATACAGCTGGCTTCGTTCCCCATTAGCAGTTAATTTCCTCAATCATTTTCACAGAGGGAGAAGGAGAAAACGCTCGTGATCTAAGAGATGAAAGCAAATGAAAATAAGCCTCATAAAAACCTGCGCTGCCCTAAGGGAAAACGGCCCCACGACTTTCATTGGGGAAACTATCAAAGGCCCCGCTCTGGTGGGGGGTTGTTTGTATTTTATAAGACAGATGCTTTAGGGAGTCTAAGTCCTCAAATAGCTGACATTCCTTTCTGCTGAACCTCCAGCAAGGCTGGAAAAAAAAAAAAAAGAAACAGCTGATCCCAGTTAGTCCAGCCCGGGGATTCGGCTCAGCCACATCAAGACTGAGGACTGAAGCACGGCACGGAGCCGTACGGGCACCACTGGACTTTTTTCCAACACGATGCCATCGCCCCGAGCAAAACCATCCACACACGTGCTGGCGTATCAAGGCTGCAGGACAGCAGGGGCTGGAGCTAGAGATCTCATTCATTTCTGCTGCAAACCAGAGGCCGGGGCAGACAGCGTTGACTCACTCTGCCTGAGAACGAGCACAGACTGCTCCTGGGAAACTATTTGCGAGGAGGATGTGTGGCGCACGTTTCGCTTTCGGTCTGGGACATCGGGTACGGGACTGGCTCCACGAGATCCCAGAGGGTGAGGGCGTGTGGCAATCCTAACGCACAGGCGTGTGGCAATCGGCGTGGGTTTGTGGAGGAGGAGGAGGAAGAGGAGGAGGACCCTTCTCTTCCACACCGACCCAGCCATCGTTTTCCAAATTTCCAAGCTTCCCTTTCCCTGCACACGCAAGCACCTTGCCACGCTGATCCCCACGGGGTAATTAATCCCAGTCCACCTTGCAAATAGGGCAAAGTACTCCAAAAAAGCACACAGCCTCATTACCGCATTGATTCCGAGTGGATTTGCATGAACCAGTGGACAGACACTAACAAGGAATAATTAAATCAAACCAAAAAAAAAAAAAAAAAGGATTTAAGACCTAAAGAGAAATTGTTCACTTGGAGCAGCCACTGCCACATTTAATCTTTGACAACCAAAGTATATGAATAGGAAATAAGTGGAACTAGCTCTAGGGCACACGAATATTGCCCCTGGCTGGTTCATCCTGTTGTGCACTGAGAAATATGCCGTGTACTACTCACGTCCAGACGTTTGGCTGCAGTGCAAGGGGCTGGGACTTCTCGGTCTGAGAGAACAGCACTCTCTGGAGCACAGCAAGGGAAGCGCACGAGGAAGCTGATGACTGAAATCCCTACCAAGAACAGAGCCATTCAGCTGCTCCAGTGACTATTTAAAAAAATACAACACCTCCAGCTACCCAGAAGGTCGTGATTATTTGCTTTATTTGCATCCCCGTTCAGCCCCTACATGTAAAACGTGCAAGTTTTTGCTAAATAACCAGTTGGTGCTGAGCTGGAATTGGAATGCAAATTCCTGCTTTCTGAAGGAAAAAGGCCTCAGGGGCTGCTGTGAAATGAAGCTGCTCCCCGGAGGCACGAGTGCTGCAGCACTGGCTCAAGATCACCTGAGGTTCGGAGAACCCGAAGAGCCTGTGCCTGCCTCACCAGTGCCCGTTTCAGATCCCAAGGAACTGGTGTTAGACACAGCAAAGGGACCCAGTTAGCTCCAGCCAGGTCATGCAGCAGGAGTATCTTTTGCAAGAAAAGCTTCGGATGCAAAGCAGCCTCTAGAAGCAGCCAGGCTCGAGGGGAAGCGTAGCTTCCAAATTACATTAAGGAGTCAGATGCTGCAAACAGGCTCAAGGTCCTCCAAGGACAGCGCAAGGAGCTGACCCATCCGTCTCCTCCCACCAGGACTGCCACCACTTCTCCTCCCGCACACGAGCTGGGAGAGGAGCCACGCACAGATGTCTTCCTGCCGAAATCCCCCTGCTCCAACAGTAGCACGCCGCACAGTAAATGACTTCCAAAAGCAAAGCCCTGAAGCTTTGCACATCATTTAACGGCCAGCCTACGTGAGCTGCCCTGTTGGAGATTAGAAAAAAAAAAAAAAAAAGCACTCACGGTGAAGAGGCTGGAGGTTATCTTGCTCTCTTTGCTCAGGGCAAGCATTTGTCTCTGGGGCAGAGCTCTTGTGCACTGCTCCTGCTGCCAGCTCTTGCACTGAGGTCAAAACCCTCACGGACCAAGCACCAAACCTACCGAAAGCCGTGGGAGCAGCGCTGCTCACTTCAGTCAGATTTCACCCTGCGTTTCTACCAGGCTGCAAGGAAGGCGTGAAGAGGCCCAGGAGGTCACGCATCCACCGCTGTAATTCCAGGCAGGATCAGACAGAGAAGCAACAGCTGGGCTGAGCGAGCAAGTCCACGTTTAATTACAAGCGGTTTCGGTAATGAGCGAACGCGAGAACAAAGCCAGTGCTAAACCTCCCTTTTTCATCCTGGCTCCCGTTCAGGCCACGTAGAAACAGCTGCCTAGAGGGGGATCTCAAGTAAGATCCCCCAGCAGCACTTTTTTCCTTTCATCTCGCACATTTTCGTGATTGCACAGAACCCCCATTCCCTAGGTGAGGTCGCTGTGCTTCAAAAAGCAGTGAGGACTGAGCAGGAGGACCCAAACCTCCATGGGTGCCTCCCAGCCTCGCTCACCCTCCTCCCAGTGTCACACACACACGTACATGCACACAGCCATTTTGCAGTTAAGCTACGTGGAGGCTCTCATTTACTTGAGCTATAGCAGGGTGTTGCAAAGCAGGTTTACTAGCAGCAGGAAGCAGCTCTCAGAGCACCAGGGCTGCCCATCGAGCTGTTGGGTCACACGCTGATGGCCAGGAGCTGCTCTCGCTGCCTCCAAAATGCTCAGGAGTGGTGACAAGGATGGGAAACAGACCCTAAGACACACACACACACAGGCAAGGTTTGTGAACACCAGGCCAGCTGCCACAGTGTTCCGAGAGCTTGGTGCCATAAGAGGACACGATGGGAATCGTCAGGAGGCTGGGAAACCACCAGGGCCCTGGGAACCGAGGGCTTCTGACCTCTCCAGCAAAGCCTGCTGCGAGAACTGGGTGGGATGTTTCGTATGCCTGGCTTTAATTACAGCCAAGTGTTTCACTTGGTCCCCTCCAGCCACCCCCACGTCCCTTACGAGCCGGCTTTTTATAGCGCATCCGGTGGGGCCATTCAGCACATTGAGGAAATGCACTTTCAGCCCCAAACATCCCAGCCCCGCACCAGTGAGCTGCGAGGGTTTGCAGCGCGGGGATGCAGTGCCGGATGTTTAGCTCGGTGACCGCCGCTTTCCTGGATTGCTTCTGCCTGTTTAGAGAAAGGAAATTCAATAAACATGGGGCAGGCTGGGTGCACCCAGAAATAATGCAAGCTGCTTGCAAGGTACAGGAGGAAAAGGCAGATGGGGAAGCAGCTCCGAGCTGCTCAACCCCCTGTATGCAGGACGAGGTTTATTTACTTTTTTTGTTTTATTACAGCTGACACAAAGCTCCTGGAGGCTGACACCGGCTCCCTGAACTGTGGATGTCCACAGGCACATGCAGGATCCCTGATTATGTGCATTGCGGTGCCTGCTGGTGATGCTGACCCTGACGGGGACTCCATCTCTATGCACAAGAGAGAAACACATCCATCCTCCCACGTCTGTACTGCACGTAGCCAAAGGACACCAGTAAAAAACCAGCAGGACACGCTGGGCTCCGTCCTTCCCCCCACCAGGCCTTGCAGCTCCAAGGGGAGCAAAGTCAGGGCTTGGACAATAGCTCAGCACCTCAAACCTGTGGCATTTTCTTAGCATAAGGGACCTGCAGTTGGTTTTAAAAAGCACCGCAAGCCTGGCAATAGTTTTCTCACCTGAAAATACCCCGGTTAGCTTCCCAGCTGGAAGCATCATGTTTTCTGGCAGGCTCAGAGACGTCCCTCAGGTACTATTTGAAGGTGGAAAGCTTCCAGACGGAGGGCACACGCTGCCAGGCTGCCCCAGAATCACCTGCTGTACCTTCTAGAGCACTGCTGGGCTCCTCACACCGAGGTGACGCCTCTGCCGTAGCGTCACCACACCACCTCCAGCATATTCAGCAGCAGGGCTGGCTGCTCCGAAGGAAGGCGAAATCCACAGCCCTCAGCAAGCCAGGCAGCCTCATATTCTGGGCAAGCGACAGTCACGGTGACATCAGGCGCTGGCAAGCTGAATGACAACCTAATTAAGGCTAACAAGGGCTCTCTGAGTGAGCCACCAAACCTGCCTGCACTCAGAGCAGCGGGGAGATCGCCAGGGGGACTGAGAGGGGTTTGGAGAGACCCGAGTGCCAGCAGGGTACAGAGCTGCCACCTGCACCCCCTCTGTGGCTGGCCAAAACGAAGCAGGAACACTGATCCAGCCCAAAGCAAGGCTCTCCAGCACAACGCCACCACGCCACTTACGTTAAAACCAGCCAGCTCTGCAGGGACAAACCGTCGTGTGGCACGGAGAGCAGGAGCCAAGCTACACTCATCTGTTTGTTCATTCATCGCAGGAACAGCAGCTGCTAAGTCACGCACACGCCGCACGCTGTGCTCTTGCCACCCTGATGTAGCTACGAGCTGGAGGCACGAGTGACAATCCAGCTGCAGGGACTGAATCAGGCCCTATCTCGGGGAAAGGCAGCCTGAAATCACGCCGGGGAATGGCTCTGCAGCAGATGGGAAGGACAATGTAGGTATTTGAAGGGCCTTGTGTCTGCGTGACCAGCCCGTACCCAGCTTATGTCTTTCAGCTCTAAACGCAGATGGCTGACTTAATAAAAATCATTGTTGGGAGAGAGGCAGCTCCCCCGCTGCCGAGAAGCTCGCGATCTCCCAAGCTCACCACGAAGCACAGTGACACGTCAGAGGCCCAGACCTGACCCCTTTGTATCTCTGACAAGCAGCATCATAATCTCTTAATTATGTGCCAGAGCTCGAACAAACAGCATCAAATCCATGCTGTAATGGCACTGGAGAACATCGGAGAGGCAGAAACATGTCTCATTCACTCCCCCAAAGTTTGTAAGTCACAGCCCAGCCCGTTGTGGCTTTTTATGGTCCACGGAAGCACCTTTCAAAGGAACTGCAGGCAACCTCAGGCATGTTCCTGGGCTACCTCCAGTTCCATCACGCCGCTCAAGACACTGAAAACAACATTTCCTTACTGGGATGAAGGATTTATGAGGATTGAGAAATTCAAGTCTGCACCTATGAAGTGAGTCACTGGGACTCACAGCGCGCCTCCCTCCCCACAGATCATCACCCCTTCCAGGCTCAGTTCTGCTCCCACTGAAATCCCGCAGGAAACAAACATCCAATAGCTTAAAATATCACAGGGCAGAGCCTGCAGTGCTGACTGGAGTGCCACATCTCTTGCTAAAGGTCCATACTGGGCAGAGAAGCCACAAACTCACCCAGAGACTGTTGGGAGGGAAGCTGGAGCCGACGACTGCCGCTTCTCCTGCTGCTTCAGAAAAGATTTTGCTTCTTTTGAGGTTGCGTCCACTTCTTTAGTCACTCTGTTGGAGGAAACAGACAAACCAGAGTAAGGAAGAGCCAAACTGACAACAGCAAAAGCAAAGATCCAGCAAGGAAACAGAAAACAAGTCCAAGAGCCGGGCTGCTGAGCACACCACCTGCACCAAGATCACCTCCGTCAGCTGCAAGCTCAACTTCCACCTTGTTGAGATTTCATTGCAATTACAGCCCCTCTGCACTCACAGAAGAAAAAAGGAAAGGAGCAGCTAAGTAGAGCTGGGGGAAGGATTTTTTCTGCACGAACAGGAGCGCTTATTCATCCAAACAGGCCAGCCTCACTCCAAAGCACTGAATGCTCTGCTCGGGTCACCGGGGGGCAACTCCAGCCTCTTAATTGGGCTCTTGATGTCCTCATTTGTTGGGCAGTGAGGCAGCCCTTCTGTGACAGCTGTTCTGCCACCCACGGCACGGGGGGGTTGGCCACATCTGCAACCCACGCCGGAGCAGGAGCCTGGTGCAGGGGTGGGAAAGGAGAGAGAAAGCTCTGACGAGGCAGGATGCTGAAACGTGCTCTCATTTCCCAGTTTGTTTTTGTCTGAGGCCCTCGGGGTGTAAAATACTGAACTTCAAAAAAAAAAATTGTAGATCTATACGGCATCTACAATAGGGAATGAATTATGATCACGAGAAAGAATCTCCAGAAAACCACTCAATAATTAATTGTTGGAAACCCCAGCTACTTTAGCCCCCTCATTCGCACTGCCCTGCCTCCAGCAACACGCTTAGCACGCTTTCAGTGGCTCTGAATGAGGTTACCCTGGTTTGCCAAGCTAACAATTTTGCTCCCTTCAATAACAAATCCATAAGCCCTGGGCCTCGATCTGCAGAGAATAAAGACCTGAAGGAGGCAGCCTGACTCACGGCTTGGTCAGCCCAGCATCAGGCCCCTTTCCTGAAAGCCTCACCGGTCGCAGGATCTGCCCTGTTAAAATTCAGGCCAAGAGCTGCTGCCTGCTACCCACTGAAGCAGCTCCTGCAGTGAGTCTGGCACCAAAGCTGGCAGCTGGGGCAATGGCACACGAGCCTGCGGCCCCAAAGCTCCCTCCTGGCAGGAGCTGGCTGCAGGATTCCTGCCGGACCCCAGCACACGCAGAGCCAGCTGGATCGCTGCTCCAAACGCTGGCAGGGAGGAAAGCACAGCGGAGTTATTTGTTAAGCCCAGAGGCATCAGCACCCTGAAATCCCACTCGCACAGACCCAGCGCACACACGTCCCCTGCTGACAGGGAATCAGTGCAGAAGCTGATAGGGAAACTGTTCTTCCACCTTCTCCCCAGACAGCAGACACGATGGAGAAGGCACGTTCAGACAAGAATTAATGCTTGCACTGAACACGTCCTGCTCAGCCCCGTGCTGCCAGTGTTGAACAGATTAACCCCATTTCCCCCTCTGCACGGGCACACACCTTCCAGCCCGGTGGCAGTCGTGTGAACAGAGACAAATCCCACGTTATGAATATTCAGAAGGACTCGCTGATCCGATCGGGAAGGAGCTGGTGGGAAAAGCAGTTCCGGAAGAAACAAAAGCCCTGATGTGCCGTCACCACCCCAGCCATCCCAAACACACCGCCCACTCGCAGCCCCCAGCAGCCGCGTCATGCAGCGATCACCCCCAAAGGTTGCTCTGTGTGCATGGATTTCCTCCAGCAGGATGAACTCGGCATCTCCACGCAGCCACAATTCCCCACGGAGCCCACCCTGAGCTGAGTACAGCCCCGCAGCCTGTTTGTGCGTGCCGCACCACCCCGGTCAGCCGCCCACCACCGCTCTGAGTCCCTGAGTCACCGGGAGGAACAGCAGGCACACAGCTGGGGAGGCACAGCACAGCAAAAAAGCATCCTGGGGGAAAAAAAAATCCCTGTGCTGGCCTCCTTCAAAGAGCTGCCAGGTCCTCAGTGCAGCCTCAGCGCCTCCTGGGCTAGGTCGCACACCCTGCGAGCTGCTGGGACTGGGGCAGTGTTGGATGAAGGATGCAGCACCTGGAAAGGCAGACGATGTGACAAGCAGCACCCGATGGCACGTGTTGTGCTGGGAGGTGACAGCCCAGCTCCTTGGGGTGCTGTGTGCTCGACTTCCACAAGCCCAGGAGAAAGCTGCAAGCAAATAGTTCACAGGATCTGGGGTGAGTGATGGAGAGCAGCTCTGCAAAGCTTGCTGCAGAGCAGGACCTGAGCACAGGGCCCCTGGTCTTGTCTTAACATCACGACACCTTCAGCCTGCTCCAACCCAGAGAAAAAACGCTTGGTTCACTTTTTTTGGCCTGTCGGTGGCTGCTCAAAGTGTATTTTTGAGACTGTTCGTCGCAGCGACAGAGCTGCAAAGCTGTGTGCAACCTGTTCCAGCAGGACCGCCCGGCTGGGGACAGAGGAATGCAGCAGGAACGCCATTAAAACTGACCTTTGGAGGCAACGCCATCACAAGACCCCCTGATTGCCTCATAAAACCGAACAAAAGCAGCTCCCAGGCAGGCTGGGGCTGGGCTGGTGCCAGCAGCCCTTGCTGCTCCACCAGGAATGACAAAAGCAGGAATATTCAAGGGCTTTGCTTGGTATTAGCTCAGGTTATGCACATCTCATCCTTCCTCACATACCAGGCCAGGGAGGGAAAAAAATCCTCTGGTCTGCATTATTAGGGGAGACAATAACTCCCCATGCAGAAACCAAAACACTTCTTGCTCCTCAGGGGTAGCCGTGAGAGCCGTTAATCCAGCTGGAAGAAATCACAGTCATTACTAAGGAAAATTACAAGACCTTTCACTTTTAAATACTCCACAAATAACTGTTTGCCCGGCTGTTTACTGGGATGCCATTCACACGTTATAATCCAGGAATAAACATGAAAATAAGGATATTGTCAGCAATAAAACGAGGAGCTAGTGCCTCGCCCACTTGCAGACCCTGTAATTCACACGCACAACCACTCGTTTCATCACTTCCCCGTGAAGATTTCGTTATTCTGCTGTGGCATTAAATTGCTTAATGAGACCTCCAGAACATGAAGCACCTATCCCCAGGTGGCTCGATACAACGGCATTATTCTAACCAAATCACCTGGGGTGCAGCAGGCTGAGAAAGCACGGGCTGGTATTTGGGACTGGGAGCTGAGAGGACAGCCAGGACCCCTCACTGCTGCAGCACAAAGGTGCCACCTCCCCTGAAATCCGTGCTGAGGATGGGCGAGCACAAGTGGAAGCTCTGGAGAACGCCAACTTTTTACCCCTCGTGCTCAGGACACTCGGTCCTCACCTGGGAAACCTGCCCCAGTTTAGACCTGACACAATTAGAAAACTTTCCACATCATCCTCACGCTGGTAGCTCTGGGGAATCGCAGGCAGAGAGGGGGGAAACGAGGCTAATTATCCTTTTTCAATATTCCCCATCTGTGCGTAGCCTCATTAAGCGGCCCTCCAGCTTTCTGGAATGATCACTTGAGGATCAAACAATACTCATCTACAGGAGATTGTAAAAATAAAATAAAAATAAATAAAATAAAATAAACCACTGAACCCTTCTGAGCCAAGAGGAATACTGCCTTTAAATCCACTTGGAGGTGGTTTTGGGGGCCTCCCATGCTTGCAGTGCCGTGGCCTGATGCTCTCCCCAGCCAGATGCACCTGTCTGGTGCAGGTGGCTCCAGCCCACGTGCGTTCAGCACCTCCAGAGAGAGTCAAGCCTCTGCACAACCAGAGCTCCAGGCCACACCAGCTGCACACTGGATGTGTATTTAATGTATGCTGGATTACCTGATGGAAAGCAAACAGAGCAAAAAGGAACAGGTCCCCAGCGCTCACTCACATTGTCTAATTTCAAGGTAAAAGGTCAGTTTTCCCTCTTAAAATACAAAGAAAACCATTCTCTGAACCTTGCTCTTCAAACCAGGTGGGAGAAGCTACTCCTTGGGAAACGGAGCCTGTTCCCTGAAGGAAAACAGGCAAGATCAGGCTGGACTGACTGCTAATTCTGCGGGCTGTCTATCTGTGTGGAAGCTGCTGGCTGGTTTTTAACACGAAACAAATCTGATCTGAGCTCTCCTGGAGTCAGGCAAGGGCCACGCTGCCTGCCTGGTGCTGTTCCTCACAGCAGGCGTGTGCTGCTACCCACCCGGTCAGCCCAGCACCAAAAAACCATCCACCTGAGAAGCAGTGGAAGCAAAAGGTGCCTTAGCAGAAATAATGCACTGAAGTGCTTATGAAATCCACGTCCTCATAAGCCTGAAGGAGTTGATCACCCCCAGCCAGGGCACAGGTCTTTGCCTCCCTGTTGCCTGGAGCTTTACCCACCTTGGTTCTAAGCATCCACAAGCACCAGGTCTCTGCTCGCTGCCTCCCCTCATTTTTATTTGCACCTCCCCAGAGGGTTACTGCAAATTAGGGAGCACACCTCGAAGCTGAGCAGTCCAGGTGAACAGATGGATGCTGCTGCTCTGTGCGAGTGCGACAGGCCTCTGACCCTGTTAGCCACGAGCAGCAAGCACCCTGACAGCAAGGCAGATACCTGCAACCCCTCAGACCCTGCGAAGCACTGCAGCACCCCTGTTATGGGTCCCTCTTCTTGCCTGGGGAAGAAATGTTGTAGGTTCAATGAATCAGGGCTCAAAATTCACTTACAGCTATGAGCACAGACACAGAGGTTACACAGATGGCAGCAGGAGCCACCACACCACGAGGCAGAAGCATCCCCGTGGAGGAAAGGCCAGGCTAAGCCTGACTCAGTTTGTAACGTGTTAATGAGATAGCGAGGCAGGGAACAGCTTTGCCTTCCCTTCAGGCTAACACACAAACCCTCCTGGTTCAGAATCTCAGAGTAAGAAAAAAAAATCCATCTGGCAAGCTGCACTTTCCAGTAGGGGAAACCCCAAGCCCATGGGCTGCAGAGGCGGCTCTGCCAGCATCTCAGCAGACATCAAAAGCCCCTTTCTGAGCCTGGAGCTGTCAGGAACGAGTCGGCAGCGTGGAGGAGAGGGAAACACGGCCAGCAGTGAAGAGCTGGGAGCTGAGGCCCTGCAACAAAGGCACAAACAGAGGGACGAAGGAGTCCCTTATTGCCCAACAGCAAAAGAGCAGCTGTGTGACCCAAAAAGGTCACTGAGCACCTTTTGTTTCCAGCCTTAAAAGTCAGGAAATTGTCTGAGAGCCAGGTACAGGAACAATGTCCCCTTCGTTACGCACTGGGAAAGGGAGGAATCCTTTCTTAAGCTCGGCACTCACTATTTCCACACAAACTACACAGGCCACAGGCAGAAAACACTCAGAGGAACCTGCAATGGGAGAAGGCAGCTGGTCATCCAGAACCTGGTGCTGTGCCCAGATCCCACAGGCTTGGCAGAGTTAGCCTGCAGGTCAAGATGTCTTTTTGGAGATGTTTTGAGGCTCTTTCCACCTTTGGAGATCCCAGCTGAGCCCTCTTTTCCATCGCACTGATTGCCAGCAAAAACACAGACCCAACACCAGCGCTCACCAGTTGTTTCCTTGTGAGCACCAAGCCACGAGAGCAGCATGAGCTGACTTCCAGCTGGACACCTGCTCAGTCACTGGTGGGTTTTCAAAAGCACGGTAACATAAGGGAGAAAGACAGGAGTCAGCGTGCTCCTGAATGCCAAAAACACCCTGGACAAGCCTGGCACTGCTATGTGACACTTTGCAAGTCGCAGCCCCTCGGTGCTTCAGTTTCCCAGCTAAGCAGGAGCCCCATCTGCACATCCCTTAATGAAAACCCCTGACCAGAGCTGTTCACGAGGCCATGCCCCTTCTCAAAGCACATTAAGCAGCCTGTGACATGATTTACTTTAGGAGCAAGTGCTCTGGCTTAAATTTCTGGTTGCGTTTTGTGTCCCCGTCCATGAAGTTTAATTTCTGCAGCAAACCTCTAGGGAGTGAACCAGCACAAAGGGAAGCTCCAGCTCACACTGAAGGACCTCAGCTCAGGACCCTGTCACATTACACAGCATTTGGATTCCCCAAGGAAGTGCTGAAGCATCAGGGAATTGATGCACGCAGAGGAAAGGTTATCAAAACGTGCCCCCAGGACCTTTTTGTTCTTAAGCCTCTTTTGCAAGGTAGCATATTTTCACTTACTGGCTTCCAAGAAAAAAAATCAATAGCTTATTTTGGAACTGGAAAAAGCCAATACAAGCCACGGATAGCCGAGGCGTGCTCTGACATCTAAAAATAACAATGTAAGGAGAGGAACAGGGAGGCTGCTGCCTGCCCTCCGCTCTGCCAACATCAGCACTTCGGGGCTTGTTTGTAGAGAAGTTACCCTCATGTTTTAGGCTTCCACCTCTGAACAGCATCCCACCGACGTGCCATTTAATTCTGGGTGGTTTGATTCTGTCTTCAGGTCCCAAGGCAACACCCCCAGCCTACTGCTCAGAAGTGCTATGTCACTGGGAAGTGGTTAAAGCACATTTCTCCACAAGCCCTTAGCAAAAGAGGACTGAGGATAAAACCCTACAGACATACAGCATCGCCTGTCATCAGACCAAACCAGATCTAATGGTCCTCAACGAGACAATGAGACTTCGGAATGGCTTTTCAAGGAGTTACTGATACTCATTATGCTGAGTTTTCCCTTTTTCCTAGCTACTGCAGTGAGAGCCATTGCAAAAAGTGCACCAAAATACAAGGAGTGGTCTCTTCCTCTGCCCTGATCAGCTCAGATTGCTGCCTTCCTTTTTTTTTTATTATTTTTTTTTAATCTCATCCACCACGTCTGGTGGAAGCTGTGTTTCACTTTCTACCCACTTGTAAAAAAAAAAAAAAGGGTTTTCCAAACACCACACATTCTCAGCCACCTTCTCACTCACAGGTACAACCATCACATCAAAGGCTTTTGCAAAAAAACACTTGGGAAGCACACACACGGACCTTGAGCTCAAGCAGCCCTCCACCTACATCACCACTACCCAGATGTGCACCCAAACTGCTGATCTTCCTTCTGATTTTAAGAGCAAATGTCTTTCACTCAGCATTGCACAAAACCCCACGAGCACGGAGCAAATGACCGAGGTTCACACCCAGCAAGAAGCACGAGCATGCTGCCAACTCCGTGCTATTCATCAGCAGAGTTTCCTGAACAGCATCAGAAGGAAAGGCGAGAGTTAACGGCGTTACATGTTCTCTCAGAGCTAATTAGCCTAACACATCTGACTGAGCCATGCTGAGACCACAGAGCAAGAACACAGATGGACAATTACACATTTCTTCAATTATTCTGTGCCAGCTCTAAATCCTGAGACTTGGGGGAGCAAATTCCCTGCTCGTTTTTCCCCCCTCCCTTTGAAATAAATTAACTCCACCATCCTGAGCAGTGTCCCCACTCCAGCTATCACCCAGACAAGCTATCACCCTTACCCCTTTTCAAAGCAAAGCAACAAAGCAGGAGGCAGTCCCCCAAACTGCCTGGCTCCCACCCGCTTTGTTGCCCAGCTTCACCACATTTGGTCTCCTTGATCACACGAGGAGCAGAGAGGACCAGCAGCCACAGAGAAGGAAATAAGAGGCTACACAAGGCTTTGTGAAATCTTGGGCTGTTCTCAGATGGCCAATGACAAAGGAGAGACACGTTATCAGGAAAAGGGCTTTTGCCAGCACAGAAAAGCCTCCAAGAAACTCCAGAAAAGAACCTGCCCACCACCACACCACTTCACCTTCACTTCTACTGCTCCAAAGGTCCTGAATTTCACCATTAAAACTCATTACTTCAACTTAAAGCCCAATTTCAGGCCCTTAAGGTCCATCATACAAACCATCTACTCTGAATAATCTTTTTTTTTTTTTTTTCCTCAATCCTGAAAGCAAGCTGCAAACCTCTGAAGCAGCAACACAAATTGAGGAGTGAGTTTGTTTGCAGGAACACCCTAGAAAATAACCATTTGCAAACAAGACCAAACGAAAATCAGGTTCTCTTCCATCCCACACTTCAACTATGGCCAGTGAAGTATCAACCTCAACCAGTACAGAAAACCAGTAATTACTACAATCATTTAACTGTTTGGTACATTTTTAAATTTAAACAACATTTACGTACATCTTTAGATCCCTATATTCTGCTTCAATGTGCACTAGCCCCACTGTTGGGCTACGAGCCCTTTTCCTGGCCCTTCCCAGATCTATTTGGTACACGCAGTGTGTGAGGGAGGCTTGGATCCCCTGGGAGCCCAGGTCACGAGGCACAGGAGACCCAAGGAATCAGGGGGCATCTTCACCTCCAGCATGCCTCAGTTTTCCTATTCCTAAATGGGGAATAACAATTCTTAAAAAGCGCTTTGAGACAGTCAGTTCTGTAAGAAAGCTAAGGATTTTCTTCCCTTTCTATCTGTAAAGCTTTCAAGGACTTCAAACACACATCAGAGCCTTCTGTTCCTTTGTATGTACCTCTGGACTAAATGCCTCGCTGAAACCCACTTGAAAGCAATCCCCAAAAGCAAACAATATCCGTGGAACTGGGTCATCAGCAGCCCCCTGGGGCAAGAAAAAAACCCCGCCATATGCTTGGTGATTTTCAGGACAGAATTTAGCCTGAAAGCTGTCCCAGTGAGAGCACCGTACCCCACCGAACGTGGGCCCTTCCTGCATGGAGTTTTTAAAGCAATGTTAAGCTTTAATCAGGCAAACTGAGGAATACTTTCAGAAGCAGCCTGAATTAATCAAGGAACAGGCATTTAAGAAGCGGATAAAGATTACCAAGATCAACCTGGAAAGATGAGCTTCATTCAGACTCAGCCAAACCTCGTCCAGCTGCTCAGCCTTCAGACACGGAGGTACCTGAAGAGTTGCTGGACAAACATTTACCTGTTATGCAGGGTCCATAAAACAACCCCCAGCTCCCTGGCCCTACACCTTCTGGCCCAGGGCCCCGTGTCCTGCTGTTTAGGACACGCACAATGCCTTCAGCACTCGCTGGGGGCTCAGTAGAAGGACATGCAGCTTGGAAAAAGCTTCTGGTTGGATCTTTGCACCTGCTTACCTCAGCATCTTGACAGCAACAGAAAGCTTGTGCTGCAGACAGAGGTTTTGAAACCTTTTTCCTGAAACATTTCTACAGGGATCCAGGCCCAGCACCCTGCCAGCAGGCACAGCTTGCGTGACAACTCTGGCCCCAGAGGCGGTGAGAAGCCAGGAATTGCTCACATCAAGGAACACCTGCCAGACGTGGGAAAGCTAAAAGAAATGGGTTCAGAGCACGCAAGCACAGCGACGATGCTCAAGAAAAGGCTCAAGGGTTAATGCAAAAATCTGACCTGGGAGTTCTCCAGGGGCCAGTAGCAGCCATACCTGAGATGTTGGCTGCTTGCAGAGAGCACCAGCAGCAAGGACTGGAGGGGAAGAGAGCTGAGGTCTGAGCACCGAGCCTGCTGGGAGCTCTTCTGGATCCCAAAAATAAGCACATACGCACAGAATTATGAAACTTCCAGTTTTGAGTTCTTTATTTGGAGCTTGCAATTACCCCTGAACAAAGCAGGGTCTCGAGCACAGGCCTCCCATTCCTGAATTAGCACCTAAGCCACACATCATTACTCATTTTGCACTTCTGCAAGTCAAATGAAGGTACACGGAGGATGTTTCCACTTAAAATCCATTCTTTCTAACATTCGATGACCTGACTTTGTCCTTCCTTTCCAACTTGTTGCCCTGGCTGTGACGAATACCCAGGGGCTGGGCCAGCTCCATTCACGTGAGCCACCTCCTGCTGCAGCCCTGGACAGACACAGAGGTGACTTTCATGGAAGGAGGGCAAAAGAACAGAACACTGAGCTCAGCAGAGGCTTAAAGAAACCCGACGGCCAAAATAGTTGGGACTGCCAGAGAAAGCCAGCCTCATCGCACAGCTATTGCATTTTGCAACAGATAAACCCTGGCACCGGGGACGTGGCTCCCTACTAATGCATCCTACATCAGAAGTTCACAAACCAGAAGTTTCAAGAGGACTTAAATCTCCTCTGGCAGGGAGAAATGTCTTGAACTCCCACTCGGATGGTGAACCTACCCTTGCAGTTCCCCCTGCCCACAGTCACAGCCCTCGGGGTGACAGTCACCTGCTGCTCCTCAGCTGTGTAACACCAGAAAGGGACGAAAAAGAGAAAAGCCACAACTGGAGACAACAGAAATCCATTACAAAGACTATTTCTAGTCCCAGGATTCAAGAGCTTTGGTTTTGCAAGATGTTACTAAATCATGCATTTTGTAAAAATTAAAAGCCACAGAATTTAGTTCTTTATTTGGTGATTTACAATAGTCTGAACCTAAAGTTCAGCATTAGCAACCGGTAAAAGCACAAACTAATTAAAACAGGCACCACTAAGTGCAGCTATAATATTTAGGGGTGTTGACAGCTTAGAAAGGAAGCTCTTTCACTATTCTAGTGTAACCCTGCAGCTAGAGATTTCTTTCAGGAGACTTTTACTACTCCAATCATGCAAGAGAGATCTTTCATCTTCTTACAGGGGAAAATAAATTGTTCTGCAACATGAGATCAGGGCTAAATGATCTTCTGTTAAGGGCTTCAATGAGCAGACTGTGGAAATTTGTGCCCTGAATCTCTCAGCGCTTAAACACTGATCTAAATTCTTCTCAAGCTTTCAGAAGAGCAACGCTCCAAAGTAGCCTCAAACCATTCAGAAAGGAAAGCGACAGAGAGCGCTCTCTCATTTCAGTTCTTTCAGCCCCGAAAAGCGCGCGCACAGCTACCGTGTGTTGTCCTTTGTAACCAACAACTCACCAGCTGCTTCCCCAGGCAAGGAAGTCAGCATTTGGTATTCAGAGCATTTGCAGCCATTAGGGTCAAAGACAACCTCCTGCTAGAGGAAAGAAAAAGCAGCCCTCTGGCACTCGCCTGTCAGGCTAAAAGCACCAGCAGCTGTAGCAGGGCTAGCTCCTGACATCCTACCCACCTAGCGCAACGCGAGGCAGAGCAAACACCACCAAAGCTCCAGCTTTTAATGGGATCTGGCAGCCGCAAAAATCAAGGGGGAACACGGCAGGATTGTTCTGTTATCAAAGAGCTGCAGAAAGCAGCCTGCTGCAACTCCAGCACCAGCAGAGAGCAGCCCTCCGGGTCCCGTGGCAGCTTTGTTGCTGGCTCTGAGACCTGTTGATACAACAGCTGCTGTAAACAAGAAGTACATTAGCGGTGGCTCGCAGGATTACAGCCTCGTTGTTGCCCAAGCTCCAGCTTTTGCCTGTTTGAAACAAATTCAGTAGAAGCCTGCATCCGTTCCTTTGCAGATCCCCAAGGGAAACAGTCAATACGGAGTAAAGGATACCAGAAAAGCAACTGCTGTTGAAAAATATGCTTTTATCTAACTTGGAAGCTTTTTATTACAGCTATTAAAAAATGATAGATAAGATAACGATGTTGAAACCACAACGTCAGCATCTTGGGAGCTCTGACCAAGTTCTGTTCACATAAGGCGAGCCACTTTTGGGAGGACAGTTTCCCCAATGCCTCCAACTAAAATTAACAATAAAAGCAAGAGCAGCACTGGTAAAACTAATCTGCACCCACCACACAAAACTTAGAATGCCAGAATGACTCAGATATCTGATTTTAAGTGTAAACAATTATTATCCGGGGCTTCTTTTCACAGAGCCAGGTAAACAAGAAGCTTCAAGGCAGGCATTTTCACAAGCTCCCTACTTTAAACAGTCCTACTTCAAAGCGTTAGTGCACAAAAAAAATTCCTTTCTCGTGTTCTGAAGTCCTACATGGCAAGTTTTCTTGTAAATCAACCCCCTCCTCTAGGGGATGCACTTCTGCTCGTGTCAGGACTCGGCACTCCCCTACAACACATGGCTGGACGTGTCCAGACTTCAAAGAAGGTTGCAGGCTGATTTCACGTGGCTCCAGAGCACCAGGAATGCAGCTCTGCCCCGTGCCACCTGATGAGATGTCATAACCCAACAGGCTTTTGTGTGAGCCTGCAAACCTGGAGCTTCACCCATCCTTACCTGGGAGGACATCGCGTTTGAAACTCTTTTTCCACACCTCAGAAAAAGCAGGGACAAACAACGAGCTGGCTGCTGAGAGGACCGTGCATCAGGAAACAAATGTCTGTCTGTAATCCTGCTACAGATTTCTACGTGTCCATGGGAAAAATTTCATCTCCCCTGTGCAAAAAGGGGATGATAACTCTCGCAGATCTGCTGCAGTGGTACAATTCTGTATTTCATCAGGAACAAAGGCTATTCCTACAGTCCAGATCGTACAGGGAAATGGGAAAGGCACCGCTATGACTCACGGCTCCCCTCAGATTTTTCAGGCAGCAGTGCCGACATGAAAAGCAAGAGCAATGGAAGCCCCAGCTCCCAGCTTCCTCCTCCAGATCCGGGCAGCTCAGGCGTTACTGCTGGGAACTGCTGCCCTCTGCTGTCACACAAAACACAGGCGAAATTCTCATCTGACAAAGCCAGATTTCAAAGGGCCCCATGGTTTTGGTCTTGAACCTTTACACCTTAGTTGCCTGCCCCTTTTTGCAGCTCATCCCATGCAGCCTCCTGCAAGCCAAAGGTGAAATTGATGATTTCACTTAGCCCATCACCTTTGCTGCAGCTGTTTCAGACAAGAGGTTAGCCATTAGTTCAGTAAAACACCTCTTACTATCTGCAGATCTTTGTACTGGATTGTGCACAATGCCAGGGAACATGCTAGCAGATATCCTGCCCTCGGCACTGGGTTCAGACTAGACTGAAGGAATACAAAGGGCTGAAGGAATAAAATGCACAGCTGTCATGCCTGCGTGGCCACATTCGATTCTCTCCTTGTTTTAACTCTGTGGCAGTGCCACCATTTAATACACTGTCCACACAGGAGGCCTAAACAAATTTAAAGGAATATTCTGATGCTACAATGTGAAGGCTGAGGTCTACATCTAAAGATGCAGCCCTCAGGCAGAAGAATCCTGGCCTCATTTCCCTTGAGGTCCTTCTGTGCTCAGGATTAAAAGCATAAAGGGACAAGGAGAGGATACACCACGCATCCCCAGCCTGCCGGCAGCAGAACGACACCTGCTCTGCACAGAGCTGCCAACTCACCTGACTTCCTCACCAGCAAAGTCAAACACTTTGGTGATTGTCACTTTTCCTGAATCTTTTGGCTTCTCGGAGTCTTTTGGTTTCTCCTGAAGCTTCTTCACATTCTTCTCTTCTTCAGCCTGTGAATACAGGAAGGAGAAAGCAAAGCAATGCATTGGTGCAGCCAAACCAAGTCACTGTTCCGAGTGGCCGAGGACCCAAGACAGACCTCAGGCAGCACCATGGTTTAGTCTTGCTGGTCAAAGCACGTCACCCACAGACAAGAAAAAGGGAGAGTCCCTGCTGCTAGAAGGAAACTCCCCGTCTCCTTCCCAAACTCTCATTGGAAGTCAAGATTTAGAACAGACCCAAAATGAGAAGTGAAACTGTAATTAAATATAGGAACTGACAAGAATATATTGCTGCACTTCAGAAAGCAAGCACAACTCTGAAGAATTCAGTTTTCCCAAATCAAGCACAGCCAAACGGCAAAGCTGCCAGGGTGGATTAAACAGAAATACATTCGGTTCTGCCCAAAAACATACAAGATCCATCGGTAGCAAAAGCAAGGCTGATCTTCACCAAGAGCCCTGAAGATACCAGACCGTTTGTCAATAACATTGAGAGGAAAATAGCTTTCTTAAGCTATCTGTCCACACTGCCTCTTTATTTACACAGTAACAATTAGAGCTTTTAATGTTATACGTGAAAATCCTCAGACTGTGCACATAATCAATGCAAAAACTTGAATTCGTGCTCAAAATCAACCACACACTGAGGCCAGCTTCAGAAAACAAGTCCAAATTAAGAAGTTCACGAGAAGAGCAGAGGAATTGCATCTCCATAAATTATTCCAGACTGCAGGGGAACTTTTAATGACCACATGTGTTCTAGTGATCCACGCGTAAAACTAGAACTGCTCAGAAGAGAACTTTTCCTCTCTCCTTCTCTCTTGCCTACCTACAGCCACCTCAGCTGCTCAACCAGGATCAACTGAGGTGGAGAGAAGCGTCAGGCTTCAGAGAGAAGGGCTCTTCTGAAAGTTGCAGCTTATGCAGCTACGCTGTTCTCCAGCTTTCCAGCAGTTAGAGAAAGAAGCGTCACACAATGAGAACTGTTCTCCTCACACATCACTTGTTCAAGAGTCAAGATTATAGTTATAAAAGATTATTTTGGCCAATCCCTTAAAAAAAAGGAATCACTCATAGCAACAGAGGGGCAGCGGTGCCTCTCCTCTGTCTCCCTAGCTTTGGAGCAGCGGGACAGGCACAAGAAGCCACGGGGGAGAGTTGTACACACAAGGTAACTAGGACCAGGCCTCACTGTGCTGTTTCTGCATCACAAGGGGATCCCACCACCAGGAAGGGAAGCCACCAGGGCTCCCTGGGACACTCAAGGATGCTGACAAGCATTTCCAAAAAGTCAGCGCCACCAGACTATGGACCTCCCTGGATGGAAGGCCACCAGCTGCATATGTTTTGCCCATGGTGGGGCTCCAGACTTACAAGATGGATGGGGCAGGAGCAAATCCATCCCCTCCACCAGCCAGAACCAGCACCTCCCAACTTCAGGCCCTTCCCACACACATCCCCTCGGTGAAGGCCCCGGTACCTTGTCAGCTTGCGTGGCCACCGCCGCTTTGGGCTTCTGTCCCACATCGCTAAGGAAGCTGGCCCAAAGCGCGTCCTCTTTCTTTTTCTCTTCTTCTTCTCTGTCTTTTTCTTCCTCCTTCAAGTTGTCCTCCTCCTCCTCTTCACTTTCCTGAGCCTTTCCTTCCTCTTTCTCATCGGGCTCTAGCACGAGGCCTCCTTTCTTCCTCTTCCTGGAAGCAGACACCCAAAAAACCATGCTGAGACCCTGCAGCACCACCCCAGACCCCAAACTTAGGTGGGCGAAACTATACAGATGCCTCATATTCTGGCTACAGCACCCTGGGAGGCTTCCCCTAACCTCGGAGGGGGTGAGCTGGTTAATTACAGGCCTGCCCTGATCAGAAACGACAGTAATTAGGTGGAAAACGTGGTGAGAAGCCCGGAATGGGGCTTACAGGGGGGCATACAGTGTGGGCATACAGGTGGATCGTGGAGGAACCTCCAGGTGAGGAGGCCTTAAACATGCCTTGTGTGTGTGGTTTGAGGATCCCCAAATGAAAAACTGCTTAATTACGGGCATTATTAACGGACCTAATTAGCCGCTGGTGAGGGTCCCGAGGCTTCCCACCCTTTCACCCCCCAACCCCGAGCCACACCGCGCACCACAACGAGACATTTCTCCTCACCGGGCATCCCTCGAACCACAAACCCTCGCGGAGCACCGGACAGCGCCAAAAAAAGGACAAATTTCGGTGAATTCCCCGTCACGGCCGCGTCCCTACCTGGCGGCGGGGCGGCGGGGGCTGCTCCTGGCGCGGGCTGCCCGGGGCCGCGCCTCCTCCTCCTCCTCCTCCAGCAGCTCGCCGCCCTCATCCTCGCTGTACTCCGCGCCTGCGGGCACAACCGGCAACGCACGGCGGTCATTAGACCCCCCGGTGATGAATTAAGCTCCCCGGTGATTAATTAAGCTCCCCTAATCAGCCCCGGCCCGGCGGGAGGCTCACCCGAGGGCACGTAGTCCTCGTCCTCGGCCGAGCTGTACGCCTCCTCCTCACAGCCCGACATGGAGCCGCCGGTAACCACCGAGAGCCGCCGCCGCCGCCAGAGCGCCGCCCCCGCCGCCGCCGCCGCCCTGCAGCGCCCCCTAGCGGGGAGGACCCCGTCTCACGCCCTGTGGGGAAGCCCGGCCCGCAGCCCCTCCGCTTCCGGGTGTCGCCCCGCAGCCGTTGCCATGGCAGCGCGGTGCTGGTTGGCGGGTGGAGGTGCCTGTCAGCGCGCTGCGCTCTCCTATTGGACGAGGCGGGAGGAGGAGGGAGGGGCTGGTGAAGCGATGGAGGGCGGCGAGGCGAGCGGCGGGCTGCTGCAGCAGATCCTCAGCCTGCGCCTGGTGCCGCGCTCCGGCAACGGCACCGCCGCCTACTCCAACCCGCTGGCGGCCTTCTCAGGTACGGACACAACCGAGAACGGGGCTGGGCGCCGGGCCCGGCCTTCCCGGGGGGCCGCTGGAGGCCGCTGGGCCTACCTCGGGCCTACCCCGGGCCTACCCCGGGCCTGCCCGGCTCCCCCGTGACGCGCCGTCCCCCCGCAGAGATGTGGTACGGTGTGTTCCTCTGGGCGCTCGTCTCCTCGCTCTCCTTCCACGTCCCCGCCGCCCTGCTCGCCCTCTTCACGCTGCGGCGCCACAAGTACGGCCGCTTCATGTCGCTGGGCCTGCTGCTGATGGGCATCGTGGGACCCATCACCGCCGGCATCCTCACCAGTACGGCACCGGCCGCGCAACCTGCTTTGGGCAAAAAACACCCAGGTTTGGGGGCTGTGTAAAAAATGGGCTGTATCCATGGGCTGGCTCATCATGGTTTGGAGCCAGAGGCTGTCCTCAGACAGCTCAGCACCTCACAGGGATCTTGGCAGAGCTCTGCCAACGCTTTTCTCCATGAATCTCCGTTGCCATCCACATTCGTTGCCTGGTTGATAAGATTTATCACATACCCAGCCCACTGTTCTCCTTCAGAGCCCCCCGCTTCCTCCAGGTAGCCCCCTCCCCGTGGCACAGCCATGTGTTTTCCACCCCACGCAGTAACCTTTCTGCTTTCTCCCCCTCTCCGCAGGTGCTGCCATCGCAGGAGTTTACAGAGCCGCAGGGAAAAACATGATTCCCTTCGAAGCCCTCATTTTAGGCGTGGGTCAGACCTTCTGTGTGGTGGTGGTTTCGTTCCTACGGATTTTAGCCACTCTCTAGCTTTCCTTCGGATGTTAGCGCTTGAAAATGGAAGGGGCCCCAAAGACCTGCCCCACTCCTGGGCTCTGTGAATCAAGTAACGAGGGAGCACAACTCGAGGGGTGCCTCAGTGTGCGCTTCCTCCCCTGCTCGAGGCTGTGTGAAGGCTTTCTGCCTCCAGGCCGGTGGCAGAGCCTGATCTGAAGGGCTGTGTGCCACAAACACGCACTGGAGAACGTGCTTTCTGTAACTTCTGTTGCTCGCGTGCCACCGTAACAGCTGGGTTAGCTCCCCCTGGCACTGCTGAAGCTGTGCCACCAATCCCGAGCAAACAGCTGCAAGCAACGACCAGCACTGGCTGCTTCCCGGCCAAAATGTGCCACCAAACGGGTCCCCGGTCTGCTTTAGAAATTAAGATGAGATTTATTAATTTTGTTACATTTTCGTAACACTAAGTGCCAAGTGAAACTTTATTTCCCTGGAGGAGGCTCGGCTACCTTCTGCAGGTGACAAATTGTGGCAGCAGCAGAGCATAACTGAACAGCAACCACACCTGCTGTGGTGTCTTCAGCGCTCAGTTAATGCTTTGACCTCTTGCTGCGTTGTTTGCAGTGAGCCCAAAGCTCTTTTAGTGAGAAATTTCCTTTATTGTTTTTCTTCTGGCCCTATCTTTGCCAGGTCATGCTCATGGTGAAGTTGGGGAGCAGCAAAAGGAAAAATCATAGCTGAGAATGAAACCTTGTGGCCGAGAGCTGTGAACGTGCCTCAGGGGCAAGGGAAATGGTGTGAAAGTTGTGATTTTAATTAATTTTATTACTGTGAAGCTCTTCAGACACTGGACATCCTGCCCGGAAGCTGCACCCCGCTGCCTGCAGCAGCAATCCCAGGGCACGTGTGAGCGTGCACCGTTCTTTCTCGGGCTTTGGAGGAGATCTGCGTTCCTGAACTCATCCTGATTTCACCTGCTGAACGTGCTCATGTTGGTGTGGGAGAATTGGGCATCTTCACTGGCGTGCAAGCATAATTTTAGATGTCCCTCAACCCCTACTGGCCGAGGTGCACTCCCTCCTAACACACTGATTTAGCTTTAAGTGACTTTTCATTAATTCTTCATCTGCCCCTTGCCTGGAGGTGTGCTGTGCGCTCAGGGCTCTCAGGTGTGCTCTCTGGGGGCTGGGTTTTGGGGCCGTGGGGAGGCTGGGGCTGAATCCTGAGGCTTTTGCTGCGTGGAGTAGCCAGCCCCAGGGCTTTGCTGTGGTCCCCGCGTGTTTCGTAGCCGCTGCCATCATCTGGGTTGCAGAAGGGAGGCACCATCCGTGTCCAGCCTTCCAGGCCACGCTTCCCACCTGGGTTGTTCCTGAACTCGTTGGGTTTCCAGAGCAGCTCGCCCTCCGTGCCTGATCCCCCCCTGTACGGCCAGTGGTGATCCACAAAGGTGATGAAACAGCCCTGAACGGCATCGTGTGCATCATGAAAAAGAAATTCTCTCGCTGTGATACGACTTCTCTTGATCAGTCCTCTGGCAGCGGATGGAGAAAGCTCTTTTTCAGGAGCTTGAAGGAGAATACACTCAATTTTAGCCTGTGTTAATCCAGGGAATAAAGCTGTGAATTTTAGGAGCTGAATGCAAATCCTTCTCCTTGGCTGGGCAGGGTCTGAGCCCTGGGGCTCTGGTGGGGCCTCTCCCCTCTGCGCTTCCTGCCCCAAACAAAAAGGAGTAACAAGAGATCTGCTTGGATCTCCTGCCCCTTCCTGCTGCTTATTTCAAATCACCTCGCACAGCTTGTGCCTGGAGCACCTGGTTTAATTCACTGACCCGTCCTGTCCTTTCCCAGATGGATTAAAAGGGCTGGGGCTGGACGGGGCAGGGCTGGCCGTACTATCCTGCTGGTGCCCTGAGCCTACTCCCCTCATCCTGGAGAACAAATGGAAAAAAAATCACCAGGGCAGACAGAAAACCCCCTGCTCTCTGCCTGCTGAAATCTCCCAGGGTCTGCTTTGTGTGTTTGCAGCTGTGAAATTTGCAGGGAATTCATGTAAAGAAGAGGGGAAGGGTTGGCTGCTGCCTTCTCTTGGTGGGTTTTAGTGACGGGGGCGAGCTTTGAGTCCCTTTAGTCACCATGGAGCACAACAGGAACCTTGGCATCCCCAGCTGCCCGCCTGCAATAAAACCAGACCCAAAGAGCTGAAGCACCAGGGCAGTCTGAACGCAGGTTCCTCCCTCTCATCACGTTATTTCATTGTCCCCTTCGCCTTCCTTCAAGCAGAGGAATCTCCTGAGTCTTCAGCAGGTGGTGGGTGGCTCCGCTCGGGCAGAAGGGTGCGGGAAGGCTGGGGTTTAGAAATGCTGTTGCACTGGGCTGGGTAAGTACCCCCTGACTGCTTCGGAGAAGAAAATTCCCGATACACCACAACACGAGCTTGCCAAAAGCTCTAAAGAGCTTGAAAATAAAATGGAAATGCCAAGAGCCCAGCAGGGAACTCCACGCAGAGAAACCTTCCTCCCGGAGAGTTTTATTTTTCTACTGGCACTGATGATCCTGGCGGTGACGATCAGTAAACGCTGTAATGAGTGAGGTGAGCGGAGTCGTGTGTTTGTTTGGCAGGAGGGTTGGGTGGTGAGGAGGTTGGTGTTGATTTTGGGAAGCCATGCTCCTTTTTGCCTGGTGCAGGGCTGGTTTCTCCTGTCCAGGGCTGTCTGCCCCAGGGCTGGCAGGTTCCTTGCTCTCTGCAGCCCCGTGGGGTGGTTCTCGGTTGGGGAAGGTGGCTTTGATGGGGACAACACCTGCATGACGGGGTGTGCATTATTTTATAGCTACACACAGCCTATAAAAATCACCAAAACGAGCTTTTCTAAGAGCACAGCAGCAGTGTGCATTAGGGATTCCCCAAATCACCCCGCTGCTGCCACCAATGCATGCTCCTTCCTCCCCCAACCCCCTTCCCAGTCGCCCAGCTCATAACTGGCCTGAGACAATGATGCGGCGGGGGCTTCACTGGCAGTAGAAGGTGAGGACGTTCTCCTGGTTTCCCCTGGTCAGGACGACGGGGGGCCTCAGGTCCCGCGAGAGGCTCTCGAGCCAGGCCATGTAGAGGGAGCTGGGGCAGCGCCCCTTCCTGCCCACGGGCAGCGTGCTGCGGGACGGGGCCGCCTCAGCGAGGGCACGGCCTCCTCCGGCACTGATTTTCAGCCTTTTTTCCCTTAAAAAAAGCTCCTCTCCCTCCAGGGCCAAACCTCTTGGTGTTGCCCCATCCCACTAGGGTGTCCAGGCCCCGAGGGAGTGCGAGGAAGGGGAGCGGGGGGATCCCAGCACCTACATGGCGATGAGCGCCGCGTCCTGCGAGTGCTGCAGCAAGATCTCGTTCAGCCTCACTTGCCGGAGAGACTGCGGAGCAAACAGCGAGGCTTCAGGAAAATAACCTAATATTTAGGAAATATCCATGCCGGGGGCAGAAAATAACCTAATATTTAGGAAATATCCACACCGGGGGCACCATGGCCCCGCGGCGAGCCACCACGCTGTCCCCAAGCACCCCAGGGAGGACTGGCCACAAGAACTTGGCACTCTGAAAATTTGGGGAGTGGGGTTCCCAGAACCACAGGGTTTGGACTCAGAAGCAGGAAACCCTTCACAGACCTTGGCTCTGTGCTTGCGGAGCTCCTCGTCGGAGATCTTCCAGGGACAGCCGTGCCTCATCTCGCCCACCACGGCCTCGTCCTTGAAGCCATCATTCAGCCTGAAGGGCGCGACCAGGTCATCGAACCTCTTGATGCTGCGAGACGAGGAGGGCAAATGACAAATTTTTAAAAATATATCTGGGGAACTTTTTAGTTTCTTCGTGTTTTTAGCAAAGCTTTTTTCCCTGAGTGCTCCACAGCCAGGATTTACTTAATGCTTGTTATTATATTATCTCTTATTCCTTATATTAATACACAGAAATTTAGATTTTCCCAGCACACTGTGACTGTGAGCCGGGGCTCGGCCCTATCACAGCAGCATCCCCCTGCCCCGCGTGCCCAGCCCCATATCTCTGCAAAGCGTGGGGTCCCCTTGTGCCAAAATCAGGGGGCCTGTGCACAGCACAAGGAGTCTCAGGTATCCAGGGGATGCATTTACTGCTCCGGCCGGGGCTTCTGGTTGATGTCGGGCAGGACGTGGACCTCGTGGAAGCCCAGGCGGAATTTGCTCAGCAGTGACACGATCCTGCCACATAGAAAGGGACAATTTCCAAAAATCGGGGACATGCCCCAGCTGCTGAGCTGGAGCACCCACACGATACCGGTCTGGCACGTACGCCTTCCTCTCCTCGTCCATCCTGTCGATCTGCCCGCCGACAAACACCCGGATCTTGCATTTTCCCCACCGCTTCTTGCGCCCGAGGAGGTAGGGGATGAGCAGCGTCAGCCCTGCGGGACACGGCCGCGTTCACCCCGGGGCGTTTTTAACCTGCTCCCACCCTCTTCTACCGCCTGCTCCCGCAGCATGGGGCAGAGCTCACCTCCGTCGTCGAAGAGCCAGTAAATGTCGATGGTTTTCTTGCCTTGCTGGCTCTGGAAGACGGTGCTCGCCTGCTGCTCGGCTGCCAGCTCCACGGGGTCGGCTGTGAAGACACACACCGCTGCCAACCCCTCCCCACAGCACTGCTCCATTATGGGGGTGAGCAAACCACCTTCTTGTCCCTGGTGAGCTCAAATCCTGTCCCCTGGGTGCAAATCCAGCTCCCCAGAATGAACCCTCAGGCTACAGGACGCTCTGGGCATCCCCAGCTGAGGACTGACCGGTGCCCGAGGCCCTGCCCTGAACTTAATTAATTGGGGAGGGAGGAGAGGAGCATGGGCAGTGGGGTATGACCCCTAGGAACACCCAAATTCAGCGTCCTGCCCCACTTTGGTGCACCAGACCCCATAACTGGGGCGGTCCCCATCAGTGCCATGTCCCCGAGCCCCGTGCAGCTTGCTGTGTGGGACGGTCACCGAGCAGCCCCGGGGACATGCACACCCATCCCCAGCCCGGTGGTGACATCCCACTGCGGCCTTCGCATGGGGACGAGTCCCATGGGACCCATCTCTTGACACTCACTGTGAGCTTGCACCACGCGGGAGACGTTCAGCCCCTCCTTCATCCTCAGCAGGCACACGCCGTACTTGAAATCAAAGGCATCGCTGGAAGGAGAAAGAAGGCAGCTGGCGGTGCTGGCTGTCCCCATCAGACCGTCACCGGGGTGGGGACAGCTCGGCGTGACCCCGCTGCAGGTGGCAGGGGGTCAGCAGCCCCAGGGCACGCACTGCAGGATGCCCACATAATCCTCCACGCTCTGCGGCGTGGCCGCCTGCCAGTCCCTCTTGTAGCCCAGCGCCAGGATGTTGGGCCTCATCTTCCCCAGCCCGGCAGCCTCGGGGGGAAAGGAAGCAATGGCAGTAATTAATTCCTGCACCAGGAATTAATGCCCGCCCCGCACGGCGTGGCGTGTCCCTCTGCGTGGGGACGGGGAGGGCTGAGGGTGGCTCTACCTGCATCAGCATCTGGACGCCGCTTCGCAGGTCCTCTGCCAGCACATCGCTGTAGAAAGCCTTGATCTTCCTCTTGAGGAGCCACCTGCTGTGGCCGTCCGACGACAGCCTGGACTCGGGCATCTGCTGCTTGCGGGGGCCCTGGTGGGGAGCAGGGGAGGGGGCACGGCCACCACGTGCAACTGGTGGCCCCTGCGGTCCCCTGTTATCCCCTGCTGTGCTTTGGTTGCTGAGGAGCACCGGCTCCTCTCTCCCCAAATTGTTGGCAAGACCCAGATTTAAGCACTGCGTGCTTGGGAAGTTGTTATCACACTGGGAAAAATGGCAAATTTTGGTTTCCAGCCCTGACTCTGCTGTTTGCACAGTGGCAAATGCTGGTGCTGGTGACCCTGGATGGAGAGCAGCCTGACCAGGCACCCTCTGGGCCCCAATATTTCCTCCTCAGACAAGAGCAGAGGGTTCTCATCCCCTGTCCTCTGACCAATGTTTTCGTCCTACAGGAGCAACCCTGCCCCGGGCTGGGCAAGGGGAAGCCCTCAGGGCCACCCCAGCTCTTTGTCATTACTGCTTAACGAGCTGGGGAGCTCGCACCCAGGGCACAGCCCGGCCCCACTCACGATCAGCACGTTGCCGCAGATCATCAGGCTGAGGTTCTTGGTGAAGGTGCCCACGAAATCCACCAGCGCCGGGCGAAAGTTGGGGGGCCCGGTCAGGACCAGGCACTGGGGCCTGAGGAGGGGAGAAAGGAGAGGACACGGGGTGGCACCGAGCCTCTCTGAGTGTCCTGGCTACCCCTGTTCCCCCTCCTTCATGGCACCGAACCCAGACCCCCTTGCCTGTAGTTCTTGATGTGCTCGTCCACCTCGCTGAGCCCCACCGAGTAGCTCAGGGCCATGTTGTAGGAGCTGGCTTGCATGGAGGAGCCCCAGTTCACGTCTGCACAGAGGGGAAGGATCAGCAATGGGGACAAACACCCCGGGGGGGACACGGGGCTGTCCCTGGAGCCACCACGCACCTGGCTTCTTGTAGAGGACGTAGCCCAGGAGGAAGACGACGATGCCGAGGGCGATGAGGGCTGCCCACCAGGTCAGCAGGAACATGATGACCACCGAGACGGCGGCACCGAAGAGCGCGGCCCACTTGCTGTAGTACCGAAAGGAGGGTCGCCAGCCTGCACGCAAACACAGCGGCTGCTGCCGGCTGTCCTCACCCCACAGCCGGGATGGAGCCGGGGCCAGGCCAGGGCCCACCTGGGGAGTTGGTGATGGAGGCGTGGAAGCAGCTGAAGTTGATGAGGGCATAGGAGCAGAGGAAAAAGTTGGAGATGATGGGGGCGATGGCGTTGAGCTCGGCTGTTGAGGAGGGCAGGACAGGGCGGTCATCGGTGTGCCAGGGCCGCCGGGTGGGACCGAGCCGGCATGGCCTGGGGTGGGAAGCACCCACCGATGAGGATGAAGCCGACGGCAATAACATAGGTGAGCATGTAGCCACGGATGGGCTCGTTGTTCTTCCCGTAGCCCTTCCCGAAGAAGCCTATGAGAGGGTAGAGCTGGTCCTTGCAGAGGCACTGCAGGGAGAAAGGCGTGAGAGGCACCGGGCCGTCCCCTCCACATCTCTGCTGACAGCGTGGGGACGGGGACAGGGACAGGCCCTCACCTGGAAGACCTTGGGGGCTGAGACGAGGCAGGCCAACGCTGAGGACAGGGTGGCACCAAAGATCCCCGCCGTGATGAGGGGACCGAATCCCGACACCATGCTCATGCTCTGCCCAAGAACCCGGCGGTCAGGATCCCTCGTGCATCATCCTGCACCCCGACCCTAAAGGATTTCCAGCCCCCAGCCCCTTCCCTCAGCGCTGCCCCATTCTACATCAGAAAAAAAGCAGCGAAAGCAGCCAGCAGCAGAGCCTGATTCTGGCTGATCGGAGCCGAGGGGGCCCCGGGCACACCTGGTAGTGGTTGCTGAGCCCGTAGGGGCAGCTGTGCCGCTGGGCACAGTCGGTGAAGTTCCAGCCGAAGCCACAGGCCAGCCCCTCGCAGCCCGGTGAGCCCAGGGGCACGCTGTCGTTCAGGCTGCCCGAGGCGTCCCGGACCAGGCAGGCACCTGCAGGGCACAGTGAAGCTCGTGTCTTGCTCGCCCACCAACCCCAAAAGATGCTGGGGCACCGCTCCTGGCTCTCACCACCCCTCTTCTCCTCCCCATTTCATGCGGATCCCACCTGCCCACGCTCACCTATGGTAGCAGACAGCAGCAGGTAGGATATCGTGGTCCAGAAGATGGCCATCAAGGTACCCTTGGGGATGGCCACGGCAGGATCCTGTCCGAGGGAGGTGCAGAGGGAAGCAAAGCAGCCTTCCAGGCACCCCCAGTGATGGTTTTGGCCCACCCAAATTTCTTGCCCATCCAGTTTCCCGTCCTGAGATCTGCCAACTCACATGGGGACAGTGAAAACCTACCTTCAGATCACCCGAAATGTTGGCCCCAGCCAAGATGCCGGTTGCCGACGGAAAGAAAATGGAAAACAAGCTGAAGAAGGAGCCCTCGGGTCCACGCCAGCTGGGCACCAAGTTCTGGACAAAGATGTCGGCTGGGGAGGAAGCAGAGCAGAAGCATCTCCACCCAGCTCTGCACGGCTGGCTGCTCCCAAACCTTTCTCGCAGCACTGCATGGAGCCCAGGTCCACGGTGGACCCACCTCTGTAGCCAAAGAAGCCCTTGGCTTGCTTCTCCGCGGTGGCCGGGATCACCGTCCCCACCAGGTAGTTGGCGAAGGAGACCAGGATGACCAAGAAGAAGAGGACCTGGGCCTGGGGGAGCAGAAAGGGGCAGCCGGCTCCCCTGGGCTGGAGGCCAGGCTGGCCGAGGGGGCGAGCACTACCTTTGCCTCCCACTCCATGCCGGCCAGCGAGATGCCCAGCAGCAGGGTGACGGTCACCACGCCGATGATGCGGATGTCGTTGGTGGGGTCCACCATGAGGGTGTCATGCTCCTGGGGAGGGGGCACCATCAGCAGTTGGGAATCAAACCTTCCCGTGGCAAACCACCATCAGTTTTAGCAGCTAAGGGTTCATTACCAGCGTTAACCCATGCATCGGTTGATAACTCAGGGTGCTGGGAGGTGCGGAGCTGTGTTCTTACCTGCAGCAGGTCCCGGACGGTTTCTGCAAAGCCCACCGTGTGCATGGCCACAGCCACCGCGTTGGCGAAGGCAAAAATGAGCCCAATGGAGCCGCCCAGCTCCGGCCCGAGGCTTCTTGAGATGAGGAAGTAGGTGCCCCCTGTGGTGCAGAAAACCCACTGGCAGGGCTGCCTTCCCCTGCTCCTCCCCCAAAAAAACCACGGAGGTAACAGGAACCAGCCATTAAGGGGCATTTGCTGCTGGAAAGGCCACCCAAAATTCCTTTCTGCTCAGTGTTTCCCTGCGAGATGGTGGCCACCAGCAGGATGCTGTGGGCTGCCACACTCAGCGTGGTGGCTTGGGAGGAGCTGGGAGAAGTTTTTAGGGCGGTTGCATCAGCAGAGGCTGTGAGGAACCTGCTCCCTCAGCAGGTTTGGGGTGTTCGGCGGGGTTGTGGGGCTGGGGACGCGGTACCTGACTTCACTTTGCCGTTGGTGGATATGGCGGAGATGGACAGGCCGGTGATGGTGGTCACCGTCACCGACATCAGGATGATGAGCCACGTCAGGGCTGTGCGGGAGAGGACCGATGGCACCCACCGGCTGGGTGCCGCCAGCAGGCCCATCCCCACCTGCACCCAAGTGTTTTGGGCTACGGGGAGCCTGGTGCCATTGTCCCCCCACCCCGCCAGGGCACCCACCGATTCCCGCCTGGGCCGTGATCCAGGGCAGGCGCAGGTAGAGGATCACTCCCCAGATGTTCAGCATGCAGCGGATCTGGAGGGGACAGAGATGGGGACATCGTCCGTGAGCACAGGTGGCACCTGGGGACAGCCAGGGACACCCTGGCTCTGCTGGTCTTCAGATTAACACCATGGGGGGGCAGGAGAAAAATCTGGAGCATGGACAGTCACAAAAAAAAATGATATATCAGGAAAAAAACCATGATGGGCAGAGGAGGACCCCGCACTCACCATCACGCCCTTCACCCATCCGAAGCGGACGGGCTCCGGTGTGGGGGCCCTGCCCGGCCCCTCCTCGGCATCGGGGAGGCCGTCACTGCGCTGGGGCTCAGGCACTGGCACGCAGAGGTGGCCCTGGTCGGGCTGCGGGGACGAGGGGACCGAGGTCACCGTGGAGCTGACCCAGGAGCATCACCCAGCACCCAGGCAGAGCACAGCCGGGAGACATCGGGACCGGCCTTACCTCGAGGATGGAGCGCAGGTCGGCCAGCGAGGGCCTCCCCCTCTTGGCCTCACCCACGCCCTTGCTGTTGGCGTAGTGCTCGTAGGCGGGCACCACGTCCACCGTGTTGTAGCCGAAGGTCCTGGTGCAGAGGGTGCTGCCCGAGAGCTGCGTGCCCTCGCAGCCTGCCGTGGCCTCGCAGGGAGGCCGCCCGGCCTCCTCCACGCCCAGCAGGGTGCTGATGGTGAAGCGGCCGCTGCAGTGGGACAGGGGCTCCGGGCAGGGCAGCTCGGACATTTTTGGCTGCTGAGGTCCTGCTCATGGTGCCGGGGTCGGGCTCAGGGGATTTATACCCGGCCAAACCAGGGCGAGCCACCTGGCACCCCCCCAGCGCCACGGGGGACGCGATCGGCTCGAACCACCCCGAGCTGGCCAGGGGGAAAAAAATAGCCGGGGGAGGTATCAAAAATGCCATAATCAGCATCACTGGCTTCCAGTGCCTGATCGGGGCCATGATAACGGATTGGAGATTAAGTCCCAAGGACAGAGCGGCAGAGAAGCACGGTGCTGAGCTTGCCTCCGGCCCCAACACAGGAACATTCAGTTCCCACCTGGATTTATTATGGAAAACAGCAGCAAGTCCCATGCACATTGCCCCTGCCCTAGGGTACTGCCCCAGACCCAGCAGACCCCATAAATCATCTCAGCTGCTGCTGGCGGTGCTGAGCTGTGCTGGATGTGTGAAACCAGGGGAAATGGGGGAGGAAGAAACCACAGGATGAGGGAGGTGTCCCAGGGCTGGGGGGCAAAGATGCTCACAGCCCCATAACCCCACCAGAAACCCCTCTGGATCCCAGGATGGGGGAACTGCTGAATGCCCATGATCCAAATCTCCCCCAAAACGACATCCCTCGTTTAACCCTTCCCCCCTTGACAAAACACACGCAGATGCTCACTTTGCAGCAGCCAGAGGCTGGGAGAGGGATGGGCGCCTTTTATATGGAGCTGGGCGTCACACGTGCACCAAAAGCCATTACAGATAAGATCGCTGAGGACAGCGAACAAGGCAGGCAATAAAATTTGAGGGCAACGCTGCAGCCCATTGGAATTTCACCCCACTTACTTTGTGAGTTAATGGAAAATTCGGGTTGCCTGGCCCGCTGCCTCAGGCTGCCTTTCGCACTCACACACAAATTTTAACCTGGTTTTTGAGGACTTGCTCTTGCATTGCTTGTGCGTGGGCAGACACCACCCTCGATCACACATGGCCGGTGTAGAGCTGCTTCCCTGGGGAGCCGAGGACAGGCAGCGCCTGTATTTTGCACAGTGGTGCGAAATACAACACAGCACTCCTGGTGCCACTGCTGTCCCCAGTGGAGGTGGCATGAGCCCTGCACACCCAGCCTTCCTGGGGGCCTGGATCTCCAGGGGGAACCCGGATCTCCTGAGGAGGAAGCCCAGCAGCCCACTCACCTGCACGTACATGGGGATGGAGATGGAAGCCACCAGGACCCAGCCGCATTCCCCGTGGAACAGCCGGGTGTTTGCATCCTGCCCACGTAATGCCCAAACTCTGCCCCTGCTCCCAGCCCAAATCGTGCCAGGAGGTGAGCAGCTCCCTGCAGGGAGAGCATCCTGCCTCGCAGGGCTCAGGAGACACCAGGGAGAACTGCCCAGACTCGGTACATTTCCAATCTCTGCTTATGTGAAGAGCAATGAGATGCAACGAGGAGAAAGCTTCAGGCTTTCAGCAGCTAAGGCAATACCTCCTGCAAGGACATCAGCCTCCGCCCGCAACAGAAACAGCAGCAGACTCGTGCCTAGAAGCAACATCTTTATTTCAGACCATCATTATTTCACCTGAAAACATTAACTGGCCCCAAACCGGGCAAATCGCAGGGAACCTCTTAAACAAAAGGAGGTGAAGCACAGCAGAAAGATGCTCCAGGAGAGGCACAAGGACTCCGGATGACAGGCGAAGAGCGAAGCAAGTGGTATGATGCAACCCTGGTGTAGTGAAATAGCCGGATAGTAGGATGCGCTTGTCGTCGGCCTGATTCACAACACCAGCTGCAGCAACAATACCGGGGCCGTCCCGCGCCGGCGGCAGCTCCTGGGGACCACGAGCAGAACGAGGAGAGCGTTTGGGCCGAGCTGCTGGTCCACTCTGGCTATTAAACACCTCAAATAAACCTTCATCTAGTTAGGCAGGGAACGGTTCGATGCTCAATATGTGGCTTCTTTTAAAGGTTGGCAAGGCACTGGATTCCTCCAGGTCTTTATTTAAGTTGCAATTGTCCCGTTTCTATCTCTAAGAGGGAACCTACCACCTGGATGATGCGGGCCACGCAATTAGAGCCGGGATTTAGCCCTGACTGCACCGAGCACGGATTTAGCACCAACCACACCGCACAGAGCAGGGCTGATCTCCTCCACGCAGCAGGGAAGGAAGCCTGGAAGGAGAAAAAAGGTGGTTATTCAGGCAGCTGCTGGCAACCTCACCTGGTGGGCCAAAGGGATCGCTTCCCGTCCTCCAGACAGCAAATACCTGACCGGGACTAGACGAGCCAAGCACACACAGCGATAACACTGCAGGTGCCACTGTGAAAATACTGAGAAGAGAGAGCATTACTGGGGGAAAACACCAAAAAAATGAGCTGAGAAGAGGACAGGACCCACCGGTATCTGCCAGCTCCATGGCAGTTTGTAGGCAGGGACCTTCGAGGAACATTTCAGCAGATTTTCTGCTTGTTGGCACGTGGCAGCTAGCTGTCTTTATTAGCTCAATTTACTTTTTACCAGCAGCCCACAATTAAGCTCTTGGCAGAGATTTAACTCCCCTCCTACTGGACAGGTAACATAAGCCAGACATTTACAATGAGCATTTCCAAATTTCCCTGCAATTCCCCTGTAATCCCAGAACACATCAGCCAAGACCTCTCTTGACAAAGGGCTTCAAGCTTTAAAAACTTCAAAGCTTTAAGCTCTGTTAGGCTGGTATCATGGCACTTATGGGAGTTTCACTACAGATGAGCCACGAGAACCCTGGACAATGGATCTGATGCCCTGCACGTCACTGCTGCATCTGTGCAGGGGCAGCACGCCCAGAGACACACAGCTTTCACCCTTTCAGCCCTCTCAAGCAACACCAGCGTGGGCTGCTTTAGATCTTAACCAGTGAGCCATCCCCCAGGCTGCATTTCATTTTCCACCTGCAGAGTCTGTATTGCAGAGGATTAATCCTGCAGCAGGAAAGGGCACAGGGAAATTATCCTAAATTTAATCTGCAGCATGAATCTGTGCTTTTTTTTTTTTTTTTTTTTTTTGTACAAAGGAGCAGAGCTCCGCTGACTTCAGACATTTTGTCAGTTTATAGCAAGAATAAATTCAGCTCTCAGATGAGAACCCGTTTCTGCCACGAACTCTGCCAGGCAAATCACACCCGCTGACTCGCTCAGATGTTCACTTTGGCCTTTGTGGGTTTGTCCAAAGAGCCCCAAGCCCTCTATACGCACAAGGAGCATTCCCAATATCTCAATTATTTACACAAGGGAAGCAAAACCACGTCCTCATTGTGATACCTGGCGCAATGGCTAGAAATCAGGAATTGTGTGACGGACAAGCAGCAGCTCCACAACCTTTATGCAGGCTCCTACGGAGAATCTGTAATTATTGGTTTTAAGAGGGCCACGGTAAAGCTCACACCAAGGCACTCTCTTGCCCTCCTAGTCAGCAGCCGGCTCTGTGGGACACGGATGACACTAGTTTGGGAAGGGAAATGAGAAAATGCTGCTCCAAGTAATTGCACATGGAAAATCAGGGTCACTCTTGATAGCCTTACATTACATATGCACAAATTCCTCCCTGTTACAAAGGGAGTGGTCAGTGACAATACCTTCAAGCAGGCTGCTCCAAACAACGTATGAATTTAATGACATCCCAAAAAACCCCTGCAGCAGACGAAGTTGAATAAATGAAGCCGAGGCATGAAGGTACAGCGGGTTACGAACTCCACTCCCGCAGCAAACATCTGGGTCAGAAACCTGAGGGAGCACGGCCAGGTTGTTCTTTCCAGAGGAGCATGAACACAGACGCTGGAAGGCGTGGGGTGGAGAGCAAGCAGTGACATCTGGAAACCACGGGGGTGCCTTGTTCAGCATCTACCTCAGTGCAGCAGAGCCCGTGAAGCCGTGCAGGGGAGCCAGGCTTGCTGGATCCAGGCTGGAGCCCACTGCTCCTGGGACCATGGGAGGACTGCTGGGCTGTGATATCCGCCACCTGCACACACCTAGGAAGAAATCACAGGGAGTCAGAAGGAAGGAAATGAACCCCAACTATCCACGGCACCTTCTGGTACACCTGCAGCCTCTCACATCTTGCCTCAGATGGTGCTGGGCCTTACCTCCACAGGGCTGCTCGCAGGGCTTGGGATCCCTGCAGGGGATTTGCTTCTGCCAGCAGGTCGCAGAAGGCCCTTCCGAGCTTTTGGGACAACGCATGAAACAATTCAGCTTCTGCTCAGCTTACCAGGGACCAGCACAAGAGCTCAGCTGAGCAGGATGGCAGGAGAAAAACAAGGTCCCACAAACAGCAGTGGGGAGAGCGGTGCCTGCGTGAAGGGAGGAAGAGGAGAGGGCATTTTGAGGCAGGGCAGCCTCCCTGCTTCCACCACAGGCTCTGGCAGCGCCGTCCCTCTGGCTGGGGTCACAGGCTGCCCGAGGACAGACATGGGCCCGCCGGTCACTGCAGCGAGGTGCTCCAGTGCTGGGAGTAACCCAGGGACAGGGGCTGAGTGCCAGCAAGGAAAACTAGGAGCTGGCTTTATCCTGCAGGGCTGCATGTGGGGCAGCCAAGGCCAAGCAGGTTTCTCTGTGAGTTTCAGGAGATGCCTGAAGGTACCTACCTTCTGGGGACTTGTTCTCCAGATCAGATGAATTTTGGAGCTGAGGTACACTGAGATGCCTTCACACACAAATGCCAGCAAAGTAAATCACCAGCAAAGCCCCCCACACTCACCTGCTGACACTGCTGGGCCCACCAGGACCTCCCAGTAACTCACCAAATCCCCCTCACTCGCAGGGTGATGGTCCAGGCCTCTCGTTTTCCCTTCCAGCAGGAGAAAGGACACGCTCCTGAACCTGTCTGACTGACAGGGCTCCCCACGTCACCATCCTTCAGCCAAAAGAGCCTCGAGCATGCCACAGGACCTCTCAGTGCCACCGGCAATCCCTAGCTATGCTGCTGGTGTCCCCAATGGCCAGCTTGCTCATGCCATGAGACATGGTTTAGGGTGGTTTGGCAAGCCATTCCTGGTGAAAAGGTTGACTAGATTGACACTGCAACTTTTTTTGGTAGAGAAATGAGGAAGTCAGTCAAATATCCTTCAGTGCAGGTTACACTTACTGCAAGAAATGGACATTAATTCTCCCCAACAATAATTCAACATGCAAAGGCTGAAATCAGCTCCCACATTCTGTTGCCTATCCAGGAGCGTACATGTTCTCATATCCCAACAATTCAAATGCAGCGAGGGTAAAACAGCAGCAGAGCCGAGGGGTAGGTGTGTCGGGAGCAGTAAGAGCTGTAATTACCATTCCTCCCACTTCATTTCAAAGCTATAGTCAAGGCAGCTACATTCAAGCTGCAGGAAAAAAAAATCTTGTAATGTAACAGGGCTTTCACACTGATTTAATTGTAGCTCAAAACATTTAAACTATGCCAAGGAGCATTATTTAATGCCCCTCACTTGAATGGGACACAGGTTTCCCACGGAACCAAGAGCAGTACCTGTCCCTGCCCACAGCACCCACACAGACTCCTCGGGCAGCTTCCTTGCTTCCCCTGGGGATCTCAACTTGGGATCATTTTGAACTCGACTGTTAAAAACCCACATGTCAAGTACAAATTGTCTCCTATCCAGATATACCTGTCCCCAATCTCAGCTCCTCCTGCAAAAACTTCAGCAGAGCTGCAGGATTTGCAAAGCCGTGTAAACCTGAGGCACTCAACAATTTAAAGATAAAGGAGGCTGCAGCACATGGAACTCACCTGCAGCACCAACACTCCTCCCCACAAGACAACGTTACGGACAGACGGCAGCACGCCACGTGTGGTATATCAAACTTGCAACATTTAACATGCATCCGAAAAAAAAGAACTCCAAAAATTTCCCATCTGTACGTTGAGCATTAAATCAAAGTTCTTACTCTGAACTTCCTCTTTCACTACAAAATTGTTCGTTTACCTCCCTGCTGCAGGACTGACTTCTCTCTGCACGGCCCGCTTACTCACCGAGAATGATTTTCTAAATATAAACCAATTTAAAACAAAATTAATAAAAACAAAAACACACACAAAAAAACCAAAATCAGTGAAAATGAAAATGTCAAAAACAAATAGAAATCAAAGAAATTTATTGCCATCAACAAAAATACAGGATACAAAACGGCACTGGTCCCACCCCTGAACGCACTAACGACAGGCACAGGTTGCTGCAACCCTACGAGAAGCTGCTCTGCTAGTTCATAAGGACCTCCATTTGCACCAATCTTGCATTCGTGTCTCCAGACGTTCTGTAAGGGATCATTCCAGCAAACGTTATCAGAGCACGAGCTTGAGATCGAAGTTGCTAGAATAGAAAAACAAAGCACAGTTACTGGAGTATCCAAAAAAACCTACACCACCACGAAATCTGGGTTAGACACAAGTTAAGCACTTGCCTTTTCAAACAAGCAAGTATTATGTTTACACTCAGAACTGCTCTCTGGGTGACATAACTCCACATTGGGATGGAAATATGATTTGTTTCCTTTTCCAACCATTATAAGCACGGTGAGTCGCTCACTCGCTTAAAAATGCCCATTTATTTAAGATTACCCAAGAAAAAAATGTTTTCAACAATGTGGAGCATCACTGTATTGCAATCATCTTCAATCTCTGCATGGAACAGTCTGTCCCTGGGCAACACGAGTCTTTCCCACTTGGCAAAATAAAAATAAAAAAAGGACCCTGCTGAAATGCTGCATTACCACCCTCAAAGCACAAGCACTAGAACCAAACTGGCAGTGCGACGCGCACCCTGAGGTCTTTGGCCTCACCTACAACACCCTGACAGCTCTTCAATCCGTAACATGCCGAGTACCTGTGGAGGTTTGGCTAAAGTAACCAAAACCTCTTCTTGTGCACCCAGGAGGCTATGTCACAGCTGGAAGTTAGGATTTTTTTCCCCCATTTCTTTCCCCCGTTAATAGATTACAGGGAAAAATCAATCCAACAGCTGGCGGGCACCAGGAAGATACAGAAACTCTGAATTTTTATGGCAGACTGCGTAGATTGTTTTGTTTGCTTGTAGTGTTTTCCTTCTTAAATATTAGGCAGCTCTGAATTACTCTGCTGGAAGATCCTACGGTTCAAATCCTCCCTCAGTCTGCTGACTGCAGGGAAAGCTGAAGCGATGTTGGTCATTGTGGGCACACGGGCGGTGACCCTGACAGCAGGGACTGACAAACCAGGGAGTGACTGAAGCCCATTACGTGGCTGGGAACAGTAACAAACACCAGCTCTGATCGCCATCTGGGCAATTCTACTCCTTCTTCAGTGTGCTGATAAACCAGGCGGTTACCCAGTGGATGAGCTTTGTAAGCTGGTAAGAGGAAGAGCTGGGGTGCTCAGCTGATAGCATTGTTTCAAGACGCTGCATGGGGTAGGGAAGTAAGTTGTATTTGGCACCGAGATCACAGCCATTTCACTGTCACTGCCACTATGCTGTCTGAAAGAGAGCTACGATGTCTGCAGAGCCCCAGGGCCTGGCAGAAATACAGGGCAGAGCTCCCACCTCGGGCTGTATTCCTGTGTGGCCAAGGACGAATACCTGGAGCTGCAAAGATCAGGGCAACATAGCACTCCTCCCTTCACGTGCTGCAGCTCAGGAGTGGCAGAAGGCAGTGCAGCACAGCAGGGGACTCCTGAACAAGAAGCAGGATGGAGCCTGACCCCATTGCTCCAAGCTTCCAGTGTGGTTTCCAGAGCTGCTACCACCCACCCAATTAACACCAATGTACTGCCTGCTTAACAAGGTGCCTTAAAAATCAGTTTCAGTGATGGTCAATCTCTCTTTTACTGCTTCCAAATGGCTACACAGAGTTGTGTGCATCACTTGTAACCTGCTGTGTTCATGGGGACATCAAAATAGGTGGTGGGTGAATAATGCACATCGAGTTGTCTGGTTCTTATTTAAATACAAAATAAAAAAAAAAAAAAAAAAGAGGAAAAACCTCTCACTGCGACTAAAAAGGCTCAGGAGCAGCGTGAATTACCATTCCCTTTATCTTTTTGGTAGCAAAAAGTCAAAACAAGAGGAGGGGTTGCAAGCAGCAGTCCTTTGGGAAGCAAGAACAGGGGCGTGCAGAGGTTAAGAGCGGCCCGGAGGTCCACATGTTCTGGTGGCTGTAATTACTTAATGAACGTGGAAGTCACTTGTGATTTAAAATAAGACCACAAACAAACCTGAATTCCATTCCGTTCATGACCTAATTTTGCCACCCAGATAATGTCCCTGGGCTGCTGCAGGGGGTTGGTCACCCCGGACCAGGCCGGGGAGCTCAGGCACTGCTGTCACACGCTGGTGGCATCTGGGTCACGGCTGGCAGCGACAGCTTCCAGAGCCACAATCTTTGCCTGAAATCTGACAAAGTGGATCAGGCCAAGTGGGACAGGACTTTGCTCCCTCCTTCCCTAAGCCAATTAATGTGTGAATGTGTCAATATATATGTGTGTAAATATATATATATCTAAAAGTCACAAAACAGAGCTTAGGTAATTTCTTTGTGAAATAAAGATTCTTCTAAACCCAGCTCTGACTCCAAACTTGCTGATTTTTGAATACAGCACATTTTGACTTTGAAATGGAATAGGAGATGTTTTAGCAGAGAGCTTTACTGGGTCACAGGGCTCTAGAGGTACTTCTCCCTCTCCATCCTGCCCCTGCTGCTGGGTCCACACGGTTCCTGCAAAACTCCCTCTGCTCCCTGCCTGTCACAGCAGGGTCCCACCAGGGCAGTCAGCAGAGCAGTGCTGGGCATCAGAGGGCAAATTTAAGAGCTGTATGTTCCTGCTCGGGGGGACTCTGCTCCCTGCTACGTGAAACAAGCCTCAGACTTGGAACAGCTACTGCCTCGTGTTTTCAAATTCCTCTGATGAATCTCTCTGCTCGGTTTGAATCTCTTTGCTCAGATGGATGTAGAGAAAACCTAGGGATTTCAAAGACCTGCTTGAGGAAAGGTGCTTTTCTTGCTTGCACTGTCTACTGGGCAATGCACTGAGACTGTTAAAGCTTCTGGAAGACCACACGGTGTTAGTGACTTCCCCCAAATTTCCTTCCTTGCAGAGAAAGGAAAAGCTGCCTTTCCCCCAGGGAAGTTCAAAAGGAACTTGCCGAGCACAGCCTGCAGAAGCTTGCATCTGCCACCTCTGCTCAGCTGAATGGGGAGGGTTTTGCTGAAGGAACACCTCCCCACGTTCGAAATGCCCTCGTTGCTTCCCTCCTCTACATCCCCCAGCTGTTTCCCAGGCAGGGAAACTGGCACGATCTAGCTTCCCACTCCCACATTGTCAGAGGAGATTCTGCAGGGTAAGACGACAGGGGAGCATGTCTTAAAGCTATCCTTAGCCTACCTTCCATGTGTCCAAACCTGATATTTTTCTACGCATGCAAATCAGGCAGCTGGGAGCTTCAAGCCTATAGATTTTTTTTCCAGCTAATCCTACACCAGAAGATTCATGCTCCCTTCTGCCATTATAATCACTCAACTATTTCTCTTATCACATCCCCGCGTACAGAGGCAGCAGGCATTTGTTCCCTCTGATGGTTTAAGCACTGCTTTTATTGAGCTCTGCAGCCAGAGATCCACGAGTTAGACCCTGTGTCCTCTACCACCAGCGATGCCCTACTGCTACGAGACCCCACCGCAAGGCCAGCAACTGGATTAACAAAACTTCATGCCTGAAGAAGAAAACTTTTGAGGGTGTTGAGCTTGATAAATCAGCTGTCATGCTACTCACACTGAGATGACACCTGACAGGGTTACACCCAAACAGAGATGGTAGATGTTGCTACGTAAGGCACAACGCTGCAGTCACAAAACTGAAAGAAAAGGCTCACTCGAAAAGCAAGGGGCTCAGGCTGTTTGCTCAGTGCCACACCCTTGTGAACCCACAGAGAAGATAACAGACTGTGTTATCCTGGACTCACAACAGAATTTAAGGTGGGGAGAGTCTAAGCAGCGTGCATCCTTCTCTGATTTTGCCAGTCTAGAGTCCAAGTGCAGTTGCAAGGCCAGATCCTGTAACTCACACATGGGCTGTACCCCAAAGACAAAAGCTGCATCGTTAACTCCAACCTTTCATCTTCTAATGCAATTTAAAAATGCTACCAAGACTTTCACCAATATTGAAATTTACAGATCAAAGGCACTTTTGCAGATGTCTGAAGCCTGGAAAAAAGCTGGCTGAGGCCCAAGTTGTTTTTCAATCTCAAATAGGAGCTGATACGTATTTCCTGATCCGTAGGACAGAATGAGTGCTTTGGCCTTGATTTTTAAGTGCCTACGACAGCTTTAATTTAGTAAGAGCTATGAGACCAAAATCCACGGCAGCTAAGCTGAGCACATTTTTGCTTTATGGAGTATTTACAGGTGAGTGCCCACACACCAGCCTGTGTCCTTTAAGTGGTGTTATTAAGAGATCCCTTTTTTGTGGCTGAAGACGCAGCCTTCCATCCGTGGATGCAGGAAATGCTTCAGCAGCAAGTCTAGCAGTTAAGTCCAACCCAACCTTGCCAGCCGTTTAAACCAGACAGCCAGAGCAAGCACCTCAGCACCTGAAAGCTGCCCACACTGCTGCAAAGACAGCAGAACAACACCGGCAAACCACTACAGCCATCCACCAAGTGAATATATCTGATGGTCTTGGTGTGTTGCTCATGGAAATTTGAAATGTCTTTGCAAATGTCTGTCTGTGCCATTATGGAAGCAAGCCAGGGAGAGGAGTGCAGTGCCTTTCCCCAGGGCACCAACTCAAATGACAGAGGTGGAAATCTGGTTCTTGAAAATCAGCTCAAGTTTAAAGGCAACATCAGCTATCCTAGAGACACTGCACTGTTCACATCTGTCAACTACAGAAGATCCTACCAAGAAGCAAACGGAATGCTTATTTCTTCTTGCCAGGATATATATTGTTACATATTGTTAGTTAGCTCTGTGCCATTTAGAGCAATACCCTTTCTTTACACAAAGGTGAAGTTACAAGAGACTGGCCTCAGGACAAGTAACTGAAAAGGCTAGTTGCTTGAAACCAAAGACTGATAGAGATGCTCAGTTGAAGCCCAATCCCTTGAAAGTCAGGGGAAAAAACTAGGAAAACTTGTCAGACAGTGAGGATTATAATCTTACCGAATCTCTGTCTTCCATTACGCGCTGGGGTCTGGCAGGAGTGGCAGGGCTTGTGCCTTTCATCCGCTTATACTGGGTGAACAAAATATTCATGGTTGCAAGCAGGACCTCGGATAAATTGTGCCTGATCTACACAAAGGAGAGAAAAAGAGAAGATTCATTGTAATGAAGAGCAGGTTGACAGAATCATTAGCGCTGCTCAATGACATCAGGAAACCAAGCAATGAGAGTTGTGGTTGATAATTCCTTATGTAACAGTCACACATTTAATGGTTACCCCTACCAGGACTGCATGACCTGGCAAAAAATGTTATCCATAGACTTGGGACAGGCATGCAGAACAGCTGCATCTTCATGTTGGGCAGCGACAGTCCAGATATAACACAAAGCACTTGAATACACACACAAGAACACCCAAACAAAAACCTGATGCCATCAGCCGTACCAAGAGGATAATTTCCCAAGTTTTCCAAGAGCATATTGCACATTCAATTTACAGCCTAGGATTGCACAGCATCCCAGAAAACAAGTCCTGCTCACAATCACTGGTGCATGATTCATTGCTACACATAAGCAAACCAACAGAACCAAGAGCAAATCTTTACTTTTGTACAGTTGTTCTGTCTTGGGCTGCTGTTCATTTGCCTGACACTCCTCCATTCATTTCCCAGGTGACACTAACTGGTAGAGTAGCTTCTTTCAATTTACTGCGATGCAGAATAAATCAGGTTTGGAGAGCAGAGGCAATTATTAGTATTAGAATCCAGGTGTTGTTCCGCAGAGGTGAATCTAACTAAGCAAGTTCAAAACTATTCAGATCTACAGACTCCTTCTGCAAAGTGGAGAAAAAAATTCTGAGCATGGTTTGTAGTGCTCCAAAGAGCAGCGTTACAGAGAAAGAGCAGCAATCCAAGAGTCTACTTGCATGAATGCAAAATAATTCCGTCCTATTTCCCTTTAAAGAATAAGAATGATGAGATTAAACGGTTTTAACATCCTTTTAGCATGGAAAAGTATTTTGGAAGCTAAAAACAAGAAACACTACTTACTTCATCACTGAAATTCCGGAAGGCTGCAACTCTCTCCTCCACGCAATCTTGGCTAAGAGGTACAAGCTTTAGGCGTTCGATAATCTTCAAAAAGAAAAGCACAAATCAGGGTAGACAATCAATGCTCTATATATTCTAAACTAGTAAAGTATGTTTTTGAAGTGCTAATGAAATGCTCCCAACTCCATTCAAGAGAAATCAGTTCACTGTTATTTACTGGTTTATGCCCTGACTTTGCTGAGGAGAAATATTTTGTTCAAGGACTAGAAAATATTTCCAGAAAGATCTTCCCGATTATCAAGCACCAGGAAAGAAACACATTTTTAAATTCCTATAGCATTGCAGCACCTTCTAACTCATTAAATGTAATTTTTTATTTTAAGTGATGTTATGAGACATCCTGGGTTTTCAAGGGCATTAGTAAGGCTGCACTTCAAACAGAACTCTTGAAACTTACATCAAAGGCCCTGTCAATGTGACCGGCATGATATTCATCAAAAAACATGATTAAGTCTAGCAGAAGGTAGAACGTGGAGTCAATGGACTTCTTTGCACTTATCCCCTGAGCTTTGTACCTGAAAGAAAATGTTTTACAATTTTATTGTGCAAAATGGCAACCACTTATAAGCATGCACTTGCAATTCTTTGAAGCAGAGACATCAAGCACAAGGACGGAAGGCATCTAACAAAGGACAACTTCAGTTTTTCTTAACCGAGAGGCAGAATTTTCACAGGTTTTGGCTTTTCTTAAAAATCCTTTTAGTCGCTTTTAATTTTCCATCAAATCCAGCATTTGTCTCCTTTTCAGTGTTTACACTTTCCATATTCACAGAGAGAACACTGACAGAAACTCAGGAGCTGCAAGGCAAGTGCTGAACAAAGCTGTTTAACACGCTGGTTTACAGCAGACAATTCAGCAGCACAACTGCCTGCTTCAGGCAAAAAGCTAAGAAATGGATTAGATGCTTCTGCATGATCTCTCTCTAGTTACACTTGCCAGAAGATGACTTGGAGAGCTGTCTGATTGCGCTTCTAACAGCACAAGCAGGTCAGAAAGGAGCTCCTTCCTCAAAGTAATAGTAAGAGTGGTCAAATGCATGGCACACACCAGCCTCGGGGCTGCTGCAGGAGGAAGGGAGATGCCCCTCAGCCTTTTCTGTTGGGTATTTTCCCTGCTCCTTCAAAACGCCACAAGAATGGGCAGAGAGCTCAGCGCCCAGAGGTGCTGACTGCAGCACAGCACATGCAGAAAGGCCCCAGTTACCCCGATGAGCTAATCAGGACTGTTCTGGCTTTGGAATCCATAAGGTTTGCTGCTGTCAAGTGGCATTACTGAGCAGTAATATTTGGTGCTCTCACGCAGATCCAACAAGTACCAAAACAAAGCCCATTGCAGCCTCTGCTGAAGCTTAAACTGAAACCACAGGTTTCATTCTCTTTAGTGTCTGCTGGAGAATGAGGCTCTTGCTAAGTCAATACGGCACCAATTTTCGCTCTGTTGCCAGCCTAGCTAAAAGAAAGAAAGGCTGACTGAAGGAGTGGACTGGCAAATGTCACTTTCAAAAGAAGAAAGGCAAAGGCCCCTGACTGAAATCAATACATTCTTCTATTTGTCTTTGCAACTTCGAAGTGCCTGCAAGCTTGCTTGGTTTATTTTTATTCACGAGAACACGTCAGGAAAAAGCAGCAAGACATTTCTCACAGGCACCTAGATCTTGCCCTAGTAAAATATGGGAATTGTCCGTGGCAATCACTGTGACAAGATGCATCAAAAGATGATTAAAAAAGTCCCAAAGCTATTTTGCAATTAGTACCTTTCAGAAGCAGAGAAGCAGCTTATTCCTAACTTCTAGCTGCTAATGAATCTTGAGCACTGATGTCTCTTAAGCACGTAGCCTCATTAACACACTGACACTGCAGATGATATTCCTTTTGGTCACTTCCACATCTTGTTCTTTTTTAAGCACTGCACTTTTCTAAGTAACAGGTTGTGGAAATGAAGTCTGTTTATGATAATCACATACATGCTCAACTTAAATGTCCCCTTTTTATCTCGCAAGCAGTTCATTAAAGCAGCAGCAAAACAAAGTTTTCCAACAGCCCAACTCCCTTCTCTGCTGTTACAACTCAGAATTACTGGGTTTGTAGAACTCTCCTGTTTCCAACTATGGAATTGCGTGCAATGAATCTGCAGCTTTTGTTTATGATACTTTGTTTTAAAAATCACCTAAAACACCTAATTCCTTTTATTTAGTGCTCCTTAATAGGCTCTATCTGCCAGGTAGCAATCTTGTAAATCCCTTTTCCTTATTCACCTACAGATAAAGCTTCTTGACACGTTAACCTGGCCTGCCTCTGAAGATTACCTTCCTGGTTTCAGTACTGCAAGCCATTGCAAGCAGGACAGGGTAAATTGTCATTTTCTTGTCTTCATGAATACCTTGCTGCAAATAAGAGCCTAAGGCTGACTTGAGTCCAGTCCTGACCCCTTGTCTTACCTCTCTGCAACTGAATGGGCCATGTTCTTCAACCGCTCTTTGTTCGACTGGGGAGTGCTGATCTGGGGAACGACGGGGCTGAGGAGCTTGTTCATCAGTTCCAAAACTTTGTCAGGGTTCTGTTGAGGTTAAGGTTGCACACAAGTAAAAGGAACATGACAGGATGTTAAAGTCACTGAAAAAGCAGAAAGGTTATTCCAGTGGTGCCCTGGGCATCCTCAGAGATGTCTCCCTCCCACAAAGAGTCAACATCACTTTAGCTGTAAGCAATGTAATGCTGTTAGCTCATGTGAGATAGTATTGAAAAAAAGAACCATACAACATTTAATTCCCCCCTGCAAGACACTGGCTATTGCTGTAACCCCTTTTATTTTTATTTTTTCCAAATATATTTCAAAAGGAAACAGGAACTGATTACAAAGCCCAGCTATTTTAGAGTTCAGTTCGCTATCAGTTCAATTGGAAGAGTACACCCCAGGTAAGTCACATTACTGGCCAGGACCATCATGCACAGGGCAACCAGTTCAATAGATGACACTGATCAAGAACCTGGGATGTCCTAAATCAGAATGGGCTGGAGAACAATTTATCCACATTTTCTCAAAGAAACCCTCTTTAAGCAGAAAAAGGCTCTGCCCAAACTGCACAAATAGTCTACTGGAATAAGGTAAATCAATGAGATTACGTTTAACCTCCTAATCACAGTGAATGTGTTTGAGAAAAAATGCTGAAGCAAGTACTTATTTAAGGCAGCACATAGAAGATAGTTACCTTTGCAAGGTCATATAGTTTTGCAGCTTCTTCAAACAATCCTTTATTTTCTGCTGCAGAAGCCACTTTGTTAATGATAGGTTTTGTGTCACTATTAAACTTGTCTATCACTCCAGGCTACAGAGATGAGACAAATGAAAGGAGAGGAGAGAAAAGAAATCAGAGTGCTTAATATTCTGTCAAGTGTATTTCAAGACAATGAATATTTTACATCTTGGATTATGACTAGAATGGCCTGTACATTTCCATGGGAATGTGCAGAAGGACCATGTTAAAAATAGAAGGAGCTCTTGTGAGACTTTCTCCAAAAGAGTCAGCATTGAGACATTTGCAGTTTCTAAGTTATTTAAAATGACCCAGACAACAGGTCAAATAATATACTATTTTAATTTGCTGATGACCAGTTACAGGGAAATAGAAAATATGGAAACCTTCTGTATATAACATGCCAAGGTCTCCGGGGTTGCTGTTTGTGTGTATTGACTTGACGGATTGCAAGTTAGATTTTACACTGACAAAAGAAAGTGTCAAAAGAACTTTACATGAAACAATAAACAAGTACAATAGAAGAGAGGAAAAAGGCAATATCATCTGGAAAGGAATTTACCATACTTAAGGACGTAAAAGTAAGATTACACTATCAAGAAGAATTTATCTTAAAACTGTGATTGCTAAATTGCTGGTTTCATACTAAAGAAACACAAGAATACAATTACATGTAAAATGGATCGATTAAAATCAAGCAAACAGGATTCATCGCTAACGTTATAATCTATCTGTATTGGAAAGAACAGTGAAATGAAAAATAATTGGTAAAGAAGATTACCGAGTTCACCTCATATGTGCAATCCCATGATTTTTAAACCAACAGAAGAAAAACATCCAAAAGAAAACCCTGCCAGAAATCAGTTGTTTGGTTTTTGTTTGTTTGTTTGTTTGTTTTGACAGCGGCAATGATTGCAGCATGAGCCCTAACCTTAAGTTTTAACTGATTCTGGAGTCTGCTTGATGTATGGAGCAGAACAAGTTGCTGCAGTGCACAGTAAAACTTCACTGATTATCCAAAATGTTCTATTATTTGCATGCACTCTCTTTACAGTCAAAACCTTAAGTCTTCCTTTATTTTCTAACTGTGCAAACAGTGATTTAACCTGTGATGGCAGGTCATGGATTATTCTATAAAAGGATACAATACTTGAAAAAAACAGCATTTATTCAAACACGGCAATAATTTGACTGGTGATAAATGAAGAAAGGCTGGATAATCTCATAACTACTTTGGAAATCACATGTGATTTGTACTTTTTAGTATTAAAATAGACACGTCAATTATTAACTCACCTTTCTACTACCATCATTTTCTAGCTTTCCAAGAATCATGTCAAACTATATCCACAGAGACGTAAAGTAGCAAAAAAGGAAACAAAAAAAGAGAGATGAAATGCATGTATTTCACAACATATTTACCAAGTACAAAGACGCAGTTGTGGGTGAATGAAAAACAGGGGTTGACATCAGTATTTATATATAAGGAACACAAAAAGACCTGATTAAGTATTTTAAACATACTGTCATTGCTATCATCTCCCCCCCAGCTAGGTCTGCATGAGGCAAAAGGAAAAACAAAGACTGTCTTGCCTAAGGAAGTGTTCAATGAAGAAATGAATTTCAGTTTAAGTGAGCAAGTACAACACGGACCAACATACCTCTCTGCTTTCGATTACTAGTTCACTAACACAACGCAAGAACATATTCTCTCCTTGGCTGTCCTTCTCATTCCTACAAAACAAATGGGAGGAGGGAGGAATTTTTGCAAGGACATCCCAGATAATAACTAAGTAGCATCACTAGAAGGAAATTTAGAGAGACATATGGGCTCCTACCTGAGAAAGTAAAAATACTGCAGGGCTTCTCTTGGATCCGTTGATTCAAATTTCCGGGTGTAAAGCATCAGAAGCCGCACAAAATTGAGACGCCTGACAGCAGGAGGGTCACCAGCCTCATGGCTTACTGCAATGTCAGAAACAACACAATTGGAGTAGGTAATGCCAGCAAATGTTGCTCTGATCTTCATCACAAGTTAGTCAGAGACATAATCCTGAGCTCTAATGCAACTAAAATGATTAACTTTTAGGAGATTGTGCTGGTAAATATTGTTTGTTTAGTCAGTTACATAGAGCTGCGGTGTCTACAGGGTGCTACAGGGGCTCAAAATATTCCATTATTGTAAATGTGCAGGACTTACATAGCTGTGCGCTCTGCCCAGAAGATTTCAGGAGCAATTTTAACTCAAACAGGACCAAAGCAACATGAACAGCATGACAACGCAAACGCTCTGTCCGAAATAGAAAAGCAATCGCAGCTTCGAACTGTGCTGTCAGGAACAATACTTGGAAGTAGAGGAAAGGCTGGTGGTTCACTGCAAAATGTGATTCACCTGAGAAAACAAATACACACACACAGAGCTAGTGAAAATGGTTTGACAATCAAATTGCTGACAGGGGAAGCTTCTTGTCACAATGTATGTTTGTTCAGTGACAACAGAAATAAACACGCTAGACAAAACTGAATACCTAATCACACATCAGTGGACTATCTGTAACTGTTCCTCTGCAAATATATCCTCAAAGACACGCCATAAAAACATTCAGGAAATGAAAGAATAAAATTACTCAAAAAAAGTTCCTTTTTTTCTTTCTTTTCAGACAGCCATCAAGTCTGACTGCAATAGATTCTCTATTGGCCACAACTTTGTCTTCATTTATGTGTATGCCAAGCAGACCAAATAACGTTATAAACCTGGATTTTCCTACTCAATGACACCAATAGTAGCTTATTATGTTTCTTTTCCATTCAATTTTATCTGGGTGTAAGTCATGCTGCAAACTACAAAGGTGTAGAGAATCAAATTCTTTATGTTTCTCATGGTCAAAATGACCCGTGTTTTATTGATCAAAAGATGGTGATGCACAAAGATATTCTCTTGGGCCATGATTGTTCCTAAAACTTTCCAAAGTGTAAAGAACTGTGATTTGGATCCCTTGCAGATTACAAATGATAATTTTGTAACACACAGAATTCTTTCATCATGTCTTACTGAAATCTGCCATTCCTCTAGGGAAACTTACTGCTCATGAACACTCTAAAGAGGCCTGTGATGGAGAGCTAGAGGCTTTATGTGCAGTCCAGGGTTTGTGTAATAACAATTGGAAAGTGCCCTAAGGAGAAAAGCAGAACCTTAGTGGCAGATCTCTTTGGGGTTTCTTACCATAGTCCTCTAGCAGCTGCTTCTGGAACTGTGATAACGTTAATCGGTCTTGCGGAGAGCTTGCACCATCGTCATCAAAACACACTTGATTCAGCTAAAAACATCCAAAAAAAAAACATGTTTCCACTTCACCTTGCTCAATGGATGCATTTAGAAGATCTTTGTTCAATCTGAAGCCCTATCAGGTTTTGGCCAACTGACTATAAATTACTAGTCACAGCAGCAGGTCCATCCATTGCTGGGAAGCAAAGTTCTCTAACACAGTAGCAGCACAAATACATGCAGATACAACCCAAGAGTCCTTTTGCTTCCGTCCATTTCAAACTTGAATACAGGGACTCGGAATACCCACTGATAAATTAAGATTATTTTCCCCCCAATCTTAAATCCAATCTTAAATATATCATTTTATTCCCTCTCTTCAATGGGTACTGACCAGTATCCATCGTGCCTCCAAACCTCTAAGAACTTTGTCTACTGGAGACAAGGACATTGTCTTCCTATTGATTGACACCAACATTTCAGCCATAATCCATCCAGAAAGGAAAATTCACAATGGATCCTCACTGTAGCAAGCTAACGCTACTTGTAAAAAGAGCTGGTGAAGATCAGTGTGAAGTAAAGAACACGACACTTCCAGAAAAGTGCCCCCAGGTTAGCACCTGGATAGTACAGAGGGTAAGACTAGCCCAGGGACTCGAGTTCCCAGCCCTTCACTATCTGCAGGCCAAGTCACATATATTATATTGGTGCAAAAAATGGACCTGGAATTAAGGGAGGTTAGCAGAGCTGACATGTAGCATCGCACAGACTTGTTCTTAAAAAAGAAAAGCAAACAAAACAAACAACCTCAACATCCACCCTTACTTTTAGCCAAAGATAATCTTCCGTTTTATCAGCAACTTCACTCTGGTTATCTGTAATGTCACAACGGCCAATAATACAATAAACAGCCCTCTTGTACGGGTCAGTGTTGTTCCTCAGAGCTCGTCTGTAATGGAGACGCAGCTTGTTTTCTGTGGCAGCAGATAATCTAAGGGAAAAAAATGAAGAAAAGATACAAGGGAATTAGGAAAAGATATAAAACCCATCTCCCCCTGTCTGAGGAGATCTGGACAGAAATCAATAATAAAAGCTGCATATTCACAGCAGAAGTATACTGGAAGATGTTTCTTGCACTATTTACAATTGTAGGTAAAACTATCACTTGCTAATTTAATTGTCTAATTAAAATTATGAGGATCATCTTCAAATGCCCATTGCAAGAAAAATCAGAGCACTTTTGGAGGGCATTAATATTGCTGTAGGTGAGATATTGTCTAACCCTCTGCGATTTCAACATTTCAGAGAACGTTAGTTTTGAAACACACGTTACATTTTTTCAAACAATTCTTTCACTGTGAAGATTTCTAGACTTCAAAGCCAAAAATTAAAATATGCACACTTCTCACATGTAACTTAGGAAGGTATTAAAACCACCAGAAAGCTATCACCACCAGAAGAGACTTGAGTCTTTTATGGAAATACCAAAACACTATTTCACTTCTCCACAGAAATTTCTACCCCTTGAAGATTTTGCTAAGTTTCCAGTTACCTTCTATCTTTACTGTGCATGTATTCCTGAAACCAGGTTTTAAACTCTCCCAGCTGGTGCTGTGCCCGTTTCACCACATGCATGGCCGCATTCAGGTCTCCACAGCGCATGCAGTAGTAGATCAGTGCCCAGACAGGATGGCCTTCCACCTCACCGTCCTGAAAATGAAAGATAATTTTTTTAAAAAGCAGCCCATTTGAAATATTATTTGCCTAGCTTATATTTCTGCCCTTATACCCATACATCAATTTGGGTAAAAATTCTGTTTGTGGTACAGGAGTCAGAGATCGTGAGGTTTAAGTTCAGCGAAAGCTGCGCACATTCTAGCAGTGAAGGATGGGATTCTCTTCTGCTTGCCCTGCTCTGGATGAGGATCTGGCAATCCTCTAACTAGCATTCAGATATCCTCTCCACCCAGACAGTCAATCTGGATTAGGCTACTGAGGTATTCAAAACATTTGTAGTGAAACAGAAAGATACCAGACTAATTGTATACCAGCAGGTAAGCAAAGGACAGCTACTCTCAATTATGTGGTTTCTAATGTTACATATCTATTATTCAACTTGTAATTTTTCAGCCTAACCTTATTTGCCTTGTTGATTTTGTAGGTGCGCAGCTCTGCACTTTCTACTCTGTGAAGATAAACAGGATTCCATTGAGATTCCTAAATAAGAGGCTACAATTCAGATTAATGTCTTACGCATTTTGTCATCAACAACCCTTGTCACCGTCTTATAATTGGAAAAAATAGAAAAAAGCCAAGCAGGGGAGAGTATGTTTCTGCTTTTCTGAAACATCACAACAGAGTTTAATACTTGCTCGTTTCTATTTAAAAAGGCCATCGTAAGAAACCACAGTTCCTGGAATCTAAAATTCTCAAATTACTGAGCACCGCCTTACATCTGGGGCTAGCTCTGAACGCAGTCAAACTGATTTTATCTATCTTCCGTTTTCCTAACAGAAAATTCTAGAAAAGGAGTAAGAGCCCACTGCCTTGAGAACTGTTTAAACAGTAGCAGACCATCAGAGGTTGCACGAGTTTCCTGGCTGTGCTGGAACAAACATAAGTGTTGTTATTTTAGCCCAGGTGCTGAAGGTGGTGGACATACCTGGAGACCAGGGACGGGCGCAGGCAGTTTGATGTTCAGGTAACTGCGGACCAGCTGGTAGGTCCCTGGAACTCCACCCAGCTGAGCCTGGTGCAGGTTTCCAAAGACAGTCACGAAGGTGTAATTTTTGTAACTGAAAAGCAAAACAAAGACATGCAAACAGACCGAAATTTACTTGCTAGAAAAAACATCCATTGCTTTTCAAATCCACCCGAATCAGCAATTTAAAGCAAATCACCGTGATGTTTCCAACATTATCATTACAGCAAAATGAGGCAAAAACTTTTGTTGATTTAGGAAGATGGTTGTATTCAGCAGTCTCAAGAGAAACCACATTTGGAGACTGGTATACTGCTCCAGGTTCAACTCTCTATTATGAGGTTCTTCTCATTAGGTTCTCTCAGAAATAAGTTAAACTTAATCATGTAGCTGCCAAAAAAACTTTCCATGCTACTGCTTTTCCAGTCAGTACTGTCATAAAATAACACTTAAAAACACTGCAGTTGTGTTTCTCCTCTTCCCTGCCCTGTGGAGGAAGCAAACCTTGGGGCCACGGACCTATCTGAGGGAAATCACTGAGAAAGAGAATATAAAAGACTGGTAAAGGCAACTTTGAGAACGCTTTCTAGAAGGAATCAAAGCCTTTAATCAGTGTAGGTCAATTTAACAAATATTTAATATTAGTTAAATATTTGTTTAGAAGAAGGGGTCTCAAAAATTTGCATGCTGAAGGAATATCTATACAAATTGCAGCAATAATTTTGTTGAAGTTCTTCACCCCCCCAGCACAAAACACACCAGTGCATGTACAGGACTTCCTACTTGGGCTCCTAGCTACAGACCACCGAACTATTAGACTAAAAAACCCTATGCCTAACGTAAGCAAGCATGAACACACCTTTGTAACTAATATTATGGCTGAGTTAAGCCCAAGTTCCTCAGGGTTTAAGATCACACCTGCTCCAAAGGCACTGATGGAAGGCCAGCTGTTAGCTGCATTTTATCTCCTCCCCTTACACGTGATGGGCCACAGAAGCATGCAAACACCCCAGAATCAGGGCTTGTTTTGCCACTTAGCCAATTCCTGCTAGGAAGAAATAAAAAGCTACAATACAAGGCATGCAGGCTTAAAAAGAGATCAAGTCTGAAGAGCTCGGCTTCTGCCCCGGGAAGGTTTGGGGTGGGAACTCTATGTAACCGCATGCCTAATTTCAGCTAGCATTTAATGGGACTGTGACAACTTAGCGAGTTGGATATTTGGCAAATTGGGTTTAAAGTCTAACTGGCTCATCACGCAATGTTGCGACTGAAGAACTGGGAACAGAGGACTCTTCTGATGTGTCAAGTTTCTCTGCGCACAGACAGGCATGCCGCCAGCACCCCTGGGTGATGAGCACTGATGAGGAGCTGCAACCAACCGTTAGGGGCAAAGAGGCTGCGCCAGGAGGAGAAAACATCTCTTCCCAGTGTGCTCTGTCAGAGTGCAGAACCTTCAGAGCTCACGTGGTGGAACTGTACCTGTAACAAATGCCCACGCACTACACTGCATCCATTGTTTGCTTTCCACTGCTGAACTATCCTGCTAGCGTTACATTGGCAGCTATTTGGGAAGAGACTGCAACATCCAGGTTTGTGGGCACACGTGCAGGGAGCAGCTAATACTGCCAACAGGGGGATTCAGCCTTGGCTTTCTCTCTGCAGCCTGTCTGCTCCACGGCCTGCAACTCTGCAAGCATTTTCCTGGTCAAGGACCTTAGGCCCCTGCGATAGTTGCTGCTGCAGACAGCAAGCCTCTTTCCAGAGTCCGAAAATCATTGCTAGGTGTCTCAACTACAGCCCCTTGAAATGTTACAAAAAACTTTCAGGGCAGAAATGGCACGAACAAAACTTGAGTCATTGCTCCAGATATGTTCCCCCAGTGCCGTCCTCATTTCTACCCAGCACTAGCTCCTGACAGGTAATCAGCAATCAGAAAGGGAGTATGGAAAATGAGAGATTTGTTGTAGAGGGGGAACAGATCTCTTCCCACAAATGAAAAATCTTCACATATCACTGTGACAGATACAAAATCTTTAAAGGCAACATTGAAGAAAGAATAAAAGATCTTTTTGTCTTCTCAACAAGCTCCCAGTGGATTCAAGGCCTTTTTAGTTAAAACAGTTTTTAACTAAAACAATTTTATACTCAAGTGGCTGCTCTAAGCCCCTTAGAACAGAAAAGACATGCAACAGACACTTCTTGCAAGCAGCACGAAGTAACTGACTTGTTAATATGCTTGTGTGTGTTAACAAGTCATTCTGGGTTATTAGGGAGATCTATCAGACTGTGTTATCCAGAGTATTCACCTTACCTTTGTTCGAGGTAGTGCAGAGCCTGCCTCACGAAGTCCATGCGCACCTCCAAGTTGGTGCGGACTTTCAGGACGTCGCTAGCAGAAACCAGGCGAACGTCGGTCATTTGTTTCACCATGGCCCACAGGTCGGAGATGTTCTGTGAACAAAACGTTCCACACAACAGTGATTAGAGGTGAACAAGCAACCCTGTTTTGAGCTATGTGGTGTTTTGATGCTAAAGCAGAAGTACAAAGACATACTGCAGGTGAGTAATTTCAGCCAGTTTAGATTTTACAACGGAGACACTGGGTGCAATCCTGAAGGTGAGCCCCTTCTGTCCTGCAGAATACAAATCTCACAGGCTTCTCTGCCTAATGCTTGTGTAAAGAGATGGCTATAAATATTTTACCTGCAGTTGTCAGCCAGTACCAACAATTTCCCAGACCAGGCTGGGTATTAGGTGCTCGGCTTCCTTCCCCATTTCCGGCTCATATATCCCACTCCAAAAATACCACATCAGCTTTTCACGTAAGTGATTGCTCTGGTTGTCATTGGAAAGCTGTGCAATCAGCTGTGACGTGACATGTCTAAAGGGCTTAGACAAAGACTCCGTTACAAAAAGAGGCTGAAAACCATCCGGGTCTGCTCATTCCCAAGGATGAGATCGTATCAGTACCTACAGGACTGGAGCATCCCCGCTGAAACGGCAAAACCCTGACAAGTAACAGCACTGTTAGCTTCAGCAAGGGCAGCTGTTTGATCGCGGTGCTTCAAAGCAGCAAGAATATTGAAACTCACCTTGCTGTCCCTAGCAAAGCGAACAGAGCTGTTCAAAGCAAAGAAGCACATCTGTAATTTAGAGCCGACCCAAGCATTTGCCTCTCAGCTTCTGAACAGCTTTTTGCTCTCTCCATTTGCAGTCTTTCCACGACATGACACTTCTGCAGTATTTTCCCCCAGGCATTTCTAAAAGGTGGCCAGGTTTGTGCATTTGTTTTTTTTTGGGGGGTGGATCAAGGCAACACAATTAAAAGAAAAGGGGGAAAAAAAAGAAAAGGAGATGGATCATCGATTTAAAGTCAACCTTGCAGGCTTTGGCTGGCTTTACACCTTGCTGTGGGACTCTACTTCAGTCCTAGTGGAGACTGGTTGAAGACCCTTCACCTACAGCTAAATATGTCCAAAGAATATTAGGAGATCACATTTTGGAAACAGAACTCTGTAGAACCCATTTAAAGTGGAAAGCATTTATTTTTTTTCTCTGACAGCTCATCACTCATGACAGGACACTACAATGAAACCAGGCTCTTCTCTTCCCTGTTTTGTTAAGAAATTTTCACCGTGACCACGTTCATCACAGGTGGGCCCTGCTGGACTAAAGAAGATTCCAGTGTTGGCTCTGTTTTCTGTGGAGCCATGCAATTTATTTTTTTTGGCAATATCAGTATTTTTCCACCAGTGTCAGCAGGCTGTTAATCACAGCTGAAAACAGCTTAAATACATTTCCTCGTGTTAACTTATTGGCAGTACCTTATCATCCAACTCTACAACAGCAGCACAAAGGTCCACCAGGTTAGGCTGCAGATGTCCGTTCACTATCTTCTCGTTATAAATATAAATCTGAAACACATTGAAAGCAAGTTTTAACAACACATACCACTCTCCTTCCCCCTCCCCAGCCACGGCAGCAGAATCTGACCCAGATTTCAAGAACTGTCCCCAGCAGGTCCCTTCTGCCTCCCTCCCACGTTAGCTGGTTGTCGTCTGCACAGAGAAGAAAGGGACAAAGGCAAAAACCTCCACAACACCCCAAAGCCTGCCTGAAGGCCAGAAGCAATCCACCAGCTGTTCAGGGGTTCTGCACAGCAAAGCACTGCACTGCACGCCACGTTAGACTAATTGGAGCTAATTGTTGGAGGACAAAGATTCAAGAAGAGACGTGACAACTGAATGGCAGTGATATTCCCCTACACTGCAGCCTGATATAACAGAATTTCACTGCTTTCTGCTGCAAGAATTCAGGGAACTGTGACACAAAGAGATGAGAACAGAAACTCAGTCCTTCAAAACATGCTCCAAAACTTGCCCCCCCCGCACTGTTTTAAGTAAATCTTGGTCTCCATTTACCTACTGGGATTGTTTATTCTATCCTCATCCCAAAGACCTTGCAGCTCCCTTTGAAAGTAATCATTCCCAATGCCAGAAAGGCACTGCTGTCATACTTTGAGTCCTTTCTTCTTGCAAACACTGCTTCTTCAACATTACCAGCATGCAAACCAGACGTGAAGCTCAGGATCGCAAACAAAATTTAGCATCAGTGAAACCACGGACTTCATTGTGTTTCTGGGAAATAGTTTAAGTTATCCATGAAGAATAATAATTTCAGTGTAATTAAAACACATTTCATGGCTGACGATGAGCTGTAACAGCATGGACTCCCAGGTCTTCCAACTACCTGGGGAAATACACAGGGGCAGCTTTGAAACCCAGATTTTCCTGCACTCAAGCAGGGTGGAGTCAAAAACATTTCAGCCAGGGCAGCTTCTCCAGAGGGCAGGCAGTGGCTGAAAGAACCGTGCTGCAGGCAGAAGCCAGCACTAGCACTGCTAGAAAAGTTGAGTTTTATACATCCACAAAACATCCAGGAGCAATGCTGATAGCCTGAAAGCATGGGTGCAATCACACCACTTGAAAGACCCTTAGATGCGGGATTACGCTCAAGATGGAACAAATTAATGCACTAATAATAACCGCTAAATCAAATATACACTTGATCAGCACAACCATGCACCTTATTTTGTGATTCACTTCCTCAGTTACCATAACTGAATGCAGACACAGAAAAACAGATGTACAAGCTGCTATCAAGCTCAGCAAAGGCTGAGCCAAGGCACACAATAACAGTAATTGTGTGCAAATTAGGCAGCGCTTTGTCTACGCGCTTCTACATATTCCAGTTGGAAAAATCAAGTCCTTCTCTTTCATTTTGTTTCCAGCAGTGCTGGTAAACAGATCATCTCAAATAACAAAAGTAACAAATTGGTTATGTAAAGGTTTATCAATTCCCTCTGAAATTTTTCAGAGGGAGCCTAATGCCACCAGACATTAATTCATAGCTGCTGCACTAAAGCTCCTCATAATTGATCCTATTAAAATGGGATATAATTTGACAAATATCAGGATTAAGACTTCAGCATGTTTTCCCCTACATGCAGACATCCGAAAAGTGATCTTCCTTCCACACGTGAGAATAAAGGGCATGTAACTCTTCTTTTGCATAATATTACACGGTGACATGAACTCCTAAAACATTTTTTGAAAGGTTAAAACTTTTAATTTACTGTATGAACATAAACGACTTCTACAGTCACATATGTTGCTCCGGATCTCCTTTTGACACAAATCCTGTCGTAGACAGACGAGCGCATTTCCAAAAATGTCAGGCTAACTTTCTGTATTTTCCAATTGCATTTTAATCCCGGGCAGATGTCTTCGTGCTCTACCTTCCGTATCTCTTTACACATTACGCTCACAGATTTTTATTTCCCACCTCTATGTAGAGAACGACGCTCAGCCATGGGTTTTATGCTCCTTTCCAGCACACTCACCTGCCGAGCATATGCCATCTCCACGCTGTCCAGGGAGCTGCGACCTGGAGGGCCCGACTCACCAGCATAGCTGGGCTGTTTAACAAGAAGCATAAAGGTTATTAAACTTGTATTAATTTTTTCTTCCCCAATACAGCCAAACCCTGTAGCCTGTATATTCAATTTTACTCATCTGAGTGTTTTATACTTAGGACATAAAATTACTGCAACGCGTTTAACCAATGTATCTACTCCTAAGGTACAGCAAAAACACCTCTGCTCCTGTCACAACTTACCAGGTTCTGCAAGGAAGAGGCACGCTGTCACTGCAATCCCCTTTTATCTTCCCAACGAAGCTTCAACTTTCTCAAGAGACACAAATCCTACTTATTCAGTGCGCAAACTAACCATTAGCTCTCCAGAATTAGGACATCAGCGTGCCTCATTAGCATCTTGTAATTTTAATTCTTTGCTTTGTTTCCTGAAAGGTTGCTTATTGGCATGCTCAGTATCTCTCTGAGAAGCAGCCAGTCCGAACCTGCATGGCAGCGAGGAGGCAGGCTGTGACAGACCAGCTCAATGGATGCAGTCCAGCAAATCTGACACTTTTTTTGCCCCAGTGCCATGACGCTGACACAAAATGGGGCTGGAGCATGCAATTATCTGCTGAAAAATGCCCCAGTGCTGCTCAGCTGGAGGAGGAAGAAGGAAGCTGGCAATATACTGACCTGAAAAAAACTTCCTACCCATGGAGTCTACACAAGTGTTGAAATATTTCCACTGTAGAGTTAGAGGTCAGCTGATAAAGAGTCATGGCATGGACGATTTGTAATTTTTTTTGGTGAAACTTGAAATATAATACTACTGTAATGTTCTAGTGCCACAAAGCTATCCTTACAAATGCTCCCCACAAACCGCAGGTATGTTTTCAGTATAGCCACCACTAAACACAAATGTTCACCACCCTGGAGGAAAAAAACCTCACAGCTAAATATGCAGCCCTCCAACGTTTCCAGCTTCGTATAGATGTAGCTCTTTATTTCAGCATTGCAAGTCTTGGGTTTGAAAAATAAAGTGCAATTATTTTAAAGACAGATCCCTTTGAGGTAAGCAGTCCTTTAATATCAGCTGCTTCTCGAGGAGCACTATAGCCACGATGGGCTGAAGATAAAAGCAAGACAAGCTTAGTACAGCAGCGTAATAGTTACTAAGCCGACGGACACAGTTGGGGCAGGAGAGAAGGAATAGACAAGCCCTTAGAAAAACAACCATGTTTTGAGGTCTGAAGCCAAAGCAGCAGCATTTACATTTCCGACTTCAAACCCCAAAGCTCATTTGCCTGTCCCAGCAGCAGATGTCACCTCTCCACGCACACCTTGCTCCGCTCGCTTCAGGTCTCTAGCTCAGGTACAGCTACAAGATCTAAGCTGGCTGTTTATTTTTACCACAAGAGAGGATGTGAACTACAGAAGGTAAATACTGAATGCAGCTCTAAGCATACACCAGGAACAGGACTCATGCCATGTAACTCCAGTCCATGTCTATTCCTTTAAACTGGAACCAGTAACTTTTTTCAAAGAGCAGGCACATCTGCAGAGCTTTAAAATTCAGCTTTTCCCCAAAGTCGGTTCTAGCTAGCTGCACATCGTCCTCGTGAGCTGTTACACTGCTCCCCACCAATACTGTCAAACAGCTTCACTTCTTCTCACGGTGGTTACCCAGAACTGTAATACTGTGCAGGTACAATCACCGCCAAGTATTGCTCAAGGACATGTTCCAGTCTTTCCTGGAAGAGTTAAGCTAAATTTGACCAACTTGCTGTACAAAAAAAAAAGAAAAAAAAAAAAAACACAGCAGAAAGTCCAAATGTAATGGAAAACTCTTCCTTTCAACTTGAAACTTCAGCTTTGCTGACACCAGCTGTACTCTGGCACGGCAGGACCAAGGTGCCCCAATGATTCGCTCAGATTTCAAGGAACAGGTTGCTTCTCTCCTGATGAAATTGTAAAAAAATTATCATTTCAAATAAGAGGAGCTGCTGATAGGGTCTTCCAAAGAATCTCGTATTTTCCTGGGCTGTATCCCAACTTTGAAACAAAATAATACAAACCCGTGAAATTCCACACAGTCTATGCAGTGAAGCATTTGGGAAGCACTGACTGTTTTAATTTGGTAACAGGTAACCAGGGAACCTTCTGTTGTGTAAGACTGCCCTTACCCTCAGGAGTTTATGTTCTTACAAAGGCTGTAATTGTCCTAGTCCACGAGCTCAGAGCAGGGAAATTTTTGCAATTTAAAACAAAGACAAATGAAGTCACGAGTGCAACAGCCACAGAGCTGTTCTGAGCTAGCTAGGCATTTATGTGAAGATAAGGGCATGGCCCCTATTCAGAAATTGTAAGAGATTTGTGATATTTATGCTTTGTGCACTGCGTACAACAGTTGACTGCAAAATAAAAAGTACTCAGTTTTGTTTGTCCCTGGTATAGTGAGATCTAAATGAAGGTATCAAATACAAACCTGAAAAATCCTTTGAATTGCTGAAATTAATTTATCACTGCATTCATTGCTCAGTAATAATGCAATTTAAATTATGTTCAACCTGACAGTAAAATCAAGATTCATTTAGACCTTAGGCAGCACAAACAAAATACCTCACCAAAACCCACTTTCTTTTTGCAACTGAACTTACCCCAAAAATATTGCTCAGAGTTACTCCTAATGGATACTGATATTCAGAAGTATTTGCATTTTTCTTTCAGTGCCAAAGCATCTGACACGAATTCCTTTAAACCCACCTAAAAACGACAAATTCTTTGTTCTAAAGAACAAAGAAGCCGTTAAAGCAGGTTTCCTGGGAAACAGACGTGATGGCAGAAATAGCGCTTTGCAGCCTTCCCCTCTGCTGTGCTAGATAAATTGCAGAGTTATTTAAAGTAACACTAAATTATGGACGCTGTCATTAATTACTGATGAGGTTTCATCTTCTAAAGCAAGAAGGGTACATTGTGACTCTGTGTCACTTTTCAACCAGCGCTCAAACACCAGAAATACAAGGACTGGGGCTTTATTTTGTGAATCCAGTTCCTTTTTCTCCTGCTGTTGTACCGCAGCACCAACGAGCAGCATCTCTGTGGCTGCCTTTCCAGAAAGCAGCGTAGGACTGGCAGGTTCAAACCCACAGGTAAGGATCTGAATTCAAGAGTGCATGTCTGAAACCACAGAATGAATGTTTAGGGTTTTTTGCTTCTCTCCTTTCTCTAATTTTAATTTTCCCCTATCCATTACACTTTGAGGATCACTTATTAGCGATTTGCCACAGCCGAGACCTGACACATTGCAGGTAAATTCTTTAAATGCCCTCAACCAGCTTGGCCTTCCAGTGAGAAAAAAAAATAATAAATCAGGAATACCAGAATTTGTCTTGCTTTTCTTATGCTTTTCTTTCCTACAGCAAGAACCACAGGAGCTAGAGCATTTCCTATTTTTTTTTCCATCTCATGCGTGCATTCTGTCTCTATCTTTGAATTATTAAATGTAAATAGTAAAAACAAAAAAAGGACCTAGCTCATTGAAGTATCTCATGGTCGGGCTAAAGGGAAATTTCAAAAGGGAAACTACAGCAGTGAGTCAGCATGGGGAAGGCCGTTTCCAGTCTTTACCCCCAGCTGCAGAAATGGATAGGTGTGCAGGCAAACCCTCCGTAGCCAGCAGAGGCATCTGCCACTGCTCAGGAGGAAATTTGGGGCTGGGGGAGGATATCTTTTTGCAGCAAGTCAGAACTTCCCAACTTTTCAAGCAAGGAAAAGATGATGAAGGATGTGCTGAAAACAGCAGCTAGGTGCGTACGAGAAGAATTATGTTTTAGGTCAGCTCCTGAAGCGTAACTGGAGCAAGCACATGCTAAAAAGGAAAAGTTGGTAATGCTCAAGGACTGCAGAAGTACAAACACACACATCTCTGCCTCTCTGCTCTGTGGTTGCTCACGCAGCTCGTGCTGTTTCAGTCAATCACGTTTGCTTCTCCCTGCCCTGAATTGAGGTCTTTCCAAAAGATTCTTCAGAGCCGTGCTATTTATTTTGAACATTATCCATTTGCAAAAACTGCAATTAGACCGCGCCACCAGCGCAGTTTTATCTTGAAATTCATTTAGCTGAACGATGCCGCTTTTCAAAGGAGTCCTTCATTTGTACTCAGCCAAGCATTCAGCCTCGCTTGTGCACCCAACTGCACGCCCAGAAAGCTGCATTATTCATCGCCCTCATATGCATATGCACATTCCTCAGCAGAAGGCTGGGCAGACATTTTGTCAGCTCTCCAAATGGCTTGGCCACTAGATGCAGCGCATAACTACGCAGGAGACCGAGCTGGAGAGACACCATCAAAACCCATCGTGGTGCAGCGGGGGAGAGGAGAGGATCCTGAGCTCCTTGGGATTTAGGGGATGTGAAATCATTACACGGAGGGCAGAGGAGAAAGCAAGAGTGACGGCGTCTCTCAGGCACTGCGGGAGCAGGCTGCTCGACAGCAGGAGGGGAAGAGCTTGGGGAGGGGGTGGAAGGAAAAAAAAAGGAATAAAAGGACAAAAGAAATGCCTCAGAACCTAGCAGAACAAGACTCGGAACAAACACCTTGAGAATGTAACATAGGTGTTTGATATCCTGAAAACAAAAGCCAGGCTTTCTTCCCTCCTCCCAAGCAGCACCCGTTTTTAGTTCGGTTTTTCCCTTACAGGGAAAAAGCCCAGGCTGGAGGACGAGGCAGAGGAGAAACCACTAATGGCAAGTCCTGCGCTAGCTTCTTTGAATCATGAGCTTTGCCTGTTAATTGGTCTTATTTTCATGAATAATGTGTTGGTATTTCACTCTGCCCAAATTAGCTTGCCCAAAGCTTGAGAATTGGCTCGCAGGCAGACCGGCCCCCTGCTGTGTTTGGATCTGTGCCTTTTCAGTTGATTCTCCATCTCCAGAGGATATCAATTAAACCTCTACTATATTCCACAGGCTGTGTCTGTTTGTGTCACACACACAAAAAACTTATTTGACTGGAACAAGGCTTTAGAAGAACAACCTGCTGTGGGGAGGTTAGATAACAGGCTTTTAACACAGTAGATGCACTTCAAACCTCTCAGACCTTTGACTTCTTGAGGCTAAGACTGGAATATATCAAGGATTTTAAATGCTCTTGAAATGACATACCGATACCACGAGTGCTTTGAAAGGGAGAGTGGAGTATTACCGAGCGATGGCGTACACTGAGTCTTTAAACTCATTCATGGAAACTATTAAAGGATTTTTCCCCCCTCCCACCAATTTGATGCTTGGCATCTCAAGTGCCACGGGCTGGGGTTAGTGTCCATTTCGATACTGAAACAGCAGAAAAGGGGTTTGGGCTTTTCAGAGAAGGTTATCATATTGCTTCTCCCAGCAGCCGGTATCCACACTTTGGAAGGCAAACCCCACACCAGTAACTCACACAAATCAAAGATGGTAGAAGCTATTAGAACAGCTGCCAAGTCTGCAGACTCGCCTCCTAAAGTAATGGGAGAGCTGTTCCTAGCTTTAAATGAATTCAGCCTGCATTATTTAACATCTCTAATAGTAGCACACTGGACAGCCTTCTGAAAAGTCACAGTGAAGTATCAGTAAAATACGTTCTAGGGAAAATAGCTTCTATAAAGGGATGTATGCTAACTGGGATTAACCTATATTTAAAAGAACAGTAATCAGAAAGGGACATTTCATTAACAGCTTTAATTATTTCCAAATCCCTATACAGGTCATACCCCATTAACACCAAGAGCTTTTTTTCCCCTTTTAATGCAGTTTGCAGTTCTATAAGTCACCCCAATGAAAAAAATATATATATAAAAAGGGGAATTGCATGGGGAAGATTGCTATAAAAAAAATTGGGTCTGTCTTCTGGCCTGAAAGCACAGCAATGCTCTTTCCCTACTGCCTCTCCTCTCAAGGTTAAGTTTTTGATGGAGCAGTATGCTGGGGCTGCGATGCAACTTCATGCTCCAGGGATCCCAGCTGATGTCTGACGCCTCTGGCTCACAGGGGTGGAGCTCCCACAACCCTGCACGTAGCCGTGCCGTGCTCTGCTCATGGCACTGCAGCATTTTAAGAAAAAATGAAGTTTTAAATTGTAACATGATACACGTAATGTTCTGAGTTACTAGTCAATACCTTTTCAAGTCAAACAGGGGCTGTCTTGCCCAAAGGATCTGGTCACCACTGGATTAACCTTGAATTGCTGAATGCAAGAGGCCTTAGAGGCACAACAGTGAGAGAGCAAGGTAAAAGGAAAGTATACTCTCTCTTTGGTTTTTATTTTGAATATTCATCTGGTGTTGCCAAGAAACCCAAGAGACTTCCACACCCTCCTACGAAAAGCCATAAATCCTGCCTAGTAAACAGTGATAAGGGGGAGAGACATTGCAAGACCTGTTTGGGAGAACAGCTATACCTGAGAAGCTGTCTGGTCTCATTAGTTCTGCAAAGCTTCCCTGAAGGAGAAGTTCACCCCGACGTGTTTTCTGTCTGCTGGGTGTATCGATCTCCTATGCACTAGAGGGACTGAGCTTCCAACTTGCACAAAAAAAACAGCTTCAGCAACAGGAGCTCCGCTGCCTGCGCCTATCAGTCAATAAAAACGAAGGTTTGATACTTTGCTAGGCAACGCATTCTACTAGTTGCAACCATGTTTAAGTTAAACAGAGCTTTAATACCACTTATTTTCAACGGCTGTAGCCATAAAATAATCCAGAGGTGGTTTCAGCAGCATCAGTGCCAACTGAGTGTGACCACGCAGTGTTCAGGAAGGCAGTTACCTCATTTTCCTGGGTGAAATCGAGAGCATCTTCCCCCGATGCCAGCAGGGTGTGAAGAATCCTTTGTTTCACCTGTTCCCACTCCACCAGCATCGATTCTCGGTGATACTCCTCAGCCATAGCAAAAGTCTGTTGAGGAAGAAGAGCTAAGGAATAGACAGAAACAGCAAACAGCATGCAACCACTAACCCACTCTGCTGTTAACAGACCAGCTTAAAATAGCAACTAGCTAAATCAACCTGGTCAGCCCTCAAGAGCTAATGATTTGCTGGATATTATCAGGCCCCCTGTTAGGAATGAGGGGATTCAGAAAATAGGTGTGCGTGAATGAACATAGCTCTTGTGTACCCAGCTACCAAATCATCAGATCTTTGTCTTTTCTGTGGTGCTGACACACAGAAAGCCCAGCAGGTTGGAAATGGGCAGGCTGAGATGCTACCTACAATTGCTCACAACTTCAGGATTTTCTTGAGCTCTTCCATTTCCCTCAGCAGCAACAGCTGCAACTTCTGTGTAAGACGCCTGGATCTGAACTACCCACTTCACCCCACTGGAGCACAGACCTAACGTGTACCAGCAGCAGTCCTGGTTTACAGCACTGCAGAATGAGCAGAGGGGGCAGCAGCACGTGCCAAGCTCTGACCCTGTTACAGGGCTAAGACAACGAGCGTGGAAGTTAAGGGCTCCCTGCCCTCTGCCCACCTCCCTCAGCCCAAACCTTTCGTTAATTTAGCAGCTTGCCACCCAGCTGCGTGCACACAATATCCAGGTCTCCATTGATGTGTGTGGTTTGTTGAGCCCTGTTTTTCTACTGGCAAACAGCTCTTCGCCTCCCAGGAGGTGATAAAGGTTTGATGCACTGCATTGTTAATAGAGATGTCTGTTTATAGCCCGTATTTAATTTTCAGGTCTTTATCAGTATGTTTTTCCTTTTAAATAGGAAATATGATGCAAGAACATTAATAATATTAAGGAAGATCAATGGGTGCCAGAGAACCAGAAAGCCTTTCTCATCTGGAAAACAAGTACAGTAAATCACATAGAATCACATCCTGAAAAGAAACACCCTTTAAAATGGCTGATGTGCTACAACAGCTCCGGATCTGATGGAGGAATGCATGGAGGGAAAGAGCTCTGCTCAACACTCCTTATTTTGGCAACGAGCATTAGGATATCGAAGACGCTTCTCTGCTGTTCCTTTTATTGCTGGAGTGATGCTAGCCAGCAGCCTTGAGTACACTGGGACAGAAAATGCTCTTATTTCCACTAATTCTGGAGAAGAAGCCACACACTGCTACTTTATCTTTCCCAACCCTCTCTCTCGCTCTCTCTTTCAAATCACTTTGAGCTGCAGTGTACATAACTACGTGTTTTGGCTGCCTGAATAAGATTTAATCTCTTATGGGCTGCTTTTAGGGTATTGTCAATTAAACATTCCCCAGTATAAGCAAATGGGTAAAAGGCAGTGACATTTGACAAACATTTAATTATGGTGCACGCGTGCAACTAGAGCATATGATTTTTGTTTCTTGCCTTATAATATAAAATCATTTTATACTTTCATGATGGAATGTAGGTCTTCTTACTTTCACTATAATCACTTCAATGGGGGTTTAAATATGCTTCAATAATTACAGCTTAATTATATGTAATTAAAATAATTTAATAATGCTTAAGTACCATTCCTTATCATTTGAAATAAACACAGGCTCAGTTCTAAACCTGGTGCCCCAACTAGACATGTAGGGAAACGATCGTAACATAAGCACTGGAAGCATACAGTGACATTTCGAAGCAGCAGCTTCAAGACAAACAGGAAGCGTTTTTCCACACTGCATAATTCAACTGTGGAAATCATTGCCCCCGAATATGACATACCAAAAGCCTTAATAGACTCAGGACCACAATATGATGAATTTCACATCAGCTCAGAAAATCATACAACAACTATTTGATTGAGGTGCAAAGATGAACGGGGGAAGGCTCAATCTTTTTCCCTTACAGACTGCCTAAGCATTGGTCCCCTCTGAGGACAGAAAACTGGGCTCAAACCCTAACCCTTTCTCTGAGCTTAAGTGACAACTCTTACTTTCTTACTGGAGCAATTTTTTTGCACCGCTTCAACAACTGTTTTTAATATACATGAGTTTTGCTGTGGATGGTGTAAGCAGCATCGTGTTCTGGTTGTCTTACAGACAAGAATTACGCCTTGCAGTACTGCTGCTGCATGGGTCTGAACATAGTCATGTGGAGAGCACCACGCTTCAACTCCTGTAACCTGGGGAAACAGCCGCCACAAATCCACAGAGCATCACCACTGTACAAGGCACAAGGTACTTCTCAGAGCAAAAAAAAAAAATGACATTATCCTAGCGTTATCACCTCTAGAAAAGACGGCACTCGTAGAGAGAGGGTTAGAGGATGCTGTGCCTTATAAGCAGCTGCTTTGTTCAAACTCAGATTTAACACCGTGAGCTTCCAGACCCTACCTAATACTGCAGCTGAAATGCAACAAAATTATTTCTGGAAATTCTAAGCAGCTATTTTGACATCTGACTATTCTATATTCTGTAGACAGCCCTCCTAAATTCCACAAGGTTTATTAAATGTCTAATTTATAAAAGATTCCTCAAGATCCACCACCTCCCTCCCCTTTTGTGCCTGTGTTCTTTTTTTTTTTTTTGTGTGTGTGGTTTGATTTGTTTATAAAAAAGGTATTTGCTTCCAACTTACCCTTTTCCTGGACTCTTCAATGGCTGACAGCAAGGCATTATCTTTTTCATTCTTCAGGAATCCCTGCAGAAAAGGAGAAACAGAGCCTCAGTCTAAAAGCCACCTCGCGCTACCATCAGATACGTATTGTACTACTCAGCTCTTTCAACTCCACGAAGTGCTGGCAGCTCTCCCCAGTCCATTCCAGAGAAGTTTAAAGGTCACTTCACTTCACCAGAGGTACAGCAAGATGCCCATACAGAGCAGTGTGAAAATGAAAATGCATTAATCCCCTGTTTTAATATGCATTAAATCCTGGTGAAATATCCTGCTTCTATTCTTTTTTATCTCTGTGTCCCAGCAACTGCTTCCTCTTGCTCTCTATTTGAGGGAGCTAGGATGAAAGCTGGTAGGAGCGATAAGCACAGATAAGATTGTTGGACTTGAGTATGTTAAAAAAAAAAGAAAAAAAGGTTTTGACTTGGCAGCTTCAGGCAGGAGTGGAGCTCTTGTGGGCCCGATAGGAACTGTGAAAAAGCTTCAAAAATAATCAGTTGAAAAAGGATGAAAGTAACTAAACAGTTGGAAAGCACAGAGGAGAAGTTTACTGCATAGTCCTTCCTTACACACAGCTGGAGCCGTTAAAAAATTTAGAGTTATATTTTTAGCATATCAATAAATCTCAAAACAGGTCTGGTGTATGTGAACCAATTCAAATGAGCCACAGTTTCTTATCCTAAACATTACTTTTGTGACCAATACTAGCAAAGACGTGATAACCTGCATTTAATGAATACCTGTGGAGTAAGCTGCTGCAACGTACACAGGGAACAAATGGGAAACATTTATTACAACCCAACATGAACACCTTTATTTTACATATTTATTGGTATAACACCGATTAAACAAACCCAGTTGATTTGACCCCCCAGACTTCAATTTAGTCATTCTCCAAAACATCAACAAAAAAACCCTTTTGTTTCCCTCTGAAGTAATCATCAATAACTTTATCAGCTCCAAGTGCTAATACTTTGAGTCTGCATGCTCGTTGCACAGACCTAAAATTAAAGAGGCCACTGACAGCTCAAGGGAGTGGGAACTCAACGTGCTGTGCTTCACGCTTTTACAACGAGGATATACAACTGCAGCAGTGCGGGACTGAATTCGTCAGGATTTAGGAGGCTTTCATGCTCTTCATTCGCTACATCTTGCTGCAAATCAATGCTTCCTGCCCCAACGATCTGCCAATATCGGTATCGATCCTTACACCCTAGCTCAAGCTGCAGCTCTCCAGGGGAGCACGGGTCCTGCAGCAGGACAGTAACCCACTGCCATGAGGGTTTGGACCCTTGGGAAAATATAGTTATGGTAGGTCTGAGAAATAGCACTGCAGCTGTATTACAACAGATATCAGATTGCTACTTTGGTCTGAGAGGCGAGGAAGGTTTGTGGTTTCTCAGAAATGAGGCAAATTGGCAGACAACGTAGGTGTGCTGTCTGCCTTCCTGTTACCCAGCACCCGCGGGTGAAACCAAGGGCATGGCAACCTTCCCTTCTCAAACTCATAGAGCAGGCAGTACGTGGTTATAGGACATCCTCTGACCCCCTTCAGCTGAAATAGGAACGTGACCCCTTTCTGTGCGGCAGGTAGAGACAGAACTGCAGCCCCCTGGGACAGACAAGCGACGCAGCTCCCCCAGAGAAAGCCCCTGAATTATATATGGGAAAAGGGGCTACTGGCACACAGCATAGTCTTCATTTCTTGATCCACGTCCCACTTTATTTTTAGACAATGCCCGCAGAGAAAGCGCAGTTACAATCTGGAGAAGGGAAGCTAAATGCAGCTCCTTGCACGTGTCTGGGGACCGAACACTCCTGCAGCTGCCGCAGGCACCTAATGGGGCCAACACCCAGTCTGGGCTTCTTGCGGGAGAGGTGGGGAGGGATGGAGACGTGCCTTCTTAAGGTTTGTCCTTGGCTGCAAGGTTGGAAGGTCTGCAAAAGGGCAGCAAGTCTTCCTTTCCTCCTTCTCTCCTTTCCTCCCATTCCCAAAGTGGGTTGAAGAAGAATTCCCTGGAGTTACACTTAAGGAGCACACCTCGAAAGCACACACCAGCTTACGAACAAAAGACATACCTGCACGTCTGACAGCAGGGATCTGATGCAGCAGAGCCCAGCACCGTTTGCCATATCCTTTAACAACGCTGCTAATTTTACATGCAAAAGCCCCCCACCGCCTCAGGGACGCAGACCTGCAGCTACGTGGATGCGATGGAAGGTGCTAGCACGCTGTGGCAGGCACTGCAGCTTGCAGACGTGCTGGGTACCCTCCTCCCTGCTCCCTCTGCAAGTCCTGGGCTCCTGAAAGCCCTGAGATAGACCTCATAGAGACAGAAACGAAGAGGTCAACAATTCCACCAAATAAAACAATTATTTTGCAATACACGGGGTAAAACGCTATTTGCTGCGTGAAAGGTGACCAAAGGGAAGAGAAGACAGCTTGGGTACCTGCCTAGAAACATACACAGCAGTGATGGTAAACCACAGTGTGATATAAGTGTGCTAGAACTTCCCTTGGAGACCATAAATCCAGGCTGAGTATCGCTCGTAATGAAACCTCCCCACTCCTGGAGTTCACTAGGACCATTTAAGGGATTAGATGACACTGAACGCCAATCAGGGGATGGTAATTGTCTTTTTCCACCTCAAAACCAACTCTTTTAGGAAATGAAAATCTTCACACGTCTCATATATCTATATTGGCTCACTAACAGAAGGCCCATCTTAAAAATGTTGGTTCAATGCTTTGTGCTAAATGTGACTGTAGCACAATTGCTACCGCAGTTAATTACAGCCTAATTATTACAGCTCAGGAGAGGGAGCTTCAGCAACCGACGCTGGGGTTCCTGCTACCATTAACGAGACTGCTTCTGCCTAGGCCAAAGAGCAGTTCCTGCAGTTGTCACTCTGGGCTCTGGTAGCCAAAATTCATACCTTAAAATAAAGATTGTAGGGCTGCTCTCCCAGCATTTATTCCCCGGCTTATTGCATTGCCACCTAGTGGTGCAGCGTGCTCTGGTCACTGCCCGTTTAGCTTTCACTTACCTATATAACACCAGTGTCCACCTGCTACAAGCTAAAGCAGAGCTCTCTGGAACAAGGGTGGGCAGGAGGATGGAAGCGATGGGCTTCATGCTGGAGAATTTTGGCCCCACGAAAATCCCAGGCCGTGTAACAGCGTTAAGGATTTGCATTATCTATGGAGCTGAGCCTTGAACAGCACCGGGTTGTGCTTACCGAGCTGTGCCTGCCCTAAAAGCTTTCTGCAGTCCCAAAGGGAAGGTTTGACTTTGCCACCACCGCCTGCAGACTGTAACAAGGATACGGAGGCACAGCAGCCAGCGGGCACGGTGGGTCCAGGGGAGTACATGACCCATATCGCAGGAGCTGCCCTCTCGGGGGAGATGCCAACGATTGTACAAGGAGCAGCGACACGTTGCTTCGGATTTGGTATCCGAAGAGAGAAGCAGAAGGAGAACAGATATTGTTAGGAGACAAAGGGCTATTTCACAGCGGCAGATGGCAGAGATAGGAATAGCTAACGGGAGCATCGCTAAAACCTCAGAGGTGAAATCCTCACCTTGGGGCTCCCCACACAAGTTCTGCCATGGCAGGGATCCCAAAACAGCCTGGATTTTGCTTGAAAATGAAACCGTGTCTTATTTCCCCGAGGCAGGTTTAGGAAAAAAGCTCACAGAGCCCTACAGTCACATCATGCTGTCCTGCTTCAGTGTGTGACTTGCGGCATTTGATTTTCCTGTGCTCCCGTGGGACACCCACGCTCTCCTCCCGCACCTCGCTTGGAAGGGAAGCGGCACGTCTCTCTTCCATCACAGGTTCTCCGCAACACTCGCTGCTGTTTCCCAAGTGCGATTTGTACAGTATCTGACAAATCTGACAAAAAGAGATATTTGCCAAACGGGGACATGGGCCTGGAAATACACCCACTCTCCCACCTTCAGGTTCCCATTTTCCAGCGAGTCCCATTGCTTGATCTTGCATTTCTGCCGACCCTCAGCATCCTTCCCCAGCACGTTACAGCTCCTTTTGGTTCTCTTACCCCTTGAATTCCTGTTTTATCTCCTGAATTTCTCTCTGCCAGCTACAATCCAGCCCTGCTTGGTACCAAATCAGAGTCCTCTGCTCCTACAACACTTGGCCCGACCTCCCCAGCCATCCGTGATGCCTCACTCCCTGCCCCTTGCTCCCCACAGCCCTTAATCCCATCTACTCCACCCCACTTCCAGCTCTGGCTTGTAGCCCTTCAGAAGAGATGCCTGCCAGCTGCTGAGCTCTGCCAGGTGCATGCAGGAACCTGCGATGGAGAGGCTACGAGCACGGCGTGCAGAGATCTGTGTGGAGGCTCACCTTGGCTCCTGGCCACCCCAGTGCAACCACGGGGAAAATGGGGCAACGGGGTGGGCCTCTAAAAGGGTATTAGCAGGTGCTTTTCACAACAAAAAGAGCCACAGCCAAAGTGCGTATGACACATGCATTTTCAGAGTTTCATCTCTGAGGTTACTCACCTTAAGCTTCGTTTGAAACTTGAGGGGTAAGGAAGGTTTGGGTGAGAATGGAGGCAAAGCACGGCCATTTCACTTGGTCCGCCAGGCCCTCACCACCGTGACGGGAGAGGAAATTGCCAGAAGATGGTGTTCTCCACCACACGCACACACAATTTTCAAGAATCCTATCCAGGAGGATGTGCTCAGAGGTGCCCCAGCAGCACAGGGCAGGCCCCGGGCAGGCCGTGCCATGTCCCCGCTCTCTACTGCCATCCCTCATGGCGGGCGGGTGCTGCTGGTGTGACAGGAACCAGCCTTGCTCTGGCCTGAATTCCAGCAAGAAAGAGTTTGAGTAACTAAGTCATTATCAGTACGAAAAGGCACGCATGCACTGACGGTCTCTTTTTGACAGAAGATTGAAAGTCTTTTCCATTTACTGCAGTAAATGAGGTTAGTAAACTCTCTCCTGGCTGATAGAAGTCTCTTAATTACTTCCATCAGCCAGGCCATACTTTTAATACTTGATCTTGGTATTCAAGCTGTCAAGAGTAGGCAAATGTTGCCAAATAGTATACTGAGGCCTTGGATGTTGACAGCGATGCTTATTTTTCACTGGCAGGGGAAGAAAGGAGAAAATGAAACGAACAATCTGGGCCATTTCAAGTCAATTGCTCTTTGATTAAAATATTTTCAAGTGCTGGATTTCCGGTAGATCCAGTGAATCCTTCAAAAGGCCAGCAGGGATGACGACTACACCATTAACAAAAATCACTCTTCAGCAGTGGGAACAGTAGCTCCAGACGAAGCACCTGATATAGTTATCCCTACCAGCAAATTTTTTTTAATTGTTATTTTAAAAAGATTTGCTTAACACAATCCTACACATCTGAGCACACTCACAGAGGTGGTGCATTCTGGCACAGCCCTGCCAGCCATGTTTCTCTCTGGAAGGAAAAATAGGATAAGGAACAAATCAGCGTACACAAATGTACACTGAAAAGGAAGGTCTGAGTGGGCTCACCCCATATTAATGCCTTCAATCCAGATTGTCAAAAATCTACACCTTCCAGAGATAGGATGAGCCTGAGGAAAGAAAACCCTTGTTGAAAAGCACAACATCATGGTCTCAACTGCTCAGTATGAGGAAACGTGCCTTTTCCCCATCTAATGTGGAAAGGACAAATGGTAAAGGTCATGCCTGACTTCCCCACGAGCCTGCAATTCCTGGATCTAGTAACACGAGAAGTCTGCCTGGCCTAAGACAGCTGAGCTTGTCAAACTGCAATGAGTGGTTCAGAAGTTCCTTACTACCATATTTAGAGTAAGAAATTCTCCAATGTTTCCTAAAAAATTAATACACTGTAGACTAAACAGGAGAAAAAGCAGGGAAAACCAGACGGATTTATAGTTTGCTGAGTCTCGAGAGCCAGTTGTTGCATCAGAGGCTTTCAAAGGAACTTAAAAGGGGAAAATATGCAGACTGATAACTAACACTAAATTCAGCCAAATATTGCGGTTGGAGAGGATTTGCTGCTCTGCTACCTACCTTCAGAGGTTGTCTCAAAGCACGTCCACCAGCACGCAGTGACTGTGCTCCATGCTCGTAGGCAGCACTCCCATTCAATTCATGCAAAAGCAAAGGTGGGAGAGCTCCTCCCTGCCCTGCGAGCAGACAGCATTTCAACGGCGGTGAGTCACGAAAATATACAAACCCCAGCCCGAGCTCTGCTCCACTGCACGACTAGCAGTGATTTTACAGATCGTTGCACTTCCAAAGCAGCTGACTTTCTGCTCCAGCAAAATCAAACGTTGCAAAGCCGCAATGCCGCCGTCCTTCCCGGCAGAGCCGCGGCAGTGCGGACCTCCCTCCTGCGGCAGCGAGTGTCGGTGCCTGCACCATTGCAGTGGGGTGCTCAGCAGGCACAGCGCCTCGCAGAAGAAGGAGCAAGAGCATTGCCATTTACCTGCGAGGCTTCCTCGACACCCTCTGTGCAGGGTGGAAGACGCACGGCAGTGATCCTGGCCTGGATACGAGCCCTCAGTAAGGGCCTGACCCACCGCCAGCATGGCCTCGATGCGATGCACAGTGTTGAATGCCATTTTTTTGGTATTATTTTACTGTTTTTAGGCCGGTCGATCTGTGAAACTCAAGCAGTTTTCACAGTAATCTTCAGACCGCATCCAGGAACCTTGGGTTTTGTGGTGGTGGATAAATATCATTCCTTCTACCCGTGACAGGAGAAACTCCAACTGCCGCAAGAGCCACTCCTCGTGAAATCACACATCAGCAGAAGCTGGGGCAGATGGCGTGTGCTCTTTGACTCTTGCTGGGGCCGTTTGAACCTGGCAAATGAAGACTGGAAACATGCTCCTTTGGTTTCCAGTCTTTGAGGGAAGAAATACAAACACCCCTTAGGTCCTGCTCCAGCCAGGAGGCCACCTGGCAGGCACGGCAGGGCTAGTGCCAAACCACCTGGTAACACCAAACCTTCCCAGCATCAAGTGGCACCGGCAAAGCCCACAGCCAGCCTCAGTCCTCTGACGTGCATTTGTGCAAATAATATCATTTTCTGGGAAATACAAAGGCAGATAGCTTTATCGTGCGGGGCGTATTGAGGCAATGCTACCGCTCATGTTCCCCGCTGGAGTATGGTGCCAGGCACTTACTGTTGTATTTAGAAGTGACTTAATTTTCTTGTTACACAAGGAGCTAATTGCTACGTTCCTATGCATTTTAGGACTTTACAAGGTACATCAGAGAAGCTTGCAAGATTTAAAAATCTCAAGCAGAATGGTAAAATTGTGTGAAGTGCAACACTTGGTTCTAGAAAACTGAATATGTCAACCACTGTAACATATATATTACTTGTACAGCGTATCTAATTATTACAAATTTAGTAAATATTTGTATTATGTGTTGTGTCTTTCTCCTTCATCAGAGACAATCTGAAACAATGTCAGTTATACACACCAGTCTTCCATTCTCAGGCTGTGGAAATCTTTGCCATGTCACGATGGGATGCACAGAGCGCAGGGGAACGCTGTTAGAAGTGGTTTCAACAGGGACTTCTCAAAGTCACAAACGCGTTAATGGCATAAAGCTTATATAACACCTTTTTTAACCTAAAATTTTAGAACAAAGGTGCTCAGAGTGAGATTCTCTTTCAAGTACAATTATCAACCTCCACCGCACAGATCATTTTGGCAGCAATTGTTAATGCAACACAAAAATAGCGTAAGGAACAGCGCTACCTTCTCTGGCGGCTCCTCTCTCCCTCCCCAGGCATTACTCATTTTCCATCTCCCTGCGATGCGACTGGGAGCTGCTTAGCAAGGATCCCAGGTCCCACCACCGTTAGAAATGCCAAGGAAATCTGTGCAATAGGTATGACACATATAACCAAGTTGAAAGTCTTAAATAACCCTAACGTGCTGAGAGATCACGCAAGGAACAGGAGGAAGAGAAGCAATGGGAAAGAAAACGTCAGAGCTAGAGAAGGAAGGTGGGCAGACCCTCACCCACGGAGTACAGCAGGAGGAAATGCTACACAGGAGGCACCAGAAGCAGCTTGCTCAGCTGGCTAACACCCGCACATCACACCTGACGGCACCTCAGACAGCGTTTCCATTAGTTTTAACGGATATGGAGGAACCCAATGCCACAAAGACAATTAAACGTTGCCCCGCTTGCAATACAACTTGTTCAGTGAGAGCAGAGCAGAGCAGCAGGACCAGCTGCCCACCAGAAGCCCAACGTGGTCCCTGCTATTTCGCCATCAGCGACAACATCTGCACAGAGCAAGCAAACCACACCCCAGAAGCCATGGGGCCGACTAGTTTTTGGCAGTCTGGAATCCGAGCTTGTTCATCAAGTTCCCAAATGCACAGCCCTTTGTTTTTCTCGAGGTGTTTAAATGCAGAGGGATGACCTTGGTGTGGAGCCTCGCTCCATGCCATGATGAGCAGCTCCAATTCCTCCCTGGTGCTATAAAAGCACTCATATTAGCATCCTGATTAAAAAATACAAACGAAAATACCAACGCTCTTCTCCAGTCCTACACAAATCACAGATGTGCCACAAAAGTCACGGTCGGAACAAAACTCGGGGTTTTAGCTGTTTCCTGAGCTCTATTTGAAATAAACCATGAGTTACTGCCAAAGGGCTTGAGCTCAATAATACAAGCTTACAATTAAAAATATTTACAGCGTGCTAATTTCTGATCACCCACTGGATGAAGTTACCCTACCCGCCTTCCTGGTATCATGCTTTTCGTAATACTGTGAAAATAAATACCAATTTAAATGATTTTAAAGCTCCATCGTATAGCCATAACCAAGCCTGTAATGCAATACCTCTCACTGAAAACAGCCTTGCATCAGGCAGAAGCATCCTTCAAATCAAGCCATCAGAACTAATTTCACTGATGACGCCATTTTCTTATTTCTTTCGCTGCCATTTTAGCATCGAGGTTCCTCCACGCTTTCTCGGGAAGTCGCTGCGCCTTCCTCTCCCTCTAAGAGGAGGATGCTCAAAAAGAAGAGCGGCGAATAAATCCTGAATGTTCAATTTCTGCCCGTGTCACCTCCTTGCATCTCGGGGAGGAGAGACAAGGCTGCCCTGGCAGACCACACCTCGATTTACTGTACCGAGAGCTGCTGGGGAGTCTCCCGAGATGGAGCACACCGAGAAACCGGCCCCTGGGAATCCACCGGCACCGCACGGAAAATTCAGAAAGCCGAGGGAAGAGGAGTGTCCAGCCCTGCTGCAGGAGGATAGGCTTTCCCTGCGAGTACCATAGCAAACAGCAGCTAATAAGGGAGTAGTTTGAAAAGAAAAAGGCATAAAGGAGGCACAGTGACGAGCTTGCGGTGGCTGTCACCGGACTAATTGCACAACGTTAGCATCAGCACGGAGGCAGATACAATAACCCGCTCAGCCTGGCAGCAGAAAATTCATTTCTCGGGATATGTTCATGTCTGAAAGCCGAGCTGCCTTCCCTACCAGCTGATGAAGCATTTCCCAGCCCCGAGTGGCACATTTCTTATGGAGCAACCAGCAAGAAGGAGAAATTATTAAGCAAATCTGATAATTATTAATACCCAGCCTCCTCTAACCCACTTCTCCAAATCTAAACGCAGTCCTTCAGCCTCCCCCATCCCCACTGAGCACCTTATCCTTTTGCTGGTCTGGTTTGGAGCATGCCAGCTCTCCCTTCTGAGAAACAGGGGAGTTGTCAGGCTCTTTTTGGAAACGAAGCACATCATTATTTGCACATCTCTTCTTTCACAATCTCAGATATTTAAGAAAAATAAATACTTTCAGGTTAATGTAAAACTGTATGTAAAAAAAAAAAAAAAAAGGCAATGAAAAAACTGTTCTTTTTACCTTCTCTGGATGCAAGTGGTGAGCCTGGCAGCGCTCTGAGCCCCATCCTCTCCCTGCTCCCAGACCGAGCGGGGCTGTAGGATTTCTCCTGCTGTGCTCCCATCCCGCGGCAGGGCAAAGCCTGCGCGCCGCCTCCCCAGCGCTCCTCGCGGGCGCTGCTTGGCTCGCCACGGCGGTGGAGGAAAGCCAAGCCCCAAGCTTTCAGTCTCCATCCGCCTGCACGCCAAGCACCAAGCGATGTGGGCAGCTGCCCCCCCGGCACCACGAGTCCCAGAGCCGAGGGGACCGGGGACACCGGGGACGTGCCCCGGCACAGGTGGCTCTGCCCGGCGCGGCGCTTCCACCGCGGGATTTCCCCGTCGTGCGGCTATCTGACGTCTCCCTGAGAAACCCACACGGGCAAAGCAAGCCTTTCAAAAAGTTAAATCTACTTTATTTCGCTGACAGGGGCCGGCTAGCACTGAAAAAGGGAGAGGCATGTACTGCACTGTTAAGAAAAAACGCCTTTTTGGGGGATTTAAGTACACCGGAATCACGAGGAAGTGAGGAAATGTAAAGTTCACTCCTCTTAAATAACACATGATTTCCCCAAATCAGCCATCTGAGCAAGAAAAACAAGCCCGAATCTGTTAGCCCCTTCTGCCTCAGTATTTTTAACTAAATCACAGCTATTTTGTTCAGCCAGTAGGCACTTCCAGCATAGCAGCACGTCCTTCGAATAAACAGAAAGATTCCACTGACTGTGAAAGCAAGAAGCCGGAGCAGCTCGTGTGTGATATCTTTAAATCCCTAAGCATGCATGTGGTCCTTAAAAACGGTGTTTTCTCACTACATTACTGCTACATTTCACAAAGTTAATTATTTAAATTGTCCATGAATTATTAATCACCGATCATTAAAATAAAAAAAAAAGCACAAGTCCGGAATATACCTGCTCCAATCACGCCATTTGTACTTATAACGCTCAGCCATTCTTGAGCCCAGGGAGGAAAGCATTTACTGGAAGTCTCTGCTGCACCAAATGGCACGTTACAATAAACATTTTTTTTTTTTTTTTTTCCTTTTCTGCCTTTTTTCCCTATTGTGCTGCCAGCCCAAGGTTTCAACTTTTCCGACGCGGGGCACGGGAGCGGTGTGCTGAGGATGCAGGGGAGACAAAAGGTTTCCATCTCCCCCCCCCGGCTGTACTCCACCCTGGCTAAGGAACCCTCCAGCAGCGCGTGCCTTCGTCTGCGCCGTGCATTAACGAGGCACGCAAGCTTTCGGACTCCAATGTAAATGAAATGCCAACTCCAGATGCTGCCAGCAGATAGCAGGGAGAAGCCCGCTGTAAGGGACCTACAGCTAATTATTAATTACCGTGGCTCGGTCATTTTCCATACGTTCATTTACGGAGCCGGGATGAACTCCGTCTCCCACCCACTTCAGACAAAGGAAAATAATTTGCACCACCACCAAGCGCAGGGCTCAGCGAGGCAGCTCCCAGGCGGGTCGGTGGAGATGCTTCCTCCGTCTTTTTACCCCCGCAAGCCACACATCTCATTGTGCTGCACCTGAGGAAGCAATTTTGTGCTGAGCAGCTTCTGCAGAAAGACCTCCAGCACAGGTAAGCTGGGTTAAAAAGGCAACTTTTTGGCCAAGTGCTGCCGCCGCTTCCCCTTGCCGACAGCTCAGTGAACAAAAGGAGGGCGCAGGAGGTGGCACGGTGGAACCTTCCCACCCGGGCAGGGATGCTCTGTGCCATCCCAACCTAGCACATCTCATGAACCCACTTCTCCTCCCTGTACAAATTAAAAAACCTCCGAAAGAGCAAGAGAAAGAAGCGACCCACCCCACGCTTCTGCCCCCGAGCAGAGCCTGCAGGTCGCACAGAGCCCGAGTGCGTGGGGCTGAGAGCACAAATTCAGCTGCCACCCACCCTGCCGGTCATGGCCACCACACCTATATACACGTTCAGCCCCCGATCGCTGCTCTTTCCTACTGTTCCACTGGCTTAACCCCTTTCTGATCACATCCTCGTCACTTGAAAGAGAGGTGGGGTCCAGGCTGCAGACTGGAGTTGACTAGGCAAATCTACTTCACCCTCTTATTCAAGAAACTGAGAAAAAAATGCAAATCTAGACACCTCGGTTACTCTGGTAAGTGGAAATATTTTCCGACAGACTGTTCCTATTTCCATTTGCATCACACATCCAAAATCCTTACTTCCAAATAAAATTAAAGAAAGTTCAGCATGTCTTTAAATAAATCACAAGTGCATCTGCAGGACCAGAGGAAGGAGTAGACCGACATCTCTGCACCACAATGAAAACTAAGCAAATCACACCATAAGGCAGCGTTCCTTATCTTTTGTTAAAAACCCTTCCGTAGACGTTTCACAGCCTAGGGAAGAAAAAAAACAGGGATAAAGACATTCAGAAAGTTAGGCTAGTGCATTTCTCCTCGCATTGACAGCGAAATCGGCAGCGTTGAAGAGGATTTCTGCAAGGCGAGACCCGAGCAGAGGCTGGGCTGCCCCACCCAGCAGCTGCTCCCGAGCAGGAGAGCACCGCAAGGTATCGGCACCGAGCTCGGGGTGCCCTTTTTGCCACCAAAGGACAATTTCCCCCCAAAGTCCCCACCTGCTCGTTTCACCGCTCACCTGCCCCTCGCAACAGCACAAAGAAAAAGCACGGTAAAAGACACCTGGAGGAGAGCTCCTGCCGAAGCAAGCTTTTCCCCTTCGCTTCAGACGTTTGGGAAGAGCCGTTCCTACCTGTAGATCTCAGTACTGCGGAGTTACCAACCTGCTAACGCTGGCTCTAAGCGCCACGCTTCAACTGCCTGGTACTCGGGCTCACACGGCTGTACCTCTCTGCATTAACGCTCGAGTTTTCCCATCTTTAAAAAAATAAGAAAAAAAAGGAAAAAACAAAAAAAGACAGAAAAACCTGCAAGTCCTGAAATGGCCGAGACAGCGAAGAGTCCTGCAAGACAATAAGAAGGCAGCTGCTCTCCCCGGCTGAACACCGCTGCCCGCAAAGCAGCTATGTCTTTTTTTTTTTTTTTTTCCAGCGGTGTGCTTTATTCAAATTCTAGGGAAAGCATCAGCCTGAAACCAGAAACTGATGGGAGTACCAGTTTATAGGTTACAGAGGATATTTTATTGTTAACGGACTGTACCATGTAGGGACCGGGAGGGGGTGAGGCGGCGTGCAGGCGAGAGGAGAGAGCACGATTTTTTTTTTTTCCCTTTCCCCGAGCCGCTGCAATTACTCTGATGTGAATTTTTGATGACTTCCGACATATTGCATGGTTAATAATCGGCTCAGCTGTCATGTCTGGTTAATGTGGAAAATGCATTTGCTGCATTGTGATGCAGCACCGCGGCCACAGACTGTAGCACCAGTTGTGAAGCTATTCCCTTCGCCGAGCTGCATGAATTTGCACATACCATGAGGCTGGAATAAACGCCAGTTTGATGTGATACAGCATCAGCAATGCCTCTGCCATTTTAGCCCCGCAGAGCTGCTGAAACTACTTGTACCGGCTCATCATCTCGCCGCATATTAATCGGTGTCGACGTTGTCACGGGGGGCTCTGATTCCCCATTGTTTTGCTGGCCCCGGTTATTCAGCAGTTAAAAGCTGTAGATAGTATTTACATTAAACGGTGGTCGTCTCCGTAGCTCTGAAGAGGTCGCTTAATTGTATGCACGGGTACCTCCATGAAACTGTCAGCACGACAGGCGCAGCCCTGTTATTAATACACGCTCAGCCTGGCTGCGTCTTCCTCCGTGCGATCCTTACCCATTAAATATATATAAATGTATGTATATAAAAGCGTCCTCATTGCAAATGATGGGGCACGAGGGGTAAAAACACGCTGCTTAGCAATAAAGAGGATTTTATTCGCCACGTACCACTTCTTCCCGCACACTTTAAGCACCAAACGAGAAGTGCAAGGTTACGCAAAACCCCAACGTGTGCCTTCCCTTGTCGCCAATAGAAAAACAATGCTGCGAGCGACCGTGCAATTACGAGAGGGGATGTAAAACAGCAGAGATGAAGCCATGCTAAGAGCCAGTCACCCGATGATTAAAGTCAGGCCAGTATATTCCAGCAGTCAGGTGATGGTGCCATCATTACAGTGCAGAAAGCCAGAGAAACATCGAGAAACGGACCACCCCCAGCTCAAGGAAAAAAAAAAAATTAGAAGCACTGAAGAAATAAGGAATGCATTTGCTAGTAGGCAAAACGCATGAGCCTGAAGAAGGGTTTTACCAAACAGTGTCGCTTCTGTGGGGTTAACCCGCCGTGCCAGCACAGCTCCCTCCAGCCTCCAGCTGCTGGTGGCACTCCCTAACTCTGAATTTTCTCCTAAAACCCCGAGTGACAGCCCTGCTGCACTCACACTGCATCTCCCAGCTCTAGGAGTCTGCCTGCTGCTGAAGGCACGTCCTCTGTTTGGAAGCACTTGGCCACAAAAATCCCAATTTGGGATGTCCACATTGGGATCTCCTGAGGCACAAGATGCTCTCATCCGCTACCATTGACCTGTCTGCAGAATCATCCCGAAACCCAAGCAAGCCACTATTTCCATTTTTGCCTTAATTAAAACCACACTGCAGGGGTATTGGCTGGACACAAAGTACCAGGGAAAATGGTGCAGAGCATTTTACAGAGGGGAAAAACAGGCTCTGCATTAACGGTGCACTTTCTGGTTTGGGAGCAGTTCCACTTGCCGGTGTCAGGTTTTCAGAAGGTGCTCAGTGACTCAGGCTTATCTACTTCCAGCGGCATCGCTGGGCACCTGGCACAAGTCAGAGCTGCACTGGCACAGAGGCTGCTCGAGAACAGGGCGTTTTGGCTTGGAAACCAGCAAACTTGATCCTAGGAGCGATTTCTCAAACCACTGCAAGGAGCAAACTCCCCGTGCTGGTAACCCAAGAAACGCCGCACAGAACTCCTGAATCCCTGCATCGGGAGTCTCTGAGTGGAAAAAACAGGACCAAAAACATTGATGCTCTGAAAGGAAAACCCCTGATCACTACCAGCTACACCCCAAAGCACAAGTAAAGTCCATTGAGGGGGAGGATTAATGCCTGGATTAATCTAACCCAGGCATTTCTGAGCATCCCTGCCTCGCAGTGTCCCTGCAGCCATGCTCACCTCGCCGCTCTCCCCTGGTTTTGGGTCGCTTTTCCACCTCCTTACCTCCAGCTCACACAACCTGCCAGCTGTACGGTGCCACGAGCACAGGAGACACACACAGAGCTTCTGCTTTCCAGGCACACTTTAAACAGGTGAAGGGCATTACCTGGAGAGACAGCCAGCTCTTTGGGACAGGGAGTCGGGGAGCACAGTGGATCTGGAGCCGCCAGCAGCAGCTCTGAAGATGCTGTTTCACAGACAGAGGTTCTCTGTTGTTTTCCAGCCACGTATTGTACTGCAGAAGCTACTCCCAGCTGCAGAAGCACGCAGTACAGATCAGCACAGCTTATACTCGCCTTTTACAGATTTCATTTTCAGCTCCCAGCGCTGCAGGGGAAGCTTCCCCAGCGTGGCTCGGCTTCCCTTACCTAGGGGGTTCCTTAAAGCAACAGCCTTGACGGGTAGGACCAGAAACTATTCCCTCCAAATGGCTGTTAGCATAACCAGCACTGAGGGGTAGCCACGCTAAGATGTCGGAACCGCTGTCTCTGTTGCAGGAAATCAATTTAGCAGCATTCAGCTGGCTCACGCATCAATCAATCCTGCACTCAGATGTGACTTTGGGAGGAAACAGGGAAAAAAAACCTACTCGGGGTTACTGGGCCACAGCTAAGGAAAGCCGTCAGAGTTTTACTTCTGAGAAGAAAGCACCGTATCCCAAAGAAATATGATGCAAAGATCACGCAGAAGCCCCATGAATTGTTTTAATGTTTTTTGTGATGCTCGCAGTGGAGTCATTTGGATAACCCACACCCCTAACTGGGTGATTTCATGTAGCAGCAGGTAAAGATAACATCAGCTGTTTGATCACAGAAGATAGGTTGGGTTTAGATTTTTTTTGTTGCTGTTCTTAAAACCAGTTGATTTCAATTTGAAAGGCAAGAGAGTCAGGCAGACTTTTCAGTTCCTGACAGCACATGAATATCCTCCTGTGTCCACATCACTCCCTCGCTGCCCCTCCGGGTGCCCAACCGTACATTGCCTACCAGGACATCCTTCCCTCTCCATTGCATCTCTGGGGTGAAGGAGATTCCTTCACAATAACCATGAAATCAAAGATGCTATCATCCCTACCCTAAAGCCAAGAAAAAACCCTAAAGCATCCTAGGATACAGTCTCTGTAGTCTCTTTTCCCTTTCTTTCGGAGCCTAACATTGGGCGGGGGAGAGGAGACAAATACAAAAATCACCCCTGGATCTACTCCTGTATGAGCTTTTTTTTTTCCTTTTTTTTAAAAAAAAAAAAAAAAAAAAAAAAAAAAAAAAGTCCTACAGCTGCAATGCCTCCTACCAGCAAGCAGCATTAGCCAGCAAAAAACCAGCAGACATTGCTGGCAGCAGCGAGTTAAATCAGGGACAGGTAGCTCCTTCCCGAAAATCTTTTCCTCTCTGCTTAATCCAGCGCTGTGGCAGCAGCAAATACTGCACTGTCATAGTGGGTCTGGAGAGTGCCTTAGAGCATTATCTCCTTCCTCTCTGCAAGGCTGGCAGCGATTATCCAGCACTAATGACAAGCTAGGTCTCCTCGGAAGGAGGCTGTCACACCGCGTGCGCTGCGCTCCCAGCTCTGCGCACTCATCCTCTTCCTCCGGAGGGACGTGGAGAGAGGAGCCAGCGGTTCAGGAGCTGGGTTTGGGCTGGTTAAGGGTAGAGAAGACAGGGAGAAAATAAAGTTTACGCTTCCTTTTGTATCAATACAGCGATATTGCCACGCAAACAGTGCAGAAAGGCAGCTGGGATGAGCCTATCATAATGCTGCCGGCCTATCTGGCAGGGAATTTGGGCTCCGTGGCAAAGGGCTGATTTTTGTGGGCTAGGAGAACGTGAGTTACCCAAAGCTGAAGCAAAAGGGAGGACTGAGAAGTGATCGGCCTCCAGCAATACTTGGTGGCCTCTTCTAGCAGGGGAAAACCCAGAAACCTGGCCGGAGTGTGAGCCACAGGCTTCTTACAGAGCTCAAAGCAGGCTCCAGTTTTACCGCAGCTTTTTGGGGCTCACCGTGCCCTGGCCAGGAGGCAGGAAGGAAACACACTGAGTGGGGAAGCAGCCCTGACAGCACCGATGCAGAAACGCTGCTTTTTGACCTAGGAATGGGGAAAAGAAACACAAATCTGGTAAAATCAGGAAAGCGACAGTCCCAAGCCAAGCGGAGGAGGGGGAAGCCCGGGCAGAGGGGATTAGCAGCGACACTGGCAGCGCTGTTCTGCCATCCCCGCCCCGCACCCCAATTAGCGGTATCATTTGTCGGGATGAATGGGGAACTTGCACTCAATTCGGCAATTTGACAGAGTGTCACTGAGCTACCTCCCGTCCATATTTATCCGAGAGGCGAGAGCAGGAACCGGTTTTAATTAGAGCCTTTTGAACAAAGGACCAGGGGTATTACCCATGCTCTCACCATCAAGCGATAATTGAGATGTAATCGTTTAAACAAAGCGCAACAAGTGTCCATTTACCCAAAGCCATTGTTAAATATCTACTAGGAGATTATTTTCAAAATTATAATGTGCCATGAATATTCAAAACCACTTTCCTTCTTTAGCGTTAAAAAGAATAATCACCTTAAAAAAAAAAAAAAAAAAAAAAAGCACAACTGGAAGCCAAACAGCTATTTTGCAGCAGAATTTGAGGAGGGTTTTAAACGTGCCAGGGGTAATTTACAGGGACTGGGGGGGGGGGAAGGAGCGATGGCTCTGGCTTTTGGAGCCTGGAAAGCCCTCTTTTGTACAGCATTAGTGCATGCTCTGTAATTATGCAGGGAACGTGTTAATTTTTAATTCGGAATGCTAACCCTTTTATATATATAAATATATATATATTTTTATATATATATACAAGCTCTGAATGTCAATGCCTCTCACAGACGACTGCCAGCAGTGCCGTGACCACAGGCAGGTCCCTCCTCTTGCAGGGAGGTCGGGCACAGCGCGCTGCAAAGCAGCTGAACCCACGGTAAAACAGCTTTTAGAAAACCATCGCCGTGGTGTCACAGCAGGCAAAACCCTCTCGGCCCCACAACCTATCACACCAGGTCACTGCTACTCACACCTTTGTTCCTGCAGGTCTTTCTAGCTGCTGAATCGAGCACGGCTCTGCGAGAAGCTGAATTCCCACACCCCTCGTGTTGTCGCACAGGTGAGCACGGGGAGGTGACCCTAACACCACCTGGAGGCCCAAACAAGTTAATAACCCAAACACCAAGCCCATCTTTCCCCTCTTCCAACTCATACCAACGCCCCCGCGACGTCCTCAACCCATGGAGCCCTGATTTAGGAGCACCTCTGACACAGCCTGGCAATGAATCATTAACTCCAGCAGAAACCGCAGAGCACCAGCTCGCAGCAAGCAGGATCCTCCTGCGATGATTAGCCAGAATGCAATTATCTGTGCTCCTGCTCCTCGCGCAACGTCGCTGAGCTCTCCATCGCACCAAGCCCAACAGGCACCACGCAGACATCCACACGGGAACAGAAAAAAGTCCGTGCTTTTACCTTTGTTTCCCCAGGGCTCTTATTAATTGTGAGTGGTCTAAGAGAGCTCTGCCTCCCCCTGCACGGCAGCGACCACCCGTGGATGTGCATCACTGGAAAAAGGGCGACACACGCAGAACCGAGCCCAGCAGCAGCATCGCGACACACGGAGAGAGCAACCTGCTCAGCTCTCTGCCAAGGGAACCTCAACAGCTCCCAATATCAAAGTAAAAGGGGCTGAGAGAGGCATAAAATCAGAGCAGTGACAGGATTGAGCAGGTCGCCTTACACCCAAGATGTGCACGGCTGCTTGCTTGGGACAGGACACCACGCAGCTCCATATGAACACTGGGGAGGCAGGGCAAAGACAGCATTCTCCATTTTCCTTAGCAGGGAAGCTAAATTTGTGCTTTTCCTTTATATTCCAGCTGCCAGCTCTGAAGAAAGCAGCACAGGAACTGCTGGCCTGCGAGAGAAGTGAAACACCCACGAGCAGGGTGGTTACAAACAGCTTTGTCAAACCAGCCACGGGTTTTTCCTAGTGGAAGCACCACTGAAATTGGTATTGGCATCTCGGTGGGCTTCGTTAGGAGTCAGGTCTACTCCGTCCAGGCCTTTATGCTGGGCTCATCATGTTAATATCCACGTGCCTTCCGGTCCTGCAGCAACACGCTGGCCACGCCTGCTTGGTTAATGGTTCAAGATTGTCATCACCACCAGAATGATTAACAAGCTGTACGTATTTATCAATACATTAGCACCAAGTCTCCTCCCAAGTAATGTTTCTACACAGGATGGGTTGGCAGAGTTGGAAGACAAACAAAAACCTGTCCTTCGCCAACCAAATGAAGTTGGTCGGAGGGTTTTATCACCTGGAGGAAACGTTTGTTTCTTCGCTCGGCTCTCCTCGCCTTGTCACCTCGGATTAGAGGATATTGGGGATACAGCTTCTCGCAGAGGAACTACAAGTGTCCATCTCTGGAGCTCAACTAAAAGGGAAGATGAAGGGATGAACAGCGTAGCTTGCCCTTAAAGCACTGCACATCGAAACTAAGGAGGTCTGATCTGGAATTCCACACCCAGAAGACTGCAGTTATCAATATTACTCCTTTTGTACTCACACACCCTTCACCATTCCCAATGATCTTCCATTTGGACATTTTTTCCCCCTTTTTACTTTGGAAAATTACTGTGTGATCTTGCTTTTGAGTTATCACCCAGTAACTCCTTGCAGAGACAGTGGCAAGAATTGGGCTGGCTGGAGAACAGGAACAGAGGTCAAAGAGAACTGGGAGGGCCCAAACCTCGGGGCTCAGTCGAGATGAAGGATCACCGCCGCCACGCGTCCCCAGGTGGGCTGGTTGTGGTGAGGCAGCAGCAAACATCTGGAGACAGGCTGAGCTCAAGGACTTTGTGCAGAGATTTGGAAACAACTTGGGTAGGAGACCCTTGTTGTTAGACCTTACCATCAGCTTCTCGTCTGTCCAAACTCTCCAAAACTGGAGGTAAGAGGAAACCCCCCAAAAACGGAGTTACAGCCTGTCCGGTTAGAAAAGGAGCAAGGACTCATCGAGATGAGGGAGGGGAACACGCACAGCTTTCACTGAGAGCAATGTGCACAGCCACACAACATGGGGATTGGTCTCACCAAACCAGAACAGCCTTTTCAAGCAGATCAAGGACCCTCAGGAAGGGATGGATGCTGACTCAGGAAACCATTAAAAGGACAAAGTGACTTTCAAACAGAGGTCACCTGTTCAAACTGGAACTAGATGAGCACCGGTCAGGACTAAAGCAAGTAAGGACTGATTAGTGGTTTTAACAAAAACGTCCCTGATCTCCCTTCAGCTCCAGCTGTTCCAGTGCTCATATTGCAAGTTTATGGCAGAAAGTGACAGAACTCCCTGCCCTACCCCCCCAAGACCAGCCAAAAATCAGCAGGCACCCAGAGAGCAAGTGCTTCCCACTGCAGGAACAGCACAAGTGTGAGAGCTGCTCAGCCCTATGCTCAAAACAGATCAAATATTTCTGTCGGTCGTGGCTGCCTCCCTTACAGGGTTCTCCTGCTTGGTGCTGAACACGTGTAGGCAACCTACTGCAGCTGGATCCCCACCTTCCACCTAGCATCGTCTGTAAGCAAGCACAAAGATCACATGGCAGGTTTTGAGTGGATGCTGTCGATGCATTTTCATGTACAATTACTTAGCTAATTCGTTAGCCTTGTACAACTTACTCATCCAAGAAACAGAGACCCAGCAGATATCAGCTCTGATTTTCGTTAGAGACCTTGCACCACCACAGGCTCAGAACCCTTGTTGCAAACCTTTCAGACAGGGTTCCAGGACCTATTTTGCTAACAAAAAATAGCAAATACACAATGTTGAGCATGCAGGAGTCACATCCAGCAGCATAGCTGCTCTAACTCTGCTCACCAAGCAAAGCTTGAGCATTTCCATCCATCTTCCCAGGGAACTGGTAGGTCCTCCACTGCACCACACTGTACAATACAGAGACACCCCACAAAGCAATTTCCTTCCTACTATTATTAGGCACAACTCACCTGCTTGGAGTTTGGGTCGAACCACTGCTCGTTTAGCAAACATTTCCTTGCAGAGCAGCAGCTTCAATAGCATGGTGATGATAAAAACACACCGCTGCTTATTGTTAAATAGGAAGATCAGCTGCTAGGCAATTATGATGGAGGGTATTGTCCATGGAGTGTTACCAAACTGTGTTCTTGCAAGTGACACTAACTCCTGTGCATTTCTTATAAAATAAATGTATGTATTTATTATAAAATCACAGAATATCCCAAGGTCGTAGGGACCCCCAAGCACCACTGAGTCCAATCCCTGGCTCCATACAGGACCACCCCAAAACCACACCATACATCTGAGACTGTTGTCTTCTCAGCAATGTTTTTTGAACTCCAGCAGCTCGGTGCCATGCCCACATCCCTGGGCAGCCTGTCCCAGTGCCCAAGCACCTCTGGGTGCAGAACCTTTCCCTAACCCCCAGCCTGACCCTCCCCTGTCCCAGCTCCATGCCGTCCCCTCGGGTCCTGGCACTGTCCCCAGAGAGCAGAGCTCAGCGCCTGCCCCTCCTGAGTAAAGCTGGAAGTAAAAAGAAAACTTGATTTCATTTCTGAAGAAACTTTTATTAATATTTGCTCCAAAGGAGATCTTCCAGCTTCAGCTTAATACTCCCCCAAACACGTTTCCCCTGGGGTCCTCCATTACCAGCAAGGGCTCTCCTTGCGCGTCCACATGTTCTTGCAACAGATTCTCTTTGCTATCTAATTTGAGAGCCTTAGGTGTTAAGCATTCGAGGAATGCAATCAAATCCTGCCCCTTCCAGGCCTCCTGGGACACCTATTAATTCACCCTCCTGTAGAGAAAGAGTTTATCATCTCCTGCAATTGCCAGTATCTAAAAAAGTGGAACAGGGCAACTTAAATTGGCATGGCAATTATTTAACATCTATAAATAGTTGTTGCCACGGTGTAAATTAAATTGCTGTACGGTAACATCCTCTTTTCTATCTTTTAAGGCTCAAGTCTGATTAAGGCAGGTAAGCAGGGGCCATGCCACACAAGAGCCACTGGGAAGGGAATACAAGTGCTCAGGAACAGGGCTCTACGCCACACAAAGGTGAGCTGGAAACCCAGCGTAGCTCATTAGGTTCTTTTTCTCATTTAGTAGGAAAAAAAATAATTTCCACGCTGCTTCACGATCTGTCCCCCAAACACAACACACTGAAATGTCCCCGTGAAATCCGCAGACCAACCATGGTAATTCAATGGGTAAGAACTGCGCAGGGAAAGGAAGTCCTACAGGTTGTTTTTTGTTTTTTTTTTCCAAAAGGGTTTTTCCAGCATCCTTGTTGCCTTAGGAAATGAGGATGCTGCCTTGCACAGAACCACCAGGCTGACGGGCTACTGGAACAGGCGGGTTGGGGAAGGTCAGATGGGGACTGAGGGGGACACAGAACCCAAAATCTTCAAGGGCAGGAAAAATGTAACAGAGATACCAGCACAAGTTTCACCTGGGTCACGGCACCACCCACACTGGCACGTGCTTTGGAGATGGAGAAACCGCTCCTGGTTCCCAGTGGGAGGAAAGCTTTCTCTCTCTGGGCAAAAGTATCATACACATTTCCTTGAAAAAGGCAGAATCTAACAGGTAATAACCCTGCTTCATGGCAGCTTGTTATTTAATGGAAAGCTGGAATGACAAGAAAGGGGCCGCAGCGAGTCCTGGCTACAGGTCTGGGCACGAAAGATGCAATGCCACCCAGGACAGCAGCCAGAGGGCAAACTCCTGGCTCCGCACCTTCTGTGAATCCCATCCTGCACATCTGGGAGAGCAGAAAGCTGTGTCAGCCTCCCTTCACTTCCAGTGCTTATTTTGAGGTGTATTATAGTTATTAAGGCTTGGTGTAATTATTCTTTGTGGCAGGCTGTGAAAGGCAGCGTTACTGCCTTACAGTGCCAGGTCGCTGAACAACAGCCTTTTCCACCAAAAGCACGTTCCCATCCCCACCCAAAAGCGAAGACACGCAGAAAGTGAAGCAAGCTTCATCCTTTCTGCTTTATGACAGCTTCTGTAAATGGGAGACAGAAAAGCCAGGGAGAGGAGAAGAAAGAAAACTTGGTATGCAACCTGAAAAAGCACTGTTCCAGAGAGCAACTGGGAATGGAGGGCTCGGGGCACTGCTGGCTGACTGCGATGGCAAATGGTTTGGTAAAAGCCTTCGTTAGAAGCCTGCCAGCCCTTCCTGCCTTACCGATACCAAATGGTGACTGCAATCAGGAAAGCTGCTTTGTGCAAAGGCTGTCTCTGCACAGCAGCACTGGCATCAGGCCTCCCACACCCATATTCAACTCTCTGCAGCCTCTTCTACAAGCTAGGACTGTCCCATCAGTAACGTGGCCCTGAGCCTTGAGCCCAAGGAGCAGGTGGGACAGGTACCATTGCCTACCTGGGGGTAAACACCCCTGGGAGCTGATAGTGCTGCAGGGAGACAGAGCCCTGTCTCACATCTCAGAAGAGTTATAAGCTGCCAAGAATATTTTTATGGGAAGTGCTACTGATGCTTAACACCAACAAAACCTTCCTCTCGAAAAAAACATGACTTGTTTTAATCCAATAAACTACGGAGTCAGTACCACTACTCTGCATCCCCGAACGTCTCTGTCGGGGGCTCAGCAAGCACTGGGTGTCTCAAAGATAAAATGAGAAATTTCAAAGGCACAAACCTCAAAACATCAGGACTGCTGCCTCCTTCCCTCTGTCCCCATCTTCAGATGTTCCTTTTAGCACGTAAAGGTTAATGAGCCAAAAAAAAACCAACAAAACAAGCAAACAAGGAAACCTGAGACTTGCCTTTTTTTTTTTTTTTTTTTTTAAATCCAAACCACATTAGTACTTTTGGAGAGCCAGATTATATCATAAAACGCAGGATTTCAACACTCTGGCACCAGGCCAGCGTTTTAATGGACGTTCAGACACGAAGGAAATGGCTGTGCATTAAGCCTACCAATAAGTCAACAATCGATACCCCGGTATTACAGTAAAAATACAATGCCCCCTTTGTAACCGCTCCCGGCCTCGTCCTTCTTTGTCAAGCTCAGCTCTAAATAATAATAAAAAATAAAAAAATAAAGTCTGGAAGCAAGAAATGAAGCATGGTTATTTCACAGCTACCAAACGGTACAGATGTGCGTATTATAAACAGGAAAGTCAGGAATAAGAAGGGCAGAACTTCAGACACAAAATTAACCAAGCAGGTCAAGAGGTAAGAGCAGCAAAATACAGAAACCTCAAAGCCAAGCCCCAAGCAAGTGCAGATCAGCAGCCTGATTCCAGCTTTATCTCCAAAGAGCATCTCAACCAAAAGAAAACAAAAAAAAAAAAGAATTGCATCAGAGCAAGCTAACATTTGGGTTTTAATCTAATTCATAGATTTTAATTGCCTGCACAACGTCAGCCTTGCACGTCCCCCCAGCGTAAGCCATCAGCTGGATCAGCCCAAGGCAAGCTCTGCAGAGGACGGGGCTGGACGCCCTCTGGAAAGCAGGAGCACCAGGCAGGATTGCTCTGCCATGGAACAAATGCTTGAAATTTAGTTAACTCTGCCTTCCCATTCTGAGACACGGTCGTAAGGCTGAGCCACTGCTACATTTCTGAGCAGTGGAAAAAACCTCGGGTTTATGGGCAGCTGGAGCAGCTGCCCGCGCCCAGGGTCGGCCTGTTTTTCAGGAAGAAACGGTGGCAACCACCGATCCAGTGCTGTGAAACCTGGATGTGAAAACAGGAGGACAAAACCAATTCCAATTGATCATTTTTATCTCCACAGCCTGGAGAGCTCAGTGCTGAAATGGAACTTCATCATGGAACGGTTAAGCCAGCGTAATAGCTTGGGTAAACACGCCGGCTGAATTCTCCATTTTCTTCCTCGAGTCTGCAAATACACAGAGGGAAACAGAGAACGATTGTTTCAGAAATCCTGCCACAGATCCTTTACGTTTATTTGCTAAAACTATCTCCCGTCCCTGGGGCTTCAGCTCTAAACAAGCACACGGCAGGGCTAGGAATATGGAAAGGCTTCTCGCTGATGGTTTCGGGTCTGGGCACCCACACCTCGAGGTTCAGCTCTGCAAAAGGACCCAAGGCAGCAAGCCCAGCAGCTGAAGAACAGGGCTGTGCATGTGTTCGAGGACCACAGAGCTGTCCTTGGGTGCACAAACCCAGCTCTGCAGCTGGGTACGTGTCCAGCAATGGGCTGGGACGGATCTCAGATCATGAGGTTTTGCTGCTCTGTCTCAAGCACTCTCTAGGATCAAGCACATCCCAAATAATCCATCCCAAGCGAGGGTCGCCATACAAAATGCTGCTGTGTAAAATGATTATATCGGGCAGCAGGCAGTAGCTGTATTGACTCCTCCAGCCCCAGCCTGCGACTCTAATCAACTGGCAGCGCAATCGAAGGGTTTGTGTGGCCACAGCTTCAGCCCAGAGAAGCTGAAGATCACCAGCTCAGACTGGCTGATAGCCACTGCAGATGGCTTTGCAGTAAGAGGGTGGTTTCAGCCTGTAGCACAGCTTCGGTTCCTCGTTTCAGGTGGGACAGGAGCTCTGCTGACAGCCAGCCTGGTACAGGGGCAGCCGGAAAGCACCGACAAAGAGGAACAGCCTCTGCTTCCCCTGGGCTAGTACCTGAGGGAGGGAAGGTGGAAGCCAGATAAATGCTGCTGAGCACCGAGCAGGAGTGCAAACAGCAAGGAGGTCTGAGGAAACAGCAACAAGGAAAACATCCGCATAAAGCCCTCACTACAGACCTTGCGAGAGCCAGCAGTAAATGCAACCTTTATTTCACAGGTGAAGAAACTGCTGCATAGGAAGGCAAGCTCAAAGTCAAGCATGAAAATCAGGAAAAAATTGGATCCAGTTCTCCCCATTTCCTGCGCTGAAAACCAGCTGCTGCAGAAGGCTGTTTTCTAAGTAAATATACCCACCGTGGGGTGCCAGGCAGGCAGGGATCCAGGAACTCAAGGGTCAGGCGCTATTCAATATTTGAATCAGTGCAATAAAACACCGCATAAATATTTAAACTGGCATCCCTGCTCCAAAATACTCTTGGAACACATTTCAACTGCTTGCTTTCAAAGTTGGGAACTCTCCTTCCTTTCCTTCTTCTGTCCTGGGGAAGATCTGAAAACAACCCAAAGAGGCTCCCGTTTCCTGCTTGCCCAGAGCCCATCTGACAGCAGTCTGTGTGTTTTTGTGCTGCTTTGTGTCAGCAAAGAACAAATGGATAAATCTAAAGCACTGAAAACCCACATCCTTGGCTCTTTGTGACGGCCTTGCTCTAAATTCTCGCAGGAGAAAAAGACCTCCAGGATCACTCTCCATTTTTATATCGAATTTATAACCTCTGGCTTCAGAAACTAAATGTTTGGCTTCTACTTTAGCTGTTCTCACAACGTGTGCTATAAAATAACTTCAGACAACATTTCTCGTTTGACACTTCCAGAGGAGGAAGGACACAGTATTGGCTTGGGTGTGAATATAAATCAAGAAGTCAAAGCCCAGTGACAAATGCATTTTGTTTTTTCATATGAAATTGAAGCTCTTAATTATTTCAGCTTGGTACAGGAAAAGCCGTGACAGTCATCGATATAAGTTATGGTTTGAGATTTTTAAGGCAGCAATTTCTATCAGTAGTCATAACCTGTGCTTCCCTGCACACCCCCTGCCCTCAAGCTATAACATTCAATAGGAGAGGACCTGCTGTGGGAAGAGGATGAAGCTGTGTAGGTGTGCACAGGCAATACCCCACCTGCCCAGCTGTCTGCTCTGATGGATGTACCAGTCCTGGGACCTCCCCAGGCACGTTCAGTGCTGATTCACAGAGCTTACTCCTACTTCAGCCTTCATCCCGCCACGTTTCTATATCCTAGGCCTGTCAGTAAAATTATCCTCTAAAATTTATCCTCTAAAACAGGTTAAGATTTAACTGATAGTCAAAAACTCTAAAAGGTTCCAGTAAGAATTCTGTTATTAGCACCATCAGGTTTTTGTAATAAACCCCACACAGCTACTGACCACAGAGATGTGCCGTGGCATCTGACATCTGCAGTTTTGCTTCTCCTCCTGCTAACAATAGGTTATTCAGCTGATGCTGCTAGTAGCACCTATGTAAATCTTTCAAGAGATTAACAGTTAAAGTGAATTAAGAAAGCATGGAGTGGAAGCCAGCTCTTCCTTAACAGTTTTAATTTTGCTGGGCTATCAGAAGTAACCAAATCTTGGTTATTAATGTGAAAGGAAGATCTGATGATCCTCCAAGATGCGATTACTCTGTCAGAATGTACCTCTGTGTATCAAAAAGCACTGCTTCTGTACAAACATTTTGAAGGGTAGTGCTGCACTTTAATCATTTATACTGGTGATGGCCCTAGAAAACAGGAATAGCCCAAAGGGATCAGCTGCAAGACCTCCAGTCTCAGGAAGCAAAGTTTAGACTGCGAAGCTGCCTCCATCAACAAAAGCTAAATTAATACTTATAATTATTTACTAATACTTGAATTAGCACTGCTTTCACAAATGCAACCTGTAACTTTTTAATGCCATCAGCCTTGCACAAAGCAACATTACTGGGTGTGACCACATGGAAGTCTCAGAGGAAGATTTTGCCACTGCTGATGCTGATATGCTATCACAGCTGACTTGTTCTAGAAACTGTAAGCTCAGTTTTTAAGATAAGTATTTGATACTTCACAGCAAGGCCAAGTATCTGGTGTTAGAAGTGTTGCAAAGGGTTGCTCTAAAACTGGGGGAAAAAAAAGTAGAATAGATAAATAAGCTTGGGAGGGGATTTTAAACTCTGAGGTCCTACCTTGCTTGGCCAGCAAAAGGCTCCATGAATTCATACATGTAACAGAACTCCTCAGCTTCTGGAGGAAGTGCATTAACTACAGCTTCAGCTAACAAAACAAACTGCAACACTTGCTGAAAAATAAATGGTGAAAGAAACAAAAAGGCCCTTTCTTTAGTCACATGCAAGAGGGATTCAATTTCACTGTCTACTGCATGCATTTTATATAAGGCAGATCGGTCCGGGATACCGGCAGAGATGGTTTTCAATTTATCACTTTGGAACTTCAGTCAGAAAAAAAGATGAAATCAAGCAAGCGATTGCCTCTGACACTAGGGAAAGAGCCTCACTAAAAGCACAGCCTGATGGCTGTCTACACTCCTCGGTGGCATGTACAACCAGATCACAACTCTTCTGCCAGATATAGTGCTCTGCATGTTCCGCTTGCTTCAAGTCAGTTAATCAGCATATAAAAGAGTGCCAGTAAAGCCCACTCCCATTCTGAATTGTGACTATTCTTCTCCTGATTCAGTATCTGACTAATTTCAAAGTTTCCAAGGTAAGGTTCAAATAAAGCGTCAGAGAAATTCTGTTTCAAGAACCCACTGAACCATCTGCTCCTGCAAACTGAGATGGAGCCACGGGCCAGGCAAAGAACACCCTCTGCACTGTGTACTCACGTAAAAGAGGCTTTAGATAAGAAGTCTGCCCCATCTCCCTTGGCCTGAGATGGCGATAATCATTTGCAAAGTATTCTGCTTCCCATGGATGACAACAGTCAAGGGTGCTACAAGGCAGGAGACACCTCAGAGGTCTTATAAAATTAATGGGTTTAGAAGCAGCACCAGCAGGGCAGCAAGACGAACCTCCTCTGGCTCCAGTTGGGCACTCCCAATGTGCAACACCTTCCCCTGAGCTGTTTCTGCAATGAAACGAGTCTTTGAGTTTTGCTTCCCACCTTCCCCTCAGAATACGTGGTTCCAAGCAGCGTTTGTTGCCAGGATGCACTGCTACCACGTAACACGTTGGCTGGCAATTGGTATTTCATCTGAGAAGGAAAATGTTACAGGCACTTCAAGAGGCAACACATGCGGAAGAGTTTGAGGAAGAAGGGTTGTGGGAAACGACACAAACAAGAGAAGATGGAGCTATTGAGACAAACAGCTAAATCCTGCCCTTGAAGGCAGACTGCAGGATCAGTCCCCTGATGCTGGTTGTGCTGCTGGAAGGAGATCTGCTGACCGAAAAAGCGAGACTTCTTCCTGGTGCTACCCTGCAAAAAGCATGTCATCTCTGCCACTCGTGGGGACAGGCTCTCACGTTTCCTCCCCAGACCCTGAGCCCCCGTGTGGAGGAATTTATCCCTGGAAAAAACCCCGGAGTCTTTTCAGACCGAGTGCTACCCCACTGGCTTGATGCACCTACTGTAAAGAAAGGGCCTGAGACAGCCTGGAAGATGCTAGTGGCCTTCTCAGAGCTTTCAAATGTCAGCACAAAGCACCTTACATGCTGGAAAGACTCCTCCAAAGCACCTGAAAGATAACGTGAGGGGCTTGGACAAAGCCAGGGAACACCCAGAGGGAAGGAAAGGAGATGATGGTTCTGCTGCTGGAAAATCTAACTGCATACCAGCCACCACTACACCAGCTACAGAACAACTCTCAGCCAAAGGTTTTAAGACAGCTAATTGATGGTAACCCCTTCCTAGCTCAGTTCCAGCAACAGGGAGCCAGAGGCAGCATTCATTTTGAGTGCTTGCTTCCATAACTCACAAAACCATAAGCTTATAATAAAGCAAAGGCTATCGTGAAGATGCGAAGTCTTTCCTCAGAAGAAAAAAATCATGAGCACATTAGAAAACAGAGAATAAGGCATTTTTAAGGATACAACCCCCCAGACAAACAGCAAAACACTCAGCGCAGCACATTAACTAATTACGCAGAGCACTACCGCGCACTTCGTCCCAGCAGCAAATACGAAGCCAAGCATTAACCTCAGTCAAATAGCAAAACAAAAATAAGAGAAGTGATATCGATTCGCAGTATCTGTTGAGCAATCCAGCTTCTTACCATTAGAAATGACCTGCAGATTTTCAGGATAAGCCATCTTTAACCTTGGAAAAATTAAATCAAGCTAGACAGGGACTAAGAGAAGAAATATAGCAGGGCTAGCTCCACTGTACAGAGCCCAGAAATATCCGAAATACTGAGCCCAAAGGTGTAATTCCAGTGAGGTGCTCTTTGCACTCAGCCTCCACCCATAGCTCACACAGGGACCTCAGGCTGGGGATGCTCCCTTTTAGTCAAGACAATGGTGGGTCTTTTGCCTACTGCATTAGTGCTCATTTCAGACTCGTTAAAGCCTTTACGTTTTTCTATCTACTCAGCAGACAGGGTAAACGGATTTTAACATGCCATTTTGTGTTACAAGCCTTGGGGCAGGAGAGGAAAGAAATAATGAATGTTTCATCGGAGTTACTATATGGTAACCATAGCAGGCAAAATCAATTACCGCCGCGAGGATCTGGAGATAACGTGTAGGTTCCCACTCATCTGCTTGAAATGTTTTTTCCTCCGTTCCCTCTCCCACTTCTCCTCAAATCTCCTCTCTCATATCTTAGAATCTGGCCCGAAGAATCCTGCTGGCTTGCAACCACCGAGATAAGGATTTGTCATGATGCTGTACGATATCCCCACCTGTGCGCTCCCACTTATCTGAGCTCAGATCAAATCCTTCACAGCTTGCCACTTCTGCCTTTCACACCCAGTTTGGCTGTGCTGAACTCTGTTATCAGGGAAGCCAAACAATGCTGGGGCTTTATCAAGAGCACTGCGCCAACCGGACAGCCAGTCTCAAAGGAGACTGCAGAACAGACCTGAGGAATTAGCAAAATTATCCCCATGATGTGACTGAACACATTGAGGATGGGTAATATTAAAAAGGAACCCAGTAAGAGGAGATGTGCTCCAATAAATATCTAACTCATCCAGAAAGGGCAGATCCAGAAATCCAGCTCATACGACTCCGAGCAACAAGCAAAGGACGTCTGCTGAAATTTAAACGATGCCAAGCTCAAAACCAGTAAGAGGAAATAAATTTTAACACAATCTGTAATTGAATTGGGGAACTTACTACCACAGGAAGACGGCAGGGCCAAAATATAATGGGATTAAAAAACTGACTCAGTGTGTATATGGATATTGATAATATCTAGGGCTGTGTTTAACGATAAAATTGTGGGAAGAGTTATTACACCCCGTGCTTCAGGGTTCTACCAACCAGTATCTAACCACCAGAGAACAGGGTGAAGCCTCATTTATTAGGAGACAAGCAGACATCCCCATGAACTTCTTTGTCAGTGTTCCTCCTCTGAATTGCCCCGTGCTGCACACGAAAGCAGCAGAGTAGACTTGTCCCAAATCCAACCTAATAAATCACCCACAACAAATTTACTTGCAACTATTCCCACATCTCCGATTCCAGCCTAGGACAGCCAACCGAACCATTCAAAAAGCTTTAATCCAGCTCCTGAAACCAAAATTAAACGCTGACGTGTTTACCACATTTCAGTTTTTCTCATTCAGAAGCCTTTAAATGGCATTCACACACCACTGGCAAGCCTTCCCCTCGCTCCCCAAAATACCACAAGTTGGAAGAATTTCTCTCCCCTTCCCCACCTCCACCCCACTGCAGATCTGGCAGAATCCAGGCATCGGTGCTTTAAAAGGACACCCCAGAGACTTGCACTGCTGTCAAAAAAGCTGGTGACACGTTAATTTATTCTCCATAAGGTTATTTTAAAACCAAGCCTCTCCGAGCTCCTCCAGCCATTTTTACCAAGTGGCAATTAAGCACCTAGTTCCAATTAAGTTTTTAGAAAACTGACTGCATCTTTGCTGTGGCTCAAAGCACTACGTACAAAGATTCATCCTGGTTAAAGCTAGGATGGATCTTGCCTTGCTAGGATGGATCATGTCTTGCATGCTTGCTAAGACACAAACGATGGAATGAAGAAGACCATTTCCAGCTCCTCTCCCTGAATTTCCTTTGGTCATTTCCCCACGTACAGAAAACCAGCACATCAGACATTTCACGACTGCTTTGTGTTCAAACAGGCCTTCAGTGGTTTGGCTCAGGTGGGTGGGTAACGCTCTCGCAACCAAAATCTTGTCAAAGAACAGAACTGAGTAAAGAGTGGGCAGGAGGTAATGAGCATACCCAAAGTAGAAGGCAAAGGGAATAAACCCAAATGGATTAAGAATGAAATGAGAATGGAGGGAAGCGGAGAAATTAAGGGCAGGGAAGACAACAGAAGGGAGGCAGTGAGAACAGAAGTTGTGCCCAAAACCCAGCTGAGGGAAGTGAATGTATGCATGTGGCCCCAGACCCACCTCAGAAGGGTGCAGCCGTCCTTCGGGAAAGTATCTTGACAGGAACACAAATTCATTTTGCCTTCAAAAAGTTAGGAAACACACAAACGCACCACCTGAACATTTCATCTGCAAGCTGCCAAACGTCCAGGCTGTTCTGTATGGGGAAGCCAAAGCACACCGGTGCTTGGATACCCACACAGCAGCAACACACTTATTAGTTAGTGACTGCCTTAAACCAAAGCCTGATAATGCCTAGGATTAAGATTTTGGATGAGGAGTCAAACTGCCTAATTACTACAGGGCAGGCACAACAATACACCTGTGGCCTTTCCCAGATGGCTGAATTACCCCCATGGCTTTGCGACAAACCCCAGCACAATTCAGCACAGCAGTAACACTTGCAAGAGGCTGGAGCAAATTAGGGGGGCTTGAAAGGAGGGCAAGGAGCTGCAGCAGCTTTTATTGTTTGGGTGGTTTGTTTTTTTAACTAGATCTGATGCACTGGCTCATTGGAAAAAGTGCCCATGGTTTTCTACTTGCGACACAGGAGCTTGGTGTGGTGATCCGTCCTGCTCACGCTACAAACTGTTCTTGGTAAGGAGTGATGTGCTTGGTTCAGCTCGCAGTGCTGTGAGCAATTAGTTGAGAAAGGTGCTTAAGCCAATGCTTAAAAAGCAAAGATATTAGCAGAAAAAAAAAAAAGCACAGTTCAGGGGAAAGGTAAGCAAAGCACCTCTCTTTGTATTGGTCAGCTCCGTGCCACTCTGTCCCCGTTCAGAGAAGTCTGCTGAGTGGTGAACTCTTTTCTTTCCATTAAAATTTCTTTAAATCTTCTTTTCAGAACTGAAATACAGCTGACTTCTAGGCAAATTTTCATTTTCCAAACCCAAACCTCTGGCACTATAGCTGAAATCCATTAACGCACTGCAACCCCAGGAAGGAAAGCTTCTGCCACCCCTGACAAGACCCAGTATCCAGATCTGTTTGTGGCTACAAGTGAGGCTTCTGAGCACAAAGACTCTGCTTCCACTTTCCCCAGCAGCACCAGGTGGCCATACCAGGGCCCCTGCGTGCAAGAATTGGATTACCTCAAGAATAAAGCCCCCCCAAACTCTGGCCATTATGTTGTTGCTATCCAAAATGCTGTTAATACTTTAGAAATCTAAATTAACTTACTCATTTTTCACTTATTTTTCATAAAAGCAACAAGGATGAATCAGGTTCACGTCTGTTTATAATCAGTTCCACTATTAAATTCCTGCACTGCCTTGCATATCTGTTAGATCAGAGCTATAGCTAAGGTACTGGAAATATCCAAGCCTTCTCCAATTAAGTTTATACTTTCTCTGTAATGGTTTCAGAACTAACGGGAGTATCAGTATTTTGTAAAACAACGGAGTGGTACTTTGCAAAAGCTTCATTTGGGCCTCCAATAAATAAAGCCACCTCTTTAGCTCATTTGTTCTAATGTGACACACGGAGGTGGCAAATTGTGATGTTGTATGAATTCCTGTATCAGTATCATGTCTTTGCACCACTTCCTATAATCGGAGTCTAAAACGTGCTATGAAATTGTTCCAGCACCACGAAAACACTGACTCCAGCAGTTCATTTACAGACTGTCCAGGTCAGCAGTCGATACAAGACCTCAGCGAGCACTAAATTCACGTGGGATGTTAAAAGGCACTGGGTTGCCAGAAGCACTGTCCTCCTGGTAAGGTGCAACACGGATCCTAAAAAGCAGTACTGATCCCGCAGTAATCCCTGCAACAACAACGCTGATCCAGGTAGGGTCTTGGTGAAGTTCTGACTTGGATGATCACGTTCCACCACGCAGGGTGTGCTCCTGAGTGCCTGCCACACGCCAAGCTGTCTCCTGCAGCAGAAGGTCTGTTTGCCCTTCACAGGAGTTAGCATTTGATGAGGAATTGGAACTGTTTTCCTCAAAGAGCAGAGCTATGCAGCAGGCTCCAAAGGGGAAGGGTGGGGATGAAGCCAAGTGTTATGACTCAAAATCTGGTCTCTGTTTTAAGATGTTTGTGACAAATCTCAAAGGTGTTTATTAAAAGTCAACCACTGTACCTATTTGAGATGCAAAGAGCATAGCTGGATTAAGCAGACAGGAAATATAAAATGTGCCAGGACATAGCAGAATTTAAATAGATCAATAAACATAGCCACTAGAACAAGAATTCTCAATTTTTCCATCTCATGACCTTGCATTAGCATCAAGTTTTAAAGTGTCCCTTTCAGGCTGTCTTTGCTTACCCAGGGAGGAAGGAAAAGGGAGGCAGACCACGTCTCCTCTCCACCGTTAGGAATTTACAATCAGAATCATGTTGAACTGGAAGGGCCCTACATAATTACTCCGACTGGCACACAACCAAAAAAACGCAGGCAGTTCAGTATCACTGTGAGCGAGGGTAATCTGGATAACAGATGAAATGCCACAGAGTACCAGACAGTATTCTACGTTAAATGTGCTGTGGTCTTCTCCCCTCCTGCCCCCCAACACTTGTTTTATTTTCACATTAATAAGGCCAAGGTAATTTAAAGCTGCAGTGCTGATTCATGCTATTAAGCCAGTGATGGGAACTAGAGGAAACTGCTAGTAGATGTAAACTAGGCATGCGAGGGAGAAAGTGACAAGCAAAAAAAAAAAAAAGAAAAAAAGGCATTACCAACGTTTTTGCCTTTTTTTTGTCCTTTTATATAGTCTTACTCGCTTGCCTGCTGTGCATCATTTCACCAGCCAGCTATGGAAAAGGGAACCCTACGCTCTTACACCCCAGGCACACCTCCGTGTCTCCCAGGGCATTCTCTGATCAGGGGTCCTGGGAGGCTGAGCGGTGTCAGGAAGGAGGCAGAGAGGCCTCATCGAGGCTGCGTGCTGTGAAAGCCCTCGCACATCGCAGCACTGTGCAGAGAGCCACGGGCAGGCTGCAGCTTCCCTTCCAAGGTTTGCATGAAGTCGTTACCTTCATTTCTCCCTTCTTCTGGTGATTTATATTTCTCAGGGCCCGATGCCTTAGTACAGTGCTCCATTTGCTGCATGCCAAACACCCATTCATTCCTCACAAAGGCTTTCTTCAATTGTCTTAAAACTGCCTCTGGCCATATTTAATTGCCAGAATATTTATATTTTTCATTTGCATACCAAATGTATACATTAGGGGTCAAATCCTTAATGAAATCAATTAAAAAGCTAACCCAGGTTAGTGGGGTTTGATCCTAGCATGCACTTCTAATGGGAATTAAAAAAAAAAAAAAAAAAAAAAAAAAAAGGGACTTCCAAGAACCTCCATAGAGAGGAGCAACAGCTTTTGAAGAATCCACAGTTAAATCTACAGAGAATTTTTTTTTCCTTAGGACTGCAGCAATGAGAAAAAAAAAAAAAAAAAAAAAAAAAAAACAACAGCAGCTAACAACTAACCCTAAATAAAATGAAAAGACAAGGCAGAAGATTGTCCTTGTGTTCCTTGTCCTGGCTCTGCAATGGTTAAAGGGTCCCCACAGCTGTGCTGGCATCATCGATTAGGGTGAAGGAGGAAGCGACAGGAAAATAAAGCCACCTTAATTTCAAGCTCCATTAGAACTGAAGGACTTGGGGGGTGGGGGAAATCAATGTTTGGCAAATAGGAAAAGGACAAAAATCTGCAAAAGGAAAAATACATTTTCAGGCTAAGCCAATGCAAACAATGGATGGCGAACAGCACTCGAGGTTGCCCCTTTAAGGTTGTGTCAGCATTTCCATTTATAAACCCTGATTTTAGTTACACTCTAGTAGATTACCACAGGCTTTGGTGTTATTCTAGTAGATACCACAGAGTCTATCACAAATGATAATGTGCAATAGCAGTAAAGGCTCACTGAATAACGCACCCTTTCAGTGCCTGATATCAGTCAGCAGTTTTGATTTGAGAGTTGCACACTACATACAGCGAGGCACACCACACAGCCCTGGGGTCAGCACCTTGGGACCAGATTCTCCCTCAAGAACTCCAACCTTAAAGCAAAAAGTCAGAGCTGCTGCTGGTACACAGCCTGCTTACAGCACTCTGCAAAACTTGAAAATATCCCAGATCCTTCACTTCAGTCTGCCTCGGCGGCCACTTGGAGAGGTTCGAGCCTAACCTTCTGCCCTCATTTAGATAAAAGCTCTTACTTCTCTTTCTGGACCTCTGAAGAGCTACTGGGTCAATAAACATCCACACCCAGGAATCAAGAAGAAAGCCTGGTATGCAAGCTTTCATTTCGGTTTTGCCTAGCTCAGAAGCCCACGCTGGAACTGTTGTACAAGCAGGGAAGCGAGAGCCTCGCTGGAGGCCAACAACATTTCCCTCAGGCTTTCCAAGCAGATAAAACAGGGTAAGCAAGAAGAGCTCACATCTATTTCGAGAACCCATTTTCAAAGGTCTGCAGAGAGCTGGACTGAGCCTTAGAAGGTAAAACGATGCCATTTCTTACAAATACCACCGTGATTTGGGGCTTAAACATTTTAAAACAGGTACACAGGGGGCTAAAGCTAGTATCAAACCACCAGTACATACAAAACATACAGGGCAGTGCAATGCCTCCTGCAATCAGCCAAAATACCTCTGTGGGTATAAACTGGGCTCTGATCTTGCAACTCATCCCTACCAGGTACCCCAAATGTTTAATCAGAGCAGCGCTGAACCTCTCTGACATCCATGCCTGACAAGCAGCACAAATGCAAGAGCCAGGTCCTAGCTCATGTGCCACAACTGCTCAGCCTTTTGTATACTTGTAGTAATTCCTCCTCTTCTGTACTCCTGCTACAAGAGTACATCACAGCTCACCTTTAGGGAATCGTGGAGAAATACTGGCGTTCTGTTCAGAAAAGGGATTACATTTATAGGCACACACCCCATCTTTGCAGAGATGGGCTTGCATCATCCACACTTGCATGAGATTTTTAAAAGCCGTGAAGACACAACAAAGGAAAAAAGTGCATTTATCTGTTAAACACGGCATCAAGACCACCAGGAATCGCTTGACTACCCTTTTCTACTCTGAAAAGATTTTGCCAAAATAGGGCTTACTGACAAGTAAAAGAAATAATCTTGATCTTGATAAACTCTGAGGTAGGAATTAACACGAACTGGATTTGCTCTGAGAAGTGTTTGTTGTGCTGTATACAGTTTAGGAACAGCCTTTGAAAGGAGAGAGGAAAAATACAAATTCCTATAATTTAGAGGCAAGCCTAAAGTCTTTTTCATAATCTTCCCGGCCTACTGCTCTAGTGGGAGACATTTCCTGGACTCGCAACCCTTTTATGTACAAGCAATCTACATTTTACAACTGATAAATAATTCAGATAATTAATTGAGCTGCAATTTGCTGCACTTCTTTTTAGTCAGCACTATGGCATACAGTTTAAAAGAGGCTCTGTACAGAAGGTTCCTCGTGCTTGTTAACCCAATCTGAAGCTTCTGTTAGGTCAATTCCTAGATTCTCTTAACGCTTTCTGAGCATCTCACAATATCAGCATCCAGGAACTTCATGCCCTAGACGCTCCCCTGCATGACTTGTCTTGCTGTGACTTACTCTCCCTAGAAGAAGCAGGGTATTTCCTGGAATTCTTCCTCTGCAGTGCTGATCGCCCTCATTTGAGAGATTAGATTCTAGCAAATCTCTCTCTGCTGCCCACATACAGGCTGCTAGAATAGACCACAACACTAGAAGGAACACAGGCAGTAAGTAAATACTTCAGGGAAGAAAACTGAAGAAGCTCAAGCAAGCAAACTGTCAGGGAAATCACTGATTTCTTCTTTTTCAGCAATTACCATGGAGGCAAAGGAGTGATGGGGGAGCATACGGCAGGAAGTCTAAGGAGTATTTTCAAGCCCTAAGAGCTTTGATAGAATATTAAAGTCAGCAGAACCCTAAAATTCATACAGTAAACATTTAATCATATTAGTAACCTTTGCTTAAGTGCAGCAGTCAGCAGTGCCTAAGCAAGAGGTCTGTGTTTCTGGCACAAATGCCCATGTTCACCTCCAGAGATGCCACCTACTCCTGCAATGTGGTGTATGTAGGCTGTACCCACGCAGTCCCACTGCAGCTTTACAGGAAGGAAGAACGCACTTGCAGTTTCAGGTACCTTAAGAAACAAAGTTTCAGCCTGCTAATCAAATGCTGTGAAGTATTCATGAAGTGATAACACTAATTGCACCAGCTGAAGCCTGAGGGATGCTACACATACAACGGCAATTTAAGTGCTGAAGAGCCTACAGATGACACAAACAGGTTTCAGGCAAGAAAAGAATTTGCTGCAACCCATACCAGCTTGTGGATATAATGCTGAGCATCAAGAAAAGAAAGTAAAATGCAACAAAGAAAGGACAGCTGAGTCCATAACACTGCTAAGCTGTGAACTGAGCTCATTAATTACTTGGGAAGAAGTTTGTGTTGGTTAAAAAAAAAAACTAGTGGTAGTGCTGGCTGCAGGCTTGATGCAGAACTGAATCGCTCCTCACAAGCTGCAGAATTACAGCCTACCAGTGTGTCTGTGCAAATACCAAGTAACAGCAGAGGAATAGTAAAGCCCTGCAAGATTGCTTCCTTCTATCACGCTGCGCTCCGGGATGCAACGGCAGCAACCATGGAGGGAGAGTTCCACCCAGGATAAAAGGACATTTATTGTCCTTTCATTTGGGACATCTGACCCAAAGCAAACACAATGAATCTGAAGAAACCTTAGGAAACTAATTAGCCAGGGAGAATGAAAACAGATCCCAATACAGTAGCCAGGGAGAATGAAAACGGATCCCAATACAATCAGAAGGTACAAGTAACATAGGAAGCTTTTGTAGTACATTTTTATCAAAATATCAAATAATTTTAAGACCTACCTGGTTAGCAGAACTAACAAAAAGATAACTGAAGTATAATACAAAGGTGCTCTTACATAAGAAAACCTTACTAAAAACTACTTAAAGGACAAGATCCTGTTGTTGGCAACCATGTACCAGTACCTACAGACAAGAACAGAGCCTTGTCCATGTTCTAAGCAAGTATTTTCGAACCACAAACCACTGTCAACATCAGCCAGACAGCCTGAGAAGTGACTGCAAAGACCATCACACAAAGCAGAGGACAATGTTCTGCAAAATAGAAGAAAAATCCTTGCACCTGTCAACCACAAAATAAGCAGGGACAAAACACTGAGCACTCAGACATTACCACTAGCCGGGTAAAATCACCTAGAACCGAGCACCTCACCAGGCTTCCCTCTGCAGATCAGTTTTAGCTAATTTACAAACGTTTTTTGCACAACAACTTGCAGATTTGAAGCCCATGTGTACTAGGGAACGTGAGTAGTTAGGTTTAAATTCAAGTGATCAGTGATTAAATCACCAGCGTTAATCACGATTCTAAATGGCAAGCAGCGAACTTTGATTTAAATTATTGATTTTGATCCTGGTTTTCATTTGTACTTTTTAGCTGGTTTCCTAATGGAAGGGTTGAATTCCATTGGCTGATTGGGCCATTTAAACACATTGATTTGCAATTAACTACTGCTTCTAATGCTGAACTTGAAACATTTCTTAAACACGAGGATACAATTGTATCTATACTCACAATACAAAGCTGATTTAAAAGGCATATTTGTTCAGAATCTTAAAGTTTGAAAACAAAGAATGGAAAATTTCTTATTTACTAGATTCCATTTACACAGGCCCTTACATGTTTGTATCAAGTTAGATTTGGTTGCAAATTAAAATTCAATGAGAAATAAACCATATAAAAATGTTCAATTAAACTGCCTGATACATAGAAAAAGAGTACTCAACTTGTATTTCAGAACATTTGCATTTCAAATAGTCTCTTTTACAGAATAAAAATCACTAACTTTAGTAGCAAAAAGGTGGATTTAAAATGATAGCCAGAAACAGCATTTCAGCATCTAGAGATGGAAAGGGAGCGGTTTTAAAGAAACTTGCACAAACCCATGCAAGGTAAGGACACAATTCCTGCAGAAATCACCTGAAGGTGAAATGAATGGGACTCGGGTACCCAGTGTGTTTAGGCATGGCTGAAAATCTCTTCATTTCAGGAGATAAAATACTCCAAAAAAATCTGCTCCGGCTTTCTTCAAGCTTTAGCAATTAAAATCTTATTTAAGGCTTATTTTTTGTTTTAAAAAGGCTTGCTTTAAATTTAAGTCATCTTTCTAGCAAGCTTGGTTCATTGTATAAATTGCCATAAATTAAAAACAAAGCTTTTATTTTTGAAGGAATAAATGCACTCTAAAATGAAAAACATTCCACCATTGACTTGGTTCAAAACCAAAATAAAGATGGGAAAATATACTGAGAAGGTCACCAGAACGTGCTGGTGATCAAACGATAGGGCCTTAAGATCTGGTGTAATTAAGGAAGAAGAGAGCCTTCACGTTGTAGTCAGCAGGAAAATAAAGCCAGCTATGAGCATTATGCAGTCCTATCAAGGAGCACGGCTGTTTTCCCACAAGCCACATCTCAAAATTCAAAGAGTCAAAAGCTCCACTGCTTCTGGGCTTGAGAATCTACAACAGCATTGCTCTTGAAGGATGAAGAAAAAAACACCAGAAATCAAAGAATTAACAACAGTAGTAAACCCAAAGAAGAAAAGGAAGAGTTCTTGAAAAAAGTGACAGAACGGGGCCAAGGAAAACATGCACAAAGTTTAACATCACTAATTAAACACAACAACATTAAAATTGGAACAAAGGAATAAAAGGAGAAAAAGGGAATGATGCCAATGGTTGTACAGCTCTCGAGCTATTATCATGCAATGAAGCCTCCAATTGCACTACTTTTTGGTGAAAGAGTGAAAAATCATGTGGGGAGAATGAGAAATGGCAGCCAAATATGCCAGGAATTGTCAGAAGGTGAAGAGAGAGGGTATAAGCTTTCAAATGATTAACCAATAATTCTGACTATTACAATTTTCAAAGCAACACACGACATTACTCAGTTAAGAGCCAGTTATCGAATTGATGAACACTGCAGATTTCTTCTTCATCAGGAAAAGCAGTACACAAATATGCTGTAAGGGCAGGCAAATATCATAAAGCAAAAAAAGACGGGTCACGTTAATTTGTAAGGTATCTGGTGACATTCAAGACAAAGTTAACAAGATTAAATCACACTGGAAAAGCACAGGAAAAGCAGCAGTCAGTCTACCACTTGGACGAGGTAACCTGAGACGCAGCAAAAGAAAAAGCCATACTCACCTCCGCTGCATATGAACTTAACTGCCCCCTATTACATAGAACACCTTGAAAATCCGAAGTAGTTCTGCATGTGTTCTTCCATCAGATATTTAAAAAGGACTCAAAATTAGGAGAAGCATCCCTCAAATCAACAAAGACAGCAAGTGCCTAGTTCCTCTTGACTTCAGAGGAAGTTTGGAACTTAAGATGTTTCTGCAAATCTGGTACTTAGTGCTGCTTCTCATGGCTAACTCTTCCTTCACTGAAAGAAGAAAGCACATGTACCCTCTGTGCTTCCTCTAGCCAGTGGATTAAACACAAAACAAGCCTATTTCCACAACAGTGTCAGTGCAAAACTACTTCCACAACAGCCTGAGAGGAGCTTTGAACCAGAGCCCAGGAAGAGCAGTTAAGGGGAGTGTGACACGTGTCAGAATTGGCCCTACCTGGATGTCAGTGTCCTTCACGGGTTCAAGAGGCTCAAACGTAGTGGCTGCACTTAGACTCTCGAGTCGCTGAGAGATATGAGATATATCAAGTCCTCGGGACCCAAGAAGAACAGACCTGTAAGGAAGAAATTGTGCAGGTATGAAATCACGCAGACAGCTACCAGGAAAAACTCTAAACCCAACCCGCTGTCCATCTTTGGGTCAGCAGCTAGCCAGGTGCTGTCAGTGCTTCCAGCTGATGTGAGAAATGCATGAACCCAAACCTTGCAGAGCCACACACATGTATCTAACCCCCCCTCAGCCCTGCTGAACACTTTCTGCTGTTCCACTGCAGTACGGCACAGCTGCCAAGTTCTTCCAGACAGAAAAACTCTACAGCGCATTGGTAAATGTCCTCAGCAGCGGCTGCACCAAGGTACTGCATTTCTTGGCTTTAGCACCTGAAACTGGGAACAGTTTGCTTCTCAGACGAATCCTTCAGTTACTAATTTATTTTTTTGTAAGAAGATGCGGAAGGAGAAAGCAGCTTTGCAGCCATTCTGTTTCTCCTGAGCACATCCTCCTGGCGCAGCTCCCCACACCTTAAAAACCAAGCCCACAAACATTTCGCACCCCCTGCTTTCAGTTTCCAGCACAGGGGCTCAGTACTTACGCCTTAACATCCGCAGTCTCCTGGGAAGTGCGGGTCAGGGTGCGGGAGCGCAGCCGCTCCCCAGCCTGCTGGATCTCCTGCAGGTTGCGCTCCACGTGCGGGAGCTCGGAGATGCCCTCTGTCTCAGCTGCCAGCTGCTCTGCCTGCTGCAGGAGCTCTCCAAAGCCTTCGGTGTCCATCTCTGTTGCAGGTTTCACCTAAGACGCACAGAAACCTGCAGAGAAAAGAGAAAAGGGGAAATCTGAGCAAATTCTTGTGTGGCTATAAGCAGTGTCCATACCTACGGGTACACAGAGAGACCAGCAAAGAGCTGAGCTTCTAGAGCAGGACACCACTCTGTTCATCCTCCCTGCAGAGGATGTAGCAGAAGCACATAAACATTCAGGAAATTTTCAAGTGCTCTCAGAGCAAGGTGCCTTGCAGGACCATGTTTTAAGGCAGATCTCCAGACCTGTCAGAAGTGCATGTGGCAGCTCACACACTGCCTTGATACAAAGGGGAACAAACAGAAAGCAGAGAAGTCCAAGTGAAAGATTTGGTATTAATTCAGCTATAAAGCTCTTGTGTATACACATTTTTATATCATAAATGGAGATACACATATGCACGCATACATATGTATATATACAGGCTGAAAATACGCATAGCTTCAACATGAGGTTAAATAAACAGCAGAAGACAAGTATGTGTATGTGCAGAGACAGCCATAACACGCCATCTATTAAAACGTGTTAATCCATGTCATCAGCCTCAAGGAAACATAAATGCACGCTGTTGCAATGCAGAAGATGGGAGTCCTCCCTCAATACGTGTAGAAAGCCCTCCCAGCGCTTGTGAGGGCTGCCTGCATGGACCCAGTGAGAGAACAGCAGGGAGAGCAGAGAGCAATGGCTCTGAGAGCTGAGGTCCTTAGGGCATCACGCCGTGCCAGGTTCAGAATGCAGCCGGTTGTTTTCACAGAGCAGACAAATGTATACGCCCAGGATCAACGTGGAAAAACCAGGGAGTCACAACAGTGTCCATATTAATGGAAAAGGAAAACCAAACCCTCAACTTCAGGCCCCAAATCCATGATTTGCAGCCAGGTCAGTGACACGCCACGAGCACCCCACTGCCCCCAGGTCACAGGAGAGGGTCTCTGACAGCAGGCCGTGCTGCACAGTGCTACAAGACTTCAGCAACTCGAGCTCCCTCATTTACTAAATGAAAATCAAGAGCAATCGGCTCAAGAGCACCCACCGAGAAGAAGACAGGGAATTTTTACAGCTCAGGACCAACCTACAACTCCAGCATTTGTTGGTACCCCCAACCTTTCCAAAGCATTCTACCGGCACAATTCTACTTTCCTGCTGTTCCACCATTCCTAAGCACAACTTCCAGGGACAAGAGCAGTGCTTTAGATGTGGACAAGAAGCGATTTAAGAGCACTGTGTGATGGTTCAGACACACACGATTAGAGAGAGAAACTGATCCCTGCCCCTTGCACATGGCTGCTGCCTGGGCGCCAAGACAAACCCAGGTGTCCAGGCAGAGAGAATTTCCCCAGCACTCCTCACTAATTTCGGGGGGAGGCAGCAACCCTACCTGCACTGCCTCGCTCATCAGGCAAGACAGCAGGGACTGGATTTGTGTGAGCAGCTCAGCACGGCTCTGAGATGGGAGTGGAGAGGGGTGTGGTGGAAGCCAGCAGCTTCGTGCCCTGCAATGCAGCACACAGCATCCTCCCGGCGCTCACTTGCGGTAACTCAGGTGCAGCCCTGCCAGAAGCAGCCCCTGTTGGCAGGCGCTGACCAGAACAGCCACACGCCCACGAGCAAGGCGAGCAGATCCCCCGGGAGCAGCGACTGCGAGAGCAGCCCAGGCTTCAGCTCGATTGGATTCGATCCGGTCCACTTCCTCCTTTCATTAAGAGCGAGATAAAAAGCCGGGAGCGTAAGAAGGCACTAACTTCTCCGAGAGCACTGGAACCAGAAGCATGGGGGATCAGCGCGCTGTAAAACAGCTCCCCAACCTGCACTTTTTAGCCACGGATGCCATGTCAGTGCCATATGCAGTCTGCCCCATAAAGCTGCTGATGTAGGACAGCCGCAGTGACTCTGGAAAACAGGCTGAATTCAACAAATACAGAATAAACTTATTGGGAGCAAGCTAAACTACCTGAGATTATAGCCCAGCACTGACAGTGACAGCTCAAAACTTAGCTAGAGCACCACCAGCAGCTTTGTCCAGGGGACAGAAGGCCAATATTTATAGCAGCACGAACGAGTTCGTCTCCACGCTGACAGAATTTACTGCATTCGGGAGACTGCAGTCTGCCTCTCAGCGCCGCCCGGCGAGATGGGAACTGCTGCCACAGTAACGAGCAGAGCCACGGCAGATTTTCATGTCTGGCTGGGGAAAGTGCAACAACTGACACCTAAGGGAAAGAAAAATACATCAGAAACTAAACCAGCTTCTGTGAAACCAGATCGACCCCGGGCTAAAAGCCAGGACTGAAAAGGCTCCTCTGTAAAAACAACTTTGATGGCTTATCAATAGAGGCTGCTGCATTAGGCTAGTACTCCACGTCCAACAAAGCCCCAGTTTTATGTTTTTCCAACATTTAAAAGCACGTATAAACACCATATATTGTATGAGTTGGCGGGACGTAAGCCAAAATGAAATCAGAAAAGATGACGACAGGTTTCTTGGGTCTCTTCCGACTATAAATGTCGATCACCTGAAAAAAAATAAAGATCTCTGCGTCCTACAACGCTGCCTAACCAAATGTAGCTACGGTACTCCACACACGGCCGTGTCAAACATTTTAGCTCACCAGCTTCAGAAAGACTCAGAGCTGAAAGACTCCGACGTGTGAGCAAGCGTCTGTTGTACTTCACATACTGACAGCCTTTGTGTCATCTCATTAGCTAACTTTGAGAAACAGACTAAAAATTCAGATTGATCTAGCGCTTCAAAAAAAGGAAGACTTCACAGGAGGGAGGGGAAGCCTCACCCGCTGCAGTCAGAGTAGCTGCCACACCAGAACAGCTCCACGAGTTGCAAAGAGATTCGCCCAAAGGGGAAAGGAAGGAGAAATCCAGTGCTTGAGTTGGGATTGGTTTCTTTTGGAAGGAAGATGGAGAAGGTAGGGCAGGATGATGGGGGTAAGATCAGCCAAGATCTGAGGCGAGAGTGAGGATGTGCTTGTCTGCCAGACACTGTCATGGAGCTTTTTGGGGCAGGACAAGGCAGAAGTGGCGTGGACCTACTGACCCTGCACCAGGAGCGGAGAGAGCCCGTCTGGTTCAACTCCTGAGGGCTCCTCCTGCCTTGTTTCCATGTCCAGAAGTGCCCGAGTACAACCCAAACACCTGCTGCACATTTCCAACAAATTGCCCTCCACAGTGCAAAGCACAGCAGCCAGCATTTAACCAGGTTGATGCAGGAAAATCCCAAACAGGCCACACAGTAACCAGTTCTTCTTAAACTTACTGTTTTTTCTGCCACCCACCAATTAATCCTCCCCACCGCCCATGGGGTTCCCAGTCCTGTAGGGGTTGTTGGTGAGCTCATCTGTAGGGAGGTCTGTACACGTCCAGTCCCTCTATGACTGCTGCTAAGCACTCGGTCTCAAAGAGCTCCTACAGTGCATATGTTGAATAAAAAGTGCGTAAAAATGCTTCTTTCGCGGTCTTAAACGCACTGACATTCAGTTACTTCTCTCGCACAGTGATAAAGGACAAATGAGGGGACACGGCCCTCCACTGCCCTGCTCATTACTTAATGTGGAACCAGCAGCTGGCACTTTAAACATTTTATTCCAATGCATACCTCCATGAACTTATCAACGCTGACTTATCTGCCAGCTGGCCTCGAAGCTCCTTACAAAGACCTCAAGTCCCCTAAAACCTGACTCAGCTGGCAGCTTCGCCACCCCAGCCCTCTGCCCCTTTCCCAGAGGCTCGGTACTTGCTGCCAGCACCCGATTCCCACCTCAGCAGGCCACCAACTTCTGCAGGGTGGCCAGCAGACCGCTCGTTAGGTACCACATTTCATTTGACAGTTCACATTCCTCAGATGAAGTCCCTCATTGGCACCTGGACTGGAGTTCAACCCCAGTTGATACAAGGGGGTTTAGGGCAGTGGTGGATGTGTCCCTACGGCTGGCAGCTACATCCCAACCCCAGCACGCCCACAGCTCCCGCTGTCACACTAAGGCAGCTACAAGGGACTGACAGATACTGTTCTTCAGGGTCAGAAAGAAGGGTTCTACAGCTGAGATGCTTTCTTAAGAAAATCTTATCGTCATCTTTGCCTGCTTTGCACAAGAAGTCAGCGTTACTGCTGGTGAAAGCGGCTGTGAGCTGGGGCAGGGTGAAAAGGCTGAGCCAGCGCTCTCATTTGGGTACCTTCTGCCCACCACAGAATCATTAGGGGTGGAAAAGCCCTCCAAGATCACCTGGTCCAACCATCCCCACCACCATCACTCACCAAACCCTGTCCCCAAGCACCACATCCAACCTTTTCCTTGACACCCCCAGGGATGGTGACTCCACCACCTCCTTGGGCAACCCGTCCCAATGCCTGACCGCTCTTTCTGAGCAGCAATGTCTCCTCATTGCCAACCTGAGCCTCCCCTGGCACAACTTGAGGCCATTCCCTCTGCTGCTATCACTGGATACCTGCAAGAGGCCGACCCCAGCTCCCCACAGCTTCACTTCAGGCAGCTGCAGAGAGCAGTGAGGTCTCCCTGAGCCTCTGCTGCTCAAACACCCAAACACCCCCAGTGCCCTCCCAGGGCCCTTTCCCTTGCCCAGTTTCCCAGCCACCCCTCCCGCCCCGTCCCCCAAACCCCTGCCGGGCCAAGCCCGGGGGTGAGACCGGGACCTGCCCAGGGGCTCACAGGAGGTCCCACCGAGGGGCTTGCGGCCCGGGGGAGCCCCGCTTGGGGCTGAGGGGAAGGAGCCCAGGCCGAGGGGCGGCTGCTGAGAGCTCAGGGCCCGGGGAGGGATCGGGAGGGGGCCGGGGATAAGGAGCGGGGAGCGGAGGGGACAGGGGGATGCCCCCGCTGCCCGCCCACCCGCCGCCATGACACGCCCGCGCGGGCCCTCACCTGCCCGCCGCTCCAGCCGCCGCGCGCCCCCGCCCCGCACGCCCATTGGTCACCCTTATCCCCTCCTCCGCTCTCCCATTGGCCGAAACGAAGCGCTTCCCGGCGCCGCGCGCTCCCATTGGTCGAGCCCGTGAACTTTCCCCCCTCCCTGCGCGCTAGCTCCCGCCTTCACTGTCTCCTCGCGACAAGAGGCGCACACGGGCGGCGCGGCGGGGAGGGGGGGGCGGCTTCTGGGCCGCGGGTTCGAGGCTGCCCCCCGCCGCTACTCCGTGTAGGGTCTTGTTTTTTTGTGTTTGTTTTCCCAAAATATTTTTGAGATTAGTCAAATTCATCCCATTTGATCTACACACGTACAGCAACTAGTATTAATTAATGTGCACGCTCCTCCTTCTGAGGTTATTAATAAATCTCGTGCTATTTAATTCTGGAGTACTATTTTTGTGAATTTACCTAACTTATTTTCTAGTTCTTCAATACAATACATTTACCATACTTTTGTATTTTGAGATATTTACAGAAGCTTTTTCTAATTCACTTGCCCTTAACCGAGGTAAAAACCACCTTGCAAAACTGAAATGCTCGAGAATTTTACTAAAGGATTATCTGGAGTCTGCCTAATCCTGCGGGTGGTCTCAGGGGGCTTTGGCTGTGTGTCTAACATATTCAGTACAGTGTGGATTATTCCCTACTTCATGGATAATATTTCCACACCCAGGGTCAGTAATATTGCCCCCTGAGTTTCTATCAATGTTGTTTACAAGGCACCTTTGATAACACGGGATATTGTAGCCAGGATTACGTGTAGGGAGCTCAACTTCAAAATCTATTCCTTCCCGGGACTGAGTATGATCTGTCATTCGTAGAAATCTAGCGAATCCAGAAACAGTTGCTGCTGGAAATAGCAATCAGGGACAAGGCCTTTTCAACCTTTCTAGGCATCTGGGTGCAAATCCAACAATTATTTGGAGACAGAACTCAAGAGATGTTCTGGATTAATTGGAAATGCTGATTTTTTCCTCCATCCTATCACAAATCCATTGAGAATAGGTATTACTAAAATAAACTTAAAATACATCATTTACGTATATATATATATATACACACCTATAATAATTAATAAATAATAATAAAGAAAACCAATAAAAATCACAAACTAATCAGGATTCTTCTGGTGGGGATTAAATAACCCCCTTTCTCCCACTTCCAGGGAATGTTCCCTGGAAACACTCCAATTCTGTGTAATCCAATCCCTTTTACTCATTAATTCATTATGAATTCTTCTAAGGAGAAGTTAAAGGTTTACAATGGATAGTTTTGACAGTTTTAACCTTAAAAGTTTTTGTTAATGCAGTCTCCCAGGTATCAGGGTTAACTGATGCTTGTACCCAGGTATGAGCCCACCCTTTCTCAAGCCGTTCTCAGTGCTGTCTCAGTAGCAGGAGCACTTGGAACAGTCCATCCCATGCAGGTTGCAGGTTCAATTCTCTCCATGTTCACATCAGAACCCAACCTCCTGCTCAGAATGGATGGATCAGGGCTTCCAAGGGTGGTTTGTTTTTTTTTGGGACAGAGGTGGGGTGTGCTGCCGAGCATCTCACTTCACACTCCACCAAGAGTCTCCCCGAACCCAACCCGAGGCAAGATACAGCCACGCTGCAATAACTACACAGCTGACTTCAAATACAGAAAATTAGTTCTCGACTGCAAAAACACAACTTAGTTTCTCACACTAATTAGCTTCAATTAATAACAGGGATAGGCGGTGCTTGCTCACAGCGCCTGAAATCGCATGCACACAGATGGGAAAAATTTGAAAAAAAAATATAAAGTATGAATTTTTTGAGTTTTCTTGACTTTTAGGTGGGATGGGTGCAGGTGGGATGGGTGCTGGGTGCCCCACTGGGATGGGTGCCCCAAGGAGGGCTGCTGGGACAGGCAGAGGGCAGCAAACCCCCACCAATGGATTGGGTTGGGGAGGCTTGGGATGTGCTGCTCCCTGGCACTGGTGTCCCCCCATGTCCCCCACCTGTGTGGGTGTCCCCTGTGTGCAGCCCCCCAGGGCCCGGTCACCCCCCAGTGCCAGCCTCGCTTCCCATCCCCTTCCACTATACAGGTGCATGGGACAAGGGCATCTCCTGCTTCATTTGGTACAAATCACAAAAATTGACTTTTTCCATTGAAAAATGCTCCCCCAGAACCCCAGGTCACATCACAGGTGTCCCCTGTCCCTCTGTTTGGAGGACGGGGACACGAGGTCCCAGCACGCAGCGCTGTCCCAACCCCATTCCCCGCCCCTCCCACTTTCGAGCCAGGCATCTTCCCACGAGATTTATTTTAAAAATAAATACATAAATGCAATACTATGCATTTAGGGCAAGGCAGGTCACCCCCAACCTGTCTCCTCTGTTGCAACAGGAGGTGCCGGGAGGCTGCTTAGGCAGCAGAGCCAGGTTCCCAGCCCCGCTGCATGGGGCGCGCCCATGGGACGTGCGAGGGCAGGCAGCACCCGCGGCAGGGGCAGGGGCTCCCCGGCCCACACTTTCGCTTGGCAGGCATTTTCGGAAGGAAAACAGGGCCTGGGCACCTTCCCACGGCCCCCCCCACCCTGCAACCAGCACCCTCCCACCTCGTTTTCCACCCCTGAGGTGCAGGAGCCAACCTGGGCCATGCCACGGATCCTGAATCTCCATCCTGGCCAGGCAGCACCCAGAGCCCCCCCGGCTTGCTGGGGGCTGCCCCAGGGGGCACAGAGAGCCCCAACCTCTCCCTGGGGATGCTGCAGTGCCCCCAGTCCATGGGGGGGACAAGGGGACTTGGAGCAGCCCCCATCCCATCACGAGCGGTGTCGGCACTCAGCACTCCAGCAGCTTCAGCCAAACTCATTTATTTTCTCCATGGGTACGGAAGATACAAAACATGTAAAAATAAGCTTTTTTTTTTTCCTTTTTTTTTTTTTGTGTTCCCCATCCCTTCGTCACCCTCCCATCCCCGAAGCGTGCAGGCTATTTACAGGCGGAGGCGGGCGGCTCAGTGGCAGCAGCTGCACTTGCTGCTGGTCGGCTCCTTGCAGATGCAGCCCTTGGCGCAGTTGTTGCAGCCGGCGGGGCAGCAGGAGCAGCAGCCTGAGGGGGGGGAACACGAGAGTTAGGGGGGGTGAGATTTAGGGAAGGCAAGAATTAGGGGAGTGGGAAGGCAAGGAGTGAGGTTTAGGGGGTTGGGATGCGATGGGGGGGTCCCCAGGCGATGGGGAGAATGGGGTGATCCAGAAGGCAGGGCTGGGGTCCCAAATGGGAGGAAAATGGGGGGCTCCATGGGGGTCCTGAAGGGTTGGGGGAACCCCAGGGAAAAGGGAGGGAGAAATCACCATGGACATCTCTATGGGGAGCACACAGGGGTCCCACAGGGCAGGGTGTCCCCAGGGGGTGTCTGTAGGGGGGGTTCCCCATGGGCAGGAGGGATGGGGGGGGTGCCCATGGGGGTCTCACAGGGGAGAGATGGAGGGGGGTCCCCATGGGGGTCCAACTGGGTAGGGATGCATGGTGGTGTCCCCATGAGGGTCCCACTGGGTAGGGATGGGTGGTGATGTCCCCATGGGGGTCCCACAGGGGAGGGATGGGGGCACCACAGGGCAGGGACCCCCAGACCCCAACTCACTCTTGCGGCAGCTCCGGCAGCGGCAGTTCTTGCACTTGCAGGACCCAGCGCAGGAGCAGGAGTCACCTGGGGAGGGAGAGAAAGCGTGAGCCAAAATGAGCCAAAATGAGCCAAACCGAGCCAAAACGAGCCGGGCTGAACCGAGCCAAGCCAGGCTGAACCAAGCTGAGCTGGGCTGAGCCGATCCGAGCCCACTTACCAGCAGCACATGTGCAGTCCTGGGGGTCCATGGCTCGGCTCGGGTAAGCAAGTCTTGTCTTGGCTTGGCTCGGGTAGTCACGGCACGGCACGGCTCGGCTCGCAGCAGTGCTGAGTCCCGCCACCCGCCCGTTATTTATCAGGCTGGGGCGGCGCTGGGCGCTGCACACGGCAGGGCGGTGCTGGGCCGTGCCGTGCCGTGCCGAGCCGTGCCGTGCTCACCGAGGGGCCGTGCTGAACGGGGCTGTGCCGTGCTCACAGAGCGGGCTGAGCCGTGCCAAGTCGTGTCGTGTTCACTGGGGGGCCGTGCTGAACCGGGCCGTGCTCACCGAGGGGCCGTGCACAACGCGGGGCCGTGCCGTGCTCACCCGTGCCGTGCTCACCCGGGTCATGGCCATGCCCTCTGTACCCCCCCCCTGCACCCCTTGGTGGCCCCCCCATGCATGGGGACACCCCCAGCAGCCGCCCCCACCCGGCTTCCTGCGTATGGGGTGAGGGGGAAAGGGGCTGAGATCCCCCAAAATTGGGGCATCGCAGCCTGGTGACAGCCACAGGTGTCCCCCTCACGGCCCCCTCGCCACGTAATGGTGGCAGCAGCCAGGGACAGGCTGTCCCTGCTTTCAGCCTTTATTGCAAAATAAAGGGGAAATTTGAGGGGTGAATTTCTGGTGTGCATCCTGGCAGAGCCTCCGGGACACGGAGCTGGGGCTGGTCTGTGACACCGCAGGGTTTGGGGGCTGTTGTTCCTCCTCCCGGCTTTGCACCCGGCGGAGCCGAGGGAACGTAAACACGGGGCCGTGTGCGTTGGCCGCCGGCCGAGCGGCGGAGAGGAAAAGGTCGAGGTCCGGGCCCACGTGCGGTGGCGAACGCCGCTTGCAAAACCGCTTCCCGTAGGCCCCGGTGCCGCGGGCCCGGTGCGCACGACACGAAACTGGAGGAGCACGGCCCGGGACGCGCACCCGGGGCCTTTCTGGGAAGGGGCTGAGCGGCTCGGGTACGAGCTGTGGTATTAGGGCAGCCAAAAATTGAGCAGAGGACAGCTGCTTCTCATCACGGTCCCGTATCCGAAAGGCAGAACTGCGGTGCCCCAGGGACCTGTCACACCCCGTTGTGCACCCCGCACTGCCAGGTGTGAGCCATCAGGGGGGTTCAGATGAAATTGTGTTTTCGTATAACTTCATTAAACCACTGTGAAGCCCAGGGTGGGGGACAGGCTTGTCCTCAGGGTTCCTGATGTGCAAAAAGCTGCTGTGAATTGCAGCACGGCCAAACCCGGGTAGGAAAAATCAGCCAGAGGCTGCTCAAAGCGAAGAGACATCCACAGCCTGACCCCATTGCTCCTCCTGCTTGTTATGGGCTCACCGATGATGTTTTTACCCAGATGGCATTTACATCTCGCTGGGCAAGAAGCCCCCTGGATGGCAGGTGGGGGACAGCCAGTGCACGTGGGACGGGGACAGACCGTCCGGGTGGTGCTGGCACGATTTAGCCCCAAGCCACGTGCTGGAGCTGCCCCGTGCCTGCGGGGTTCCTGCGCTGACCTACATTCGGTGGCAGGAGAGCGTGCTTCGTGCACATCGGAAGCTGGGGGGGACGGTGGCACCGCAGGGGATGCCGTGGGGAAGAGCCCTTCTGCAGCAAAGGGGAGACCACCGGGGGTCAGTGCCATGAGTGGGGGTCCCTCGGCCCCTGCCTCAGCCCTGGCAGCAGTGGTTGGGTCAGGGAAGCTTTTGCAGCAAAAAGAGGGTGGTGAAAGGTTGCCCTGTGGCATGGCAGGTGTCACACCCTACTGTGGGCATCACACCCCATTGTGAGTATTGCACCCTACTGTGGGCATCACACCCCATTGTGGGCATCGCATCCTATTGTGGGCATCACACCCCACTGTGGGCATCACACCCCACGGTGGGCATTGCACCCCATTACAGGCATCGCACCCCATTGTGGGCATCACACCCCATTGTGGGCATCACACCCTGTTGTATGCATTGCCTCCCATCCTGGGCATCACACCCCATGCCCATCACACCCCATTACATGTGTCACACCCCATCCTGGGCCTCCCACCCCATCACAGGCATTGCACCCCATGGTGTCCGAGCCACCCCAAGCCCCACCAGGGAGCAGATCTGGCGGCTCTCCCAGGCAGCCCCGCTCTGCTGCCAGGAGGGAAAGCGAGCTCCTGGCCCTGCCGCCCCACCTGCCCCGCAAACATCACCCCTGGAAATGGGCACGGCGCAGCCTTCATTACCGCCCTGTTGACGAACTGCTTGTAATAAGGAGCTGCTCATTAGCCCCGAGGAGGATTTCTGGTGTAGGAGGGAGCCTGGGATTTGCCCTTGGGTAACAAGAGGGCGGGAAGAAAAAAAAAAAGAAAACAACAACAACAACAAAAAACAAACTAACCAGAAAATTACCGTGTTGTGAAGGGAAAGTGTTAAACCCAGAGCAAGTGCTAGGGGAGGTCGGAGGCTGGAAGAAAGGAGCAAAACAAGCCCTGAGATGCGTGCCAGCCCATGAGCCAGGCTGGCGAGCTCCCCAGGTGGGCGTTTTGCCACGATCCCCCCCTAAAAAAAAAATTTTTTTCTGCCGCCCCGTGCGACACCGGAGACCAGAGAGAGGCAGCGGCCGGGTGTTTATATACACATCGCTTTATTTAGGTAGCTCAGCGCACGCCACGCGTGCCAAACACTGAAGGTATCGGAACGCACATATAAAAAAACCACAGAGAATAAAGTTAGTTTTCTTCGGCTCCCCCCAGGGTCAGCGCGGCGGGGGGGGGCTGCCCGCCGGCCCCTACTTGCAGCAGCTGCACTTGGCGGAGGGGGGCCCTTTGCAGACGCAGCCCTGCGCGCACTTGGCACATCCCGCGGGGCAGCAGGAGCAGCAGCCTGGGAGGGGAGGAAAATAAATTTAGGGGGGTGTTCTCCGAAGGGTGTGTGTGGGTGGGTTCCCACCGCCCCCCCCCGCGTCATGCTGTGATGGATGAGTATCCACCCCAGGCTAATTTTAGCAGTGTCCCCCCCCTCCCCTTCCCTGCCTTTGGGTGCCTTTCCTGGGTGGCTTTGAGCCAGGGCTGGCCCTGGGGGGGTGCAGGCTCCCCAGGGGGGCCCTGTTACCCATGCAGCCCTCCCCCCCAGCACCTTTCTGGCCAGGGTGAGTGGGTCTGGAGCAAACAGAGGATGTTGCAGTGCCAGTGTCCCTTCCCCCCAAGGACATTGCCTGGCGCTGAGCCTCGGACACCAGCGAGGGACACGCTGTTTTTTTGGGTTACACGGGGTGCCCTGTATTGCTTATGGGGAAGCCACCTCCCTCTTTGGGGGCAAAAAAAAATAAATAGGAGGAGTAAACTGATGTCTGGGAAGGGGATTCCTGAGTCTGTCTCTGTTTAATGTGCCTACAGATGTGTGGTGGAAAAAAAAAAACACACGAGGGTTTCTGATCTCCGGGGGCTCGGGGGCCTCCTTACCTTTTTTGCACGACGTGCATTTGCAGTTTTTACATTTGCAGTTGTCCCCGCAGGTGCAGTTGCCACCTGAAAGAGAGAAAAGGAGGGAAAAAAAAACAGGGGGGGTGAGGAGGCAGAGTATCCCCAGCTCCGCAGCCCGGGCTCAGCATCCCGTCCCGAGCATCCCTGCTGCTCTAGCAACATCCCACATCCCTCGCCCCGCATCCCGCACCGCGGCACAGTGCCCCACGGCTGGCTCGGGGAGGATTTTAGGGTGGCCGGGCTGGGCAGGATGAATCCAGGGCAGCCCCGCAGGGATGCTCCAGCGCTTGGCGAGGGAGCGTTGGCTTACCAGTGGCGCAAGGGCAGTCCTGGGAGTCCATGCTGCGGCTGCGGGACGCGTTGGCAATGGGAAACTGGGCTTCGGGCCGGCCGCGCTGCTGCTGCTATTTATCCCTAGCAGGGAGAGAGCGAGTGCAAAACCTCCGCCCCTCGCTGCCTGCGCACGGCTCTGCCCGGCTGCTGCCCCGGGCGCTGCTGATTCACCGCCCGGGCGGCCACCACGGGGGCCCTGATCCCCTCCCCGGTGGTGGGTGACGGCGGGCTGGGTCACTGCTGCCTCGGGGATGGATGGACGGATGGATGGATGGACAGATGGACGCACAGACACGTGGGCGCAGAGAACGGGCGGCTCATCACACCGCTGCCTCCCTGTTCCTCCTCCCGTAGCACCCACGTTGATAAAACCACGGGATGTAGCCCCCAAAAAATCACACGAGCCCACCGCAGCCCCCTCCTCACTGTGGAGGTCCCCAGACCCCGTCCCATGCCTCCGCCGCCCTCCCCGCCAGCAGCAAAACCAACGAGCCCGACTGGCCCAGCCGGAGCCCACGTCCCCTCCGGCACCCCGCCACGGTGCCCCCTCCCACCCTCCTTAATTAATTTCCGTGCTCAATTAGCCGCGAGGAGGGCGGCGGGGGAGCCACGTCGCTGCCCGTCGGCTTGGCCAACTGTGCCGGCGGCTGCCGGGTGCTGGGCTCGCTGGCTTTGCTCACCCACTCGAAAGAGCTGCGGGGATCCGGGGTGGAAGGTGCGATCGAAATGATGCGTTTATTTGACGAAATGAAAGCAATTTCAGCACGCGGGGAGGGACTGCCCTACGGCCAGCGGGCTCTGCCAGCCGTGGAGCATCCTCCTGTGTGCGGAGGCTTTCCCCATACTGAATGTGGCCCCCTCCTTGCCCCTGGGGTTTTTCACTAGTGACACGTCTCACTCTGCTTTTAGCATCCCACTGAGCCCCTGAAAAATCGCTGTGACTGCTCCAGGCTCCGGTGCCTCCCCTCTGAGCATCCCATTTTCCGGGGCGCTCCCTAAAGACACATCCCTGGAAGCAGGGGCCAGGCACGGGGGTGATGGGAAGCACCCCACCAGCTCCTGGTATCGCCCACGAGCAGATTTTGGGGTGACAGGTGCCTGCCGTGCACCTGGGAACGCACTTGTCCCCGCAGCCCACGGTGGCTGTGCTGGGAAACTCCTTTGCTTCAGGGTTTTATCCGGGCTGGGCTTTTGCCCGCGGTGCCTCGCTGCTGCGTTGGAGGCGATGCTAATCCAGCCAAAACGTGGGGCCAGGGAGTATTTTTACCACCCAGCTGTCTGGGCACGTTGGGAGCTTGTTCGGTGACCTAGTGGGGAAAGGTGCCAGCGGCCCCGTCTCCGCGTCTCTGCTGGCGGAGCTGGGCGCCGGTGGGAAATGTGCGCAGAAAAGCCCCAGGGAGGCAGAGCTGATGGGCTCGCTCCTCGTCCCAGCCACCCGGCAGCGTGCTGAGTCTCGGTGGACGCTCATCCCCACGTCCCCAACACACATGACAAGCCGGCGAGGTGACAAGCCGTGCAGGAAAGGGCTGGGGCTCTCTGAAGATGCATGCCGGGGCTGCTTGCGTGCAGATCAGCAAGATGCTTGGGTCCAGCTCCCAAATCTGGCCCCGAGCGGCTCTTGAGACAGCGCTGCTGGCAACGGGCTGCGGGTGGAAATAGCTCCTGGGAGGTGCCACACAAATGTCACGCTGCTGAATGTCACCGTGCCAGCGGTCAGGTGCCGTGCCAAGGGTGTTAGCCGCTCCCCGCGGCGTGGCCGGGCCCCACGGGGATGATCCTGAGTGCTTGGGAGCAGGCAAACACAGCCGTGCCTGGGGACATGAGTGGCGCCGGTGCCGTTCACCCACATCACGCCATCAGCTGGGGTTGTCACCACCCGCCCGGGCACACGGGGATGTGACAGGGAGGTCCCACGCGTGCCCTGCTCCTGGGACAAGGAGCTGAGTTTTGGCTGGGCAGGAAATTGCTCCCAGTGCACCCCGACGGAGGGATGCGGACAGGACACGGTGCCACGGGAGGCACCGGTGCCATGGCTGCTGCCACAGCCAAGGTGTGGGGGGGCTGCCCGGCAATGGGGGCTGTGTTAAAGGCTGGGGAGGCCGAGGTGAGGGCTGCATGCCGGCAGCCAGGCAGCTCCCCATGCTTCCCCTTTCCTCGAGGAGGCTTGGCCACATTGGTGGCATCTCCTCGAGGAACAGGGAGGTTGGAGCCAGGCTGCGTGACTCATTCGCTCTCTTCCTCGTCTGCTCTCAGCTTGGCCACGAGCTCTTTTCTCCCCTGCTTTGCATGAAGGAAGGGAGCAGCTTCCCTCCCACGGGAGGGAGACTTCCCATCCTGGGGAACGGGTGACGGAGGCGCTCAGGTGCTCTGCTGCGAGGTGCCACCATCCCGTGACGGGCACGCGCGTCACCCAGCTGTGGGTGGCTGAAAGCAGGTGGCAGCGGTGACTCCATGGGCAGGTGATGGGTCTGCTGCGGGTGACAGCCACCACGCAGCAAATCCTGCCAAGGAGATGCAGGCTCCTCGTGCCCTGGTGGTGTCCCCTCGAGCAGCAATATGTTTTTTGGCCATGCTCAGCATCCCCAGGAGATGCTGGGCTGCTCCAGCCAACCATCACGGTTCAATACGATAGGGATCAGGGCCTGGGTGATGAAATTGGTGTGGGCATGGCTTGGAGACCCCAGGGACGCTCACTGGGGTCTGTGTTCCCTCACCACACCTCGCTGCTCAGCTTTTTATCTAAAATAGGGAAAACAAGGGGGCATGAGCAGCCGGCCAGCCCGGCCCACACATCCTAACCGCTGAAAACCAGGAGGAAACCACAGGGGTGATTGCTGCTTGGAAAGCAGGCTCGACTTTCATTTTGCAGGTATCTCAGGTCATTATTTGCTGATGATAAACAAGTGTTTGGAGCACGGGAAATAGGTGCCGGCGTTGTTTTGTTGTGCCGGTGCTTGCCAGCCCCTTGGCAGAGGAGGCAGGGGATGAATCACGGCGCTGAGTGTGCGTGTGCGAAGCCTTGGAAGCCGTTTGGGAGCGACGTGAGGTCGGCGGGCTGACATCATGCATGGAAGTTGCTTTATTTTCCCAGAATTAGGGAAAACAGGAGCTTTCCCACCTCGCCCCATCCGCGCCCACTCCTCCGGGTCAGCTATAGGCAGGGCACAACGTTTCCATCCACCTGAGTGAAAGCAGCCCTCAGTGGGCTCCGCAAAGCCCCTCGCAGGAGAAATGCACCTTCAGCGAGAGCCGCTGCCCGTCGGAAGGCTTTTAGCAGCTTTTCATTAAAAGGGAATTGCACGGCGTGCAATAACGCGGTGCTTTCACAACTCCGCACCGGGCTTTGATGTGGGTTGTTTGGGATCCGCGTTGCAACGCACCGGGCTGTGACTCAAGGCTGCTGGCTTCGGAGGCTTGTCCTGTGGCTCTGGGCAAGCGGCTTTCGCTTCGTGCCGTATTTTTATCTGTGCGCCAGCTATCAGCATCGCCTTCCCCTTAGAAAATAAATTAAAAAAAAAACAAAACACGCGGGGAGGGTGGTGATTTGCTAATTATTTGCTCTTAATGAAGAGCTAGCGGAGCGGTACCACGTGCTGGTGGCTCCGCTGGGGCGAAGCTGGCCCTGCAGCCCCCTTGGTGGGCACCCCGGGGGGATGCTCCGGGCGCTCCCGGTGTTCCTAGCAGGTTTTGGGGCCGGGCGATGTCTGTTTGGGCACGCCTGGGAGATGAAAGGGCTGCTTCCCTTTTTGATCCTGAAACTCTCATAAATGTTAATGGGAATTACTTCAAGGTCTAATGAGGGCAGAACTGCAGCCCCCAAGGGGAGCAAGGGGCGAGGATGGATGAAGCTTTGGCTGGGAAATAGGAACACTCACGAGAGCTGAGCTGGGGCTCACACTGACCCCCCAGGACGGACACCCCAGTGTCTTTCTGTCCCACCGCCCAGCGTTGCTGGCACTGCCTGCTTCATTAGGCATCATCTGAACTCTCATCATCATCGTAACTCACCAGCCTGATGCTTTCCCAGTGTGCAGCTCGGATTTTTTTTTTTCCCCTGCTCCTTCCCTTCCCTTTGTGTTTCTCAGGTTCCCACAGACTTCAAACTCACCTGCTCCAACTGCTCGCCGCCTCCCCTGGCTGAAACGTGACCTGAAGTTTCCAAGTATCATTACCTTGGGCATATTTAATTTCATTTTTTCCCCCACTTGCTAATTTTCAGAATTAGAAGCCAAGGGAAGAGCGATGAGCAATCCCCCGGGACGTTAAGCAGACACTTGTCTGAGCTTGCACAACACCAACCCCCTCCGTGCAAGCACACCGAATAAAAGGATGCTATGCTCTCCTTGATGTCTTCATAGCCTGCATCTGCCCAGTGCCAGAAACCGTGCAAGCGGTGGCCCTGGTCCTGTGCCCATGGAAAAAGCTCACGTAGCCAATGCTTTTGGGAAGGCAGTAGCTCTCTCAACCCCAATCCCAACCCCAATCCCAATCCCCATCCCCATTCCCATCCCCACTTCTCCCCCAGCCCTCGCTATCCCCCCTCGGAGGGCTGGCGATGGTGATTTTTGCCAACATTTAACCCAGCCACCCACCGCTCGATATCTGAGCAGGGTTTTACATCTTGCCAGGGAACATCAGGCAGGAAGCTCCGGTCAGATAAGGACGTGGTGAATTTCGAGCTATATTTGAAGTTTTTGCCAATAAACAGCTCCTGGGTGGGCAGCGATGCTCGTCCTGCCACTGCCACTGCCAGCTCCTCCTCGCGCAGCCGAGCTTTGCCTAGGAAGACAACAAATGGTGCCAGCTGTGTTTTGGTAAAGCCAAATTCCCCTGGGAGCTACAAAGAGGCCAACACCAAGTGCTGGATCCTCAGGTCGGCGTGATGGTGACTCCTGGTGCTTACGAGAGCCCCGGAGCTGATGGACAGTGGCCATGAAAACAGGCTGGGAAGGCCCTTGCCTCTGCACAGCTCGCTGAAATTTTATTTTAAATAAAATAGCTGTGTGCCTTGAAGGGACTGTCCTGCTCTCTGTAACTGTGCTTTTTAAATTAAGGGATATGAACGCTAAAAAGGGGATGGCACCGTTTTCCTGGCTCTGCTGTATATCAGCAGGACGGACAGAAGACAGATGCGGTACGGACGGAGGCGCCAGCCTGCAGCAGGCAGAGGAAGGCAGAAGGGCTCTGAGGTGGCCCTTTCCTGGCTGAATTTAACTCCTGGTGGGCTTTCACAGCTCTTCTCCTCCTCACCTTGCCTGAAAAACCCAGCCTGACCTCGGGGTGCTGCTCCTCAGAGCACAGCTGAGGGGAAGGCATGGGGCTCACTGGTGCCGCCAACTGCCCCGAGCCCCCCAACTGTCCCCAATAACCCCCCCAATCCCCCAATTGCCCCCCTGCTTTGCCAGTTGCCCCCTTAGCTGCCCCTGTGCTACCTCAACTGCCCCCATGCCCCTCAAACTGCCCCTTAATTGCCCCCTCCAGCCCCCCCAGCTGCCCCTGTGCCTCTCCAACTACCCCAAATGCCCCCGCCTCTAACCACCCCACCACCTAACTGCCCCCCAATTGCCTCCCGTACCTTATTGTTCCCCATCTCCTCACCTCACTACCCTCGCCTAACTGCCCCCCATATCTTATTGTCCTCCCCAACTGCCCCCAAAACACCCTACCTCCCCCCCACCTCCCTAACTGCCCCCCAACTTCCCCATCTCTAGCTGCCCCCCACCTAACTGCCCCCTCCCCACTCTAACTGCCCCCCCAGCTCTTTAACTGCCCCCTCATCTCTCTCACTGCCTCTACTGCCCCCCACCACTCCAACTGCCCCCCCAGCTTTCTAATTGCCCCCTCACCACCCTAACTGCCCCCCTAATTGCCCCCTCAGCCCCCAGTTACCCCTCAGCCCCTCACAGCCCCTCACCGCCCCCCCTCCCGCTCCGCCCCGTGACGCGGCTCCGTGCGCGGGCGGCGCTAAGCCCAGGCCCGAGCCGCGCTGTGGCGGTGCCGGTCCCGGTCCCGGTCCCGGTCCCCGTCCCCCCGCCATGCTGGTCCCCGTCTTCACCCTGAAGCTGAGCCACAAGCTCGTGCCCCGCACCGTGGCGCTGGGCCGCTTCGACGGGACCCACCCGTGCCTGGCGGCCGCCACCCAAGCGGGCAAGGTAACGGCGGGGGAGGGGGGAGAGGCAGCAGCAGGGGGGCGGCGCGGGGCGCTCCCTCACTGCCTCCCCCCCTTCTGCTCCCCTCAGGTCTTCATCCACAGCCCGCACAGCCCCGGCCACCGGCCCGGCCCCAGCCGCATGGTGCCGAGCGGCCAGGACGCCGCCGTCTCGCTCCTCAACATCAACCAGGCCATCTCCTGCATCAGCGCCGGGCCGCTGCGCCCGCAGCCGGCCGCCGACTGCCTGCTGGTGGGCACCGCCACCAGCCTGCTGGCCTACGACGTGCACGACAACTCGGAGCTGTTCTACCGAGAGGCGAGTCGAGGCGTGCTGCCTGCCCCTCGAAAATAAAGTGTTACTAGGAGGCGTATACATCAGGGACAAAGCGTTAGTAGGGTGTCTAGCTGTGTATGTGTGAGGATATAGGATGTGCACCTGTGTATACAAAGCATTAGTAGGGTGTATACCCACGTTTGTGTGAGGGAGAGCACGTTACCATAACACATCAACCTAGCAAGGCAAAATTTATACATTTTACTCAGTGTCTAGAGCTCAGCTAAGCTCATTTTTTCACCCTCATCTCTCCAGGTCACACATAGTGACAGGAAGTGTGGGTTTTAGCAAGGAATCAAAATATAAGGAAAAACTTGAAGAGGTCTTGGATTTACATGACAGCACAACTCACTTTGTAGTACAAGGTTAATGGTCAACACACGTGCATAACTAGTCAAAACACCTTAATTCTTGGCTTTATAACCCCCCTAATTCACCAGTGGGCCCGACTTCACGTCTGGTTTCTCGTTAGCCCCTTTCAGAAATGGTGGTTGTCAGTTTTGTCTTGCCTTATGACAACCCCGCTGTAACTGCACCCACAAAGTGGAAGGGGAGCACACACCCAGGTTATGCTGCAAGACTCTGGCACTGCTAGAAAGGAGACAAATGTGGTAATGTGGGAAGCTTTTTTAATCGGTGTGCTCTGATGTCACATTATTTGTTTTGTTTTGTTTTCCTTTAATGTTTCTCTGTAGGTTTCCGATGGAGCCAATGCAATAGTTCTTGGAAAGCTGGGAGATATCACATCTCCACTTGCTATTATTGGTGGCAACTGTGCCCTGCAAGGCTTTGATTACAAAGGAAACGACCTTTTTTGGACGGTAGGGCTACACATAAATGCTTTTGATGTTATTAAAAGATTCATTTGGTGGCACTAATTGCTGTGGATTTTTTTTAATACAGTATATGTTAATTTGGTTGTTGAACAGCTAAGATCTTTCTTAATTTATTTCAGAGCTCAAATTCTATGTGTTTGACCATGTATTTAGTGCATTCAGATGTTACTCAAGTACTTGACTGCACTCATTGCAGCTGAGATAATAAAAAGTGTAGCTTCTGACAGCTATCAGTGTTGAAAATGGTCTTTCTCGTTTTAGGTTACTGGAGACAATGTTCGTTCGTTAGCACTGTGCGACTTTGATGGTGATGGCAAAACGGAGGTTTGTTTGTAACCACTTACATGTGAATTCAGCTGTTTTCATGGTCTTATAGTGGTAGGAAAAAAACAAAAGTGCATTATCAAATACAACTGACGTACTACCAGTGACAGTGATCCCTGTGGGGAAGCTATCCCTTTTTCAGGCTCCAGCCTGGCAGAACCAGGCACCATTGCTCAATCTGCATATGGGGAGCAGCCCTGCTCTCTGGCACTACTTGGAATGTGTGAAACGAGGCATATTTGGGGGCTTCACAGTATTGCTGCCTTGCCTTGGTGAATAGATGGCCAGCTGCGATGGAAACTTCTCTCATGTTTTTTGAACTATACCAGAAATACAGGGGAAATACAATGAAACATCTCTGATCATCAGTTGCAAGGCATCTGTTTCAGTCATATTTTTTGAACATGTTTATAAATATTTTTTTAAGTGGCAGAGGTACAACTCGCAAGCATCTTACAGTGAAAGTGAGCCCTTAAAAAGCTGTGCTGCGAAGCACGTCACTTATGATTGCCAAAATCACAGAGTCTGTCTTTGCCTCCATTCTACCTGTTTCTTCTCCACAGTGATGCGAGGAAATAGTATGTTCCTTACTTTTCGGATTTAAAATGAGAAGAGTAGCACGCATCTTGCTGATAGGATGTGAGACATGATAGGAAACAGCTGCTGTTCTAATCACGCAGACTGCGATGGATGGGTGACGTGAATTTGGGTGGCATCTTCTGTTTTTGTAAATGTTCCTCCATCCTGTGTGAATTGAAGGATCTTGACTATAAACATGACTATTAAAGAAAAAATAATGGCTTCCTAGTATGCTTCAGATGCAAATAAATAACCTGTTAAGTCATCACACTAGAAGTACGTACTTTTGTCATCTTCCAATTTTAATCAGAATTAATTTAAGCTCTTCTCTTGAATTCCCAGGAAGTCCTCATTTGTGATGTTTCCTTGAACTATGTCATGTTTATAGTAACATGTACATGGCCTCTACATCTTTGGTGTTTCTTATAGCTGCTGTGCTGGTGCAGACCCTTTGTTTGATTGGGATCTTTAGGAAACAGAAAATCTTACAGGTTTTACAATCAATGTCAGCACAGTGATGGTTATAGAAAGCAGAGGCAGTGGATAAAGGTTCTTGCCTTCTGTGAGAAAACAGGGAAACTGATCGGTAGTGCTATCTGTAAATGTTTTGCACTTGGGCTTCTAAGTGCTTTTTTTGTTCTGTTTTTCTGCTTGACAAAGGTTCAGTCTCAGCAGTTGGTATAATCTGTTGCTGCTTTGAGCTAGGCAGGGTTGGATGCCTTAACCAACCAACTTACACGGCCAGTTAGCCCAGCATCCATTTTCTGAGATTTTTTGGGTTCTTTTTACTCTTAATTGTCTACAAGATTTTTTGTAAGCTGTGGTTTAAGTGAAACTGCATCTGGTTTACAACTGAAATTGATTTTTTTTGTTGGTTTGTTTTATCTGATAAGTGGATGTGCTAACTTTATTTCTGTTTTTCCCCCGTGAAAATACATGTATGTCTACATTTAAAATGGACCGATTTTTAAACCCGCGTGACTAGACTTCTGTCATTTAATAGCTAGCACAACTGATTTGTTCAAGTCACTGTCTTAGGATGTTAGATTGGCAAGATGGGAGAAAGTAAACAGTGTCAGAGACTAGGGGGACGGAGGGGGAGTTTTTCCTTACTTTTTCACGTTTGAGTCCAGGGGCATGAAAGTCACCAAGGTGGACAACTTCAATAAAATCAAATTAGTAAAGCATCTTCTAGGCACCTGTATGTGATGCAGGGTCACCAGTAACTGATGTGGCTTTCTGTGCATTTAGCTAGTTGCTGCTCGATGGTGGAGTCATGGCTTGTCAAGAAATCTCTACAATTTTATTTGCAATAAATTATTTCAATAGCTACAGTAAGCTTAGGCTTGTGTAATTTAGTTTGTCATAATTTGAAGCACCTTTACCTTGGAAGAAGAAAAGTCTTGCTTATTTATTTATTTATTTATTTAAATCCAATTTTGGTATGTGTTTGTATCCATTCTGCCAAGTAAAGATGGAAGGCTCATTGGTTCCAGTGGGGAAAGGCACTACTGAGTTTTAAGCTTTGATTTATATATCATTTTCTGTCATTGTTTAGATGGGTGCAGGACTGTTCCTTGCTTTCTCCTTTTCAGTTAATACCTTCTACCTGCTCAAACCTAGGAAATAGGAAACAAGCTAATAAATAGATGATAAGGAGTGAGAATGCAGAAGACCTGATTCACTGCTGATGTCCTATCTGTGTAATCGTTTACATCAAGCTAAAGCCCATTTTGCCCTTGCTTTGTGGTAGTGGCAGCCACCATCTGTAGGAGAGGCAGTGATGGTTACTTGGGTTCATTGGGTTTGAGCATTTACACGAGGGCTGGCTGGTCAGTGAAAGGTTTTCCAGCTGTTTGTAGCAAGTTTGTAGTAAGTCAGAACTTTGTATGCCCCCTGCTCCAGCACAGGCAACGCAGTATTTTGGTGTTTATAATTGTGGTTACAAATGATAACAGCAAGAAAATAGCATAGCCCTGATGCTCCAAAGTATCTCTTCTCATTCCTACCCCAGATGTTTCACGGTGCTTTTGTAGAGTCCAACTTGCCGAAAAAGTGTGACTAGTACTCAATCAATGGGGAACTTCTGAAAGCTTTTTTTGACTGAGGGTGCCCTTTGTTCTCCTGGCAACATTTCCTATTGCTGTTGAAACCTCTCCATTGCTGGACTTGGAATATTTATTTGCTTTCTCCGTACAACAGTCTGTGATTTTTATTTTCTTGCCTCGATTAAGCCTTGTTAAGGTAGATTTCATTATTTTTGCAGCTTCTTGTTGGCTCTGAAGATTTTGATATCAGAGTATTTAAAGAAGATGAGATTGTGGCGGAAATGTCAGAAACAGAGGTAAATTATTTCTAGCTAACGTTTATTACACAGATGAAGTTGAAAATGTTGTGTACTATAAAGCTTTTCTGGTTACTCTGGTTCAAATGTATTGTGTAGTTAAATAGTTACTTAACGGTTTGGCACGGTATCTATCCAGCTAGCATTGCAAAAGTTAGGGTTTAACAACATCTTCAATAACACTTGCACGGGGTTTCTTGCTTTTTTATTTGTTTACAAACCTTTAACCAGACTAAGGAAAGTAATTATTGTCTGACTGAAAAGCAGGGCCCTGTTCAAAGGTGGTTGTGGTTCCAGGAAGGAGCCCACTGACCGAAGCTCTTAGTGCCTCCTGAGCAACAGGACGTCTTCTGCTGCTGTTTTCCTCAAAAGTATTGACACAATCATGATGGGACAACTTGTCCCCGTGTGTATCCACACGGTGTGTGGCTGTGTACAAGGGGGCCACCCAGGCAAAACTGGAGGTTTGTATTGCAGTTGGTCGTACGCTGGCTGCACAAAGAGGGCTGCACTTTTGTGGTGCCTGGAGTACAACCTTTGTCCTTGAAGATCTGAGGACTCCTTGCTGCCAGAGTTAGGGCTAAAAGGCTTAGTTAGCTATTAAACGACTTAGAAAGAGCTCTTAAAGATGAATGAGGGCAGTGTTCCAGGAAAAGGAGCTGTTAATATAGCTAGAATTAGAACTGGGCATAACAGAATGCATCCCAGTATCTGTGCAACAGCCAATCCAGAGTCATGTTGGGATTTCCAGTTAAGGGGAAGTGAATGGTCCATCACTCTCATGTATCGTTTGCTTCCAGATCTACAGTAGAGTTGTTTCAAATTCACACCTGTAGAGCCTTAAGAGGCCCGTTACAGTCTTACTGTTCTAATTTGAAAGGGCACAGCTGCACCTAAACCTTTCCTTTTAGGAAGGCAAGTGCAGGAGACGGTGGCTTTGCACATTATACACATATTGGAAGACTTGAATAGTTTGCATTTTCTGTGTTTATTTGCTTCTTCTGATGAAAATGAGATCACAAAAGCTGTTGTGTTGTGATTCTTGAATTTATAAATGCACACTTTGGGTATGCAGGGTATTGTTGCCTCTGTGACTTTTTGTCTGTTGCTGGGGTCTTCTGTCCTCGCTGGGTGCTCGCAGTTTGGAGGGTGCTGTTACTTGGGAAAGGCTTTGGAGAAGGTCCACAAGAGGGAACGGTGAAGGGTTTGGAAACCGTGCTCTGTAGCAAAAAAAATCCAGGAGCACAGTCAGCTGAGTTTAATGCAGCTTACATGTTGCTTTCATGACTGTCTGCAGACACCCGCCTGTAGGACTGAATTGTTGCCAAGAGCTCTGATTAAGGACACCACGCATAGCAATGTGGAGTGGCTGTAGCCTGAAAGCAGACACTAAGGTGCACATGCTAAACGGTGGGGATGATTGCTACCTTCTCTGTGACTTCAGCAGAGGCAGGGGTGGATTCAGTTTCACTGGGAGTCTTCACAGCAAGGTCTGGTTTTTAGAGAAGTGCTGGAGTTCAAGAAGGAGTTAATTTTAAGGAAATCTCATGAGCTACCTTGTATGGGAGACCAGACAGACTCTTGTACTTGTTCCTCCCAACATTAAGATCTCTAGTATTTGTGCAAGGTGAAAGGATGCGTGTCCAAGCACTGAGAGACCTTGCTCAGTGAAGAACTGTGAATTAATGCTTCTCAAAAGGAGGGAGAAATGGTCTGGGTTATGGCTCTCAGGTCTTTTCCTGGAGCTGTTGCTTGTTCAGGTAATACCCAGCCCGCTGTTGTAATTGTCTTCCTGAAAAACTCCGACCGTGGGAGCTGTTAATTTTTATCTTGCTAATCTTAGGAAAAGGTTTTCTACCAACATCTCTAGGGCTTTCCCAGCCCTTGTCATGTTGAACTCTTTGGCATCCTCAGATCCTGAAGATTTAAGGAGTGTTGTGTGTCTGGAGCAGGTTTTCGGTGGCAATGTATTAGCACTGATGACCACAGGAATCCTGTGAGCAGTTGGGCTGCTGATTGTGGTAGTAAATATTTGATCAAAAAACACAGTTTGAGGGCAATTCTGCAATCTTTGCTGAATTGCATGTTAACATTGGCAATGCGGCTTGTGTGGGGAAATCCTACAAGGCCTTTGGTCATGTCAAATTGAGTTTTAAAAATAGTTATTTCAATATTTAGTGCTCTGTACAGTAGACTTACAGTTAAATTTCAATTAATGTACAGTTCATGTGATAGAGATGGCGTATAGTCTGTTCTCTGGTACTTGAAGATGCAGAAGTAGATGTGTCCTGCCTGATTCATGTATTTTCTCTCTCTGTCTGCCCTTTCCCTTTCCCCCACAAGACTGTTACAGCACTTAGCCCCATGTACGGCAGTCGCTTTGGCTATGCTCTTTCTAACGGGACGGTCGGAGTTTATGACAAGACAGCCCGCTACTGGAGGATTAAGGTTAGTCCAATGCTGGAATGACATCACAGAAAGTTTGAATTCTCCTGAGGGTTTGGTGGCTAGTCTCTGGTCGTTCTGGTAACACCAAAACTCCTCAGAAGAATTTGAAATTTTCTTCTGAGCATAGCAATTAATGTAACTTTGTTGTTACAAAATCTACCCATTTTTATAGATGCATGCAAAATTAGTAACGTGTCAGTTCCTTCAGCACTTTTGGGACTACTGATGATGGCTTTAACAGCCCTGGTAAAACCGTACATCTGGGGATGCTTCAGCTTTGCAGGGTCACTTAAGGAACAGAGATGCAACAGCAAAATGTGAACTATTTGTTAGAAAATGCTTCTGGCTGCATTGTTGAATCAATAAACTCTTTTTCAAAGACCGAATTCATCTTGCATTGTATATGTTCAAAGCTAATTTTTCTACATCAAAAGCAAGGAGTTGCTGTAGCTAATCACTGTTGGGAAGAGCTTTCATTTTAATATTCTTAATATAGCACAGATTAGAACAGCCTATTCAATAGCAATAAGAAGGATTCCTTGGGAGGTGGCAGGAAGAGGTTAATGGCTTTCCTCAGTGGTCTCATTTTATGAAAATGTTGAAACTGATATTTTTTCTAGAAAATCTGTTTTTTATACTTTCTGAATTCTAATCATCTGCTTGGATGAAAATTATTCAAGGGAAAAATCAGGTTCTTTGAGAGCAGTGGACTAGATTCATAATGCGAGAGCGAAAGATTTCGAAGATGTGTGTGATCTTGCAGATAGTGATGCTGTAACTTCCTTTTAAGAGAAGTTTTTCTGTTCCTTTCTGTGGACTTATTCTTCAGTGTCTTGCATGTATCAAGCATGTGCAGGTTAGAAAACATACCCCATTGTAGTTTGTTCTTTGTTTTCTGTCCTCAGTCTAAGAACCACGCGATGAGCATACATGCGTTTGACCTCAACTCTGATGGGGTGTGCGAGCTGATCACTGGCTGGTCCAATGGGAAGGTGAGCTCATACTGGGGAAAAACGAGGAGGTGTAAATCTGGAAGCTGTGTTTTAACAGGGTTGTTAATTTTTCTGAAGTAGAACAGACAAAATATTAAAAGACTGTTGAAAAATGAGCGCTGAAGTATTATTATGGTAAACTTAGTTTGTCTGGCGAATCCTGTGCCAAATGCAAGATCAGTCAGAGAAAATCTTCCTCTGCTTGCTTCAGAGTCAATTGCTAAGGTGTGGCAAGTTGTTTCTATAGTAGCAGAGATCATACGCCACATCCTACAGATCTCAAGTCTCTTCGGCTGTGTCTTGGGTGCATGCTAATAATCTGCCGTGCACCCTGGATGTTCTCAAACTACAGGGGAAAAAAGGAGTGGTTATGTAAGAGGAGAACGGCGTCGGCCTTGACTGTGGCAGGATTAGAGTAAATCCATCAAAGTATTATTTAATCCTATGTAAAGGCATGCTATACAGCTCGGTGTAGTCTCTTAAGCCTGTTGCTTGGTATTTCCCTTTGCCAGAAATGACTGTTCTAGCTGCCAAATCTCTCTTGGACACAGCTTGCAAATTTTTTTTTTTGGTAAATCTGTGCTTCTTTCTTAGCACCTCTCATTACTCTCATTAGCCTGGAGGAATTTAATTAACTTCATATCAAGCTGGCAGTCTAGAGCCCAGATATGTTGTAATTTATGTTGGATTAGGTGTATAACATCATTAAAGAGAGAACCTCTCCTTGCTGTACTCCTTTTTCTGTTCTTTTCAACTGGCAGTCTCTACCCTGCGTGTTGGTCTGAAACAGTCCCTAGCTCCTAGAAAGAGTAATGTTGGTCCCATGCTTTGCAAGAGACACTATCCACAGACCTGAGCTCCCCTCTCCATCAAAAGATAACTAAAGGTTGTGACATGTGCGTAAAGGTAGTTCATCAGTCAAGGACAGCAAATAAGACGAGACACTGTAAATACTGCATTAAGGTTATTTACAGTTTGATGCATCCACATGTGCACAACCTTCCCTCTGCAGGCTTGCAGATGACTTTTTTTTTCCTGTTGTTTGTAACTTGGGGAAGTATCTCTGAAGAGCAGTTCCTTCTGGCTGAGTCTGTCTAGAGGTCATTTGATAACGCATTTTTCATCTGGAGCGTTCTGATCAGCAGAACTGCAGGTTCATCCATCTGCAGTTCCGTGAGTGGAGCTGCCTTTCAGTTAACAACCCGGAGTATGGTGTGGCATTTATTTTGGAGCTAGCTTATTTGTTCATGCTGTGTCTTGGAACTCTTTGCTGTTCCAGGTTGATGCGCGCAGTGACCGAACGGGGGAGGTCATTTTTAAGGACAACTTTGCCTCCTCGATTGCAGGCGTGGTGGAGGGGGATTACAGGATGGATGGGAGCACCCAGTTAATCTGCTGTTCAGTTGACGGTGAAGGTAAGAGCATTGTTCAGGATACTAATTTAACATACAGTGATATCAGGCACATCACGTCATCTCAGATTACCTAACCGCTGTTTCGGTTCCACAGGCATTTTTGTGTGCCAAATTCCCTTTGCTTTGTGCAAAGTTAAGGGAATTTTGTGTTAGGCTATCTGCAAACAGGACTTTGAATATCGCTTTCTCCATGATAATCAGTGTGCATTTCGTTATGGTCCAAGAAGCCATCAGAATTTGTTTGCCTAATAGAAAATGTCCCTTCCTAATAATGCAAAGAGGAACATGCTCAGTAAAGACCACAGTTTTTCAGGCAACATTATGAAAGATCAATATATGGGAAATACGTGCTAGTTGTTGGGTTGCTTAACAGTGGATAAACGGGGTTAGAGAGCTTCAGGTGCATGTATTTTGGTTTTGTTCGAAAGATGAGTTGTTAATTGTGTTAGAAATTTTGGATGTCAACAGCCCTTTGTTTCCTGGGAATTTCTCTTCTGAGACTGTAGAACTGGTGGATTTGTCCCACCAGACTTTCAGGCAGTGAGACCTGGTTACTGTGACTGGAAACAGATACGATTGGAGATCATTTAAATAAGTTCAGCATGAATTTACGGGCATGCACGATGGCTCCAGGAAAGGCACTGGTGTGATTATCCAACTGCTTGGCTTCAATGACCTGAGACAAACAGGTCTGGCACAGCCCACTGGAACAAAAGCCTGTCCTTGTTAAATAGCGCAGTGTTTTTCTGTCTCTCTTAATCACAGGCTGCTGGGAAGTGCTGGACTTTGGCTTCAGCATTGAAACCCTTTTCCCAGGCTTACAGAAGGGGGATGTTGTATGCAGTATCCTAGCAGAGCTGTGTAGGTTAATATCACCAACATGCTCATGCTCTTCTTATGTGTGTGTTGGAAGCCTTGGCACAGTGGGGATCCCTTTAGGCTGGAGCCTTTAGGCAGGGCTAAAAATAAAGAATAAACAGAAACTAATTAATAAAAAAAAAAGGCACTACTAAATAGTAATAGTAAATAATATTAATAATTACTAAATCATAATACAAAAATAAACACTGTATGGGCAAGCCTCTGCATTCTCACAATGCTTGTCATTGCATGTCATTAGAGTTCTGTTTGGGACTGGCTTCCTTCCACACGAGGTCAATTGTAGGATTGAGAACATTGTTTTTCTGTGTATCAGTGTATTTTCTGGCTTGCTCTCATCTAAAAGAAATGATTGACCTGCAAATAATAAAGTGAGCCCTTTTACTGGAGGGCATTGTGCACCCTGAATGTGTTTTTCTGTGTTCCTACAACTTTTAACTGGGGTTACGCCGTTGGGCAGCGTATTCTTTACAGGTGTCAGATTTTTCTGTGTGTTTTGTTTCTGTGCAGTCCGAGGCTATCTGCCAGGAGGTGAGGAGATGAAGGGAAACCTGATGGATACAAGTGCTGAGCAGGACCTGATCCGAGAACTTAGCCAAAAGAAACAAAATCTGCTCTTGGAATTAAGAAATTATGAGGAAAACGCCAAGGTACTATTTGAACAATGTGTAGGGCTAAAACCTGTCTTCCCATTGCTATAAATCTGTTGTAATCTGAGAGGAGGTCGTGGGGCAGCCTGGACAAGTCAGAGCTGTAACCTGCAATCAGCAGTGAGATTGTCTGCCTGGGATTCCTGCTTGCATGTCTGGCTCGCGCCTTGTGCAAGTTCAGAACTTGCTTTTCTTTCTGTAATAAGTAACGTGCTCCTTGCCTCATCAGCTCAATGGAGCAGTTGGGTTTGGAGCTGGGTTTTGTTCAGCCCTGTGCATCAGCTTACGACTGAAAATTGTAATTTTCCATGCCTAAGCCAACTTGGGAGTCGGAGAGGATTGTGTGAGAGCACTGCCAAGGTACACCGGCAGCGCGCTTGTGGCTTGATGGGGAAGGTGCAGAATTACAGGGCTTTGAAAAATAGTCTGAGGGAAGAGCAGGCTTATGTTTGAAAAGTAAATAACCACCGCAGCAAAAGCATGGAATTTTTGCTTAAAGTTAAATATATGCAAAGTGCTTTTCTGAATGGAGGTTTGGGTACAGAGCTGAGCTCCATCAACAAGAAAGCACTTGAACAAATTGTGGCACAAGGGTCCACAGCTTCGTGCCTAATCCAGCTGCTGTTTATAAATACGGGAGGTGTCTGGGCATTGCAGCCTTCTCCTGCAGGAAAAGAGAACTGACTTACACACGTTTTCTAGGTTGCTTGAATGAAAATCTTGAAATTCTGATACTGAAGGGTATGTGTTTTGGAACAGGCTGAACAGAACACTCAACTGAAGGAAGCTGATGGGCAGAGAGGTGTGATTCCAGCAAACACCCAACTCCAGACCTCCCTGTCAGTTAATCTGGGCTCTGACAGCCAGTCTGCCCACGTGGAGCTGTGTATTTCCACCACAAATGGTGAGTGGTAACCTGCAACCATTGGCATTTATTTCCATGTAAATTCATGCAAACATTTAGTTATATTTAGCTGATGATTTGCCTGTCTCCCCTTTATTGTCTGTAATTTCCCCTATGTGGTTGCTTTCCTTTCACAGTTTTGAATCAGCTGTGCTCCTTTGATGGGTCTGGGGAAGGGGGAGGAGTTTGCTGGAATTTACTTCTTGTGTTTTGTTTTCCAAGGCAATTAACATTTAACTTGGATGAAATGAGTTTTGGTGATCCCTGCAACATTCCTTGTGTTGACTGTAAAGAGTAAAAAAGGAACACCGTGCTATTCCTCTGTGAAAGAATGAGTGCAGTGGTCAGTATAGGGGGATACGCCTCTGTCACAACATTTTTGTTGTAAAAAGCAAACAAAAAACAGCTGAGCAAAACAACATAAAAAAATCTGTTCCAAAAATTAATGGACAATCTTGGTTGTTTATGGGTGGATTACCTGGTACGTGTTAAACTGTGTAAGGAATGCAGAGACTACCACAGCAGCTTTGAGCTCAGGTTGTGTTCAGTTAAGTCTCTGTGCTCGTGAGGGTGTTGCATGAATACAGCTAGGCCTCAGCTGCAAGACAGAAACTGCCCCAAAGCAGCCTATTCACCTAGCACTAGGTATGTTGAGAATGCAATCAGATCCAGATGTGGTAGTGCTGGTCGTTTGCAATATGTTAACAGTTTAGAGGAGGGCTGTAAAGAGTTGCCTGTGCTTAATTCTGGGGAAAAAAAAAAAAAAAAAAGATTTTTTTTCGAGAGGACAGCTGTTAATTTAGAAACTATTTTTTCTTTCCGTTGCTAAGACACAATCATCCGTGCTGTGCTGATCTTTGCTGAAGGCATATTTGAAGGAGAGAGCCACGTGGTACACCCCAGTCTCCAGAACCTCTCAGGTTGTGTTCGGGTTCCCCTTACTCCACCCAAAGATGTCCCCGTGGATTTGCACATCAAAGCCTTCGTGGGTTACAGGAACAGGTGAGGTTTGTGCTGTGAACTCTGCTGGTCTCCAGTGTGTGACAGGAAACACCAGTGATGTGGCTTCATGCTTGTCCCACGGGAACTGCACCGTTAATTCCCTAATGCCTCACTTCTCTTGTTAGTGGAAGGCGAGCTGGAATACTTTCTTAAAAATACTGTTACGCTGAGCTCTGGTCCAGTTGGTTACTGGGACCTGCTGTGCTCTGGCTTTGCCTTTGGCTTCTTGTCCAAGCCTGCTTTCTTGTGGATCTCTGGAGGGAGCCATGAGAGGCAGAGGCTGTATCCAGACTGCCTGCTCTAAGGGTTTGCTGCTCCAGGGGCCTGAATGGTGGCAGTTCTTACCATAATACTTGGGTAAACCTGGAGTCACTGTGCTGTCTTTCAAGCTAAAAAGTAACCCTGAACCCATTTGACTTTGGGGCAAGTAGAAAGCAGCATATGCCTGATTTCAAGACAACGTTTTTCCAGTTTCCTCTTCGTATATACTTTCAAAAAAACCCAAAACTTTCTCCCTGCTCACATCTGCCAGAACTGGCAGCGTCCCAGGAAGCAGCATCCTTTCGCTAAACAGGGAGGTGTATTTTGAGTGCTGGCCAAGCACTGCAGAAGAACAGAAGGAACTGAATTCCTTTTTTTTGTTTCCTCTGTTTGTCTAATTTACTGCTTTTAATAGTTCAGAAAGGCTGTTCATAAAATACCCAGTCACATAATGGAACCTTAAACGTGTAAGCCTAAAGAATATATTTCATTGGAAGGATTATGGAAAGTGAAAGCAATAGGGAGGAATCATTCAACCTCGTAAAGAGATGCGATAAGCCTGGAATATCCAATTTCTACTGCATCCAGCTGCTTTCCAGCAGTAACCCATTGGTTGCATTGCTGGAAGCAGTGGATGTTTATACCCAGGTAAAAAAAGAACCAGGAGCCCTTGCAAATAGGTGAATCACTGTTATGTTTGTAATTGTCTCTGTATTTTCCCTTTTGATTGCTTCCAGCACACAGTTCCATGTCTTTGAGCTGACGAGACAGCTTCCCCGCTTCTCCATGTATGCCCTGAGCAGCCCAGACTCAGCCACGGAGCCGCTGAGCTTTGTTAACTGCACAATGAATGAGAGGCCACAGAGGGTGAGTTTCTGCTCTAAATCCTAATTTCTAGTCCTGTTTACTGATGATGCTTTTCATAGCAACTGGAGGGTTTGCAGTTAGCTTGAGGTTTCCAGGAGCAAAGATTATTATGCAGTGGACTGCGTTTCTAGCCTTTGGAGTCTGTATGTTACAGCTTGACTTGGTAGTGTTTTTTTTTTTGTTTTATTTTGTTTTAATTTTTAAAAATGCCTCACTTGAGACATTCCCAGCTTCAGGGATTCCTGCAGCTGCAGGAAATAATGACCTGAGATCATGAGGTATTTCAGATATTATCTTGTTTGCTCTGTGATGACTGATAGAGTGCGAGTGGCAGGATCCCTGTAGTGAGTGATGAATGTTATAAATAGAGAACAGGATAAAGGCCCAGGTAACGGCTCAGATACCTAGCAGCTGAGCAGTGGTGCTGTAGTTTTGGTTCTGAAAGATCTGAATTGTGGGATGGTGGTGATCAGAGCTGGCCATTTCCCTCATAACGGTGAGGCTTTGCTATATGTGTGTCACCTTTCCTGCATTAAGTAGCCAACACAAAAAACAAACAAACAAAAAAGATGAAACACGCTTTCCTTTAAATTCTTGTAATAGAACCAAGCTTGCTTCCTAGCTTTCTCCAGTCTCCAGGCCTGGTCTTATGCTTTGACCTTGAGCTGTGGTTTTATATTGTTAGGTTTGATTTCCTTAAATATATTCAGTTTAGGAGCAGTGAGCCAACTGTCCCCACCCTAGCAAGTTCATGACATGCATTTAGGGGATGAAACTTAGTGAATGAAACTCCCAAGCTACCCTGAACAGCCCTGCTGCCCTGTGCACATGTAAGGGCACTGCATGGCTCTCTAGATTTTCTGCACAGGTGATGGCTGATGCTCTTCGTTCTTTGTTTTATTTTTATTTTTTGCCAGATTGTTATGTGGCTGAACCAGAGCTTCTTGCTGCCAGAGGATGCAGAGTTTCAGAGTGCTCCCTTTCAGGTTTGCTTCACTTCCCTTCGTAACGCAGGTCAGCTCTTCATCAAAATCAAGTCTGGCGGAGAGGTGAGTAACTTCACAGATGAGGGGAACGGCCATGTAATTATACACCAGTGAAACTTAAAGGTGGTGCCAAGGGGAGGCTGTAAAATTGTAGGAGGACTGAACAGACAGAGGAAGTACTCAAGTTCCACGGATGATTTTGGCAACTTTTGAGTCTGTGTTACTCTTAGTGGGTGAAATTCCATTGCCACTCAACAAAGCAAATTGTTTAGCCTACAGATCTGTAGGAAGGTATTTGTTCCCACACAGAGTGGGAAGCCACAATTTGAGGCCCAGGGGCTGCCCATAACTCCTGTACTGGCCTTGTATGCACAAATTCCTTTTTCCTCAAGCCTAAATAAAAGCCCCTTTGAAATCGGTGTCTCCTTATCTCCAGCGAGCCTTAGAGCTTATTCTTGGAACAATCTTGCCTCTTAGAGTGAACTGCTATGGGCCTTGATGTCTGTTCTAGAGGCAGTCCTGCTGAGCAGTTTCAGGAGATATTTGGTCATGGAAGAGCCTTTAAGTGCTTTCTTGTCCTTTCTGACAGATTTCAATTAGCACGGATGATATTGATTTAGCTGGTGACATTATCCAGTCAATGGCCTCCTTTCTGGCAATTGAAGATCTGCAGGTGGAAGCAGATTTCCCTGCGTACTTTGAGGAGCTGAAGACAGTGTTGGTCAAGGTGAGGAAGCATCGGGCATTTTTAAAATGGCAGCTAAGCAGTCACTGGGGACATTGGTGTGAGAGGAGAAGTTGAGGATCTCTAAGCTGCTTTGTCTTCTTGGTGTAAATCAGCCAGCAGTGGTGCGCTGTGTATTCTGTGCAAAGGACAAAGGGGTTCCCTCAGTCTTCTTTTTATTCTTTGTTGTATGGAACAGGGTCTTGGTCCCCAGCAGCTGAGCACTTAGAATAATGTAAATATATTGTCTGGAAGACAGCTGTGGATTTGGGTCAGGGCATAAGGTCTGCATCTTAGCAGAGCACTTCTTTCTGTGGGACAAGGTACTGCCCTGGCAGCCAGGGGTTAGGGGAAGGAGGATGGTGCTAGGGATGCAGGTAGGTTAAGGTGGGATGTTACTTCCTCTTGTGCTGAGTTGAGGTGTTCCTGTATGCCCTGAATGGCAGGGGGCCTTTTCTCACGAACTTTTTCCTTGGACAGGTGGACGAGCACCACTCAGTGAATCAGAGGCTCACTGCTGACATGGCCGAGCACTCCAACCTCATCCGCAGCATGCTGGTTCAGGCGGAAGATGCGCGACTCCTGGGAGACATGTGAGCAGTTGCCACTTTGTATGTTTTGGGTGTAGAACAGCCAGCCTTTGCTTTTCAGGCAGAAAAAAAGCACAAAAGCGTTTGTGTGGTGTGGTGGTTTTCCAGTTACAATTCTTCATGCAGAATTGGTACCTTGGCTGCTCCCACCATGAGCTGATTTTTAGGTAGAAAACTAGCCTGGGGAAGACAAAAGGGCAGGGTTAGGGGCTTAGTGTGGAACAGGCAGGGGGAGTTGGCCTTGAGAAGGTGATATATTAGAAAAGACACATTAAGGGAAGAAGGAATTAAAAGCTGTCCGTGGTGTGTGAACCTCTGAGAACACCAGGAAATAAATTTTAAGTGCCAGTCCCTTCACTCTGACTTGTGTGTTCGCTAATTTCCTGCCTTGACTGTGAAGGGTGACAGGAAAGAGGTCGGAACTTCTGCAGAGCAGAGCAGTGTCACTTTCACTGGGGAACGTGGCATCTCCTGTTTGGAGAACGTAACTACAAAAATAGACTCCTTATTCAGTTAAATAATGAGGTTAACCAACACGTCTAGACAAGTCTGCTGTCCTGTAGCTGCAGCCATGGAGGTAATGGTGGCAGCCATCACAACCATGCAGTGTTACACCTTTGTATTGACAGACCAGGAATTATTTTCTTGTCCCTAGAGATTCAACTAACCGTGCTGATTGTTCCCCCAGGAAAAACATGAAAAAACGGTACATCGAGCTGTATGATCTTAATAGAGATTTAATAAATCAATACAAAATTCGTTGCAACAATCACACTGAGCTGTTGAATAATCTGAAAGCCGTGAACCAAGCAATCCAGAGGGCAGGCAGGTTACGTGGTAAGTATGCGTATTGGGAGGGCACGGGGAGTCCTGGATCCCACTGGGGCAGATAAGATGCATCTCAGAGGCCACCTGGTTTGCCTAAGTGGCTGCAGGCTGCTTGCCCTGAAGCTAAATCAGTAGAAGTAACCTTTCATTGCTCAGTCCTAGCCGATTGCCTGTGACAATGAGCTGTGAGTGTCCAATATAATCTGGGATCACAGTATTTTGGAAAGAACAGTTCAAAGCAGTTTTCAGGTATAGAAATCACTAGTTTTGTTGAACACAATTTTTAAAACAGTTGTAGTGTTTAAGTTCTTCACTTATAACCTAGTTTAAAAAAAAAAAGGAAGAAAGCTATCAACTCAAGCAAGGCTGTTTATGTTATTGTTAGTTCTGTTGGTCTTTGGAGAAGGAGTTTGTTGTTGTTTTTGTTTTTTGTTTTGTATTTATAGCATTTCCCTTTCAACAAGTCCTTTAGGCTGCCCTGTAATACAGCTATGGAAAATTCTTTAAAGAAATTATTTTATTTATATATTAAGAAAAAGGCAAGGTGGGACTTTGCTGTTTGTGTAAAAATTTGTGAAAGAACACCCTACATTTTGATCTTTATAAATATTTGTACCTTTTTTTTTTTTTTTTTTTTTTTACTCAATAACTGAACTGTTTTTTCTTTTTTTTTTTTTCTTTTCTATTCACAGTTGGCAAACCTAAAACACAAGTGATCACTGCTTGTCGGGATGCAATAAGAAGCAACAACTTTAATGTGCTGTTCAGGATAATGCGTGTGGGGACAGCATCATCTTAAAACGACTAGAGGAGCAGCAGTTGTGTAGTGGTGATGTTTCCGTGCAGTAGGCAGTTACTGGACCAAAAACGAGACAAGCATTTAAGTTCCCTGCTCCATTGTAGAGTGGAGTAAATGCAAAGGTAGGATTTGAGTTAAGTCATCAGGCAAGAACTGGTATTTATGCAGGCCAAAGGACAGGAAGCTTCAGAGTTTAAGTGCAGATGTGGTGTTTATGTAAGGCAGAGGTATAACCTTGAAACACTAATTTTTCTTACATGACCTTATTTATGTATTTTAATATATTTTGTAGTTACGGCATCAGTCTTTACCATTAAAACACAGACTGGTTTGACTGCTTTTGTTGTGATTTAGTCGGGGAGATGTGTACGGTTAAGTTATTTGCTGGAAAATGAAGCAGTTGTCTGGTTTCTGCATACACCAAGTTGGGAATATGTCTATTACTGTATTTGCATTGTGGCTTAAGAACCTGGAGGTGAATGTGAAGTCAAACTGAAATGCAAGACCATGAGCCTGCTAGCTTTGGAATTGAGTTTTTGGAACTTGCCTCCAACTTCTGTTGTCAGCTACTGGCTTGTGCTCCCGTATAGAGTTATTCTGTGGTAGAGAACCCCTGGTTTTATTGTGGGAATGTGCTGCTTCCTGGGTAAATTGCAGCCCACTGCACTAGAAGCACCAAAAGGAAAACATCTTCTTGCTGGCTTTTAAGCCAGATGATCCTTGAAAGCTGTCCGGTTCCAGGATAGGAAGGTAGGAAGCGGTCGGTTTCATATTTGATGCTCTCCCCACACCCAGATTGCAGGAAGTTGTCCTTCCAGCTGCTTGTTCCCTGCTACTGCTGGATGAAACTGCAGATACTGAGGTGGGTAAGGGCGTATTTCAGGAATGAGGAAAACAAACTACACACCCAAGCTTGGTGCATACTTATGAAGAGGTAGCAGTACATAATGGGATCAAAAGAAAGTATTGAAAAATCTCTTGGCCCTTGGCTCAAAACTGTTTATTAGTTGTGGGATCTCTTAAATTGGATTAAAATACTACAGTAGAACTGTAGTTTAGATATAAAGATATTTCAGAACCTTTGCCAAAACAAATTCCTACTAGAAGCTAAAAATATCCTGGACAGGATGGCGGCTGGGTGCCAGTGTTCCTGCTCCTGCACCATTCATCATGTCTACCACTGCATGGATCAATCTGCAGCACGGCGGGGAGTAGGCAGTCCATCACATCTGTGAAAGGATGTTCTTGGGTAGCTTCTCAGGGTTGTCAGCAGTACTCGCCTCCTGTAACTGCTCTGTCTATTTGCTAATACCAAATTAAAAGCAGCAGCCCACTGTTCGCTACGGGGCAGGCAGCTGAATGGGGAAATTAATTCTTGCAATGTGTTCTAATCTCCAAAACAGCCCCTTGCCAGTGCTTCACCCCTTCAAGATGAAGAATTACACTGCCAAATGCGTGGATCTCTGTCACTTCCAATCTGCAGCAAGAGCTCATTTGAATCCTTTTAAGAACCTGGTTGTTAGTCAAATCCAGCTTCTTGGTGAAAAGGGTGGTGAGCCACCCGTGCTGTTCTAAGCGAGCAAGCTGTAAGACTTGATTATGGAACAGTCTCCTGGCATAAGTCTCGGGCTTTCTGCCACCTGCTGTACTTGTTCCCACTGTTTCCAGCTCTTCTTTTGCTCTTTACATTCAAAATCCTAATGCTTGCTTAGCTGCATTTCTGTAGTCCGTTCAATGATCAGAGAGTGTCTGTGCTCAGAAAGCAGCTTTCCCATCAGCCTGACTTCCAGGGCTACACATCAGGCACTTCCAGTCCCGGCTCTGTTTGGCTCTTGGCAGCCTGTGTCACTGTCAGTCCTGCGGTCACAGTCCAGACCTCTGATACGGCTGATTTCCCCCGGCTAGGTTTCTGACAACAAATTTGTCATTTATTTTCCCGTAAAAACAACTTCTGTCTTTGCCAAAGGTACAATCCACATCCTGTAAGCTGAAGTGATACAAAGCTTGCAGTTGCTTGTTGAAATAAAGCAGCCCTTGGCTGGCACACAGCAGCAAGTTGACATAAGCAGCGTGCGCAGCTGAACCTGCACCAAGAAATGAGTAGCAAACAATCTGTACTGGTAAGATTCAGTCCAGGGCTATTGCGCAGTAATCCTCTTCTCGGGAACGGGAGGGGAATTGTTCACAACAAGTTAAGCCACTGGGCAAGTACAAAGTGAACTCTAAAATCACACTAGTAGCACTGCACGTTAGTTGCTAAAAATTATTGGGAAAGACTGCTTGGACAGCAGCAGGCCTTGGTATGTGCACTGGGAATTGGGTTCAGGCCATTTTCCTGCCCCTCTGGGGCATTTTGGTGCCTGCCTGAAATTGAAACTTGCACTGGGGCTCTGCTGTGCCTGCAGGCAGTGTGCTCACGGGCACATGGCTTTCCCGTAAGGTCCCTTTGCTGCCTTAGAAATGTGCTGCCGAAATCCTGTGCTGGATCAGTGCCCTCTGAAGAGGGAGCTGTGCAACAGGGATTTCCTGTGTCCTAGTTCAAGTTCTGTTTTGGAGTTTAAGAACAAACAAACAAGAAAATGGAACTGACAGCTGACAATAGGTTACCGGATTTTAGCCACACTTTCTCCAAGTCCCGTGGATTGCTGTTCATCTCGATTAATCCTAATTCACTGAATACCTGATGTCAGAACTTAACTTGCTGTGTGTTTATGAATGCAAAAATCATTCCTTCAGGTCTGGTCTACAGCTAAACTGTATTGAATCACTTCAGTTTTCAGCTCCTTGGCAAACAGGCAACAACCAGATCCTGAAAAATTTGTCACAGAGCATTTGAATAACTCAGCACTTCAATAACTGAAAGCTGCTGGTACCCTGCATCAAATGCCAGGGTTCTTGGCTGTGGCAGTGCAGTAATCTGGTGGGAAATGTGCATCCTCGTGTAGCTGAGCTGGTCAGCTTTTGCAGGAGGCTGTCTTGCCTGGTATGAAGCTTCTGTTCTCAGCTGCTGCACACTCTGTACCCTGTTGTTCATTTGCTATTCTGTCCTTATTTGTTTTTCTGTATTTTTCTGCTTTCTCTCTTGGTGGGCAGTACATATTTCATATATCCCTTAATGCTCAGGGTATGCTGTAGGCAGCTGCACATACACACATCAATAAGAGCATCTCTAGAGAGGGCTGCCATCACAGGCACAGTCTAAATTCGGGTCCCTCCCTCTCCCCATCAAGTAGCTACTGTCACCTGGAATTTCACTGGGCTACCTGTACGTAACAGGAAGCGTGGGAGAAGAGAAATGTGTTGTTTTTTAGGTCTTTCAATGCTAAGTGCAAATTTGGCTTCTTAGGTTACTTCATCTCAGTCACCTGAGGCAGAAGGGTGTTTCCTTGTACAATCGGAGAGATAACTGGCTCGCTCAAGTAGAGGCTGGTATGCCCTCTAGTGTATTGTTTATTATTAAAAAGCAGTAAGCTTCAAGAAGTACAGCTTCCTCCCAGTCTTTTGGGAGGCTGTTCCAAGACCTACCAAACACACTCTTAGGCTGACAATGCAGAAGAATATGTAATTTCTTTTTGTTAATTAACTTACTCCCAACTTTGCCTAGTTGACTGCACTGTGAACAGCTGTGGTATCTGTAACCTTTGTTTGCAACTGCACAAATGTTTTTGATTTTTTTCCCTTTGAATTCTCCTGTTATTTTGTCTTTTTCTACTGTAGCAGCTCAGAGTAAGGACTTCTTTCTCCTCGTGAATAGCTGTTGCCTAGAAATGTACTAGTGCCTCAGAAATTAACCGGAATTAGTGATTCACAGAGTTCAATGCACATTTCAGTATTTGTTCCTAGCTTCATGCCCTTGTAAGCAGCTTAAACAGTAGCAGAGGGACACTAAAACTGAAAGTGTCTGCAGTGCACAGAGAAGCCAGTTTAGGAAAACAAGTCATAGTGTGAACAAGACCATGTCCATCTCTCTCGTAATCCATTTCAGAATAAAGTCACAGCCGAAGCCCTTGCTGCTTCTGCGCTGAGGGTGCGGAGTGTTTGTTCCAACACAACTTGCCTTACTTTGAGCTTGCTGATCCTCTGCTGCTAGCTGTGGTCTTACACCACCCCAGGTGTCTGCAGTGAGAATACACCTGGAGCTGGAGATGTAGCAGGCTAAACCAAAGTCCCTCTCCTGACCCAGAAGCTTCAGGAGGGAAATGAATGTGCACGCTTCCCAGCTTGCTGCAGGCCCGTAGCCTACATTGTCTGGCTTGGCTGATCTGCAAGAACACCTGGCTGATCTGAGAGTACACCTGCGTCTCTCCAGTGCAGAAAAGCTTTAGGCAAGCATGTGCATGCCAGGGCCAAGGCTACAGCGTGGTGTTCTGCTGCCCAGCTGGCTGGCCTCCCTCAGTGCTCAGCACACATTCTGCAACAGCACCTCTTAGTGGGCTGACAGCACCCCAGGGGTGACACGTCCAGCACAGCCCTGCTTGCAATTAACATGGCAGGCAGGCTACAATTAGTGAAAGCGCGTTCGCAGGGAAGGTATGGCACCAAGACCACAACGTTTCTTACAGCAGTTAGCTGCCTACCACAAGAATTGCATACCTGCTACCTGGAAAGATCTGAGCACCCTTTCTCCAATGACAGAAGCCACCCTGGAGCTTAGCAGCCCCTGAGACAGAACTGTCGAAGTGACAAGAGGCTATGCTGTAGGTGATCCTCCTGCTCCCTGGGGTCGATGAGCCAAAAGAGGTGAGTTGACACCTTCCTGCTCCCAGCCCAACCTCTCCTGAGACTGGAGCCACAACTCCTTCATACCAGAAGCACGAAGCTGTCCCAGGACACGCTCACAAGTAGAGGAGTACATAGGAGCAGGTCTCTCCTCTCACCTACTGCTTGACTTGTAAATTCTTTGGAGTAGGGGCTGCATCTGAGTCTGCCTGCACAGCATTTAGCATAATGAAGTCCAGCTCCCTATTACAGGGCCAAGGCCTTGTCAATGCCAGCGGCTTCAGAGTCTCGCTTTCTTCCTTTGCAATTCCCTAAAGCTGTACAGCTGGAAAAACCTCTTATTTCCCAGGGCAATTCCATTATTTCTGACACTACAAAAGGTGAACAGTTAAGCTCCAGAAAATGTCTTGGGTATTTTGTAACAGAACTTGCTCAGCTACAGGTTGAAGCATTCAACTGACACATTTTTTTTTTATTATTATTTTTTTAATAAAAGTCATCAGCCTAGGGCCATGCACGGTTGTAATTTTCATCCTGACAGATGAGAGACTCATCCCACCATGCTATTTCCATGAGAGAACAGCTGGAAAGCTGTGATACAGTAGTTATCAGTTGCATGGGGATGCTCCCTTCCACGTACCATTAAAAGCAGTGAAGAGCACGTGTTATAACCAAGTCAGGAGACTGGATTTCCGTGTGTACAGTTAATTAAAAAAAGTCACCTGGACCCTCTTTGAAGGGTACAGTTTGTATACAATGAGATCAAGTTAGCTAAGTCAAACTAAGTTTGTTGATGCTAACATCAAAGTTTGTCTGGGCTTAGGCAGGCCCCAGCTTGGACAGAAACCTGCCCAAAGCCACTATTTTCAGTGACAAGGGTCACTCAACCATCACTCATAATAGACAAATGAAAAATCCCAAAATCCTTTTCTGTTTGGATGCTTTTTCAGGCGTGCCAAGCTGCGGTGATTGATGTATTTCACAAACTTCATAGTTTCTTTGTCTCTATATACCAGGGCCAAGCAGTTGTCCTCTGGGTTCACTGTCAAGAGCTAGAAGGCACAAAAGTAAGGGAAAAAATTATTTTCAAAAACTTGCTTTGCTAGAGTCTTAAGGTTTATAGTGAACGCTCGCCTCTCAAAGCTGAACCCAGAGCTACACCCATGAGCTGTAATTCAGGCAGGAAGCTCGAGAGTAGACATAAAGTTCCCGTGTGATACCAAGCACCCCCAACATTATATTATCATTAGGACAAAGTGTAATTGTGCCCCTCAACTCTAAACATTTTTTATCTACTTTGCAACTAGTAACTGAGCTCCTTACCTCTTCATCTTCACCTTTAGCAATGTAGGAAGTAAAGCCACCATATTCTGGATCCCAGTCTGCAAACAGAACAGAAAGATTCTGAAAGAGTTGAACACCGTCCAGACTCCACGCAGCGTTCTTGGAGACACAGTTTTCTTGCCCCACTCAGCACAGTGGCTAGATCCAGGATTATCCCTGATTTACCTCCTGACAGGCTATTTTTTCCCCCTTTACATTCAGAAATGACTTGAAGCAACCATGCAAAATTTGCCTTTTAGCACAGGCAGGCCATTTAAGGTTGTTTGGCTCTCTGCACCCCACGTGCAGAACAGTTTTGCCTTAGCAGATATGCAAAAGGATTTCAATTCAAGCATGTGCCAGGTGGCTTCAGCCATGCATTCTGGGCTTATCTTGTCAAAAATGCTTATGTTTATATTTTTGTTTTCACCATTATCCAACTAGCAATCAATCTAAAATGCCTCAACATGCCTAAAGAAACTTTAAAAACCCCTAGGCTTTGTGAATTGGAGACGCTGATGGTTTTGATGAGCAAAAAAAAGCCAAAAGGAACACTTTCAGCAGGCATTCTGGCTACCTGGACCTCCCCCAGTGGGAGGAAAGCCCCCAAGGTCCCCGTCCTTTCCCTCTGCCCCAGCGAGCCCCCCAGGCGCCACCTCCCGGCTGGAAGAGGAGAGGTCATGGGGAAGCAGAGTCAAAGCTGATCCCATGGCCACACTTCCAAATCTCTGCGTAAGGACCACTGAAACCAGTGCTTATGTAAAAGAAACTTTGAGGATAAAATCTACAAAGCCCTTTCAGGTAAGAAAAGCATGGAAATTTCTGCTGCTGTAGCAATGCTCAGAATTCAAAGCCTTCCCTTTAGGCAAACCTTGTCAAGGAGAATGAGTTACCTTTCTCTTTTGTCTGCTTACCTTCACAGCCACAGAAGAAGAGTAGGTCGAGAGCAAACTCAGTTGCTTGAGCATCATGGACTAGAGTGTAGTGCCCGTTGGTCCAGCGTCGCAGCTCCCCTGCGCACACAGGGGTACTTGAGCCTATGGGAGGGAACAAATGCCAGGGAAAACAATGAAGTTGACCAGTAGTTTGCTCCTGCTAAGCTCTAAGTATGTGGGGAGCAAGCCCCTGCACTGTTCACACCGCTGTGAAGCCCTCTTTGCTGGCCCCAGCAAACATAAAGGGAAGAAAAAGTAAAACATCTCATGTTAACTTCTTTTTCAGAGGTGACTCTTAGTTATGCCCTTTGTACAATGTGGGGCAGAGGTGGGGGATGACAAGATTTGCTCTCTGACAGGTCCAAGAGGCGACGTGGCTTGGTTTAACCAGTTCTTCCTTGTGTTTTGTAGTTGTCCCCCTGCACCACCCCAGATTTACAGTACAGCTCTGAACTTCAAAAGCCAGCAACAACCTGTCTGCTCTGCAAGTACACTGCGAAACCAGTCGATGCTTCAGGGAAGATAGTGCTCTGAACTCACTCTTCATGTGAATCCCAGGCAGGTACATCAGAATTTGGGAAAGCCTTTCTTTTCTCATGGCCCCAGCTCAGTTTTCAATCCATGCAGCCTCAAACTATGCCTTCCTCCTACACAAGTTTAAAATCACACAGCAGGAGCATTGTAGATAGAAAAAGCAAATGTCTAGCTGTGGAAATCAGAAAAAAAAACAACAAAGCTTTTGTACCACTGAAGTGTTTGGGTGGGATTTTCAGTAGGACTCGGTTTTTGATTCCTTTTTCTTCCAATGTCCATAAAAGATGAACATTTTTAAAAAATCTACCCTTAAACTTCAAAGCTACTGCCTTAAATAAACAGCACCAGTCCGTGATTCCAAAATTAATATTATTGTTTATATACGATATCTTATTGCTGGCAATTAATTTCTTGTTTAGGCTGGCAGCAAATACTGAAAGGTTATATCTTAATTTTAGGTATTAGTTTTCTAAATCCAAAATTACCTTTACTTCTGATCTCTTCACTTCCTTCTATTTGATTTGGTCTCTTACATAAAAATCTATTTTATATGGAGCAGGAACATGTGGATGTAGAAACCATGTAACTATTGGCAAAGGATTATCGGGCAATCAACAGCCTTCCCTCCTCACCCATGCTTTAACTCCCGCAGAAGTCTTGTCCTATAGACTTGGGGCTGACAAGGTCTGTTCAAAATGCTGCTCCAATGCATTATTTTAGTCCAAATTCTTCTGCAATGGTGGCTTTTTTTTTTGGATACCCCATCTGACATGTTCCAAATCCCATGTTTGTGCCCTGCACTTGCTGCAGGTGAAATTCTACTTCCATGAGAATCTCTGGGAATTCTGCTACCAAAACCCTTGAAGTCAGGATTCTGCTCTAGTCCTTTCAGGCTGCTGCTGCTCCACTTACCGTTCTGTGTCTCGCTGTCTTGTGCTTCGGGGATGTCGTCAGGCTGGTCAGGCTGATGGGCACTGCCATCAGCGTGTTGCTCAGTCCCATCCTGCCTGGGTTTGGGACTGCTGTGCCCAGCACTGTCTGCTGCTCTTCCTTCCCCAGCATCTTCATCCTCATTGGAAGGTGCCAAGAAGTGCAGCTTCAGGCCAGTGAAGTTGGAAAGCAGTAAAAACAAAGCCTCTGAGCGTAAGAACTGCAGGAAGTTCTTCAGGATGTCAGGGAGGCTGTCCTCCTCTGCTGCCTCGTAGAGTCTGAAAGACAGCAGAGGTATCAGCAGTGGGGAACCGATGGCCACGTCGGTCAGCGCAGCCTCACGGCAGCTCCTGCTTGGCATGGTCAGTAGAAGCAGGATGCTGTTATTTCCTACCTTTTGTTGGGAGGCCCCCGGGTATTCCACTGGATGTCTTTGTTCTCCAAAGCTTCACACAGTAGTTGAAATTTCTCTTTCTACAAGAGAAAGATAGTGCAGAAACTTGAATATTTACCCTCCAGGTCTCTCTTGGTGTATTACAAGCAGCCATCCTACACTCATACATAAGGCACTTGAACTTTTTCTTTAACTTGTCTGTGGCTCCTAAGGACTGCTGAACTGAAGGGCACAGGCTGGGCAGGCATAGTGAATTTTCAATGCCAGTGACTAATAGATAAGACATTACTTGATTTTCTTCTGGGTGAAAATGTAATTTCACTGAGATATGGATGCTCAGTAAAGCAGGGGTAAGTCAGCCTTGAGAAGCAAAGCCTTTTAAGTAAGACAAAACCATTGCGGGTATTTGTTTTACATACAGGTCGAGTTCCCTGAGTGCTCCTTAGCTGTGAGAGCTTGAGGGACAGGTAAGGACACTCCGGTCACCACAGGAAGGATGACGTGTTTCCATCCTTCTGCTTTGCTTCTAGTAGGAAAAAAGAATGGTAAAGCAAAGTTTGTGGGTTTTGATGTGTCCCTACACAGCAGTGTACAGGCAGCGAGCAGGTGATCCAACCACAGAATCACAGAATGGCTGAGGTTGGAAGGGACTTGTTGAGGTCACCTCGTCCTTTCACACCTTCAGGGTGTGAAATTAGGTGTTTTAGTTGCTGTACAAGCAAGGCCTTTCCCAGCCTGCGTGATGTGTGGTCACTACTAGCCCCAAGACCCATTCTGGCAGGCCGCATCAGATGGAACCACGGGGCTCACCTTAAGAAAATCCTTCAGGAGAATTTCTGATCGCTCCTCAAATTCCTCCTGGATTTGAGCTTGGGAGTCCATGTCCAAATAAACTACATTGATCCACTCGTACAAGATTTCATGCTGGAAGGGAAATGGATTTGAACAGTGTATTTACAAAAGTAAGAATGATTCCCCAGTTCCTCTTTGCCCAACTGGTCACAGAGCTAGATTCCACCCCCAAGACTCCATTTATTTCTTTTTTTTAATTGCACAAGGAGTATTAGCTGCATTCTCTGTGCTGTTGTTGGCATGCACAATGGACAGAGTAAAAAGAGATATACAAGAGGGAAACTAGCCACAAATGTATGGACAGAAACAAAAAGAATGGGATAAGTTAAGATTAAAGCATCCCCAAGCACTGGTGTGTCCCAAGCAGGTACTCCAGCTGCCATGAAAGAAATGGAAATGCAGGTAAGCAAATCTAGGCTTGCTACTCACATCGTAAGGGATGTGTGGGCTCCTGGGCAAGGGAGCTTCAATGTAGGGTGCAGGTCTGTCTATTGGTGGGCCGTGAAACCAGCCGCTCACTGACAGGCGGCACTTCTCCTCCGACAGGATCTCTGACACCTGTAACAACGTTGAGCAGTACGTTACTGTTTAGACCACGTAACAGGCTACATAGACTCATCATAAGACGCAGACTTGACTCCAGAGAGCCTACTAGATGCAGACAGGAGTCAGACAAGGGCTAGAGCAAACTGGGTTATTCTCTGTTCACACAGAGGGGACGAAAGGAAACTCTGATGCTCAAATCCATTGTAGATTTCCAAAATCTGATCCTGAGCTTTCACTTTAAGCACCCAGCAGAACCCACTCCCCCTCTCTGATGGCTTCAGCAAAGGTTGAGTCACTTTACTATTAAAAGTAACGTCAGTTTTCTACCACTTGTCCTGTTGAAGAACCAGCCAGCACAGGCTGCAAAACTTAGCTGCCACAGGTTCATCTGGATACTCAGAATACAGATGAGCTCGTGGGCCACAGCAGGCTATACTGGTCTCACTTCTGTCTTTTACTTTTTAAAAAGTGCTGTAAAACAAGCCATCATGAAGGGCACTTGCCTGATGCCTTTGGCTCTGGATTAAACCTTTCAGACTAAGAGCTAGTCTTTTATCCTGGCATTTAAACTGGTCTGTGGAAACCCTTGTTTTTCACAGCGATAGCCACTGTTAAACATTGATTTAATTGAATTGTGCACAGACATAAATTGGGCTAAACTGAACAGCTGCAGATTCGAGAGTGCTGAACTGTAATGGCACTGTGAAGAGAGAGCCATCCCCTTACGACTGGTTGCTAGCCTCCAACTGTCATAAATTTCCAAATAGCACATGAAGACTTTGGAATTTCTTCCCCAAGATAATGAAGCTAGACGGATGGTTTAAAGCTGGCTTTGTCAGTTCCTTCCTCCTCAAAGTCACTAGCCTTTAAAACACAGCACTTCGCATAATTATCTGTCCTGACTGCGTACATTTCTCCCTTTTCCTTCTCCCCAACCCACCAGGACTGTTATTACACACGGAATGAATAACCACAACAGTGAGAAAAATCAAAATGAATAAAAGGCAGCTCCTTGCCTGGTGGAAAGAGACTGGAGACACTTCAAAGAAAACCAGCGTGTTCCACGAAGGCATTAATGACTTGATGATTTTCTGTGGCTGAAAGTGTTCTGAGGAGGAAGAAAGCATACTCTGATTAAGATAAGAACTGGTGCTTGCGAGGAACTGACGTTTCTCTCCGCCTTCATGATGTTGTGACCGGTGAGACACCTGGGTGTAAGGTGTGGAGCTCAGAGCAAGAGCCTGATGAGCAATCAGTGAACTTTTATTGCTGGAAAGGGAAGTTATCTTCGTCACATTAAAGTTCTAAGCACAGTTACTGGCTTCACTTCTATCCTGCCTCCACTCTTGGCTCCTTCAAAAAAGCAGGGAAAAAAAGGATTCCCCTCTTTACTGGCCTCTCTTTTTCCTCTGCTGTCACCCCCTTGCTTTGTCTGCAAAGACTACTACAGCCCTTCTCTCCAAGGTGCAAATTTTATCTATATGTCAGCTTTTCTGAATGAAGAATAAATTATTTATCTTCCTTGTACTGCTTGAGGGCAGAGTTGCTGCAAGGGCCACATAAGCTTCATCTTTTCCAGCCCCCTGAGGCTGAGCTCCAAGCCCTTACCATCTGTGCTAAACAGGTCCAGCGTCCCCCCGTCGCTCTTCTCCCAGGGTGGCACGAGGTACAGGATGAAAGCAATCCTCCGACCCTCCAGCTCATCGTCGTGGCACAGTAAGACATCTGCAATTACACATATTTTGCTGCACTAGAACCTCTTATACGTACAATTAATTTCAGTGGCTCCTTCTCAGCGTTGTCCCCACACAGATACAAGAATAAATGTGCCCTGCCCAAGAACTGTAGTGTCACCTGTCAGCATCACCAGCACAGCAAGAGTAACGCTGTGGGGTTTTGCTGTAAGTGATGGATTAGCCCACTCTGACGATGCAGACAGTTACAATTCTTGTCACCCACCCTCTGCAGCTATTGCTGGGTACAGTGGACAGAGATTCCTACATTAATCGGGGATTCAAGGTCTGATTCTTTAATGCCCCACTGCCCTTTGAGGAGGTTTGTTGCTAGAAGGGGGTGGATCTCTTAAGAAGAGGCCAACGGTTGGTTGTGCAGAAAACCTTTGAGTTAAGAGCAGTACAAATATCCCCGGCCTGAGGTGATTTTTCATGACGAAAAGGCTAGGTGAGGTGACTGCAGCGATAGCTTTTCCGTAACCTGGACCTCACACGTGTTTCTTCTCCCTGATCGTGACTTTTGCCAGTTTCTTGGACCTTCCTGGCATTAGAAGGGGCTCGCAGGGGGGTTTGGAGGGTCTTCTGCAGAAACACAGCTCCCTGCACCCCCACAGCAGCGTCAGGGACGGGGCTGCTGGCAGACTGACCGGTACACTCGTATTTAGCGCAGGAGATGTCGATGGTGGGCTCCAGCTCGATCTGGGTGACAGCAGACAGCCACGCTCGGACGTCTCCGCTCAGCGCTCGCCTGCGGAGCGAAGCACGAGGTATAGGGCAGGCTCGGGGCCGGCCCCGGCTCCTACCCGAGGATCCCCGGGCCTTTACCTCAGCGCGGCGACGTGCGGCTCCGGCCGGGCCCCCAGCTCCTCGGACTGTGGCACCCCAAGGACGGGCAGGAGGGAAGTGGTTAGGGCAGCCCTGCTCCCCAACACCCCCGGGGTCCTGCTGGAATCTCCTGGACCCTGCTCCTGGACACCCCTCGGCCCCCAAAACCCTGGTCCCTGCTCCCCAGCTGCCCCAGGCCTCGCTCCCATCCCCAGACCCCCCGGTCCGTGTCTTCTGCTTCCCAGTCCCCCCAGACCCCCTCCAACACACGACCCCTGCTCCCCAGACCCCCTCACCCCAGACTCTCCCCCAACGCTCCCTGGATCCCACTTCCTGGACCCCCCTAACCCCAGATACCCCCATCCCTTGACCCCAGATGCCCTGATTCCTTATTCCCTGACCCCAGACACCCCCGTTCTCCACTCCCTGACCCCAGAACCTCCCGGTCCCCATTCCCTGACCCCAGACGCCCCTTGTTCCCCATCCCCTGACCCCAGATCTTCCCCGATCCCCGCTCCCTGACCCCAGAACCCCCCATTCCCCATCCCCTGACCCCAGACACCCCCACTTCCCGACCCCAAACCCCCCCGATCCCCACTCCCTGACCCCAAACACCCCTGGTCCCCATCCCCCTCCCCCAGAACCCCCCTGTTCCCCATCCCCTGACCCCAGACAACCTGCGGTCCCCACTCCCTGACCCCAGACACCCCCCGTTGCCCACTCTGTGACCCCAGAACCCCCCCCGATCTCCACTCCCTGACCCCAAACACCCCCGGTCCCCATCCCCATCCACCAGAACCCCCCCGCTCCTTGTTCCCTGACCCCAGACACCCCCCATCCCCCATCCCCTGACACCAGACACCCCCTAGTCCCCACTCCCTGACGCCAGAACCCCCCATTCCCCATCCCCATGAACCCCCCCGATCCCCACTCCCTGACCACAAACACCCCCCGTTGCCCATCCCTTCACCCCAGACGCCCCCCGTCCCCCATCCCCTGACCCCAAACCCCCCTGTTCCCCACTCCCTGACCCCAGACATCCCTGTTCCCTATCCCCTGACCCCAGAACCCTCCCATTCCCCACTCCCTGACCCCAGACACCCCCTAGTCCCCTCTCCCTGATCCCAGATGCCCCCTGTTCCCTATCCCCAGACCCCCCATCTCCCCATCCCCTGACCCCAAAACCCCCCTGCTCCCCACTCCCTGACCCCAGAACCCCTCGAGCTCCATCCTCATCCCCCAGAACTGCCCGCTCCCCATCCCTTGACCCCAAACACCCCCATTCCACACTCCCTAACCCCAGACCTCCCCGATCCCCACTCCCTGACCCCAAACACCCCCATTCCCCATCCCCATCCCCCAGAACCCCCCCGTTCCCCATCCCTTCACCCCAGACGCCCCCCGTCCCCCATCCCCTGACCCCAAGCACCTCCCGTTCCCCACTCCCTGACCCCAGAACCCCCCATTGCCTATCCCCTGACCCCAAACGCCCCCGTTCCCCATCCCCTAACCCCCTCCCCGCACCTGCCGCCCGGAGACGAGGTCGTTGCGGCGCGGTGTGAAGCCGAGGCCCAGCAGCTCATCGCTCAGCTCCGCCGCGAAGGCCGGGCTGCGCAGGAAGCGGGGCAGCACCCCGTGCCGGAACGGCGCCGGCTCCACCGACACCGCCTCTGAGGGGGCACAAACGGCGCTGAGGGCACCGGGGGGGGGCACCGGGGATGGGGAGAACCGGGGGTTAAAGGGGTGTGTGGGGGGGGGGCACAACCGGGCTCCTACCGTCCCGCAGCGGCTCCCCGCGGGCCCAAGCCGCCGCCGCCCGCTCCCTCAGCGCCGCATCGCCCAGGGCAGCGCAGAGCTGGGCGCTGGCCGCCCGCCGCCCCCGCTTCTCCTCACCGCCTCCCCCCGCCGCCGCCGCTCCGCGCCGCTTCGCCCCCATGGCGCTGGCGGGCTGAGGCGGGGACTACAACTCCCAGCGCCCCCCGCGCGCGCGCGCGGGAGGACCTCGTCTCTATGGTCGGAAGCGCGGCGCGTTGAGGCGGCTTCCGGGTGGTTGATGGCGGACGGCGCTCCCGCCGGCCTGCTGCCCTCGCCGCCATGTCGGTGGTGCCGCCCAACCGCTCGCAGACCGGCTGGCCCCGCGGGGTCAACCAGTTCGGCAATAAGTACATCCAGCAGACCAAGCCGCTCACCCTCGAGAGGACCATCAACCTGTGAGGGCCCCGACAGCGCTCGGCCCGCGTCGGGGGAGGCTGTGAGGGGCCCTGGGGGGCTGCTGAGGGGCCCTGGGGGGCTGCTGAGGGGCCCTGGGGGGCTGCTGAGGGGCTCTGGGGGGCTGCTGAGGGGCTCTGGGGGTTTCTGAGGGGCTCTGGGGGGCTCTGAGGGGTTCTGGGGGGCTCTGAGGGGTTCTGGGTGCAGCAAGGGAGGCTTTCAGACAGGAGCAGAGGCTCAGGGCAGAGCTCATTGCTCTCTGCAACTGCCTGAGTGGAAGCTGTGGGGAGCTGGGGTCGGCCTCTTCTCACAGGTACCCAGCAATAGGATTAGACGGAATGGCCTCAAGTTGTGCCAGGGGAGGTTCAGGTTGGAAATGAGGAGACATAGCTGCTCAGAAAGAGCGGTCAGGCACTGGGACAGGTTGCCCAGGGAAGTGGTGGCATCACCGTCCCTGGGGGTGTTCAGGGAGAGGTTGGACGTGGTGCCTGGGGACATGGTTAGTGGGTGACAGCAGTGGTCAGACCAGGTGATCTTAGAGGTCTCTTCCAACCTGTATGAATCTATGGTTCTATGTTTCTAGGGGGTCAGGGAAGAGGTGGCTCGGGGTGAAGGGTGGCCCCTCTGCCCCTCTTGCAGCTTTCAGGGTGACTCCTGGGAGAGCAGAGGGGCTCTGCTGCCCTTGGGCTCACCCAGCATGTGGTTAGATCCCCCTGCTGCCAAGTGAGCCAGGTGTTTTAATTCAACTTCACTTTGGTTGCTACCTGACAAAGTTTGTATCTGTGGCAATTAGAGCAATTATTTGCTGCACGTACTTTTATTGCATGAGAAGGCACCTATTCCTGCTGCCTTCTCTGAGTAAACTCTGATGCATTCTTTGGGAAATACGCCTGTCAAGCTGCAAAGCAGTAAATGTGAACTGCAATAGTCCATATTTGCTGTTAGCCCTTAATCAAACAAATTAGTGTGTATTGCTTGGTACAGCTGGGTTTATTCACAGTTAGAGTCTTATTGCAGAAGTTTGAATGTTAGTTTCAAAGGTTGGGATATTTTTGTGGTGTTTCTGAAGAGAAGAATCAGCAGGAAACTATTCCCAACTTTTTTTTGTAAAGCACGAGCTAACACTTTTGAGGTAGGAACTAATGTACCCACACACACATGGTATAGGGTATTACAGGGTAACACAGTGGGTTGTTAGTATGGCTGTCTGGGAATCAGAAAGAAAGGAAATGAATGGAAACGTAGGTGGTTCTAAGTGCAGGGGAGAAGCTTGCTCATGAAGGTACCACAGCTAGGATAATTTTGGTTCACTTGTGTGCCTGAGAATGGCTCCAGCAGCTGGAAGTGGCTTGTGATTTCTTTGTTACTTGCATTTAGTTGGACAATAATGTTTTCTTCTTGCCCTCTGTGCCTTCTTGGACTGTTTAATTTCTTAAGTTTTCCTTTCTTCTGATTCTTCTCTCTCTACTTGGTCCCTGTTGCCTGTAGAAATCCCTTCAGGGTACGCTGCGTTGTTCCTAGAGGAAGCAGAGGTCCAGCACCAAAGCCACCTGCGTGATCTGCTCAAGCTCTTCTTACCCCAGGCCCCCAGCCCTGCCCTTGACATTCAGTGTTCCCCTTCCATGATCCAGGCATCTCATTTTCCCCATCAAAGCAAACCCTCTTCTAACAGTTCAGTTCTCAGGCTCTTCATCACTCCTGCAGAAACAGGAGCTGTCCCGTGCAGCTTCCATCCTTCCCAGCAGTTCTCTCCCGTCCCTTTCCCATCTCCTCTCAGAGCCTCAGCTGCCGTTGCTCTGTGGTGTGCAGGTCCAAGTGGGCTGCTGGCACGTCTGGAGTTCCCTGCCTGCTTCTGAATCAGCCCCGTAACATCGTGTCCGGTCAGCCTGGCTTCCTGTGCTTGTGTCTCCTCGAGCAGATCTTGAAGTCATGCGGGTGCTGCAACTCAGCTTGCCACCTCCCTATGAGAGCAACCGAGTTACCCTTTGCTCAAGCAGGGACAGTTTGTGTGCTTGTGATTTAAATCCAGCCTTCTTGTCATGCTGTAACCTATTTCTTTTCCTTATAGGTATCCTCTTACCAACTATACCTTTGGTACAAAGGAGCCCCTCTATGAGAAGGACAGCTCAGTGGCAGCTCGCTTTCAACGCATGAGAGAAGAATTTGACAAAATCGGCATGAGGCGGACCGTGGAAGGGGTTCTGATCGTACACGAGCATAGGCTGCCCCACGTGCTGTTACTGCAGCTGGGGACGACTTTCTTCAAGCTGTAAGTCTCTGCTTATTGTACCGACCTTCCTAATCCAACCTTAACATCCCAGACCTCTAAATGTGCTTATTAGAAGCTAAAATGTGGCTGGCTCTGTTAGGAGTTCTGAAGAGGATTCATTTGTTGCCAGGACATAATCTGGGAAAAGGTTTTTTGGATGATGTTTTCTTCTGAAATACGTGTGTTTGACTCATGAGTGGGGTCACTTTGGGTTTGGACCAGCTGGAAATCTTAGTTACAGTGCATCAGCAGTCCTGTTTAACGCTCTTATCAGAGACAGCCTTTTGTTCTCACACTGCTAGGAAAGCTGTTATGCTTAAATACCCCTATGGTGTGGCTGCAGAAATGGTAAAGTGAAGCTCGGGGCATAAACCCTGATAAACACGGAACGGGATCCGTTTACAAAACTGCTGGGTAGGCTGGAGGCAATAAGAAAGGCATTTGAATGTGTGAGGAAAAACATGTCAGTTAGTTTAATAGTTTTCGCTACTGGAGTGAAATTTTAGTTTGGATCATACGTTTGTGGTGGTGGAGCTTGTTTTCTTGTTTTAAACTGGGTGGACTGAACTTGAGACGAGTTACAACCAGTAACACACGCAGTGGATGTTCTTAACGCTTGCGGTGTTTGCTCTCAAGTGAGGGGGAAAAATCTAACTTGGTATCCAGGTGCTTTTTAGACATTTTGATGTGGGATGTGTGTGTGGACTAAGTAGGCTGGGCTCTGACCATTTTTCAGAAAAACTTGTGATGTAAATCTCCTTTTATTCTTTCATTAATCTTGCATTAAATGCAGGAAGGTTCCCCACTTGACTTTTATGCTTCTATGTGCTTCACTAAGGGCTGCTTTTGAGATTAGAACAACTACAGTTGATACTTACAACCTTTTCTTTGATTTCTGATGGTTTTGTATTGCTGTTTAAGTTTTACCTTTTAAATGCCCTGTTCATTAACAAGTGTATTGTCATACTTTTGTCCCATTGACGTTAAAGTCTTGTGTACAGTTTTATTTTTCAAAGGGACATGTGGTAGTCCTTTTAGTTTTGGTGAAGGCTATCCTTTTGTCTTAAGCTTTAACAAGGTTAGATGTGGAAGTTCAGGTGCAAGAGCCTTGAGTGAATTCGTAGCTCCCTGCCTGGAAGCATGTCCGAACTTACCTGTGAAAGCCTGTCAATACTGTAACGCGTAAACCTAGCTTTAATCATTGATTATTTTAACAGACCTGGTGGTGAACTCAATCCAGGAGAAGATGAGGTAGAGGGGCTCAAACGCTTAATGACAGAGGTCTGTTTTCTTTCGTTACGTTGCAATTCTGGAATGTTATAGAATGTTGAATTATTCTAGAGTTAGTAGAATAGCCAAAGAATTAAAGTAGTCTCCTTATCACTTCTGTTATTCTGATGCCTTTGAGTTTGGTTGTAAAATGTTCTTGGGCAGCTAACAAAGTAAAGCAGTCGGTTCTCGTTCACCTGCATGGTGAGAGGGTGACCGAGCGGTCCAGTGGCAGCCCCCTACCTACCACTCAAGCCCTGTGCTCGCTTTCAGCTTTGCTTTTGGGCTGGCTTCAGGCAAGTGAGTGTGTAGGTGGGCTGTAAACTATGATGTTGAGCACGACTGAGGACTAGTTTTTGAGGCAGTTTTCACAACACACCGATTAATAGCTTAAATGCGCTCTGCTGAACCTCAGTTAATACTGTCGGGTAGTATAATGTGGCATTTTGTTCTTCCACTGGTAGTACAACTGAACGTAGCATGGAATTTGGAATGTTTTCTAAAGTGTCCTTGTCCTGTCAAGAGAGGTTTCTATGATAAAATGTCACTTTACACAAATATTCTTTAAAAAATAAATAAATAAAAAAGCTGTTCCAGAGTAGCCCTGATCTACATCCCTTATTACAGCAAGTCTTTGTGCTTCCAGTGTATGTTTTCTGAAATTTTTGCTGGGGTATTTAATTTTGACTGTGACTGGGTATTTGATAGATACTGGGCCGTCAGGATGGTGTTCAACAAGACTGGGTGATCGATGACTGCATTGGCAACTGGTGGAGACCGAACTTCGAACCTCCGCAGGTGAGCACTTCTCTTGGCTTTCATTTTCTTAAATATTGATAATTTTTTCCAAAAGTCTTCAACCTGCCAGTTGGGATTTTAGACTACCTGCTACATGAGCCATTAGTTTTTTTTGTTTTTTTTTTTTTTTAATCTATTTCATCTACTTTCTGTGACTGAGGACAAACTCCAAAGTTTTTCTTCTGGAAACTGCCTCTGCCTCCTCACAGCTGTCCTGATGAATGAGAAAGCATGGCTGTAATAGTTTCCAGTTCCTTGCTAAGATAGGCACTCCATTTAAACTCATTTAAGCTATTTTAACCACAATGGAAACTTTTTCACTGGTACAGATGGAGCAGATGCCCTGTGAATAAAATGGTCTGACTGCTCCAGTTCTGAATGCTTCGATCCTGCGAATACTTGCTCAGTTTGCTATTACACATTTCTGTTGTGTTAACTGGTAACGAGTGTTGGTACCTCTTGAGATCCTCTGGAGAGTTGTGAAGGCAACAGGATTCCTTCTTGATCCTTTCTCACAAAAGCTGTTTTCATTATTTGTTGCCATGAAAAAACAACGTAGGACGTGCTGAAAACTCGGACAGTGCTTAATAACTTATATATGAGCATTTAAGAACACACAGTATTTTCAAAGCTCTGTACAACCAAACTTTTTATTTTTCTTCCAGTATCCCTATATCCCAGCTCATATTACAAAACCAAAAGAGCACAAAAAGCTTTTCTTGGTCCAGCTTCAAGAAAAGGGTAAGTGTTTGCTACAGAATATTGTATTTATAAAACTCTAAATGCTCGCACTTCATGCAAGGAAATGTGGTAGCAAGTTAATTTTCATATGCTTGCAGTTGTTTATAGTTAAGCATTAAAAAAAATAAATTCTGGTATCAGTTTTGAAGCTAGGTGATCCTTTGAACACAAGGTCCTAGTAAATTCCCATTCTTGCTCCCACACCATGTGTACAACTCTGTATTTAACTGTGAAGGGAATAAACCTGCTCTAGTACTACAGTGCTGTATGTAGCAATCTTGCTTAGAGATTGGGGGGGTGATACCTTGTCTGAATGCTTGGTGGATGTTTTTTTGTTTGTTTGTTTCATATTAATCAACTCACCTTTATTTGTAGCTTTGTTTGCAGTCCCCAAAAATTACAAACTGGTCGCTGCACCGTTGTTTGAGCTCTATGACAACGCACCGGGATATGGACCTATTATTTCCAGCCTTCCTCAACTTTTGAGCAGGTATGTTATGTTCATATGTGAGGTAGTTTTGGGGAACTTTGACACCAAAGCAAGGCTAGGCACTACAGAAGCAAATTATGAAAAGGTTGCAGCTGTCCCAAAGAGCTTAGAGTTTGTCTCGCACAAGTTGTGGTGGATGCATAATGTCAGGTGAAGAGCTGAGGGGCACGAGGACGTATTAGATGGTGTGGACACTTCAGAGGCAGTGGTTGCATCTTGCCAGCACCAAAATCCCATTTGGAAGTTTTAACAGAGGAAAACCTGAAAGTGCGCGCGCAGCTTCGCCCCTGCTAAGTACCAGCTTCTTCCAAGTGTTTGGGACAGTGTGAGAGGAAAAGCCAAGATGCTTATTTGAAGCACTGAGTTATGTGCTGTGTGTTTTCCTCCGTCTAGTCCCAGTTTTGGTACTTGTTGCTCAGGGCCTTTCCCCCTCCCTGGTCTGTTTAAAGTACCAGGGAAGCACGGGCTATTACACAGCCAAACTCCAGTTTGGCACCAGAGCAATGGCTGCATCCCAACAAAGGACATCAGGAAGCTGAGATGGAGGCTTCCTTTCGCTTTGTGTGTGCACAGTGCTATTCTGTCTGCTGGGAAATGTAGTTTACAGGAATTAGCGCTTCTGCTGAGTCTGTCTGCTACCTTTCGAGTGTGTAAAGCAGGCTCTGATGACAAATGCTGTGAAAGAGTTGCCGATGGGTTACATAACTCTCACTGGTATTTTCATATCTGTGAAGCTCTCTAAAGAGATGAAATAATTATTTCTTTTGCAGCCTTAAGAGACAGATGTGCAATGCTAGCATAGCATTGGCTGTTAAAAATAACGCTTCTTGCTATGCTAAAGTCGTCTTATGGAAAAAAAAATCACTTTTCCTCTGTCAGATGGAGTCTTATCAAGAGCAAAACCAAAACATTTGCTTATTCATTCCAAAATGTCAGTTAAATGAAAACAACAAAAGTCTCTCATGTGGTATAACCCTTTTAATTTTAGGTTCAACTTTATCTACAACTGAGCTCCCATATACCCGAAGAGTCTGACAGAAGAAGCCGTCTCTGTGAGCACAGCTTTAAAATGTAGAAAAAAGAATGTGTGTGACAAGGATTTTTTTTATGTTGTTCTTTACCTGAAGTCCACTGAACTTTCTCTTGTATGAATAGAGAAGCGAATCTCAACTGTTTGAGTAGTGGGATGGCAATGTGATAGATATCAGTGTTTTAATCACTTTTCATTGTAATACTCACCTTTTTTTTGTACAACATTAAACAAAATGGGTCTGATTCTCTTTGTCTTCCAGTGTGTTTTTTTTTTTTCTGTGGTTGTCTTCTACTTTTAAGAGCATATTTTAAAATTTGTTACTTGAGCAATACAGAAAACCTCGAGAACAAGAGGAGGATCTGACCATTCAGGGCACATCCGACTGTGCCCTAATTTTCATCCCTGAGCAGAGACTTAGTCTGAGGGAGAGATTCAGAAGTACAACTAGGTGCAAGATAATTTTGAGCCTTTTTTTAACTTGGAGAACTGAGTTTCTGTTTTGAGCGAGAGTATAAATAATTAAAGCCATTTTAAAAAACTTATTCAAAATAATCTGTAGGCATTGCTGTTTGTACAGGGCTTTCACAAAATAAAACGTGCATCTTCACCCTCTCTGTCCCCTGAAGAAAGCAGCAGACTAACACAAGTCAATTCTGCTGGACAGGCCTGAGAGCCAATTAAATCCAGAAGTGAGATTCATTTTATATATTTGTAGCAGGACTGAGCTTGGCTCATGTTGGAGTGTGCCAATGCCTCATGCATGCGGTTCTGCATGATGCCGACCTCCTGGTGCTGTGTCATGGTGCGAGGGATCCCAGCACCCCAGCTCCCTCTTCTTAACGCTTCAGCCTCCTGCAGGTTGCAGCAGCCCACACATCTCCACGCGTTTTTATTCGCATACTCAGCCGCTGCCTTCACCCTTCTGCCGCAGCCTTGCTCCGAATCCCGCTCGTGCCCTGTGCCGGGCGGCGGACCCGCCCCTCCCCGGCTCGGGGGGACCCCAACGGCCGCCCGGGGGCCGCTCCTCAGCACCCCCCGCCCCGAGCCGGGAGCCGGGGCCGCTCCCCGGGGCCTTCCCTTCCCCTTCTCTTTCTCCTTCTCCTTCCCCTTCCCCGGCCCCGGCGGGGGCGGCGCGGCCCGGCCCCGGCGAGGGGCGGTACCGGGGGCCGTGCGGGCGGGCTGTAGGCCGCAGGAAGCGGGCCCGCGGCCCGCAGGGGGGCTCCGCGATGCCGCTGCTGTTCCTGGAGCGCTTCCCCTGGCCCAGCCTCCGCACCTACACCGCGCTCAGCGCCCTGGCGCTGCTGGCAGCCGCCCTCAGCGCCTACCGAGCCCTCGGACGGGCCCCCGAAGCCGCCGCCGGCTCCACCGCCGAGCTGCAGGCGCGGGGCGGGCCGCGGGCCCTGGACGTCGCCTCCTTCCTGCTCGCCGACAGCCTCTGCGTCTGGGTGAGGCCCGGGATGGCCGCCGGGGGCTCGGCCCTCAGCGCCCCGCTGCCCCCGGGGCTCCCCCGGAGCTCCCCCGGGCTCCCCCTCCCGGGTCCTGCAGCGGGGCCGGGGCCTGTGGTGGTGGGCGGGGGGGCTCGGCTGCAGCCCTGCTTGGGCGCCCGGGCTGAGGGTGAGGGGGGCAGCGGGGCCTGAGCTCTTCCCGGTGAGAGGTTTGGGGGAAAATCGGGGGAAATCGGCACTGCGGAGGGGGTGCTGCGGGGCCTGGGGCACTTGCAGCCCTGGAAGTGCTCAGGTGGCTCGGCTGGGGAGCTTTGCGAGGCTCTATCAGCGCTTTGAGCCCACGCTTTCTTTATTTTTTTTTCAAGATTTAACACTTAAAGTCATGTAGATAAGAGGAAGCATCCACACATTCTTTAAAAAAAATACTTATATATCTCTAGAAGCCCAAACAAGTTTCAGAGACGATAGCGTAAGAGTAAATTTCTCGCTTTGCTGATTTCCCTGTGGTCTGGCTGGAGTCAAGGCTCGGCAGGGGGATGTCAGAAATGCCCGGCTGAAATCTTGCTGCTGAACTTCCTGATGTTTGTCAGTGAAAGGTGGTGTTTGCTGTAATGCAGGTGTCCGGCTTCCTCGCTTGGCCGAGGCTAAGGTTTTGAGAATGCTGAGCACATTCAGCCTGCTGAGGCTGTTCGGAAACTTGGCGTTAGGACCTTAAATTAAGAGCCCTGGAAAAGTTGATTGTGTGCCTTAGGCATGACAGGGCGATGCTGCATCATCACCTCCCCCCACCTCTTAGTGTTTTGGGTAGGTCAACAGATAATTACAAATTTCTTCATCAGATCTGACAGTTTTCCAGGCCCGCGTGTTCGGCTCCTTACTGGTTTGCTTTAAAGCAGGCTCCCAGGAAAGATGTGAGCAGGGTTGTTACAGAAAGCTTGCATGCTACTGTGTGTTTCAAGTAACAACAGATTGAAGGTGGAGTTGTTTAAGTGTATGCTTAACATGCAGCTCCTGCACGTGAAGCAAAATAAGCGTCCTGGCGAGCTGTAGGTTTTGACCCCATGCTCCTTAGTGCTAAAGTTTGCTAATCTGCATAAAACAGTTTATCGCAAAGCGTTGGGTTTGTTGGATTTACTGGTATATCAAGTGTTAGTATTTCTAGAAAGGAGTTGTGACTTATCAGCTACTGTCCCTATCTTAGAAGAGGCCAGGCTTAAATTTCACCAAAAAAAAAAAAAAAAAAGGCAGCCAGAACTATTTAATAAACAAAGGAAGGCTCTGTTAGACTCGTTCTTTCCCCCTCTCTCCCTCCCTTTTTGAGTAGGGCAAAAGTATTTGTTACTGACTGCTTTATTCCCTTGCAGGTACTAGTGAACACTGCCTGCTGTTTTCTGATGTTGGTTGCTAAACTAATCCAGTATGTGGTGTTTGGTCCTCTTCGTGTCAGCGAGAGGCAGGTAAGAGAGCAATGCATTGCCCTGGTGTCTCTGGTGTTGAATAATTTCGTGGTGTGTGACTGGTGTGTTTTTCTATAGGGAACTGCTTAAGTTACACAATAAATTTTAAAACAAATTTAATTCCTACTACTTGGAGTTCTCACTTCTGAAAATGGTATCCAGTGACACCATACAGAAAACAATCCACCCAAGAAACCCCTCATAGTTAGCCAGTATATCTGCAGTTACAAACTTCCAGTTCATGTCTGGAGCAAACCTTTCTTTTTCATTGTCCTAATTATATTTTATAAGCCCACGGTCAGCTTGAAAATCTTGCTTCCTTAATATACACTTGGTCAGATTTCTTACAAGTCCACCTTGTCTCATGGTATTTATAACATCCATATATTCTTCCCTAGTCTGATTGCATTTGGCAGCATTTCCCCATTACATTTCATAGTTAGTTATCAGCACTGGCAGCTGGAGTTCCCTCTTGTACTTTGATTTTTGCTTTGACTGCTCGAGAAGTGCACGTGCTCTCCAGCCCCAGGCACTGAGTGGATGGCTGATTCACCCCAGGTGTAAGAGGCAGTAGGTAGGCATGTGCCCAGAGAAAGGGGGTGATTAGGTCTGAAGGCTCATACTGCTCGTCCTGCTCTGAGGCTAGGTGAGAATGTTTTTAAAAATACAGCAAGAGGACCAATAAAGCCCCATTTTATTTTTAAAGCAGGATCCTGCAAAAGATGAAAGCAGCAGCAGTGGTGGAATAGTATATATTTTAAAAACAATTGTGTAATTGCAGTGCTCTAGGAAAAATCAGGCCATGATTATTTTTGACACGCAGAGCCGAGGCACCTAAATCTTCATGAATAACTGTGGATCCCTCACAGTGTATTGTGCTTGTGATTCCCTCCCCTTACAGCCTCCAAGTGAGGTGTTTTACAACCAGGGCACGCTGAAATTGCATTGGGCCAGACTTTTTTCCCATCTGTGTTGACTGTGAGGATGTGGCATTGTAACCAGTGATAATTTCCAAGACGTTCTCCACCCTCTTAAAACGAGAAGTGGCAGGCAATAACTGTGGATCCCTTTGCTTTTGGACAGTGGGATAAGCTTCAGTCCTCATTTAGAGGTTATTAACATTGGTGAGCCAAAAGTGGCAGCATTGGGAAGGAATTCTGGGTGTGTCTTAACTCTTGTCCTGGTGATTTCATTGTGTTCCTTAACCAAGCATTCTATTCCATAACATTGTTCTCTCCTGAACAAACTGTCTTTCTGTCTGCTGCTTGAGAAGATCATACTTTTTCTTTCATGCTGCATGTGCGTGGGAATAGTTTTTTTTTTTTTTTTATATTGCTCATCCATTTCATTCTCCACTGTAGGCATTGTGCTTTTTAAGAGCTGACTTTTTATCTTTATCTCTACTTTTGACAGGTACTTGTGGGAGCATGGTGCTAGGCTATTTGGACATCTTGTCTAGCTTAATGTGGCTGTTCTTCTGGTCAGCACAGCAGGGAGAACTTTGTGTCTGAGGCCCAGTAGCTGTGTTGCTTGGGTGTGGAAAATCAAATATTAGGGACTTCTAATGTTTTTAGTATTTTTTTTTTTTTAATTCAGTAATGGTAGCAAATAACTATTATAGATGTGTATGCATCTGGCTTTTGCTAACACATTGTCATGTTCCTGTTTCCATCTTCTTTCTCTCTTTCCCTCCCTCACTCCCCTACATATTATTTACTTTGGGCAGGGAGTTTTATGCATGTGGATTATCAGTGCTTTCACGGCAGTAACCAAACATCTTCCTTTTCAGCATCTCAAGGATAAGTTTTGGAATTTCATCTTCTACAAGTTCATCTTTATTTTTGGCGTGCTGAATGTTCAGACAGTGGAAGAAGTGGTCATGTGGTGCCTCTGGTTCTCTGGGCTCGTGTTTCTTCATCTCATGGTTCAGCTCTGCAAGGATCGCTTTGAATATGTAAGTTCTGATTAAGGGCTATCTTTTGGGTTATGCAAATTCCACTTCTGGTTTAGGCACTGGCTCATTAGAGGTTGCAAACAGATCATTGAGACCTTTTCCCCACCTGAGGTGCTGAACATGTGCACCTTCCATTAGCTTCAAATAGGTGCTTAGGAATGCCACATCAATCTTACTCCTTCAGTTTTCCCAGCAGATAAATAGAGCCGAAGAGGTTTATTTTCTTTAATAAATTGCTCCTTGCATGTGCCCTGTAATTACTGTTACATAATGCTGTGCGATGTTTTCATAGCTCTTCTCTGTGAAGAAATCTTGACAACAGAACATCCCGTAAAACAGTGCCCTTCAGGAGTGGTCCATAAAACCTCCTTCTGTGAATTCCGTGCTCATGTTTCAAGCTCATTTACATCTACCCAGTGTTGACTGCCAATGTCTGTATAATACACAGCACAACATTCTTCATAAGATATATCCAGTTTCTGTTAATACCAGGAATAATTTTGGTTGAGAGACACAAGTATGCTAGGCAAGGAAGAGGGAACTGGAATTTGAACAATAAATCTTGCTCTTTAAACATTTATAATGCACATACATTTTCCTCAGCTTCTCTGTCCTGGATAAACCTTTGAACTAAATTGAATCCATGAATTTCCCTTTGGTAGCTTTGCAATTTATTATTATTTTTATTAATGTCCAGTAAGGCCTGTTAATTCACAAGTAGCTAAGCACTAAGCTTGAAATTAGATTGGTTGGGGTTAGGAAAATCGAGGCAGAAATGAACGAGGCAGACATATAGTAGTCTTGGTGTAGTTCAGAAAGCTGTAAAAGAACAAAGCTCATGTGGGAAAGAATCCTTATTATACCCCTCTGCCTTCAAAGCACGTATATAAAACAAGGAAGAAAGAACCAATTTAAAAACAAAGGGAGTCAACTTCAGTCAGACCAGAATGAAGCTTTGGGCAACTCCTTTCCTCGTCCCATTCTTCCCTTTCCTACCCTGAAAATAAGGGGATGTAACGTTAAAATCCATCACCTCTTGGGTCATTTTTGATTTATACAGTAGCCTACTGTTAAAGTAGTTTAGATAATTAATATGTTATATATGCTATTGAATGAGACACAAAACTATTTTCAGTAGGCTCTGTCCAGCAGTCTCTAGCTGCAAGTGAGTTTTGGGGGGAGATCTCTAGTTTTATCAATGTCGTTAAGTTCTGGAAGATAAAGCTGGACAAATTCAGGTTAGCTGTGAGGTAAAAGAAAAAACACGCAGAGTAATTACTCCCATTGCTCAAAGCCCTTAAATCAAGGTTAGGTGTCTTTCTAAAGCACATGTTCATCTGAAGCAGATGCTGTGGGTTTGATACAGAAACTACTGGGTGAGAAAGTGCCTGTGTTTTTCTCACACAGGTGACCTGAACATTGTATCAGATAATCATAATGATCCTTTCTGGCTTGAAAAAAACACCCTGTGAATGTAAATGACAGGGAGATGAGCAATGCTTTGGGATGGTGCATGGTTTTAGCTTTATTCCACACCACTTACTGCTACTCTGCATGGTTGAGGTTGCAAAACCTCATGGTTTTATTCTGGAAAGCAAAAGATTTTCCTGAACTAGGAGGTGAGTATGGAGGGCAGGGTGGATGAAGTGCTTCTTTAAACCTGTTACTTATGTTTTTGTGTTGCAGCTCTCCTTTTCTCCTACGACACCCATGAGCAGCCACATCAGAGTGCTGACCCTGCTCATCGCCATGCTCCTGTCCTGCTGCGGCCTGGCTGTCGTCTGTGCAGTTATTGGCTACACCCATGGCATGCACACCTTGGCTTTCATGGCAGCAGAGGTGAGGCTACCTTCGGGTGTCTTTGTTTCTGCCGTGCTTTTCATTCCTTCTTTGGGGTGTATGACACTCCTTGGTGGGTTTTCTTTTAGCTTCCCACAAGGAAGAAACTCTGAAGATGCATAAAATCCCCCCCTCTTTGTTTTAGAGTAGTTGCCAGATCTGCGTGCTTTCCCTGCTTAGAGCTTAACCCCACAAATACTCTTTGTCTGAAGAAAAGGATGAGAAGCTAAATCCGTAAGATGATGCTGAAATCAAGTGGCAGGGTATGAAAAAATAATGGTTGTGCTTCATGAACATTGCAAGAAGGGTTAGTTGAAATGGCCATTAGAGAGAGAGAGAGAGGGTGTACACGAACATGTAATGTGCACTTCAGCCTGTTTCTCTGAGGTGGTATTTTCTATTTCATTTCTCCCAGACAGGAGCATGACTAACATCGTTCCCCTAAGGCATGCTCATGGGGTTTGCTTCTGTTTGTGTGAAAAGTTGCATCCTGGGTGAGCTGAGCAGCTCGTGTTTGTGCACTCCTCTAAACATCAATACGTTTGTGGGGCAAGCATCAATGTGTTTGTGGGGCAAAGATCGGCATGCTTGTGACACGGTGGTTGTTGCACTCTGCCTGAGGAAGTGACAGTCTTACAGGGGTGGCAACCAGTGTAGCTGCAATTAAGTCACACAGGCACATCCTTAGTTCAGATAGCATGTGTGATTTATTTTGCCTTTCCACTATCTTGAATTCATACTCAGAGTTAGTGAGGAGGACAGAAAACAATCAGCTGGTACATCTTAGGGTACTGTGCTGGTCACACCACAGCTCAGTTATTTAACACATCGATTTACTTTCCCTTAAATACAAGAATATGCTGTGGGGCCAGGTTTGCAGTTACGTGATGGAAGGATACTGAAGATTTCTGTCTAATAGCTGGGGTTTCATTCGTGGTGCATCTTTTATCTTGGCTTGGCAGAAGGAAGTATCTGCCTTGTACCCGCCTGGGGCAGGTTTATCAGGGAGGGTCATGGTTCTGAAGTGTTGCTTCTTGGCTCTGAACAATGTCTTGGTGGACGTGTTTTGGGCTGCAGGATGGGGCCCAGGTATTTGTTCCAGTGGGTTCTGTTCTGCCTGCTTATTAATAAAGGAGAGCGTAAGTGTGTGGTCCTCAACCAAGCTGTAGGTGTGCAGCAGAGGAGGTTTGTGGAGAATGTGTAGGAAAAGGTCTCCTGGTGTTTGAGGCTGTTTGGAGCTGAGGTTTGCTGCTGGATTTGATAACCACAGGTTGATTCCAGAAAGCTGCCTGATCGTTCACTGACCTCACTGATACTTTGGCCTCTGCAGTACCCAAAAGCAGTCAGCTCCAAGTCTCTGCTTTGTGTACGCAAATGAGCCCTTCTGGCTGTTGTGACTCACCTCCCTGATAACGGCCCTGGCTGTTTTCTCATAGTTCATGATAAAATACAGCACAGAACCATTCCCTCTTTACTCTTTGTCCTGTTTGCAATTTTATAGACTTTTCACCTGTTTCCCTTCTGATTCTCCTTCCAGCAGAAGAAATCTAGTCTGTTTAATCTTTCCTCATGTGAAATTGTCCAACCTTGTCCTTTCCTGCACCTTTTTAATATGGGTGGCCGTGGGGAGTTTCCTTGGTTTCGGTAGCCAGCACTCATGTAAATGGAGTAAAGCATTCAGGCTTCTTTCCGTACAGGTACTAGCAGTGACACCTCGTGGTCCTCGAGCTCTCAGCACTTTTTGCATCAAAGCTTGAAGGCTGAAATGTTTTCTTGGTGGTGGCTCGGGTGACGCTGTTCGAGAGGGACCCTGCCAAACGTGTTCCATTAGTGTGTGTTTAATTACATTAAGTTGCATTAAGTTATTCATCTCTCTCCTGACTCTGCAAGCATTGATTTTTAGTTTGATGCCTGAGGGTTTTCAGTAGAGCAATACGGATGTTTTCCTTGGGCTTTAGCTAGGCGTCCCCTTGTTCTGTGGTATTGGTCAGTGTTTTCCTTCCTGCAAAGGGCGGATGTGAAATGTGGAAGTGCCCAGAGAAGGTTGAATAAGGACAGTCTGGCTGTTTCTTCTTTTTCTGTATGTGAACACTGAGGATTGTTTTGCTGTAATGTCTGCCACTGGAGAATTACAGTGTAATAATGACCATCCTGTCCCTCTTCGCACCTTTCTTATTTTAAGAAACTATTTCTCCATTCCTGCAGCAAACGTACTCTAATCCAGTTCCGTATGTCTCAGTTAAGCCCGTATAATTAACGATAGCGATGTTCAGATCTCGGCATCATGCCTTCCAGGTATTAGTGTATTTTCCTGCATAACTTCTTGTCCCACACCCATCATCTTACTGCCTCCCAGCAGCATGTTCACGTACAGGACCAGTACCTGCCAGCTGCCTCCTGGCACAGAGACCCCCGGGGACAGGAGTGTGTGCAGCGAGGCAGTTTGATCAGAGCAGAGCAAGAGCTGTGTGAGTGTCGTCACTGACAGCATCCTGCCATGCGCTCAGACCCCAGGCTGCCCAGTTGTGTAACTGGTGATGCAACGTTACACACTCTGCAAAGTATCTCAGCGTGCTGAAAGGCATTTCTGGAAACACTGGAGGAACTGGAGGCCATCGCCGTGACCCAGTCCTTGTTGTTCTGGTGCTGATGCTCTCGCTGCCTCAGCACTAACCGGTACAAATCATGTCTTGGCAACAAAACGTTGAAATTTTAAAGAGGAGTACTGAAATTCTGTAGATTCCAAATGCTGACTTACATTTTAACCTCTCTGGAAAGTTTCAGAGTTGGAGTCTTCAGCTTTCTACCTGACAGATGTCTTCCTTATTGGAGACGATGCCGTGCAGGCTGGTTTGTGCTCAATGGCATATCCATCCAGCAGCTCAGGTTCTGTTTTACCACTTGCATGGTTAGAATTTGGACATATTTACTTTTTTCTGTGGTCTGCTCAAAGCTTCTCTGTAGCCAGAAACCTCCTGAGAACAAAGTGCAGCCTCTTTCTGTTACCCACAGACGGGGTAACGGAGACAGGAGGGGGTCTCATGACATGCCCCACAGGAGCAGCTGATGTGTTGATTGAGATTTTTATGAAAGATGTTTGTCTTGAGAACAGAACAGGGTGCTAGGTGACTCGCTGTTACGTTCTTGGTTGTTTCTGTGTTATTTGAACGATTTGTGTGTCTCATCCTGAAGCCCTTGTTAGGACAAAAGTTGACTGGTGTGATAGGCACAGAAAAAAAATTACTTAAAGCCACCTAGTAAATAGTTGGCAGATATGCTGGACATTACTGAGGGTTAAATATGCTTAGAGAAGCATTTTAAGAACACTTTTTACAAATGGAAAAAGTATTCAGAACAACTGTTTTAGTGCTGTACCAGGAAGGTAGCGTTTTGGACTGTTTTTGCATGACTATTTAATGCTTATGCTGAAAGTATGCCATCAGGCAGCTTTAGAGAAGTGGTTTGCAGTTGCTCCTCACAAGTCCTTTGCATCTTGGTGTCTCTTGGCAGTTGCCAGCCATGGGGTGGCATGGGCAGTGTGCAGGGGGCTTGTCCTGCCTGATCTCTCACTGGGATGGTACAGCAAAGGGAGGGGACGCTGGGGCCAGACAGGTGAGACAGAGAGAGAGGTGACCTAGAAACCTCTGCAGAGGTCTAGAAACACACCTTTGTGGTGACTTGTCTTCAGACTTCTGGTCTGCTTGCACTTCGTGATGCACTCAGGTTTTTTCTCTGTGCTCAACCTAGAGAAGTAAGTATCACTGGGGAGAGAAGTTATTTAGCCCTTGTTCACATCTTAGCAAAAGGGGGGAAATGACTTGAAAGTGCTTCTCTGGTTCTTCCTCCAGTTGCTGCTGCTGTCTGGTTCAGCATTTTCTTTAGTGGTGGGATGAGGAGGGGCCTGCTGCCCTCACCAGGAGGTGATGGGTGGGATTGTGGTATCGATGCCAAGTGATGAGAATTGGAAATGATAATGTCACATAAATGGGGGGGGGAAAGAGGGGCTTAGAGGCTGTGATGCTCGTGGCTGCTCTGTGAGCACTGCGTGTTTGAGCTCTGCAAGGATCAATTTCTTCTCTGTGTGGAAGAAATTTCAATTTATGTATAATCTTCATGTTTATTACAGGTACATTACACACATGCAGTCATCTGTAATGACCGTTGTTTCACAGGAATTTGTTCAGCTGCACTAAATACGTTGTGTTTGAGCCCTCAGCCCCTGCCTCAGTACCACTGCCCATGCCAGGATGTTGTTAACGTGTCATTTTTTTCCTTTTTTGCAGTCTCTGCTTGTGACAGTCAGAACTGCTCACGTGATTTTACGGTGAGTAGCCCGTGTTTTCTGTGATGGTTGTTCAAGAAGGTAGCGTACACGGCGTGTGCATTTAAGAGCTGTGTGTAGTTAACTTGCTGAATTGCAAATGTGTATTTGGAGATGGGCAAAGGCAGTTAACTTCTGCCCCTACTGCTTTTTAAATACAATTTCTGCAATGCATGGATAGCTTTAGTGGGTGCTCGTAGTACTGTGCTAAGGTATGGATTAAAACGCTGCTGCCTGGGGATTGATTTATGCTATTTAATGTTATTTTACTGGTTTTCTTTTAAGATCTTGATCTCTGTAACTTTTCCTTGAAAGAAGTAGCATGCATGTGTATCTGTAAGGCACGTGTAGGACATGATGTGTAGGGCAGAACCTCTTTGTTCTGGTCACCATTGGCCTTTCAGGTCTGTCATGAAGCTCCAAAATCTTGCCTGAGAAGCACTTGAGAAGCTGAAAAATGTGGGTCTCTAGTTAATGAAAAACATAAAACAATGTTACTCTCTCTGCTCTCGCAGATATGTAATTCATCTCTGGGATCTCAACCATGAAGGAACATGGGAAGGCAAAGGCACTTACGTGTACTACACGGATTTTATCATGGAGCTCACCCTGCTTTCGCTGGACTTGATGCATCACATTCACATGCTGGTATGAAATATTGGAGATAATGTTGAGCAAAGAAACTTGCCTTAAAATAGAGTGTTGGGTATATGCATTTTAAATATATATAATTATTGTTTTGCTTATTTTATGAACCAACTGTAGAAAAGTCTTTAAATTAAGAGGAGAATGTAGAACAGGGGATTCTGTCATTCCTTCCTCCTGTGCAGTTTGAAGTCCTCACAAATAATTTTGTTATGGAGTATGAACTATGGCATAATTACCTATTTAATAGGTGTTTAATTAGCTCTGTTATTGAGTAATCAGACTGAATTATTTTCACTGGTAGCAGTGGATGGTAAAATGAATGACACTTGAATACAGTTTATCCTCATTACAAATGCTGTGCTGCTCATGTTTGAGGACGTAAAGAGCAGCAGTTCCTGTGCACAAGCGTGGTTAGTTTGCTCTCAAGTACTGGTTTCTTGAAACATTTTTCGCTTAAGAGCTGATGCAGTTTCTTGTGGCTGCCTCCTGGTTCCCACAGTGTTTGTTTCTGATCACTTTTCTCTCTTTTCTCCTTTCTTTCGCAAAGCTGTTTGGCAATATCTGGCTGTCAATGGCGAGCCTGGTGATTTTCATGCAGCTGCGCTACCTGTTTCATGAGGTTCAACGAAGAATTCGGCGGCACAAGAACTACCTGCGTGTGGTTGGAAACATGGAGGCTAGGTGAGCTTCTTACTCGCTCCGGGGTACTGGTTTTTATCTTGGATAGAGAATCCCAGTCAAGAAGTTGGGGTTCTCTTGTGTTACTTTGAAACATGATGACATGTTGTGATCTGGAGAGATAGTCTTCCAAATCCAACTCTTAAATCTTCACACTCTAGGGATACGTAGGAGTGACTTTTATAAAAGCAGTATGTCAGGTAACAACCATTATTGGTCACAAGTGAACTCCCCTGTCCAGTATTTCTTCTCCCTTGTCTACTGCCCTAAGCGGTAGGGGTGGCACAAGCTCTGCAGAGCTCTGCCTGGTTCAGTTGTCACATATTGACTTTGGCTGGGATAGAAATAAATGCTTTTAATTTCCTTAGGCCATGCCATTCAGTTACTGCCTGAAATTTAATCAAAATATTAATTAAAAAAGATCTGTTCAGCCTTTAAGTATGAGTTTATTAAACAGACTCCAAACTAGTTCTGTACTTGGAGTGGAGCTGAGAGCCCCTCAGGATTACTTTACGCCATCCCTCTGTACTCTGGCGGTGTGGCAATGTAGAGAAATGGAGAGGCCTGCTAAAACCTAGGGTTGTGCCATGTGCTTTGTTTTTCTTTTTTTCTTTTTTTTTTTTGTTTTTCTTTGTGAAAGGTTATCTAGTGTCTGTAATAGCAGGCTAAGAGCTGCAGAACAAAGTTCATCCCCAGTGCATTATTTCTTTTCAGTAAGATGCAATTGCTAAACTCCTCGAAGTTACTCACAAAGCTGTTTGAGTTGCAAGTGTCTTATCTCAGACATCTTATCTGAGTCATTTAACATGGTTTTGTCATCCTGATTGTCCTGGAAGAACCACATTCTAGCTTCTTGCTGAAGTTGTCAGTGGAAGCTGGCTTCATGCATTTGTGTAGTTGGTTATCACATATATTCCACACGAGCAGTACTGTGAAATATATACTATATATATATATATATATATATATATATATATATATATATATATATATATATATATATACACATAATACTGTTGTTATAACACTCACCTCTATACTGTCTGTTTTGGGGTATTATGTATTACAGTACAGCATGGCACTGTAATTTAAAAAATGTGATATTTTAATTCAAAGACAAGTGGGGGTTGGTAAAATCTGAGGGCAAAATCAGTCAGACCATAAATGCTCATGATCCCGAGAAGGCATCTTAATGGGTACAGCTATTAAAATTCACTTAAAAAATGACGTAAGTGAAATCTATACAGGTTATAACTTGAGGTTCTCTACCTAATGATCGTACTCCTTGGAAGATAATACGTCAAAGCTATTTGAACTTAGGACATAGTCAGAGATGTGCCAAAAATGTCTGTAAGAAGGCATGGAAGGGATGTGTGTGAGAAACTTCCTTTGCAGCATGAGTTCTGGTTATGGAAAAGATAAATATTCTGGCACACCTCATCCAAGGGAAAGTTAACACTGAGATTAAGGTTTTCTCAGTGCAGGATTCTCTACACAGGAGGCTGTGCTGAGATGGGGCAATCATGATTTCTGTCTCTTCCTTTTTCTTCGCAGGTTTGCAGTTGCAACACCAGAGGAGCTTGCAGTCAATAATGACGACTGTGCCATTTGCTGGGACTCCATGCAGTCTGCACGTAAACTCCCTTGCGGCCATCTCTTCCACAAGTAGGTTGCTGGGGCTGGGGGGAGTGGAACTGACCATAGAAAGGAAGGGTTATGTGGGCATGGCTGAAAATTACAGCAGGCTGACAACCAACCAGTTGTTGGCAAAGCTGGGATTGCTTCCTGCCTGGGCTCGCTTGGTCTGTTTCTAATTACAAAGTAAAGGTCACGTTCACTTCTGTCATTTTCATGTTCTGGTTGTTTCACTTGGCCCATTCTATTTTCCCTCAAACTAACAATTGTGTCTTCTCAGCTGATGGGCAGATAATGATAAAATGTGATCTCAATTGCAAGTCTGTACCCTGCTTTGCTGTGTAAATGCTGGGTAAAACAGACTCTTTTTTTCCCACCTTTAGTTTATCCCAGACTTTTCTTCTTCCATAAGGGTGTGTTGGTTTTCAGGTGATTGAAAAAAATAGTTAGATTCCTCTGTGCTTTTCGGGTACCTACTTTAAAGAGAAAACAAGCAAATATTTTTCTGTATAGCACATCCAGACATGGTGATGAATGCTCCAGGATGCTTGTGAAGGTCAGGTCTGATTATGTGATTCCATGGGGCTGTGAGTTCACAGGGCTGTGAAGGAGGTTAAACAAACTAGCTCAAGAGGTCCCCAGGCAGCTGGTGACTGGAACGGGGAAGCTCTTGACCAGAGGAATGATCTGCATCCTGTTTCTTGCACTCACTCAGCAGTGAACCACAGTAGATGTTTGTGAAGGCAGGGTGCACTTTACACGCACCTTTTCTTAGATCACAGAATCACAGAATTTCTAGGTTGGAAGAGACCTCCAAGATCACCTAGTCCAACCTCTGACCTAACACTAACCAGTCCTCCACTAAAACAGATCACTGAGCTCTACATCTAAACATCTTTTAAAGACCTCCAGGGATGGTGGAGGCCCATCAGGCACGTGGGAGAACAGACCAACCCCCACCTCGCTACAGCCTCCCTTGAGGTACCTATAGAGAGCAATAAGGTCGCCCCTGAGCCTCCTCTTCTCCAGGCTGAACAAGCCCAGCTCCCTCAGCCGCTCCTCGTAGGACTTGTTCTCCAGGCCCCTCACCAGCTTCGTCGCCCTTCTCTGCACCCGCTCAAGCACCTCCATGTCCTTCTTGTAGCGAGGGGCCCAAAACTGAACACAGTACTCGAGGTGCGGCCTCACCAGAGCTGAGTACAGGGGGACGATCACCTCCCTAGCCCTGCTGGTCACACTGTTCCTGATACAAGCCAGGATGCCGTTGGCCTTCTTGGCCACCTGAGCACACTGCTGGCTCATATTCAGCCGACTATCCACCATCACTCCCAGGTCCTTCTCTGCCTGGCAGCTCTCCAACCATTCCTCTCCCAGCCTGTAGCTCTGCTTGGGGTTATTGCGCCCCAGGTGCAGGACCCGGCACTTGGCCTTGTTGAACTTCATGCAGTTGACCTCAGCCCATCGGTGCAGCCTATCCAGATCCTCCTGCAGAGCCTTCCTACCCTCGAACAGATCGACACACGCCTAACTTGGTGTCATCGTACACCAGTCCAAGCCATGAGTAGCCAGTTTCTTGAGGAGAACGTGCTTAGGGACAAAAGGAGATATGGGGCTTGAATCGGGAATTTCTGAAGTGCCTGGTGGGTTAATGTGCACGGTCAGTTAAATTCTCCCTGCGGTGTCATGTGAGAAGATTCCTTTCCACAAATAGCTTTTTACTTTTCTGGTAGCTGTCAGAGCAGAGGTTATAATCTGTGTGCTAATTTGTTGTCACTTGTGACAAACCTTGCCATAAATATTTATCTGTGTTCCAAGAAGTCTCTAATGACATAATTTGCCTCAGTAGCAGAGACTCCTCTTGCAGTGCTACTGAATCGTGTGAATATTTAATCACCTCCTGAGCACTTGAGAAGCCCAGGGTCTCCTCTTCAGAAAGTTGTTTTCTCTGTGTCTAAAATGACCCATCTGCCTCTTTCCTGAATAAGTTCCCTTACCTCATTGGTGCATTTAGGGAGGGAACATATTGCAGTGAATGACTTAGGCTTGCATATAAAAATAGGCATAATTAATAACCCTATATACCAGATAAAAATGGCTTCTCTCCTCACAAAAGCCTGGTGATTTCGCCAACATGGAGCTTTTGTGTCCATTCTCAATGTCATGTGAATTCTGTCACAGCTGTGTATTTGGAGTAGAAGATGGCAGGGATGATTCACATTGCTGAGATCATTAATACGGAGATAAACAGCTGAAGTTTAATGGGAGTGGGTGTCTCAATCTTTTAGGCTCTGTAGAAACTCTCTTCATCTTTTAGGAAGCACTCAGCCAATTTCAAAACGCTTGTTGCCCTGAAACCTTGCCAGCCTGACCTGGTTTTAGCCATCCTCCTGGAGGTGATCAACCCTTTGGCTGGGTGCTGGTGCAGGCTGGAATGGTCCCTGGGGCTTCCAGCACCTGGGTGGCTGGGTTTATTTGACCATTTTTTGTGTCTCTACATTTCCAAAATGCTTTGAGATCTCCTGCTGGAAAAAAAACAAAACAAAACCAACACACCCTCCAAGTGTGAAGTATGTGTTGTAGTCCTGAAATGTGTGTTGTGTTCGGTTCTGTGAAATTCAGTCTTCCATGCTGAAAATCTGGTTTTACGTGCAAAAAAATACCTCAGTTGGGTCATAGCAGTCTGAATCAAAAAGTAGGCACGGCTCTGAGTGTTGAAACCTGCATTTCAAACGTTTCTCACTTTCTGCAAGACAGTGAATGCTCAGAATTAGGTGAGCATTGCCATGGCACAGCACTGGTTTATACTTGTCTATTGAGAAAGTGCCCTGAGTTGTACTCACTTTGGTGGGACGTGTCCCTGCCTGTGGCAGGGGGTTGGAGTTGGATGAGTTTTAAGGTCCCTTCCAATCCAAACCATCTGAAGAAATATTTGTCCAGTTGCTTTTTGTCCTTTTTCAGCTGGATTTTTCAGCAGGGTTGTGAGACAAAAGACACGCTTTGTTTCACCTTCCAGGCAAAACCTACTTGCTCTGAGCTAGAGGGTCAGCAGGCTGGCAGAGCGTTGAAGTTCGGGATAAATCTGCAAGCTTCTTTATAAAAAGTGAACACCTAGAGTGTTTTCATCTGGAAGAAGTAAGAAGCCTGTGCCAGTTGTCAGGAGCTCATCAGGTGTATCTCACAAATCATCTCAAAGCAGTTCACGTGGATTTGTTGGTGTTCTGTACAGAATACACTACAGCTACTCGATGTACTTCTGATACTGACGTCTCGGAACATTGCTGTAAACTCACTACAATATTACTGTTTTCCTCTCAGCTCATGCCTGCGGTCCTGGCTGGAACAAGATACATCTTGCCCAACCTGCAGAATGTCTCTTAATATCACTGACAGCCATCACGTGAGGGAGGATCACCAAAGGGAAAATCTGGAGGAGAACCTGGGCCCTGTGGCAGTAGCAGAAGGCAGACCACGCTTGAACCAGCACAATCATTTCTTCCACTTCGATGGTGAGTTGAGCACATCTGACATCCTCTGCTGTTGCCCAAATAAACAGAGGGAACAGCCTTGCATAGGAGTGAATTCTGTTCATGTTTCTTACTGCTCTTTTGTCTCTGAAGTTGTCCAGAGCCATAAGGATTTCTTGAAAGATTTTGTGCCGATAAGTGCTTCTTTTTTCTTGATTTGTTCAGGTTAACAGTTTCACTGCTGGCATTTATCCATTGCATGCCCTGCTGACCAACAGAATGGGAAACTCCTGTGTCTTGTTTTGCCACCAGGTGGCTGGTTAATTGCTGACAGCTGGGAAGGGAGTCTGTGTGGGACAGTCTAGAACTGAACCTTTCCCCTATCCCTGGGTAACGTGAAGTTCTCACAATTCCATTTGCCACTCAATAACCTTGTAGTGGTTGGTCAGGTACAGAAGTCTGCAGAAGCTGCTTCTTAGAAGTCCTGTAACTGGAACAGCTTCACATATTAGTTCCAGGGAGTTCAGTAGCCTATTACAAGTACTCACAAAACCTGTGCGTCTTAGGCCATGATGAGCTGTGTGTGTGCAGACAAACTTTCCCTGCAAGAGACAATTTATAAGGAATATCCTCCTTTTTATTTTTTTACAGTGTGTGCTTGTCTGCCACAGTTTCCTAGGGTTTTGCTGGCAGTCTTGTTACTTATCAGTAGGTTTCACTAGTGCAAATATTCATCTCTGGGCTCTGTCCTTGTGGAGCTCCTGTTAATGTGTATAGCTGAGATGCTGCAAGCTTGCACAGTGAGCTGTTCTTTGTTTTTGTAGCCTTTGGAGATTGTGGGGGAGAATAACGAGCAGAGAGGGTCAGGCGCTTCTAAGTATTGAGACCTGCTGATAGCTTCTTGCATGGCTCCCACTTTTGGGGTGTTTTAGGTCTCTGAGAGACATTTATATTTAGAATACCATTCTGTGTTGTGATAGCTGTCCTCCCCAGTGCTTTCCTGTGGCTTGAAGACCCATAAAATTACTGTGAAGACAGGAGGAGAAATTGCGTAGCTCAAACCACGCATTTATTTAAATGGAAACGGGGAAGGAGGAGGGAATCAGCCACATGCCCTTCTCTGAGCCTGAGCACATAACTACAGCAGTCGCTTGAAGTTACTCTGTCCCCACGTAGTGATGTTTTCTCAGTGATGCCAGCCACTTATTATCTGACCCATTTTGGGACTACTTTGAGGTTGTTTAGAAGCAGGCCTGTTTTTAGTGAAATTGCTGGAGTTATTCGTGTGTTCCAGAACTGAATTGGGTTCTGGATTATTTTAATTTTCTCTCTAATGGGAACATTAAAGCAAGAAAACGAGGTGTTCTTGTTTTCTTGATCCTCTTCAGGCTTTGAGATTGTTAAGCCACTGTGAGTGTGTTTCAAGAGATTGTCCTGTCTTTTGGGAGGCCGGCAGGTACTGACTCACACCAGCCAACTCCATCTTTGAGAAACCTTACGGATGGATTGCAATGCAGAACTCCTCATATGTACCTTGTGGAAAGACGATGACTTGAATTGAATACACACAGGAGTACTTCACCTGCTTAGAACCTCTTATATTCCTGCTTCATTCCTTGGTGATTTCTTTTTCTCAGGTTCTCGAATTGCCAGCTGGCTGCCCAGTTTTTCAGTAGAAGTGATGCACACTACAAACATCCTTGGTATTGCACAAGCCAGCAACTCCCAGCTCAACGCTATGGTAAGACTACTTCAATGTTTTGGACCTCAGCCCTCCTGTTTGTGTGAGGAGGGAAAGAGCTGCATATAGTTAGAGAACAGAAGGAGGAAGGAAATCAAAACAGTACTTAGGAGTGAGAAAAGCTTTATTTCATTGAAGCTAGGGCTGTAGGTTGATTCAGACGTGCAAACGCAAAAGGACAGGGCTGGAGGTAAGAAAGTGATGGAGAAAAGTTGCATGTACTTTTGTGGGGTATAGGTGCACGTGGGTAGACCTTTTCTCAAATTGCTTGGTGTGACTGCAGGTTTTTTTTCACTACTTGGCTTCACTAACAGCTTCCAGTAGCGAAGGGTCAGAGTCTGCAACCAGAAAATGTCGTTGTTGGCCAAGTGGCAACTGGTCAACCCCTTTCTCTGTGTTTTTTTTTTTTTTTTTTAATATATATTTATTTTTAATAGCACTAAGCTCCAAGATAGCTGTATCTGTTGGGGAGTATTGTCAGTGTGGGATGGGGCTCTCTGTAGCACAGTCGACTTGCTGATTCATGATGATAATAGGAGTGTTGAGGATGAAGTCCCAGGTTTGATGACATCATGAATAAACACTCCAATGTAGAACAAAAAGAGAAGGATATGACATCATGCAATATAAATATTTAAGTTTATTTAGTTTGAGAAGTGCCATTTCCTTTAAGTTCTTCAAGCTGTTTTGTGCCCTAAGGTAATATGTGTTCAGTGAGGGGCCTCCTGAAGACAATGAAGTTTTCTGAATATGATATCTCTCCATAGCCTTTGTGATTGTTTAATCCTCAATAGGATAAGGCCACAAGTTTTAGGGGGCTTGGGGTCAGGGACTTGAAAGGTGTTGGGAGATGATTTGGTGTGTTAAATATGCAGGGACTCTCCATTGAAGGTCAGCTTAGTTTTCTTTTACAGGACAGCGTGACACTAATGGGCTTTTATGCAGGATAAATAATGATTTTCTATCGCTGTGCATTATTAAAAGTAGCAACAACTTATATTAAAATCCCTGCTTTAGTAATTTGCTAACCTGGGCCTTTCTGTTAGTGTTACGTGTTTTTAATAGAAGCTAAGTGAAATTCTGTTGTGTTACTGAATAAAACCTTAGGGGAGTGTTTCAAGGGAAAGACCAGAGGCTGAAATGCTAGGTCAGTTGTTTTGGTCACAGATAAGTACAATGGAGAGTTAAGTTTGCTGTAGTTGTGTGTGTTTGAACTCACTGTCAGCTGGTGCACAGTTTTTGCTTTGCTTTCCATACACCTTCTACTCTTATTTGTGTTGTTCTCAGTTTTTTCCCTTCTAACTTTCAGCATTAGTTAAAATACAGATTTTAATATTTAATAAAGCCCGTCTGTTGGACTCTAAAAGCATATGCTTTGTCTGCCCTCTTTTATCTGTTTCATTCAGATACCATTTAAGTAACTTGAAATCCAATAACAATGCCCTGACAACTCTGGTTTAATTTGCTTGAGCTTTCAGACTGTATTAGAGCTGGTTTGTAGGCAGGATGGCTGGGGAGAATAGGCGATTAAAGCTTATTCTGCTTGTCCTTACCATTTTGGAAACCTGTCTGGGACAGAGCAAAATGATATTTATATTTTTTAATATTGAGCTAACTTTCAGTCACACCTGAATTTTGTACAGATCTTTATTAAAAGGGCTGTCATAAAATGAGGGTTGGGAAGCTTGTGAAGCCTTTGTGCATCTACAAGCGCAAAGGAACAGGAACCTAAATTTTCAGACCATGTGATGTCTCCATAGGAGTTGCAGTTTTGCTGTTGGCTTCAGTGGAGTCAAAATACTGCCCTGTAAGTCACTGCCAGCATAGGTTGTACTTTTTTTTTTTTTTTAATTTTTTAAAATTTTTGTTTCATATGTGGGTTATGATATCCTAAACAGCATCTTTGAACTGCTCTTTTTTTTTTTTTTTTTTTTTTTTTCCTGGTAAGATACTTAACCAGCTAACTTCTAATTATCCCTGATACTAACTGTATAAACCTTGCTTTCTCCAGGCTCATCAGATTCAGGAGATGTTCCCTCAGGTTCCTTATCACTTAGTTCTACAGGATCTGCAGCTAACTCGCTCCGTAGAGATAACCACTGACAACATCTTAGAAGGGCGCATCCAGGTACCTTTCCCCACACAGGTAAGTCACCAGACCATGTACCTAAAATGTCTGTCTTACCACAGAACTGAGCTTGTTGGGGTGGGCATGGGATAAGTCAAAGCACTGAATCCAGCTTAGTTTAACGCAATGTTATTCTTCAGATTTTACCTGCATGAAGGTGTTGCAGTCGGAAGAGCCAAACCAGTTTTGGCTGCCTGGTATATGATGTGTTTTCACACAGCCATGTCTGACTTTAATCAGAATTCCTCACTGTTGTGTATGATTCAAGTATACACATCCAGTCCTTGCTGTAGCACTCGGAAGGCCTTCTGATATGTTAGGTTAATAGCTGTTGTCTCAGTTGTGCTTTAGCATTATCCATGTGCAATACAGGACGCTTTCTTTATGGAGGAAAGCTAGAAATCTATCACCCACGCATGCAGGATGCCCCTGATCAGTACGATTGGACTGTTGGGTGCATCCAGTACTTGTCTGTACCATCTCAAATGTGCTACAGAGTGCCAAATTCTAGTTAAAAACAAACAAAAATAAATAAATAAATAAAACCCTTGGGATTTGTTTTTCCTTTGTTTAAAGCTCCGTAAATGCAGTATATTCAGTCATGTACCAAAAATATATTGAAAATGTCCTAGCTAGACTAGAGACAAATATTTGTTCAGTTACAGCAGCTCTTCCCCGTTGCTCGTGTGCAGAGCCTTTAGAACATTTCCAGTTGATTTCTCTGCTGACACGTAATTGAATTGTACTATTTAGGAAGGTTTTCTGCAAAGAAAGTATACGGCAAAATGATGCCGTGTTCTTAATTAGCGATAGCAGATTTCAGTAAAGCAGTCTGGGGACAAAATTTGTGCTAATAAGAATATTGAATTCTGGTTGTGTGCTCATCAGATAGTGCTGTTATCTGGAGTGCAGTTCCAGTCTGTGTGTGGGGAAGCAGAGAGAATTCTCTTTCAACACAGTGCATTCTGTTTATTGCTTACTTATCTGTTTCTAAATTGAACACAACACATGATGTGGCAGAAGGCAGAGTCTGAATGTGTTCGAAGGGCTTGTTTTTGTTTTGTCATTTCACACGCTGTATTAAACCCATGATTCTTGCATTTCAGCGTGTAGAAAACGTTAGACCTGCAACAAACAACCCTGTGGAACGGCACAGTACGGATCAGGAGGATACTGAAACTGTCACCCAGGTAACTTGGCATAAAAATGGCCAAAAAGCACAGTTAGAAATTGTATGGACAGAGAAGTGAGTTCGGTTCAGTATCAGATCAGGCTGGTGGCCGCCCTCTGCATTTCACAGGCAACTGAAGTGCTGTAATCTCTGATGACTTCAGTGTGGTGGTCTTGTAAAGAATTCTTATTTTTCCGTCTGAATATAAGAAAACACATCTTTACCATGAGGGTGACAGAGCACTGGACCAGATTGCCCAGAGAGACTCTTGAGTCTCCTTCTCTGGAGTTGTTCAAAACCCTCCTGTGCAACATGAATTTGGGGACCCTGCCTGGCAGGGGAGTTGGACCAGATGATCTCCAGAGATCCCTTCTAACCTCAGCCATGCTTGGATTCTCTGTATATTTCTTTTTACTAAGCTTTTGTTCATTTCTTCAATGAAAGTGCTCTCTTGTGATGCAAAGAACAGATGATCGCGTCTTTGTGTCTGTCAGGCCCACCCCATCTATGGAGTGGGAAGAGCAAGACAGCAGATGCTTTGCTCTTCGTGTTCCCATTCGCATCCTGTAGGTCTCCAGAGACTTCCCTGAAAATGAGTAGTGTTTCTCTTCTGGGTGTAAGAATTCTTTGTGATCTGGAGGAAGCACTGCAGACCTGGGGAGCTTTACTGTGAGTGGAGTGGGATACAAACAGGGCCAGGAGACAGTAGCCCTTTTACATGCAAAGCACGGGAATGACTTTTTGCTTTTCCTCTTGAAGGATTTAAAGCAGCATGGCCTAGATAAAATGAGATGGGAAGAAGAAAAATAGCTTGCAAGTAGAGTGAGGTCACATCGCACTTCTGTTTTTCCCTGCCTGGAGTAATGAAACCGTGAGGGTTTCTGTTCTATGAACCTTCCTCTCAGCTGGGTTAGAAAGAGAGTGGATTTGTAAGGTGGGCAACTTTCTGACCTCTGCAGCCTTTATTAGCCTAAGTAGCCAACCTGCCACTCGCTTGGAATTGAAGAGCAGCAGTTCCCTCATGAGCAGGGAGCGAGACGCAGGAAGCTTTGCTTTGGTTCTGCTGCTGAGGCTGAAGAAGAGGTGGTGGGGGGTGGGTACAGGTGGTTGATAAAAGCCTGCACTAGGAGATACAGAACTGTAGGAATGCAAATCTTGGCCTGGATCTAACAACTCTTGTGTAACTTTTTGAGTTAATTAGAATGTTTTGGTAGTGTTTTCTCTGTTCCTTGTGAGTAAAATCTCTGTTTCTACAAACAGCCTTGAACTGGTTTATGTTAGCTGGGAGCTGGCTTCAGGTCCTGCTTGTGTGTTTGTGTTGCTGTCCCTTCCTTTCTTCCTGCCTGGCTCTGCCTGTGTCTCTGTCCTGCTACTGAACTTAAAAAACCTGGGAGGGGACTTCAAATGTGGTGACCTTGAAGGTGTGCCTGGTGTGAGTTACAGCTCAGGCCTTTGTTAACATGAAGTGTTGTAGCTGGAGCAAACTAAACTTGCTAACTGGATGTTTTTTACTGTCCCGAATGGGACTTGCAGGCAAAGGCTGAAGAGGGGGCCTGAGCTGACCATGTGCTGAGGAACTGGCTGCTGGGTGCAGCAGGGGATGTGCCCATTGCTGCTCTCCCTCTCCTGCCTCCTGCGTGCACGAGGGTCACAGGCCAGTGTCTGAACAGGGCAGCTCAGCCAGTCCCTCTGCTCCAGTTGCTTGTATTTAAGTTGGGGGCATGCAATTAAAACAAGCAGGCTTGCTGCTAAAGGCTTTGACTTCTGTGTTGTAGACCTGGCTGCCTGCCTGTTTTGGTCCATGTTTTCTCCTTCCTGCTGCATCCACACCATCCTCTGGTTGTACTGCAGGTGGACTTTACAGAAATGCCCCTCTGCGGACCTTGCCACAGGAGGGCTGTGCTGGGAGGCCTTAGTGTTTGAACACATTCCTTGGCAGGACAGGAGACGAGTGATTTTCTAAGGATGTGAGGCCAGACTGATTGCTCTGTGCCTTTAGCATTCATTTAGGCTGGCTCAGAACAAGCTGACCACTCTTGTTAGGTAGCCACAGGGGTCTGCCTGGGAGACAAGCTTGCTCAGCTCCGTTCTGCTGATACTTCTTCTGTTGCTGAGGGAAGACTTGGGAGCTCAGGGCCATCCCCTAGGAAACTCCAGTCTATTTTTCTCTCTCTTCAGTTTTGATTTCAGTTTTTAACCAAGTACTTGGCATATTAAAGACTTTTTGCCAGGAGAATATTTTGTTGTAGTCAGTCAAGCTCTTGTCTGTGTGGAAAGATCTAGCAGCAAACAAGCTACTTCAGCAGATTGCACTTGATTTTTAAGAAGCTTTTTGAATGCAAGAGGGGAGGGACATTAGGAGCCCTCATCATCACACGTGGGCGAGACTTGCATTTCCAAATAGTGGAAAAATGTAACTTCACACCTTATGACACAGCCCCCAAGAGAGAGCCTGGCAGCTCTAGTTCCTTTGTGTTGCAGCTTTACAGTAGATTTTACAAGCTTTCAATCTTATCTTCTCTTTTTTTAAATGAATATGCCCACTGGTAGTCTTTGTACATCTCCAACATCATGGCAAACCCATTAGGGGAGCTCACATGCTCAAATAAAAGCACCCTTCTTCATGGCCAAGGTAGGTTTTCCTCTGCGTGTAGTGTTACAACTTAATTCAGTCTAGAATTCTAAGATCTTAAGATAGAGATAATGACATTTCCCCTCCCCCCATCATACGTAACTTGTGGTTTTGGGGTGTCAGTGCTGCCATAAGGATAGCTCGGAGACATTTCTGAGCATCAGCACAATATAAATTGTTAAAGGCTATTTGTGAGATAATGCTCTGAACATTGCCTACCTCTACCAGTGTTGGCCTGTGCACTTAATAAGATGCTGTGCACATACTTTTCTCCTGCTGTATATTGAAATGTTAATGCTTCCAGCAGTGTGCATAATGCTCGATGTGCTCCCTCTCTATCCCTATCGTATTTGCCCTCCCTTTTTTCTGACTCTGCTGTTAACTCCCTGTAAGAACGGGTCCATGAGCAGCTAGAGCTGCTTCCTGCAACCTTGTATTTTGACGTGCTGAAATGTATTTGAAGATTATCCTTTAATTTTTTTTTGTGTGTGTTTATCTGTTAATCCTGAGTTTGGGTAGGGCTGTTCAGACATACCTAGTAAGCTGTCATTATAAGGCCGAAACTTTCCTGGTGCTGCTGCTGCCCCTCCTTGAGAATCCTGTTTATTGTCATTGCTTAAATGCTTGGTGGCTCTGTGCAGAAACACTTCCAAGGCATCCCATGGTTTTCATGCACTTACTGATTTTATCTTGGAGGAGTGGGTTCTGTAGCGTGAAGGTTTCTGCATCTGACACCTGCTCTGATACTGAGCCTTGTCATAACTCCTCCTGCAATTAGTTTTGATCCTTTTGTCTTCAAAACTCCTCAGGGCTCTCTTGTGTTCTTACAGAACAATGCTCAGGGGATTGATTTTTGTATCTTTGTAGCTTTACAAGAAAGAAGTGCAGTTGCATCTTCTAATGGGGGAAAAACGTGAGCTTGTCTGGGCTTTGGCCATAACGAGTACCCTCCTTGCTGCCTTACCTGGCCGAGCTCCCCTGTTCCTTGTCTTTGACGGATGTGGTGATGAGAAGCAGCACTTGGGGTGCTCTGTGCCTGCTCTTCTGGATCTGCTGAGGTCATCCTGCCCTGGGTAAACAGGATCAGATCCTTTAGGGGAGCTCTGCCATCCTCCCCTTGGTTGAGGCAGGCCAGCAGTATCCCCATCTCATTACCCCAGCATTAATCTGTCTGCTACAGGGAGCCCTCCCCTAAGTTCTGTCTTGCTGGGCGCCATCTGAAGGCGTTGTGTGAGTGAGCTGGCACTTTGGGGACATCTCTAGGATTTTGGGGTGACTCAGCTTGCCGTGCACATCATATGTTAAAATCCATGCACTGTACACTGTGCCCATGCTGCTGGGATTTGAGCAGTGGTCCCTTTGTACCCACCTGCCCCCGTCATGTCTCCTGCAGTGGCTGAGAGACCCAAACCTAGGAGCTGGCTTGGCTAGTAGCTCTCTGCTGCATCCTCCTTGTTTCAGAAATCCTCTGGGATGCCAAATGATAGCTCAGCTCTCAAGCCTTTCATCGAGGCGATTTGTTTCTTGAAGCTGCCGCGCTCAGCAGCATCTTGTTTTCCCCGGCAGAGCTGATCTGATTGTGTGTGACAGGACGTGGTCAGGATCCGACGCTTCACCTGCGCTGCTGTACCGGCGTCAGCAGCTCAATTTTCACATCGGTGATGCCCGCCAGCTGTCCAGGGGGAAGAGGTGTATGTGCAGGGCCGCCAGCTTCTTTTATTGACACGCTGGGCTCGGGACAGTTGCCAGCCTCACTCCAGCGGTCCCGACCCGCGGTAATTCGGGTGCTGCAGACCCTGCTACCGAGGCCTCGTAAAATCCCTTCTCACGCCCACGTCCTCTTCGCAAGCACATTTGCTGTTCTTCCCGTGCTGTGTGGATTTCTGCCTTTTAGCTTCTTTACTGTTACGCTGCTTATCAAGTCAGCCCCAGAATCTGGCTGTATCAAATGCCCCGTTTTCAGACAGCATTAATTATGAGTAATTAATGTTTATGTCTTTGAGATCACTTTCAAACATAGCGTACGAGATAGAGCATTACAGAATACAGGCGCTTTGAACGTGCTTTGAATTAGCTTTGTTCTGTACTTTGGCTGGGGCTTTCAAAGGAAACCAAGGGAGACTCTAGCTTCTTCCAGTGCCTCAGAAAATGACAGTTCTTTGTAGCTCGTTATTTTGATGCAAAGAAGCCCTGTTAGCAAATTTTGCACAGACTTGCGACTTCTTTTCTATAAACTTTTCATCTCTCCTCCTTCCCCTTTTTCTTTTAGACGGAGAGAGTACCACTTGAACTGAACTCGAGACTGGAAGAAATGGTAGAATTCAGCGAAATGGAAGCAGAACCCAGTGAGGCAGAAGATTTTGAAGCCAGGGGGAGTCGCTTTTCAAAGTCAGCTGATGAAAGGCAGCGCATGTTGGTTCAGCGGAAGGAGGACTTGTTGCAGCAAGCTCGGAAGTATGTTCCTCCCTAAAACTCCAGCCTGGCCTCTCAGTTACACTTCCTCCAGAATGTTTTTTGAATGGATTATGACCACTGAAAGATTGGGTTGGTGCAAAACATATTAAGAGGAACAAATACATTGGTACAGCAGGCTCAGGTTGCTGTTTAAGACAACTGTCACTGATAATCCCAGTTTTGAAATAGCGTCATGTGTCACAACAGGCACACAGCTTCCTAAGTGGTGATCCAAAGCTCTTTGAAATCATGGGATGATTTCTTCAGCTTCAGTGAGCTTTAGTGTGAGCCTGTAGTAAGTGAGAGAACATTATTTGTACTGAGCCCTCTTGTGCACCGTAGTTTACCTCCTAGCTTAGGTGTCAGCCAACACTGTGTGTGTTGCAACTGAGTTTACTGTCTGGCACTGCTCTTTGCAAATGCAGAGCAAGAACCCTAAGCAGTAAGCAGCACAAAGATGACAGACTGCCACTAACTAAAACATGCCAGAGGAGCTCATGATTAACCAGTCAGCACTGTTGAAGGGGGCATGACCGACTCCCTTCCAGCTCAGTTAGTAATAGGTCTTGTATGTAGAGTCTGATTTCACATGAGTTAGTCATGTTGGTGAGTTCTGCTCACATCTAGTTGCTGATTTAAAAAAAAAAAAAAAAAAAAAAGGAAGGAAAAACACTTTGCAGCTGTAGATAAATTTTTTTTAGCATTTGTAACAAGCTTTGTCCCTGCCATTTTATCTCAGGGAGGCCATAGAAAGGGTCTACAAAAAGTACATTGAGTTGTCCCCCCCTCATACTGAAATGCTGTCATGTGAATAACTGGGGGTATGATGGCTTTGAACTGTTTATCTCTAAATAGGCTTTCTCCCAAAACAATTTTTTTCTTTGAAAAATGTTTTTTAGAGAAACAAAAGCATTTTTGATGTTGTGATCACTAGTTCCTTATTTGTGTTGGAGAGCTGTGGAAGTGCAAACTACTGTCTTTTGTTACTACCTGCAAAAATGGGTTGGGCTAGTAACTCTGGATGCTGCTTCCCTGTATTTCTGTATTACCTGAGGCTTTGCAGCTGAAGTGCCCTTCCTTCGAAGGCTTACTTCTTGTCAGTGACTGACTTCTTGGGGTAGACACCACCTGCACCTGGAATGTGCAGGTGGAATAATGGAGAAACAGAGACTCAGTAACTCACCTGAAGTCTCAGTGAGCTGCTGTGGGTTATGAGTAGAGCCCAGACCTCTAGAACCGGCTCCCACTCATATGCACAAGGATCTTGCACTGGGTTTCTCGCACTCTGTGCAGTGTGCCATGGGCTGTCTTTGAGTACAGAGCCTGTGTGTGCTTGCACGGTATTTTCCAGCTTTCAGTATGCCTTAACCCCCACCTTGCTTCCTGGATGTACCAGCTGAGTATTTTCCAGAGCCAAATGAGGTGGGCTCTGCTCACCCATCTTCCTTTTTCCTCTTGTAGGCGTTACTTAAACAAAACCTCTGACGAGGAGCTGACCACAGAGAAGCCCTCGCTGCCCGAGGGAGCCTCCGCCGACCCCGTCACCCTGCGCCGCAGGACGCTAGCTGCCGCCGCCGAACGGAGACTTCAGATGCAGCAAAACTCTTAGCGCTCGCTGCTTCTCCTTCCTCCTCCTCCTCGTGAGCAATGTTGAATAAATAAATGAAATAAAAAAAAAACCCTGCGCTTTCTATACCAGCAGGAAAGTGTCACTTCAGAGTTCAGCTAGCTGTGCTGCCGAGTGAGCTGGCTGCCTCTCTGCTGTATAAAGCATGTGGTCTAATAATGTTTGGACAGCTGACAAATTAACCTTTTTTGTAATATTTTCTATGTGACATTGATCCCCTCCACAAACAAAGGCGATTTGTAAGCCTCGGGCATGATTTCTGCAGCTAGCGTGAGGTGTGCGGCTGACTGCACTGCAGAAGCTGGGGAAAGTGTGTTTGAAATGAGCAGCTCTGGGTGCAGGTCACAGAGGGCACTGGCAAGTTCAGCTTGAGACCAGGGAGAGTTATTCCGAGAGGGGAAGAAAGCTTAGAAATTTGCAGCAAACCCTGCGTTAGATGAGCAGGTCCCTGCTCTTAGGTTCCTGCTCGTATCGAGAGTGAAGGAAGGGTGCTCTGCAGGCCAGCTGGAAGGGCTGGAGTGGTATCGCTGGGAAGTCAGGGTTTAGGCTGGATGGAAGCTGTCTAGCTACATAATGTAGAAAAAAATGAAATCATGAATTGTGCAGCAAAGTGCTAATTCGCATTGATTCCAGCATAAACTAGTTTGTTTACCATTGCTGGGCTCTTCTGCACTGGCAGACTTGTAGTTCTGCTCACTCCCCGGGGCTGTGCTATTTTCCCTTGTCTTTTATGGCCAGAAAGAAGTGAGAGACTGGGAGGAAGCGAGTGTTGAAGAAGGGGCGCAAGGGGAGGCTGTTGCCCCTGGCATTCAGTGTTACGTTAAGCCGATGGAGTACAATCGAAAAGCCTGCCTGTTTCGGACTTCAGAGCAACATGGATGGACTTCAAGGAAGAGGCTGGAGATAGCTCTGATATCTTGCTTTTTTATTTCATTTTTAACCCCACGACTTCACCACGAGACTAGAAGAATTGGGGCAGCTGGGCCTTAGGCAGGCTGCAATTCAATCTGCTAACCTGTGATTTTTCTAAAGAACTTTTGACACGAGATGCACTTGGAACCGGCAATGCTAGCTTGCATAGTTGAATTTTACATGGCAGCGACTTAATTCTTAAATTCCTGATGAGTGACTTCTAGCATCACTGCCCTTTAGAAGGAGCCCAGTATTATCTAGAATTGTTGGTAACTTTTTTTACTGTTGGTTTTTAGGGACATTTAAAGGTGAACTTAATGAAAGGAGTTGCATTGATGTTTAGGTGAAAATAATTTATTTCAATAAAACTTTTTGGGAAGCCTTACCTTGCAATGCTGTTAGTAAACTTCAAAGAATTTTTTTGAGATCATTGGTTTTGCTCAGAGCACAGCTGTTTGTTTTTATTGTTTAAAAAAAAAAATAAAATCTTGGTCAGTGTTGGAAATTGTTTGGAAATTTCTGTAGTGTGTCTTATGTTCCTGGCATGTGTTTGGTTTGTAAATGCAGCACTTGCACTTTCGTCGTGACAGGAAGGGGGACCAAGGGGAACACAGCGGGTTTAGGGAAGGTTTTTCCAAGCCCTCGGTTGTAGACCAGTTACTGGGACTGGAATCCAGCCATGCTGTGAGCATGAAGTTGGAAGAGAAATAGTATCTGGAGGACTGTAAAAATGAAGCAGGGTTTTGAACTGTCTGATTGACCGCCCCAGCATTTATCACCACACACTCACAAAAACTGTTCCCTGGCTTCTGATGTCCGTGCTGGTCTGGGAAGATACCAGCAAAGTGGCTGCCCATGGCCAGCACCCTTCTCCCTTTGTGCTGAGGGCCCTGCTGTGGGTTGTGTGAAGCTGGTGGCAGCTTTGATCCCTTCATCATCATCCCGTGGCTGCTCCAAAGCAGAAGGTGAGCTGGTCTTGCACAAACCCCTCTTGCTGTGGAGCCTCCAGTGGCTGAGCTCAGAGTGGGGGTGAGCAAAGGGGGCGCCCGGTTCGTGTGGTGGAGGCGAGCGTCCTGGAGCTGAAACCAGGAGCGGAGGGAGAGCTTCAGAGACCCCTGGGCAATTCCTCGTGGATTCATCTCCTCCTCTTGTGTTCCTGACCGCCTGCGGGTGGCTTTCCCCTTCATCCTGCTCCCTGGTGGCTCCCTCTGGTGCTGGCCCTGGCCAGCTGTGGGACGGCATCCGAGTGATGTTGGTGCTGAGGGTGCATTAGGGCAGGGGTCAGTGGTGGTCTCTTGGCTCCACTTCCCTGGAAAGGGAGAAGCTCACTTGGCTTTCCCTGCATCGATGCGAGCCGCATCTGTCCCACCAGAGCACCACAACCAGCAGGAACCGTGAAGAAATAACTTCACCAGTGTGGGACGGAGCACCTGATCTAGCCCAGCTTCCCCTGCTCCATCCAGTTCTGTGTCCTGGGCAGCTCGGGGTGCACCCGAGGCAGTGGTGACCCCCTCCCCATGGCCCAGTGGGGTTCGAAAGTGTTCCTCCACCTCCTGGGCAGCTCCAGCCCTGCTCCAGCCAAGGCCCCAGTGCCCGCTGCCTGCTACCGGGGCCCTGCAGGGTGCCCGGCCTCTGGCGCCCCTTGGGCCATGAGCTCGGTGGCTCTCAGTGCTCCCTGCCCCTCGCTGGGCTTTCTGCTCTGGCTGAGAGCTGAGAACCCACTGAGAACCCGCATCCTGCCCCGGGATGAACGCGGCTGGGGCCTGGATGAGGCGTGAGGGCCTGAGGCCGCGCAGAGCCCCCCTCACACCCGGCCGCAGCCAGCGTGGTGAGGCCGTCCCACTGCGTGTGAAGATGTTGGGGTGTGCCGGGTGTCCCTGCTGGCACCGGGAAGCCCATCTCTGCTTCAGAACCGTGTTTGCTGCTGTCCCAGGCACGAGCGAAGCGCTGAAACCGGCCAGGCTGTCCGCAGGCTCTGCCCTGCACCACACCTTGAGGGGATTTTCGCAGCCCGCACAAACAGCCAGGGCTTGGGTTGCCGCGGTTCTCCTCCTCGCCATGCCAGCCCCAGGCAGTTTGGCCTCACGTGCACAAACAGCAGCTTTAGCAGGTGAAAATCGCTTTGCTGCGATTGTCCCCCAAGGCGTGCTCCTAGTCCCAGCAGATGCCTTCTGCTGCTTCTCTGGGGCAGTTTGTGGGGAGCGAGCGAAACAACCCCAAAAAGTGCCCTCGAGCTCAATCTTGGGGTCTGCCCTCGGCCCAAAGCTGCCCAAAGCCTCGCAGGGGTCAAGCTGTGCTCCCTCGGCCTCCCGGTCACCCTGGCAGCGGGGTGAAGGCGATTTTGGATAAAATTACTGTTCACATGGGGTGGGAGCAACAACCAGGCAGGTCCCACACCCCCACCCCACAAAAAGCCTAATTTTTCCTGACCACCCTGCACCAAGCAGCATCGGTGTGGGTTGGTTCTTTCAGCATTGCAAAAAAAAGGTGATTTTTTAATTCTTTTTTTCCATTTTTTTCCTTCCCTTAGAAAGGCAAAGCGAAGCGGGAGCGCGGCGAAAGAAGCAGCCGGAGACGCGGGAGGGGAGAGCCCGGGGTACAGACAAACATTCTCTTTATTGAGCTACACATGAATTTTCCATTAGTCAGAGAAAGAGATTGGCAGTGTGTAATATATCACAGAAACCTCACTGATTGGTAATAGAAAGGCTTAGAAAGACCTGGCGCTTTATATATATATATATATAATATTTTTAGTTTCCTCTTTATTTATTCATTTTCTTTTAAACAGGTGTGACTGCTCTTCTTCAGCAAAGATAACTCTTAAAAGTGAAACCGTGAAGACGTCTGGTTACTAATCAAAGTAGAAATGGTGAAGGATTGGTCATGAAAACTGTGGCTTTAATGTAAACACTACATTCGATTTTTTTTTTAATTTTTTTTTTTACTTTTTGTGGTTTTGTGTGTTTTTTAAAATTTTTAAATTATTTTCATTCTCTCTTTTTTGTATTTTTGTCTTTTTTTTGTTTGTTTTTAAAGTTTTTTTCTTTTTTTTCTTTTTTTCTTTTTTTTGCAGCACAAACATCCCCACATGAGAAAAAACACCATTCACTAAAAGGGAGGACATGGGGTGGGGGGGAGAGAGGGAAGGGGGGGAGAAAAAAGCAGCACAAAAAAGCATTCACTGGAAAGAGTTAAAAATGAATAAAATGAATAAAAACAAAACAAAAAGAAAAAAAAAAGAAAAAAAAAAGAAAAAAATATGTATATATGTATAACCCCTCCCCGAAGCCCCCAAATCAACCCCGAATGGGAAAATAAAGACGCGGAAGCTGGTCTGGTGTGAAACACGGGGTTTTTGGGAGCGGAGGTGGAGGCCGGGCAGGGCTGTGCTTCTGGATACGGGCCGGAGGCTGAACGAGGCGCCGGAGCCAGGAGGGGATGGAAAAAATGGGGGAAAAAACCCCGGAATGGAGAGCGCCGCCGGCCGCACCCCTGGCTCCCGGCTGGGGAGGGATTTACCTAAAGTGAGGTGGAAAATTTAAAAAACGAAACGAAACCAAAAAGCCCCAAAAGAGGGGAGCGAACGCCAGCTCGTCCCTGCCCGCACGGAGGATGCGCCGCCGCGCTTTCTGCCCAAAACAGCCAGGAAAAGGGAAATGGGAAAAGATCTTTTGTTTGTTTGTTTCCCTTTTTAGCTAGGACGCACGGCGAGGAGGGAGTTCTTTTTTTTTTTTTTTTTTCTTTTTCTTTTTATCCTATTTCCCTCTTTTTTTTTTTTTTCTTTTTTTTTTATTAAAAATAACATCCTTGAGCTTCCCGCCGCAGCGGCTGACCCTGGCCGCGGGGCACTGGAAATAAAACCGGTTCATCGTAAGAAGAAGAAGTCAAAAAAGAGAAAAAAAACAAACAAACGAACCAAAACTACCGAAAATAACCCAAACCCGCTCAAAGACGCGCCGGGAGGAGACGCTCCCCCCCGAGAGCACCGGCACGGGGCCGCGGGCAGGATCCGGCCCCAGCCCCACCGGGGGGTGGCCAGAGCTGGAGGTGCCCCAAAACCCCCAGGGCGCCCCCAGCTGAGGCCAGGGACCCCCCTTCTGCCCGCAGCTCTTCGAGACAAACTAAAAAGGTGGTCGTGGATTTGTTTTTTTTTTTATATATATATATACGTATATATATAATTTCCCTTATGCCTTTTTATTTACCAACTTGCATGATTATGATTACGATTTTTTTTTTAAATTTTATTATTTTTTCTTTTTTTTTTTTCCTCTCGTTCGGTTTGGTTGTTTCTTTCGTTTCGCTTGGTGTGTGTAAGTGTGTGTGTGTGTGTGTGCGTGCGCGTGGCCGCGTCGCTTCTCTTCTGCTTCGCCCCTCTCCCCGCGCCGCCGCGGCCGCGGGGGCTCAGTACAAGCCGCAGCCCCGCAGGTTGTTGGCGATGATGATGTCGGTGACGGCGTCGAAGACCACCTGGATGTTGTTCGTGTCCGTGGCGCACGTCATGTGGCAGTAAATCTCCTTGTTGGGCGAGCGGTTTTTGCTCTCGAATTGTGCTTGGATGTAGGCGGCCGCGTCCTCGTAGGTGTTGGGACCTGCGGGCACAGGGGGGGACAGCGCGGGGGGCGTCAGGGACAGGCACTGCTACCCCCCTGCCACACTGCTGGAAAAGTATTTTGTCTCGAAAAGAGCAGGCAAAACCCCTTTTAGTCCTTTTTTTTTTTTTTTTTTTAACCCAGGTGAGATTTTCTTCCAGCAGCCCATCAGTGTGGCCCTGGGTCTCAGCCTTGCTCCCCAGCATCCGAGGGGCACCACACTGAGGCCCCCCTGGCACAAGCAGGCACAACACCCATGGTGCTGCCACCACAAGCTGGGAGCAGGGGTTACCCTTTCCCCTTATCCCTCCCCTTTCCCAAATTTTTCCCCTATTTCCCCCACAATCTACCCCTTTTCCTCCCACATTTCCCCATTTTTCCCCCTTTTCCCTTTCTTTTCCCCCCAAATCATGAGCACCTGGGCTCTGCCTCCCCACCTCCCTCCCCAGGTGTCGCTGCTTTGCCCTCCCCGCCCCGCTCCTCTGTTTCCCCCCGGTGAAGGCAGGCAGCCCCCAGCTGCCCCTGCCTGGGCTGGAGGGATGCTCGGTGGTCCCTGAGGGATGCTCATCTTGGCCCCAGGGTAAGTTCCCCGCAGCACATCCCGCTGTGCACAGGGGTGAAAGGCCGGGGGGCCACATGCCCCCCGGTCAGGCAGGCAGGGCCTGGGAGCACTGGGTGCCCTCTCCAGCATCACCTATGGGTGCCCTCAGGGGGAAGCTGGGGCTGAACAGGAGCTTGATCCAGGAGTTTGGGACGGGTGAGGGGCAGCCGGTGGGGCTGGAGCCCCTTGGGGATGTGTCGCTGTCTGTTGGCTTGGCCCCCTTGGTGAGTTTTGCTCCAGCATTGTGAGCTGGAAGTGGGGGGCAGCTGAGTCCAAAAATGTGCATTATTGCATTAAGCTGCTTATGGCAGTGAGAGTGGCTGTGCCCGGCCCCTCACGGAGAGCCACAAAGCCTGAATTATGCCCCTGAAATCGCCTTTGGAAGAGCAGCTATTATCTGGAGATTTACTTTTCTTTTCCATCTCGATGCTTCCCCTCCTTCCTGGTGCAGGTGGGGGCTGAAGGCATGGGGAGGTGACCGGGTGCCATCAGGCTGCCCCCATTAGGGCAGCAGGAGCTGGGAGGTGCTGAAAAGCTCCTGGGTGGCTTTGGACATCCCAGCACATGACCTGGGAAGGGGAAAAGCTGCTGCATGCTGGTGGTGCTGTGAAGCCTCCAGGGGATGCTGGTGCCTTGTGCTGCTGGGGGCCGGGGCCAGCCCCTGGGTGCTGGGCGAAGCTGCTGACATCAGGTGGGGTGAGGGTCAGGAAAAAAAACACTATCAGAGTGGATTTCTTTCTACAGCACTGTCTTGATTCCGTTTCCTCCGAGCTGAGTTGGTTTCACTCACAAGCTGGTATAATTCCCGAGTGATTTCACCCATTTCTGTTGTGACGGGGCTCCTCCCTTCCAGCGGTGTGCCCCGTGTGAGGGGACGCAGGCGGGAGCCCCATCTTCAAGGCCCTCTCGTCTCTGCTCCTGCAGTCATGCTCCAGGCACAGTCAGCAAACCCTAGGGCCGAGCGTCCTCTGGTGGGTCTCGTGGCCTTGGTTTTCCTCTCTTTCCATGCCCAGTGCTTTCCCTTTGCTGGCTTTTCTTGCTTTTCTCACTCCCCTTGGTGGGACCGCAGGGGTCGTGCTCCAGAGAGCTGCTGTTCCTCTGGGGATGCACCAGGAGCTCTCTGCCCTGATGGCTGCTCTTGTGCTCTTGCCACAATAATTCCCCAAACACAAGCCATGGCTCAACCCCAAGAGGTGCCCCTTGGGGTGCTGGGGCCATCCCATGGATTGGAGGTGGGCAGTGCGATCGCTGCCCTGTGAAGGCGATGGGTGCCCCCGTCCCCCCACACCCCGTGGTGCGGCGCGGCCCTGGCACGTACCTGTGTATTCGGGGAAGCAGATGGTCAGAGGAGACTTCTTGATCTTCTCGGCAAATAGGTCTTTCTTGTTGAGGAAGAGAATGATGGAGGTATCAATGAAGAATTTGTTGTTACAGATGGAGTCGAAGAGCATGAGAGATTCGTGCATGCGGTTCTGCAGCAGGGAGCACGCGGGGAGGAGAGAGAGGAGAGAAAGGCAAAGAGAGAGAAAGAGTTAGAGGAGAGGAGGACTTCTTCTTCCACTGCACTGAAATGGTTAGAAAGCAAAACCTCAGTGAGACAGGGCTGGATTGAGCTGGGGGCACGGGAAGGGGAGGCCGGGTGTGGAGGCCGCGGCCTGTGCTGGGCCTCCCTGCCGGCTGCTCCAGCAGGGGCAGGTGCTGGGGTTTTAGGTTAGTGGGGGGAAGAAAATCATTCACTCATCCCTTTAAAGAGATGTCCTGTCCCTGCTGGGCCCTTCTGCCCCTTGTGAGGCCTTCCACCTCCACAGACACCGTGGTGGAGGCTGGGGGGCACCAAGGAGCCCAGCAGGGTGTGTATGGGCTGCGTCATGGAGGAGCCTGAGCAGGGACGTGGAGGCAACTGCTAAGACCTTCTTTATTTTTAATTATCCTTTCCGAAGCTCCACTTGGAGCCTGTTTTCCCCAAGCTACAGGAGCTGTTGGCAGAGAGGAGGCGGAGTGGACAGAGGGAGAGGAGAGAAGGAGGCGAGGTGAGGTGAGGCTCCTCCGCCAGCTCGGTGCAGGCTTGGGGGCAGCCGCACACTGCTGGTAGTGAGAGGGGAGGGAAGGCAGGGCACAGCTCTCAGATCCACCTCCATCATTAACTTACTCTGGAAATTAGCACGAAGCCATGCCCAGCTGCTCCACGGCAAAATCCAGGAGAGGCCGCAGGCACCGCAGTGCTCGCGGACGCCCAGCACAGCCGGGGTGGCTTGGGCTTGCCTGGATTCATGAGAGCACACGTGTTTGCTAATGAAATGATGACCCAATTACACATTTTGGAGTTTTCCATGAATGTTTTATTAGTGAGTCATTTTCTTAGCTACACTCTGACTGCAGCTTTTGCATGCAAAATTTAGCAGATGTCTGATTTCATCTTGAAAGGCTTTGAGATTACGCTGTTGTTTCCTTGGCAAGGAGTAGCTGTGAATGCCAAGTAGTCGCTTTCCAAAGCTTCTGGACCTCATTTGATCGTTATCTTTTTTTTAAGGAACTTTTTTAATGGGAAAGCAGGAAAACCACCGCAGATGGATGTGGCTCTTCTTGCCTTGATCGAATGGCCTTTGCAAAAAACGCTGGGTCTTGAGGTTTTGGTGGCAAGTAGCTGGGTGGGTTTTCACTGGTTTCAGCTCTTTGTTCATCCCATTTTGTTCCATAAATGCGTGTTAAAGAAAGGAGTGCTGCTGGAGGAGCAGCTGAAACAAACAAAGGCTGTGCCTGGGGGAATCCAAGCCCCAATACAAAGATAACCCTGGTAACTTCCAAGCCCTGGATATCTGAGCAGGATGGCATCCCGGGGGAGATCTTACGGGATCCCTCATACAAATAGCAAAGGCAAATCCCTTCTCCCTGAGCCGGTCGTCATCTTCAGAGCTGGCCTGAGATCCTGCCTGGGCTGCAGGCTGGGAGGTTCGGGAGCTGCTGAGGCCGGGTCCAGCTGAAGTTACACCACTGAAAACTGGTGAAGTCAACAGGAATAACATCTAACTTCCCATGTTCGGGCTGATGGAAAATTTTCCCTTGCTGTCTTCGAGTTTGTATTTGTGCTCTCTGTTCCTTGCCTCCAGTGATGGAAGCCCTTTGGTTCAGACACAAAAGAGCAAACTGACACGAGTTATTTTGAAGGGACCGAGAGGTGCTCCGAGTATTGTGTCACTGCAATGGGGAGAAAGCACGACTTACTGAAACGAACCAGAAATAGCTCTTTTGTCGCTGTGCTGATTGATGGAGGAAAAGCAATGCAAAACTTGCTGCTTGTAACAATTTGCAACCACGACATGAGAGGAAAGCTCGGGGAAGCGGGGACACTGCCAACAAGCAAAGGACACCAGCCATGCTGCCCACATCACCCCGCTTTACTTAAATGGCTTTCATGCAGGTGCTTGGATCAGATAAACACCACAGACAAGCTTGGAGCAGATAAAAGATCACAGCCAAATGTCAGATCTTTAAGGCAGAAGGGGTCAGGGTGCAGGTGGCTGCTCTCATGCCCCGGTGTTGTCGCACTTGGCAGCGAGTGGCATGGATGCAAGGGCAATCACTCACCTTTTGGGCTGATCCTTCCCAAATTCCTTATTGCCAGGTGAGTGAGGCTGGGACGGACAACTGCCATGGGCTGGACGGACAGACAGATGCTCTGCCATGGCTTCGGCAGTGCCGCAGGACGGTGACAGACAGCACGGAGCAGCAGGGCCGAGAAAAAGCAGCGCACGCTCAAGGGAGACACAATAAAACCCTCTCACGCTAGAAAAGAGCTGGCACTTTATTAACATTTTGTAACTAATAAATACATTACCGACAGCCAATAAATTATTACAATCGCTAACGCTCTATGAAACCAACGGACAGTCACTCTTCGTACAAAATTACAGTTAATACAGGCTGGGCCATCGAACATGCAGGAGGAACGGCTCGGCGGGGGGGCGGCACGAGGGGGCCCCCGGCGATCCGTCGGGAAGAGGTCGGTGGCGGAGAGGGGACAGCGGGCAGGGCGGCCCCGAGGCACGGTGACGGTCACTGTTCCCTTGTTGAGCTGGAGGGAGGGGAAAGGGAGGCGGGGGGAGAGGGCTGAGGGTGTTAAATGGGGTTTTAATGGGGTGGTGCCTTGTCTTTAAACATGATGTGCGTGTGAGGCGGAGAGGGTGAGGCTGTCCTGGGTGAGCTGCGGTCCTGGAGCTGGGCTGGGGAGGGCTTGGGGGGATGTGGGGATCATAGAAAATGAGAGGGGTTGGCACAGCCCTGGGGAGAGGGTGGTGAGGACCTCGTGCTGGTACCTGCTGTGCTCTCCTCTCCCCACCTGGAGCCTGGTGTTCGGAGGCAGAGCCTCCTGCCAGCGCCACGGGACAGCCAGGGTTTGGTTGTGAGACTGACGTGAAGGCTCTGTCAGGGTGGGTGATGCAGCTGTGGCTTTTTTTTTTTTTTTTTGGGTGCAATATTGCAAATCGCAGAGGGAGAAGGTCCCAGCAGGGGACCTGAGTTGGCTTCTCCCAGCTGTGGGGTGCCAGCTGGGAGGCTCTGGTCCTCCTCCAGCAGATGTGTTGGCTTTCAAGGGCCAGCACATGTGCCCTGCCAGGGGCAGCATGGATCAAGATCTCCCCAGAGCCCACAGGCTGCTGGCTCGGACACGAGCAGTCCTGGCAGAAGTCCCTCTCTATGGCCACGTTCTCAGCACAGCCTCCTATATAGGTCACGTACCTCTATCTGTCAGCATCCATTACACTGTGTCATCGCAGGCGCTCAGAAATTACCATCTACACTCAAGTCTCGGGGCTCTTGGGGAGTGTTTCTGGCTGCTCTTTCCTCGGGGGAAATGGAGGCAAGACCACAGTCTGTTCTTCTGGGCAGCCTGTGCTGGGCTGTGCCCGATGGGGCTGGGAGCATTTCCTGGCTGGTTTGGGGTGGTGCTGTGCTGCACCATCCCTGCTGACCTGCACACTTCCACTAATGGGTATTTCAGGCTACTTGGATGTGGCTGGGGAGTTTTTGGTAATAAGCGTGAAGCCAAACCTGGCCCATGACAAAGACATGGATGTACCAGAGCTGCTTGTACCTAACAGAGCTGATGCTCAGCCTCGTTCCCAGGAGACCTCCCACAAATACCTTGTGTGCCATGGTGCAGGGTCTGGCAAACTGGGGTGTTCTGGCAAAAGGACATCTTACGGGGCTAACTCTCACCTCTTGAAGACCACTCCTGGCCTGGAAGCAAAGCCATGATCAATTAAAGCCATGCCACGATCAATTAAAGGCACTGGATGTATTTTAGCACATGGTACAGTATAGGCTGCTCTTGTTAAAACCTCTAGTGTCCTTTAAAACAAAATTGTGTGTCCTGAGGATGTCCTCTGAGGATGTCCTCCCCTCCATGGAGGTCCAGCTCTGGAGCCTGGGATTTGCCCACATCGTGCTGCACCTGGACCCTGGGCCTTGCTGGGAAAGTAAGGAGAGCCCTGAGCCAGGGTGAGCAGCGAATTCTCACAAACTCCTGATAGAGGTGGGAGTACTGGGAAGTGTTTTTTGGAGGCCGCTGGGGCACCGCAGGAGGCAGTGGCAGCAGGGATGGGCCCACACTAGCAGCCAGAAGGCCCTGCAGAGAGCTTGCACTTCCCTGGGCCACCCCTGAAAGCCAGAGCATGGTAAGAAAAATCTGGCCTTTGGGATAGGGAGCTGTGTGTGCAGCTGTGCTCCCCTGGCCTGTATTTATTGCTGTAAGCCCCGCTGCTGCTGCCTCCTATGTGAGGTGGTGGCACATCCCAGTGCCTCATCTAGGGGTTCATAGCAAGCTTTTCCTTCCACAGGTTTCTCTATTCTGTTGAAATTGCTTTTTAAATAAGGGTCCTATGGGAATTTTTTCATCCTGTGTATCCACACACCCGACCCTCTCGTTGCTGATGGAGTATGAGGAGGGTTTCTGTCTGTCTGCTGCTGCCCGAAGCTCACCGTGACTTGTCAGAGCTGCCCTGAACGCGGTGCCACGTGGATGCTGCTGCTGGACCGGGTCATTAAAACCTGCATCCACTGAGCCACCAGCAGGCAGGCCAAAATCAGGCACCGTTTGCATGTTCCCCTATTAGCTCTGAAGGGTACACACAACATCTCTAGGCAATTCCTGCAAGGACTGCCAGGGTTGAGGACTGAGAAAAAGCACCGGGCAAAAAAATTGCCTGCGAAAGGCACATCTGTCAGAAAGGGCCTGGGAGGGATGCAGGAACCCAGCGGTGAGTAATGCTTTGGCAGGCGTTCTTGGAGACAAAAAAAAAACCTATACAAGGCCATCAAGTGGGAAAAATAGTAGTGTTTAACGCTGAAAGCATTTCATCTTTCAAACACCGTTTCAAGCCTTTGTCAGTTAATCCTCACGACACTTCTGTGAGGGAGGGAATGTCAGCAGCAGCAGCTGAAATGAAGCTTTAGATGTACAATATGCCAAAGAAAATGAAAGAAAAGGCTCAGTGTGTCAACATTTCCTCCTCTTTTTCTCCCCTGCGTCCCTGAGGAGTGCCAGCTGGGGATGATAACCAACTGCCTGGGGATGCTGCCGGGGCTGGGTGGCTTTGCACCTCCTGGTCCCCTTTTGGGGTGCCCGAATCCAGCCCAGCGCAGGGTGTGAGAGCATCCGGCAGGACGGGTGGTACAGCTGCATTTAGCAGAGTTTGGGGCTAATTCAGATTTTCTTCCCCAAAATATTCCTGCATGCTTTATGCTGGAAACTCCTGGAGCTTTGGCTTGGTTTTGCCTTCAGTGGGGACAGCTTCTGTTACGTGCTGGATCGGAGGAAATGTCACGCACAGCGAGGGGTGGAAATAGAAAGCCTCCCAGCTCCTAGAGCTGCTGATCAAATTATTCTGATGGAGCTTCCTAAAGCGCTGCTCTGCTGCCCGTGTAGGCACCAGTGCACTGCTGTTCACAGCTTCACCCTGGGTCTGGCAATAATGTGCACTTTAGGTATCAAATGTAACTAATGTGCAGCTTTCTAGCCCTTGTCTTGATGCTCAGTGCAGGTGAACATCACCCGAGCAAGCTCCAGGAGCCTCCCTGTCGACCTGGGTCCCTCCAGCTAATTTCCTGCCTCCTTCCACGCCAGGAGCACCGTCCCGCTGCTGTTGTGCACTGCCTTGAAAAGCAAAGCATGGAGATGAGTTAATTTGATAACCTCAGGCTGCCGTGCAAGAAGAGGGCTCTGCATCGGGCGGAGGGGAGGTTTGTGGGGGGAGACCTGAGTCCTGCGTATTTCTCTGTCCTATTCAGTGCCTGTTGAGGCACTCAGCTCCTCTTCCTGCAAGAAGCGCTGGTGGCATTTTACTGTCATTCCCTAGGCTTTAGTCTGGGGGTGAGAGCTCAGCACGCCTAGAAATCTTTCTGAGGCTGGGGCAGGCAGCTGGTACCTCCTAGGGAACCAGAGAGAACTGGGCACGTGTTGAAAACCCTTTCTTTGAGGATCCTTCCCCCTGACTCTGAAACTCCTGGGCTAAAACAAAGCTACATGCAGGTGCCTCGTGTTCAGGGCTCCTTTTGGCTGATGGCTGTGCAGCAACGTGCTGGCACTGTGGAGGGGCTGGGGGCTGCCAGAGGACTTTAAGGCTGAGATTCCTCTGACTCTGCCAGAGGAATTTAAGGCTGAGATGGTGAAGAGAAAGGTGGCTTGTGCCGGAGCAGAGACCTGGTGTTATGGCTGGGAGCATCCAGCAGAGGAGCAGCGAGCCCTCCCTGTGCAATGTGAAACAGTTCTATAATTACATGCTAATTCAGGGGGTGCTGACACAGCTGTGAGCCACACGATGGGGTGAGGTGGGTGAGCACCACCTTGCTTTCCTCCTGCCCTGCATCCTGGGGTTCTGTCAGACCCCCGCCAGCACCGTTCCTGGCAGAGCACAGCCTTGGATGGTGAAACCCCTCCAGCCTCCCAGGAACTCTTCTCTCCCCATCTTCCCTTCCTCCCTGCTGCCTCAACCTGCCTCATTTCCCTTCTGCAACTTCTGCCCCAAACTGAGCCCCCCAGACCCCCAGCTCCTGTCCCCTCCGTCCCTTCCTACCTGCTCCTCACCCTGCCTCCCGCACCCCCGCTCACCTGGCCCCTCGCCTTTGGGCTGTGCTGCTTTGGCCTGCTCTCACGTCGCCTCTCCTGGCTGGGCACAGCAAGAAAACAGCCGTTCTCCTGCTCAGATGTGGCACTGGAGGAGTCCCAGACCTCTCGAGAGCTGAAAGCAAGCCCTGGTGGGGGCTCTGAGGAGAGGGCAGCTGGACTCGTGGCTGTCCTGGAAAGACTCTCACTCGTGGACTTCCACAAGAGGCAGGGAAGGAGCTGGGAGGTGGCTGTCTCACTTTGGGGTGGACTATTAAGGGTCCCTCTGTGTTCCCAGAGGTCACACCTGACCTCTCAGGCTCCCCCTCCAACTTCACCTGGAGCTTGTGGCGATGGCAGGCCACACGTGCCCCAGCCCAGCCTTGCTCATCCTTCCCTCTGTGCCCACACCTTCTGTCATGCTGGGTGCTGCTCTCATCCTTTCCACACCTTCCCCCCTGCCTTTCCTTCCTTTCTTTCCTCTCTCCCTTGCACTTGTCCTTCCTGCTCCATCACTTGGCACAAATCAGCTCCCTGAGCCTTCCCTCCCCGTTAATAAACCATCCCTCATGCTTTGGATATGGGTAAAGAGGTGACCCGGTGGGGGCACCAATCCTGGAGCCACCTCTCCTGGATGCTCAGGGAGGAGGTGACACGAGCCACCCACTTCTGCTCAGCCAGGAGGCTCCGGTTGGAGGCCTAGGGGCATTTACATGAGCCAAAGGGATCCCTCGCACCCCACCATCACCCAAACCTGGTGAGGTTTCCAAAATCACCCCTCTGCATTTTAGGTACGTGAAGGTCAAACCCTGGCTTTGCGGGGATGGCGAGGGCTGTGCCTTGCCACGAGCATCCCTGGTGCTGACTGTGGTGCACACGCAGCCCCGAATGGGACACATCCTGCCTCAACTGCATGGCACACAGGGAAATCCCCATCACCTGCTGGCCACGGGCATCCTCACGGAATCGTCTAGGTTGGAAGAGCCCTCCAAGGTCACCATCCTCGTTACAGCCCAGCCCGCTCCGTGCAGCAGCTCCGTGGGACGGGAGTAAGGTCCGGGTTACTGAGAACACTAGGCAGATTTTAACGTTAATTTTGGAAAACTGGAGGTAAAACTGTTACTGGTAATGAATGCTTTTAGGCAATGCTTAGTAGGTTTTGTTACTGCGTCCGTCTTAGACACCAGCACAACTCGGTATGGCTGTTTCACTTGTTCAAAGAGCTGGCTGAAAAAAGGGAGAATGTACAAAGCCAGGCTGCCGGGGCTGCGTTCAGCACCCCCTCTGGCTCTGGGGTGGGAACTGGAGCCACAGGGTACCTTCAAAATGATCACGTGTCTAGTACTTCTCAAACAAATAATAATTGTGAAAAAAGATAAATAAGGAGAATTACAAATATCCCTTATTTTCAAGGGAAAAAAAAAAGAGGTTTTGGTTCCAAACTATGCTGTTGCTGACAAATATTTTAAGGCTTTGAGTTTTTCTTTTTTTTGTAAATGGAGTATTTCTGGTTTTTGGCAGTTGAAATGCACTTTGTGGGAAATGTATTAGCTCCCTCTACAGCACTGTGAACTGGAACGGAAGAGTAGAAAGAGGCAGCGTGGGGAATTCACCCAAAATAAACCAAAACAAAATCAAACGGGGCTGGGGGGAGGCAGAACTTGCTGCAGAGTTTCCTGGGGCAGAAGGAGGGGTTTACGTACTCCTTCCTCATCGCCTTCCGAGGAGGAGGAGAAGAAAGAGAGAGGACCTGTCCGCGGGGCTGCGGGCGCTCCTGGCGGCTGCGAGGAGAGGAGGGGAGGAGAGGGCTTTAGTAGAGTCCGCATCCCCGCAGGTTGTTGGCGATGATGACATCCGTGACGGCGTCGAAGACGAACTGGATGTTGTTGGTGTCGGTGGCGCAGGTGATGTGCGTGTAGATCTCCTTGTTGGGGGACTTGTTCTTGCTCTCGTACTGAGCCTGGATGTAAGCCACTGCCTCGGTGAAAGAGTTGGGGCCTGCGAGAGAGCCAAGAGGAAAGGAAAAAAGAGGAGGTTAAAGCAGTCCCATAGCCCTACATCTGCAGGGGGAGGGTCAGCAGCTGCTGACACCACGAGCAGCACGCTGTGTAGGAATGAGGGGGGCTCGCAGGGGTTTTGGGGGTCCAGCTGCCACCACGTGCAGGGAACTGGTCCCAGGGCCGGGCACTGCTAACAGCCTGATGCTGTGAGGAAGAGGATGGCTCCACCTGAGCCATCTCAGCCCTGGCTTTGTGTAGGGCTGCTGTTCGTCACGCACGGAGGGGAAATGGGTGAGGGAGAGGGGGCAGGCTCTTGGGCAGCCTGTGACGAGAAACCCAAAATAAACTCCTCATGATGGTGACAAAAAAAGGAGTTAAAAAAACCTGCCAGGAATGTGGTAAGTACTTGACCTGGTGAAAAGGTTGCAATTGTTTTCCTTTTTTAGACTTTTTTTTTTGATTAAAATGTCAGCTTTTAATGGAAAAGAGGAGTTAAAACATCCACGAATTGGGGACAGCAATGGTAACCGTGTCCTCCTTTCCCTGAACTGCTAAGAGAAAAGGATTTGAAAAGAACTAACCTGTGTTACAGAGAAATGTGGCATTTTTCTTTCTTTTTTTTTTTTCCCACAAAACCCAAAAATGCTAACTCAAAATATCCTTTTTTTTCATGAACCAGGATTGCAGCACCCTCTGCTAAAGCTGTGGCTAAAATCATGCCACGAAGAGTGGCTTGTTCTGATGTACGTAGGTGTCTGTGCCAAACCCCAGCTCTTACCCATCAGGTTTGGTGTTGAAAAGCTACAAAATGAGTGGCTACACAACAGAGAAGATCCTTTTTCATTTGGGCAGACTCGACACTGGCTAACACACACACAGCTCCCCAGGGCACGTGCTTAGACCTGGTCAACCTAACTTCTCCTGGCCCTTGGAGGGACCCAAGCTGGAGGGACCCTCGATGGGGCTTTAGTGGTGGGAAATGTTGGTAGGGGCTGGAGAGAACATTCTGGAAGTAAGACGGGCAAAATACCAGGAGCAGGCTGTTGCACGAGGATCGGTGTAAAGAATTTGGGACTAGATCCACACACAGTATGCAAACGGGAGGCATTTTATGAAAGGGAAGTTGGGCTCTTAAAAAACTGAGGGTTTAAATCCCTTCTGAGCTAGCAGGGAATCACTAAGGCCAGCTTGGTTTAAAATGTGCCCTGGATTCTGCTGCTGCTTTGCTTAGTATTGTGGATTAGTTAAAAGCATGGGTGAATTAAGGGGATGGAAACAGTCAGTGCTCAAGCACGCAGCGAGCGAATTTGTGAATGCAGTCTTCTAATAATTCTCTGTCAGCAGAACTAATGGACATTAGAAACTTCATTTTATTAAAAGCATTTTGTGTAACCGACTTTTGATGTTAGAAGCCCGCCCGTTTGATTTATGGGCTTTCATCAAATATTTCTTTTTAGCTCCAGGGCAACTGTGCCCTTAATGCTGCTTTTTCACCAGGTCACCAGGCCAACTGCAGGCGTTTCTTGGTGGGCTTTCTTTGATATGTACGAAGCAGACTTCTGAGGGCCTCATCCTCCGAGCCTCCCCTGGCTGATTCCTTCGTGGCCGAGGAGCCATGGTCAGCAAAGCACGAGGGAGAGAGCTGAAGGGATCTGCCTGGGTCTAAAGTCTGGGCTTAATGTTAGCACGTGCTGACCTCCGTCTTGTGACAGGACTGCTGGGCGCCTCTGGGTGAGGCATTCCTCACTGCTGGCTCACCTCCCTGTTGGAGCAGAACCAGGACTTTCAGTGCCTTGGTGAAGAACAGGAGGGGATCTTGTGGGGCGTTTTAAAAGGCTGAGGGGATAAGCTTGCAGCTCAGCTCTCATTTTCCTGAAGAGGAATGCTGCTGGGGAGTCACCTCCTTCTCCACCACCACCCCGTGCCCCCGCACAGCCTCTGCAGTGGTACAAGAGAGGAGAGCTCTGGGGCTGCCATTGTGATGAGTCCCAAAATCCAGAATGGCACCTCAAGGAAATTTAATGCATGTTTGGGGTACTCTGAGAACTGGGAAGGATTGCTTTGGTTTACTGCCTCGTACTGAAGAGCTCTAGAAGCAAGCTGTTTGTTTTCCTCTGCTGAGAACGTAGCCACACGTGTACCAGGGTCTGCCTCCCACACTGAACTCATCTCTTGAGCTGGAATAATTTAGGGATGAAAAATTAAATCTGAGACTACAATCCCTGCTGTTCTTGTATCTCGACCAGCCGAAGCTTGTAAGAATATTATTTCAGTGCAGGGTTACTGGGAGACTGCAGTAAAGATTAACAAAATCAGGTCCGCAAAATGTGAAGAAGAAAGAGTGAAAGGTGCAGGTTCACTTCACTGGGAAAAGGGAAAAAAAGGAAGAGGGTATAAGAAAAAACCTTCCAGTATAAAAAAGTGCAGCTATAAAGAAGGTGGTGTGCAGCTGCTCTACAAGCCATCCAAAAGAGGGCAAGCAACAACCTCCTCTGCAACCAAGAAAAATTTGGGGCTGGCACTATTGTGAACTGTAAAGACTGAAATTTCCATTATTAGATCTTTAAGACAAACGTGCCAGGAATATTTTGGTTCTGTCCGGACCAAGGGGACAATTAGCTGGCCAAAATTCCAAACCTTCCCCAGAGAGGAAGCCTACAGATGTTCTTCTGAACTCAATCAGAGTCATTCAGCTCCACGTTCATCTCCCATTCAGCCCGAAGGAGCAAGGGTGGATCGCTCCTGCCTATTCGTAGGGAAAATCCAGTGCTTAGTGATAAGAAGCTCTGGTTAATAATTTGCTGGCCTGCCCAGAAATGTGACACTCTTGGTACTCCCGGCTCTCAGCTACGTTTTCTGACAAAGAGATCTGGTTCTCTGTCTGTCAGCTTGATTCATCTGGATGTCTCCGGTGAGCTTAAATAATTCATGACGATAAAAGTTTATTTTTATGCTCTCTCGGAATGGTAATGAGGGTTTGTGGAAGCTGGCGCGATGCAGCGGGAAGCAGCGGGGTGCAGCTGCAGACTTCGCATGGGTGATGTGTGCTCATCATTAGCGGGTCAGATGCCAGGCGGCCAGCAGGAGCGAGGGCTTCTTGCACGCTGCCCTGTTGCAGAGCCCCAGCTCTGATCTCCAAGCATCATCACAGCCTCCTTCTCCCCAGCAAGGCTCAGGGCATGGCTTGCCATGGCTCCTTTGTGCCTGTGCTATGGGTTACGAGGTGTGTGTGGCACAAGGAAATCAAGCGCCTTGTCTGAACTTGCATTTAACTGGAAGAGTTTTTGTGTCCAGATGCTTGATGTTAGCAAGACTGAGAGTGAAACTGGGGGTCTCCCAAACTAATGGGACAAAACTTCTACAGCTTGCACTGAAGAAAGGAAGCTGTGGGACCTGCTGGCTGGGAGCTTGTGGCCCTTTGGTAGTGGTCAGGAGTCACACCCGGATCCTGTGTCAACAAGGACCCACAGGGGGCAGTGATGGGTTCTGAACCAGCAAAACTTGGACTCTGTCCATGGGCAGCCTCACAAACCCTGTCCCAGAGACCATCTCCCTGTTTGTGATGGCTGAGCTCACTGGGCCTTTCTGCCAGACCTGCCAGAGGGATCAGAGCTGGGGCTGGAAACCAGGGCACAGCTCCTGGATCTAAGCCATCCTCGTGCTTTACGTGGGCCACTGAACAGCCCCAAGGAGATGGTGGGGGCATTTATTGAGATAAAACTTGTGCAATAAGGCTGATGGGAATCCTAGCTGTGCATCCCGAAATCTTTAGCCTCACTGCCTGCAACACAGCCCAGTAACGCCCTGGATGGGGAATGCTGTGTGCAGCCACTTGCTCTCTGCTATGCAGTCGTGTACATCCAGCATTGTCATTACCTGTGTACTCAGGAAAGCAGATAGTCAGTGGAGATTTCTTAATTTTCTCCTCAAATATGTCCTTCTTGTTTAGAAAGAGGATGATAGATGTATCTGTGAACCACTTGTTGTTGCAGATGCTGTCAAACAGCTTCAGTGATTCGTGCATACGGTTCTGCAATAGAAAGGAGAGATCACATCAGGCCGAAGGCAGCGACTCGGGGATGTTCAACATGTAAGGAAGTCTAAAAAAACTAAATTAAGGAGGAAAACAAACAAAAAAAAAGAACAGCTACAATATACATAATAAATTATGTATACATACAGCTGAACGTATACATACACAGATGCAATCCCTAGGACACTGGACGTACAGTTAGTAACTTAAGGGCATTTAACTATACAGAGCTGTTTTGATTTTGCATAGCATATAATTTACTGGATCCCAGCTCATATAAATCATCATGCACCATGCATGGATGGGAAATTATTTTTGCCCTTTTTGATCAGATTCATGTGTCGGTGTAGCTCATGCAGATTTTCTAAAACTTTTTTTTTTTTTTAAACTTTCTTGAGTGTGTGGCACACAATTGGTTGGGTACATTAACCAAGGACTGGGAGATCCTTGAATTAATCTAGAGTTGGAAGCAGACACCCAGGTGACATAAGTTTGGAAATGACCTTGCCGTGACCTTTGCCTGGTTTTGTTATTTTGTTTAGTGCTGTTGTCTGTTGTTGTGCTTTTCTTTTTTTTTTAAATTTGTATTTTTAGTTCTCTTTGAAAGTGGCTCAACAAGAAGTGTCTGGCAAAGAGAGGAAAAAAAAGGAGAAAAAGGAAGAGGAAAAAGTATAAAAAAGAAAAAAGGAAGGAAGGGCATCTCAGAAGGACCAGACTACATGTCAGCCAGCTAGCACTGATGTTAGCACATGCCTCTAGGAAGAACATTAGCTGCTCGCCAGGAGGAGAGCCGTGAATTCAAATGCACACACAGCGAGAGGTCAGCTTTTTGGTTATGGGTCATGCAAAAACCGACACAGGAAAGAAGAGAGAGATAAAAAGGATTGAAAAAAGACCAGTTAGAGAGCTGCAAAGTCCGCCACGTGGTTTCATGGTGGTGGAAAGAGCTCACGGCAAAGTCAACCAAGAGTCATGTTCCCCGCTGCTTTCAACTCTCAACTCAAGTTTCTTTTTTTTTTTTTTCTTGGTTCAAGAGAAGCTCCATACCTGCCAAATTTGGTTGGTCTCTCAAATGCTCATTTTTTGGCCTTTGTTTGGCTAGATAAGGTCGGGCGGCCGAGGAAAAGTTGTGAAGGTGCTGAGGCTTGGTGCTGTTTGGCGTGAGAGGCCGCTGCCGGAGTGCGCACGCCGGTCGCGTGGCCGTCTCTCCACCGGGAGCGGGGCAGCAGAGAGAGCAGGCGCCGTGAGGACGGGGTTACCAAAGGCAAATCGGGTTACAGGCCGGCTCCTCGGCTCGTCCCCGCGGCAGCTCCTTGGGACAGCACTCCCCAAACCCGCTAGTGCACACACAAGATGTTACAGCCAACGCAGGAGACATGCTAGAGAGAACAGGGCTGCGCGCGCCGGCAGCTTAATTGAGCCCGGTGCGTTATTGATTAACGCCTTCCTTTTCACCGACACGCGTCAGCTGCTGCTGAACGTTTTAGTTAGATGCAAGAGGCCCTGTGGAAAGAAGCAGCCGACGCAGCCCGGAGGGAAAGGGGACGCTGCCGCCGGGTGCTTTGCAGAGCTCGCGGTGAGCGAGCACCTCTCCGCCCCGCAGCGGCGCATGGGGAAGCCGCGGTCGTGTACAGCTGGAGAAATGCATTTTTTTATGGGCCTCGGTTGGAAGATGTTCGCGTATCTGGATCATCCCACGTTTGTGTGCTGTTTTTCTGCTAACTCACTGTGTGCGGGCTGCTGTGGGAGCCACAGAGCAACGCTCCTCTGTTACTCGTGGTCTCAAAATTGTAACCGCGTAGGAACCCACAGACATTTTGTACAGGAGGTCCTTGGCTACCCACAGCCCTTCGGGAGGAGAGAAGAAATCGGAGGGTGGTCAGGGGAACAGAAAGCAAATATAATCAATCAACTGTTTTCAAGCAGGGTCCCTCAGAGAACATTTTTAAGAACATTTTTATCATCCTCACTGATGTAAAATAAAAGCAGAGAGAAACAGACGAACGCTGGCCATGGTTTAAGCGAATAATCTCGTTCGCGGCAGCCTTCGGCCTCGGTGTCACCGTACTTACCGTGCCGCACCTCGCCGGCCCCGTGCCAGCGGGGCATCAGGTTTGGGTAGGAGAGAGAAGCCAAAGCCTTCTCCTGGGATGGTTCCCAGGAGCTTCACGGTTAGGTGAAGCTTACTCTCCTAGGGCAGCAAGGCTATGTAAGGACCCTACAAAATCCTTCTGCTCCTCTTCTATGGCTCAATTAGTTTGCATTGATACCTGTTATTTGCATTGTTATTGCATTGATACCTGTTAGGACATGACAGTGTTTCCCCAAGACGCAGTGACTCTTAGCATTCAGCCTGACGGAACATACATGCAACGCAAACCAGTGCATCCCTGGAGGGAATGACAGTCAGGACAAAAATCCCCTTTCCTTTCAAATTCCCAAGGTGGGTTTTGAAGCTCCGTGAGGCTGCTGACCTGGCTGCCTGCTCTGCGTAGGGAGATTTTTGCCCTACCTCTGTTGCTTAGCTGGGCAAACACCACCACGGCTCTGCTCACTCTTCCTTATTCACTCAGGAGAGGTTCTGGTCCTAAAACCCACCTTTTCCTTTTCCTACTGCCCCATGGGGAATGCTCTCGTGTCGCAGAGGGCTCCTGGGAACCCACCAGAGCAGCTCCCCGTTTCCACAAGCTGTCCTGTACCACCTCACTCCAGGAATGGCTCCCTGCCTGCCCTCCACAAACACTCACAACCCCTCTTATTTTTTTCCCCAGAGCTCAGGAGCAGAGCCGGTTGTTTCTGCAACACAGCTGCTGCGATCTTTTTTGTTCTCCTCCACGACTAAGAGCCAACTGTCATGCAAACCGTGAGGCCACTGACCATTATCCTCAGCACAGAAACTCCACATCCCCCTCCTGGTTGATTTCCTAAGATGCCCAAGCTGCTGCCACTTGCTTCGTCACTGCTGAGGAAATCTCCGAGTGCTGCAATTCAATTTTCAGTGCCCAATGGCAGCAGGGAGAGCACGCTAACCAGGTCAGGCAATGAAATACGAACTAACAGGCCCGCCACTAATGCACACCAAGGGTCACCAGCACCGTGCCTTCTCCTCATTACACGTTCAGCAACGGGAACACAAACAATACCTTCATATCTTAGCCAGATATGGATGACCTAAATATCTCAGTTTCAGAGGCAGCAATATGCAGCATCTCCTTCTCTTGCCATGGCTCCGTTGCATTTCTGAGGAGGAACCAAAGAGGACAGTAGAGGTTCCCATGACAGGTCCCATGCCACTGCTGGCTTTAAAACATTTAAAAGGAACAACGTGCATCTGCCTTTGTTAATCAGCTGCTCCTCTTTTGCTGGTTATTATGACTGATGTCCCTCTCCCCTCCTCCTAGTTACAAGTCTGAGTCTTTTCCTTCTCCAGCCTCATCTTATCAAACATAAAGATAAGCCAAAAATGAGACAAAATAGCATCATTAGGCAAAAACACAATCTACTGAGCTGCTCAGCCAGTTACAGGGAGATGTTGCCACTGTGTACAAAAACCCCACAGCAGACAAGCAGACAGCCACGCAAGTCCTTGCATCAGTAGCTGCAGGGGAGGTGTAATACCTTGAAGGCAGCGTCTTGTCCATTGCAGTGGGTTGGGCAGGGTGTGCAGTTTTGGCTGCTGAGCTCAGGCTGTGTCTGGCAGCAGTGGCACTGCCTGAATTTCCCTGCGGGTTTGCTCCTCTCTGCTTGTGAGCCGGGCACGCACAGTGCCCAGCAGCCTGGCCGTGGGACGTGGTGCTGCAGGAGAAGTGGTGTGAGTGGTGTCTGGGGCAGTGTGCGTGGCTGGACTCAACAGGGCTGGGTGCTCCTGTGCAGAATGTGGTCTCTGGGGGCAAATGGGCATCTAAATCACGGGTGCAGAGAGATTTCCTTCTGATCTGGATGCAGAGAAGTACTTGCCTTCTGTGACTCCCATGGTGTTGCTCTTTGTGGCAGGGAATTGGAGCGAAAACACATCCCTTAAAAGACGATCTGGTCTTGCTGAGAGAGGGCTCTGCACACAACAGCTCATGTTAGCTGCTGCAGGAGGATGGGTGCTGAGTCTTTCGGAACAAAGAGTGCAAAAAACTTCAAAAAAAACCCTTACCAGCTTATGAATGTGCTTTACATTTAAGGGAAGGGGCAGGTCAGTGGGCATTTCACTTGGCCCCCTTTAACCAGCTCTTTGCTCAGTCCTGTTTGAAAGGATTTAGAGCAAACCCGTTGTTCGTGGGCTTATTTCCATGTCACAAGCTGACCCTACCACTATGCTGATCCCAGTGCTCTGACGTTAACCAGAGCTGAGCAAGGTGAGCCCTTGCTCCGTGGTGAGGTCTTTGAACACATTTGCACTGCAGCTTCATCAGCCCAAAGTGTGGCCTGGCTTACAGAAGCATAAAAAAGCCATTGTGAAATCCCATGATTATTGTCACCTGGACACTGAATGCACCAGGAAACGCTGTTCCCTCCACGCGCCAGCTTTTCAAGTGGTTTTTGGGCACCCAGCATGTAGCAGGGCTCCTTCCTTCTCACAGCTCCGTGCCAGCAACGAGAGCACTACAGGTCTTTTCACATCTGGACAGCCCCCGATCTCCAGTGGCTTACTGAAGCTGGAAGTGCCTCCACCACAGTGCACATTTCTATGGGAAATGAAGATGGAGGAACAGCATCCAGCTCTTAGCTGCCTCCTCTTTTGTGTTTTCTAAGTCAGAAGCAATAAAAGCTGATTTACGTCATTAGAGGCAGCAGATGTGACGGATGCAGGCAGACGGCAGATCAGCTGACTGAAGAGATGCTGCTTTTACTGCTGGTTTTTGGACGGCAACCACGTTATCGGGGGAGAGAGAGGGTGCTAGGGGGTGAAGCTGAGAGAGGACCGAGGTCTGTGGGTGCCGAGTTTCCCACCTGCCCTTTGCGCAGTGGGTCCAGCAGGGCAGACAAGATGCGACACCGTCGTTCCTCTGATTTGCATCGGCCTCGCTCAGGGTTGTTTATTTGGGTTAGGCGGGGGCGTCCTGCAGCGTGGCAGAGTTGGTGCCGAATCCTCTCCCCATTTACACTGAATGTGTAAATGAACAGCAGCTGCCTCTGCCCTCCTGTTGCTCTGCATCCCCAGAAATGCTTTGTGAAAATTGTTTTAAGCAGCGAGCGAATGTCAGCGCTGCGGCAGAGCCCTCCTGATGCAAAAGCAAAGTCAGCGCTGCACAAATCCTGGCTTCTACAGCAGGGCATTTGAGAGAGGAGGCTGAGGCACCCTGCTCAGGGCTTTTCTGTGCCAGGAGGGAACTGGTAGTGGCCCTTGGCTTCACGGTTTGGGTGACAAACCCCTAGTCATACCTACAGAACACCTTGTTCTCTTCTCACGCCACACGTTTGCTCACTGCCCTGCACGTCTGTCCTCTCCCTGTGTATTGTTCATGTCCTTGGTGTGCTTGCCCTGACCAGCTGTACGGCATTGAGTTAACGGCTGGGTTTTTCACATCACATTGGGAGGTTTTGATTCCTCCCCAGTGAATCCTACAGGACTGAGCATCCTGGAGCATATCGGGGCTGGAGACAGAGAGAGGTGAGAACTGAGGATGTAGGGTATCTCATGTCGGGTATCTCATGTAGGGTATCTCATGTAGGGTATCTCATGTAGGGTATCTCATGTTGGGTATCTCAGTCAGTCTCGAGCTACCTGGAGGGCCACAGGTGGGATGTTAACACCGTCCTGAATTCCAGCATCAGTATGACCTAAACAAACAGGTGACTTTATCCAACAGTCTGCCAGAGTTCAAATATTTAGCTTGGAAGAGGCTGCAAACCACAGCTCCACCAATCTTTTTGGGAAGAGACACCTGATAACGAATAGCAACCACTGCCTCAGTTCCTTCCTCATCAACAGCCTCCTGCAGGACTAACATCCTTACAAGCAGAAGAATAAACGCCTTCAGACAGATGGGGCTGGCTGGAGCAAGCCCTTCATGATGCTGTAGGCTGGGCACAGACGAAATAATTTCCTTAGCCAGGGTACAGCCTTTGACTCCTTTTTGTTAGACAAATGCAACCGTGTGCTTGCCTCACTTGTTGGTCCTTAAAGCTTTTGTTTCCATCATGCTGAATGAATGGCTAGAATTCAATAATGAGTCTTCCTGCATCCTTTCTGTGTATTTAAATCATTTGTATTAATTGCACTCCTTCTAATACCAGGGAGCACGCAGGTCCTTGCTAACTTTGTTTCCAGATGGTATTTTGAGCCTAATGTCACAGTGGGAAGTTATAAAAGCACTCCTAGAGCAAATTACCTAAGGAATCAAACAGTTCCAGTTTCACTCATAAAAAAATGAATTTCTGTAGCCTGAAGAAATAGGTTAAACTCCTGGCCTGAGCCTGCCTCAGGAGGGCATGGCCTTCCCACACCTCTCATCACCACGGTGTGACCAATTCCTTCAATTTGTTTTAAAAGCCCACCTATCTGCATCCCCTCTGCTTCTGGATATTGAGTCCTGTTAACATGCTTTGAAAATACACAGGTCAGCTGGAAAAGAGAAATACAACACCAGCACAAGGAACCATTACCTGGGAGTGCAGGACTTGGTTCTGAGGAGTGTGGAGGAGGACAAGTCTCCCCAGGATGTCAGTGAAAGGGGGAACGACCGACAAAAGCACATTGCTGTAGCGCCACAGCCAGCATAAGGCCATCTCCGAGCAGTTGCTGGCCACGCAGTGTCCCGTAAAGAAGCGTCGGGGCCTCCAAGACCCGGCTGGCACTCACCGTGGTTTCGTCTTCATGGAGCACCTGGTCGTAGCCGCTCAGCGCGACGCAGAAAATGATCGCTGTGACATCCTCAAAGCAGTGGATCCACTTCTTGCGTTCTGACCTCTGGCCTCCGACATCAAAGAGCCTGTGGCACAGGGGGGGACCGTCAGCGCTTGCTCTTTGTTAGATAAGAGGAAACTTTAACAGCGTGGGCGTTTTCTGGCCATAATGTCCCTGGGAGGCTCCGAACACAAAGCACCAGGTTGTTAACCACTGTCTCGGTCTCTTTGCTGGCTGACATCACAACCATCGATAAATAGTGTCAGCCAGACGTGATTTAACTCATTTTGGAGAAAATATGTGTATATTTACAAGGCTTTATCAGACCTGGGGCCAACTCATATTGCGTTTCTAAACAAAGAGGTGGCGGTTGGGTTAGAAGAAGGTACCATGAGCTCATATCTTAAAGGCAGTGATTTTCAAGACAGGATTTACAAACTTTTCATGTTGCTGTACCCCAGAAATACTGCATCCTCTGCAGTGGGAGCCATCAGTGCATTAACTGGCAGGTTAATACCTTCTCTTTGGGGAACCACAGGGGAACACTGTGACAAATGAACACTGAAAATTTCCTGCTGTGTGCAGTTTCAGACTAACCTGAAGTGGAGGTTTTTGAATGTGAAGTGGGTTTCTACGATGCCAGTTGTTTTGACCCTGGTTCGAAGGATATCCTGCTCCGTGGGCTGGTAGTCTGCAGCTCCGATTCGATCTAAGCTGTCTAGGTAGCTAAAAGAAAGAGAGAAGGAGAAAAGAAAACAAAAGCAGATAAGACTCACATTAATCTTTGTCAATCTCAGATGAATCCTTCAGCTTCCTATTAATCATTTTCAATCTCATTTTTCATGGCTGAACGTATCGTGGCTGAAGAAGAAAACCCTTCTCCTATGCTGGGGAGAAAGAAACGTTACAAACCCCACTATCCTAAGCATAAAATCTGATAGTGAACTGAAAGCAGGAAATTAAGTGTTTGTGTGTTGTGAGCCCTGATGGCAATCTGTGAAAATACATAGTTTTAATATTACCTGCTATTTTTATTCCCTGAGGGACGAAAGTCCCAGTCAGGCCATTGTGCTGGGTGCTGTCCCCAGCGCAGGCTTTTCTGTAAGGACTTATTCACAACGTCACAGGCTCTCCAGATAAGAGGCTGGAGCAGAGAGGTCTCTCTGCTGGAACAGGCAGGTCGAGCCACCTTTGGGAGATGCCGCTCTCCGCTGGGAAAGGAAAGGAGCCCAGGCAGCTTGCTGGGACGAGATGCTGTGCTTTCAGTCAGCTCGAATTAAGTGAGATGAAGCTGCCCGAGTGAGTCACTGCCTCAGCCTGAAATCGAACACGGGGCTGTGACTGCAGGAGATACACCACTTGGACCACATCCAGGGGCCAGCTCAGATGGTGGTAATCTGGGAGTTTACATCAGGGTTTTTTTTGGGGGGGTGGAAGGGAGATTTAGCTTTCTAACACACTCGGATAGTTTAAAAATATTTACCCTTATTCTGGTCCTGGCTTGAAATCTGTGAATGCAGGCATAACTTTTATATACTGAAACCTTGGGTATGAAGTCCTATCTTTGGGTGTGTTTGTAGAGGAACCCAGGAGCTGTGTAAATATGACCACAATCCATTTTGTCATTCGCATTCAAGATAATTTTTAAAACAACCTAGGCCAATGAAATAGAATTTATAAAGAAAAGAGGAATTTGTTTTGGACTAAAATTCAATATGAATTATGAACACCTGGTTGCATCACACTGCAAAGTCTTTCCCACCACTGTCAAGCTGGACACGGACACTCCCGTTCCTCTCGAAGGGCACTGACGTGCATTGCAGAGCCCAAACACCTGCCTCTAGCTCCAGGAGCATCAATGTCACACGCGTGAGATGCTCTCGACGTACTGGGACTGTAACAAAGCCGGTCTGCGCATGAGCACTGGTTTTGCCATTTGTGTTTTGGGCAGCCTGGGTGTTGCCCAGCAGTAAGAAGAGCTGTGCAGCTCCTCTGACATCAGGAAGACATCGTTCTTGCCGGTGAGTGTGAGTTTACCAGGGAGTAGAGGAAAGCCCAGCGGGCAGCTGGCAGGGCTGTGCCATGTCCCTGTACTGCTGTCCCCTGCCCTCCATGCTGCTCCCCAGCCCTGCCTGCAACACCCTGTCCTGCTGCTCGAGACAATTCCCCTGCTGCACCAGGGGACAGGAGAAGGCTTTGTGTGCTGGAGGAGGGCGCTGAGTACATCGTCTGGTGCACTGGAGCCACGAACTCTCTGCACTCATTTTCACAGGCTTTCATGCCCACCCTGCTAGCTGGGAAAACCAGACAAACTCTAGGCTAAGGTGAAAACCAAGCCTTATCCTACTCACATCCTATATTTTGGCTACCCACCATTTTTATCACCCTTTATTTTTGCTAAAGAGTTGCAAGAATCGTGTCACCCCAAGAAAAGTACATAAGCTAAGCACGGTTGTTTTTACTCTGCCCTTTTTTCAAGCATTTAAAGATACTGTGGCTTTGTGACAGCTGCTCCCTTAATAGCCTTATGATGGGCCCTGGGGAGACGAATGGGGCTTCATTAGCTTGTGCTTGAAATAAGGCCCTTTGCTGTGATGGCTGAAGCCACGATCACTCCTCTCTTCACAACCTGTTGTCAACTTCTGTTATTTAAGACAGCCGCATTTCTGCATCCCCACAGCTGGAGACAGCTCTGCGGGGCTGTTATTGAGAGACCCAAGCTTTCCCCAGTGCTCAGGAACAAGCCCTTAAATGCTTCGTGGAGAGGGTAGAAAGTGGATGGGAAAGCGCAAGACTTTTCATTTTAACCTGTTCCCTATTAATTACTCTTGCCTTGAAGATCCTCCTTTCATGCTGGGAGTGCAGCAGATGAAGAACTCCGCTGTGAACTGGCCAAAGGACTCAGCATTGCAGCAGTCCCTGTGCTGGGACATTATCAGGTGGCTGTCCCTGTCCCCACCAGCAGTGATCACGTACATGCAGCTCATAGCTCTGCCATGTGGCATGTCCCTTGGTGCCCAGCAGCAAATGAGCTCCAGATTTTATGTGAACCTGCAAAAAATTTGGCTCTGTGGCTTCCCTCGCCCATCCCTGTCCACAGCAGTGATGCAGCTCCCGGTGCCTCCATCCCTCAGGGGCTGGTGGGAGCAGAGGCAGCCTCTAGAGGGGGCAGGACGATTGCAGTAGAGGGAGGAGAGCTGAGCAGGATCCACCCCATCCACCCTCTCCTCCCGGACAGTGTCCAGCTCCTGGTCCCAGCCTGGGGTATCTCCATAGGAAGTGGGGCTGGGAGGGTCTCTGGCACCTGTCCAGCGAGCAGCAGCGATGCTGTGGGCTGTCAGGGCGCTGCTTCCCAGTGCTGAACTGGTGCTGTGATGGAGGACAACTCAACATCCCCAGCACGCAGCCTCCCCTGCCTTTGGGGAGCTGAGTGCCATAAGTCTGGTGGCTCGGGGTCACTCACAGACCCCAGCTCCGATCTGAGCTTCCCCACACATCCTTTGCCTTTTCTATTAATGCCTCTTCTCTCTATCTCTTTCCTCATTTCTATTCCTTTCCACAATTCTTTCTGTGTTTTTCAATGCCTGAAATTATTTCAGTTTCCTGGGTCTGCTTTTCGTCTGTCCTGGTAGTCCTGTGAGGGTCAGCCATCAGCTTATCGGAGCCTATATAACATCTTCAGTGCTGTTTTCAAGGCTGCATTCCAAAACTGTTCGCTCTCCTGGCTGCTCCCACCAGGAATCTCCCCCGTCTGCAGCAGATTTTTTCCCCCAGACTTGACCACAGCTGAGCTGGGCTCCACTGGTGTGAGCCCCGTGTTTCCCAGCTCTGCCAAAAGCCCTGCCGGAGGAGCGTGCCACTGCACAGCCGCCGTGCTAACACCCAGCTGCAGGAACGGGAGGCTCAGGCAGGCTGCTGTTCAGCTGCCGAGCTGATTTTAGCTCCTTGTTGCCTGGGGGTATCTCCTGTTCCTGCTGGAGGCATCTCCGAGGCTTCAAAGGAGCACCCGTGTGGCTTGGCAGGACCTGGTGGTGCGAGCTGAGGGTGCAGCGTGTTCGAGGAGCCACCTGCTCGGGAAGAGGGACGTCCAGGTGGGGACAAATTGCTGCACATGGCGTTGGATGGCAGCACTCCCGGTACACCCTTTGAACTGCAAATCTGAAGGCCAAACTGTTGCTAGAGACAATCAGTTGTCGCAGCCAACTGGCTCGATGACACATAATCCCCTCAGAAGCCGGCATCTGTTTAACTAGCAGAAATAAGAGCACTTTGGAGGCTGGGGAGCGAGCGCTCAGCTCTCCCCGCTCTACGTCATCCCCGTTGTTGCTTTGTGCTGGCACCAGAGCATCTTCTGCTCCCAGGCTCGGGGGGTTTGCAAACTGGAGTGGAAGCGTATCTGAAATGACACATCGGCTCTTACTTGCTGCCTGCGTTGCCCAGGGCTTGCAGGGGTTAAAAAAAAGCTGCAGAAAGGTTAGGAGGTTTTTGAGTACATAAGTAACCCTCTAGCATTTACGCTCCCGAGCTGAGCAGCTCCATTACTGCTTATATCTTTTATCTTAAATGCTTTGTTTTGAAGCAGATTGCAGGTTTCTGAGTCACTCGGTTTATCAGGCTCAGGGACGTGAAGCCCAACTACATTACGCTGCCAAAAGCAAAATGCACAAGGAGTGGCATTTCCCAAAGACAGGGAGAGGAGCAGATCGGTGTGAGGCTACGAAAGGCAGACGCTCTGTAAGGACTAGCTGATACTGAGTCTCCTCCCAGGGTAATGTTGAAAATCGGGAGTAAATATAGTTTCTAACGGCATGTGGTAGCAGCACTGCTGATGCCAGAGACGCTGCGTGTAGGAAGGGCTGTTGTGGGAGTTACCTCTGGGAACAGAGTGGTGACGGCCTACGTGCACGGCGTGGACGGGGACCCTTCCCCAGGCACCCTGCCACCATGGAAACTCCTCCTGGGTCTGCGTCTGTGCCAAAGGCTCTGCAGGCTGCTATTTGCAATGAAGAAGCGTAGCTGAGGTCCCCGGCTGTGGTCAGAGCTGGATACCTGTGGCATGGCTTACACAGATGTGAACATTCACATGGGTTGAGGTTAATGGCAGTAAAATAGTTCATTCTCTTTGGTTGCCTCGAAGGCAGCATCTTGGCAGTCTTTTTGCCAGCAGCATCCAAATTGCTGTGCCCCAGGCACTACGTGTGCCCGAGGTGCTAACGCAGCTCCAAGCCCATGTCCTCAGTGCTCACCAAGCCGTGGTGAAAGGGCAGCCCCAGCTTGTGTGCTGGTCTGGGGCAGATCTGGGGACAGAGGGGTAGGAAGGCAAGAAAACAAGCCTGCAGGCGGTGGAATCTTCTCAGATATTCCTTTGTGGTCCTGGTCCTGGCCTCTGTCCATGTCTCCTCCCTGAATGAAAGGCCACGTGTGGGATACTCCAGCGTTGCTGCGCTGGCTTGGGTTGCATTCGATTGGGAAATCAGAGCACCATTTGTCAGCAGAAGCAGCTGAGTCACTGCTGGGTTATTTTCTGCTCCTTGTACAGAGGCGCTTGAGGGTTAGCTCCAACATGATGGCATGGTAGCTGCTGGCAAATGCTGACTTTTTAATCAAGGTTGTCATGAGCAGAATTCAATTCATCTCACTCCAGATGTTATTGTGGAGACGTCTCCACCCAGGCTGGTTGCACTGAGCTCCTTCACAGCTCATGGATGGAAAAGGGCATTTCAAATGTCTGCTGTCTGCTTCTGACATTACCTTGTACCCTAACTTCTTCCTTTCATTTGACAATGAACCAATAGCTCGATGTATATTTAGCATTAAACCATTTAATATTTAGTAGCTGCAGAGCAAGGAGACAGAGGAAAATCACTGGGCTTGGAGAGTGTCAGTATAGTAAACTCATAGTATCTTCCACCAGGAGAGAAAAAATGTGTGGGTGCTGCTTCCAGAAGGTGTGATACGACAGCACGGCTGCCCAGACCAGCTGGCTCTGGGCAAACACCCTGAGGTTGTGGCACCACAGTATTTTTCCTGCAGACACCGTGCCCAGCCGTATTGGCTATATTATTTTAGGGCAAGGGGAAGAAAACCCCACAGTCCACCCTCAGAGCCCAGCGCTCCTCCAGCACACACAGCGGTGATGTAACACGTCTTAAATAATCATCAGTTATGAAATGCTTGAAATGTCGCCAGGCAGTTGTATTGTGTCCCTTCAGAAATCAATAGCACCTAGGCGCAGGAAGCACAGCGCTCGCACACATGCGCAGAGCGCGCTGTCACAGAAGCACCGAATATCCTGAGTTGGAAGGGACCCACGAGGACCGTGTCCAACTCCTGGCTCCACACAGGACCGCCCCAAAATCAGACCATATGCCTGAGAGCGCTGTCCAAAAGCTTTCTGAACTCCGGCAGCTCGGTGCTGTGATTGCTGCCCTGGGGAGCCTGTCCCAGTGCCCGAGCACCCTCTGGGTGCAGAACCTTTCCCTAACCCTCAGCCTGACCCTCCCCATCCCAGCTCCATGCCGTCCCCTTGGGTCCTGTCGCTGTCCCCAGAGAGCAGAGCTCAGCGCCTGCCCCTCCGCTCCCCTCGTGAGGGAGCTGCAGGCCGCCATGAGGCCTCCCCTCAGCCTGCTCTGCTTGGGGCGGAACACACCAAGGCACCTCAGCCACTCCTCATACACCTTGCCCTCTACACACTTCCCTGTCTTTGTAGTCCTCCTTTGGACACTCAAATAGTTTCATGTCCTTTATTGTTTCACCCCAAACCACACTGTGTTCGCAGCGAGGCCGCAGGAGGCAGAGCAGAGCGGGACAGTCCCTTCCCTTGGCTGGCCATGCCGGGCCTGAGGCACCCGGGGACATGTTTGGCCTCGCGGCTGCCAGGCCTGCTGCTGGCTCATGTTCCACTTGCTGGCAACCAGAACCCCCAGATCCCTTTCCACGGGGCTGCTCTCCAGCCTCTCGCCCCATAATCTGTACATACAGCCAGGGCTGCCCCCTCCCAGGTGCCGAATCTGGCATTTGCCCTTGTTAAACGTCGTATTGTTGGTGATGGCCCAGCTGCCTAACTTGCCAACATCTCTCTTCAAGGCCTCTCTAACCCTCAAGGGAGTCAACAGCTCCTCCCAATCTAGAATCATCTGCAAAGTTACTCAAAACACATTCTAGTCCTACAGCCAAGTCATTTATAGAAACATTAAAGAGAATTAATCTCTAAAATTGATTTAGGGCCTAAGTGGCCCTAAAATGGAGCTCTGGGGATCCCCACTAGTGACTAGTTACTGATGAAACCCTATTTACTAGAACCCTTTGAGCCTGCCCCACCAACCAGTTGTTCACCCATCGTATTGTGCACTTGGCTAGCTGTATGCTGGACATTTTGTCCAGAAGGGTACCATGAGAAGCGGTATCAAAAGCTTTGCTGAAACCCAAAACTGGCTTCTGTGGGTCAACTAGGTGGCTAACCTTGTCATAAAAGGACATTAGATAAACAGGACCTGCCCCTCGTTCTTCCTTAACTAGAAAGTCCCCTCCCCTACATGGCAGGCTCTGCTGTCCTGCTTCTAACCAGAAATTATCCTATGTCCAACCAGACGAGATACCAACACAAGATACTCCCCAGACTCCCACCCCGAAATCCAACCAGCACCATGGCCCTTCTGGTGACTGCCTGCTGCATGGGAACGTCCAGGCAGCTTCAGCCACAAAATGAAAATGTCGTGGCCAGCACTGCTGTGGCCCATGGATGTACAGCAAAGAGACGGCTGTGAGGTGTTGGGCTGCTTTTCTCCAGCACACCATGTGGGTGCCAGGCGGGGAATGTGGCTAGCCACACGCTTTCAGGCCTGTTAGCAGAGAGCCAATGCACCACGAATGGGAGCCAAGCTGCTTGCTGGCTGCTAGCAGCAGCGGTGATGGTCACCAGGACCACACACTGGGGTCGTTTTCCTGCATGAGCTCTGCTGGATGGTGCTGGGATCTCATTACCCTCCCTCGGGAAATGAGGAGGATGTTCCCTGCTGTGAAAGGATGCTGCCAGATCTTGACAGGAGGGATGCTGTGTTGCAATGCATTTTTTAACCTGCACAGAAGTGGAACCCTGCTGCTGGTCTGGATCACAGGCTGTTTGCTCAGACCTTGCTGGCTGCAGGTGTGAGGATGCATCCACAAAAAGGGGAAAGGAATCGTGCAGGCGACTGTACAGAGCTTGTACATCAAGTTCAGCTTGGCAAGATGATATTAAACTAATGATAGACAGGAGGAGTGAACAAAAGCAGGTTGGAGCTTAGCTGTCCTAGTTAGACTTTCAGCTTTCCAAAGCATGACTGGATCCAGAACAATTTTTAGCATCGCATGTGGATGAGCAGTGTCACTAAATAGCAACCATATAACAAAGGCTTTTCAGGACATAAAGGGAGTTGGAGCTCCTGGTCCCCAGGGTGAGCTGCTGGCTGGCTTTGCTCACCAGTGCTGCTTTGGCCAGCAATACAGCAAGGTCTTGTTGCTGCTGGAATAAAAAGACACGGGTATGGCTTGAGTTCATGCTCAGAGAGCTCTGGCTCGGGGGGCGGTGGGCGTTGCAGGAAAAGCCAACGTGAACAGCCTAGTGCTGTGTCAGAGATGTTTTAGGAGCAGCCCTGGGAAAGCAGATGTGGGCTCATCTTTCTGCAATGAAATTTGAAAATTGAAAGGTATGTAAGGAGAGATGATAAAGACTTTTTTTTTTTTTTTTTTTTTTTTTTTTAATGTACTGGAGCCCTTTCTAAGGAAAAAAGCCATGTGTCTGGATCAAAGACCCACCTAGCTTAACCAGTGTCCAAGAACAGATGTTGAGAGCTGAGTACAAATACAGGGCAAGCATGCCATAATCAGACTCTTTTTCCAGACCCCAATCCTTTACGGGTAATGCAGTTTCAAAGAGAAGGGTGATACCTTCATACTTATTAACCATCAATGATTTTACTTCCAGAAATTTCTCTAGGCACTTTAAAAAGCAATGCAAACCTCTAACAGCCACATCTGCAAGAAGGAATTTCACAGCTCAGCTACCCTGTGTGCGAAAAACTGCCACTTTCTTGCCTTTTTAAACTGCTATGTCAGGTTTTAACATTGTTAGTGCCTGTATGGGAACAGCTGTCCTCTGCCTCCTCCCCGTTCTCCACCTGTTTCTCCCTAGACCTCCACACATCCCCTGCAGAGCATCCCTGCTCCGGCGGGGAGAGGCCCCTTCTGCTGAGACATTCCTGCATGGAAGCACCTCTGAACCTTTCATCACACCAGGACAGGGAGTTTCTAATCTGAGATGGGAAAAGGAGGGAGCCACAACTGCCTTATCTCCATGGAACCGACTGCTTTGCTGTCCCTTTGCAGTCCCTTAACACGATGCTGCTACTGGAAGATGGAGATAGTTTAGCAGCTGCCCTCCCGGAGCTGCTGCACGGGCACGGTTTGCTAGCAGTGGTGTAATTCCTTCGAGAAGTTTACTCATCTCGGCATTATCGCTGTTTAGATAAAGCCTCTGTGATTGAAATCGTTGTTTAGCGCAGAGCCGCTGACCACTGGACACCCTCGCGTTTGTTTTCATAAGTGAAGGATTTGTCCGGGGGCTGGGTGGACCTTTCCAGCGGGGCTACGTAAATCCTGGCACGCCGGGATGACGCACGGCTCCGGCTGCACAACTTCTCCGGGGGCCCTTGCTGTCCCGGTGGCCTCGCACGCCAGCACAGAAGCGGGTGCTGGCCAGGCATCAGCAGAAGCCCCAAAAGGCTCCAGCCTCCCTTTTCCTTCACGCGAGCCTCCCCTTATGTCTAGTGGCCAGCTCGGCAGGAAAAGAGATGAGCTGGAGTGGGGATGAAGTGTGGTGGGGTTTGGTACCTGGGGTGTGAGCAGGATTTATGCCTAAATCATTAAGCAGTAGGGTTTGATGCTTTCTTTTGCTCCAGGGACTGCTGTTGTAAACCTACTGAGGCTGGAGCTGATGGCTTCCTATACTGTAAAATAAAAAGGGAAGAAAAGAAATAAAAAGGAAGAAAGGAGAGAAAAGGAAAGGGAATTTGGGATAATGAAGGGCTTGTGCTGAACTGGAGCCCCAGTCATAAGACCACAGCCTCTGTGCCCAGACACAGGGGGACACAAACAAACCCATGGATGAGCAAATGCACAAAGTCACAAAGGCTTCCTCACCGCCACCCTCATCACATCGCACTGCGGCTCACTTCATTGCCCTGGGGCCATCTCACAAGCTAATTACTCCAACCCTGGAAAGCAAACAGCTGTGGCCACCCACGAAACCAGGCCTGCAGACGTTCCCTGTTTGATCAGCCACCGGCCAGAGAGATTCATCGGGGTGTGAAGGAAGGCCCGGGACATCCATACAGACACTTGTGGCAGTAGGGAATGCAGCATTAACATCTTCATTTCTAAGCAGAAAATAAAATAAAATGAAATAAAATCGAGCTGTTGTGTTCGCGTAGTGTCTGTCTGTTGCAGGGATGGCCCTGGTGAGGGATTTAGGTCTAATATGCCAAAGAGAAGCATTAGTTAATGAGAGCTGAGCTCCTGCATCGAGTGGACAGAGGATGTCCACAGCGGGGCGATGGCATGGCTATGCAGAGCGGGGCGGGTTTCTCTGTCTGAAGCTGACTGTGGTCAGGGACCTCACTGAAACACTTGCTGTGCACCTGAGGAAGTCGGGTTCTGGTGATGGAGTGGGAATCAGGCCACTGGATCTCACCTGTCTGTTTTCCTGGCCTGTTAGCAAGCCATGGGGACTGCTCCTCCCAAACCCCATGGAAGCATCCCTGCCAGAAGCTGCGGGTACCAAACGCAGCCGGTGCTCTGCCCTGGACAGGTGTGAGGCACAGCCAGCAAGGGCAAAACCCGGGCAGTTTACCCCTGGCTGTGCACTGAGGATGTCTTTGTTATCCCAGACGTACGTGGAGCTCGTGGGCATGTGCAATCCGTGCTGTGCACATGGGCTCTCTGGTACTTCTCAGCGGCTGTCAGCCTGAGGCTCCTCTGAGAACGGCTCGGCTCGTGGGATTGCAGCATCTTGGTTTCAGTCCAGGCCGGATCCAGAAGCAGAGGCATGTAGGGGAAAATGCATGGAGTTTCTCATTCTGTCAGACAGCACTCAGCTGCGCAGGCAGGAGGCTCGTCCTCGCCGGGTGTCGGAACAGCTCGCTGGGTCCCTCCAGGCAGGGCTGCCACCTGGGCCAGCCACTGACCCCACACTTCTCCTCTCCTTCTTTTATGGCACGAGCAACCTCAGAGCACCCCTTGCGTCCATATAACCACCCCGGGGGTAGTGCCTGCAGCCCAGCTGGTAGCAGCTTGCTCGAGGTCCCTGCAGGAGCGGGGTGACCCCTCCGTTCAGGTTAAGATGTGCACATGACAAAATTCACTTGGGATGCTCTATGGACAGCCTGAGGGGGCTGCAGGCCACGGTGCTGCAGCCCGCCAGGCATCTGACCACGAGCGGTCAGCTCAGCGCGAGGGCTTTGAGCTGCCCCCGGAGTGCTTCACCTTCACTGGCAGCACGGAGCTGGCCCGGAGCAGCGTGAGGTCTGGAAACCATCAGCAATCCTGCCAGACAACGCCGACATCGCTGCCAGAAAATCTAAAAGCTGGTGTCGAGCTTCCTCTTGGCTGCGGAACGGGAGGAGAGCGGCTCGAGCAGGCAGCTGGGCAGCACAGCATCGCCCTCGCTGCCGCTGGAGCCCCGCGATTCCCGCTGGGCATGATGGATGCGTCCGCCCGGCCTCCCGCCCGAGCAGGGGGATGTTGTTACTCACACGTGCTTGGGGAGGAATACAAGTATTAAGGGGATGGATGGCTCGCCCGAGGACACAACAGGAAGCTTGTGGCGGCGCTTGGAAGCCGCTTTGGGTTTCCTAAATCACGGGCAGGAGCTTCAACCACAGGAACTTGCAGCACTGGGTGTTGTAACACTTAAGCAGTGATCCTGCTCCTCACAGGGATCCTGCCCATGTAGGGGCAGATAGCATCGAGCTGTTAGAAATTTATATTCCCCACATTAAGAGCAACCCATAAAATGATGTTAAAATTGATGAATAAATTTTAAGTCGGGGATTTGAAGAGCGATAACAGAAATGCTTGTTTTGTTCTTTTCTTTTTTGGTGAACGAAGGCGGCTGAAAATGGATGCTGTTGTGTACTCCGCTGCTCCAACCAGTGTAATTTCATGCATTCCTGTATGGGTTTTGATGAGTTCTGCAGATCAATGGTGCTGCATTTAAACACAAGCTAAGCGGTAATTACAGATGCATGCAAGAGTTATTTATTTGGTGGCACTGCACCAGCTGATGGGAGGATTGGCCGTGTCCAATCAATGTTTGAAGCTTCTCAGAATAAAGAGCCTTTTGGCTCCCAAAGCAAACTGAAAATGGAAAATAACCCCCGAGTCCCAGGAGGAGCCCCTCGTGTCCTCACAGGGAGCGCTGTGGGATGGGTCTGGGTCACCTCCTCCCCACGTCTCTGCCCCATTGCTTGTGCTCAGCCTTGCCATCGCACACCGATGCCTTGTTTGTGTTGGGTCTTCCTCATGGTCTCGCTGCGTGGCCTTGGGGCTGAGGGTTGGGCTGGTGGGAATTAAGGCAGAAGTAGAGGCAGCAGGGGCAAAGCAAAACCCACAGCCTCCCGTGGTTCTGGGGGCAAGGGAAGACAAAGAGGACGATGAATGGCACGAGCAGGGCGGACCACAGCCGTGGGCTGCTCGCTGAGATGCTCCCAAAGCTCCCACAGCCTCATGGCCAGCCCCAGCAGCTTGAGGGGCTCCCAGCCCACATCTGGCTGAGCACCACGGCCGGTGCTGCTGCTCTCGGGGCAGAGACCACGCTCTGCTCGGGGATGGAGAGCAGGGAAAGAGGCCAGAAAGCTCCCAGGTGCGTGCTGATCGCCAGGCACCGCAGTCAGAGAAGCCTTTGGAAAGATAAACAGGACGTGTGGGTGACCTCTGTGCATTTAGCACATCTTCTATTTACTAGCAACTATTTTAAGCAGATGCTCTTGGGTCTCACAGATGTCTGAACCAAGGCAGCAGGGCTGAGCCTCAGTTCCCTGCTCAGCCTCAGTTGTAGCACCCAGCTCCACCCATGCTGGGTGCACAGGCACCCCTAAGGGTGGCTCTCCTGGGTGGGACGCAGGAGTTGGGTTCCTGGGTAGAAATGTGTAGCCTTCAAAAGTACTTATCTTCTTTTTATTTTGATGAGTTTCTTTGTAGCTTCTCTATTTGTGTCATTTCTTTGTTAATGTCTTTTTGCTCAATGAGCTGTTCCTCAAGGGATTTGTTTAATGCCAAGTTGCCGGTTCCATTACTTTAATTCGAGTGAAGGTTTTTACCTGGACTCCTTTATCAACGCCCAGCTCTCAACAGATGCTTACTGGTGGCAGTCCCGTGTTTCTGCGGACTTTCTCCTATTCCTGTACCTTGCAGATTTGGCCTCGCTGCCCAGCGCATCCCCAGCTCACTATTTCTCACGTTGTGGGTTGCAAACCCACGGAACGGTTTGGCTGGAAATGCTCAGACTGACAGTGCTGCTGCTCAGGAGCAAGCCATGCCCTGGATTTTCCCGAGTGAGGCTTTGGAGATGGTTATTGTAAAACCCTGGGTACCCTGTGCAACACTGATGGGCTGGGAAATGCCGATGTGTGCCCCTAGAGGTGCTGTCAGAGTCTCGCTGACAGCTCACGGGATGTTTTGTGACCTGGGCTGGTGGTTTTGGGGCACTGCCTCTCTTTTCAGCGCTGGTGCTCCCCGCAAACCTGCTGCTCAGCCCCGGGTGACGGCGCAGCCGGCAGGGAAGGGGTTACAGCGAGGCAGAGTGCATCATAAATCCCAGCAAGAGGGAGGCTGGGACTCCGTGCCAAAATCAGAGCTGACACTTCCTTGGCGCGGCTCCACGGTGCGGTTTGTGCCTGCTTTCTTTTCCCCTCTATCTCTTCCCTCCGCTCCCAACGGCTCGGAGAAGGCTCTGCCGAAAAGCCAGGCTCCGGAGCATTTCTCCCCTCCTTTCCCAACACCTTCAGCCCCAGAAGAGACCCCGGGGGACCTCTGAGGAGGTGCCTGCTCCCTTCACTCAAACACTTCAATGCATTGTACGTGCCGGAGGTGGGGAAGGTGCAGGCAGGGGGGTTTGGCACAAGGACGGGCGTTTGCTCTGCCCGTACTCCAGCCTCCTTGGGCACTGAGCTGCGCCGTTGTCACCAAACCCATCGGCCCTTCCTGGAGCCTGCGCATGGCTGTAGGCTGTCAGGGGCTCAGGAAAATAGGAGCTGGGGGTTTGGAGGTCTGTAGTGATGGGAAAAGGTCAAAAAGTCAGCCTCAAGTGCATCTGGCCCGTCGTGGCTGGCTGCCTGCCCAGATCAATGATTGTCTCATCAGCGGGTGCATCCTCAGGCTTTGGGGGGGAAAAAAAAGAAGATAGGGAGCTCTTGTCACCTCTCCAGGAGAAGGAGGAGGCAGGAAGGCCATACCTGGCACGAACCCAGCCCCAGATCTGGGCGATGCTCATCACCCCGCTCCTGCTGCCTCGGTGGAGCCGCGGGGGCTGACGGAGCAGCCGGGCGTGCAGAGCTCTGCGGGGCTGTGAATGAAATCCTGGGGGAAAGCAGAGCCTGGCACAGCCTGAGGCATCGGCCACGTGCGTGTCACCGAGCCCTGTCCCCAGCCGTGGCCATCAGCGTGGAAGCACCAAGAAACGTGGTACGAGGGGACCGCCGAAAAAGCAGCTGGAAGTCAGTGGGTGCGGGTTGGAAACTGGCTCAGTGCTTGGCCTGGGTAAGCAAGAAATTAAGCGGTGTTTGCTGCAGGGCTGATTAGGGCCATTAGATCAATTAGTGGGGGAAACGATCGCTGCCCGGGGCTCCACGAGGTGAATCCTGACTCCCACACGACCGCCTGGGCTGAGCGCTGGGACTCTCCGGCCGTGGAGGTGGACACCAAAACCTCCCGAGCTCTTCCCCTGCCCACCCGTGCCAGGCTGAGGGCTGCTGCCTTGCTTTGCTTCATCCTTCGCCGCCCTCACCACCGTGGGCTTCAGCATCTCATAAATATGTGTATTTATTGTCAACGTGCCCCAGAGCTCAGGGGTATCGTGAGGAGCTTGAACCTGCGCCCCCCAACCCTGCTCTGCCCTTCACGGTGCTGCATCCCCGTCCCTGCCTGCTCCTGTGGTTTCCCTGCTGCTGTCACGGCGTTTGCTACTTTTGTTTTTTTCATTTTTGTTCTCTCTTAAAGCCCTGGCCCCGCAAGGCTGGATATTAGATGGACTATTTGCTTAAGGAAATAAAAAAGGACTTTCCAGCCCTCCTGTTCACAGACAAAAGGCTTTACAGCCTAAGCCAGGGGGCTTAGGAAGCAGCAGATAAAAGCAATTTTCCAATGGTTGTCTTAATATATATTGAAAAACGTGGGCTTTTTAAGCTAAGCTCATGATTGGTTTCGGATTTTACTCATAACCTCAAACACCTGCGCGTGGCGATGCTGCGCTTCTTGCTGCTTGGGGGCAGCCAGAGTGGGAAGGAGGGGAAAAGGGAGACAAACCCATCCCGCGTGAGCAGGGCTGCTCTGCCCTGCCCTGTCCTGCCCGTCCTGGGCTCAGCGTGGCTCCTCCTGAGCCGTTCATCTCCTTTTCCTTCCAAGCCAGAACGATTTCTGGGCCAGGAGCCGGGGGCCACCCCGTCACTGCGTCGCCACCGGTGTCTGCAGCCCCACGTGGAAGATGCTTTGCGCTGTCCCGGAGCCTGCCTCCAAAGAAATCCCTGCGTTCCTGCCATTCTTTGCCATTTAAGGATTTAAATGAGCAGCAAATCCATCGGGAAGCAGGCACGACCTCCGCGCTCGCCTCCCGGAGCAGCCGGTGCCAGACCTGACGCCGGGCATGTGAAGAAGAGCCCCGGCGAGCAGCAGGCTCCTGCCAGCTCTGCTGGCTGATGCACCACAGACCTGCAGCACCGCAGGGAGCAGCCGGGTCCCAACCTGGCCCCGAGACCCCCGAGAGCATCCCTGTGCGAGCGATGCCCTTCGCTTCGCGGGGGCTGTGACAGTGCAGCTGAGCGCACGCGGTGCCAACTGCAAGGTGCGAAAAAGGAGAGGGAAATTGGGGCTCCTCCGGGGCCAGGCTGGAGCTGCCTGGATCTCGAGCATCTCAGGGTTTTGGGGTAAGAGATGGGGGCTTGCAGGGGACACCCCAGCCCTGGAGCTGCCGTCCTGCTGTGTGGCTGGGGGCTGCGAGCCCACGGAGCCGGTGGGAAAGGGGGTAGGAGATGGGTATCAGTGAGAAAACGACCGGAGCGAAACAAACAAAAGGAAAAAAAACACACACACACACACAAAAAACCCCAACCCACCCCAGCCCATGGTGGCAGCCTGCCAGTTCCAGCTGGTTTCGTAAGGACATCGCAGCCTAAAAATACACAAAGAGTCGGCCAAAAAAAAGTCGGATCTTTCTGCACCGAATCTGTCACCCCCAGCCCTCTGCGAGGAAGGAGCCGTTTCTGTCGGAGCTGTCAGGCAGCGATGGGAACAGATTAGGCAGGGTGCAAGGCTACGGTTCAACAGGTCGCCTTTGGGGGGAAATCGAAGCGAGGTTACTGGTGGTGCTGGCTGTTCCTGCTCTCTGAACCAGCCATGGGAAGGGAAGAGCTTGTTGCCAAACCCTGGCAGCGTTCCCTTCTCCAGGCAAAGCGGCCACGCAGGGGCTCAGTGTTTGCCACCCGGTTCCTGCAGCCTCGTACCCTGGACAAGCCATTGCCTGGTGTCTGTACAGGCCAAGAGAATCCAAACTTCACTAAAAAAACCTTTTATTTTCTTTCTTTCCAGGCCATGAGCTGATTTCTGCACAAATGAACTCTGGCTGCCAACTCCCCTTAGCCAAGCCGCGGCACCCGAAGGAGCCTGCTGGCATCATTTTCGATTCAACAGGGGTGGTTCCCAGGTTTGGGAAGGAGACAAAATGATAACCAGGATATTTTCTGCTAGTGCCAGACCATCTCCTGGTCTGACAGAGCCCCTGGTGCAAACGGGAGAACCAGCACGAGCTGCTGCCCTCATCCTACCCCTCTGGGTGGGAGCTTCACCGACACTGGGACAGCCCCGACTGGTACTGCGGGTCATTAAACAGCAATTTATTTAGTCAGGAGAGGTTTTACAAAGCCCCAGGCCAAATGCAGCATTATTATGATGCCACATGGCAGTGCAGAAAGGGATGGAGGAGGAAGGTGCTGCTGAGCCCTGGCCCCCAAGGAGCAAACTCCTGCCCGCAGCGCAGTCTGGGCTGTCCCCTGGGTCTGTTCCCACGGGTCTTAGAGAGATTTTTTGGGGTAAAGGTGGATTAGGAGGGGAGAAGTGACAGTGCTGTGCCACCAGTTTTGGCCTCCATAGCCAAGGAGGTGCTGAGCTTTTAGAGGAGCTGGCTGCAGAATTAACATTCCTACTTGTAGGTGGGTTTGCTGGTGAGGAAACTCAGTCCTCACAGCCTCCGGGCAGCGTTTGGTGGGCTGGGCAGGCGAGCGTTGCTTCACAGCCACGTTGGAAACACCACCACATGGCCTCCACCCTGCTTTGGGCCAAAAGAGGCATCCCTGGGAGAGGCTGCACCTGATTTTGGTGAAATTGGCTCTCCAGATGAACGAAGACTGGGGTTGGGATGCTGGAAACCATCGAGCTGCTTTCCAAGAGCACATCCTTCCCGTTGTGCTGTTGCTCCAGCTCACACTCAGAAGCAGCCTCGTAACAATCGTGATCCCTTAACTTCTGAGTCAAACCCTGGAGCTTGGGACCTCCAGCGAGCCCTCAGTTCTGCGAGGCTGCAATTTTGTCTCCTGGCTGGGATAACGGAGGCGTCGCTACCAGAGCCAGCCCCACCGCAGACCTGGCACCCCCAGATGTGGCGGAGCTGCTCCTCCCTGCAAATCCCATTTGCATCTCATCTGGGGGGATCTGCGCCACGTTGGCGACTCCAGGCAGCCAGCTCCGGCCCTTAGGAGCTCTTTTGTTCTGCTTATCGCAGGGGGAACTTCATTATTCAAAGCTGGTGGGCATATTTACTTACAGGGGTAAATTAAACCATAAATTCAGACAAATGTATCTACATCTCTGCCCGTGATGTATTTTCCCTGTCTGCTTGGGCTCTAAGACACAAAGGTGGATTGTTCAATAAACAGTGCAATGCAGTCATCCCAATTAATTGGATTGTTCCATTTACGCTGCTACTCCCCCCAATTAAACACAAATGAGCTCAAGTGACAGGCACGAATAAGAAGGGCGGACAGAAAACCATATTCTAATGCAAAAGCTGTGATAAGAAAATGAAATCTATGCACCTGATGGGAATATTAATGCAAAACCTTGACCTATAATTTTTCTTTCTTCAGTCTGAGAGCGCCAGCAACAATTGCAGCTCATTAAAACGGACCGTGTCCTGATAGCTGTGCGTAATGCCCACGTCCCACAAGTCCCATGATCCGAACGCTTACCTTGCTGCCAAAAGCAATTTCGCAGAGCTGCACGGTCCTGAAGCACAGAGCACTCGCCTGGGGTAATGAAGCCTGGGCGTATCGCTTGCACAAGTACTAAATTAGGGCTGGTGGGCTAAATAGGATCGGCTATCCACTGCCTGGCCGTGCGTAGCCTCTTCTCCAGAGTCCCTAGGAAAGCTGCACTGCTCTCCAGCCCCATCTCGGCCAGAGGTGTCCCAGTGACTTGGGGACACCCGCACACGAGGTGCCTTTGGAGCTGGAGGGAGGGTCACCGCCCGCGGTGCTCTCAGCTCATGGGGTCTGTGGCAACAGCCCCAACCCTGAACACCCCTTCTCCCTTCTGAACACGGCGTTATGACGGGGAAAAAAGCCAGCAAGCAAACCCAGAAATGCTGGTTTCGATGGACCTTGGGATTTCAGCCAGCCCGTCCCCTCGTTCAACGCAGCACCAACTTCAAAGCTAACTTCAGTTTGAGACTCAGGGGGCTGAGCCGTGAGCAGTGCCAAGGACGGAGATTTTACAGCCTCTCTGGGCAACCTGTTCCGATGGCGCCGTGCTGGGGCTCAGCCTAGAAGCAGTCCCTATATCACGACAACGTCTGGCTCTAATTTCTTAGCTCTTTTTTTGCGAGGTAAAGTGCGCGTTGGCATGTGGGATGCAATGAGCTTTGGCAAGGAAGGCGATACCAGCACGCAAAGACAATTCCTCTGCAAAGGAAAGAGATCAGAAAGCAGCCCCACGTGAGGCAGGGCGAGGGGGAAGGCAGAGGTATTTTATCCTGCGTTTGGTGCCACATTTCCACAAGGCCCTGCCAGAGCAGCTCCTGGAGATGGAGCGACTGAAGCAGTGTCCGGATTGGGCTTGGTTTTTGGCACAGCCCGGAGATGTCAGGGCTGCAGCTAGCTGTGCCAGGGCAGCCGACACAATCGCATCTCTCCCCCTCTCTGGGCACAGCGAGGTCTGAATCCCTCCTCGGAGGCAGCTCTCCCTCCCTCTGCTCCCAGCACCGAGAGCCAAAGGCAGCAGCGAGCTTCCCAGCCCTGACACCTCAGACGTGTGAAGACGGATGGGTTGAACGCAGGCCTAAAATGCTTTGCAGTTTCACGGTAGTTTCACAGCCCTGGCATTACCGAATGATCTTTCAATGTACTTGGAAGCAGGAGGAGAATAACTTGAGATGGATTCTGGCTTTCTTGTGTGTGTGGACGTGCAAACTGGCTCTGCCTACACATCTTGCCTGTGTGGATAGGCACATGGCAAACTGCTGCTCGTGTGGCTCCGTCTGCTCCGTTCCCCTCAAGTTTGGGGCTTTTCAAGGCAGGTCCCCGGCCCTGGGTGCTTCAGATCCCAGCTGCCCTCTGCACTGTCCTCCACTGACCAGGCTAGCGAGGAACTCGAGGATGGGAAACACAAGGCAGTTTTTACATCCGAACAAAAGCAGGAGATTAAGGAAACCAGCTGGAAACCTCCATTTTGCTGATTTTGAAAGCAAAATGTGGGTCACAGATGTGCTTCCACAGACAGAAATTGGCTGGACAAGAAAAGGCATCAGCAATGCCCAGACTTTTTGATGATCAGAGGTAGATTTAGCTCCCAGGCACGGAGACAAGAAAGGAAGAGGAGACGAAGTAGGAATAAAAACATAATCAAGAGATTAGGAATGTAGAACTCAACCCACCCGTAAATTTGCCTTAGGGAATGATGAAAAAATGCAGTAATGAAAAATGATGAAACCCACTGCTACTTCTTGCTCTCTTCCCTTCTCTTCCTGTCCGCATTGTTTTACTTTTTGCTGTACAAGACGCAGGAGGCCTCTTATGGAACCTCCCCTTTCCCTCTGTCTCATTTTTGCTTTGCAGAAGTGCTATTTTCTACTTTTCCTTTGCAGTAGGTATTAAAACCATGCTAAAGACAGGCTGAATTTAGAGCCTAAAAGAAGTAAAAGTTGCAGGAAAGTCCACGCTGTTAGGCAGGCATGCACGGGAGAGCAGACAGCGATGTGCTCCTGCCCATCTTTGATAGGAGGGACGTTATTAATCACTCTGTGTTTAGGCTAATAAGAAATATTACATCTATTTTCAGAGAAATTAACGACAGACTAATAAGAACCATGCTGCTAGCTCTCGGAGGCTGTTGATTAGCCTGTGCCTTGGTCTCCCAGGGCACAGAGCAGAAGGCCTGTTGTCTGAGCCATTAAAAAAAAAAAAAAAAGTCAAGGTAAAACCCTGGAAGAGCACCGCAGGATCACTGCTGCGCTGGCCAGGGGAGCGAGGCTGGTGACAGAGCAGGGCTGGCTTTGTCTGGCTGCTCTGTCTCGTTGGAGGCCGTCACTGCGGAAGCTACAGGACGCAGGGGACAGTCACAGTGTCTGGCCCATGTCCCTTCATTAAATAAAGCAGACGCTAATGCCCCAGGCCAGGGCTGACCTCGGAGCAAAGCCCAAGCAGCAGTTCCTTGAAAATGTTTCTGAAAAGCTCGCAGCATAGCCAGGGGCGTGCGGCACCTGGGGACGAGGGGAGGTGCCCGAGCTGCTCCTGATGCTCTCCTGCTGCTGGCCACCAGCCCGCGGGTCACCCAGCCACCTTCAGGCTATGTGACACACGCCGAGCAGCCGTGAGCCCTGGCCCCAGCAGCAAACTTCCCAAACTTCCCTCCTGCCAAAAGCGCCAGTCCCAGCACCAAGGGGAGCCCGAAATAACAGAGGTGCCAGTACACTGTCAGCCCAGCTCACCTCCATCACTGGTTTTCAACCTCTGGAGAACTCCACATTCAGCTTTTTTTCTGGGACTTATTTTTCTCAGCCCTAATGAAAACCTGTTTTGTAGTTGCTGGTGTTTCAAAGCCTGTATCAGTGTCAATACAGAGAAGTCCTTTCCCAAGAGAGAAGAACAAAAAACAGAAATCTGTCTCTCTCTTTTTTTTTTTTTTCTTTTTCTCATGCAGAAGAAAACAACCCCGAAGCACTGCAAGATTAAATGAGAAATGTGCCTCTTTCCACTGGGTGTCCACTGGGCGTGAATAAGTGCCAAGTGAGCTCTCGCTTCCATCGCCATCTGGTGCGAGGCACCAGGGCCTGGAGGTGCAGCGGGACGCCTGGAGGCCCCGCTGCCCGTGGTGGCTGAGCCCCCAGAGGCTCCTGAACGAGATGCAAAGGGCTTTGGTACCTTCAGCACACGAACTGTTGTCCAGCCACAGCAGAACCAGCAGCCTGGGGCAGGAGAGGCCGGGGTTTTCTCAGCCCGTGGGTAGGAAACAGGAGCGCTCCTCTAGGGAAAGCTCTGGGTCCTCTTCTTGTGACAGATTTGTGGCATCGCCACCCCCTTGAAAGGTGGTTTTTGAGTCCCCAGTTGTGAGAAGTGGGAAATGCTCCAAAAGCCATTTTGCCAGCTTCATGTGGCAGATCTCTGCCTTGGGTGCATCCAAGCGGGTGAACAGCAATGCACCCTGCCCCCAGCTCCCTGGGAATGCGGGTCTGTGTGCTCCCATTCTTCATTCACACGGCTGAATCCATCATTTATCTGCCCTATTATAAAAGATAGCATCGATGTTTAACCAAATAAGAGGCATAGCTTAGTGATGGGACCCGGCAGGGCAGCCTGATGGTTGGACTTGGTGATCTTGAAGGCCTTTTCCCAACCTAGACAGTTCCCTGATTCAACTGATTGCAGAAGGAGCAGTGAAGCTCCTGCTTGCTCCAGCAAGCCTGAATTTCTCCTCTCCTTCCATCCTTTCTCCTATTATCTCCTCTCTTTTTGCGTTGACTGGCTTGAGAATCCCAGTGCAGCACAAGAGACTTTGTTAGACACCGAAAATAATTGCACTGGGCTGCAACTACGCGTTGATATTGTTGTGAATACCACAGCACAGAGCCTAGAAGCTGCTTGTGGTTTCAGAGCTCTTGCTGATGAATTGCCCAGCATCTGGTCACATTGGGAGGGCTACGCTTGTTATTTTCAACTGCTGTAGTGCACGGAAGGAAAATCAAAATGCTTTCCTCAAGGTAATTGGCTCTAAAACAATTGAAGAATTTTCCACAAGGTTGTAATGCAATTAGGACTGGCATTTTCTACAATTTATCTCTCTAATGGTATGCTTTTGCCATCAGATCCTTATTTTGTGCGAAAAAATAAAAACTGGCAAGAAAAGGCAGATTTTGCTGTTACCGGCAATGCAATATAGATTAAGCAGAGCTGTCCACCCAGTCGTGATTAAAAGTCAGCATAATGTTGGGATTGTCACTCGGCTGTAGTCGTTCGTGGTGTGGAACGGTCGGGTGGGATGCTGTGACACCAGGCACACATCTGCAGAGCTCCCGTTTGGGTTTCAGGCGGTGCCAAGCGATGTGTCATCGCCGCTCGCGTTCTGCTGCAGCGCCGCAAGAGCAGAAATAATTCTGCGCTCCCAAAGTGCCCTGCCAGCTTGGATGGGAGGAGCTGGTGCAGGCTGGTGACAATCAGGGCCACCGCACGGAGCAAAATCATCAGCCACCCCGGCGTTTGGGTCCGTGTTTTGATCGGCATCCAGGAAAAGTCTAAGCAGAGGTGCCAGACAATCCAAGCAGGCAGCAGCTCCCGAAGAGCATGAGTCAGCTGCTGGACTTGTTGACACGGGACACTGCGAAAGCCAGAAGCATGGACAGAGCATTCCCCTGTCACCACTCTGGGAAACCTCTACTGCTGTGGCTCTCGAAGCAGACTGCTGGGGAGTAACTGGGAAAAGGATCACTCTGTGCTTGCTCGTTCCTCATACTTCACCACGATTTACTGAGTACTGTCCAAGACACAGTACAGGGCCACGGGGACTTTTTGCTTGACTGCAACAGCTGCTGGGACTGAAATTATGGCATGAAATGCTTTGTCTCCCTGCCTAGGTAGAGGCGGGCACGTTGGAAGGATTACCATTAGGAATGGGTCTGAGCTGGAACAGGGGGAACACTCAGTGTTTCTTCAGAGCCAGAGCAGCTCTTTATGGGCAAATGTCCTGTTTTTATAATGGGGTGAACCAAAGCCATGGACTCCATCACCATGAAGAAAACCTCTGGCCGTGGTCCCTAATGGTATGGATGCCATTGACGGTATTATGAGAATAATGCGCCGCCGCCGTAAATGCAAATACTTCCCCTACCCTTCTGTAGGGCTATCAGAAAAACAAACCCGAGAGCTGTACTGCTATACAAAGCAGGGCACCACACCCTCCTGTTATCTGTCAGACAAATGAAGAAGCCATCGGCCACGGACACGGGTTGGTCTGTCTCAGTTGGTTTGTAGAAACCAACCTTGAACAGCTTGGAAGCAGTTTGAGCACCTGGCCTCAGGGTCCTGGACCCCAGACTGGCCAGAGGGGGACAGGGAAGTCCTGCCTGCGCCTTCCTACCTTGCAGCAGCCTGTGACACATCACAGATCCTCCTCTGTAAGCAAAGCCATGATCAGATCCAGTGCTGGGAGGCAGCTAACACCTTTGGGGTCATTTTGGTTAAAATTTTAACAAGTCCAAATGCAGCTGCTTAACACAAAAATGTATCAACGGGGGTACTCACTATTGGGCCGAGTCGTTAAGTTGATATTCCCGGGACCTGTTGAAGCATTCCTGGATCCCGGAGTCTGCCCAGAGTCTCATCATAGCCGACAGCAGCTCTGGAGAGAAGGGCTCTGTGTCCTCCATCCGACTTACGACGTCGCAGACCATCTTGGCATCAGCCTGCAGAGGGAAGAAAGGAGAGGTCACACGGATGCTGAAGGCAGGAGATTTCAGAAACAGCGCACCAGGCCTTCAGGGGCAGGGGGCTGTGTATTCGGGATGGGGCTTTGGGATCCACACTGTATGCTCCAGCAGGAAGGGCAAAAGGAGGATGGAGCAAGATTTCCTTGGAAATCTTGTCCTCCTTTTGCCCTTCTCGTCCTCCTTTTGCCCTTCCTGCTGGAGCAGGATCGGGTCCTTGTGCAGCCCACCTCGTGCCAACACATATTGCTCATCCGCAGACAACTGAGCTGGCACTACATATGGGCAGAGCCTCTCGGTAGCAGGAAGAAATCCAGGTATGCACAAATACATCCTACACCTATCGGAGTGCTGCATCCCCTGCAATGATCCCTGTTTTACCAGGTTCGTGACCTTGCTGAAGCAGGGACCATCTGCAGCAGAAAGGGCAGCAGAAAGGCTCCAAAAACAGTGCTTTTCAGCTGCTGGTTTATTGCTTTTTTTGTGAATTCCTGTTCTTTCCTACCAGCCTGTCTCTGCGACGGGGGCTAACTCCTGTTAACATAACACCTTGGCTGTCTGCGCCGCTTTGTGACTCAGATGGAGAGGAATCTCCTGTGGTTAAGGAGTATGGCAGGGCGGGCAGGGCCAGCTGGTGGTTTTCGGATGGAATCTTTTTTCGGTGAGAAAAATCTGATTCACTGGAACCGCAACTTCTCCTGCAGGATATTGCTCTGACACAGCCTGGGTCTGGAAGATGTCTCAGATTTGGGATGGGAACGTCTAGACAGGCTCGGAACAGCTGAGCGCAGCCCTCCTGTGACGGCCCGCAGGGGCTGGTGCTTCCCTCGTTGGTGAAGCAGGACACCCGAATTCGTGGCCACCTCTGCTCGCGTTGCAGTAAGGAGCCCTCCCGCATCCCTCCCCCCAGGCTCCTGGAAGCCCAGGGGTGCCGGCTAATCCGCAGAGGTTTTCTTTCATAGCTTTGTTAATTGAAAAAATTGGCGAAGTCTCACATTTCTGCCAGCTGACACAAAACCAATTATTATTACTATAATTAATTGGCAAAGAGGAGCTCTTATCCTGCATTTGTGCTTACAGCAAGCTGGTGCAGACGACCTCCTCGTTTCATTACCTTTACTCACGTCCCATTTGTATATCCCTGTTGCCATCCCTGTACATCCCCATCCCCGTTTCCCCCTGGGCTGGATCTCTTTGGGCAGCTGTAGGGTTCCCAAGGGCATCGGGACGGTGCCACCTCCCCAGCCCGCTGGAGAATCAGCCCCCTGGGGTCCAGGCTACCAAAACATGAGTGCGGGATGTCCCCAGTCCTGTGCTCCCGTGTCTCTGCTGTACGAAGAGGAGATGGAAAACAAAACGAGCTGCCCTAGGGACTGTTCCTTCGGTCACTGCGATGATTAGATGTGGGGGAGCACCACGAGAACCTGGTTGCATGGCTAGGAAAGACAACGTGTATGTGCACGGCCAGGATCAAAACCCTTCTGCAGCCCCTGTTTAATGAAACTGATGAAAAATCACTGGGCACCGAGCTGCTAGCACTGGAGACAGAAGCTGCTGGAGATTTCAACACTCGAAGAGCTTCAGTTCCCCAGAACATCAGGTCCTTACGGGCTGAAGGCTCAGTACTGTATGGAGACATCATCCCATAAAACTTAATGGGGGGGAGTCTCTACGCTTTGAAGACTTTATGAACATGAAGTCTTTTTTTCACAGAATGCTTAACTTCATTTTGTAGTGCCCAGAAATCCTTCCAGCCCTCCGAACAGCCTCTGCTCATTTTCGAGAAATAGTATTGGTGACTCACGCCTCAAAGCCAAGGCAAACGAAGAACCTTGAAGAGTTCACTTCATTTCAAAAGCTTGTTTTCTGCCCCGGAGGGCTTCGTGAGCTCAGTGAATATTCATAAATCATCGGTATGGCTTCCCTGCCCTGCTGCAGCTGTAATTCTCCTCCTTCCCCAGGTTCTAAATAACAGGAGAGCTGCTAAAGGCCAGCGGGCTCGGGGCTGCCGTCCAGCTCACGGACACGCTGCTGACTTCAGCTGTGTGCTTAGCAAGCTGCCCAAACTGCTCTGCAGCGAGATGCTTTCGGTTAGGGGGGTAGGAAGCCTCTCTTATGTTACCTGCAATAAGGTAGGGGGGATTTACAGGCCTAAGTCTCAGATCTGCTCATCTCTGATGGCCTCTTGGCCTTGGTGTCCCCTCGCAGGGACAAGCATCCCCGGCCACAGGTATCACGTCTGCTCGGGCCGGCCGTGGGGCTCAGCTCGCAGGGCAGGGCGTTATTTTGGTCGATGTGAACACAGAGAAGCTGCAGCATCCCTGCAGTCCCTGGGAGTCTCTTTTGGGGACTTGAGGCTCCCTGCAGGAGCTGCAGCTGGGGCAGGAGGGCTCCTTGCTCCTGCTGAACGGGAGCAGCCCTGTCCCAGGCTGGGTTTTGTTTTGCCCAGCGAACCATTTCACTCTCGATTTTGTACACCCAGCAAAAGCAGGGGAAAGGAGCAGCTTTAAAAATACTCCTCCCCCCTACCAAGGATAAAACCCCTCTGTCAAGGAGCGTGGGGCCATCCGCGAGTCCATGCATTTGTTAGATGCTTTAACGAGCAATTAAGGAGCCAGGAAGAGCAGATCCCCCTTTCTCTTCTGGCTCTCCAGGCTGCATCTCAAGCTGGGAATGACATTAAAATCTGCAGCCCCCTCCGGGCCCAGCAGGTAGGTTTTTAAATACTGCCTGATTGACTTTTCTCCTCGTGCCTCCCCCGGGCCTGGCGCTCCCTCTTCTCCCGAGGTGAGAGGCGCTGAGCCTCCTGCCACGCTTTGCGGCTGTGCCGAAGCGAGCAATTAAATAAAGCAAAACAAACCAGACCAAGCGCCCCCCCAGCCGCCTCCCGCCCCGCCTCGCAGCTCCCATCCGACGGGGATTGAGTTAATGAATATCACGGTGGTATTTCAGCTACCTCCGGAGCTAAAAATAAGCAGCCGCCTGCCCCTGGGACCGCTGGAAGGAGGCACAAAATGGTGCGGTGCTTCCTCCTCCAGCCCTGCCCCTGCACGTCCCCAGAGCCTCCCCTCCGTGCTCTCGGGGTGGGTAGCACTCGCCATCTCGTCTCTGGGGTGATGCTGAGAAGGGTGCTGTGATTTCCAGGCTGGTGGGCACGATTTTCATGCCTCCGAAGAGGTCTCATCCGCTCGGTTGAGTCTTGGGAGGCTGGGAGAAGCTCGCTCAGCTCGCTGCCTCCTTAGCTGGGTGTCGCGGCAAGGGCTGGGGTGATTTAATGTGGAGCTGACGGGTTTTGGGGTTGGTGCTGGTCTCCTTCAGGCTGGTTCTGATCTGGGAGGAGCATGACCCCCGGCATCCCGCCGCTACATCAAGTGGCTGGCGTTTTGTCACTGCGGGTCAGACCCTGACCTCAAGCTGATTGTCTTTGGGTTATTCATTACCGAGAGCAGGACTCGTTCAGCTCTGTGTCACTCCCGAGTGCTCAATGTGTCCACCTACAGCAGGAAAATCGCAGCTGGCTGGCTGGGCGTTGGCTGTGAGAAAGAGCCGAGCTCCCAAACTGTGGGACCACAAATCACATGCTCGGTCTCTAACGATCAAGCTAAAAGACCAAATGGCCCCTTGTTAAAAAGCAAACCTACGCTCCTGGGGAGGAACGGCTGGGACAAAGCAGAGTTGACAAGGCAGTGAAGTCCCCGGACAGAGGTGAAGAAGCAGCTTGGTAACTTTCTGGGAAGCCACCGAAACTTTTCTCTTCACCCTGCATCTATCCGGGCATCAGACATGCGGTATAAAGCCAGTTCACACGGGGAGCTGCTTCCTCACTAACCTGGACATAACTACGGTTATTTAATTGTCTCCCATATGTCATTGTCACCGAGCACACAGGGGATGTGCAGCAAGCAAACTTACGACTTCGCTTGCAGCAGCCACACACCCCAATTAATTTGTTACCTTGCTGGAAGGAAGAGGGGCTCCCCATAGCAGGCAGACATTACCGGCAGTCATGTTTGTCTGTGCAAGCCATTATTTTTCATCATGCAGATATAAATCACTCCTAATTATTTGTTCCTCACCCAGCTACGATCTGTGCCTGCAAATGTCAGCGGCGCTGCTCATGCCCCTGCCGCAGCGTTGCACTGAAGTGGGGCTCCAAGGTCCCCATCGCTCTGACCATCCGGCTGCGACCCTTTGAGCTGTCTGGACATTAATTAGGGGACGTTTTTCCCCATTAAGCAACAGTCTTCTGGATGGAGAGACTTTAGGGGAAAGGGAGAGACTTTTAGGAGAGACTTGTAGAGACTTATGTGGAGCTATGTGGTACAAATCTGCTAAACCTCACACAGCTGCACTGACTTAGGCTCACAGGAGAGCTGACCCCGCTGTGCCATACTGTATGGCGCTTTCTTTGGAGAACTAAATCTCAGTAAATATCATTTTTTTGCTGTTATTTACTCTGATTAATCATACATGCCACTCAGCCCATCTCAAAGGTTAACACTAGGGCAATTTCCTCTGGTGGCGTGTTGTACTCCAAGCTGCATCTCAGCATTGCAGAAAAAGAGAAAAAGAGCAGCATTAAACCTTCCTGGTGGTGCAAGAAAAATCAGAGATGTGGTGCTTGCCATCAGCAAGGCAGTCTTGCGTAACCCAAAAAAAAAAAAAGAGGAGTGGCTGTGGCCAGCCAGGAACCTGGGTGAAATCGAACTGATTTACTGAAAGCATCCAGCAGCTGCAATGGATGTCCCTGGAGGGTGGATTTTTTTGGGGGACCAGATCCTGGCCTCGAGGCACAGCTATGTGCATCTCTGCCACGCCAGGGAGAGAAACGAGGGCCTGTAACTCGGGGGCAGAACGTGGCTCATAAACCAAAAACCTCCTCCTTAGGCAGCAGCTCGGGAATCTGGACCGTGTTTCACAGCTGAAGTGTGGCTGCAGCACAGCAAAAGCTGGTTATTTTCACACTCCTTGCAGCCTGAATGAATTCTGGAAACAAAGCAAAGCTTGGGAATACGCCTCTTCCAGAGGCAGTCAGGGCCCGGGTCCAAGTCCATAGGAGTTTCTGCAGGCACTGAACAAACAGCCACATGTATGACTCTCCCCCTCACACTCCCCCTCTCTCACACATCTGTGTCTCAGTGCTGACCCCCCGAATCTGTGGAAATCTGGCACGAGGCCATCGCTGTGCACCACGGCAGTGCTGGCCTTCCCCTCCTTCAGACACCCACCCGCCTCCACGCTTAGTGCAGGCCTCCCACCTCTGCCGGGCACTGGGCTTGCTGGGCACGCAACCCGACAGGCCCTGGAAGGTGCTGAGCTCTGATAAAAACCTCTTTAGTGCCTTGAAGCCTAACCCTTTAGGGCACACCTCGAGGTGAGACCCAAAAACGCATCCCCCTGCCTGGACCTGGTGTCCTCAGACAGGCCCTGGCGGTGCCTGCAGCCTGCGGGGCCTGCGGTGCTCTGGCACCGAGGCAATGCCCGTGGTGCTCTCTAACGACCTGCAGGCAGCCAAGCCGAGCCCACCAAATTCAGTTAGCTCTGGCTGCCTTTCCACAACATCACGCCAGCCCGTCTTCCACCCTGCCCGTGTCCCAGGGCTCACGGGAAGGCTGGGCGGCTCGGGCGCAGGGCTGCTGGCAGGCAGTGTTGTGCAGGGAGCAGCCCAACAGCCCTGACGTGCACAGCTCTCCTCCCGAGGCCGTGCTGTCTGGCTCGCAATTAGCAAAGACCTGGTTTTTATATCCTGCTGGAGCCAGGACGGGCCCTTCACCTCGAACTGCCTTGGCCAAGCAACGTGTGTGTGCCTGCTGTTTGGTCTAGGAGCTCCCTTCCTCCCGAAACGCCGCTGCTGCCGTGCTTTCTGCCCGCTGCTCTGCCTGGGGAGACACCGAGCAGGGCTGATAGCGGAGGTTATCACGGCTCCAAGGCAGCTTTGTCTTCGGTACTACTTCGGTTCCTAGCCATTCTGTGTGATACCGCAGCCAAATAAAGCCGGCGAGCCCTTATGTGGGTACAAGCCTCGTTCCCCCTTCCCCGTTTGCTTGGCCCCGCTGACTGTGCCTGGCAATCCTGGGAGCTGATGAAGGGGAACACAGCAGAGAGAGGAGCTGGTTTTCCATGCAAGGATGGGAACGCCAGGAAGCGTGTGTGAAATGGTCTCAAAATAGGTCCTGAACCACTAGCTGCACTGAAGGGTAAGGAAATGCCCCTCAGAACCAATTTCCTTTTTCTGTCGCAGGAAACCTCCTCCTTCATATTATATCCTCATATCCCTTTGCGAGGGAGCAGGTGGAGGCTAACAGGTGAAAAAGTGGCACCTTGTCAGCATCCCTCTGAGGACAGACACTTCGGTGGCTCCTCGGACCTACAGGCACCAAGCAAAGGGCCTGGGTAAGGGAGACCCGCGAGCCCAAACCTGATCCTGTGCTCACGGAGAGGGCTGGCGGTACCTTCAGGCACACACAGCGCTGCCCACCAGGGAGAGGATGAGCGAGGGAGGTGCAGATGGGGGACATTACCCGCATGGCTTCCTGCTCGGCAGGGAAGGGCTCTGACGCGGCGGCGAGGAGGGGACTGGGAGCTTGGAAAGCTGAGGGAGCGAAATCCTCGCGCTGCGTTGCTCTCGCTGCTCTGCCCTTCTCCTCTCTCCAAAATTGTCTCTGCTGGGTGGAAGTCCATAAAATTAAGCAGCGGCGGAGTGCTTATGGTGCAGTAAACGGCAGGGGAATGTCTGATATCCCCCGGTGGGAGAGCAGCTGGGGAAACCGCATCGGCTCCTGCGATGTGCAAAATAAATGAACTGTCCTGCAGTCCCTGCCAAGCGACGGGCTGAACACGGGCTGGGGGCTCCGGGAACACGCTGGGGTCCCATGGAGCCTCTGCTGGGTTCAGGAATTAGCCCTGGCTTTAGCCTGCGCGTTTTCCACTCTTTGGATGTCTTGAAGATTTTCCACATCAGCATCCCGCCCGCTGCAGGGTGGCAGGGCAGGGGGGGGCCGAATCTGTCCTGAGAGCTCTCCCAGCCACAAAGGGGAAGGGGCAGAACGGGAAAAAAGCCCCGGTGCTGGGAGCATTCTCAGTACAAAGCAGGATTTTTTAACATCCCTGGCTAAACGCCGCTCTTGTATGATGATTTATAGGGCAGCGTCCTCCTGCCGGGAAGCCGTGCGGTGCGGGAACCCAGTAATTAGCGCAATGTTCAAGGCTCAATGCTGAACGCTGGGTGCTCATATCCACTCCACAATTAATCCAGCAGACTTATCAGCGCGTCGTATGACGAGGGACCAAGTCTGTAGGTTGCAGCTCCCTGAAGGAACTGCTGGTGTCTCAACCAGAAAGAGCCTTGTTTCACTTTATGGTCCTATTTCACTTGGAGCTCTGTATTGAAGATATGTACTTTAGAGGACAAGGTGGACAGAAAAAAATCCACACACACCAGAATTTCAGCTTTCCTACCAAATTTCAGCTCCTTGTGGCATCCTTGTTGCCTTTTTTTCTTCGCTGTAAGCTGGACTTGCACTTGGGATATCTGCTTAGGGATTTCTTCCTGCTCTCCACTGAAACAGCCACAGCAGGGGGTCGGTGGGGTGTCCACTGCCCACGCCGTCTGCCTGACAGGGTGTCCCAAAATTATTTCTTAGACCGATGGTGGGAGAGCAGCTATCACAGATGCCAAGTAATAATGGATTTTCCACTTGACAGCAGAACTTAAAATTAGATGATGTGAAAAATCAGCTTGGATCAAACATTTCCCCCTGCCGCCTTCTATAAAGCCCCCCAAACCTCTGAAAATTTCATTTCACACCCAGTCAAAGCACTTTCCTTGAGCCCTACCAATATACTTCGTCTTGGTTTTGGTTTTTCAGGGGGTGGGAGGTTATTGTCTGCAATGCAGGCCAATTTTCAAGCAAAAAATCTGTTTCCAAATGAAAAGTTGGAAAAAATCATCAAATCACTCCAGCCTTTCAGGACTGAAAATTTATTTTCTTCCTTTTGAAAAATTCTCCAAATGTTCAAAGAACCTCATCTTGGCCATGACTACCTCTAGATTTTGATCTCATTTAACAAGTGTTTTTGTTTCCCTTTAGTCTGTTTTTCAGTAAATTCATCAAATATTTCTGTCCAGGTCTAGCAATAAGCACACCAGGACCCTGCTTATCAGGCATCCTTTGTTTGCCGCTTATTTACAGTTTTAATTTGGATTCGACCCACAATTTTCTGTCTTTCCATCTGGTATTCCTTCATCAAATGCCTCACAAGATGATCACCGCTGGGTGCAGATGAAAGGGTTTTGCTCGTGTTCGACTTGAGCTTCACACGAGCAAACGGGGCTCGCAAAGCCTGACATCTACACGCCCCAGGAAATTGCGCCAGAAACGGCTTCCAAAATTCAGCGAGGCTGCACGTACCCCAGGGAAACGTTTGAAACTGCCGTTCTTAAAGCTTTGGGGATGTCTGCAAGCCCCCAGAGTAAATCCCAGTGAAGCAAGTCCTTCCTCCTCAGCTTCTGGAGAAGAGCAAGAGCGTGTGGACCTAGGGTCCAGTGGAAGCACAGCGTGGCAGGATTAACGTTGTAGACAATTTTTTTCCAGTTCCAGAGGAAGGAAAAAGCTCCGAGGAGGGTTTATGGTCAGGATGCACGTACGCATGACGAGAGACAGGATGGCACTGGGGTTTTATAGCTGTCCTGGCAGTTGGCTGAACATTAACTACCAGGGCATCGCGTACGGCAGCGAGGGCACTTGGGGAACTGAGTCACTTCTGCAAACTCGCCTCGGCTTCCTCTGTTTGTTTAAAAAGTACGTGGGGAAGAGGGCCCCCAGAAAAACGGCAGCGCTCTGCTTTACACAGCTTTCCCTCCCAAGCACGACGATCTTCTGGGGAGCAGCTATAAAAAGAGAAGATGGAAAATCTGCTCTGCGTTGTGTGCAAACCTGCAGTTGCTCCAAGATGTTCCCTGGCAGCGGCTCCCAATGCAGCTAACGAAGGCAGCTGCCCCAGTAACGCACACACCTACTGCCTCTGACTACGCTGGGTTCATTCCTTTTTCTTTTTCTTTTTTTTTTTTCCTTTTCAGTCTCCAGCTGCACACAGGCAGCGATGGAGCCACATGGAGATGCTGGAGGTCTCCGTGCTCACGTTAACGTGGTGCAGGGGATGGGCTGAGATGAGACGAGAAGCAATTTGCTGGTCAGAAGGTTTCCCCCATGACTTATCATTCCTACAGCCTTCATTTACCTTCCCTACCTCTTCATTTCCAGCTGCTCACAGACTTTCTTTGCAGGGAAGACCAAGAAGCCTGAGAAATGGGGAATGAGAAGCATTTGGATGTGGTCCTGCTGGGAGGAGAAGAGGAATCTGGTGGGGTCCGTAGGCCTGCTGAGGACATGGGTGCAGAAGTGGCTGTTGGAGGTGTTTGTGGCTGCCTACGAGCCCCAGTTTATAGGGGATGAAGGACAAATTTGCAGCTAAATCTCTCCTGCGCTGCTCTATCTCCAGTAAAATCGAGCCCCCAGTGCCTGCAGGAGGCTCGGAGGAGCTGTGCCTTTGATCAGCAGGGCTTACAGAGACTCACCCTCAGCAAGTTTCTGCTCAGCAGAGCCAAGTCCACGCTCACAGACTTGCTTATACGTGGTTCCGCATTGCTGCAGAGAAACATTGTCCTATATTTTTCTTACAGGAGCAGCAAGAAAGTTCCCCAAACCTCTGGCAGGGCACGGATGGGAGAAGGAGAAAGAGGGCAGGAGGGAAACCTGGTGGCCTGGGGCCACCTCTGGTCACCTCTGTCTTGTCTGTGCCCATGGCTGGGCACAGGGCTCGGGGTTGGTTTCCTGCCAGGCTGAGAAATGGCACAGAAAGGCCACTTCTGGGGAGCCAGGGGTGAGCGTTTCCACTCCAGGGGAATCTGTGCTCAGGGCTATTAGCAGGAACTTTTATTTTCAGAGAGGGTGGATAAATGGGACTTCAGGTGCAGCATCGGATGACAGGTTAGTCTGTAAAATAAGATGCCAGCAGAGAAACATCTTTGGAACGGCTTAACGAGGATAGGCAGAAATAGGCTGGGGGCCCAGAAGAAACCTTTGATGCTGTTGTGTTTATTTATTATTCATTCTCCTGGCACGAATATAGCATCAAAGAGTGTCAAAACCAAAAGGCCCATAACCTGCCGTAGCTGGATTAGTCCTACATCTCCGTGACCACAGCGTCATGTAGTATTGGCAAGGGTGCCAATCGCTCCGGTGAGGATGTACAAGAAGGGATAGGAAAATCTGGGAGCATCCCGAGTCTCAGCAACGATGGAAAAAGGTATGAAACAGCAAAAGTGCTCATCCCTGCGTATCCCTCTGTGCTACGGGTGGGGAATCCCCCTAAGGCACGGCGCTGCCCTTGCAGAGCATCTCCAGCCCCTCACACCCCTGTGCAGCTGCGGCCAGGCAGTGCTCAGCTCCGCAGCATCCTCCTTCTGTGCTCTCCTCCTTCCCCTCTGCTGCTTCCCCCGCTCTTTGCGGGAGCCAGCCCGGCTGTGCCAGGCATCCAGCTGCTGCAGCTGGGAGCCCCCTCGCGTCCCACGGAGCAGAGGATGGCGCTGGCATGAGGAGCAAGGCCTAGACGCTGATTTAAAAATAAAATAAAAATATATATCTACATACATTCATTTTTTTCTGCAATACTTTTGCTGGTTTGGAAATATTTCAGCTACCAGCAGCGGATTAGGGAGCTTCTTTCAATCAGCTTTTGTTTCTTTTTTCGTTTATATCCACCTTTGCAGCAGCCTACAAGGAAGCCTTCACCCCGTGGGGGCCCCGCAGCAGCCCCGCACCTCTCCCACGGCCACACTCGGGGCAGGAGGAGCTGCACAGCTCCGAGCTGGGGGGCTCCTCGTGCTGCTCCCCGCCTCGTCCCGTGGCACAGGGCAGGAAAACTCGGAGCTGGGCTTGGAAAGCTGCCTCTGCCACCACCACCAGCCTCCAGCAACGCCCCTGCATGCGCGGCGCTCCCCGGAGACGCAGGGCACATCCCCAGCGGGGCGAGCGATGCCATGGAGCCCGTGGCTACTTTCTGCGCTGGCTACGAGCCCACTGCACCGTTGTGTGGTTAGCCAAAATAACCTACAAGTAGTTGGGAGCAGGCAGAGCGATCCCAGAGACTCCAGCCATCGCAGGGGCTTTGTTTCCAAGGCGACATCTTGTCTCCTAGCTGCAAAAGGCCACGGGAATGAAGGCAGCCTATGGAAAATGAATAGCTCGGTGACAACAACAACAAAAATCTGCCGGGGAGCGTATCGGGAAGGGAGGGAGAGAGGGGTGTCCTTAGGGGGGGCAGGAAAGAGCCAGGAGTGGCTGCACGGAGCAGGGGAATGGACAGGGTGCGATTTATCCCCCGAGAAGCCCGGTCCTGCCCCCATTGAAATGCACAGCGCCGCTTCCATCGCCTTCATGGGAGCAGGGGAGCTTGCACAAATCAGCTATTCTTTTCTTTCCCCTTTTTTAAGCTACAGTGTTTGAAGATCCGAGCTAGTTAAAAATAATCCATTGTCCGAGGCAGAGCCTTGCCGGGGCCCGGGAGCTCTGCGGCACCGCTGGGAACCGCGCCGGGTCCCCGCTGCCTCCTGGCCCCGCACCGCAGGGCAGCGGGACGGGACATGCCGCAGGACATCCCTCACAACCTCCCCATTACAAAGGAAACCCTTTTCCCCTCATTTTGGAGGCTTCCAGAGCTGTACAGCACGTTACCCTGAATATCCACGTCAACCCGAGCTGCAGAATTAACCCGGTTTGGTTGTGCTAAGGCTGGAAGTGGGCTGTGGGTGAAGCCTGTGACACCCGTGTCCCTGTCCCACAGCACCCTGCCTGGATGAGGAAAGGCTGCGGTGCCATTTATTGTGCTCCTCGCCCTTAAGTGAGTGGCTGCAGTGGTAAATGTCCCTGGGATTGTTTATGGGATTTATATCAGACTGGGAGAGCAGACTTTGCCTGCAGATGCCCTGCTCTTGCTTTCCCTTCCCTGCCGTCTCACAGGAACGCCTAAAAGCTTGGGGTGGTGAATGCCAAGCCAGCTGCTGGATCCTTGGGTCAGGCTCGGAGGAGGAGAAGGAGGAGAAGGAAGAAGCGTGAGCTTTTCCCCAGGCTGGAGCCAGCCTTGGGTCAGCACAGCACAAGGCAGCCCTGGCAGCGTGGGCTCTCCCCAGCCCAGCAGCAGGAGCAGGACGGGATCTCCTCCTGCCCCTGCTTTCCTTCACCCCCTTTCCTCCCCCTCCTTTTCCTCAGAGGCTCTTCTGGATGATGAACGACTTGCCCATTGATGTCCTGCCTGACGCTGAGACATTTTATTTAACGGATGTCTTTCCTTTGTACCTCCTCTCAATCAATACCATGCGAGCGAAAGGTTGGGGAAGGCAGAGCCGCTGCCTCAGCCCGGCATGGGAAATGCTCCCCCCGTGCTTTTTTTTTTTTTTTTGCACCCTCTGCTGTGGGCAGAGCAGCTCCGCACGGCTGGATGACTGCTGTTTATTATTCATCGTGGTATGCTATGTGGAGCTCTAGCTGAGCAAGTCTTGAGACCGAGTGGGTTTGCTTCTCGCTCCCTCTCCCTGGAATGGTTTTCTTGCAGCTTAGTGCCAGGGAATTCCTCCCAGACCGCCCCAGCTGGGAGCAAACCTGGACAACGGGGAGCTCTTGTGGCCTGGGACCGGTAGGGACAAGACTCAGTTTTAAGAATCACAAAAAGCATCCCTATGAGCAGCCCTGAAAAGCTGTAGCAAACAACAGAATGATACGGCCGGGGTTTATGGGCTGTGGTGACTTCTCCTTGCCGGACAAGGCTTGCTGTGCTTCAGGAGACAGCGATCTTCCCCTGGACACAGCTAACGATGCCAGGGGCTGGTGTCTTGGGTGTCAGATCCTGACACTGTTTGCATCAAAACCAGCACGTGCACAATCCTGACGTGCCTGAACTCCATTCCTAGAGGAAATGATTCCTACAGGCCAGATCCAGTTTTCACTTGCAAATACTCCAGGGCCACTCTCGAGGCTCCCAGCCACACTTAAACGCACCATGTGCTTCTTTGTTGGCACCACCCTCCGTACAACCAGCTCTCAGAATAGCTCATAATATTAATACCTGGGTTGGGATTTTCTAAAGCACTTGCTATTGACCTAACCTGAGCCACGCTGAGCCCAACAGTAGACTGCTATCAACAGGGCAAAATGAAGGCTCCTGAAAATCCCATTGCTTAGGCATAATAGAGAAAATAGGCTTTTCAGGACGGATTTTTCCTGGCTTGTTAAAAATTCTCATCTAGACTTCTCTTAAAATGAACCAGCTCGGATCTTTCATGGTATCTGCAGACGGCCAGGCTTGCCATTATGTCTGAATGAATAAGCGTGGTCAGAGCTGGTGGTGCGGCCAGCTGGGTGACCAGCTCCTGCTCACGGTTTGCTGGCTGATTTCTCACCTTGTTTTACTTCAAGAGCCCTCAAGCAGGTGACAATGCAGCTGTTACCCTTGATCCTAATACAACCAGGAGCTGAGCTCCTGTTGGACAGCCTGGAGCACACCAGTCCCTTCCGGAAAACCTGCCCAATTTTCTGTGCCCCCCTCGTGGCATCCTTCCTCTGGCTTAGCTCCTTCCTCTGGCTTAGCTCCTTCCTCTGGCTTAGCTCTCCTGCTCGCTCTTGACAGACACACGCACAGCTTGGTGTCCAGACCCGTGGCACAGCGATGCACAGCGCTCAGATCCCTTCTGCAGATACAAATTGTCAAGTTTTACCACCTCCCTTTCAGCTGCTATCTTCAGGTCAAGCTGGAAACGCGTTTCCAGTAGGTGTTGGCCGACCAGAATAAAGCTCTCCAGAGCTCCTCGCCGCTTCTTGTGAGCCACCCCGTTTGGTAACGAGGCCGTTGCTGGAGCAGCGCTATGTTCCTCTGTCCCTGCCAAAACCCCACTCCCTCCTATTCAGCTCCACAAGATGCAAAAAGCCCGGTGCTGCCAAGTGTCCTTTCAGCTGCCAGAGGAGCAGCAGCTAATCAAACGAATGAAAGCGCCGGGCCGAGAGCCCCAGCTCGCAGCTCGCTGACCCCAGGCTAGCAGCTCGGGGCTCACGGCCGGCTCCGAGCGGCTCCATCCTCACCCCATCCCTGCACGGACACCGGGGAGGAGCTGGGGACAGGCACGGCCTCACCGGCCCCATCCCTGCCTGGGTTATCCCCCGTTGCGAGCGCTGCTGTGCTGATCCCGGAGGCACACCATGCTCGTGTTTGCGAGTCCTTTTCACAAATCCCTTGCTGCAGTGCCAGCTTCCTATCTCTCCCTGCGCCCCCTCCCCTTATTTCCCACATCGGAGAGAAAAGCCTCATGCTGGGCTTTTCACGTCCCTCGTTCCCAACGCTGCCGGGCGAGAGGCCCGCTGCTACCTGATGAAACCAGCATCGCCGCGCCGCCTCCGCTGCTGCCGGGCACTCATCTCCACCAGCTGAGGATGGGGTTTGTTTTCGGCTGCTTCCCCGGGACATTCTTCCATCTCTTCATTTTTAGCACTGGCATGAAGTATTTAGAGCATAAAATGACTAATTTGCCTCTCTGCAGCCGCTGCGTTTTGAGGCCGTTTGGGAATTGCTGAGGTTCTTTGCCACCTACAGCCCAGTGAGTTTATTAAAGAGATCTTACGTTTCCGAGGCCCTTCGTAGCCCAAATAACTTCACACAAACCGCTTATTTGCCACGGAGCCATCACCGTGCAAGCGGCTGGGACACGGATTAAGGGCAGGGGCTGAGGATATCCAGGCAGGGCCTCGATACCACACCGAAAGGTTTAGGACAAGAAGTGAGAAGACGGCTTTGCCAAACCAACAGCACCAAGCTCTCCCTTTCAGCTGGAGTCGCTCCAGTGCTTTTGGCTCTCCTGGTGCTCTCAGACACCGCGCAGAATATTTAAGGAGGCGAAAAAAGTAATCTGCACGCTCTGGATTTCAGCCAGGGCGCCGCTGTAAACGCTTCTCCTCTCTTGCAAGGAAGCGCCGTGGGCCTTGCAAAGGTCACGGGCGCTCGGCTGATGGGTTTGGTGTCCCTCACACCCACACGGTGCCCCTTGGGGCGCAGGAAGGCTGAAACCAACACCGAGTGCTGAGGGACTGGGCCTGTGGCAATGGGACCTCACCATGAGCAGAGGTGGCATGTTGGCCTTCTGGCTGTAAAATCCACCTGCAAGCTCTGTGTGAGGCTGGGGATAAGAAACTTCTGTGCAACCCAGCCTAACCCAGCTTCCCTCCTGCGATTCCAGGTCCCTCCAAGTCCCAGCACCCTTCTCTGCCTGACCCCTCAGGCCGACAACGCACACCTTTATCTGCACCGGGTTTGTGGCATTTCCAGGCCCTTGCTGCACCTCAGCACGTTTTTTCCTCCTTTTTCTCTCTTTATTTTTACAAAAAGCCGCAGAGAAACCCCTCCGACACCAGGGCCTGTCCAACAACCAGCTGCAAAAAAACCCAGAAGCAACAAGCTCCCCCCGCCAGCCTGCCAGGCCAGCCTGCTGGGCTCGTGATCTAATAAGCTCTTCCATTTTCATCTTAACTGTCCTCAGCCCCCGAAAGGGCAATGAGCGCTGGCAGGATTTTCCTGTGTTCGTAAATATTTCCCTGCTGCTGCGTGCGGGCTGGTTTTGCCTTTCTGCATCCGCGGCTGAAGATGGCTGCTCTGCCAGCTCGCCATGTAAATTTAATCGCGTTCCGAAACCTCTGCCCTACATAAACGCGGGCGTATTTCATCCGAGGTGGGACCTGTTAGCGGAGGAGCGCCGTCGCTAAATCATTCAGGAGGTTATTGTTTGAAGTGCGCGCAGTCAACGAGCGTCTCGGCTATCACAGCTCCAAAAAAGCGGGGGGAGGCGGAGGAAGGGACGAGCGGGGCTCATGGAAACCTCTCTAAATGAAGGAGCCGAGATCAACGAGGGCTCAACAGGGCACTGCCAACCGGCAGGGGTGGCCCCATGAGGACGGGCCAGCTGCAAGCAGCTCCACAAATTATTCACTGGCAATTGCTTTCTTGCCGCTGCCCTGACTTATTTACACTCCGAAAGATTTCTGAAGTGTGTTTATTTAAGAAAGATGAATCCGGAGGCTCTGGGAGGGGAGCGGAGCCTTCCAAAGAAACGCAGCCCCAGCACGGCACCGCTCCTTTCGCTCCTTAACCCCTCCACGCGAGGAGGAGGCAGGGAGCTGAGTGCAAATTCCAGCATTTCAGCCCTCGTTTAGCAAATTCCCCACTTTTCCCCAAGAAGTTCTGTGCCATCAGTACGTGAAAGCACCCAAATCCTTGTCTTCCATGCTGTGAAGTAACAGGCTGTAATTCTAGGAACTGCGAGGGCATCAGAGCCCTCACCGGCTCCACAAGGAGCCTCGCACAGACACTGCCATCCCTCACCCAGCTCGTAAAGCAGCTAAAAAACTTGGAGCCCCGAGTTTCTGAGCTGTTTTCAGTCACTTAATTGGTGATGCAGCCCTGTGTATCTGCATCTCTGTCCTTTACTGATTCATCCGTTCCCCAAGCAAATGCTGAAAATGAATTTGCTTTTTTTACACCTGCAAATTGCAGAAGCAAACGAGCTGCCTGCGCAAGTGCTGTATTTTAAGATGCCAGCCCCGTCTCTGGGAGGGCATAATTAGGCAGATGTTTATCTGCCCCTAACGAGTTGGGCTCACCCAGCAGCGAGCCGTAAGGGCTAAACCTGCCCACTCTGTACATCCTCCAGTAACCCCCCCTGCATTTCAGAGCCTCCCACAAGGGACATCATTGTCCTGGCTCTGGAGCAATGCGTCTAAGGCTGACCTAGCCACCTGCGGCTCGCCTCTGCCCTCATCCATGCCAGCTTAATGCAGGAATCTCAGCCAAGGAAGCAAAGCACTGCGGATGACATAGAGGTACGTGATCTCTACAGATGTGTAGTGACGAAAAGCTGCCTTGTTTGCAAGCTCAGAGGACAGCCCGACTCAGTTCTACATGGTTTGTCCGATGCAAGAAACATTTGGTGCTCTGCCTGCTCCTGGAGCAGCCCAGGGATGGCAATGCCACATGGCGTGGCTCTTGGCCAAGCTCCAGGTAAGGCATTGTCTTCTTGTTGCCTGTCTGCCTCTGATGCTGCTCAGCCCCTTGGACACTTAGGGCTTAGGGCCTTTCTTATTTCCACCTCAGTCCAGCTGCACGTGTAATTAATGGGGTGCTTGGTCCCAGCGCGCTCTGCAGCTCTTGTACAGGCACCTTTGACTCCACCTGGCCTTCCCAAGCCCTGGAACTAGAGCGGCACGTACTCACTTTTACGAGGAGTGAAATATGTCTCTCCCTGCTCAGCACTCTCTGTTTTGACTTTTGGCAGCAGGCTTTCAGATTCCGATAATTCGCGTGCGTCGCAAGGTGGCAAAGCTCTTAAAAACACAATTTAATTTTGGTCTCACTGCTGATCAGCCCAGTGGGAATTCTGACTTAATCAAACTTTAATGTTTTCCTTGTAAATTTCAGAAAAAGTCAGTAATTGGTCTGGTAATTGAATTTTCAGATCATGTATCAAAGGAATAATGTCATGCATGGGATAAGCAGCAGTCTGCTTCTGGAAGCCCAAACATCTGAAATGGAAAATTCTGCAGAATTTAGATAAAGATGCGAGTATACTGCTGTAGAGCTAAGAATAGACCGTATTATTTATATCGTCAAAGGAAGCGGCTGAAATCACAGAGATCTTCAGAGAGTAAAGATGCTCAGACAGTTCTGCACAGGAATCGTGTTCACGGAGCTGAAGTGGAAAGCTCCTGACGGCCCAGCACAGGCACGCCGGTCCCAGCGGGCCCAACAGACCGGGCTGCGCTTCACGCCGCAGAGACGTCTCAGCCTTCTCCCTCCTGCACAACGCGCTCAGGGCATCTTCCAAGCACCCAAGCAGGCAGGAGGGAGGAACTCGCCTTCTGCAGAGGCATCCTGTGCTCCATCAGGTGCCCGAGTCCCAAAGTGCTGCCTTTTCCCCGTGTCTCTGGCAGAGAGCTCTGTTGCAGGGACTCGTTAGCGTTTCCCCGTTGGGTTGCTCTCCGGGTCTAGTCCTTTTCAGAAGTTGCCTTCTGACTAGATCAAAACATGAAGCAGCTAGTGGGAAAAATTCTAAGCATCCTTTTAATTAAAAATATAATAAAATCAAGGCCTCACGGCCATAACACATGACCGTGTCTCTCTGAAGTTCACATACTTCAAGAGCTGTGCCCCTCTCTCCTGGGACTATGACACTCAGTTTTTCCTGTCCTTCAGATGCTTTCAAGCTCAGAAGCCTTTCCAGAAGTACATTAAATGCCTGCTTTTAGTCCTTGCTTAATTTTTCCTTTTTTTCCTCAGCATGTTTCTTGTCTTTGCACTGATGTTTTCTGCCTTGTTCTCCATCTCTCCAGTCGAAGCTGAGCATCTCCAACCCTGAAGAGTATTTGGAGGCGAGGGTCCTGCTTCCTCTCTCTGAGTCTGCCTCTCCAGTGGCCCTGGTGAAATTGCTCCTGTTTCCACTGGCATGCAGCAGAGGAGAAGGAGAGACCAGGAATCTGCTCATCTGCTCCTCCCGCTTCCCTGTGGCACCTCTCCTCCACCAAGGCAAGGCCAAAAGGCACTGGGGCAGGTTGCCCAGAGAGGTTGTGGATGCCCCATCCCTGGAGGTGCTCAAGGCCGGGCTGGATGGGGCCTTGGCCAACCTGATCTGGAGGGTGGCATCCCTGCTGTGGCAGGGGGTTGGAACTGGGTGGTCTTTAAGGTCCCTCCCAACCCGAGCCATTCAATAAAAATAAAAAAAGTACATAATGATAATGAAAAAGGCTAGGCGAGGTGAGGGCTGAGCGTGCCCTGCCCACCCACAGGACTGGGAGACAGCTGCTTGGTAGGAAGCAGGCGTGCAGCCCTCTGAGATCCTCGGGTGCCAGATGAAGGTACCCACCTTCCTGTGGGAGAGATGCTCATGCTAATTCAGCTTTCTTTCACCTTTTTTTTTTTTTTTGACACTAGATGTCTATTCAGCTTTGCCAATCCTGTGTCCATCAGAGCCAACGGGAGGCTTGAGTTTCTCCTCTGTGCCGTGACAAGTAGAATTTGCATCGGTTTTCGCAAAACAAATGTGTCACCAGATTTTGGCAGGTGGTTCTCTCCCTGTCTCATTTAGGCAGGATCAAATTCTGTCACTTGAGCAGTATCAAATGTTTTCATTACAGTAATGACAAAATATTCGCCTTTAATTTCTTCCTTGCACTTTAATTTTCCTCTCACCTCCACTTATCAGCTAGCAGTGCTCCGTGCCGTGCAGCAGGAAGGAAGACACGCAGAGCGCTCTGCTCAGCTTGTCACTGTCAGAAATTCCCGCAGACTCAATTTCCCTGAAAATTGGGGGATTTTGAGAAAGCTGCATTTTTAGAAAGAAAATTACTTCCAGGGAAAGAAAGAAAATTGTTCAGAGCGTGCGTGCTGGCATTCAGCTCCTTCCATCTCGGGGAAGGGGAGTAGGTCTTAAATTCACTCGCTTGAATGCGCAGGGGGAGAAAAAAAAGGCTCTGATTTGCTTTGATGATCAAACCCTCCAAAATATCAGTTTCCTGCCCATCATTCAGAGCATGTTCATGTCAGACGGCAACAGGAGGGAAAGTTTATCCTTGAAACCTCCAGCTGCACGGGCCGCTTGCCACCGCCGGGCTTGGTGGTCATTCCCACCCTGAGCACAAGAGCCATGGCGAGGTGGAAGGGTTGGTTATATTTGTGGGCACGTTCATCTTCAGGTCCATAAATGCCTTTGTTTCCTGGAGGAAGCTGTTTGTTAATAGCTCCTTCTGTTCAGAAGAGCAGAAGTGACGTGCTAATTGATCCACAAGGCGGCTTTTGCCCACCAGCACGCACGGAAGCAGCCACAAGGACCTCGGGTACTCTCGCCCCGATGGTGGAGGTCCAAGTGCAGCACCTGCGTGGTGTTGCTGTGGGGACAAGAAGCAACCCCTGGCTTCATCCTTCAGTGTTGTGGTGGCGATGCCTCCTAGCGTGTCACTGGGAAGGAACCAGCTCCTGCTTCCCTCCCTCGGGGACCAGAGCAGTGCCTGGACACCAAACTGAAGGCAGCCCCCATTGCGGAGAGGACAGGAGTCAGTCTTTCACCCTCTCACATGCACGCACAAACTCAAGGCCAGGCAGGTCTGATGCTTCTAAATTTTTAAAGAAGTTGTCCAGATGTTCCTGTAACTTCCCCATTATTTGGTGAGGTTTCGTGTCACTGGAGTCGCTCCTGCTCTGCGCTGCTGGGAGTGCGGGTGGACCAAGTCCTCTGAAACCATTGTGTTGGCACAGCAGTTCTCCTGAAGGCAGCACGGGTGACTCCTTTTTGAGCAAAACTCCATAAACCTACTCTCCTCCCATACTGCAGCTTCAGAAAGGTCAAAGCATCACCATCAGATCTTTCTCAACGGGTCCAAGCTAGACAAATGTCTGCAGTTCCTAAGAGGCTCAGCCAACGTGAGAAAGGACACAAGATGCTTCTACTGCATCTCAGGCATGGGACGGGCAAAATGAAAGGACTCTGGTGGGCTCCCAGTCCTCCTCGAAGGAACAGAGCCAGGGCACAGGGCCGGAGAGCCCCCAGCTCCCTGTTGGTGCCAGGCTGTGCGGAGAGGAAAGGGGTGGTCGTGTTGATCTGAGCGCTGCGTGGGGGCACAGCGAGGGTGGCGGCCCCTTCTGCTCAGGAGCGCTGCCGGAAACCCAGCCCCAGAGGAAGCTCCAAAAGAGCTGAGAAAGCGACCGACACGTGGGAGGTTCGGAGGCGATGACGAAGAAGCAGTGGAGGGGAAGGGGGCTCCCGGTGGCACCTAACTTCCCGCAGCGAGATGTGAAACATCACACCCCGGGCAGCACCAGGGATGTAGCTGCGCCCCGAGCCAGCTCTTCCCCCACGCGGTTCCCACAGCGATTTTCTTTTCCAAGAAAACATCAGGGGAATGGGCTGCGATAGCCCAAGTTGTTGCCATTCCTCTGACTGCTGTGGGGCCTGATAGTGAGAAACTCTCCGAGTTACTGGGCAGTGCACATCCCAGGGAGTGCTACCGGGTGCACCCTTAAGGCTTATTGGAAGGAATAGCGTGGTTTTGCAATGGAAAAAGCAGAAGAACAAGGGTTAACCACACAGATGCCTGCTGACAGGGCAGCAGAAGCAAGCTGGACAGCGAGGGTGGGATTTAGGAATTATCTCTCCGAGCATCGTCGGGCTCCCGAGCAGGAACAGCTGCAGCCGGTCTCTGCTGAAAGATGCTGACAGATATTTGGGGCCCAGCCTTAGCAGGGAGCTCTTCTTCAGATGATTACACAGCCAGTACTACTCACCTGCTAATGATCTTCTGCTAATGATGGTGAGCAGAGCCACGTAAACAGAGGCACCGGTGCACCCCAAGGGCTTTTGCACTGGGGACTGGGGAGGGCGGGATGTGGGAGCGCTGAGCTGGGGGGGGTGCTTTGGGAGGCAGCTCTCTGCCTCCCTTAACTCGAGGGCTTGATGTGCCCAAGACAATAAGTGGTGTTAAAATGCAGCAATTAGGGCGTCTGTAAGAAAATTCATGCTCTGCTTTAAGGGGCTTCTGCCAAGCACTACCAGGAGGTTAGCAGAACTCACCAGGGCTTCTGACAGCAGGTATTTTCTTTATGATGGGGCTGTTGATATGCAAGCAAGAGATGGAGGGTTGCAGCTGATGTCTTCTCTCCTTCCTTTCACTCTCATTTTTCTCTTTTGACCCTCTGAGGCTCTATCTGCACTCAACAGACCCTCCAAAATAGTCATCTGCCTAGGTCTGGAGAGGAAAAAATGCCCATTTCTCGAGTGTTACACAAGCTATCTGCCCCCAGCTGATTCTCCCTGCAACCTGAGGACTCTTCTCCAGCCAGCTGTTTGCCTGGAGGCTACAAACACCTGCTCTGCCTCAAAAACAGCTCCAGCAGCTCCCTCCAACACGTCAGAAGACAGCAAATTGAACAGCAGACAGACCTCCCCTCAAGGGGAAAACTCTTCTGGGAAGCAGAGGATGGTTTATCCACACAAGTGACTGTGTAATTTTCTACTTGTTGATGGCCGCAGGCACATCAAAGTTTCCTGAGCTGTGCCCTCGGTTCCCAGCAGGGCTCACGGGCTGGGCTCCATCCCATAGCTGAAGCCATCAGCCGCGCCGGGCTTTGCACCGTCTCTCAAAGCAGACCCAGGCCACAGCTTTGAGACTACAGAACGAATTTTAAGTCTTTGACAGTTTGAGAGGGAAAGGATTTCCACCACCTTCACAATAAAGGCTTTCCCTGGCTCTGGCTCAACTGCTTGGGAGTCGCAGCGATGTAGGAGGTCCTTCTGATTTTAGGGTTCCCGTAACTGAGAGCAGTTAAGTGTAACTCAGACAGGCAGGAGAGGGAATCCAGGAGGTGTGAAATCTAAGCCTTAGGTTTTTTACTAAGGTTCTTAAAGAAGAGGAAAACGACAAAGGGTACTGTAAACTGGAGGCTGGAGCCTTGGAGGCTCCACCAAATTTGACTTCTGAACACCTTTACTTCTCTTTGCAGCTGGGTTTTGCTCTTATTTACACTATTCCTGTCTTGCTTTGTGGATGTGCAATTTCCCTGCTCACCTTCTGGACATGTGAACCTGTCGTACCACCCTGCAAGGTGTCCCTGCTGTGCTCTAAAGCTGTTCAGCAACCTACCGGCCAGATCTAGCCAAAAAAACCCTCATCAGACAACCCTGCTACAGAGCCCCAGAGTGCCCGTAAGTGCTATGGGGAGTGTGCAAGAAATAGGAGATTTCCAACCCTACTGTGCCCTACCTTAACGTGTTGTTTGGGGGTGAAAGCCACAAAATTCAGCCTAATTGCATGAAGCATCAAAAGCTTCCAGGTTTGTTCAGGGGCAGAGCTGGTACTGGCTGATTCCAAACCCAAGTGCTCCCCAGCCCGCGCAGTGTTACACAGCCTGGTGGATTTGAAATCCATGCACCAGGAGTTCCCAAAGCTCGTAACTTTTAAAGTTTGCGAGGTTGCCCTCCTGATGCCTGTGTATCAGCCAAGTGAGGCTTGAAGACTCGGCACTGAGTCACGGGAAGGCAGGATGTGTTTTGAAACACTGGGAAAGTTCACAGCTCCAAACCGCCCTGACCCATGACTCAGGCTGCGTGTAAGCACTGCACAAAATTTCACATTAAGGTCAAGTTCAGAAACAGAAGATTCCAGCATTAAAATAAATGACTTGAAAGAGTTCAGAGGAGTAACGGGAAGCTGGGTCTTGGCTGAAAGATGCCCGACATCTTCAAAAGTGGGAGAATCTTAGGATTCTCCCCGACAGGCCTCATTTCTACTCATGTAATGAAATGGAGGTGCTGAGCTGGCAAGGCTTGGAGTACAGACAAATTTCCTAGTGAACTAACAAAAACTTCATGATACCCTGGGCCTGCCAGTTCCCTGTTTGGATGCTCAGAGACGTGGGCATCCAACATCAAGCAGAGGAGCTTGAAGATGTTAGCAGTGACCCTGTGGACCACCACCAGCATGGACTGTCCCGTGTAGACCACTCACGCGGACAGAAAATCCCACGTTTCTAGTCTGTCAAGCACGTTTCAAGTTCCCAAACTAGAACAGCACAGGCAAAAGGGGAAAAGAAAAGGTTGTGAGGTGGGGAGCATGAGACAGAGAGATGGATGCAGATACAAGACAAGCCAGAGCCGAGTACTGTCTGACTTCTCGGTCCCCTGAGCGTCAGGAACACTCTGCTGCAGTTGTTCTCTCTCTGCCAGCCTGGCATACGACCAAACTAAAACTAGAGAATATTTTTTGCGATGCAGCGTTTTTCCTCTGAACCCACCCCATGAGATGTTACAGGTATCAGGCACAGATACCTAATATAAGCAAGAGAAAAAGCACTGGCATGAAGCTGGAAGCAGAGCTCAGGCAAGCAAAGCTTACGGCAGATGGGGGATGGCCACTGGGTACATGGGCAGCCTGATGTGGCTGACCTCTCTGGGAAGAAGCTGACTGAGAAAAAGAGATCCTACAGGGCAGGAAGGGAAAAGAATTAGCAAGGGAAGTTTATTGTCTGCTTATGCACGTGCCAGGCTTAGGTGAAAACACAGAACTTAAGTTTGTCTGCCTCACTCTTCATTATCAGGCTGTTGCCTCACGTTAGATCATCTTACTCAATATACAAAATCTCTCTTGGGGGTAACTTTCACAAAACACTTATTTTTGCCATCATTTTTTGCTACATCAACTGCTTTCCCCATGAGCTAAAACTGATGCTTACGATCACGCTTGCAAATGTCAAAGTTCTCCAAGAATCAGCACAGGCCCGTGTTTACCTGGGAAGCAGGCTATTTTAAAATCTTTTGCAGGAAAGAAAAATCCATGCTTAGGCAAAAAATGTATTTAAATAGCAGTTTGCTTGGCGTCATTATCACAAATACAAAACCATGCGGGGACTTCTTTTGTGTGCTGAATATTTCATTCAGTCCTGCAGTGCAGTGACTCCCTAAACCTTTAGTGATCTGAGATCTGCTTTTGAGGCACTAATTTGCTGTTGCCATGACATTGTTAATGTCTGAATTGCTTTTTTTAACCGCTCTTTTTCTTTTTTTTTCAATCTCTTGCAGAGGCATTCTGAAACAGTGGGCATGAGATGATCTTGTGGAACAGGCTGTGTGTCCTCAAAAACAGCAGAGTGGTGTTCACTCACAGGCTGGCTGATACAGCCCTGATGGCTGGCTGGCTGATTACAGCCCTGCCAGATGATAGGTTTTTAACTGCAGAAACCACACTGAGCACACCTGACCTAGTCAAAACACTTCTGGCTTTGGGTGTAGGGGATGAGAGGTGGGGAACTATTTCATCTGCTCTATTTTTTACTTTTTTTTTAAAGTGACATTCAGGAAAAAAATGTCACCAAATAAGCAAAATTCATTGCTTCCTTATGCCTAACTGGGCTTCCAGAGTGAGCAGAGTGGAAGGAATGGCATTGCATTGCTTGGCAGGCAGTGTATTAATGTACTTGCCTCCCATACCCAGCCTGGAATGGAGAAATCTCTGTCAAAGGCAGCTTTAGCAGAACAGCATTGCTTGCTTGGGAAACCCTTTTTGCAGGAGATGGGCTTCCTTGGATGGGATAACCCCTTCCAGTCACCCGGCAACTGAACTATACAGCAGCCTTTGCTGTTCGGGGGTTTAAAGAGGGCTTTTGCAGGTGTTCTGGGAAATGGCTCAGTCCTTCCCTCTGACCAGCCCACCTGGATGCGCACATCAAACAGAGGCTGAGATCAGCTGCTGCCCACGCTTACTCTTACAGCACCGATGGGTTCCCTTAAGGCCTGGCCAGATGTGGAATCCTAGAATCATCCTGGTTAGAAAAGACCTTCAAGATCACCAGGTCCAACCACCCCCCCTACTACCAGTGTCACCCAGTAAGCCACGTGGTCGGAGTCTTTGCAATCCCATTTCCATACCGGGGTGCTGCTGGCTTTCATCCCAGCTGATTTACAGCCTAGTGGGCAGCGGCTCCTCTCCTACCGGGCTTTCTCAAGTCCAAGAGCTGCTTTCCATTCAGTAGGAAGGAATGGGGCTGGAAGTGTTGGGCCTTTTGGGGCCATGCAGAGTGCAAAGCGCCACTTCAAACCTAATAACCCGTAATGGCTTTGAATATTTCCTTGCTTCAGTCTCCGTTTTTATAGGTGTATCTGGAAATAAATAGTGCTCTTGGAACACGCTAGCAGTGACATCTGAGTATTTCCAGGAACGCACACTATAAAAATGTCTGCCCACCACTGAAAGGAACAGAGATCGACATTTCAGATAACAAACAAATGCCTTTGATTTCCTCCCTGTGCCAAGGAACACTGATATTGTCTCTGTCTCCTGGGCATTCTTCAATGTGCCTCATTAGGCCGTTATGAAATGTTGCTCTATTTGTTCTCTGCTAAAGTAGCAAAACAAGCCTTGGGGCCAGGTTGACTTCGGTGGAGCCGGCTGGATTTCCACGGGCTGAGGATCTGACCTCCGCGGGGATGCTTGCGCCGAGCGGCCGCAGCGGGGAGGGCTGCTGGAAGAGGGAGGGAAGGCGATCCCCTGGCAGCTCCTCGCTCTTTGCTTCTCTCCAGACAGCTCCGCAAAGGAAGGCCCTAACTTGGGGCTGCTGCTCTCTTCATGGAGGGGCTTGGCAAGACAAATCCTGCCGTGTTAACGCACATCTGCAGGACCTGAAAGGCTTCATTCAGTCGTTAAGGGAGAGGTGGAGGCAACGGCAGACATGGAGCACTTTCAGAAACTTTCCTCCCCGAATTGGAGCTCTTAAGCTGCACAGTTAGCTGAGAAGAGCTCCCTGAAAGCATCAGAGGGACTCTGCAGTCCTACTCTGTTTTTTCCCTATGAATACCAGGGAAATGTTTTTGGTTTTGATTGTAATAAACACGTTTGAGAAGCATAACAGCGCCGCAGTTAAACGCGCGTGGGAGACCCTTCTGCAGTGAATACTGCCTGCGTGTTTAACAACTTCTTAGAGTCCACACCCATTAAGCTGGCTTTTAACGAGTCAGCCTGGGTACCTGATCTGCACACACGAGGCGAGCAGCTGTATGCACGTGGTCAGTCCCAGGAACACACAGAATCGGCCCGCTCCTCCTCTGCGAGTGCCCGTGTCGCTGTGGTGCTGGGGGATGTCTCGTCCCGCCCCGTGCTCCTCCAGTGGCTGTTTGCTTCGCCACCGTCCAGCTACTCTCCGGATCTTGCCCTCTGTAATGAATAATCTCCAAGTCGAAGTGGTGAGGACCCATTTCCATTTTTAGAGATCTGAATGCCAGCCACAAACTGAGATGCAGATTGCTATGGAGATCTACCAAATATGGACTCCTGAAAATTCAGGCCTTTCGCAAAGGTCAGGAGGGACTGGGATTGCAAAAAACTTTTCTAGCCTGGCAATCTGGCTCCAAGTTGCCATGCTTTGGACCAAGTGACCCCTGACGTTGGACAGAGCTTGAACAGTGTCTTTTAATCCTAGCTGTTGGGATGATTCCATGTGAACCCACAGCAGCTCTAAGGACAAATGAGGGCTGCACATAATTGCTGGCTTCAAACCCTCGAAGAGCTCTCCCTACGTGACATAGGTAACGCACAACTTGAAAGGCCTGAGATGCAGCAAATTAGAGTGGAGCGAAGGAGGACTGTAGTTCCAGTGTCTAATTAGAAAGCACTGTGAATTACACACTTTTTCGGTTATAAATAGGACAGCTGGGTAGGCCAGGAGTAAGTTGCTTCTTGAGATCTGGTGCTGTACCAAAGGATGGGGCCTGAGCAGGAGTTTGAGCAAAATGGGGCAAACGGAGCCGGTGGCAGCAGCAGGAGCTCACCGTGTAGACGACAGAGGTTTGGTGCAGCCTCCAGACACAGCCTGCCTTCCTCCACGTACACATCGGTGTGGGAACAGCTCTGGTGAGGCTCCTGGGCTCCGTGTGGCTGCAGCCTCCCTGGCCTGACACGTTGGCCATGTGCAGACACCGCGGCGCTGCCCCCAGCCCTTCTGGCCCTGCTGTCTCCCTGCCCAAGGAGGTCTGCTTTGGAGTGGACGCCCTGAGAGTTCCTCCGTGCTCCCATCTCAGTCCCCCGAGGGCACTTCTGCGAGACACACCAATTTGCTTTGACATTTAATAAACTGCTCTATTTTTAATTTTGTTTCTTACTCGTCCATTAGAGCGCCTGGCTGCCATGGGAACGGAAGGACATCAATAAAAGAATGCGAACAACAGATTTGTGTGACACCCAGGAACCCAGGTGGCAAAAAGAGCAGGGTCCTGCTTGCCCCTTCTGTGTGGGGTGGCTCCGTCGGTCTGTCCGGCTGTGCCACGAGGGCCCTTCTGTTTTAACCGGGTACGAGAGAGAGAAAAAGCACTGGCAGGGCTGTTGGGGTCTCCTTCCTGACAGCTCACCTTAAGGGATGGCAAAGGAAGCATAACTCCAGATAAAAAGCCTTGGGCAGTGGATTCTGAATGAAAAACTCTTCACACCTCTTTACAAGAGGTGTTGGCCACGAAGCCCGTGTGCTCAGGCCGTGCTGCAGGGAGCGCTACGGCGCCGCTGTCTCTCCGCAGAGGGGCACTGCAGAGTTTTGAAGCCCGGGGATGATGAAGGCTTGGTGGTGAGGATGGTCCACGTGAGCCATCTGCCCTCTTGGGTTGCTCTCTGCCACGCTGGATGTCATATCTGCAGAGGCAGAGCCTGCTCTTGGAAGCACGCCATGCCCAGCGATAAGTCGCTGCCTTTTGGACGGGACAGCTTTAGCCCTGGTTATTTCGGCCTGTCCCAGTCAAAAGCTCAACTCGTGGATGAAAGCAATAGCTATTCGCAGAGCGAGGAGAGTACATGCAGATCTGACCTTTAGAACAACCTTTTGCAGTTGCGGAGATGCTACTTTTATCGTGCCATTACTTGATATCCTTTTTAGCATTCAGCTAGGAGTTACTGCCCCTTGCTTTCCCGTAAGAGCTGGAAAGAGCCGTCTGAGGAGCTTTGGTGGCGGTCCTGCACGTGAAACCGAACCTCTTCTCCTTCCACACATCAAACACTTCATTCCTGACCACTTCTAGAATATGGCCATTCGGATTTCGGTCTGAGGCACTGCCTCAGGTGCCCTGGCCTTCCAGCTGTACCTCCGGGTGTGTGCACAAAGGTGCTGGCTGTCCTGCTGCCCGCTTCAAGCCCAGCTGTGCCTTCGAGTAAGCCACCACAGGGGCCAAGGGAAAAATGGTGAGGAAGAAACAAAGCAAAGCCAGCAGCTCCCCGCCCGACCCGAGCAGACCCCAGCCTTTACCCTGACAATGTTCCCCCTCTGCTAGACCAGCACACAAAGAACCCAGCTCAGTTGGGAACGGCCCTGGTACCATTCAGCCTCCTTCGTGGCGTTCACCGCAGCCTGACCAGTGACTGCTGGCAACTGGGACAGGCGCTGAACCAGGAATTGCACAACCACTACGAAGGGAAATCTGATTTTTCTGGCTCAGGCAACTTGCAGGACTAATTCTGCCTGACCCCAGGCACCACACCACAGCTCCTTACAGGAGAGGGCTGATAGCAGTGTGCTGGTTCTGCCTGGTTGTCTTACAGGGCCGGGAAGGGCTGCTGGGGGGCACATCTTTCTCTTCCTAAAGGCTCACTGAAGACTCACTGGCACTGGAACAAATTCCCAGGGACATCCTGGAGGGTTTCAAGGCGAGTTAGATAATGATAGTGTACAGCGATACGCCTCCCCTCCCCACCAGCCCTCGCTGTTTATTTCCTTCACACTTGCCCAATGCCAAGTTGACGGCAGAGGAGAAAAGGGGCGCTGTGCAATAGCCTGTCCACTCCTTCAGTCCTCACTGCTCTTAGACCAGCCCGGATAAACGCAGCCGAAAATGTGTGCTGACAAACAGCATGACCAAAAACTGTGGGGTCTCGCCTGCCCAGGATTTCGGGGCCCTGCAGAGCAGCAGAGGAAAGGCAGCTTGCAGCATGGAGGGGATTTCTGCTGCCAGCTCTGTCCTCGCCATCGTGCTTTTTCCAGACAGAGCCATCAGCTCGCTCCTTGCCTCACGGAGCAGCAGTGCCGAGGGAAGGATTGCCAGGGATGTCTGCCCGGGGCCAGCCTTGCACACCCGGCAGCTCCTCTGGGAAGAAGGGAGCCAGAAGAGGCTGCCTGCCTGAGAGGTGGCCCTGGAGGTGATTCAGTGTGCTGAAACGGCTGTGCCAGCAGCCCACGGCCGTGAAACAGGCAGAGGTGTAGTTTGGGCCCAGCTGCTCTTGGTTTCTGAAACCTCATGGCCAAGAGCCTGCCTTGGTTTTTGGCCCTGCTGCTGAAATCGCTGCGAGTGCTGATGCTGGGGGCTGGCATCGAGCTGCCGGCACACAGTTCAGGGCTCTGGGGTCGGGGTTTTCTTGTGCACGCACACTTTTTGCCTGGACCCAACAGAGACACACGAGATGCTCATCTCTTAGTCCGCAGTGCCCTGAAGTGCTGCTGAGCCAAAGACAGCTCCGCAGAGCCTCGTGTGCTGCTGCAAATCATCCCATCGCCTTCCCAGAGACTTTGCTTTTGGAGTGGAAGTTGAAGAAATGAGGATTTTTGCCTACTCACTCATCACAAGACCAGCCCGAGCTTGGCTCATGCTCCACCATCACGCTGAATAGGGTTTTTTTGAGCCTTGGTACATTTTTTTGCCTCTGGAGCGCATTAAATAAAGCAGCCCGCAGTAGCAGCACACGGACACCACCCTCGGGCAGCAGCTCTAACCCCCTGCAGCTTCCCAGGTAAAGGAGCTCAGGGGTAGAAGCGAGCAAGGGAAGACCCTGCAACGAGGCAGCAGTGGAGAGAAGCAGAGCTTGAACTCGTCGACAAAACCCGGGTGGCTTGTGAGGGGTCACCAGCAAGGAAAATAAGCGAGGCTGCAATAAAACGAAGGGGTGTGTAAATCTAAATCCCAGGGACTCGAGCAAGGGCAGCCCAAATATCGCCGCATGGAAACCTCTGCATGCTCATAAATACAGCAGTGGGTCTTGGCAAGAGAAAGGCTGCACTAAGCCGATCGCACCAATGGCAGTAATTAAGGCGAACAAAGGCCAGAAGAAAAATGGCTTCGAGATCTTTGGCTCAGGTGCTCTTTGAACCAGGGCTGGAGGGAGGCCGTTCCCCCAGCAGAGGAGGAACACCACGGAGCAGCTATCCGGCTCCACGCTGCAGATGAGGCCGGAGCGCAGAAGACATGAATCCAACAGTGCCCGAGGAGAGTTTGCTGCATGAATAGCGATTACTGAAACTGAAATTTGGGGAGGAAAACCTAACCCAAAAATCCCCTGGTTTTGGCATCCACAAAAATGTCACGCTGCGCCTCCAGACAGGTTGTGTTGCCAAAACCTGTGCTGCCTACAAGGAAAAAAAAAAAAAAGCAGAAATGTTATGAAATGAAGGAGGAAGGAATGGAGACAAGACCTGGTTCTCCCTTGGAAGAAACTAACTCCTAACTTCACAGGCTGAAATCAAACTTGCTGGACTGAGACCGCTGGGATCTCTTCCTTCTCAGAAAAAAAATTTCCATTGTTGCCTGGAATATCATGTACCAGTTCTAAAAGCTCTCATTATTTAAAATAAAAATTCAATAAAATTGGCAAACGAAACATTCTCCTGGCCTCAGAAAATGCTCTCTGCTCCTCCACCGCTGCCTCCTGTTGCACGGACACGCACGGGTGGGGACCTGGGATGAGCCGTGCCCCACGGGGAGCCAAACAACAAAATTGTGTTCAACGCATGGCCCAACGGCCCAGAGACCTGGCCACCATCTGGAATGCATATCCAGCAAGAAAAACTGGACAAATAACCCCCCTTCCTGCCAAGGAGCACACATCTCAGGATGGTTTCACACTGCGAAGAGGTGGGTGGGAACGGCTGGGCTTCCAGGAGGACGACCACCGAGCTAACTGGAGCACACGAGGTCTCCTGGGGGAGCTTCTGTGCATGACTTGGTTCTCTGTTCCCGTGATCCTGGCATAAATGAGGAGTAATTGCTCTGCAATCAATGGAGTTAATCTCGCCTTACACCAGGAAAAGGAAGAGTTAATGGTAAATGGCTGACCTAAGGGAATTATTTGTTATGGGAGGGAAAGGATCTAGCAACAGCCATCGAAACAGACATAATGTGCTGCAAACCAGGGGCTCCTACAGCCCTGGAAAATGAAGGAAATGGGTTTAAAGCCGGGGTTTTGACTCTCTGTGGCCGTAAGGCACTGCCAGCATCAGCTCCCGAGCGCGCTGGGACACGCAGGGGGATGTGCTGCCTTGCCCCAAGCGCCGTGGCTGCAGAAGGATGGGGCGTCCTCTGCCCCCAGCCACCAGCTATCAAAAAACCGAAGCGGACAGGGGCTGATTCCTGTCTGCTGTGTCTGTTTTTGCACAGTTTCGAGCTGTGTCTTTGACCACAAGGTTAAACATTGCCACGGTGCAGAATGACACTGTTTCACTGCAGCTCTGGGGGCTTTGTTGTTTCTGGTCTCCGTCTGGAGATGGATTCTTCCCTTCCCTTGAATGAAAGGCGGGGAAATCCTGCCTTGCCTCGTGCTGAGTCGGTCCTGCCCAGGTGAACGGCGTATCTGGGAGCCGTGCGGGTCCTGTTCCCTTCCAGCCAGCCAGAAGTCTTCACGCTTCGCTCAGCAGACGAGGCTCGTGTCAAAGCAGTAACATTAGCTGTGAAGTGAGCTCCCGTATGGTGTCTTTAACCACTTATTGCCAACGTACACAGCGCTGATTAACAGCTCAGGAAAACCTGTGTGCAGGCAATGAACTCCTCACGTGCGGCAGGCCCCACGCATCACCTTCCACCTCCCACAAGACGGACGTGGTGCAGTTCGAGGTCCCAGCGCCTCCTCCCAGGGGCCAGCAGCCATCCCCGCGGTGGCTGTACGCGCCCCTGCCCATTTGCCCTGGCAGGGACAGGTTTCCCCTCGAGCAGGAGCAGGCTGGGGTGGGGTGCGGATGCACATTTTAATTTCCTGCGTGCTCAAGGGCAGAGCTGGAGCTCCTGTCTCTTTGCCTCAATAGCTTGGTGCAGTTCCCTCTGCCTTCTGCAGGGACTTGCACGGGGACAGCTACGGCTGGCTCCTGGCTCAGCTGGGCTCTGCAGGGGACAGGACAGGGCATGGTGCCCAACCTCCCCTGCCCCGGTGGCACTGGCATGGAAGCAGCAGGATGCCCGGGATTACTGCAGGCATGGCAGGGCGGCTGCCCAGGCTCTCCTCCCTCCTCCTTTCCCCTCCCGTCCCAAGCCCAGCCTGCCCGTGCTGCTGAGAAGCCCCAAGCTGTTTCGGAGCAAAGCCTGTGCCACCCCTCGCTGCGCTCCCTGAATAAACATCAAATGGCAGAGCCGAGGGAGAGGTCCCTTCCCAAGACGTTTGCCGTGTGCCTTTTTGTGAGTTACGCGCCAGAGAGCTCTTAAAGGCCAGGGATGCCCTGCATAAATGTTTTCATTTTACATCTGGAGACATTCAAATAATAGGAACATCATAGAAAGCATTTGGAAAACAAATATTTTAAATGGTGCTCTAAAACCGGTGAGTAAGCAGCGTGACTCAGCAGCGCTTCCCAACACTTCCCAGAAGAGATGGAAATAAATCCACCTAATAACTGACGTGCATTGGAAATGTGCTGAGTAGTTCGTAGCTCTCTGAGGCTGCTGCTGGGAGAGGTGACTTGCAAACACACCTGAAGGGAGCAGCCTGCCTGCGTGGGGCATGCAGAGGTCACGGCCAGATGCAGCCTGAACTTCAGTCTCAAACACGGGGGCGGCATCTGGAAGGCTTTGAGCGAGTGCTTCATCACCCATCGGGTCAGAGACACAGACAGCATCTCCAAAGCTGCTACCGTGGCACACGTTAAACCTCGGTGCCTCAGCTCTGCACTACACGAAATAGCTACCCGGATTTTTTGTGCTGGTCTTTCAATCCCTTTATGGACAGAGAGGCTGTAGAGAAGGCCAAACAGCATCTCACAGCGCTCACTGGCAGTTTCGTGCTGTCCCATCGTGACCCCCTGCAGGGGCTCTCAAGGAGCCATCTCCAGGCAGCACCCCGTGGAAATGGGAAGCAGCACCCAGCGCCTGTGTCAGTCCCACAGCTCCTTCAGCCTCTCCCGTGCCACGAGTGCTTCCCTGCCACATAACCCTGGTGGCAGCTCTCACTGCGGCCGCATTTGAATAACAAATCTCACAAGGGAAGGCTGGCAGCCCTTCTTCCAAGGGAATGGCTTTTTTTTTTTTTTCCCCTTTTCAAACTAAAAATACTCCCTGCATCATCCAAAAAAAAACTATCAAACACACAAAGCTCAAGGGGAAGAATACATCACCCTCTTGGTGAAAAGAGAGCCTGCAGGCAGGGAGCAGGAGCGACCAGCCTCCCTGCAGCACGGGCTCCGCGTGTCCCCAGGGTTTGGGGATGCTGCACAGCGCTGGGGGACACGGGGCTCCTCAGTTACACCCCACGGAGCACTAGTGCTCCTCACTACCCAGAAATCACGCCTAAAATGGCAGCTGAAAGCTGAAGCACCAGAAACAAAACAGCTCCGAGGATGGGCTTGCACCTGAAGACTTGGTGTTTCCACCAGCCGGGGACCAAACAGCGCCGGGTGACTTCACCTGAACGTTGTCTCCTGCTGGCTGGCTCGTAATTTAAAGGCAATACTCGTAATTTAAAAACCACCTTTGGTTTTATTCTCCCCCACAAATGTCCTCAGGCCACTCTTAGCCCTTCACATTTTAATTCCCCAAGGCTGGGCGGCCCTTCGAGAGCAGGTTGTCCTGACCTCTGCTGATGGCATGGACAGAAGAGGGGAGGTACTACGTGTCCGAGCCTGTGTCTGGCTGGAATTCCCTTTCCTGGCATCTGTGACCACTGCCTTGTCCTCTCACTGTCTCGCCGTGTATCCCTGGGAAGACTCCGGCACCCTTTCCTTTAAAACCCTCTCTAGGTGGTGAAAGATGTGATCAGATGCAATCTAGAGGTTGGCGTTGGAGCTAGACAACTGTGGTCTCTTTCTTATCAGCAGTTCCCTGAGACATTTCTTTCCCTCTGTTTTTCTTCAAAAGAGAATTTAAAGGCTAATTTTAATTGATGGCATCTGTTCTGGTCACTGGTTTGATAGCATGAGCCATAAAGCCAAGCTCAGATTGGAATGCAGCTTGGGAGAAAGTGTCAGCAGCGTGCAGTGCCAAGCACTCACCAAAGAAACAGATCTGAATGGCATTTTGAGGTGTGACTGCAGCAATTCTTCTCATCTGCCTCACTCAGACAGGATGCTGAAGTGGATCAAAACACTTTTTTTTCCCCCTAGAAATGTGTTTCTTAGGAACAGGTTTCCAAGTGCGGAGGGATTGGCAGAAGGGGTGAACACCTCTCCCGTCCCGTCCCCCGCCTGCTGCCCATTCACCACCACTGCGCCGGCCCACGGCTTCAGGGAGACTCCAAAAAACACACCCGGTGCTTACGTTTGCGTGAGGATGCACAGGTTGCCTTGACAACACGACAGGAACCATCCCGAAGCAGGCCCCACACCGCGGCACCGGGCGCCCAGCACGTTCCCAACGCGCTACGCGACGGCCGCCCACTCCCCCTGCCTCCTGCCGGCTCCATTTCGCACGGCCTTTTTTCCCTCTTTAGGAATTTTAACTAAAAATACGCCTGCTGGGCCACTCTGGGGGAGTAAAGGGGAAAGGAAATTTTGGTTTTTAGGGCTCCGGTGGTGATCGGTTGTCTTGTAGGGGCAGGGAAGGTGGTTGATGCTGCTGGGTGTAGCAGCCTTTTGCTTGCCCCGAGCACCTGGCTGTTTGCTCTGCCATTGCATCCTGGAGGCTGTTTCTGCTCCAGTCCCCATCCCTCCCCTTCTCCTCAGCGCTGGTACCATCACCCTCCCGCACAAACTCAGGATTTCTTCCCCTGCCTGTGGCAGAGCAGGGTTCCGACTCTCGTTTATTGCCCTATAAATAGCGGCAAGGCAGGCGGTGCCAGACCTCAGGTCACATTTCAGCCCTGAATGAATTGCCAGTTTGCTATTGTAATTACCCAGGTTGGAAGGGAGGACGGATTGACAAACTTAGCCTAAGTAAACTCTCCGAGAAGACTTGGCAACCTCCACCTCTACAACCTGCTTATTTAATTGGAGGGCTCTTCTAGGCCAAATCCTGTCTGCGAGCGCGCCCCGTGATGTGTTTATAGCCATGGCACAAGCTGATTTTGTCTCCACGCTAAATGCTCTCTATTAGGAGCATGACTACAGAGGAACAGACACTGCTGCTGGGGCGAGCCTTGGTGCTGTACGGAGAGCATCACGGAGTGACTGCACGGCCACGGCTCAGCCTGGCAGCAGCACGGGGCCAAGCTGTGCTGCTGCAGCAAAGCAAAGCGAAGCGAAGCAAAGCAAAGCAAAGCGAAGCGAAGTGAAGTGAAGTGAAGTGAAGTGAAGTGAAGTGAAGTGAAGTGAAACAAAGTGAAGCAAAGTGAAGCAAAGCAAAGTCTCCTGGGTCCAGCCACATGTCTCCACCGGTGTGGCCGGGCTCCTGCAGTGGGTCTGACCCCCTAAGAGGCAGAGGGAAGCCATGGAAGTAGACGGCTTCAGGCTCTTTTGGTGCAGAGGACTATCATAAACTGTCTTCATACTCTGCTCTTACTTTACTGTGATCATTAACTACAGCAAGATTTTGTATTTTCAGGGGCTCAAGGGACTGGAAGGTGGCAAAGGAGGAAAATACATCAGAGGGATATGGAAGAGAGAGCTTCTGGCTACAGAGCCTCCAACAGAGCTTGAGCTGGGCTTTGTGCTCTCTTTTCTTTCTCCCCCACCCTCATTTTGCAGCACTGATTCCCAACACATGGGCCACCTCGGCCAACAACAAGAAGCCTGCCTTGACTGAGCCAACCATCTCCCCGGCAACAAGGCAGGCTGAGAAAATAACAAGTGCTTTCCTTTTCGTTTCATTTTGCCCACCTCTCGAGCAATGCCCTGCCTTTTATTTGGCCCCGCTGCTCCAAAACCTGAACGCTGGGAGCTGAAATGCACGTTGTGGAGGGACGAAGAGGGGGCGAGCGAGGAAGCTGGCTTTGGCCTTAACGGGGGAACCCGACAGATCTTTGGGCGCTGGCGAAGGACGGGCTGAAGCATTTGCCTGGTGTTGTTCCAGCGGTGAGCCCATCGCACCCAGCACTGCAGGAACTGCAGGGCATGCAGCAAGCAAGCAGGCTGCAGCTGCTGCTGGACATCCAGGCTAACACTGATGACCAGACCCAATTAACACTTCGGTTACGTTCCCATCGCTGCCATCAGCTGCCTGGGCGCAGGCTGGAGGCAGCTCCCACACACAGTGCCCCCCGTGCCAGCCCGCTCCGCTGGGTTGTTTGATTGCATTAAACAGATTAAAAACAAACCACTTATTTATTTTTTCACATCACCAACTGGTATTTTAAAATGTCACACCTCTATGTCTCTCTATAGCTCCTCAGCACAGGAGTTAGATGTTGTATAAAACATCAGGCCGCCGCAGACACGTTTTGCTACAAAGCCTGAAAGGGAAAAAAAATCCCCGTAGAAAATTTTTAACACTTCAGCCGCTTTGTAGTTTTCCCTTTCATAGCTGAAGCAGAGCCATTTCCAGACTCCCACTGGGGAAAAAAAAATCAATTTTAAGGCCATTTCCTGCCACCTCCCAAACCCTGGGCCTGTGAACCTGCCACCACCCCAGGTGTTTGTATCTGATCCCGGCGCCTGATACTGGGATTCTCTGTTGAGTAATTATGGAACGATTTCAGCCTATTTCTGTCTGGTTTATGCTAATACCAACACACTCGACAGCTGGTTTTGTAGCCTTTGTGGGTTCATTTCCTCTGTGCTAGGCAGGGAGGAAGGACAGAGTGCCGATGGCCCAGAAGTTGAGGGACACCTCCAGGCCTCCGGCAGGCCCCATCCCCTCAGGGACTGCTCTTTTCCCCCCCTGACTGCTTGTGGCATGTGAAAAGGTTGGTGGCATCGCACTGACACTGCTCTTCGGGAGTTTCAGACAGACCCTCTGGGCTGTGTGCCGGTGGCAATGTGATGTGTGAGGGCGGGATGTGCTCCATCTGCCCGTGCAGGGCAAGGAACGGCGACCCGGGAGCTGCCTGCAGACCATGAACCTTTCGCCAGGCAGACAGAAAGCCTGTTCCTGGAGCAAGCACCACGTATAGAAGTGAAATCCTACACACAGACTGTTTGTCCCTAACCTGGGGGCAGGTCCTTATCGGCAGAGCAGGTCAGCGAGACCTGAAGTGTCTGCTTTTTGTGATTAATTTTGTCTTTTTAGCTCATATTTCCTATCTTGATCGCCTTTTGACGGACAGGAGCAAAGAGATTTAGCCTGGACTCTTCCCCCAGCCTTTCACTTCCATTAGACTAAATACTGGCGGCATAATTAAGGGCAGCAGAAAAAGGAGACAAGCGAGAGAGGATTTGGTTATTTTACCTCAATAACAAAAGTACAAACTGTCCAGTTCACACTTATTACGTAGGGGAGGCTGAGGTGGCTTTTTCCCTCGCTCTGAACATTGCCAGCGTGCCATTCTGAAGGAATAATGGAGGAGAAGCATCTCCGTGGAGTCTGGGGGGGGAAAACTGTCAGAACCAAGCAGAGCCTCGAGAAAACCTGTCCTGGGGCCATGTCCCCTCCATCCCTGCTGCTGAACAGGGGTCGGAGCAGCCCAGCTCCAGCTCCCCTTTGCTGAAGCCCTTTCTCCTGGGGGCTTAAGTGATGAGCAGGGAAAATCCCCCACAAAAAGATTTGCATCGGAAACCCTTGGCCGGGGAATGACTTTTAAAATAGAAAAGCTCTGCTTCAAAAGGGATGAACTGTGTAGCGTAATACTCAACAAATCGCCTGTTTAATGGCCTCTCTTTATAGCAGCTGTGTATTAATAACAAAAGCAGGGGAGCAGAAGCCCTGCATTTCTTTGCAAGATTAAAATAAATGGCATTTCCTACTAATACCAGCAACTTGCTGCGGAGGTTGGCTAAGAGAAAGGAGCAAGTGGAAGCCCCCAGCCTGAGAGGCCATTTCTTGGTTTCTTTCCCTTCCATCTGCTGCTGGATGAAGGAGTGCTAAGCCTACGGAGGGAGAAGACACTGAGTCACCCCCTCCCTGATAGTGAGGATCTGAAGATCTGTACTGCCATAAAGCTGAAGTTGAAACACGAGTGGTTCATGCCAGGTACATGGTGAAACATCACGGGGACACTAAAACAGTGGTGCAGGCTGCCCAAAGAGTCTCCATCCTCGGGGGATTTCAGACCTGACTGGATAAAGCCCTGAGCAAACCTGGACCTCAGAGCTCACCTTGCCTGCTCAGGAGCTTGGGCCAGATGCCTCCTGAGGTCCTCTCTAGCCTGAGTTCCTTTATGATCCTAGGGCATTTGGCATCTTTTCCGTAGGAATATGAATGGAGGTGACATTTCATGCAGCCCAGAAGTCCATCTCTCATTCCTGGCAGCCCTGATAACAGCCCTCCTGCTCCGTGCCCCCTGCTTCGCCAGGCCTGACACTGAAGCAATGCTGAGCTTCCTTCCTTAGAATTAGGGCTTCGGGCATTACAAAAAGAAAAGAAAATTTACAATTTCAAGCTGTCTGCCACAGACTGTTTATCAGACATGGAGAATGATTTGTTTCTGTTTTCCTGGACATAGGTTTTTAGCTGAGACAAGATACGTTGCCTTGCTGAGAGCTGAGTCACTGAGTAATCAACAGATTAATGTAGTCAGTTTGAAAGCCATCAGCATTAGTTCTCGGCAAGCTCACAAGAACTCCATTATTGTATCATCACTACATTTGGGATGAAAAAGTCTCCAGGATTTAGAGTTCCTGAGGGAAAGATCCCTAGATGCAAAGAAATCCAAATGCCCCTTTGCGACTGGGAGACATAAAGTACCTCTTTATGCAGGAACACCACAGCAGGATTTTGGCATCCCTTCCACCGAATGCTTTTATTATCAACCCTTAGATAGGAGTTTGGGGTATGTAATACATCTGTCATTTGATAGCTACCTAAAAATAGTCATGATAAACTCAGCGGCATACAGGACTTCGCCTCTACCAGGTCTTTAATCTGAAATTATTTTATTTCCAGTGAAACCAAGTAGTTTTACTTTCTGCAAAATGAGTGGTCTTGACTTCCCTAGGGCTCTGTGTTTCTTCATGTGAGCTTGCTTTAATCCACAAAGGCAAAAAGGAGAGACAGAGGATGGCAGAGTCACCCGGCAAAGGAGCCACTGTTTAAAAATAGGGAGCTGGTTAAAGTAACAACACAGGAGCAACTGCAGAAGGACAGGCTAGCTTAGGTGTGTGGCCTGAGGAGACTGCCAGACATCCACTTGTTATTCTGGCAGAAACACGCCAACGCTGCTACCCAAGACCCTGTCTGTAATAGCCCCAGTGGATCAACGCACCTTCCTGTTTGCAAGCGAAACTGCTGCCTGGGCACGCTTGGATGGGGGACGTGAGTAAAAGCCAGTCAAGCCCCTGCAAAAGCGCAGTTCATCCTAAAAGCCTTCCTCCATTAACAGGCTGGTGGAAGGGATCAGCAAGGCTTCTCCCCGAGACATCACTTCTTGCAGCTCAGCACCCAGCACACGCGCAGTGGACAGGACACATCTCCTCACTGTTGCCCCAGGACTGTCAGTACCTCTTTCTTTAGGCTGTCCCGAGATGAACAGAATTATTTTTCACGTGGCCTGGCCAGTGCCAGGGCACGAGAGATTGTGGCTGTTGTGACACAGAGCTCCCCAGGGCCACGCTTCCGAACGTAGTGGGTATGTCATGTGCAATTGCAGCGACGCACCTATTTGTTACACAAACCGCACGCAATAGGCAACAAACAGCAACGCGAATCTGTCCCCCTCCCTCCTTTTGCCCCCAAGACATTCAGATCACGCTAACACATCCTGTTTGTGCTCTGGAGCACCCCGGCACTCCGCAGGCTGTGCGCAAGCAGCGGTGACTTTAACTCACCCGTCGCTCCTTATCTCCATACTCGATGCCCAAGGTATCCATGGCGCGCACGATAGCTGCCAGTGACTGTATGGTGTTGCTGTAGACCACCGGCTTGTACTGCTTCACGTCCTCTCCCGAGAAGCCATCCTCGTGGATGATCCTGGAGAAAAAGCAGAGGACAAAAACCTGTTGAGAATGGCATTTCAGCAGGGGAAGCATTTCAAACAGTGCTGTGTTCCTTTGAAGCGCACACCTGCCAGCCTGACCCAGGTGATTTAGGCAGCATTTCTTTTTACACCTCCCTGGTTGTTCACCACGAGGGCATCCCAGCCCGCCCCTTCTGCTCTTTGCTGAGGTCTGGTGTCCCACTTGGAGCCTGGTCAGCCCCCTGCTCACATCTGTGCCGGTCCCAAGGAGGAGGTTTCCACGTCCCAGCTTATCTTTCCTGTCCATGTCTACAGAATTAGGCTCACAGATCAGATCTAAATGACCGCAAACAGGTGATGGAAAACCTTAAGTCGTGGCTGCCCCTTTTCATAGTAACTCCTGGGGCGCCTACAAAAGGAGCCCGAGTCGAAATCCCCCATGTGCACGCGGACACAGGCATGGATAAAAGAAGAGATTTAGCTGTGTAGCACACCAAGGGCTTACAGCCCTTCACACACCTCCTTCCCAAGCCGTGCTGAGAGTTTTTGGGCCCTCAGACTCTGCAAAAGGAAATATCTGATGGAGTGAGACCCTGCCATGGCCCCACGCCTGGGGGGCAGCCTCACAGTGCTCCTCCCAGCCCAGATCCTCCTCAGAGGCCCATAGCAGGACACAAAATCCTGCACTTGCCTGGGCAGCAGCCTGGCCCCTGAGATTTCTCCATCTCTCAGGGACTGGAGAGCTATGGCAGGGTGTGTGCAGAGCACAGCCAGCGTTCCCAGAGCTAACTGAGTTTGACAACCATTCTTCCCGGTGAAGACATAAGTTATGATCCCGTCTCTTAAATGCTAGCAGAGCAGATGATCCGCTTAGCCCAAACGCACTCCTTCCTTGCTCAGCCTCAGATCTCACCGGACACCAGATAAGATTCGGTAACAGATTTGCCACTGATAAAACCAAGCAGCCTGTCCATAACAGGACTTTTTATTTTTTTATCTTTGCTGCATCACAAACCAAGGTCCTGACCAACACTGGCATCTCCCCCCGGGACAGGGAGGTCTAGCAGGGATCGTATGTGAGCTTGCAACGGAGACAGCGCCAGGGTGGCAGCGGAGAGCGGGGCCGGCAGCCAGCCTCCTGTTACTGCTGGATGGCTACACCCAGAGCAGGGAGACACAGCAAGGCACAGCTCCACTTCCCACGACATGAAGCTCCCAACAAGGTGCTTTAAGGCAAGTGGCAACCCTCTGCCCTCCCCAGCACAACACTGAACTCCAGCCTCCTGGCAGGACTCGCTCCAACACACCTCCAGTCCTGCAGAAACACAGCTGCAAGCAGAGGACGTGGGGCAGCTCAGATTAACAGTCCGGGGCATTTTGAAGCTGCTGATCTGAGTCTCTGGGCAGAAACCCCGCTCAGAGCTAGTCTGGGTTTTTAAGAAGACTTACGGACAGCACCCAGTGCTCACGGCTCAGTAACAGGGAAGGAGCGGGGCCCGGAGCCGGGTGTGAGCAGCACGTCGCACGGCTCAGTGAGCGTTGCCGGGACGAGCTGCTGAAGCGCTGGGAAACGCGCTTGGCCAAGAGCTGCAGTCAAACCTGAGGAGTTACGGCCGGCACGAAGCACAGGGATCTGCTGAATTCAGCCCCTTCGGCACCAGTTCCCCCAGCAGGCAGCACGGCAGCCACAAGCACGGCAGGACAGGGGGCCTGGGGAGGCAGGGGGCTGGCACCAGCATCTCCTGAAATAACTCATCCCTCTCGGCTGCTCGCTTTGGGGTGGGAGCTGGGGGCAGGGGGCACTGAATGGTGTTCAGGGCAATGAAGAGAAGGGAACAGAAGGGAATATTGAAGGGGTGAGAAGAGGAGCAGGCACAAGGGGCAGTGTAAGGGCTGCAGGACGCAGGGGGGATGTGTCTGGTCCTGACGCTCTGCTGCACTGGGGGAAAGGGGAGCAAGGAAACCTTGGGCTGGTTTGGGTTGTGTCCATCACCGACAGGCATCAGCTAGGGCCAGGGCTCAGCAGGAAGAGGTGAGCTCTGCCCTCTTTTAAAACATCTCCATCCCCCAGCCATGAAGTTGTTGCCCGACACTTCCATGTCTAAGTGCAAACCCTCGGCGTTTCCAAACCCTCCAGGGCAGCGAGCCCCCTGCCACGCAGGGGCAGAGCTAAGCGACGGAGGGCAGCTCCGGTGTCCCTCAGCAAACATCCTGCTGACGGGGCAGCACGCTGACGTCCTTCAGAGCGCGGACATAAAAGCGTTGCTTTTAAACGGGGCATAAAAGAACACGGAGGAAAAAAAAACAAAAAGCAACCCGATTGTTCTTCTGTGAAATTTCTCTGGGAAGGCAGCCACCGCGGCTGAAAGCAGCGCTGCAGATGCCAGTATTGAAGTTTTGCTGTAGGAAGTACCTACGGATTAATCAATCACGCAGTTAGCACATTACCTAAGATTTGAGCGAGCAAATCCCCACTGACTAGTGCTGTTCCAAAGGCTGCTAGGACACCGTGAACTGGTTTATTGTCCTATATGCTTTCAGCAAAACGCTTCCCTTCTTGCTCGCCTTGGTGAGCTGCTCGCTGAGCCCTTCTGGCAGCCTCTTCTGTGGTTCTTTGGGAATGTTCCTGCTGCCACTCACCCTGTTGGGATGTGCCCGTCTCCTTGCCTGCAGGACAGCTGCTGTGCTTTGTTTTACGGGGACAGACCCTCACGACGTTACCTCCAAAGCTCCAGCAGCGCCCGGGAGGTGCTCTGCTAGGGGAACAGCCCCAGGACACGAGCAGCGGTGGGTTTCGGACCCTACAGGCGGCTGTGGCCATTAGAAATGCAAAGCGTGTAGGAAGGAATAGAGCAGCGTGTCAAGGCTGGGAAGCCTTTAAAGATTCAGGCAGGGTGGGCTGCTCCTTAAGCAACTTGCAAATTCATGGGAACAGAGAGTTTTCAGCTCTAAAAAGTTGAGTCCTGTTTTCCAAAGGGCTTGTGTTTGTTTCTGCCTGAAATCCATGCTCTGCCACGCTGGAGCTGGTTCTTCCCAGGGCAGAGGAAGAAAAGGGATTTAAGAGGATCCCGGGGGCTGCGGAGGGGGGGGGAGACAATGCTGTAATTTTTTAAAGCGATTCTGAGCAATTAAAAAGCCATTTCATTCACCGAGTGATTAATGAACCGCCGTGCTCTGAATGGGATGGTGCGAGACGCCTGACACGAGCTGACTGCCTACCGGCCCCCTTCGTGCCTGCTTCCTGCCCACCGCCACCAAGCCCATGTGCTTGCATCTTACACTGTCATACCCATTCTAGGGTGGCTTTAACAGACAGGTATCTGCTGAGGAGAAGGGCTCTGCTGAAGGGCAGATCTTCTGCCAACCCCCAGCAAGGAATTAATCCCGAAGAAGCGCCCAGTGCCTCGGTGATTATTGCTTAATTACCAAATAAATGAAATCCTTGGAAGCAGGGGTTGCATTCCGCGTAGCAGCTCGCTTTGGCTTCCATTCAGCAAAGCACTTAGGTGCCTTCAGCCTTTCGCTTAGAAATTGAGCATATACAAAGAGCAAAGCCCCGGATCGCTCTGTCACACGTCCCCGCCGCCATGCGGTGCCCTGGCCATTGGGAAATGGTTTTCTGAGCGAAACACACCATGGCTCCAACTCAGTAGGGCTGGGTCTCAACCTTCGGGCTGATCTCGGCTTACCCAGGGGGAATACTTGTCCGTCTGTCCCCAAAACTTCCCTGCCAGACCCCTGGGTCCTCTGCTCTGCCCCCGAAACCGCTGGCACCCTGTGCTCCAGGAGGAAGCGGTGCTACCCGCCCATTTTTACATCAGATGTGGGGTAACTTTAGCCAGGCTGTCCCTCCAGGTCACTTTGTGAAAGTCAGGTGGGGCCATCCCCAAAATGTAGACCTGGCATCAACTATTGCTCTCCTCCTTCCTGCCCAGGAAGGAAATGAGATTAATTTAATGTCCCTCGGTTTCCGAATAAGCCCCGCTGGATGTCCCCCATCTCCCTTTTTATATCCTAGGTGCTTACAAACTATTTGATAGTTCAGCTCCTTTGAAAACTTCTGGAAGTTGACTGGTCTGTATCTCTTTGACTCCTCTTTTCTCCCTCTGCATTTGGAGACGAGCACCATTCCTGCATTTTTCCTGTCTCATGGTACCTCTCCAATCCTCCCAGTGCCCTCAAGAAGTGCTCAGCGATCAGCAGCAGGGCTGCTGCCAACATCTCTGTGCCCCCTTCTCCAGCATGCTCCATCCTTTTTGTAGCTTTGCGTGCAGGCATCTCCACCTTCTTACTTTTCCCAAGCCTCCAGCCACAGCCTCTGAAACATTTCCCAAATTCAGGGAACCTTGTGTGGCTTCGAGCTGTCGGCAGCGCCGTGAAAGACGTACGTGGAGACTTCCAATTACCTAGCAGAGACAATAAATCCCATACTGTTCCTGCTCTACCAACGATGATTTACTTTCAATCAGCAGGATGTTTCCAGCCGAATGAAGTTTTTCCGTATCAGTGCACATCTCTGGGACCGCAGCGATTTGCTTGAATAAAACTGGGCACGACGGCGCCGGGAGATGATTACACCAGGAGCGCGCCGCCAGCAAACACCTCGCAAGCGAACGGCCCAGCTCCTCTAAAAGCAGTCCTTGCTCCTCACCTGCATCTTCACAAATTAAGGGACTGAAGGCACAGCTTTTGGACGGAGATGAATTTCACCTCCCAGGGCTGCGGGTGTGGGGAAGGAAGATGCTGAGCACCGCTCAGCTGGGCTCAGGATTGTCCCCTACATCCTCAGCAGCCCAGGGGAGCTCGCAAATGCACCCCGATATCCTGCAAGGGAAAACTCCAAAAGCTCTGTGGGCTCTGCTTGCAAACGGGAAGAAAGAAGCATGCAAAAAGCCCTTACTTTAGTACGCAGGGACGGGAAACGGTTGATCAAATTTTGATGGAAAATTTTCTGCCAGACATAATCAGTTATTTTTTAGAATTATTTTTATCTCCATGCGAGGCTAAAAAGTTTGTTTATGGGAGAGTTCTGAAGCTAAATTCCAGTGATTTTGTTCTCACTCGTTTAATAGCTTGAAATGCGATTAAAAACTCCTGGATTATGTTAAACTAAATCAACGCAGATGCCCATGACCTTGTGGTTCAAAGGCTGCAAAAACCCCGTTCAGACCTTCGGGACAGGATGAAAATCCCTCAAAACTCTCAGACTTCTTCCACTCGGGCCGTGCTTGCATGACACATCGTACATCCTATTCCTGCAAGAAATTTGCCGAGGCAGAGATTAAGATGCCTGCTTTCTGCAAAGAAAAACAACTTCCTTAGTCAGGGCGACCTGGGAGTCGCAGACGGAGCTCGTTTTAAAGAGTTTAACATTTTCAACCTGGATTTTTAACGCCCGTGCAAGAAATACGGATGGAGCCCCGTGACAGAATCCCAGCTGGGGGAAATCTCCTTCGTGGAGGAAATACCTTCGGGTCACTCAAAACTGAATTCCTACCACCGAAGTATTTCTTGCATGCAAAAATGTTATTGTTACCGACCAGCTGGTTCCTGTTAAAAAATAAGCAAATCCATCAGGAGATTGAAAATATGCTGCCAAAACCTACAGCCCTGGACACGTTTGAGTTTATCCCTCCTCAGATGAACTGCAAAAGTTTCATGGACCTGCACCGGGCAGCAGCATTTGTGCTCCTCTAAGGCAGAATTTGTGTCCAATATCGATGTGTGTAAGTAGCTCTAATGCCTTCACGAGGTCCAGTTCAAGCTAGCCATGTGCTTCTGTACCGTAACTGCTGGCCAGAAAGCTAAACTTGATGTTATGAGAAACTCTTGTATGCCTTATTTTTGCCTGTAGCTGAAGTGCTGTTGAGCTAGCAGTGACTGGCTTCCAGGCAGGTTGGGGCCAGACCCTGATCTACCTGAAAGCCATTCCTTTCAGCTTGGTTTCAGGTGTATTAAACCTGCAGAGTACTCTTCATTTCCAGTTTATTACAGCCCAGAACTAGAAACAAGCACACCAAAGAGCACTGCCAACGTGGTGCTGCGTCCCTGAGGTCCTATGGCTTTTCTGAAGCAGCTCTTAGTTGGATTATTTCCTAACTGAGGTCTGCATTAATGCTTCATTTTGGCTCTGGGATACCCTGAGGGGTTTCCTGGGCCGTGTTCTCAGTTCCCTGCCACGTGCCTTTCACTGGGTGGTGTTTTTTGCACCATGCTTTTGGGATGCACCAACGACCCTTCCTTGGCTTGCTCCATGAGGCTGTTTCAGTATTGCCATTTCCTAGCAGGAAGCAGGGCAGCGAAATGCTCTGTTTTTAAGTGTGTGTACACAAAATAGGAGTGTAAATAGCCTACTACATCCTGAAAGCAACGAATTGCTGATGATAAATGGAAGATGCCACTACTGCTGCTTCACCAGAAGGCAACGCTGAGCAGGCAGGGCACAGCCAGCTGGTGCACGAGTGCTCCTGCCAGACCTGACGGGAACGTGGCCGCCCTTTGGCATTTAACAACACAGAGCCAGGAAAAGGAAGCACCCTGGGGAAGAAGCAGCACCCACACCAAGCCTCTTTGTGCCCAGGGGCAGCAAAAAGCTTGGCTGTACTTGCACAGTTCACCCTACTGACAGCATTCCTCCGTAGACACCAAGGGGAAGACCCCAGCAGCGATGGAGGAACCCAACCCCAAATTCAGAGCATCTCTTTCGACCTCCTGTAATTTGGTGTTGTCCCTAAACATATTTAGCCCCTTTCCAAAAGGCAAACGATGGTGGAGGTGGCTCCTTCGTGGACGCCGAGGACAGGCCCCCAGCACCACGGCACTGCTCCAGGGCAGAGCCCGACCTCAGCCCCTTCCTGGCAGCACGCAGACGGGTGGGTGCTGCTGGGAGGTGTCAGAGGAGAAAATCCACCCCATCTGCTAACATAGGAGAAGCACGAATCTCTCCTCCTTGCTGCCTGAAGTCACTTTCACGCGCTGCCAAAAGCCAAACTAAAAACCTGCCCGATGGGGAAGGAAAAAGAGCAAGGAGGGGTGCAGGCGAGGCTGTCCTCAACCAGCCCCGGGCAGGGAGCAGGCTTGGGCTTTATGTAAGGTCAGGGCACTGGCACGGTTTGGTTGCAGTGAAATTTGGAGTTGTGTAACTTTGCTAACATGCCCTCTCCGGGGGCCTTGAATATCGAGATCAAATCCTGCCTACCCTCCGTGCACCTAATTAGCTGTAATATGCATCCTGCTCTGCTCAGTGCGACCAGCGAAGGAACACAGTCAAAACCCATTAGCTCAGGCTTTCTTTTGATTAAAAAAAAAGACAGCTGGGCAGCAGAGAGTCCTGCAGCAGCGCTTGCATTAGATGAGATTGCATTTTTCTGGGGAAAACGCCTCGGGGCCAGGAGGGTTTCGAATAGCACCAGCGGAGGCTGATGGCCGCGCTCGTCTTCTTGGTGCACTCCCAAATAATAATGCAGCGAGGGACGGAGGGTTCCTGCTCGCAGTGACTCGGTTTCTGATGCCATGCGATGGGCTACGCTGTCAGTCTCCTTTGTCCATGCTCTGCCTGGGACCAATGAGATCCCCCCGGGAAAAAAAATCCACGGGGCCGGTGATGACCCACATGCGCGAATTCTCATTAATTCCTCGGTCGTGTTACATAAGGTCATTTTGTTGAATTAAAATTATTGGGATTAATCCTCTTAAATGTTCTCTTAGATGCATGGGGGATCCAAGCGCAGCTGGATCATCCCGCAGCTGGTTCTAGAAAGTCAAAACAGTGTTTTAAAGCCCCGTAATGGTTTTGTTAAATTCATCCCCCGAACAAGGACACAAAGCAGCTTTTTCTGGCTTTTTTAGATCACTTACAACTTCTGTAAGCTGTCATTAACTATCATCAGAGCCTGAAAAATGAGGCAAATGGGTTCAATGTCAGTTTTACTGCCCAAACCTAAATAATATTTTTGGTTTCCCATCTGCCTCATCTGAAGTGTTTTGATAGCTGGAAGGTGACTTTGCCTTTCAAACCCTTTCCCGATTTTGGTCTCCATAACCAAACACCCCTTGGACAACGGAGGAAACGGGAGAAGTATTCAGCCTCTTTATCTGCCCGTGGAGCCCATCCTCACAAACACTGCCAAATCCCACACCAAAAATAAAGCATATTGCTTTTTTTTTTTTTTTTTTTTTGCATATTTTGCCTGGCTGCCCAGAGCCTGCAGTTCAGCGGTGCATGATGCTCTCCGCAGATCAGTGACGGGTTTGGTGGGATGTACGTGGCTCCTCACGAAGCAAACCCTGCCTTCCAAAGCCCCCCAGTCTACCAAAATCCCTTGGGAGCCAAAGCTACTTCCCCCGTGCCTAGGGCTGATCTCGCAGAGCTGAAACATTTGCGTGCCGTAGCCGTGCTGTCGCTCCTTAGGAATCATGTGCTGCCATGAAAACGCTCAGCTAAAATAAAAACATGCTGTAAAGCAGCTTTGCTTTTTCAGGCTATCAAACCTTGCAGCGTCTGTCTTTCTGAAGGCCTGGCTGATGGGTTTGATTAGCTCTGGTAGCAGATCTGTGTTCTTCAGTGCGTTTGGTGCTTTAACAAGCTGGGCTGAGAAGGAATCGATTCCAGCAGGAGTGCTTCTGCCATTCCTTGCACCCTGGCCCTCCTTCCTGGCATGATTACAGCTCAGGGGCTCCATCTCTGAGCGCTGTGCTTGCCCCAAGCCCCCAGGAGCATCTCATCTGAGTAATTGTTTTTTTCTTGCAGTGTGGCTGCAGTTTGTGCTGTGGAGATAAGGACACGGGGGATGCCCCGTCCTCCGGAGCTGCTGCTCAGTGTGCTCTGTGCGCTGACACTTCCCAGGCTGAGGAGTTTGAGCTGAAACGTGGCAGATTTGGCATTTGAGGATTCCACCCACACGGTTAGTACGGTCCCACAGCAGGAAGGAGGTTATGCTGCGCTCAGAATTAATGCCATGCGTTTGGAGGTATTTAAATCTGAACTTTCCACACCTGTACTCAGAGCACAGGTTATCCGAAGGGAAGACAAACACACAGCCTTTCCCTGACACCTGCCGCAAATATTCAGTCAAACAGCATCAACCTTTTAGTTCTCACCTGCAGCTGAGGCTTAGAAAATACTGAGGGCGACAAGCCCTGGACTGGTCCAACTCTGCACACACACCCAAAGAGGGGCCCTGCCTCTGCTCCACATCTCCCCTGCCACAGCTCCGAGACAGGGAACAGCCTTTCCCCAAGGGTTCCCCATCCTTTGGGTCAAGGTATCCCAACTGCTGTGGTTTGAGAAAGCACTGGAAGACCTGGGGCATCCTCAGTGCCTTGCGGCATGTCCTGGCACCAAGGGCTCTGCTCCTGGGACTTGCTGCGTGCAGAGGCTCCTCTCCTTCCCCTCCACCTCCTCATCCTCTCCTTCACCTCCTCCCTTTCTCTTCTGCCTCCTCTCCCTCTCCTCCACCTCTTTTCCCTCTCCTCTGCCTCCTCTCCTCTCCCCAGGCCACTGCAGCCGCCACGTTGTGGAGCAGGAGGTGCAGCCAGGAGGAGGTGCGTGCCCCGGTGCAGATGGCTGTGAGAACATCGCTCCTCAGGCCACGTGTGGCCCTGCAGTGGGTTCAGAGCAGCTCAGTGATGTCCTTTGGTGGCCACATCAGCCTCACCCAGCTCCCCGTGTGGCTCCTGGCACGGCAGCTCCTGCCAGCGGAGGAGAGGGATCGAGAACAGAGTGCCTGGGGTACCCTGGCCAGACACTCCTGCATCTGAAAGCCTGGTGCAGAGCCAGACCTGCACTTAAGTTCTCCTCGCCAGGCCCCGGTTCTGTTAATGGGAGTCCCAGGAGCTCTGCTCTACCAAGAAATAACCCGGAGACTGCTGGGAAGCAGCCCCTCGGGCCAGCCACCAGAGAGCCCGCTTGGCACCTCTTCCTCCACCCCATTTCGCTGCATGGTGGCTGCCAGACCCAGGCAGAAGCAGCGAATGGCACGGTACGAGCAGCTCTCAGCGGGTGTACGTACCAGTCCTGGCTCAGGAAGCCACCACCAGCTTCCGAGACAGACACAGCTGTAACGGAGAGCGGCCCCACACACAAATCCATGGGTAAATGGATTTGCCATTGTGCTGGGAAGTGACCATGGTGACAAACATCTCCAAAAATCAGTACATTCCTCCTCCCACTCTCATCGATCCTTGTCATCCCCCTCGTCCTTATCTCCAACTGCAAAATCCCTTACTGATTTCAGTCGCAAATGCCCGTGCATCTTCCCTGGCAGTACCGGCGAGCGGGACGCAGCGCAAAGTACCCGCAGCTCCTTCCAAAGCGTCTGGCGAGATTCCGTAACTCTGCCTGGTAATAAATCCACTCCGCATCTGAGAGTTGGAGTTCAGGCGCACCCCGAGCATTATTTAACCATCCCTGGTGTAAAACATTCCTGCCGTATGGAGAGCTTTGATTGGATTCGCAGAGGCTGGTGTTTAATTAGCTTACACTACTCCGACTCGCTCTTCCCACCCACGTAGTCGGTGCGCTGCTGGCATTTGGATGATGCAACTTTTGGAGGGGGGAAGCTTTTATTTTTCCAGAAAGCATCTAGGAAACTTCGGAGACCTCAAAGCATTTGAGGTTTCCGACAGCACAATCCTTCCCCTTCCTCCCTGGCTGCTGCCCAGCACGAGGAGCCGGGTTCAGCCAGGGCCGAGAGCTCTCCGTGAGCTCTTTGCCCTGCCTGGGGAAACGGGGCTGTGGTGAGCACGAGGAGGTCTCTGCTCGCTTCCTTGTGACCACGCACACTGCAGAAGCCTCTATCGCATTTGAGAGGGCAGCACAAACAATTGCAAACCACCTTGTTTCCCTCACAGCTCGACCTGAGCCCTGGCAGGTGGTGTCTGAGCGTGTCTTGCTGCCCCACGTCCCTTCTTCACCTGCGTCCCCATGAGCAGCCCGCAGCTGGGATGATCTTTCAGCGATCTTCAGACGATCTCTCAGGGCCCCTTCCAGCCCCTGACAGCCTGTGCGGCCACAGGGTCTGGCGAGGTGGGCTGCTGGGCCACAGCGGGGAGGGGAAGCCAACAAATGCCAAGAATATCTGGGCTTTGGAAACGGAGAAGGGAGCTCTGATTTAGTATTTAATAGCGCTGCCGGCATCCCCTTTAAACAGCACTGATCGTAAATTCCTGATATCTATAGGATAGATTTACAGCCGACGGGATACGGGGAAACGTGTGACAAAAAGCAGCCCCTAATCTATAAGCAGAGGCAATACTGCTGAGTAACCCGAGGCAAACAAGTGGCTCATTAACCAATCAATCGATCGGGTTAAATGCAATAACTCACACGAAACGCTGCTCGGCCACGCAGGCTGGAAGCCCGGCTGCTCCCTGCACATGCAGGACGGCCACGGCCCTGGGAGAAGGCTGGAGGGCTGCACACTTCTGTCCCTGCTGCTCTGTTCCCTGCTGGTGTCTGAGCAAGAGCCTGAGAAAGGGGCAAGGGAATGGGGAAGAAGGGAAGGAGACGGATGGAGCGCGGAGGGGAAAGTGTTCTCCAGGGAGCCCAGGTATGGCTGGGGGGCAGCTGCTATTCCCCCTGTGTCCTGGCCTCTTGGGGACTTTGGTGAGATGGTGTGTGTTGAAACTCATCCCAAAATGCTCCCATATCAGGGCATGATGCTAGGCCGTTCCTTTCTCTTTATTCCTAAAGCTCCCGGGCAGCGAGGCTTTCACCTCTTCTCCAGGAACAGTGAGCCAGCGCAACACATCTCACCATTAGAAATATTTCCTGCTGTCCACTCACGATTTATCTATTGACGAACTCAAATGCAGCTTCCTTAATGTCATTCAAGCGGCTATTTTTAGGGCCAGCGCTGCCAGCAGAAATAATAGGCCTGGTGCATTTTTTCCCCCTGCAGAATGAGGTTTCCGAAATTATAGACGGGAGCGCTAAGGGAGCGCCAAGAATGCTGTGACGGCGAGGACGTCGGGTCGCAGATCACCACGCTTCTCCCCCCTTGCACGCACACAGCAAGCAGGCACACGTCCTCGCGGGATCATTTGCCACCGCAGTCGCTGCTTGGTGCTGGAAACTGTCCCTGGCAAGGAAGCGTTTCATGCTTTTTATCCCAAAAGATCTTGGAGAAGTCCTCCCCGCTCCCGTGGCTTTCCTGTGTGGCTCTGTGGACGCAGTTGGGCCCAGAGGAGCTCTCAGGTTTTTGGGTTTGTGCGGTGCAGCGCTGGACTCGTGCCCGTGGTTCCTGGGCTTCCCGCGGCGGGGCAGCCAGCAGAGCTCCTCGCCCAAGTCGGGCGAGCACCGTGCACTGCCACGGCAACAAAAAGGAAGAAAAGCTTTCTGTTCCCAGGCATTTAACCAAATCAGATCAATGGCGTTTGCCAGCCCAGCAGGGCTACGTGTGGCTTTTGTCTCTCCTGCTCACAGTCACTAGTGCCCAAGGCTTGGGGTTGCACTCCCCTGAGCTCATTTCCCTGTGTACATTGGGGTTTCTTTGCATACCCAAATCCTCATTACCACTCCAAACCCCGGTAAATTACGGGAATGGTGGCTGATAAAAGTCCTCTAACTTAAAGCAACGGTGAGCCTGCTGTCACCGAAAGCACTGGTCCGGGCTGTAGAGGCGTGCAAGAAGCGAGCAGGGGATGTAACCAGGAGCAAGCTGTCGGGGCAGTTAGGATGGGAAGACACAGCGGTTCTAGTGGTGGTCACACAGGTACCGGGGCAGCCAGGGCCCTCCGAGCCAGGGCTCGTGGTGCACAGCCCCAGGATTGTCTCCTACCCCCCTGCAGAGCTGCTGCAGCAGAAGGGATCGTGGCACGTGGAAAGCAAACGTGGCTGAGTCAAAACGAACCCAGATGTGCTGAGGGCACGAGGTAACGGGGGCCAGAAATAGCGATATTGGCACAGCCTTGGCAGCCAGCACTCAGACAGGTAAAACTCTGACATGCCCCCAGGGCCCACGAGAATTAGACGGATGGGAAGAAACCAGCTTGGAATAGCTACGTGTTGAAACAATGAATGTGTGTCCTTCTGGGTTTCATCAAGAAAGAGGCTGTAGGAGAAGCCGGGTCCTAAAAAGAACAGAGGAAGAGCCTGGGAGGAGCGGGAGACTCCGCTCCATCACCCAGGGCTGGGCTCCTCTGGATGCGTTGCTGCGAGGCAGAGGGCCCGTAACAGCCCGGGTTTCGACCCTCCTGAAACCCACGAGGGTTTCCTTCTCTTCCCCAGGAGTCGGATCAGGCCCCGGGAATGCATTTGTTTGTTTTTCCCTTGTCATCAGGCTGCCTTTGGCTGAGAGCTACAATCCATTCAGGGAGGACCTGTTTATCTGTGAGAATAGCAGCACTGCTGTTAAGAGGTAAGAGTGGGAGTGTGCTTCAGGCAAAAAAACGCAGATTATAGCCCCGCTAGTAATGAATCCAGCACAGAGAGAAAGAAATGCAGAACGTTCTAATTTTCTGAATAGATTTAATTCCATTTTGTTCCCGGCGAGTCCCTTCGCTGACAATTGTCTGAGTGGAGGGAGGAAAAAAGGGTTCCAAGCAAAACACTTGTCCATGAAGGATGTTATTAAAATGTCCTACTTGAACACTGGCGCTCTGCAGACCAGAGGCGCAGAACGCGAGCGGGCTCTCTCCCTCAGCCGAGCTTTGTGGAAAGGCAGCGTGTTTGGCGATTATTTTCCAAAAGCGCAATTGCTGTCATCAGAATTTGAGCTGGCTTGACTTGTCCTGCCCGATTTAGCACCCACTCCACCAGGGTGGGTTCAGGAGTTCAACGAGAACTTGAGTGTTGTTGGATTTGCAGCAGGCTTAGAAAACACTCAGGAAAACAATAGGGGGAGAGAACAGATGGGGAATACATGCAGAGTGGGGGCGAAGACCAGAGAGTGGTCAGGGAAATTAAATAATTCCTGTGGCAAGTGAAAATCTACTGTGGCAAAATTCTCCACTGGGGTAAACTTCCAGCACTTGGCTTCCGAGGACTCATGCTAACTCTCACCCGCGTAAAGACCTGGTTCGGTGGATTTGCTAAATCTGGTCCTTTCAGCAGAGAATTTGGCTGCAAGACTGCAGCAGGGATGTCAGCCAAGCTGTAGCAGAGAAGTTGGCCCCACCATCTTCTGACTTGCTTTTCTTTAAAGGCCTGGGCAGTGGGTCCCATCCCCCTGCGGGTGCAGTGAACGGGATGGGTTCCCGTGAGACAGGAGCGTACCAAAACCTGGAACCAGGACAACCAAACACAAGCTTGCAGGAGGAACTTGCTGAGGACCGTCACTCTTCTGCTTGTGTGGGTAGCAGCACTGTCCCCAGCGTGCTCGGCCTCTTCCCTCGTGAAGATCACCGTCCCTGCCCCTAAACTCGGGCTATGTGACCGTGCTGTTATTGGTGCACGCGATGCTGAGCACAGGGCAGCGCTGCTCTGGCTCCTGCTTCTTGCAGACGCAGAAAGGACAGAGCACAAAGGCAAACACAGCCCCTCCTGCGCATGTGACAGTCACAGCACCAGCAAGTCGCCGTCAGCTGCCTCATTCCTCCTGACAGGTCCTGTCCTGAAACAATGTCTTAGAGTCTGCAGCTGGTCTGGATTTTCCGTATACAGCTGGAACTGCCAAAGGAACAGAAAAAGCTGGGGTAGCAGAAAAGCTGCCGCTCGCTTTGGAAAGAAAAACCTTTCCCAGCAGTTTGCGTGCAACCGATCGAGGCAGTTTGCCATCCTCCCTGGGGTGGAAGTGCAACCGAAGCATCTCTGAGCACAGGGGGAAGGATTGTGCTCTGCTGCTGCACAGAGAAGGTATTTCCCAGGGAGGGACTGCACAGCTCCCGTGCCTTGCATTTCCTTTGTTATATTCACTTGGCTCTGGAGCTGGGGCTCCAAACACTGGGGTTGTTTCCTGCGGGACACCTGGCTGGTGCAGAGCGTCCCTGTCCCAACAAGAACCTGCCTTACCTTGAGTTATGCCCCCACAGCACAGCTGCAGCTCCGGGACAGCCTAACTTCTTCTCCCTGAATGCACCTTGATAGCTGTTTCCCAGCTTTCCCTCACTGGTTTTCGTGGGCTGTCGCAGCAGAACTGATTCTGTTGCTGAATTTCTCAGCCCTTGCAGCTCCTCCCCAGTATTTTGGAGCCACATCTTATCCAGCTCTTCTTATCTTGCTGCCCCAGTGAATGAGAATGAGCCCAGCACAGGGACCACTGCTGGACTGCTGCCAGTGCAGGAGAAAGGGAGAAAAAATCCCAACCAAGCAGCAACTCAGCCCCTCGGCCCCGAAAATCCCCAGCCTCTTCCCAGCCTCGAAGAGCAGTGATCCTCCACCCTGTGCTGAAAGAAGGCTGTGATGACACCGAGAGCTGCAGGAAGGTGGCACGGTGCAACTGGGGCACTGTCACCTTGGAGAGGTGACAAGGTGGTGGCAGGGGAGGGAGGCTGTGTCTGGAGGTTGTGGTGGTTTTGGTGAGTGGTTTGGGACTGGAGCTGCCAGGCTGGAAGAGAGAAGAGGGAGAGGAGCGCCCACAAGGCATCGGCCCTGCTAAGGAAACCCGCTCCCTACAGGCACATGGGAGGGAAATCCCAGCCGGGATTTCTAAGCTTTATCCATCTTGCCATGGTTTCCTGCCTTGCCGTTGTTTACCAGCTTAACAAACTGAAGACTGTTTGAAAGAGATCACCCCTTAATCTGGCTTGTCCTGAGACCAATAGGAGAGGAGGAAGGCAAGGTCACGCACATCCGAGGCCAGCACAGAGCTGAAACATCCTTATTTATCTTCCCTAAGCTGTTCTAAATTTTATCTCCTTCGAGATATATTGGAGTAATCAAGACCAGAATTGGGCGGTGACTGGGACCGTTGGACAGGTCCCGGCTGTCTGTACCCCGTCGTTATTTTTGGTGCGGTCTGAATTTCACCCTGTTTGGTTCCTGGTGCTGTGCAAGGCTCGGGAACAGACATAATGCAAAGCTCCAGGCGAGTGCCTCCTGCCTTCCCCTGTCCTGTGCAGCACTGCCAGGTGTCTGCAGGAAAGTCGCCCCCAAGAGTTTATTCAGGCATCCCTACAAAGTGAAAAGCACTCCCCTAAATATCTGTTTTGGGAAAGCCGGTCCAAGGAGTGAGACAGACAGCTGAGCACAAACCCATTTTTTAGAAGCTAAGTTTAAGGTTGGCTAAAAATATGGCCTATCCCTTCCAGGGGTTACTTTGCTTACGGTGCAGACAGGAATAAAGCTATTAGTGACTGAGCATTCGGAGTATTTGAGGCTGGTGTTTGTCTGTCAGTCACTCGTCCTCCAAAACATTCTTGTCACCATTTGGAAAGCAAGCGGGATGTGCGCGCCGGCCGGGAGGGGACAGAGGAGCTGTAAGAGCTGTGGATGGGAGGAAAAGCGGGGACTAAAGGACACAGGAAGGAGGAGAGAAAGGAAAAAAGCTGTTAATGAGGAAAAATACTGAAAGCCCCAAACGTCTGGGACAATTTCCATTTACTTTTAGAGGTACTTTTTAGAGGAAGAAAATAGTTAGGTGTAGGGAAAAACAAAAACCAAAAGCACTTGTTTACAAAAAGAACCCCCCCAAAACAAACAAACAAACAAAAAGATAAAGAACGTGTACTAGGAAGAGCAAATGAGTGGAGATGACATGGAAGAAGAGAAAGAGGAGAAGTCACCATGAGCAAACACAAAACTGCAAGGGCAGAGCGGGGACAGTACGGGCACGCAGGGCACTCCTGAGCACAGGCAGCGCCGCTTTCCAGGCATAACCTGGGGGACGAGGAGTTACTCAGGGTAAATGTCTGCTGCAGTCCATGAAGTTGGGCTAACCAGATTGAGAGCTGAGTCACTTAGAGCAATCCTTCCGAGGAGCTCATCAATTTGAGTAAAGCTTCAGCCTTGGGCTACAGCGCGTGGCTCTCCTTGGCTTCGCCCTGCCACGCAGTGCTGCTGAGGCCGGTGGTGCTCTGAGGACTTTGGTTGGTAAGAGGGAGAAGAAATCGTCTGGGGCAGGGGCTGGGTCCCAGTGGTGCAGTGGGAAGGGAGAAGGCAGCTTTGATGCAGAGAGAGCAATGGGAGGCACAGCGAGGCCTCCCCTGCAGGTGTGCTTGCTCTGTAGCAGGTCCCAGCGCGCTGCACCGGGCGTTTTATGACAAAAAAATCCATCCAGCCCATAAAAACAATCTGACTCTCCAGAAAGATAAGGGGTACAGCTGCAAACTCACCAGGATGAAATCCTGTTTGCTTCTCTTAAGCTCCCACCAGCCACCAGGCTGTAAACACTGCTCGCGGCAGGTCTGCAAGGTGTAAACCCTTCTGCAACCTTTTACTGCAGGGCTAGTGAGGAATTATGCCAGTGATATGAACAGGTTCTAAATATTGAGGTGTTTAAATAAATGAAGCTTTCACATATTTCCAGAATCTGTTCTTCACGCTGTGCTGGGGGGCTGTCCAAACTGTACACCAAAGCACAAATGCATTTTAAGAGAGCAGAAGATTAATGTCAGGCTCAGAACGTTATCAGTGTGTGTGCTGAGAGCTGCTCCAGGCCCTCTGCCACCAGCTAGACAAGCCTCAACTCACCACCGAAGGAGCCCCAATTTTCTGAGCATTGGGGCCAAACGACCAGGACGGAGGCCAGGAGGAGATGTTTCCTTTTCCCGAGATGTTGAGCAAGGAGGGGATCTCTCAGCCATGTACCAAGTGTCCCTGTGAGGGGGCTTAGCCAAAGGAATACGTGGTGCTGCTCATTCGGTCACTGCAAGGGAAATTAATCCAGAAATGACCCCATGATCGGCTTCCTGAACACACGGGGCATATTCAGAGTGCTTTGGAGAAACTGCTCACTTGGAGCACCTGGAGAGCTTCAAAGCAGGTGTCCTGACCTGCCCACACCCCACCTTCCTCTGTGACATCCAGGTGCCGCTCACAATTTGGGACTTTCCCCGTGCCTGTAATCGCACTGCGGGACCGCAGAGCACGCCTAAGTGAAGATGTGCGGCTCTGACCTGAGCAACTGTCTCCTTTTATTAGTGCTGTTGTGTCGGCATTTTCAGTGGGGTTACAATTAATTAAAATTCCCTATTAATTAAAATGTTTTGCGACAACAACAACGGCAAAAATTGCTTGGAGAAAAGCCTACGTGAAGTGAAACTGGAGCCTGGTCCGCATGAATATGCATGGAGCCCAAAGGACGCTGCATTAGCATGCGTGCAGCCGGTCCCCAACGTAAGCGATGCAGCGGAGGAGGAAGAACGTAGAGGCGAGGAGGATACAAAAATAGGGGTGTAAAATTTTGCATCACCCTCTGTATTTCCCCCTCTGCTCTAACTCGGAGTTTAAGCGCATGGAAATGCCGTGGCTTTCACTACAGGTGGGTGAACGTGTGGGTTTTCCAGGAAACGAGGGCCTGGGCAGCGCTCCTGCTCCTTGCTCCGACCGCCCTCTGCCACCAAAGTCTGCACCAGTCCCTTTCCCCCACTGGGCTGCAAAACGCAGGCAACGCCGCTCCCCTCTCTGCGTGAAGCTCTCTGAGGAATGAAGAGAAAGGAATCGAGTACAGAGCAAGCAATGTGTGGTGGCAATTGACTCTGTTTCCTTCTCGCCTTTGTCAGGTCTGTACCATGGCGGGAGGCGGCTCCAGGGCTGAGAAGAAATCTTTGTTGGCGCTCTGCAAGCCCCGCAGCACACCGGCATTGTCAGAGCCGGGGCTGAATGGTTCCACCGGGGATCCAGACCCCGCTCTTTCGGGAAAGCAGCAAGCCTCAGTAACTAGCTGGTGCTATTACTGGAGCCGGGTAATTAACACTTCTGTGATTTTACGAGGAAAATGGTGTGTTGTTGCTGGGAGCGCGGGGGGCCAGGGCGCCCCTTTCTGCGAGCGTAAGCAGCACCGTGCCCGGCTCTGCCTCTCCCAAGGCAGGCTCCATATGCAGCACCAGCAAAGGGGGTGATGTGCCTTCCCCTTCCCCTCCCTTCTTCTTTAAAACACTTTTTTTTTTTGGCAGGCACTCCTCCTACTTCAGCGATTTAGAGGCTACGGGGAAGAAATCATCCTCAGAAAGAGCAATTTGAAGCAATGCCTGTCTACAAATGGCGCACGCTTATGCAACGGCTGCGTGCCAGCGGCGGCGTGCAGCTCTGCTCGGCTCCGCTTTAGGACCAAAAAGGAATTTTTGCCTCCTGCAGACCAAGGCAGAAAAGAGGCAGGAGGGGTCTCCTCCTTCAGCAGGGTTACCAAAAAGCCCTCTTCCCCAGGACCGGTGCCAGGTAAAGGTAAAAGGCTTCCAGGGAGGGACGAGACACAAAATGACCATGCAGCCACCATCACTGGCAAGGCTACGTACAAAAGTTGGCAAAAAAAAAAAAGAATATTGATTATTAGATGTTTTGCAGATATTCATGTGCTCAAGAAGGTGACAGGTATGAAATTTATACTCTGAAGCATATAAGAAATGCACTATTAGTCTCTCTTTTTAAAGCATAATGAACACGCAAGCTTCTTTCTAGTTCTAATTGGATTTTTAAGGTTTATGGATCCACCTTCAACTTCTGGGCTACTCTAGAGGAGGAGATTATTCTCCCCCAAACTGAGGTTTCTCAAATTCCCTTGACTTAAGGGGCTTTGAGGCAAATCCAGGAGGCATCAGGAGAGCTGCAAGGGCAGGCATGGGAAACCTGAGCACAGTAGACACTGAAATCATGACAGTAGAGCCACAGAATCCCATCACTACAGCTTATTTTTTCAAAGAATAGAATCACCAAGCTCAAATTGATTAATATACACAATTATTTGCTAAAGTAAAGGTCCAGTTACATTCACTGACTGCTCCAAGAGTTTGGCTGTCCAACTGAGATGCATAATACCTTACGACTGCTTTAAAGATGACCAACATGGCTTCTTCTTTTCAAATACTAAATGCTTAGATTGTGCTTTGAAGCGGGACTGTTGTGTTTTTTATGATACTTAAAACCCAGCAGGCAATCAGCTAAGGGACTCCCAAGCCAGCCCCAGCTCTGCAGCACTACGCAGTGAGCAAGCTCAGTGAATCAGATTCATTTCCTCCAAGACCCAAAGGTAGCAACGAGCCATGCTGGATATTTCCCGAGAAAATAAGTGGCCGTGACAAAGAGTCCTCCCAGCCCAGGGAGGCACCAACCTGTTCTTCCAAATGCCGCAGAGATCCCTGGAGTTTTACTGCTTCTGATTTGTTTCAAATACGTGAAACGAAACACCCTGCCCTTGGCTACTGGCATGGCCCCACTGTGCTGCAGGAATGGCAGCGGTGGCAGGACAGGGGCTGGCTCCACCAAACGTCCCTGCCTCACCTTCCAGAGCCAGCCCCGGCGCAGGGCTCTCCTCCAAATGCATTTCCCTTCACACACTTAAGCAGTGGTTTGCTGGTATTCAAGCACAGGACACGGAAGACCCCAATCCTACAAACATCAACGCCTCATTTTAGCCCCTGAGCAGTCCTGGAGGCTTAGATGTGAGTACAAGTACAGCCAGGACAAAATGCTTAGCGTATTAAGGGAAATATTTAGACAACAGGAAACAAAATGTAGTGTTAAACACTAATTTAAGTGATGTTTATGTAACGTTGGGGCATATGTAGGGCTAACAACTGGTTATAGATCAGAGCAAGTGAGTAACGTAAGGACATACTAATTAAAAATCCAGTCTTCAGTCAGTCACGGGTTTTCTTTCCTGCTCTGTTACTCTGGTTTTTGATTAGAAAGTAATCATCACATTACACAATATTTCTCCTCATTAAACTACAAAAGCAACAAAGATCCCTTGCTTCTTTGGCCAATTAGTGCCTGTGTACAATCACGGGGAATACAAATCAAAGCGTGGCTCAGCTCTGACCTAATAAGACATCCACGCAAAAGCTAAGCTCCGCAGTTTTTTGTTACTACAGCGTTTTTTTCCCCTTTACTACAAAGCAGTAGGCACTGAACACTAGGCCCTGTCTCAGAAAATGCAGAGCGGCCATTGAGGGGGCTGGCAGAGCTCCTTGGTGGCTCTGGTTTACCTTGAGGAGCTCCGAAGGGATGCTCGTGCACCCAACCGGGGCTGTTGGGGCTCGCAGCGATGGCAGCTCAAAGAAGCTGAGCGGGAGGACGGAGCCCACGGCAAGGCTGGCACAGCTCTGCACCTCCCCGGGCAAACCCTGAGAACAGGGGCCTGGAGGGCTGCTACGCCCCTCCTACAACCAGCCCCGCTCCCACTTTTTCCTTTCCCTCTAAGAAAAAGGCCGTTTGCAGAGTTTGTACTTCTCCACCCGCCCCCGCCCCAAATCCCTGTAAGTGATTCTCACTTAAACCAATTTTGCTCTCCCACTGAGTGCCGAAGTGTTGCGAGTCGCGCTGCGCCGTGCTCTTCCCGCCCACCCGCCATCCATTTTCTGACCAATTTCCTTCTGACACACGTCTCCGCCGTCTCCAGAATCACTTCTGGATTTGGCCTGAATTGGAGAATTACATCCTGCAACCCTGCTAAAAACCTGCACTTTATTACCTCTGCCAGGAGGTGTGTGCACCGGGGATCGCATCTTTTTTGGTTGTTTTTCAGAGCAAACGGAGGGGGAAGCACCAAGGAGGGGACTGCGAGGCTGGAGCCTCGGCTCGTGTTCCCCACTCCTCCAGCTGCTCATCAGCGCTGTTCTACTGAAGCTGGTTAATGAGCACGGTCAGTAAGTGGGCTCCTGCTGCCCCTCTCTCAGAAGTATTTCAGTTTCTTGGCCAATTTTGTTGCAGCTTTGAAGGCACTGAGCTCCTGGCAGTGCCATGGAAGCAGAAGGCAGAGGAGAGAAACCCTCCTCACACACCAGCAAAGCCAGATCAGGGCTTGCTCCTGAGAAAATGCTACCTGGAGCTGGAATTCATTGCTCCCTCTGCTCACGGCATGATTTGATTAATCCGGAGGTTTGAAAGGAGAGGAGAGCATCAGCCAGAACATATGCTTCTGTGCAGCAGGGACCAGCTTTCTGTGCTGGATGTACAGTTCCTGGCACGATGGGATCTTGATTGACTTACAGCTTGCGTGCGCTCCAGCAAAACCCTGATTTAATCGCAGGAACAGCTCCTGCTCCCTTCCTGACTTCCACAGGATGGTTCTCCGTGAAGGACAGGGTCCCTCCATCACCTGTTTCTGCAGGGATTCGCCTCGCTGCAGAGCTCGCTGCCCCTGTAGCTCGGGGCTGACCTGGGATGCCTACGTGCTGCACCAACCGCGTCACCTCCTGCCGCGTGCTCTGCTCCTCCAGCCCAGCGTAGCGGCGTCTCCGCTGCTCCAAGTGGAACAAATGTCACCGCCCTGTTTCGCGTCGTCTCCTGCTGCTGTCTGCTTTTATTTTGGGTCCTGCTGGCTGTCAGGGCAGGAGCGCAATCCTGCTTTTGGGAGGTTCAACCAGAGAGTTTCACTTGCAAGCCGAACAGCCCAGTGCTAAATGGGTAACGGGCTTTTTTTTTATGGAGAAAAACTGAATCTTCCCCTTGGAAAGAGATCTTCGGGGCCTTGTCTGGCCTGCTTAAGCCAGCACGGATCAGTCGCTGTCCTCAAGCTGGACAGGCAGCGTGGCACTGTGGCAGTGCTGGCCCCTGCGTGCCCCATGCTGCCGAACTGCCGTCACCTCTGAGCCAATTTCCCATCCCAAGGCAGCACGGGGGTGAATATTCACTGATGGAAGCCCTCCGGAAAGCAAGCCCGATAAAAGCTCTGCCCTAATGGGATGCCTTTCCAGGGATATTTGCTGTGCCCATCGATGCCTCCAGCGCCCTCCCTTCTGCGGAACGAACGAGCGATGCCATGAGGGGATCTGGCGTGGGGAGGCTTCGTTAGCCTGACACGATCTCAGAACGGCTAAACGGGGCAAAACAACGTGTATTTGTGCTCAGATCCCGGTGATGTTTATTTACTAGGACAAATATAGCTGAGGGTTGCAGCTTATCAACGCTCGCTTTATTTCGAGGGCAAATTGCTACCGTGGAACCAGCCATTTGCTGTTTCCCTGCCATCGCCCAACAAAGGCAGCTCGCTTTACCAAGTCGGCTAATGACCGGCCAAGTCACCTCACGTGGATTATAAACATAAAAAGCACAAAAGGCTCGGGATGAAAAATAACAATTTCCCCCACTCGCTTTTGTGGTCAAACAGTGGGGAATTCGTAGTAGAAAATTCTGCTTTGAAATAGAAAAATAATAGTAACAGTGAAAACAAATGACAAGGTCTCAGTTTTATTGAGCTTTACCGAGCCTTGAAAACCCACAAGTTTTGCTGTTGGAGTGCACGAGGATTCATTCAAAAGTCAATAATCAGCAGAGAGGGATTAGTGCCTTCCAATAACTGCTCGGACTACAAAGACAGGAAGAGGCTCCAGCAGCAGTCATTATCTTATCCCTTTACACTGGCTCGCGGCCCCGCGTTTCACATGCACTTATGTTTACTATTATGGCAACAAAGCAAATTTGAGCAGAGCAATGCCAAGAAATAATCCGACGGCACCTTCGGATCAAATCTTCCTTGATACCTAAGGAATTTGCTGAGATGCTGGGGCCCGACCTGGCTTTCCTGGAGCAAGGAACAGCTCTGCGGCACGCGGCCCTGTGGGCAGCACCGAGTGCTGGCACGCTTCCAGCCCTTGGGACACGCTTCCTTTCTGCTCCTCCACCTCTCAGCTAGCCTGGACAGGCCTCCGATGCTTTCATTTTTTTCTCTGCAGGCACCACAGCCCCAGGTTATTCGCCTTCCTCAGCTGTGGTCCAAGCTCTGTTCCCCGTTCTGCAGTACCCGCAGACAGATTTGCGTAGAAGCTGTAAGAAATCAACTGGAGATGGCAAGTTCGATACCAGATGAAATTGTTTGGGGTATCTGCAAGATGGCTTATTCATCTAACAGGTTCCCAAAGACCTGAAGCATGGAATCGGTTATCTTAACACAAATCTACAGATCATAAACTCTCTCATTTGGGGTTTGAAGTCCCACTTGCATCCCGGTCAGCACCCTGCGTTTTACTGCTACTCCTCACGGCCTTTTGAGAAAATGCTCTGCGCTTCTGCTTTGCTGCGCCACAGCTGCAGAATAAGAAAGAGAAGTAAAAGCCGTCTGCATGCTTTTGTATTCTCCCTGCCACACAAAAACACACTTAGAGCAGACCTCCCCAGCTGAGGACCTCAGAGCATGTGGAGATCTGTGAGCCACTGGCCCTCTGGATCTTTACCCTAGCAGCCACACGGACAAGGCAGGGAGCTGGAATGAGTTTGGGCACAGACACAGGTGATAAACCCTGCCCTGAAACGTGGCACAGGCCCACAGGGTGCACCCGGTCCTGGGGGCTGATCCTGGGGCTGCCTGTACCCGGAGCTGAGCGAGCGGATAGGGGCAGCTGGGCTTGGGGGTGCCACTGCTGGGGAAGTACCGTCGGCTGGTTTCCACCTCTTCTGGCAGAGAAAAGCAGTTTTCTTCCCTTTAGGATTTGGAGGAACTGCCCTGAAAGCCACTGGTCCAGAGTCTGGGGCTTGTGCCTCTCGACTCACCTCCGGGTTTGTATTACCACGAGCGTCAGGCAGAGCCATGTCTCCAGCTGCAGCCCGAAGCCTCTCCTAGGACGATGAAGCCCCTGCAGAGCGCTCCCTGGAAGCCAGGGCAGGACGACTGTGATGGGTTTGTCACACACGGCTTGGTGCACGCTGCCCTGACACCAATGGGAGAACTCCTTCTGGGCTACACACCTGCACTGCTGCTGGGGGAGCGCTAAACGCCCAAACCAAAAGCCTGATTTTTCTCAATTTTGTGTGAATTCAGTGCCAACAGGTCTCTCCTCCATAGCATTCCCATGGTTTGTCCTGTGTCCCTACAGGGGCACTGCGTGTGCAGTGTCTGGGCTCCAGGAACTACGCCAGCCAGCTCCCCCATGCAATATGGCACAGGGCTGGGACATGGGGTTATGTGATGATGAAGGGATCACTGGTGCCAGCCCCCGAGCAGCAGCCCTTTTTTTTGGTGTAGAGCATTCCCTCAAAGCAGCCTGCACTGCCTGCTGGAGCAGGACGGACCACTGGTGGTCTGCAAATCGACCGCAGAGCCCCGCTGAGCTAGGGCTGGCTGCGGCAGGGCAGATGGCAGCCCTATATAAGAGCTATGCTATATAGCTCAGCGAGGGGGGCTCGTGCAGATCCCAAAGCTTGGGGTCCCTCTGCTTCCATCCCTGTGCTTTCAGGTTACAAAAAGCAGCGGGGTTGGGAGAGCCCGGCCCCACCTCGCCCCCACCAGAAGACACAGGCTAAAGGCAAAGATAAGCCCCACAAAGGCTCCTGCTGCAAAGCCGCCTGTATCAACAAGCCCCAGCTCCCGCGGCTCGGTGACCGGGCTGCCCAGCGCCCCCGGTCAATAAAGGGCCGATTCTCCTCCCTTTCGGGAAACAATGTGTTCCACACACTGACACAAACACCGGCCCCTCGGCGAGCCCCGGCAGTGTCAGGGGGTGTCAGGCTCTGCCCGGCGGGCTAACAAAGGCGCGAGCCCGCGGCCAATCTCCTCCTGCCATCGCGGGCTGCCCTCGCTGCGCTGAGCATGATTTTTTTTTTTCTCCTAATGGAAATGAAGAAAACCTCCAGCGCAGATAATCCCCCATTATAACGGCAGTACGTTCGGGACAGGGGCCAAGCAGCGTGAAGAACAAGCCAAATCTCTTTTACTTAAAGGCTGGCCGGGATGTGATAATGTAATGACTTCGGTCTCGATGTTTCAAACGCCATTCGCTGAGATTGACTTCGCATATAGATGGTATTGGCCGCGATAATTAAGAACGAGGAACAGATAGCATTGGCCAGCTTCTCCTTCCAAAAAAAAAATGGTACCTGTTTGCAAGCAGCCCAGGAGCCCCCTAAATCTGAGCCCAGGTTAGTCCCACACCAATTTCATGGGGTGCTGGATCAGCCTGTACATGCTGGGAGCTTCTTCTGGCAACGTGGGCTTCCCAAAGTGGGGTAACCCCGGCTGCTGCTTGCCTTCCTGGTGTCTGATAGCCACCTCGCATTTGTTTTGCAGAAATACAGCACAGCTCAAGCCCTGCTACTACATGCTAGCTTAAAATGGCTTTCAATTACGATTAGCGGGGTTTGAAAGGGGATTGTGCTGACATCTCCAAAGAAGCAAAATATTTATGGGAGAAATTAAGCCACTGGAATGACTGGTGGTGTTGAACGTGCTCCTCATGCAGCTGGCAAAGAGCAAAACAAAGCTGCAATAAACTGATGACAACCACTTTCTAGAGGAGCGATGGCTTATCTCAGCAGAGAGAAGACCCCTCAGCTTCTAAGCTACAGCAGGTTATTAACCGAGCATTCGCACACCTCTCCCACAAAACACGAGGAAGAAGCAACCAGAGCAAGCAGAACAGATCACTTCCTCGATCCCATACCCATGTAACTGAGGGCAGAAGGTGATGTGAGTGCACAACGCCACCATTCTGATTTAATGTACCCACTTCACCTCATTTTGATGGCTATGTAAGGTGGAAAGCAACGGGGAAACGTGTTCCTTGTCCCTTTCAAGTCTTCCAGTTGCAAACAAACCCAGGCCTTCAGGAGAAATGCCTGTCTGCCACTGGACAGGTTTTGGAATGGTTACAAACACAAGATCTATCGTCCTCGTTGAATTTGTCGCCAGCCCTAGGCACATAATAAAAATGGTGTCTTATTTGAATGTTTTTATCTTCCTGGCCATGCAATTTAGCTCCTTGCAGGGTGGTCATTTATTTTCTCCACTGTTGCCTTCTTCATTTGCTGCATTTAAGGCTGAAATCAAGACTCAGCAGCAGCCTTGAGCAGGGCGTCAATGCTGGTTTGAATTTTCCTTGTCTTCTGTTTAATTGAATTTTCATTTGTATCTCCTCAGCTGTTCCCCTCGGAGGCCTTTCCCTCCCTGCCCCCCTGTTCTCCACTCATCCATACAGATCATGCAAGCGTTTCTGGCAAGCACCAGCTGCAGATACTGAGAGATCTTGGGCATCTTCTACTTTTAGAAAACCACCAAGAGGCCAAATAACACCAGCGCTTGTTCCGTGAAGCTTGAAGCCTGCTTTTCAGAAAGACCAGTCACTTTATTAGCTGTACTGCTCCCTGCGAAACACGTGGCGAGACTCGCAGGACTGCAGAGCCACGCGTCTGTCGACAGAGGACAAAAAGCCATAGGGTTTTGGTTTTTCTTCAGCTGGAAGTAGCTCTGTGCTGGGTAATTTTCGTACCATGGACTCACACAGCTTATTTGGGATTACGTTCCACTTAGTGGTCTGGAAGTCTGACCTCCCCTGGGACTTCTGCGGTTTGGGAATGTGCTGCGTTGGTTTGTGATGCCTTCGAATCCTTCCTGCAAAGGATTTTTGGATTTTACAGGAAGGGTGAGAATGGCAAAGAGAGGAAGGTCAAGGTCTGCGCACACTGTCTCCAGGCTGAAAGGAGGGAGGTGCACTGAAAAGTCGCAGGGGCCCTGCACTTCTCCTCCACATCCTCCAAAAGCTGCCCTGAGCTCGTGGCAGGCCAACACTCCAAAGGCAGCCTAGCCACGGCCTGTCTATTTTTGATTCGTTTCCCATCACTGTGATCACTGTGTGAACAATTCCCAGCTGAGGCCAGCTCCTCTTTCACTGGAAATGCTCGGTACAGGAGAAAAAAAAGCCCTGCTAGCTCCTCTGCCAAACCTTGCCCCAAAAGGCTAGAAAGCTAAAGGCTAGCCCAGAGACTGCCCGGTCTGTATTTCTGCTCCAACAACTGACATCATTTAAGCTCTCCTGAGCTGGGAAGTGATTAGAAGAAGCAAGAGGAAACGTCAGAGAAAAATTTCAAGCTATTGGAGAAAGTTCTTTCATGTGCAATCTGTTAGATGCTTAACCACTGCAGAGAGGACTGGTGCACAACTGTGGAAATCTCAGGGCCTGCTTCATTTACAAGTAAATCACACGAAACACTGAGCGATACGCGATCAAGGAGAGCTCTACATTAGGACAGAGCTGGACAAAATGACCTTTCCATGACCTACTTCATCACAGACGAGTACAATTTCTGCTTGTAATTCATTATTCTGAAGCTGTTTACCATTTTGTCCACGACAAGGTCAACTTCCATCAATCAGTTCCTGAACCTGGAATTCCCGGACCTTTATCCAAATAGCATTCGGAGAAAACAAAGACACTTATTTGAATATTCACCTTTCTTGCTCCTGTGCAGGGCGCTCCATTCATCACTGCGAAGCTGGCACTCGCTGTGACAGTGACGCTCTGTCAGTCTGCCATAACCTGGGAGCCGGTCAGGGTATGTTCTGCTACCGAGTGAAAGGCTCCAGCACTCCAGCCATTAATAATTAAGGGTGGCTCTGCTGTTGGAGCTAAGATCTGGGTTAGTTTCTATGTACATTTGCACGTATTCTTACACTGCTGTTGGGTGCACACTGCATGGACTCTGGGGAAGTGCTCCAGTGCCTCTTCGCTTACCGACTTGCACCGAGGGGTCTTCCAGGAGAGACTAAATCACATTGGAGAAGGCTTGCTCGTAAGTGAAGCTGAACTGAAACACTTTCTCTTCCTTTTCTCTGTGCTTTTGGGCTGCTTAGGGAAGGCTGTACGTTCAGAAAGGAAAAGCACGTGGTACCATTTTGTCTTTTAGCTTGCAGAGGTGGGGGTCCTTTCATTTAGGAAATTAGACTCCAGGACTTAGCATGCACACGGAGCTTTCTAGGATCTGTCATGTCGGCACTCCCTTTCTATCAAATCCTACCGCAGGCATTTAACACCGGGAATGGGGGGTTACCATTTCTCCTGCCAGCCTTTGCCCTTCTTACCAGCTCTGACAGCTCTGATCCACTTACTCTTGGCACTTGCTTCGAGCAAGGTTCACACAAGGTTCACAAGGTGTCCGTGACCAGCCCGTGCAGCGGTGTACCGAGCTGTTGGCAGTCCTGTGGGTGACTGCTTAGGAAGCAACCTCGTTTTGTTAGCCAGGGCCAGAACTTGATCACTATTCCTCTTCTGGCTCCTGGTTTTGGAGATCAGGCTCTGCCTCTTTCTGCCTCCCATATGCTCCTCACTGTCAGCATCACGTTCTTGCCTTGACTGGCAGCGCCAAACCTCTGCCAGGCTGGTCATTTCTCTCCTGCTCGGTTATGAGTGATGTTACAAGCCAACGAACTAAGTACTTAGGGCCTTCATTTCTAATTCCCCAGGGAAAAATGAAGGAACTTGGCTGGAGACTGAAAGCGACTGGTGTAAATGCAGTGGGAGAGGTGGTTCATTCACATTCAGAAGCGATTCAGAGAACCCCAAACCGTCTGGTGTGGATTTTGTTATTTCCTACGCTACTTAACACGTGGCTCTTCTTCTTGGGAAAAAGGCTGATTGTGCAAATGCCTCTCTTAAGGAAAAGAGGAAACACCAGGCTCCTGGAGGAAAGCTGGCCTGACAGAGATGTGGCAGACTCCCCCGATGCTTTTGTGAGGCTCTGGATGTGACAAATATCTCTCACGAGAAGGACCTCCTAGCCTGGCTTACTTCTGGAAAGAGCAGGAAAGGTGTCTGAGTGAAGCTGTGAACTGGTGAGCCCCTGGGAGGTGAGGGAGCATTGGGACAGCTCGTGGCTGGAGGGGAGAGGTGGTGGGGCCGGCAGTTCTGTATGCAGTGCTCTCCCCTTTGAAGGGCTGTGGCACAGCAGAGCTGTGCGAGCCTCCCCTGCACCAACCACAGCAACGGCAGGCTGGTAATGCAGGCTTCAGAATCTGCTCTGGGTAAAACAGAATTTGAAAATGCTGCTCAGCACCTGTATAAGCAGGGTTCTGTGGCATTTGGGCAGTCCACTGGAGTAATGTTACCTTATAACTTACAAAGACTCTGTCTGAGGCTTAGGCAAAATAAAAGAGAAGTCTCCAAACCCCAGGACAACTACGGCTTGTTACAAAACCAGGCAGATCATTCTAGTGTGAAGCAAACCTGAGCTTTGCATTAAAAATGTAAATGTGATTGAAAAAGCATAACCAGATGGAATGGATTTGACCTCTGCAAGCATAAAAGATGGCCTAACTAAGCTGAAGCAGCAACAAACAGTTGCACTTTCCTTTTCATTGCACTGAGGGTCACGGGAAGTTTATTTAAAACAACACATTTTCAAGCCAGTGGAAGACTTGCAGTGCTCTTACAGGAACTAATAGAAGAAAACAAGGCTGCCTTGGAAAAACCCCACCGCATCATTTAAATACCTAAGGATACAGAAGGACTTTTCAAAAACTACATCTCAAAGTCTTTGAAAGTGACCGATTTACCTTCAAAAAATTAAGCCCCGGTACAGCCAAGCAGCCAGGAGTGACTGAATCTTTCAGTACAATCTCACATCTCAACCTACAATGCATTCCTGCCTTACGTGGGCGCATTTGATGGACAGATCATTCTGCTGCCTGCTCTGTTTTTTGAGTTACGTTAACCCAGAGCAGTGCCAGAGCCTGGTTCACTGCAGCACCGTATCCACAGCAGTCCCCTGGGTAACAAAGAGCAGGGACAGACAGGGGTGACTTAAACCCATGCCACCAAGGAAAAGAGATGTTAATCAACCCCCAGCTTAGGATTTCAGAAGGCTGCCTGAGAAATGCTGCATGGAATCAGTCCAAGAAAACCGCACCCAGAAGCAAAGAAACAAGCCAAAGTGGTGTGAATTAAAATCAGCAACCAACTACTCCTCGCTGAGCCTGGCTGTTTGTGTATTCTAGGGGAAAGCTCTGGTAACACTGCATAAGGTTGCCCCTCAGCTGGTTTCCAAACTACCAGTTTATTTCCAGAACATAGTTAGTTGAGGAAGAAGTTAGAAACCTTCAGCAGGAGACTGATTTGGGTTTTCTTGTTACAGAATTTTTGAATAACCGAGGCTAGAGGTTGCTGCCCAGAGCAGATGTACTGTCTCGCATTGAACGGGTTGCTCAGGTCCTTGTCCTGCCGAGGTTTGGAAATCTCCTACAGACAGACAGTATTGCTTCTTCTCTTGGTGCAAACAACACTTGCAAATAACTGCAGAAGGAATAAATTTGAGAGCTGGTACCTGAGGCAAAAAGGAAACAAAGGCTGCATGAAAAAGGCCGTGACAAAAGAAGCCTTTGTTTCTCGATCTGCATTTTCCAAGAGGTGTGAGAAACACAGGGTAAGTATTTGGATGAAGGCTGTTTGCGTGCAATCACCCACTTCTCCGCAAGCCCATGGCTATTGATGGGCACATGATTAGAAAACCCCATTGTGCTGAGGTTTGGGACCTGAGCGTGAATGAAACATGAGCTACGGCCAGTGCTGGGACTTCACCGCGTGCAGATTAGTAGCATCTCCAACTTGGCAGCACTGCAAGTCCTGTGGCCTCGCCGTCAGCGCGGTGAGCAGTTGGTTCTGTCTCGAAACCAGCCAGCTGCGGGGTCAGCGCTGCTGCAAGCCCACAGCAGAGAGCGAAGCACCAAGCATGTCCTCGGGAGGACGGAGGTGATGGTTTTGCTGAACGAGGAGGATTGTCCTCAAGAACAGACGGAGCAGGATGTGCTGGAGAGCTTCACACAGGCGCTGTGCCCAAGTGAATGAGGGGGCCAATAAAATAATCTTCGTTATTTTAAAAATCTCGGTATATTTATCCCCCACTTGTTATGGAATTTAAATACACCAGTCTGGCTGTGTTTATATCCTTGTTATGTGTAAGATGTTTTTTCTGCATTTTACTGGAAACCCCCAAAAAACATTTCAAAGTCCTATGTAGGAGCACTTAAAAAATCAGAATGTAAATTTAATCCTGAATATCTGAAGGCCTCACCTATTTATTTGACCACCACAAATGGAAAAAAAACCCTACAGTTTGATCTCTCCGGTCAGAACTAAAAGTACCAGTGTAATAATCAATTTTCATGCCCTGTCACGTAGGGAAAAAAACATTACAAATGGTTATTTATGCAAGTAGGAATGAGAAATAAACCTATTTCTTGAAAAGATATGAAAGGAGAAAAAGGAGATGAACATGCCTGATGCCAGCAGAAAGCGCTGCCGAGCCTTGAGCTTGTGTCTGGCAAAACGCTGATCCCCTGCCCCCTGCCTCCTTGTGACCTCAGCGCCCCCAGAGATGGGGTAACAAAGCACGGCCCACCCGCCCATACACCTGCAGCCCGACTGAACCATCCCAAAGGCGCCCACGGAGCAGCAGCGGGTTTCCCGTGTGGGATGTGGCCGGGCAGCAGCCACCTGGGAGTTGAGGCAGCACTTTGGGCTTTCTGCTGAGCTGTAAATCAGGAGGAGATAAATTTATCCTACAGCTAAACTGAGGAAAACAAGGGCACGCTACCAGGAGCTTTCCGCTTTATTAAGTAACTATCTCCTCATTCATGTGGAAAAAATTGTCCAATTTGGCTCAATAATTAATCACCGAAGGGTGACTGGTGATTAATGAACAGCACGACGCCGTTGTGAGGCGTATGCTCATCACAGTCGCTCTCCTGCATCCTACGATCTGTGCTGGTGTCACCGGTGAAGTGTGAGGACAGGGCACGGCTGTGACACGGGCACGGGCACTCCGGTGATGAGCAGCTCTTAGAATTTAGCAGCTAGGAGGTCAGGCCACCTTGCCCGACCTTGGAAAGGAGCCACTGCCACTGATGTCAACGTGCCTTTCCCACCTTGCCCCTAATCAGGTGTTTAGACCTCTCTGGTCAACGGGAAGGGCTCTCTAGCTGCAGCACGCTGTAAGCGCCCCTCCTCTAACACCCTCCTGCAGTACCTACAGGTGCAAAGAGGCTCTGAAAGCAAGCACAGTTTCCCCAAATCTACTGAATCAAGGCTTTAGTGGCCAAACGGACGCTGTCCCACACAAAACCCAACATGAGGATGGTGTGTGCCTCCTGTGGGCACAGCTAAGCAGAACCCCAGGCTCTGGAGGAGCACGTGCCCTGCTGCCGCAGAGGTGCAGGAGGGAGGAGGATGGACTCACGTAGGCTTAGCTCTTGCTGCCTCCAGTTGGAACACGTAGATCCGCCGTGTGGTGCCCCTGCAGAGATCTGAAAATCTCACCGGTAGCTTCAGCGAGAGGCAGAGCTGGCCAGCAGCTCCTCACCGAGCTCCCTCGGCAGCACAGAGGTGGCACTGCTTCATGCCAGCCACCAAGACGAGGTGCTGGGGGCCAGGAGCCCGATGCCAGCAAGTCCCAGGCCGCCGAGGCAGCGCAGAACAGGGCTGTGATGAGCACACAGAGCAGCACTGGCGGTGGGGAAACAGCTCCATGTTGCTGCGGCCACGTACCACAGCTCCAGAGAGCCGGCAGTAAAACCTCTCATGTGCTATCTAGATTATTGTGCCTAACATCCATTTTGTGTGCTCAGCCTCTCCTATGCGCTGTCGGTGCCTGGTGCTTCAGAATCGGAGCTCCTAACTCCAATCGCCTCTTCCAGGGAGAGGATAAACCACAGCACTCTGCTAGGAGACGCTACGCATTTTTTATCATTTAAGTGATATTTTCCTCAATACCGGCCCGTTCTTATCTCACCCCCTTCAGTAACAATTCACAGGTAATGCAGAAACCCTCCAAGTCTTGTACCAGACTGTTACAGTGTGTACAAGTCGCTGTCGATGATGCTCTTGTAGACAAGAGCATTTAATACAGGTTTAAAGTTGCCGGAGAGCCTCGGAGCACGTTGAGTCACTGCTCTGCCCTTCAGGCTGATTTAAGCACCGGGGGTGACGTTTTGGAGCAGGGGCACACACAGAGGTGAGGCGCCCATGCCCAGCTTCCCTGCCAAAGTGCTAACAGCCAAGTGATGAATTCTCTGAGTTGGGTATTTTGGGAGTAGGGTTTCCTTCCAGACCAGCGAAACCCTGCTGAGCCCCTCTCCGTTCACCAAAGCTGCTCCTAGAGACACCCCACGGCCTCCTGATGCGAAACGTGTACTTCAAAACGTGTACGGAGGGGCTGCCAGGTGCCGAAGAGGAGAAAGCCCCTTTCCTTGTTATTAAGCCCCGCATTTAGTACCAGCATTGGATCCTGCTTCTGTCCAGCCCGCTCTGGGTTGCCCTGAGCAGCACATCCCCAGGCAGCCGCAGGGAATGGCGACGAGCACCTCAGCACGCTTCCTGGGATGCCTCGTCTCCAAGCTTTCTCCAAAAGCAGCTCCTGCATTGTTAGCCAAGCCGAATTCCCGTTCAAAGGCTACAGGCAGGATCCAGGATAAAATCACCTTTGGTTCCTGAGGACACAAACCCCTCAGAACAGGGGTGAGGGGGATAACTAAGAGCCATGGCCCAAAATCTCAAGCCCTGGGGAGGTCCCTCCGTTATCCACATTCTTTTTCTCTCTTTCTAGCTGTTGTACTTCAGCTCCCTTACTTTAACCTTACAAACGTTATACTTGGATGGAAGGTCTGCTGATGCACTGATATAATTTCCAGTGACCAAGCAGAGCAGGACGTGCCCGAGAATAAAGAAAACCGAAGCAATTTAAGCTCTTCTCTTTCAATGTCAAAACTGTTATCGATTAGCAATTTGAAAACAGATGTGATGTCAGCTTACTATACAATTCCCCGGGCTCCTTCCTGAGAGAGCGCTCCTCGGTTCTTTCTCAATTAACTTGAAAGTTGGGGGAGATAAGCAGTTTTATTGGTGAGCTAAGAAATGCCTCCATCAAGAGTTTTATTATATTATCACCATAAGCAGACAATGATTGAGCTTTGGATTAAATTTCTCCTTTTTGCTCAGCACTAGAAAAGCATCAGTATCTTTGCTTTGTGTTATCCAGCAGCATTTTTCAGCCCTTTGCATTCCCTGATTTGAGGCAGAATCCTAAGAGCATCTTATAATCAGGACTGTAATCCTCCAGCCTCCATACATCTGCCATTGGCATGAATGGCCTTGAAAATAAAACGAGAGTGATTCAATTAACAGTTAAGGGGGATTTTTGCATTATGCGCAGCACTCCTTCAGCATTAGGAAAATCAAGGCAAAAATAATTAGTATTTCCCTCTAAGAATGGTATCAAAGAGTTTTTGAGGCAAGAAAAATGACCTTAGGTTTTAAAGTGCCGACGCTTTACAAAATGTCAGTTTCAGAATTTTTGGTTTCCTGTTTTTGTGGATGAAGCTTGGCCATCTCCTGGACCCCACCAAGTGCCACGCAACAGCTGAGATTCATCAGATCTCCTAAAAATTGCACATTGGACAGACATCATCTAGGAAGAATTTGGTCCAAAGTCCAGTGAGGTCAAAGAGAGGATTTGGGGACAAGAGCAATCAAATTGACTTGAAATAAGTGTAGCCACTGGTTTCTGTACCACTAATGAAAACAAAAATCTAGCAGTTGAGATGTATTTGGTTTCCTTGTCTTCACTTGGGCTGATTTTATTGTGCTCCCAATTCTCAAGTCCCTGGGCTAGACTAAATACATTTATTTCTTATCTTGTCTCTAAAGTGAGGAGAACTGGAAGTTTTCTTTCAAAACCAAAGTGAACACAAAAGCAAGAATCCCTGAAACAGAGCTCACCCCCTCGTTATGCCAGCCCAGGTCCCACAGAGGCCATTTGAGGCTCTCCAGAAAGCCCCAAATCTCATGAAATTTGCAGTTGCACCAGGAAGAGAGACACCACTCTTAAATACCCACACCACCTGAATCTGACCAGCTACGAGAAGGTTTTGCCGATTCTCTCCTGCCTAAGCTTCTCTTCCTTCAGCCTCTCATTATGAATACAGGACCAGACCCTGCCTTCTGCACTCAGTTGTGCTCAGAGTTTCACCACGGACCTCACGGCACAGCCTTTCTCCATCGTTGTGCTGTGAACTGCTGCTGGCTCACACGAAAAGCTTTTCACCTCCCTCACAGCTTGAGCAGGAGGTGAACGAGCTCTGAAGTTTGCAAAATCAAGCTCTTGCACCCTGCACTGGCGACAGGCTTTCTAGCTGCAAACCACCAGCTTCAGCAGTCAGTCATGACTTTTTATCTTGCAAATAAATCCAGGAGAAACCAGGGGGGCTTGATGCTTACGGGGCAGGCTGTAACTCTGCAAAGTGGCAGAAGAAACGCTCCCGCAGGTAACTCGTGATGGCTCTGAGACATTGCTCACCCCCTGGCTCTTGCCAGCAGTGACTCTTTGCTTCATTTCATGCTTTCTCTTGACCAGAGTAAGTAGAAGAGCCAAGGAGCTGCCTCTACCTCCATCACTCTATCTCTTTTCGGCTCCTCCTCTCCCTTCTTTTCATGATCTGCCCCAGGTAAGCATGCTGGGGAACTCACATCTGGGATGAAGCTGCATCCCAGACAGGCAGAAAAGGACAGGCTGAGGAGGAAAACCACAACTTCTCTTCAAGTGTCATGACTCAACCTAACGTTTCTTAAAACTTCTGGGTTAGCCAAACATAAAATAAAACATCCCCGGCTACATTTGTGCAGATTTGTCTCTTTCTTCAGAGCTCATTAGAAGAACCGCTTTCATCTCGTTAGATTGCTAAAACATTTCCAACAGGACTAGATGTGTCATGTCAGAATATGACAGGCAAATTTCTTTTAAGGTTTTAAAACTAGGTTGAAAGAGGAGAAGCTATGCAGTTCACTGTTGTCACTGCAAGATATTTTTACTGTTATGAATTCCTAAAACAAGAAACAAATTAAGAACTGTCAAGGAAAAAGAAAAACCCAAACCCAAAATGTATTCCGTCTTGCCTGCTAATACAGTTACTGCTCTTCTCTGAAATCTCTCCCAGGCTAATAACAAGAGCCTTAACACCCAGGTCAGGATGCAGCAGAGCAGGTGGCAGGAGGTGAGCAGACCAGCAGGAAGGCTGCAGCTCCTTCCCCTGCTTACTGGTGCCCAGCTCAAATCCTGCTGGCCCCGAGGGGCGGGACAGACGCCGCCGACACGGAGGCGAAGCCCCCGCAGGGCGAGGTGCTCCCGGGGAAGGGGCCGCGAGTGGGAAATCGCTAGGGCTGGAGACAGACACGCCGCGAAGAGCGAGGCCTCGAGTGGGTGTTCACAAGACATCATTTCGTTTTGGTGGCATTTACCACCACGTCGCTGAGACGGGCTGTAAAAGCAGTGGGTGGGGACTGCTTCTCACTCCAAAGAAGTTCATCAGATTAGAAGTAATTCAGTTACCCGGAGAGCAAGCAGAGCCCGGGGCTGTTTTGAGGGGCTCTCTGAAAAAGGTCAAACCGATAGATCAGGCGGCTATTGGGACTGACGGCCGTTGGGGAGAAGGCAGCAGGTAAGGAAAGATAAGCGCTGTACGGCGACCTATTCTCCTCCCGATCACACATTCCCATCCTTGTCATAACTTAAAAACAATCCACGAAAAAACGGAACTGCAAGAAGCCTGATGAGTGAGGTCCTGCCAGCACTGCTGCTTCTGCAGAGGCAAAAGCCAGAAGAAACACCCCAAAACAACAACATTTTTGCTGCGGGCAGGTGAAGCCCTGAGTCCTCCCAAATGCCGTAGCCATCACCATCCATCCCCTCATTGGGAAGGTGGAATAGTGCCCCGGCTCCCCACCCGGAAAGGTGGCAGGACGCTGGGTTTGAAGCCATGCCAGCTAACTCAGCCTCTACATTTGCATTTAAACACTGAATTCCCCAGCAGCTTCATGCTGATGGTAGCAGAGGGTGTTCCCCTTGCAGTAACACACCCGTTCCCACCACAGGACCGCTGTATGCACCTCAGTATTCTGCTGGGCAGGGACAGAGCGAGGTGTGCTGGGTGTCCGCCTAGTCCGGGGCCGTTTGATGAACAAACATTCAGCAGAGTTGTAAGACCCTGAAAAATTCCCCCGGGCAAACAACAGGTCTTGCCTTGGTGCTATGATCCAACCATTCCAGAAAATATCACATATTCTAAATTCTGCATGCGCTCAGTGTTTATTTCAAGATCTAAGAGCTAAAGAGATGTTGACAGTCATTGCAGTTCTACGTCAGTGTGAACCCGCTGAGGCTGGGTGCTGGAAGACAAATTTCTCCTGTACAATATCTCTCGCCCCCTGGCTGGGATATTCAAAGGAGCCCCAGATTTGCTTGGTTAAAGCTGGTTTTTAGTCTAAGCCGAGGCCGATCACTGATTCTGAGCACCGAGGCACACCCTGGGGCTGCACTGGCCTCACACCTCTCAAGATTGCTCCCCCCAGCAGCATGGCCCCAACCCCACATTTTACAGCACGGGCGAAGTCGTGAAGCAATAACGAGCAAACGTCATCAGCTAAGATGGGTGCAGCCAAAGCACAAGGGCTGAGGGTGCCTACAGCACCACGGCTGCTCAGGACAGTGCCATTCCCAGCCCGTGCTGCTGCTGCCCGAGGCACACGCTAGCCTCCAGTCCCAGCTGCCCATCATGCACCCACTCCTCTTCCTGCGCTGGGGAACTCCCCGCTCACCAGCTGAAAGGCAGCCCCGAACACTTGAGGAAAACATCCTGCATTCATTTGATAAATCCTACTCCCCACCCTGGCTAAACTCCCAAATTACAGCGGTTTCTACCTGTCCCTTCTCCCACTACCTAAAATTTCATGGATTAACTGGACAGCGCGTAGCCTCTTCTCAGCCCTCCGCTAACAATGTCTGCTCCCTGTTCCTTTGTCTAAGCATATTCTCATCTGTCTACACATTCCTGCGCTTCTCTGCAAGGCGATATCCAAGTGTGAAACTGCTTTAGCCATTCACAAGGAGGAGATTTATGATCTAGAAGCACACCAATAACACAGTATTAAAAAAATAAAATAGCAGTCTCTTTCATCAAAATCTAATGAACGTGCAATTTAATCTTTATTAAGAATTCATTAGGTTCTCAGCAAGCCTGTCTAATGGAGCTTGACCAGGTGAAATGCTAATGCCTGCATTATATTTAAATTAATTTTCAGAAATGTTAATTTCCCCCAGTCGCTCCCTGCACATCGCTCTCCCCCCCGGCGCCCGCGGCTGCGCGGCTCCCTCCAGCTCCTGCCGCCGTGCTCCTAGCAACACCGCTGTCCCCACCCCAGCCTCTGCACAGTTCGCTGGAGTTCGCAGGCTGGCGGCCGCCTCCCCGCTCCCCGCGCTGCGAGCTTCCACCATGGCAGCCGCCGCCGCATTTTCCAGCCGGGTACAAACCCGCCAGCTACTGCGCGTTACTCCCAGAGTGTTTTGCTGGGGAGATGTACTACAGGGTGTTTTTCAGGCCTTAGTATTCCGGGCTAGTCCAGCAAACCGGTTGTTAGCTTGGTCCAACGTGCTTTAAGAAACAAGAGCTGTGCTCACTGGGAAAGAGGAATCCCTGGGCGCTCATTGTGTAAGCCACCGCGGCCACAGCCCGCTCCCGACTCCACACATCTGCCCCGGTGCGCTGTGATGCTGGTGCTACAGCCTCTCCCCCCAGCCAAACCCCACCGCCCGCCATTCCAGCACGCTTCTGCAGAAGCGATTCCTAGAGATTAAATAATTTATTGCCATTCATCTGCAGTAACATCTCTCCCGATCCATCTCTCACACGCAAATGAGCGCAAACCAAACCCATCCTCCTGGCCCCACAGCCAAGTGTCGGGGTGGAAAACCTCCTTTCCAAAGGGGGCTTGACAGAAATAGGGCGCACAAATCTCCGTGGGTGAGGCCGCCGTGCCCACCGTGCGCCGAAGGGAGGCTCCTCTCCACCAGCCCTGCAGCGCCGGAGGGTTGCCTCGGGTGGGGCTGGCGGTTTGGTCCCCTGGGGCTGGACACAGCGGCCACAGGAGTGGGGCAGAAACACGGGGGTCACCCCCTTGGGTCACCCCTAGGGTTTGGCGAGGACGAGCACACACCCTTAGGGGAGGTGGTTTTGGGGAATAAGGGGGGGGGGGGGGGTGTTGCCGAGCGGCTGCGAACCCCTTCGGCTATTTCCGAGCCTGCTCGGCTTCTCCCCGCCCGCCTCCGAAGGCGGCCGAGCCGGCAACGGGAGGAGCCGAGCGGAGCCGAAGCCGGGCAGCGCTGCCGGCGGTTCGAGGCCCCGCTGGGCGCTGTCCACCACGGGAACCGCCTGAAAGCCGCAGCCGTGCCGGGACTGCGGATGGCAGCGGCGGAGCCCTCCCCGTGTGGCCGTCCCCCCCCCCCCCTTTCCTCGGGTACCGGAGCCGGTTCCCCGGGGGCCATCCATCCCTCTGCGCCCCCCGCGATGGCGCCGCCTCGCCCCGCCGTGTGCCGGGGGATTTGGGGGGGGATTTTCGGCGTGTTGGGATTAAAAAAAAAAAAAAAAAAGGGGGGGAAAGGGAAGGGAAGAAGAGCGGCTCCCCAGGCTCCTCGCTGCACCTGCTGCCCCACGGGAGGCGTTCCCGCAGGGAACGGGGCTCCAAGCCCTCGTTTATGGCCCGGTGCTTAATTGTAATTAAGCACGGGGAGAGGCCGGCTAACGGGGCCCGGGCCTCAGCGAGGGGCAGCCCGAGGCGTAGGAAGGAGCTGGTTCTTCTCCATATTGTCGCCTTTTTTTTTTTTTTTGTTTATTTGCTCCCCCTCCTTTTTTTTTTTTTTTTTTTTTTTTTTTTAATACCCCGCTTTCAATCTAATTGCCGATCGGCGGCCAAATTCAACCCCTCCGTTAATTAAAACGCTAACAAAAAAAAAAAAAAAAAAAAAAAATCTCCCTTAAAAGGGGCTCGGAGTGGCAGGGCGCCTGGCTTTAAATCCGCATTACGGGAGGATTTGACCACACAGCGGCCCCCCTCACAGGGCTGCGGGGCGGCTGCGACCCCCCCTGCTGCAAGGAGCCCCCTCAGGGCCCCCCAGAGCCCCCTCACGGACCCTCAGGGCCCCCTCAAAGCCCCTCAGAGCCCCCTTAGGGCCCCTCAGAACCCCCTCACGGACCCTCAGAGCCTCCTCTGGGCCCCTCAGAGCCCCCACACAGCCCCATCAGGGGCCTTTAGAGCCCCTCAAGGCCCCCTCAGAGCCTTCTCAGATCCCCCTCAGGGCCTCTCAGAACCCCTCAGAGCCCCTTCAGAAACCCCTCAGAGCCCCTGAAAAAACCCTCAGGGCCCCTCAGAGCCCCTGAAAACCCCCTCAGGGCCCCTCAGAACCTCTCAGAGCCCCTCCCGGCCCCTCAGAGCCCTTCAGAGCCCCCTCAGGGGCTCCCTCCCGGCCCCTCAGCGCCCCCTCAGGGCCCTTCCCATCCCCTCAGCGCCCCTTTAGGACCCCTTAGAACCCTTTCAGCATCCCCCCGGAGCCCCCCAAGCCCGGCTCCGGCACTTCGCCTCCCCTTTTCGGGCCCCGGCGGCCCTTTCAGCACCACGGCGGCCCCGAACAGCAGCGGCAGGGGCCGGGCGCCGCCTTCCCGCCGCGGCGGTCCCCTCAGGTAAACATGGCGCCCGCGGCCCTCGCTCACCTCAGCGAGCCCCCGCCCCGCCGCGCCCCGCCCGGCCCCGCACTTACTTCATCTGCTTCACGATCGTGCTCTTCCCCGACTCCCCGGCCCCTGTCGGGACAGAGAAAAGGCGGTGAGAGAAAATGGGAGTGGGGGGGGGGGGGGGAGGCAGGCGGCCGAGTTTCGGGGATTGAGCGGGGCTCACCGAGCAGGAGGAGTTTCACGTCTTTGGCGGCGCTGATCCCGTCCTCCTTGAGGTTCTTCTCGATGGCCTTGCTCCGCTCCAGGGCGGCCCGCTCCTCGGCGCTCAGGGTACATCCCATGGCGGCCCCGTAAAGATTAAAAAAATTAAAAAAAAAAAAAAAAAAAAAAAGGTAGGGGGGGGGGAAGGATAAAAAAAAAAAAAAAAAAAAGCAGCCCCCGCCGCCGCCGCCGCCGCCTGGGCTGCAGAGAGGAGGCCGGGGGCGCGCACACACCGCGGTCGTGCGGCGGGGAGGGATGGAAGGGAGGCGGCGATCGGGCTCCGGGCACCGCAGCGGGGCTGGCGGCTGCCTCCTGCCCCTCTCCCCGCGGCTCAGCGCATCCAGCGGGGCTGCGGGCACGGCGAGCTCTTCCCGGCCGGGAGGCGGAGGCGGGGGCGGAGGAGGAGGAGGAGGAGGAGGAGGAGGAGGAGGAGGAGGAGGAGGAGGAGGAGGAGGAAGGACTCCTCGCCGCTCCCGGCTGTGGCGCTCTCCGCTCCGAGCGGGCGGCGGGGCTGTGACGGGAGGCGGGGAGGGGAGGGAGGGAGGGGAGGGAGGGGAGGGGGCGCGCCGGGGCTCCGCGCTCCCGCCGGCCGCGCCCGCTCCCGTGACGCGCGCGGCCCGCGCATGCTCGTGGCGGCCCCGCCTCAGCGCCGCCCGCCTGAGGGGAGCGCGGAGCTCGGGGGGCTCCTCAGGGAGGCGCCGCTGCCATGGAGCCCCCCCTCCCGCCCCCCGAGCGCGGCTCCTTACCCCTTTCCCCGGCCCTCCTGCCCGCTGCCCCCGGTTCCCGGCTCCTTTCTTCCCCCTGTAACCGCGGCTGGGAGCTGGCCGTGTGGCCGCCGGCTTGTTTCTGTCACCGCTTGTCACGCGAATCCTTGGCACGCTGCGTGTGAGACGTCGAGTGCAGCCGCCATTTTGGGCTGTGCTCTCCCTCAGCCTGCCTAACGGGCCCTCAGGGTTATGTTTTCCCTCAGCCTGGACCATTTTGGGCTGTGTTCTCCCTCAGCCTACCGAACGAGCCCTTAGGGTTATGTTTTCCCTCAGCCTTTTGGGTTCGTTTGGTGTGGCTTGCGGTGTGATCAGGGCTTTCCTGCTGCCACATAACCTGCCTCCATGTCACCACCACTCCGTGCTATAATCTAGGAACTCCAGCGGGTTAAAATCCTGCGATTTTCCTGGCTGGGAATAAAGAAGGAAAGAAAAAATGTCAATGGGGAAAATAAAGCAGATAGGGCTTTGTTTTAAATTCGTTCCTGCTGGACCAAACAAGTCACGATATATGCAACTTTAATCCATACCATTGATTGATATGTGGCAGCCCGACTATAAAAAGATTTAGAGGGAAAAGGAGGAAGCGTCGAGCGCAGCGAACTAAAATGCATTAAGGAAAAATGATCAAAATCAAGGTGTACTGGCTGACGTGTGGAAAGGACACCCCACGCCCTCAATAAACGAGAAGGAAAGGAAGGTGTGAGTGAATGGGCAGCTGTTTTTTCCTCTAAACCCTGCTCCACCTCCCTACAGGTTGGGAAAAGGAGGCACGAGGCATGCTGCGAGCATCACTGCGTGGTGTGAGGGACCCATAAGCAAACACTGGCTCCAGACAGGGCCAGGGCAGCCCCGTGGGGCTCAGGGGGCTGCCATCACTTGTGTTGGGAGCAGGACACCCTGGGCTCACGCTACGTTGGCCTTTCTTCCTCTGAGCTCTTCTGGGAGCTGCTCTCCCGAGTTCCTCACCTCCCATATCCACACACCCTTCCTCTAGGGGTGGAAATGTGATTTCTGACAGCACTCTGTTTTGAGCACAACTTCCCTAGCACTTTCCTTCCAGGCAAACATCACCTCCTTCCAGCACTGCTTCCCATCCTGCCTCCCCTCCCGTAAAATGTGGTTTCCATTTTGCCTCCACACCCCTGCAATGAAGGGGGAAAACACGGTGTGTGGTTAACGAGGTAAAGAAGAGACGTGAAGCAGGAGCAGACAAAAGAAATCAAAAGGAAACTCATAAATAATGTTAGTGTATTCAGGGACCGGTAATATTTACCACACATTTGTGAGCTAATAGGTACTGAATATCTGAATTTGGGGTAATTTATTTCTGGAAGCTCAGGGGATGGAGGCGATGCCTGCATGGACAAGCAAGCCTACTGCATGCGTTCAGCGGGGAATATGCGGAGATGGGAGTGGTTACAGAGCAGTTCCTGCTCTTTCGTATTCGCGCAAATCTCTTGTGTAAAATCAATAGGATCAGAATTTCAATCAATAGGTTTCATTTCAATGGTACCAGCCGGAGGGCATTATGAGAAGTGCAGTATAGGAAAAGCACAATCAAGAAGTCCAGAGGCAGTGTCCTCATGAGATGGCTGCATTTACTTCCCATCTTCTCCAGCAGCTTGCCAGCCTTGGAGTCATATTGGGATGCTCTCCGAGGATTTTAGTAAGAGAATTAGTCTTTTGTATCAGCCTCTGGCTACTCGTTATTGGGCAAATTTGTAGCCTGCACCTCCTGCCATGGAGAAAATTATTTCTCTTCTGCTTGACCAGTGCAAAGTCTGCACTCGGCCTTTGTCCCACATGCACTCCCAGTCTCTCCACCGGTATCTGCTGAGTTCTTCCTTAAGGGAAAATTGGAAGTGGTCAAGTCTTCTGCTTTTTCTCTCCGCTCTCAGAAAGATTCAGGGGAGCAGCTGCAAAAACGAGCCATTTTTATGCAGCTGCTAATTGAGCAGAGCTGATGGAAATGTTTCCTTTGAAATTTTTGTAGTGGGAAATTTCATTTTTTGACAAATCTGCTTTTTTGTGGCAGATGAATTTCGAGAACATGAAAAGAAAAAAAGCCTTCCTCCCCCACCAAACAATCAAAATATGTACCAGCCTACTTGGCTTTTGAGATAAATATGTTGGGTTTTGTTGCTGAAAATGATGTTTCCATTTTTCAGGAGCTGACAGAAGTCCTCTTCTAATAAAAAAGTGGTTGCTGTCAGTAACAACTTCAGATAAAAACAGGCTCATTTTATTTCACTTATTTATTTTTTACTTAAATATGACAGAACCTCTCCATAAAAGGTGGAGATGAGAACCCTATTTTTCTGTCCAGTCCTGCAATTAACCTATCTCACCTGAGGTGTGTGAAGAACACACTTCTGTCTGCTTGGACTATTATCTTTGCAAACATCAGAGTCATCAGTATATCTTAAAACAAAGTCTTTGTTCTACATCTCTGATCTGGCCTCAACGTGAGCAAGCCTTCTGCAATCAGTTTTCAACCGTCCTGCTAGAAATAAATAAATAAATAAATAAATAAATAAATTAGATATTTATTTCTTTAAGAAGTGAAGGATGGTAGCAGAATAGATGGATGCATTTAAAACCTCCTGCACCAGAGTGATGTCGCTGTATAAACGGGGACTTGGTGGTCTCAGCGTGCTGTGCTCCTGCAGGTGATCCGGTGTCTCTGAAGGTCCTGGCTGTGTCCAGACGGTGGGAGAGAGGTGTCCTCCAGCACGCAGGTGCTCTGGCTTCCTTCCAGCTCAGCATCTTCTCCTTCTTCTCACAGCAACACAGCATGATGAGGTGGATGCCACGGAACACGTCTGGACCCAGGACATAGGAAGCCCTCCTGGGTGTCACAGTGCGGACGTGGCCTCAGGGAGCATTACAAACTGTGGCCACACGCGGCAAGTGAAGCTGCACTAACGTCAGAGGGAGCATCGCATCGGATCCCGTCCCTGTAATCAGCTGATACTGCTCCTTCTGCAGTGTGCTGGTGGGCGGTGTGAAGAGGGAGTGGAGCAAACCCGGTGTAAGGTGACCATAGGAGGCGAGCTGCAGGGCTTTGCGGCTTGTCCTTCCCCTCCTACTTCTGCATTGTTCTGGACAACCCATAATCTTACGGTTCTTCAGGACGGTTTTAATGCACATGCTAATGGAACTGCCACCGATCCCATGGAGAGGCAGCAATGCATTCTGGCAGATCTCACCATTAGGAAGTTTTCCCCGGATATTCAGCCTAATTTTTCATTCTTTAAATTGATGTCAATTACCCCCCAGCTAAACCTAGTTATGCAGTGGAAGACAGGTTTAAAATACTGCATGATCTCACTAAATTGGAGAAATGGACTGAAATCAATACAATGAGAGGCAATAAGAATGCCCATAAAGGTTAAGTGGTTGATGGAGGAAGGATTAATGAAATGCACAGATACTAGGTCAAATTGCAAATATCCTTACTTCATTCTTACTCACTCTATACTCCACAAGTATGTGCTACTCCAGCAAATCGAATGAGGAGGCACTGCAGAATTTGACTAGTGACTACCAGCCCCAAAGAAGTTAGGCAGCCTGACCACATTTAGCAAAATGCTGAAAAGCCTTCTTTTGTTGTTAGTTTTTTAAGTCTACCCAGGTGGGCAATGGTAACTACAGGACCTGGGAGCCACTGACAGCTGCTGTGTTGGAATTAGGTGAAGTTTTGGGGCTGGGGCACATGGGGCTGGAAATGTTTGCCATCTGGAGCAGCAGTGATCAGTGCATTTGCACATTAGCATGCAGAGATAAAATGGCTCATCTCTGAAGTACTTAGAACTAAGCTCAGACAAAATTGTTCATGCCACAGAGATGAGGAGAAGCGAGAGAGCCTGGGATGTGTTCAGAGGAAAGGAACAAATGCCAGGTTAAAGATCTGCTGGGGAAGCAGAACTGCATGAAGTGGGGTGGAGGAGCCCTCGCAAGAAAGGGCTGTCTACCTGTCCCACGAGACAGCAGCTGAATGGAGCATTGCTCAGTGCTGTGGCTCACACCAACGATTTCCCAAGGATCCAGATCAGTTTCTGCAGAATCGAGGGTTTTACATAAAATTAAAAGTTTCTACTACTTCTTACTTAAGTCTGCAGAGAGCCCCAAGTTCTGGTGCTCAAAGTGAGGACGAACTTGTCAATGACCCCCAGGGAGGTGTGAACTCCTCTCCCTTTCCTGCAGTGACTTTCAGCTCCCAGCTCTAAGGAGACTTTTCAGTGTCAGTGTTTTCTGTTTTCTAGTGGTTCAGGGACACATGGCAGATAAAGAGAAGAGCTTGTAGGCCTAAGAAAAAATAAATAAATCAGAAGCTGAATAATTAACTGCTGCGCTGCTGATCATCGGAGGGGAAATCAGAACAGATCCCCCTGTGGGTATTTTCATTCCTGGGACAGGGTTTCATAGAGATGCGTTATTTTCTGTCCCTTCATCCGATCCAGTTTATGCCCGGGTGGCACCGTGGCTATACATACCTGGGTGGTGATGCAGGCTCCTAAATGGTACAGAACTAAAAGCGGGGAAGAAACTTATTTCCATCTGCTCTCTGCAGATAGAACGTATAATAATAGCGTGAATGGTTCAGCAGGTGCACAAGTAACCTTGAAAGGCTGTGAAATGGAAGCTACACGGTGTTGTCCTTCGGGCGAGGGAGAGACAGTGCCGAGAAAGAGACAGGGTGGCTGACCTTGGCTTGGGGCTTAGAGCGGACGAGGGCCCTGTCAGCCCTTTGCCATTCCTATTTCCTCGGTGTTAAGGATAATGACTTCACAGGAGTGGAAAAAAATCTGCCGTGATCCAGGAAAGCTGGATAGAGATGTAGCCGTGATTCCTCCCTATGGAAAAATCAGTCAGTGCTGGGTCCTGCTGAAACCGAGTTGAACCTTCTGAGTGCTCCGGGAGAAGCCAGGTTTAACCTGCTGCGTTAAGCATTCGAGCTCAAACCTGCAGCTGATTGCCTGCGAGTGTCAGTTCATCCAGCTACTGCCATCAGGTGCAGGATTTGGGCAGACAATTCGAGCAGCTCCGCTTACAGCACTTCAGGAACATTCCTGTTTTTATATAAATGCTATCCAGAAACCTTGCAGCTCTCATTCACACAAGTAGTCCTGATGAGTGATCTTATGGAGGAATGCTAATTCAGTCCCTAAAAATATGAGTGTATACTTGCTTCACAGCTCTCAGAAGCTAGCTCTAAGTCCAAATATACCGTTAGTTAAATGCAACTCCTACCATTTTTCTCTGCAGAACCCTTTCGGTATTTTTTGTACGGAATCATCACATTGTTCTTCCATTAGAATTATGTGTTACAATATTTAAAATAAGCATCTGCTTTACCAAGTGTTATTTCAGAGTCATGCGATGCTTCCTGATTGTAAGTACCGATGTGATTCACGACGGCTAGCTTTAGCTGACAGAGGCTATAATCAGTGTACAAAAAGAGACACTCCTCCAGCGGAGGATGAGTAATGGGAATCATCTCTCACCTCTGATTTTGAAGAGAGCCTACAGAGACTGGCTGTCCTTGGCTGGAGTTAACCTTCGTGCGCATCCCTCACAACGCTCTGAACCAAGGACTTGCTTTGGCTGGAAGGCAAGGGGGGAGAGCAGATCCCGCACAGGCGAAACAGGCGGTGTTATTCTGAGAAGGTCACACTGGGGGAAATGCCATCTCAAGCAAGGATGAAACCGTACCTCGAGCAAACACCCTATCTGGAGTATCAGTGCACTCAGCTAACACCAAAATATTGGCTGGATGCTAAAATTGATCCAGGTTCAAAAAGCAGCAGGAAAAAAAAGTCATGGAGAAAGCGTCCGTCAAAGACTATTGCATACACAGAATTACTGGTGCTGCCTGAAGATGTCCCCGGGTGGCAGGCTGCCAGGAGCCACGAGCACAAAGAGAGAGGGTGCCCAACGTGTGCCTTGCACCCTCCTGCTGCCGTGCACCCTCCTACTGCCGCCTCTGGTCAGCAGGGTTGACTCCCAGTCAAGGAAACCGAGCTGGGCACATCAGAGGTTGGGTGGTGGAGCCGTCCTTACTCACAGCCAGCAAGTCCCTTAACGCCTGCCAAGAGGAGAGCGCTTCTCTGGATGTCTGCTGTTGGCCGTCTCTCTTTCTTCACCAGCAGTGAAACTCCTCCTGATTTCGACGGTGTCAGAAACTTAGAGCCTGGTCAGCCCCAGAGTTCTGCATTAGTGATTCAGACGTGGCAAAATGCACCATCACAGCACAACGACCACACAGGTCTGTGGTAGCCCAGCTTACTCATATAGTTGACAGCTGCCTGGACCAGAAAAATCCCAAGTTTGGCTGAAAATGGGTATCCCATGGCCAAAAAAGTGCTTTTCAAAGGTACCGTGTGAATGTCCTGACCTCCAACAGAATTGCGCCCAGGATCTTTTGATGCCACGTGGGAGCTCTGGCAACCTGCGTTGATGTGAGGATTAAGCTGGCTACCCCTTGCTTTCTTTCTCCTTGAGTTTTTCATGGAGTAGCCCGCTCTTTTCTTCACCCCTTGCACTGCTGGGGAGAATTACTTGGAGCTGTTAAAGATCTGTTAAAGAGCTGTTAAAGATCTGCCGTATACCACCTTTAGCAGGGGATAATTTGAGACATAAGCAGGCCTGCATTTCCCTGTTTCCATTTGGGATGAAGAACATTGTTTGATCATAAGGTATTAACAGCTTCTTGAATTTTCACTAGGCAACCTTCAGGAAAATGTTGCATCCCTGAGCATATACACCGAAATGATGTTTCTTTCTACCCTCTCTCCTCTGCTTTTCTTCACGTGAAGAACAAGTTAGGGCAACAAGAGGTTTTTAGCGCTGAAGATAAACACGGCAGGATTTCACCTCCATGTACAAAGTCAGAAGTTGCTTGGATGAAGGTACGGAGGGGAAATTTAGGCCTCCCCTCTTGTCAGCAATGCGCATCCTCATGCTGACCCCGGGGGTCCTGCACTGCCCAGCGGCACAAAGGCGTGCTCGTGGAGCTGGACTGCTCCGAGCAGACATCTCTGCCTGGTTAACCATGTCTTCCCTTGGATTTCACCACAGTGGGACACTGAAGTCCCTACTGGCTCCCCCTAAATCTCTGCCTGGTGCCATCAGACACGCAGGTGGGCAGGAGAGCCTCCCAGGAATATTTGTGGTTGTCCTGGGCAGATGAAGTCTAACAAAATTCCTCGCTATGTAGGGAGAACTGGAAAAGCCTTGTCCAAAGGAAACCTTATCCTGAGCAAATCTCAGATGCCTTAGATCCTTCTTCAGATCTTGTTCTACGTTTCCTCTTTTCTTTGTGCCGTGTTCTTTCTCCAGCTGCTTCCTTTGCTCCTACTGCCCTTCCTCATTTCGCTCCACGCTCTTATTCCCAGGTTTGGTTTCTGGGTCAGATTCCTGCTCCGCTTTAGAGAGCAGACGGGGGAAATGCTTGGGCTGGAGTTTGCAACCCGTGTCCTTTCTGTGCAAGGCTGGGGTGAGCCTGCAACCCACAGATAAGGAACCCGCCTGCGAGTTCCTACTTCAGCTGCGGCCCCAGGGTGGCACGGGGTGCTGCGACTGCTGGTAAGCAGAAACCCTGCTATCGGAGCGTGACCTCGCTACCCGGGAAGCTTTTATCTTCCAAATACCTTTCGCTTTGGTCTGAGCTCGCCAGCCCTGAGACAAAACTCAGGCGCTGCCCACGCTCTGCTCGCCTCCCGCGCTGCCGGGCAGCAATCTGGCCGCGCTTCGACACGGGCTGTTTGCACAAGGCCGGGCACGATCGCCTTCACATGACTTCAGGCCAGCTCCGAGCATGGCAAAACCTTCAGGGAGGTTGTGAGGTCTGCATTACACATCCTTGCCAGGAAATTCGCCCGGCGGTGACGGCCCTGGGTGGGCACGGCGTTAGAGCACAGCAGCTATTTCCTAGCGGCAACCGAGACGGCTCCGTCCGTGCAGCTCCTCTGCTGACAGCAGCGATCCTGCCTTTCCCCTGCAGCAGGACAGCCCTGCCTCCGTTGGAAGCTGGAGGGGTCGGGGTTATCTGAAACTCCCACCCGCCTGGTACATTGCTTCTCTTGCAGAATATTTAACTTTCAGGCCATGGAGACCACATCAAGCTTCATCAGCCGATGTCGAACGCTTCTGAAGTTTCAATTGCTTCCTCGCCTGAGATGGAGCTATCATTTTTATTGCTTTGGTTGCTTAGGCAGGGAGAGGGAGAGACGAGCAAATCAGTACAACTCTCTTGAATTAGGATTGATTTTCATGAATTCTTCTTGGTGATTTTGAAGCACAATTGTTTCTAAAACATTTAATTGATTGCGATGTTTTTTTTCCTCCTTCCTTCTTTTCAGCAGCGCTTGTCCCCAGCCATTTGCCGCTGCTGGAAGAGAGGGAAAAAAAAAAAAAAAGAAAACAAGAAAAAAGCCCTGTGTGAGATCAGGATTTCAACGCATTACGCACCAAAACATTTGTTGCTATTTACTTTTAGAAGTGCCTTTCTGCGGCGGCGGGGCCGGGGCTGCCATCTGTTCGGGATTACGCTGCCGAGCGAACCTGGCGCAGGTGTGGGCATCTCTCAGGGCTGGAGAGCCCCGCGGCAGCCAGCGTGCGTTGCTCGGGCACCCCGCTTCCAGGGCTGGAGCTGAAATCCTCCTCTCCCCTCCCCTCCACAACACTTTGCTGCGCTGGGTGCTAATTATTAACACGGCGATTGTTGCCTTTGCAGCTGCAGCTCTCCACTGCTGGTCTCTTTTGTGCCCGCAGCCCGTGCTGGCTCCTGCTTCGTGGCCAGGACAAGTGGCAGTGCGAGGCTGGAAGTGGGGTTTTTTGGGTGCTTTTTTCCATCTGGCCATCAGGGCGCGGAGCCCAGGGAGCTCTGCTTCTGCCAAGTGCAGGGGTGGGCTTGCTGCGGGTCCCCTCCGTGTGCTGCGAGTCCCCAACACGCTGCTGGTGCGGAGGGCAGATGGATCTGCTTTGCTAGGGGGCTGCTGCCTGGATAAGTAAAGACAGCCAGAAATAATAAACAATTTAGAGATGGACAAAACTGAAGCTCTCAGGTGCTTGAATTGTTGCTAAATTGCTTCTCAGCTCCTTCAGGAAACTAGACGCACGCATTGCCCCCGTTCCTCTCCCCTGTACGCATCCACGGGTGCTGCCCAGGAATTATTTGCATGGGTAGCAGAGCTTTGCTTTCAAGCAAACCACGTCGCAAGGAATGCAGAGCGCTGGCGGCATCCCAGGCCTTGCGGCTGGGGCTGGATTTCCCCTCTCCTCTCCCTCCTTCCCCAGCCCCGCTGCTCTTTGGGGGAGACCCGAAGCCTCCGGCCCCAGCCCGGCGAGCTGGCGGGATGCTGCGCCACAGCCTGGGGCAGCTGCGGGCAATCTGCTCGCTCGGGTTATGAAATCAAGGCCGGGGCTGTAATAGGGAATTAATCTTTTCCAATTGCCCTTTAGCCCATACAGTTCTGACCGGCTCGGTATTAATATTTTAAGTGGATTTTATAAGCTTGCTGGAAAAGCCGTGCTGGAGGAGGGGGGGAGAGATGGCCTGCTCGCTGCAAAACAACGCCGCTTAACCCTTTGGGTTCCTCCGCTGTCAGGCGGAGCTTAATTATTTAATTAGCCATGTGGATTCGCCTGAGTTTTTTGCACATCCAAGCCATCGCTCGAGCAATTAGCAGGCTGCTCTGATGAGCGGCAGCGCTGCATGAACCCGTTACTTAGAACATCATTGGTGCCAGGGGGTCACAGGACACATCGGCAGCCGTCACACTGAGCAGAAACCTTCCCGTGCCACCACTCGGGCTCACCGGGAGTCAAAAAAAGGAGTTTTTTCATGCGCAGGAAGGGTTTTGTGTTACTGAGCCTCTCCGGAGTGTAACAGAGCAAAGGCTTTGGGTAGGAGGAGCGAGGGAGCTGGATGCTTGCTAGTGATGGGGAGAGCTGGGAGAGAGGCGGGCAGAGGGCGGCTTTGGGCATAAGGAGAGGTGGGAATGGGGAAATTTCACCCGTGAGAAGGGAAAGAGCAAAGGGGAGGTCAGAGCTGGTGCAGGGCTGGAGGTTAGAAACATGCCAGGTGCCAGCAGGAGCTGGGCACAGCCTGGCGAGGCGCTGGGCACTTCAGCTCCAGCCAGCAAGAGAGGGCCTGAAGTGAACCCAGCAGCTTCGATTATCGGTCCTTTGGAAAGCAACTTACCCTGTGCATCGCCCCCCTAAAGTTGGGTTTGGTTTCTCTGCCCTTAATTGCCTTACTTTGTCAACTTTTGTTTGATGGGAAATCAATCTCGGTGCTTTTGCTATTGCTTTTCCAAGGAAGCCTCCCCATTCTCCAAGTTACCCCATTAATATTTATTGCGCTGGCAGGTAGGACCCTGAATTAACGTTTCTGTTATTTCCCTGTCTCCCTGGTGCTTTCTCTGTACTTTTGATCAATGTTCAAGCTGCTTTCACTCCATAAATTTATTGCCCTACATTTCCTCCTGCAGCCTCTGAGCTGCAGCTGTATTTTGCTTGCAGGTCTCCCGCATCCACCTCTCCTGAGAGCTGCCTTCCTCTAGCAGTGTCCTGTAGCTGTGTCCATCTACACGGGGACAGGTTTCGTGTGTGAAGGTGGTGAAGATGTTCTCCAGGGGGATGGCATGAGCTCAGGACACTTCTCTGCCCCAAACAGAGACCCGGCATTTGGCACGTGATGGATTTTGGCAGGGTGACCAAGGCGGGTTGGTGAGTTGTGAGAGCTGATCCCAGCCCCGGGCTGCTCTCTGCCGTGTTTCAAGGAAAATTCACAGAACAGAAAAAAAAAAGTTGTGCCTTCTGGAGCCGAACGAGACAGGGGCCCAGCCGTGGGTGTCTGAGGGTGCTTTGCACGGGGACGGTGGGACGTGGGTGCTGCGTGGGGCTGGATCAGGGCCTCGCCGCGCTTCCTGCAGGCATTGTTCAGCTCCGCTTCCTTCCTCCCCGCCGGGAGCTGCGGGATGGAGGCTGCAGCTCCGGGGTTGGGAGGAAGGAATCTTCCTGAGCGGGGTTCCCATCGTGGATTCTGCAAGCTGAGGTTTGGCTCCTGCCATTAGGAGACAATCCAATCACACTGAGTGCCCCGTGTTGCATCCCCAGCCCATGGCCGTGGGGAGGTGATACAGCCTGGCCACGGGGCAAGGAACCAGGAGGATTTTCCTCCCTGAGTGCAAGACGGAGGTGCTCACCTTGCTGTGTGGCCCCTGTAATAGCTGTCAGCATTTAGTATCATCCTTCTTAATAAAAAGGAGAAAAAAAATAACACTTTGTCCATCTCGCCTTGGGTTTGTTTTCTTTTCCCTTCCCTTTTTCCTCTGTTTTTCCCTCCCCTTGCACTGAGGCTTTGCCACAGACAGAGCAGCTCAGAGCACCCCAGTGGCCTCTCCATCCCAGGAGAAAGCTCTTTTAGGAAAACCAGGTGCAAGTTTTCACTGTACATCCATCCTAAAAACTGCTCTGTGTGCCGGGAGCACCTTTCAGCTGCCAGTTTCAAAACCTTCAATGAATGGAGCTCCCCAGCAGTGGTCAGGTCGGTCAGGTCTTCTCCAACCTCAATGAACCCTTGAGCAGTGTCCACGTACCTTGCTGTGCTCAGCCTGGGGCTGGCCGCGCTGCTCCAGCCCCATTTGGCACCACCACAGAGGCAAGGGGTTATTTTGGGCTGATCTAGTGCTTTTCCACCACCGAGAGGGCCGTGGCTTGGATCCCAGCTGGAGCAGAGACTATTTCTTGACCTAAATTAGCAGGTTGGGTCCCGTGCGCCCTCCCACTGGCTCCCGTCTCATATTTCCCTCGCAGGACACAACCTCACCTTCTTGCTTCGACTTTTGCACAGCGCTGGGCACAGCAGGGCTTCATCCAGAATCCCACAAAAACAAGAATGCGCTAAAATTAGCGTTTGTCCCCAGAACAGCTCGCGGCTCAGTGGAAGCGGAGCTGATTCCTGTGTCTCGCTTGGCAGAAGAGCAGCGTGAGCTCCCTGTCCGCAGGCAGGGTGTGGATGTTCAAACCCACCCTTGCAGCATTCAGATGATTTTTTATTTTCATTTTTTCCTTTTTATGAATGCCCTTGAAACACCGATTCCTCAATATTTTTCCTCTCCATGGGCACGAGGCGTTTGCTGGCTCTTTGGAGCCCCCAGGATCGTCTCCTCCCTGCACCCCTGGTGCTGGGGCTGGACCCAAAGCAAGGAAGAGCAGAGATGGGAGAGAGCAAAGCGGAGCCCTGGGATTTCTCACCAGCCCCATGAACAAAAATTATTTCCAGAGTCATGGTTGTTTCTCCCAGCTCCAGCAGTACCCACCAGGCAGCAGCGTTGGGTGATGGGTTGGGTTTCTGGGGGGCTGAAAATGTTTGTGGAAAAGGGTCTGCCTGCTGTGGAGGAGCACACAGGATGCTCTTTGTCTCAATAAATTAAATGCATAGAAAATAAAGTTGTTTTTTTTTTTTTTTTTTCTCTAAACTCATCCTTCTCCCTCCCCAGACCAGCCAAACACTAATATTTGCATTATGTTTGCAGTGATGCCAACGTTTAGAGAAAATGATCTTGAGGTGTCATTGCAGAAGAGAAATATTTTGTTGCATGCTGTGTGGATCACTCAGCGCTCCGTAGCTCTCCTTTTTGGTGTCAGAATATTGTGAGTATTGGGTCAAAAACTCAGGTCAAACCATCTCAGTCCCTCTATGCAGATGCCATTCACCCATCCATCCATCCATCCATCCATCCATCCATCCATCCATCCATCCATCTCCTTTGTCCACATCTGGAGCAGGAGCAGAAAGCTGGTGGCAACAACAGCAACTTAATTAAGTCTGGTAACAAATTGGTGGACAGCAGGAAGCCTTTCAAAGGAAAAACTGCCCAGGCTGCTGTGGTTGGACACCGAGCTTGGAGGGAAAAAGGGAGGAAAAAAAAAAAAAAAAAAAAAAAAGCAGCAAATTTTTCTCAAACTTGATTTTCTGGATTATTTTTAGAGCATAACGCTTGGATCTGACTCATGGGCATAGCCATAGGAGACATCCCTTTCATGCTCGTACCTTATCGCTATGCCGACACGCTGGTTTTTATCTGCAGCTCGACATCTTTTGGATCTGGCCTCGCAGACAGCAGCAAGAAGGGCAAATCCGCTCCCTTGCACTCGCTGTGCTGCGTATGCAGAGCACGCCGATTTGAAATTATAATCCTTCCTGTTGTTTCCCTGCCCTGCACACCCTGCCTGTATATACTGCTCCTTTTAGTTCTAGTTAGAAGTTGCCGCTGCATTTCTTTGATGTGGCTGCTGCCTCGGGTCTGTGATGCTCGTGTGGCTTTTCTGGGCCGTCATTACCGCGGCGCTCGTTGCCGTGCTGCCGGGAGGCTTTGCAGGGCCTTTTTATTTTTCCCTGCAGCTCAGGATGGAACAAAACTACACCAAATGGCGTTGTGTCCTTTGTCCTTTGCCTGGATGAGCTCTGCCCCTGGCTTGCTGACGTCCCCAGCTGGGTGTGAGGACCTTGGTGTCGCACAACCCAACGCCGTCCCTTCTGCCTCCGGAGCCCATCGCCGTAGTACCGAGGAGCTCTGCTCACCGACTGCCATTTGGCAGATGACCACTCCTCCAATCTCACTGCTCACAAAGGATTGCTGGCTGCTGCCTCGCTGCCCCGAGCCCTTTTTCTACTCCTGGTGTCGGCAAAGCCACGAGCAGAAATCCCCCGCCTGCCCTCTGCATCCCCACAGCTGGCACCCAGGTGGGAGGGTGGCTCTGGTGCTCTGGCACCTTGCTGGTGTCCGCAGGGGAGGTTTGCCCCCAGGAGGAGCTTCACCTGGGAAGAGGCTGGGTAATGAATCATTCATGTGATGGAGCTCTTCCTTTTGCTCCCTGTGAGCTGCAGGGAAGAAGTTACCATTCCCTCCAGGAGGCAATTTCTGAACTGTGGGGAAACACAGGAGCAAGTTCATTAGCGAAAGCCAACAGAAAAATTCAAGACGCATGAAGGGTTTTGACTCATGCTGTACAAATAGAGGAATCACTCCAGAGTGTGCCACAATTGATACATTGAGATAAGATCCCAAAACTTTGGCTTTCCACAGCACTGGTTATTTGAGCATCCCACTGTTCTGGGAGTCCGCAATCCGTGCATGAAGCACCCCAGCTGATGGATACGGGGGGCTCGTGCTGGAGAAGCAGAAAATGCCCCAAAATATCAGCACACACACAGCCCGGAGTGCTTCAGCCTGCAGCCGGTCACAGCACATCCATGCAGAGGGGATGAGCACTTGCCAAGTTTCTTTTTTCTCCTTGGCTGAGCTGACAGAACACAGGCATGCGCGCAGGAAGGGAGCCCTGCTTCTCATTCCGTGTGAAACTTCCACTCCTGTGTGGCACGGAGCACTTCTGAGCGAGAGGCTGTTCCCAATCCCATGCCCTGTGCATTGAAAATGTGCTCCAGCCACACGGCGTGCTCGGAAAACGGAGCAATTTGCATTGCAGAGCAGTTTGGGGGAGATAAATATGAGGTTGGATGCTTGTGGGGACAAGGACGTGGCATCCTTACTGCATGCTGCTAAGCCAGGAAGCAGGGAGAGCAGTGAAAGGTCTGCATTTCGGGAGCTCATCGGTGCAAGGCAGCATTAAAAAAACAAAAATCCGTGCCTGCCTTTGGAGCCGGAGTATTTTTGCCCTTGCAGGAGGAAGCGAGCACTTAGCAGCGTGCTTAAGAAGCAGACTTTCCTGAGTCCCGTTCCAGCATTGGTGTGGCTGGGTGAGCACTCACACCTCTGCCTCGGGGCCTGGGGCTCACAGAGCGGCCGTGCACGGGCAGGAGGCGTCCCTCTGGCCCCACAGAGCATCGTGGTTTGCTGAGGGTCCTGAGCGGGGGCAGTGGCTGGGGGCACGTGGGGATTGGGGCTGGGGTTGTCTCAGGACGTGTTCACCAAGTCGAGACGTAATGCTGGCAGAACGAGTTAAAACAATTTTCCTTTTATTATATTGAATGTGTGGATACTTCACCTAAAGCATCGCTTTCTGCATCGCCCAACAAAGCCTCACTACTTCAGTGTCAGATGAAAATAGGCACCCAGCTGCATGCAGCTGGGAACAAGAGCTCCTTTTTGGACATTTTAGGACCCTTCATTTCGCGTTGTTTCTTGAATTGAGATGTCCTTCCTAGAGGTAACACTTAACCAGGGGCACCCACAGGGTTTATGAGAGGCTTTAAAGATCCTTCTGGCAGTGATGCTGTGGTGGGATGCAGGTAACATGTGGACCTGCTCCAGGCTTGGGTCTTGCCCAGCTGGTGGTGGTGGAGCCACCCTGGACCATGCACGCACACCCTTTAGGGCTGCTGCGTTCGGGGGAGAGGGACATGGCCACGATTTCTTGGGGAGCACAAGGGAGCAGCCAGTGGGGTCCCATGGGGACACACTGGGGACACAGAGGAAGCCCTGGCATGCCTCAGGATGCTCAGACTCCGGCTCCCAAGGAGGAGAAGCTGGGCTGCTCAGCTTTTAACCTGTCATTAAATCACATTGTGCTGGGACGGGCACCTGCAGCTCGCTGCCTCCCTGCCCCAGCACAGAGTGAGGATGCTCTGCAAGGTCGTGGTGGGCAGCAGAAGCCCTGTGCTAGCGTTAAATTATGGGTCGTTGAGGAGTAATTTAATTTAAGTGCTTTCTGGGTGGGGAGGGATCTTCTCTCTCTGCCTTCGTTGCAAGGAGGGCGAGTGGCATGTGGTGTGCAGGAGACCTCCTCATCCCTTGTGTGCTTTGGAGTCCGAACATAACCCGAGCCATGGGACTAATTAGCCAGAAACCTCATCTCCTGGTTTTGGGGCCGCCCCATCCCACACAAGGACATGTCTGGGGCACGGGGGCTCGCTGGGGACATGGGGCAGTGATGCCACGGCCCCATGCTCACGGCTGCCTGCAAAGGGCATTGCAAGGGAGGAAAAGAAGGGATCGGCGAGACTCAAATTACCGATGTACAAGCGTAGGAAGCAGAGAAATATATTCCCTGGATATTAATTGCCTCTAAAATGTCCTTCTTTTCCAGTGAGCGGGTACTTTAGGCAACTGGATATAGGGCGGACACACGGCCCCTGGAACTCCGGCACGGGCGTCCTCAAGGTGGATGCTTTAGAGCATTGGGGGGCCACACTGAAAATAAGGGTTAGGATTATTTCCCGTGTGCTTTGGGGTGATGTCTCCCAGTGTACGTTACTGCAGGGCTTGGGCATCCCTGGCTGGATCAAAACGGATTTTTTGTTTTTCATTTTTTTTACTCATCTTGGCATAAAATTGTTTCTGTGTTAGGGCAGGAGGAGGCAGAGGGCAGCTCCTGTCACCAACCCTGACAGAAAAGCTCAACGCGCCTTCCCAAAATGCCAGAGCTGGTTGTTTCACCATTCTCTGAATGAAACAGGCTTCAAATGTTGGCCTGGAGCTGACCTTTGGCCACAAAATTACCTCTCCTCAAATAAATAATAGAAGCAAACAACAAATGCAGAATGTGGGGTGAATTTCCTTCCACCTATGGAGGTGTTGGGGTTTGGGTTTTTTTTGGACTGCAGTGGAAACACTGAAAGCACAAAGTCACCTTGGCTCACCCTGAAGTGACTTTACTTCAGCTTCTCATCATTAAATGCCAGCAAGTGGAAGGCAGCAATTACGGGAAGAGCATTTTTCTGACATCAAGGCAACACCAAGCGGGCACACAGCTCCCCGTCTCCCCTGGGAGCCCCGCGTGCCCAGAGGGTTTCCAAAAAGATCTCCCTTTTCCTTGGACATAACTTGGGGTCCCCGTGGGCTGCCGTGGGGTTACTGGTGGTTATTGGTGGTTTTCTGGGTGCTGTGGTGCTGGGACCAGAGTCACAGCCCCGAACCAGGAGGATGTTGCAGCATCTCCTGCGGGGAGCTCTTGGGGCCAGGTGATTTATAAGATAATATTGTCTTACTTCTCTTCCTTTCTGCTCTTAGTTTTTACAGTTTCACAGTCAAGTTTAAAAGGGAAAAAAAAAAATCAAAGAAGAAATACCATCAGATCTGCAAGCAAATAGAAGAATTTAGAAGCTGAGATGCCAATGCACAAGCACAGAAAGAGGTTCCAAGGATCTCTCAGCAGTGATGTGTTGCTGCTGGGAGGGTCTCATGGCCACAGCGAGCCAAATCCTTGCTGTTCCCTGGTCTTTGTCTACCTCACTGCATACGTCCTTGTCCCCCAGATGTCAGCTCCGAGGACCTGGACTCATCTCCCAGGCACCAAAGCCACGGGTGAAGGAGCCCACGCCACTCTCTCACAAGGCTCACAGCCCCCTGCAGGGGTGGCACATCCATTTTCCATCCTGCTTTCTCCTTCCCCTCATCCACTTTGCTTTTCGGAGACCTGTGGGGCTTCCTGTTTCTCTCTGCACCCCTCTGGAGCCGCCTGCCCTGCAGGTAGGCTTCTTTTTCCCGTGCAAATACGCCAAACGTGGCTGGCACTAATTATAGCGGCGATGATACGCCGGCTATTTCTGTCTCCCTTCGCTGCTGTCGAGCGTATGGCTTCCTGCCACTTCCCACCAGCAGCGTTAGTCAGACCCAGATTTCAGTGTCCAGGAATCTCTCCCCACGGCTATTTTTATGGGATCCTGGTTTCTGCAGGGATAAAAACACATCTCTGCACCCAGAGTGGGGATGGAACAGGATGGATGGGATGGACGTGCCATTGAATGGATGTGGCATGGGATGGATGTGCCATGGGAAGGATGGGATGGATGGGATGGATGTGCCATGGGATGGATGGGATGGATGTGCCATGGGATGGATGTGCCATGGGATGGATGGGATGGATGTGGCATGGGATGGATGTGCCATGGTTTGGATGGCCTTGCCTGCACCTGAGAGGTGGATCTCATGTTCCAGCCCGGGTCACACCAGGTTAAACCCAACCAAGCAAGCTGGCCCAGAGAGATATTTAAAGCACCAAATCCCATCCTGACCCTGAAGATGGATATTCATATTTCACTCAACACGGATATTCACCTACTTAGAAAAAATAATACAACGCTAAGTGCTTTCTTCCACGGGCCTGCTTTTGCCTGTCAGCGTGTGTAATCCTAATCCCCTGGCACGGCTCAGCCAGCATCCCCGGGGATGGTGCCTGGCACGGGGAGGATGCGCGGGGTGGTGGGAGCGGGGACGAAGAGCTGGTGTCGCTGTGAGGGGACTGGATCCGTCCCCCTGATGCTGGAGGCTCGGAGCTGGGTGGTGATGGGGAAACCCAGGGTGGAGGAGGCAGCGTGTCAGGTCTGCAGCTGCCTTATAGAAATGCTCCAAGCCCTGGCATCCTGCAGAAATGTGAGCACCGAGGGTGTTGAGCAAATATTCCCCATCCTCTGAGCACTCTGGCACCTATACCCAAATATTTATTTACACCCCGGGTATTGTTTATGCCGTGGAGGGATGCAGACCTGGCCATTAGGGCAGGATTTGCCCCTCCTTTTGGATTCCCAAACTGCTGCTGATGGGAAGCATTGCAGCAGCAGCTAGGGGTGTTAGCCCCAGCACCAGGCAGCACCAGCGGAGCCTCCTTGTGCTGCTTGGGGATCCCGACTGGAAGCAACCTGAAAAGAAATGACGAATCCATGTGAAACAGTGGCTATTTGGGTTGGCAGAAAGCGAGCTCGCTCCTCAGCCCACTGGGGAGATGAAAATAGCATCCTCTGGGGCTCTGCTTTGGAAAATATTTGGAATATTTTTAGAAAAAAAAGAATAGGAAAACTCAGAGTTATGTTTAGTAGCAGAAGCCGGCTGGCTCCCGAGCTGGAAAATGGCAGGGGTGAATATAATTTCCAGGCCACAAAATCACAGACAGTTGCCGGACAGGACTCAGGGATGAGCCCAGTGAGGGCAGGAGCTCCCTGCCAGCCCACGGGGGGGACAGTGGGGACACGGTGGAGCACAGGGCAGGAGGCACAGGCAGCTGCATGCCAGGAGTGTTGGGGGATGCTCCATGCCATCAGCCGCGTGTTTCTCATTCAGGCCATTCATATTTTATCCCTTTTTCAAGGCTAATGATGCTGGAACGCTGTAGGCTCATAAATAATGTCGGCTGGTGCAAGGCTGCATTAAAGCTTAACGAAATTCCTCCTGGGTCGGGTGAGTGGTCTTGACCACAGGCTGCATCCTCCATCTCTGCCCTCTCCATCTCCACCACTTCCATCTCCATCGTTGCCCTCTCCAACTCCATCATTTTGCTTTCCATCTCCACCATTGCCCTCCTCATTCCCATCCCTGCCCTCTCCATCCCCATCCCTGCCCTCTCCACCCCTGCCCTCCCCATCCTCTGTCCCTGCCCTCCTCTGACCCAAAATCCAGGGCTTTCTCCCAGCCTCCTTCGGAGGAAAGCGGAGCCGACTCGCTCCAGTTCCCTAGCAACACTGCTCACCCTCACGTTCTCCCTTCTGGGGGAGTCCTTTGGGCATCGTGCCCAGCACAAGCCCCAAACTTCTGGATTTGGGGACAAACGGTGCCCCTGAGTGTGTCCCCCAGGGTGTCCCCAGAGCCCCGTGGGCACCGGGTGCTCACAAGGGGATGCCCATCGGGTTACAGGCGATGCTGCAAGCGGGGGATTTCCAACACGCAGCGGAGGATTTGCTCGATGAGCCAGCCATGCACACCTAGGAGAAGATTAGCACGAGCGAAAACAATTACGTGCTTGGACAAGGAGGGGAAGAATTTCAACGGCGCGTTTGAAGTGATTTAAGAGTGGTTAAGCGCGCCTTTCTGCAGGGTTAGCGGGAAGATTAGTTTCAGCAAATTGCTCACCAGGACGAGTTTGGGAAATGTTTGGCAGGCTGCGGAGAGGCTGCTGAGAGCGTGGTGGGGAGCGAGCCACCCCACAGAGCAGCTCTCCACGAAGCACAGATGATGTTGGAAGGGACCATCCTGATTTTCATGTGGTTTTGCTTTTTTTCCCCCATTTTTTGTGCAAAGTGGAGATGTGTTAGCCCCGTTTTATTTTCTCTCCACCATGCAAAGCCATGGGGCAGGAGCTGGGCATGAAAAATTTTGGCTGTCCTTTGCATTGTGGCTTCTCTTCGGGCTGGAAACATCAAGGTTTGCAAGGCTCGAGGAGTGTGGGAGCTTCCCCCCACCTCTGCGCCCAGCATTGAATTTCTCTAACAAAATGTTCCTCTTGCAGTGCCAGGGCAAAACTCTGCGTGTTTGCTGCTTTTGGTGGCGTTTTGCTGGAAATCACGGCTTCGGGCCGCCGGGCTTTGCGTGTTTGGGTCACGGGGGCGAATGCTTTCCACGGGGAAAATAAATAAAGCTCTGGTGAGTACAAATGTTTTGGGGCCCTGCAGGTCAGATATTGCGAAAACTGTCCCAGTATTGTTTCAAAGGGAAAAATGCAGGGAAATTAATTATTGAGGATTTTCCAGTGTGGCTTCCACCCTAAACCCTGGGATTTCTGCAAGGAGTTTTGGGGCACCACTGCATTCACCAGCAAGGCTCCATCTCCCAGATTGAGACCCCAAATCTGAGGCTTTTCTGAAGCTTGTATGATTTTCTAAACAACGTAATGGGATTTAATACAAATTCATATCCTTGCCGTAAATTTATTTTGCGTGTTATCTTTAAAAGCCTTCCAAAAATGCACGGCTTTGCTCTTTCAAATTTTTAAATACACATTTGCATGCAAACTTGTAACTTAAAATTATAAATTTAAATGCACGTTTTGCCTTTGCTGTTGTTGGCAGTGTTTTTTCCCAAGCCAGAGACATTATCCTGATCACTCAGCCGAAACGTGTAAGGATTTCGCTGCCTCCAGAAAAAAAAGCGTTCTGGCTGTTGTAAGGCGTGCTGAAACAAAGCTCTCTGTGCTACTCCTCTGGCTTAATTTTACAACGAGCGCATCATTCCCGATGACTGGCATGGAGTGGGATCTCCTGTCGGATTTTGCATGCCATCACCCCTTGTGTTTTCAGCCAGGCTTCCCCCAAGGGGGGGGTCCCTACGGTGCTGGTCCCCAGTGGGGCTCCGAGCATCCCTACAGTGCGCCCAGGCTCCGAGCCACGGGGTGTTCCAGGTGCTAATTGCTGATCACTTTGGTAAGAGAAATTGCTCCGACAATTTGTACGTGTGTACGTGGAAGCAAAGCCCAAGTGATTACAGGGAGAAATAAATAAATAAATAAATAAATAAATCAGATGTTAGCATTTATATGAAAAAAGGTCTCGTGGTGATTAAATATTTCAGTGGGTTGCTCTTTACTGATGCAAAACTAATCAGCTTCTGGGTGATATTTGGGAAAAGCTCTGAGCTGTGTCAGGTTTAATATCCCGATTGCAGTAGGCTGGGGTATAAAAGACAGCGAGTTACAAAATAATTCTTCTCTGCTGTGTGAAACACCGTCCCCAGGCAGACACACGTGCCGACGTGGGTTCTCCTTGTTGCTGGAGGTAATTAGGGACTGGCTTCAGACCTGACCAGAGCAGCTCCTAGGATGCACTGAGCTGGTGGTTCCTCTTTTTGTGTTAAACCTTCCCTTTTGGGGCTCGGGGATGGGTTTATTTGTGCATCTCTTTGCTACGTGGACTATGGGACATTCCCTGCCTGTGCTGCAAAAAGCAGCACCATCTCCTGGCAGGCCCTCGTGGTGCTGGATTTCAGGGCAGCAGCCAGCTGGATGATGATGACGAGCAATCATTTTGAGATAAATATCCCCAAATGACCCAAAATATCAACAAGTCAGCCGAGGGGATTTAAAGGGCTGAGCGAGAGCAGCGCAAAGGGCCCAGCTGTGCGGTGGCAGACGGCGCTGTTTAAGGCACAGGGCTGCAGTCCTGCTCCCGTGGCCAATGAAGTCGATATTCCACTGTTAATTCACCATTTTGCAGCTGTGCTCAGGCACTTGGATCAAAAAAAAAATTGCAAACTTAGGAAAAAAAAATAATAAAGACGTCAGTTCCTGCTGCTACAACCCCAGAGCTGTGCCTGCCAGGTCAGGGTCGCGGGTTTGGGGCAGAACCCAGCACCCAGCCCAGGAATTTGCCCTTTTTTATCTGCAAGGCCTCGCAAGCCGCAGACGGGACATTACCAACATTTTTTTAGAGCACTGGGATGCTCGTGGCATCCCCTGTGCCGGGCAGATGGGAGAGGGCTGGGGGGCACTATGCTCACCCCCAGCAAGCCGGGAGAGAACTGGGGATGTCACCAGGTTGAGCATCCCCAGCGGATGCAGTACATACATCTACTTATTATTATTATTATTATGACTACGACTACTACGACTGCTACAACTGCTACAACTGCTACAACTACTACTCCTCTTACTATTACTATTACCACTTCATTTCTGCAGGCTGCTCCAAGGCAGAGCAGCACCCGCTGATGGAAACTGCCGCCGGCAGCCAGCCTGCAGCCCACTCGCGCCTTAATCCGCCCCGACAGATGCTGGTGAGGAAAGGCTCCTGCAGCAGGATCGGGCCCCCTGCCCAGCACTTCATCCCTTAAAAGCTCTGCGTTATCCCCAGCACGGCCCTGGGGCACGGCGGTTAATGCCACATGGAGGTGGTGCTGTCCCCATAGCATCCCCACCGGCATCGCCTTATCCCAGCACACCACAGACCCAAAGTATTCAGGGAGGAAAAGCTAAATGCATTTCTATTTATTTATTTATTTATTTAATTTATTTATTACTTTTTTTGTGTGTGTGTTTGTTTTAAGCTTTTTTATGGGAAAAAGGGATAAAAAAAACCAGCTGCTGCAATGGGTTGGCAGCGCAGAGCCCTGCACTGCTCCTCCAGCTCAGGCTTATGCTGTGCCAGGAGGGTTTATTTTTGGGGTGATGCTGTGGGATGCCTGGCAATTGCTGATTTTGACATCAGCCCTACATCAGCCCTACAGTTGGGCGATGGATGGCATCTCATCCAATGCAGGTACAGGAGATGTAGAGGGGACTAGGTGGCATTTTTGAGTCACAACATTTCTTTTTTATTATTTTTTTTTCTTGCACAGAAGTAGGAAGAGCCATGTCAGGTGAAATGTGTCATGAATTCCTGTTTTATTCATCAAACTTGTTAGCAAAGGGGAAAAAAAACACGACATACTTTTTTTCCAGGTCGGTAACTTTCACACTGGTTGCCTAAGAGGATTTTTTCCTTTTTTTGAACTGACGTTTTCATACCCTATGTCCCTCGGTGCCTAGAGAACCAACTCAGGCTCTGAAATCAAACCTGTCACCCAAGCCAGTTGCCCATCCCTAGCACCAGGGTGGGCTGAATTTTCCAGTCCCCCTTCCTGCAAGCCCAAATCCTTTCCTGATGGCTTTTCTTGGGCCACCGCCTGCAGAAACCCTTCTTATTGCTGCTCCTCAGTGGGCATATTTGGGGTAAAAAATACATTTGTGGTGCACTCCCCTGGTTCTGGGGCTGGGTGGCCTTGCGGGGGCTCGGCGGGTGCTTGCTGTGCCCCGTTTATCGGTTGGGCAGATGGAGAGGGACCACGGTGTCCCCAGGGCTTATCAGGCCTTGGGAAGCTTCCCCACAGACCTTCGCCCTCCTGCTGGCTGCCGGCTGTGAGCAAACCCTCTCTTTTCCCCCTCCCTGTGGCAGTGGGGCCAGGAGCTCCTCCAGGATATCCTGCGGCCCCGGCCGGATCCGGGAACAATGCGCGGGGCTGGGACGGCGTCCCCTCGGAGCTGGGTTTCCTCCCCGGGTCTCACCCCTCTCCTACCACCGGTACTGTGCATCCCCATCCCAATCCCACTCCCAATCCCATACCATCCCTATCCTCATCCTATTCCCATCCCTATCCCCATTCCCATTCCCATCCCATCCCATCCCATCCCAATCCCCTAAATTGGGGAAAATCATCATCTGCTTTGTGTTTCTTTTACCCCTTTGGGAAGAAAGCTCCTTGGGGCAGCTCAGGTGCATCTTCCAGCTAAATCCTGCCCCGCACCCAATAGGGCCATGTCCCACCACGTCCCGCTGAAGCCCTTCCCTCTGCAGGAAACCCGTTATTTGCTTCCAGTTTATTGAGTCCAGCTTCCTTCCTTTCTCCCTCATTGTGCGCTGCACAATCACTGGGAGCATTTGAAGCATTCCCCAAGCACCTCTTTGTGGGGTCGTACGTTGGGGGGTGTTTTTGTAGGCTCATTTCTCATCTCTGGGGGTTCAAAGCTCTATGAGCAGCTCTGGCAGCTCCCTGATTTATGGACCTGTCCCAGGCCCCACTTTTGGGGAAACCTCCCCATCCGTGTCACTGCGCTTGGGCGAGGGATGGAATAGTTGGGATGACACGAGTCTGGGATCTGGGTGAATAAAATATTTGGGGCACAGAGCAAACCCAAAAACACCCTGGTGAGTGTGGACATGAGCTCCAGGCACCAGATGAGGTTCGGTGATGGGACTCGTTAGGTCAGGTTGATGGCTCGACTTGATGATTTTGAAGGTCTATTTCCAACTTCAATTCCACAATTCTACGTATGGTCTTTGCAGCATTCCTAAATTTGGGTTTATTTCTTACCCTGGCCCATAGCAAGACAAATACATAAATTCTGAAGTTTTTTTTTTTTTGCAGGTTTAGGGCCGGCGGGGCCGGTTTGCCAGCGCACACTGCCACCTTCAGCATCTCGCAGGAGGAGCTGCCTGGAGCCAGCCAGCACCCGTGGCTCGCTGGTTCCCCCGTAGCTGCTGGGATGTAAATTCATCCATTAAAGATGAAATCCCACCAGGATGGGGCTGCACACGGTGGGGACGGAGCGTGGGAGGAGAAGGAGCAGGAGCTGGGTGACAGCACACATCTGAGGGAAGAGTTGGTGGATGAGAGGCACAGCACAGCTGCGTAACTAATGTAAAAAAATAAATATATACACAAATACATCTCCCAAGGAGATTTTTTGGACAGTACCAGAGTAATAGGGATTATTAGATATATAATATGGAGCATCCTGTCCACTGGCTGAGCCTCTTAGAGCTACGTGGGGCAGAACCAAGCGGGGGCTGTAGCTCACGGCACAGTGCCCAACACCGGCATCGCCCCTCAGGGCTCTGCGACCACTTTTCCCCCTCATGAGGAGAAGCTGATGGGGCCCCCGAGCCGTGCCCTTCTCCTCCTCTTCCTCTGCCAGCCTCCTTCCCTCTGGTGGAGGAGGCTCCTACCAGAGCCGGGGATGTTGTGTAGCTGAAACAAGATTAATTACAGCCCGGAGCGCGCACCGGGAGGAGCGCTGCTCGCTCCTGCAGACGAAGGCAGCGTGTTTGCACAAAGCTCCTTTATAAACTCGCGGGGGTTTGAGGTTTGCTTGGCTTCGTTTTCCTCCCTTCTCCCTATTCTTCAGAGCCGAGCGCTAAATCAACACCATATGACGTCTGGCTCGTTTTCTCATTAGAGAGGCTCCGTTAACCGTGTAATTTCCCAGCTTCGCGTCGCATCCCTGCTACTTCCCCGCCGCCTCCCGGGGGCTGGCACCGGGAAAAAACCCAAATCACCTCCAGGGGCTTCCCCTGGGCTTCACGGTTGGGGCTGGTACATCAACGCACACTTGCTGATGGTCCTTTGGGTCTTTCTCCCTGATGCTATCCCATGCGTGTGCCCTCCTCCCTGCAGCACCAGGGGCTCCAGTGGCTTTCCCAGGTCCTTTAGTACCCCACCAGCATCATTTTCCCTGCTGGCCATGGTCACCCAGATGCTCCCGTGCCCCAGTGTGAGACCACGAGGGGTTTAGGGACAGCACGATGTACCCCAGTGAGGTTTTGGATGCACAAGGGTGAGGATGGATGGGGCTCTGGGTGATGTGTGAGGCACGGGGTCCAGTCCGAGCTGCTCCCCACCCGCCTCCAAACCTCCTGCCTTCTCTGGAAAATAAACCCTTGAAAAAAAAAAGGAAAAAAAGAAAAAAAATAAACAATTTCCAGTGCTGGAAAAAGTACTTAAAACTCAGCGGGGAGTAGCCCAGACATTAAATAGCTTTGAAATGCTGTTGTACCGAGCAGAAAACGGCGTTTTTTGTACCAGCCTGGGGGGCTGGAAGGCATTGAATTGAGCCAGGGCACAGGAGGGAAGCCCGGCGGCTGGGCGAGGGCGCCTTGGTGGTGGGGCACCACCTTGGTGTGTGTCCTGAGGGGTTTGTACGGGGTATTTTGTGTAATTTGTGAAATTTGGGTAATTCTGTGCATGCTGTGAATGCTGCGTATTTCATGTATTCTGTGTATTTTGTGCACTATGTGTATGTTGCACAGGTCTTGCATTTTACATATTCCGTGCATTTTATGTCCGAAGTACCTGGATATTTTGCATTTTGGGCTTTTCTGGCCCAAAGCGCTCCCGGCTCCCGCAGCCGCAGCCTCGGTAGCGCAGCGGCCGCCAGGGGGCGCCGCGGGGCCGGGGAGGGCGCGGGGCTGGGGGGGGACCCGGGCGGCCCCCGCGGCCTCGCTTGACTGCAGTGTTTGATTGTGGGCACGCGCATTTACTATTGTTATTTCTATTATTTTCATTTTTGGTATTTTTATTTTTAGTATTTCTGGTTTATTCTTGTTTATTTTATTATTATTTTTTTCTTTTTAGTACTTTTAAAGTACTTTTCTTCTTTTCAGCATTTTCATTTTAGCATTTTTATCGTTATTATTTTAATTTTTATTATTTTTAGTATTTTTGGTTTACTATTATTATTGTTATTATTCTTTATTTTTAGTATTTTAAAGTATTTTTTCTTGTCAGTATTTTAAATAATTTTTTCTTGTTAGTATTTTAAAGCATTTTTCTTTTAGCTTTTTTTCTTTTCAGCATTCTCATTTTAGTATTTTTATTCTATCTTTTACTATTTTCATTCTGATTGTTTTTATTTGGGGGATTTTTGATTTATTTTAACTATTTTGCTATTATTTTTGGTTTATTATTACGATCTTACTATATTTTTGTTTTAACATTCCTATTTCACTATTTTTTCCTCAATTGTTAGCATTTTATTTTATTCAAATATTCATATTTTATTTATTTAATATTTATTTTAAATTTTAATATTTATGTTATCTTATTTTAATATTTTTGTATTTATATTTATATTTTTATTATTAATATATTTTCTATTTTATTTATTATTTGTATTTTATTATTTGTATTTTATTATTTTTATTTTATTTTTAGTGTGGTTATTATCTCATTTTGTTGCCTTTTTTTTTAGCACTCCTATTATTTTATTTTTCCCTATTCTTATTTCATTACCTAACTCTTTAGGATACCCACTTTACTATTGTTATTTTAATTAACAAGTCTTTATTTCTATTTTCTGCGTTGCCCCATGGCCAGCACACAGCACGGCGGCAGTGACCGTGGTCCGGCCATGAGATCAGCCTTCGAGGCCGTGACATGGAGGGGACAGAGTGAAGGCCCGGGCAGGTGTCCCCAAGGGAGGTGCCCCACGGGCAGCGGCCAGCCCCGTGTATTTATGGCCTCCCCACCAGCCTGCCCTCGCCTAATGGGGTTTCTCCAGGCCTCCTCCAGCCATTTTTGAGGCTCTCACCACCAGCGCTGTCTCGAGGTCCGCACCAACCTCCCGACGGCGCCAGCGCTCAGTGGGGAAGCTGTGAGCGCCGCGGACGTGCTTGGTGGCGGCAGAAAAGTGCTTGTGCAGCCAAAATGGTGGTTTCTGGCCTCAGAAAGGGGCCAGCAGGAGGTGGCGGCCACAGGGCGAGGCACGAGGTGGCTGCGCTGAGTGTGGTGTCCCCAGGCTGCTGCTCGGCCTCCCGCCAGGCCTTACCCCTGGTGTTGTATTTATAATACCCCCAGAACTTGTAACACCCCCAAAATCTATAATACCCCCAGGATTTATAACACACAGAGGATTTATAACACATATTTTGTGGAAATATCCCTGAAGCAAGCAGCTTTTGCTCTCCCTGGGGTGTCTCGGAGGGGCTGTGGTGTGTGCCTGCAGCCGCCCCGGCCCAGGGCCACGCACGGCGCTTCAGCATTGGGAGCACCAGTGAAGGAAGGGCAGCCTCTGCTTTGGGGACCCGAGCCCAAGGATGAGCACCCCTCGGTGCCCCTTGGATCCCCCAAAAGGCTGGGGTGTCCCCTCTGAGGGTCCTAGGGGATTACAGCCTGTGGCTGGCCATCGCTTTGGGGAGCGACGCTGTCGGCAGGCACGGCCAGCCCCTGACTGTACTTTAGCCTAAAATAAAATCCCCCTGAAATTACCAAAAAAAAAAAAAAAAAAAGCCCAGACGAATAAATAATTCACGCTGGCAAGAGCACAAAATCCTTAAGAATCCACCTTCCATTATACGCCCACAAACTGTTCAAAATGCAAAAAGAAACAACCAAAAAAATAAAACTAATCGGCAGCCTTGGGTCTGACGGCAGCAAGAGGGGACAGCAGCGGGGACAGTCCTTCAGCGGTGGCTCTGGCCCCATGCTTGGAGGTGGCCGGACCACACAAAGTCTCCGTGTCCCCCTCTCCTCTTCCCCCCCCCAAAGAACGGTGTGACAAAAATGCGCGAAATCCTCAAACTCAAACAAGGTTTGCCCGCCACAAATTACAGGGGAGATTTCCAGAGGAATTCACTACCAGAAAAGTGGCTGGATGGTAAATATTTGGGATGGAGACCTCCGAGCAGGACTGCAGGGGAGGGTAGGAAATAATCCTGACCCTACCCAGGTAATTACAGCCCGTTTCCCAAAAAAAATATCCCTTTGAAGGCTCCTTCCACGCAGCAGGGAGCGGGTACAGCAGGCCTGCGGCAGCTGCATTTCCATCAGCAAGGAGATCTTGTGCTGGCAGAGCACTTCTGCAATTCCCCCTTTTCCCCATGTTGTTCCCCTCCTTTTTTTTTTTTTTTTTCATAAGATAAATCGATGCTAAACCAGCTCCCTGCACCCCAACAGCCCCAAAACTCAATTTAAGCATTAAATGTGATGCTTCCTCCGAGCCCAGTAGCGGCGTCGCCACGGTCTCTGCAACTGGAGGTGGGAAGCCTTGCCAGAGCAGCCCCGCTCCGTTCTGCATGTACAATATTTTCATTGTTGTTTTTTTTTTTTTTTTTTTTTTTTTTTTTCCTCCATTAAATAAATGGTTGGCACAGCGTGGCTTTAAGCGCTGCTCTGGCTGCTGCCGTGCCAATTTAAACTTGGGGTTTTCTATTAAAAGCTCCCAGCTCCCTAACCGAGGTGTTCTCCATCGCAGGCTGTCGGCACAGGGGGGATGGGATGGGGATTTCTTGTTTTCACTTCATCCCGCCCTAGAAAATGAGATTTGATGATGCTGGAGCCACTGTGTGCTCCAGCAGCTGCACGGGGAAGATCTCATCCTGCAAAACCAAGGTGGTGGGGTCCTGTGCCCTTCATTTGAGCAGGATACGTGCTGGGACACAATAAATGGATGGGGAAGGGAGGGAAAACCCAACACCACTGGCCAGAAGGGCAAGATGTATTAATTGAGCTGCATTAATGAGCCTGGCTCACGCTAAAGGAATTTACAGGCCTGGGTTAGGTCTGATTTAGCAGAGGGTTTGTAGCGGTGGCTGGGCGCTGGGGGCAGCCGCTGGATAGCCCCAGTGGGGGTGGCACATGGATGCTCTTGGATACTTGTAAAGTTTTGGGGGGGTTTTGGCCTTGTTCCTGCAGAAAATGACCCGAATGAGCTGGATCTCAGCTCTTCCAAGCAGAGCAGAGCACAGCTCCTGCCCCTGGAGGGGATTTTGGAGCTGTTGCAGCAAGAGGAGCACATCCCAGGAGGGGAGAAGCCAGCACCGAGGGGACAGAGGAAGCCTCAGCATCTCCGGGCAGGGCAGACGGAGGCTTTGTTAGCCATCAGTAGGACGGAAACTAAGCGCCATGTCCAATTATCTCCCCCGTGAGTCACTCAGAGCACTGCTAATTTATTTATTTTTTCCCACGGCCAAGAGTTCCCAGAAATGGGTGAACCCCCAGCGTGGCTGCGGGCAGGCGGGGAGGGATGCAGCGAGCCCAGCCGCAGCGCCTGCCCAGCAAAACGGGGTAAAAACAGCTATTGAGAGCTCGCGAGCTCTTCCTAAGCACTACTCAGGCTAATTATTTTTCAAGACAAAAGGAAAAAGGGGAAAAATAATAAAAAAAAATCCTCCTATTTACTCATGTTGAAGGTGAAAACGTCAGCCTGCGCTGGGGGCAGAGCACAGGCTCTGGCTGGGGCCACATCCAGCCCCACCGCAACATCCTGAGCAGTGCAGCCACCCGCTGTAATCACCCGTTCTTCCCCCCTCCTCTCCCCCCAACACTTCCTAATTATATTCCATTTCAAGATTATTGCAATATAATTGCATTACGGAAGACAGCTACAATTTCGCATTAAGGCGTGCGTCTTCGCGAAGGTGCAGAGCGCGGCGTGGAGCGGTAATGGAGCTGACCGCAAGCACTCAGGAAAAGAGCTCTTAGCCCTGCTAACAAGCTTGCTCGCGTTGAGCCTGGGCTGAATTCCTCCCTCTGCCCCTTCCCTCCTCTCCAAGGCATGTTTTTGCTGGGGGCTGCAGCATCACAGGGCAAAAAAGCAGCCTTGGCTTGAGGGGTTGCGTGGAATTTGCTCTTTTAGCTTTAAAATGGCACAGTGTGCTGCTTGCTAAATCCCAGGGTAGGGGCATAGCGCCTGGTTCTGTGCAGGTGGAGATGCTCTGGTGTAAGGAAAGCAAAGGGGGCACCTTTATTACCCTGCATTATCCGTTATCCCACAATGTGCATGGCACCAGTTCTCGTTGCTCCGACCAGGTGCCCCCGGTCTGCATCGCAGCCGGCTGCAAGGCTGGAGACAAAAACCGAGCTTTGCAAGCATCGCAGGTGCGGGAGCTGCTGTCACAAGCCCTACCACACATATTCCTGTGGGTCTGAATGGAGATGCCTGCTGAGGGCCCCAGCATCACTGCTGGCCTTGCAGGTGGGGAAACTGAGGCTGGGACCTGCCCCCAGCCACCCTACAAGCTCTCCCCTCCCGCCGACCCTCCTGTCTGCCCTCAGCTCCGCCGGAGCCGCCTCACACCCTTGAGTCCCACTCCAGACAGAAACGCCAAGCGATCATGATTTATTATTATTATTATTACCCCTGCTATTACTATAGCTGCCTAGCTAATCCCCTGTCAGGATACAAATGTGCCTCCCCTTCCAGCCTGTGAGTGTCCTGCTTAATGACGCCGTTTTCCTCTGCTTGGTACCGCCAGCTCTGACACGGGGACGCAAATGGCACGGGGAGAGCTCCCACCATGGGGCGCATCCAGAAGGGTCCTTCCAGCAGCAGACATCCCGCTCGGCGGCCTTCCCTTCCCTTCCTTCCCTTCCCTCCCTTCCCTCCTCTGTTATGAGGATGAAATCAGCGGGATGGGACGCAGCCATTAGCACGCACTCACGCTGAAAAGGATGGGGGCGAAGAAGCAACCAACGCCACGCGGCCTGGGATAATTGAATGAAAATTTAATGAGCGCTTGCGAGAAGACGTTCAGGGAAGTGGCAATCGATAGAAAGCTGATTTCCCGTTTTTGACACCAGCCGAAAGCTGCCTGCGCCGGCCAAAAGAAGTGAGGTGGGAGGAATCCGAGGTGGTCCTTCCAAAAATGAGGTGGTCCTTCCAAAAACTCCTGGCTACACGTGCTCCCCGCTCCGGCGTTTCCCCTCCGCTGCGCGCACAACGGTCCTTTTGTTAAATTTCACATCCTGGAAGCATTTAATGGCGTTTTTATTTTTAATCCGTCACATGTGTTGTGTTTGGACGAATCTGGCGGGGCCGTGCTCCCCAGAAGCTCTTTTCCGGCATCGCTGCATCGCTCATAACTTAACCTGCTGGCAGCGCGGGGACGCGCTCAGCCCTCGTTGTGTGAGCATCGTCAGGCGTGCGGGGACCCCGTGGCTGCCCCCAGCAGATGGGACAGCCCAAGGACGGGGTGATGGAATCCTGCCCCGAGCCCCGTAAAATATTCAAGGGCCTTTGCTCCTGGTGGGAAGCGTGTCGGGAGCCCTGGCTGTAAACGTGGTGGCGAGGTGCTGCGCGGAGCCCAGCTTGCATTCAGGCAGAGGAGCCTGCGAGCACATCTGGAGCCTCTAATAATTCGGGCCGCGGAGAAAACTCAGCTAACACCCACACGAAGTGCCTTTGTGCAGTCCCTCAGAAGTGCCTGGTTCCCAATCTGCGGATTTCTCCTCTAATGAACTCCAGATTTTGTTTTGAACATCAGATAAAGTTTATTTCGCTGCTATATAAAGCATCGTCGCCCCAGCCAGCAGGAAGCAAGAGCCGAGTCCCTAAGAGTGCTCCTGCGTGCTCCGGGATGGGTCCCCACGTTGGGGACAGCGGGGCGGTGACAAATGCCCCTTCAGCTGCCCCTCACTGGTCCAAGAAAATGATGGAGGGGCAGATTTTGTAGCTGCCAGGCTCAGGCTGCCTGTACTCATTTATTTATTTATTATATGGTCAGAGTATTAAACCAGAGGAGCACTCAGGTTTGGGCTGCCACCCAGGGAGACCCCTCTCGGAGACATCAGCCCTATGGGGGCAAACATCACTGCTGCTGGAAACGCTCCAAGGGCCGAGGGCTTTCCCCATGCCCCAGCCACCGAGCAGGGGGTGCAGCTCTGCGGGGGCACGAGGCCTCATCATTGATGGGCTGGGGACTTTCGGTGCTGATTTTTCGCCCTCTCCATCAAAAGCCACACGTGCACCCCAAAAGTTGGCACCGGCAGCACCCGCCCTGTGAAGAATAAATGCCATTCACCGGGCTTCGGAGCCTGGGCTCGTTAAGTCAATGTCTGCACGGCTCCAGGACTACCCTGGAGATCAGCTCAGGGCTTGGGGGTTTGGGGTGTTTTATTTTGTCTTGTTTTTGGTACTGGAATTGAAGCTAATTGTCTGACAAATCCCGGCTTTGTCGTAGATTTGTAATAAAGCCCCAAAGCGAAGGAAAATTCTGCCCTGGGTGGAGTCCAGCGGTGCCGCGGTGCGCTCGGACGGTGTTCAAGCCGTGGATTTATTTTGTCTTCGGGGACTGCATCCCTCAGAGCTGGCTTGGGCAGCGCGAGCCTTGGCCACTCCCGGAGAATAAACCTCGCTGGATAAACTGTGAAGAACCGGGAGACAAACATCCCATTCACCCGGGCCTCCTGGAAAACTCATTGGGATCAAAGCCGCTGCCAAACCCGCTGCAACAGAGCCGCCTCTCTCCGGCTGCCTGCATCTGGGCGCGAATGCTGCGGTGGCATGGGCACAAGGATGTGCTGCAGGCTCGGGGCTGTGCTGTGGGCAAGGAGAACGGTCCTGGGGGACGGGGAGCTCGGAGGATGAGCTGGGATTTTGTCGGTGCGAGCTGATGGTGTTTTGGTGGGGATGCGGTGCTGCACTCAGAGCAGAGAGCGGCGGTGCCTGGGTGGTGGCGGGATCGAGCCTTGCTCAGCCCTGCTCCTGCTTGGCAAAGGGCAGCTCCCCCCATGCATGCCTGCTGCACCCACCTGCAGCCCCGCACCCAGCCTGCCAACACCTTTCTCACCCACACCTGCTTTTTTTCAGGGCAAGTTTTGGGGCTCTCCCCAAAATGTCAGCACTGTGGCGGGACGTGGAGGTGTCTGCAGGGCAGAGCGCCGGCAGGAATGCTCTGCTGCAGGTGCCCATGATGCATAATGCCTTTAGTGCAAATCAAACCCTCTCGGAGAGCACAGCCCTTCATTCCCAGCCCAGTTATCACCACGCAGGGCTGCAGGGCGGGCTGGGGATGTGGGGGGCTCCATCCCCGAGCCCCCGACCCACGCTGCATCTCGTACAGGTACGGCATCCTGCCCAGGAGCTATGGGAGCCAGATGGCAGGAGCAGCGCTTGCTTTGCTCTCAATACAAGGCATAGGAAAGTCCAAGCAGAGAGCATTTATTGATTTTAATGAAAATAATATGTTGCCTCGAACGAGGATGTTAATTAAAAGGCACCCGCCGCTGTTTATCGGTAAAGAGAGCAGCGAGCTGGGGAGCTCGTGCCAAAACCTCCCCGCGTGGCACCGAAAAGCAACCCAGGGCTGGCAAACAATGTCCCTGGAAAACTGGGGGGGGGGGGGGGGGGGGGGGGGGGATAAAAATAATAGCACAACCCAGGCGATGGCAGTGTGTGGGTGTGAGTAAACACAGCCCCGGCTGCCCTGTTTACTTAATAATTTCACACAATGGCATCCTTTATAGAGATAGAGTTTTGTTTTTCTCCTCCTCGTTATGCATGAGACCACTGCGCAGACAAAGAGGCACCGCACGCATCAAAACTTGCTACATCTTGCCTGGAGGCAGCAGATTTCAAAGCAAAATTGAATTCTTAAGGCCCCGTGGAAAAGTTACTAAACCTGCCATTCGGGGTCTGCTGGCACCGAGGCATTAATGCAAAAAAGGGACTGAAAAATGGGCAAAACGGGCTAAAAAGTCCCCGGCTGCCCTCGAGCATCTCCCTTCTCCCCAGGTCCTTATTGATGTGAGCTCACGGGTGGCTTTGGGGTTGCTCCCAGCCCTGTTCCCTGCAGGAACGCCGTCTGGAGGCGATGACGACAAAAACCTACAGAGAAAATAAGTTCGGTTGCTTTATTAAGCAATAATCTATTAAGAACGCCTCTGTGGGCTTTGGCCCGCTTTAATACAGAGCTCAAGGCTAGAAGCAAAGTCAGCGCCAAGATCAACCCATTACTGGAGGTAATTCCTGTAATTTTCTATTAGATTGCTGGTCTGGGATGCTCAGAAGCCTCGCGGAGGCTCTGGAAGCCGGGCAGCTTTTCTCTGCTCGCCCTGCCGCGCACCAACCCGCAGACGCTGATTTCGGGGTCCCCCCCGCGCACCCCGCCCCGGCTCTGCGCCATCCAAGCCTCCGTGATGCTCCGGGGCACGTCGCAAACAACCACGGGACGTGTTTACTCCTGCGCTCGCCTCCCCGAGAGCTTCAAACAAATCCTGAATCCACCTCTCCTCCGCTTCCTGGGGCAGGTCTGGGGCAGCGGGCGCAGCTCCCCGGCTCCACAGCACTGCAATGCCCAGCGGAGGGGGGCAAAACCATGCATGGATGGGAAGCAAGAGCTCCTCCTGGACCTGCTCGGTTCCTCGCCGGGCAGAAGCACATCCAGGAGCTGGGCAGGAGCACATCCAGCAGCTCCCCGGGTGCTAGGAGGGCTGGCGGCAGCAGGCACGCAGGCAGCGCAGGGCTGCTCCTGCAGCCTGCCCGCAGGCAGCCAGACAGCAAACGGGTTGAAATTTTGGTTAGAAAATGGGTTTTGTTGCTCGGTTGTTGTTTTTGTTGTTGTTGTTTCCCCCCTCCCGGGTCTGAAAGAGGAGGGATGAGTCATCTCCCAGCTTTCCTCAATGAGAGATCTGAAGTGCTTTTGGGAAAAAAAAAAAAAAAAAGAAAGAAAGAAGACAAACCAAAACACGTCTGTTGTTTTAATCGCCGCGCAGTTTCACAAGACATAGCTGGCCTGGCCTGTGATGCAACTCGGCGTCTTCTTCCAAGTCACACACTCGTATTTTTGGCTTTCTCCAGACGCCCTCTGAAGGGCTGCAAATCTTGCTCAACGCGCACCCCTCACCGAAGCGCCCGGCGCTGCCCCTCTCTGAGCATGCAGCAGCCTCGGGACGAGCAGAGCACCTCCTGGGGACGAGGCGGCTGCTGGTGTCGGTGTTTTAATTGCAACTGGCACTGAGCAAGCAGGCGTTGCTGCCGGCTGCCCGGCAAGCTGCTGCTGCTGCGGCTGCATTCACGCCCCACGTGCAAAAAGGGTTTCGGAGGCGCCGTCGGGGGCTGAATGCAGCTCAGCGTACCCTCCGGCTTGCTCCTCAGCACCAAAATGCACCCAGACATGCAAGGAAGGCAAATGCACGGCGTGCAATAAAGGAGCGAGCTGCAGCCCGGAGGGGGGGTTGATATAAAATAGCAATCGATCTTTATCCGAGGCTAAGAGCCGGCTGCTGAGCCTGCAAAGGCACGCCGCCGCGCTCCGAGTCTGGGCGAGGGTGCTGGAGCAAAGGGCAGAGCTGTTCGCTCCTGCCAAGGCTCGGCCCAGGCAGCTTTGCGTGGAGGGATTTTTTTTTTTTTTTTTTTTTTTTTTTTTTCCCTTCTATTTAATGCAAAAAAGGGAGCTCATGGTCCTCATCTGCAGCTCGTAGGCACCCGCATCCCTGCTGCTCCGCCATCACCTGCCCGGCACCTTTCTCCTGGGACCCTTCACGGGTGTGTTTTTGGCCATGGTGCCCTCACTAAATGCTGCTCATCCTCCTTCACTATTAACGTGCTTGCTTTATGGGAGCAAAGTCGTGGTTTCCTAGGGAAAATGGCTTTTTTTATGGCCAGGTTATGAGGTGGATGACCACGCAGAACATGAACACTGATGAGAGCTGCTCCATTTCCCAGACGGGGCAGCTGGGGCCAAGGGAGCCCTTTGGGGCCAGGAGAGAGGGTGGTGGGAGCATGGCCATGGGGTTGGTGCCAGGGGCAGTTGTTTTGGCGTGGGGAAGGGCTCATCCCCATCACCTGGGGGCTATAAAAGTCTGCAGCCGGGCTGGGCTTCTGCCTCTGGCTGTGCCTGCACCCAAAGCGAGGGCCTTTTGGGTCTGTTGAAGGTACCTGTGATGCTCCTGAATTGGGGGGGGGGCTGGCTCAGGGTGCTCGGCTCCCAGCAGAGCTCCTTCAGGGCAGAGGAGGAAGCAGGAGCCCATTTGCATGCCACCACGGCCTCGCCCTGCCCCAACCAAACCCGCAGCGCGCCTCGTGCCTGCTCCCTAATTTATGGCAGGGAGGGGACGGTGAGGGGGAGTCGGGGAGCGAGAAGCAAACGTGGCCATTATGCATGCAAATTCGGCGCTTCTGGTTCTCCCGTGCTTCCCTCCGTGCGCCCCCGTGTATTTTCCCACCGCTGATGGCTCCTTGTCCCCCCCGGTTGTTGTCACACAGGTGCAAAGGGGGCTGGGTGAGGAGCAGGGCAGCTCGGGCTGTCCCACCCCTGTGCCAGGTGTCCCCATCCCCGTGCCTACCCCCTTTTCCCCAGGGCCACATTCGGGATGGAGAACGAAGCCAGAACTTCACCTCTCCCCCATCCCACAGCCCCCAGCGGGCTTTCCCTCTGCTATTTTCTGTTTTTCCCCGCGAGGAGCTGCCCTCCTGGTGTACCCCATGGCGTGGCACCACCGAGCCAGGACCTCAGCTTCCCCCTCTCCCCGTCGGAGGGGGGAGATTTGCCCATCCCTGCACGCGGGGAGGGAGCACAGCTTTCCAAGCAGCCTGGCCTCGAGCACAGCTCCTCCAGGATGAGGCCGCGGGAGAGCAGGATCCGTCCGCCCGCGTCTCCTGCAGCCAGGCTCCGTAATGAGCCCGTCCTTTGTGCGCCGAGCGGGAATGGAAACAGCAGCCCTCCGGGCTGACCCCAGACAATTGTTTTCAGCAAAGAGGGCTGTGGAGGCAATTAATGGTGTTTAAGCGAAAGAAATAAAACAGCAATGCTGTATCTAGAAACTCTTCTGAGGCCCAGAGCCTTGACAGAAAGATCTATTGCTTTAGCATTGCTGTCAGAATAAATGACCCTCCTGAGAGAAGTATTTTTGAGGCTCTTTCTGCCCCACTGGACATAATTTAAGAAATGCATTACCACGAGAAATCACTAATTTTAGCCAGCAGATGAGTTGCAAAGGGTCATATTTTTCCTCGTGCGTTCCAAGGACAGTGGATATATTATTAGAGAGCCGTAACGCAAACAGTAGCTCCTGATTAGAAGCGACCATCAGCAGCGCTGCTCCAATTAGGCCCAGGCATCACATTCCCCAGCACGCACAGGGAGTTAGCAAACCTCCTCCTGCCCTGCCGGGAGCTGAGGGACGGGCTGGGAAGAGGCCGTCTGTCCATCTGTCTGTCTGTCCAGGCCCGCTGTGAAGTTTCTTGGCGAGAGCCAGCTCCTCGAGTGGAGCTGTCAGCGAGCCCCAGCCCTGCTGGCATGGGGCCGCCTCTGCCAGGAGGGCGTTTTTGGGCTCCTGCCCCTGCTGGGAAGCTGCCCCATGCCAGTTCCCGATGACGAGGACACTCAAACCCCTGGGGAACCGAACCGAGACCACCGCAGTCACTTCACGGAGACCACCAAGCGGCCATCTGAGATCAATTAGCTTGTCATTACTCATCCCCAGCAGATCTGAACTGCTGACCTGCGAGTGAAAGTCCACATATCCGTCCCCCAGTGCTGCACAGACCCATCCAGCTCCCTAATGAGAGGAGCTTCCTCTGACAACACAGCCGTCGTGCTCTGGCTGCCCATCGCTGCTCCCATCAGCTCGGACCCCAAGGCAGGATTTTGCCCAGTTTTCCAGAGAGGTGGGAGGCTCTGGGACAGCAGCCTGGTGACCAGAGGAGGATGGCTGCTGGTGGTGATAATTTATAACAAAACCAGGGCTTGAAATGCTCTTTTTGCTTTTCATTGGGATACCAGCACCTGGTTGTTTTGTTATTGTAAATGGCTATTCATAACTGGTTAGTAGTAGAAATTATGGCTTTATTTACTGAGGGTAATAAATATGTAATCCTGAGGTGGTATTTATTGGGCCATGTGTATTGAAAGTTCATTATTTATATGAGGGTATTTAACACGGAAGAAGATACAGCCTTTTTTAATTAAAGGAGTGTGAACTTAACTGAAGCCTTTGCTGCCTGCTAGGGCTGTAATTACTGCAGATGATTCAATTCTTTGCTTAAATCTCAAAGATCCACAACCTCCTTCCCCATGTAAATCTGTGTTCTTGCCTATCTGTTCTCCGGCAGCGTACGGGGAACAAAGGCAAAGAGCATTAACCCCAACCTTGAATTACTGCGGGACGACCCGGCAGGATGAGCTCTGCCTGCAAGAGCTGCTCCCAACCCGCAGAGCTCCTGAAACATCTCCGGCCCTAAATCCTCCCATCCATGCATGGCTGCAGGGCCACTGTCGGCAGCACAGCTCGGTTTTTGCCTTAAGCTTCCCTGTTTCAGCATGGTTTAGGGCCGATGTTGGCCTCTCCGTGGCTGTTTTAATTAATTAATTTGCCCCTGGCAAATGGCAATGGACAGTGTCAGAGGGAGCTGGTTTGGTGTTAGTTGTGTATGGTGGAAAGCCAGAGAGTACTGGGTTTTAAGAATGTGCCTCAATCTAAACTGTGCTGATATAAAGAGAGATTTTTGGGAAATTGCCACAGCTTGGGAAATAGTTGGTCTTTTTTTTTTTTTTTTTTTTTTTTTTTGTAGCTGCTTGAAAATCCTGGAGTTAATCAGAACTGTACCCTTTCTGATTAAAACTCTTTGAATGCTTTCTTTGCTGTACTTTTAAATTCCCAGTAAATCAATGCCTCCATGGAATCGTTCAATTGACGTAAATTTGTTCCACCTAAAATAAATAGCCAGTTTGAGGAAGCGATAGGAAATTGTTAATTCATCATTGCCTGGCTTCCCCCGGCATACATTTCTCCTAATCAAAATGCAACCTGATGCTCAGTCCAAGGAAAGCATGTCAGAGTCCATCACACACCACAGGCTTCCAAAACTTCTCTAAATCTGATAGCAGGAGAGCGCCATACATCTTAGCCATTAATACGTGCGGTGGGAAGATGAATGGAAGGCTCAGCTTTCCCCGCAGTCGCAGCAACCTGTAACTGATGTCCTTTCCACGAGATTCATGAGCTGATGGAGCAGTGTGGAGGGACGTTTCCATGTACTGGGCTGCAGTCTCAGGTTTCAGTGTTTAAATGAGGGAAAAAAAAAATTAAAAATCAAGTCTTTCAGCCTTGATTCAAAACAAATTTGAAGCACAAGCTTGCATCTCATTCATGTGCGGAATAAAAGTATTCCTGAACTGGGGCTGTGCTGGTGGGCACTGGTCATTGGAAACATATTGGTGATTTAAACAGAGCGGCTGCTCTTGCTCTGTCCTTGCTGTCCTGCAAGTTGTGACAAAGCCACGCATGACAAGCCCTCCCCTCGGGGCTAGGACAGGGCATCTTGCAAGAAAGTCCCACGAGGGTAATGAAACCTTGGCCGAAGGATCAGGCTGCAGTTTGTTCTGCTGCTGTTGAAGTCCCTCTGAGTTACATGCAAAGTGCGTGCACCTTCTGCAAGAAGGGAAACGTGGCCCTCGGGCTCCTGAGTCCCCAGCACCTGGAGCAGCGTCTGACCCGGTGACTGCTCCCTCCGTGTCCCTGTCGTTGTCCCTGGGGACCTGTACCTGCTCCCAGGTGCTGGGCACTACCTCTAAACGGGCGTGCTGCAGGGGGTGCCTGCCCTGGCAGAGGCTTTGTGCACCTGAAATGAGAATTAGAGAATCCAAAAGGCCATTAAGGAATTTAAATAGTTTGAGTACATTAGTGGAAAAATGTGAGACAGCAGTGGAGGGGAGATGCTCTCTGGGAGGGTCCAAGACTTTGTGAAAGACGGGGTGAAACAAGGAGAGGATGGAGCTGGGACTGCATGGAGAGGAGCTCGCTGCCGGGCGGTTTCACGGACCCGCAGTGTTCTCCAGCCTCTGTTCTCAGGACGTTGGGTGGGTTTGTTGTTTTTTTTAAATCATCTTTTGTGTTTTCTGAAGTCCTTGAACAGAAAGTAAGATGAATTTTTTTTTTTTTTTTTAAAAAAAAAAAGAGCGAGCATTTTGTCTAAGAAGACAAAGTGCTGAATTTGAGCCTCCTTTTCATCTTCCAGCACGGTCATGTGTTCCTCGGCTACATGTGTTTTCTTACAGAGAGAAGCGTAATCAGCTTTGCATCCTGCATCGCCACGAGCACTTCCTCTTCAGTTCAAAGGCAGTGCAGAGGATTTGAGATCGAGAGACCCGACTTCATGTCCATATTCATGCACACCTCTGCTTTGCTTGTGCTTTAAGTGCAGCTCCTTCTGCTTAATAACCGAGGCTCGGCGAGCCTGTTTTCTCACTTTTGGGTGGTGGTAGCTTTGCTTTCCTTGGAGAAAAGCTCTTGTTTGTCGTTAAATACTGGTGTTTGGGCAACAAAGCGGAGGAGGCTGCAGTCTTCACACCAAGAGTTGAGCAGCCTGCCTCTGCACTCAGGACTGCAGGGATCCACCCCTCCGTTTTGCCTACATAAGCATAAAAAAAGGTGGATTGCAGGTGGCTTCAGAGGAAAAGAAAAAAAAAAAAAAAGAAAGACAATGTGCAGAGCTGACTTTCAAAGCACTTTGCATGCTCTTTGCATGAAACCGTGCACAGGCAGCAGGAGCGAGCAGCGAGCGAAGCCACGGCATGCTGCTCCCAGGTTTTTGGGAGATGTTTGATGGCATTGATGTCAGGATTGATAAACACACTGCTAGTGACAAATGCTGGGAGACGGACCTGCGGGAGGGCACCGCTGGGACTTTCTGTTCTCTGGGTGGGGACAGCAGTGGCGTGTGGCTTTGACACCAAGCTCTGCTTACCTAAAGAGCAGGCTGACTCAACCAGCTTTAATTTCATTGAGCTCAAAAGTCATTGCTGAGCATTTTGGGGTCAGTAGCTAATTGAACTTTAGGTGCTGAGGGATTTTTGCAGTGAATAGAAAGTGGGGGCTTTTCCCAGCTTCGTGGTTTTGGGGGAAATTCAGTTCAGGGAGACGCTTTCAGATATTTGCGGCTTCTTCTATAGGGAAAAAAAATAATCTCTAGCCATGCACAGGGGAGAAAACCTGCTGAAATTCAGCCTTTTGCTGCCAAGATGTACAGTGCAGTGGGTAATGACACACCTTGAAACAGAGAGTAGGACCTTAGGGCTCTGCTCTGAAGTGCTTTATTGGCAGCTCTTACCAGTAAGTCCGGAGAGCTTGACTCGCTCTCTTCTTCTAGGAACAATTTCCCTGGCCATTGCCTCACAGCTGAGTGGTGCCCAGGCTGTGGCTTTCAGCAGAGAAAGAGAGCTGCAAATAAGAGTTAGGTAAGCTTGTTTTTCCCTTTATAGGATTCTGCAAGCTTACTGTGGAGGTGATGAAGGACTGTGCGGCCCGGGGGCAGATCTGTCAGGGAGGTAATTCCCAATTGCTGCTGTGGGTTGTCCTGGTTCAGTCTGGCTGAGAGAGGAGCCAAAGGTGCAGATCCCCTAAATCCCTGCCTGGTTTTTGCTGTAGGCAGAAGGCTGACCCGAGCGGCCACACATCACCTCCTTGACCCTAAAGCCGTAGCGCATGAGACACACATGGTTTTTATCCTGGGAAATGAAGGTTGCTGCAGTTTCCTACCTGATAAAGACATACTAAAGGGCACAACTCAGAAATGGTAGCAGACTCCTTACCCGCGCAGAAAGAGCCATTAAGATACCAGGGTGGAAAAGGAGCACGTTGCCAAACTGAGTGAGAGCAGATGTGATAGAGGCCGGGATCCAGCGCTGTGGGAAATCAGTCTGCAGAGAGCTCAGTGAGACCGGATCCTGAATGAATTGTGGCTGTTTCCCATCTAGAGGGAAATGAAAGAAAAACAGGTGAACAGTTTGGTGCTACTGAGAAAATTACCGTAAATAGGAAGGATGTGAAAACCGGGCCTGAAAGAGAGCAGGGTAGGAGAAACACAACACCTCTGGATCTCAAAAGATCTGTGAAGCTCAAAACTGATATTCATAGATTTGTCGGCACAAGATAACATCAAGGAAGCTGCTGTTAAGAGCAAAAGAGAAGTGGTGAGGAACCAAGCCGTTCCCAGGGCCGCAAGCTGCCCACCAGACTTCCTTGGCTGGCAGCAGTAGGACGTTTGCTGTTCAATCTTCTGACACTCTCAAGAGGCTTCCTCCCTTTCCCAAAGGATTCCTCTGTGAGCTTCTGCAATTAAAATGTGACTTGGAGAGAGAAGGAACAGGAACTGCAAACGAACAGGAATTCCTGTTTTATGAAGCTGTTAGACATCCAGTGAAGACCCGCCAGGTTGGAAGTGGAGGGAAGAAGTTGAAAAGTTGATGATGAAAATGGGGAGGAAAAACTGTGACCAGATTTTTTCCTCCAAAAGATGGAGTTAGAGCAGACTGCTAGATAAAAGGGATGTCTGTAACCTTGGATCTGACAAGAGTGGAAATCCCCTGGCTGGAGAAAAGAAGAAAGAGAGGATGAGGTAGCTGTAAGGAGATCCTAGGGCACTGGGCTCAGATAAACCCTAGAGCAGAAGCAGCAGCCAAAAAAAAAAAAGGAACCCCATCAATCAGTGGCTGTGAAAATGTGTGTGTAAACTTTTCTGAAATTCCCAGGGAGAAGAATGATTCGGGTTGAGAAGCGATGAATGCAGAACTCTCAGTACTGGTGTCATCAGCCCTACCCGAGCTGGTTTTTTGGATAAGCTCGGGCCAAGGCGCACAGCCCCCATGCGCCTCCACTTCATCACGTCTTTTGGGTGGGGGTAGAAATATCACCACAGTTAAAGCAGGGAGCAATGGATCACTTCAACAGTTATAAAATCCTTCTACAGAGGGAAAAGCATTGTTCACTGCTAGCGTGCTTCAATGATTGTGTGTCGAGAGTTTGGCCATGTCACCTTGTTCTCTTCTTGGCTCCTTGCCACGGCAGGGACGGTTGCGCTCCATCTGCTTCTAACCACCTCCCGCGATGGAAGCCGATTTCTCCCAGGGTATCCATCCCAGGCCTTGAGTACCTTTACAGCTAAATGTTCTCCTCCTCCCTAATCTTGATCCTGCTGCTGTGACTTGAAGCCGTTCATTACAGCTCGGCCTTATCTGCCATGGAGTGGTGGTTTCTGTAGGGACAAGCGGTGTCTGCGTTTTTCTGAGTGGGCATGCATGGATCAGGAGTGTCGGGTGGTTTTCATTGTAAGAAGCAGTCTGACTGCTTACAGCCTTGCCAAAGCTATTTAGGCTAAAGCTTTTCCACGCCAGGCATTTCCCTCAAGCTGTTTTCCACCCCCTTCTTTTTTTTTTTTTTTCCTCCTCTTTGCCTTTTTTTTGTGTTTTAAAATGCAGCCAAAAATCTCAGCTGTTTCTGAGAGCGAGGTTATGGCTGAATGGGAGAACCTTGGTGGTGGGGCTATTTTTGGAAGCCTTGAGAGCTCTGGAAGAGGGATCTGGAAAGTGGGAGCAGGGCTGGGACTTGGAGATCAGCTGGCCAGGTACAGCGACAGCTCTCCGTGGCAGACACGGGTCAGAGACTGTCGGGTTTGTACCAAGATGCTTCCCGTGAGAGGTGCCAGGAGCCGTTCTCCTTGTCCTGAAAGGACTTTCTGTCCTAAAAGCCTCACCCTGCCACAGCTCAGCTTGACGCTGGCTTCATAGCGAAGCAAGGTGTGGGAGATCACTATACCTGTGTGCTTTTTTTCCCCCCCTCTCCATCCTCCTACATCGCAAATCGCTGAGTCTGCAGGTCAAATTCAAGAAAATTTGAGAGTGGGAGGGAAAGAGGGTTTCAGAGAAATTCCTGTGAAAAGCTTAAACCTAGGTGGTGTGGGAGAATGGAGGTGCAAATCCTAAGGAAGGCAGCCTGCCTTTGTTTTCACGCTCCCCAGAGCAGCTTGTCTTTGTGTAGAATAACACTGTCATTTGTTAACGCTCCTGCGACGGGATCCAACTTTGTATTTGAGCTCTATTTTTCCTTCTTTGGCTTTCAATTTTTTTTTCTCCCCCAACAGCTAAGACTGCTCACAATCCAGGATCTCCGATGAAACCAGATCTGCCTTCGATACACATTAATCATGTCTGGATTACGGGGTTTGAGCAGCCACTGGAATTTCTTTCTAGTGAAACTGTGGAAGTGACCTTTGCTTCTCCCCGTGCCATGGGTCAGTCTCGAACTTCGCTGGACGTCTCCAAATGCTGCAGCTGCTGACGGAGACCACAGAGGTGACCGAGAGGTGAAGAACAACCTCTCGCTGCTCTGCTGCCTCGTTTCCTTCGCTGCTGGCTCAGAGACATCTTGCTGGTCTCCTTTCTGGGCAGGGGGAGCAGAGCACAAATATGCGGTGGAGAAATTACAGTGCTAAAGAATCGGAGGGGAAAATCCACATCTAATAGGAAAATCCTAGGGTAGAGAGTGCCGAGGAATCTGTCTTGGGCCGTAAAGAAGGCAGAGGGGTAGCTGTAAATACAGCCTTCAACCTGGGACATGCAATCAAATCTGCACGGGGAAATTCTTGGGCCCTTACGAAGCCAAAGGGAAGTTTGCGAGGCTTCGCTCGGGCTCAGGGCGCGCCCGCTTGGATCGAGCCGGGGGAACCGGGGCCATCCTCATTTCTAGGCAGTAAAAACAAATAGCTGGGGCAGCGGAGGAGAAGCCTGAAAACAAAGTTACTATCAACACCCTCGACTCTTTGAAATCCCTTCCAAATTCTCAAAGGATAAGATCAATGCGAACAAAAACAATAACAGCGCTGTATTAAAAGAAGGTGAAAAGGCAGCTCCCTCAGCAGCACACACCCAACAAATGGGTTTTGCTTTGCTTTCTCTGAGCTGGCAGGAGGCAGGCAGGGTTAGGTAGAGCCCCAGAGCAGCAGCCAGGTATTTAAATTCTTTTTTTAACTTTCTTTGCAGACTCCGTAATGAAAGCAGCGGTCTGCGTCCCCCTGTGCCGGAGTGCTCCAAACCTGCCCGTGATGGAATGTGCTGATAAAGAGGAAAATTTCCTTGCGGACTTGGTCTGAGACGCAAATTTAAATATTGCTAATTTTCAGTATCAGCCTCAGCAAGAGAAATCGCCGCCCTGGGATCCGTCTGTAAATGGTGGCAGCTCTTCCTGCCCTGAAGTCTGCTTAGACAACACACTGCGTGGCTTCAAATCCCGGTCTCTGTGAAGCACTGATTTCTCCAAAATCATAGGGAGACAGCCTGTGATCCACTTGTTACAATACGATGTGGCTGCCTGGCATGTCAGGTGTATGGAAACGTATGTTTTTGTGAAGTAATTAGCGTGCAATAAGTCAGCAGAGCTCAGCTCAGTTCTGAAACACCACTTCCCCCTTGCAAATGAAATTCATTCTCTAAGAAAAAAGATTTTTCTAGTAACCTGGTGGTTTGAAGGTTGGTGGTTTTGCTGCCTTTTATGAGGCACATTTAAAGTTGGGCACACTTTGAAAGGCAGAGAAAGCAAGAAGACTGAATGACAGTAGAAAACTTTAACCCAGCTATGTTTAAGGGTAACTTCCTGAAAAGAGAATATGGGGGTTAAACAAAACTCTCATTATGATTAATGTAAATTGTGCCGATAACTCCTCTGGTGTTGTGTCAGACAACACACATGGAACTTTGGAAGAGAAGGTTTTTTGTGCATTGTTTCTCACTAACAAAACATTTTCAGTTTCAATGCATTTGTGGCAAATCTCTCCTATCACGCAGTTTGCCAGGATTTGTATTTCAGCAGGGCAAGGTCTTAGATCTTAGACTAGAGTTGGGAGTTCATTTCTGCTTTGACTATAGAGAAGATTTAAAAAGAAAAAGGCTTCATGAATGCAATGGCTTTCCACCACTGGATCTGTGAAAGTAGAGATGTTCAGCTCAAAGCTTACAAGAATACCCTCGCTGGAATCCAAAGAGTCCCTTGGATGTTATCTGTACCAAGACTGAATCACCTCTAACAGTTGCACTGTTTATAAATCAAATGTATTGCAGATTATAGCTCTGAGCTCACTCAGTGATAAACATTCACATGAGAAGCAAGAATGGGACTTTGAGTCAGTCCCTATTTAGCCTTCTCCCCCACCATCTCCATTTCAGCCCTGAAATAGCTATCCCTACAAGGGTTTGTCATCCATGCCTTGAGTTTGCACAAGCCCGGTGCTGCTCACACAGGAGGAGGAAGGGATGGCTGCAGGACCAGGTGCTCGTGCTGTCCTGCACGCAAGCTGCTCTTCCATCAGCCACAAGCTTGGCGTCGAGCAGTTTTTAACATCTCTGTGCAGGCGAGCAGAAAAACAACAACAACAAAACTGAAGATAGAAAGAGAAGACAAGCAAATGTAATTAACCCAGGGAGATGGATTTAGCTTTAGCTTATCAGACAGAGATTTGGCTGGTGGAGGCTTCTAGAGCAAACACATGGGTTTTTTACTGTTTTTTTTTACTGGTTTTTAAGCTCACTGCTTGTGACCATGTAGTGTCACTGGGTCCTTCATGTGGAAGAAAACCTCAGATGTCCTGTGTGTGCAACTTTTTATCCCCTCCATGCTGCCAGACTGCTGCAGCTGGGTCGTGCTGGCCCCAAGGAACTGAAACTGTCTGCACCGTCCATTCTCATGCTGCTTTCTGGAAGCCCTCGAGATCAAAATATCTGCAGGGACTTCGAGAACGGCGACAAGATTACAGATCTTGTCCAACATCTATGTCTTGGGCTTAAATGTTCTTTAAAATGCCCGCAAGGCTGCTGAAGTTTTGACTGGATTAAGAAATCCAATGTGATGAGACACCGTCACAGATAGAAGCACAGTAGATAATACACAGGACAAGCCATGCCTGAACAACACACGACTGACTGCTGTAAGGACGGTGTGCATGGCAGTAGCAGCATCTTCAGAAGTAATTTCACGAAGGCAGTTTTTAAACACTTCCTTTTATGTATGTGGGCTTGGGTGAGTCATGCCTTGAGCTCAGTTAAACTTTCTCCTCGTTGCTCAACATCACAGATAATGACAGTGTCTGGGTATTTACATAGAGATTTCGATATCTTCATCTGGGGATGTCGAGTTGTTTGATAGGAGGGGAATGGAGGAATGAGAGGTGAAGAGAGATGCCCAAAGTCACTTAGCAGGCTGTAGGCAGAGCAGGGCAAGGCGCTCAGTCCTGTTCACCAGACTATGGAGACGCAGACTTCGCATACTACTTTCCACATTGTGATGCAATTGGTGAAATGGAAAAAGGGTTTTAACACAAAAGCTTTTAACATGAAAGCTATATAGCTCCTCTGTCAAAACATACATAGATTGCACAGGATCCTAGAAAAGTATGTCTACTTCACTCATCGTTACTATTCCTATTAACCAGTACAAAAGTCAAGTAGCCTTCTGGGATAATCTGTTTTAGTTCTCCAACTGATTGTGTAGTTCAGCCCCCATTGCCTCATCAGAGAATTAATTGGTTCTGATGTTCTCAAATTTCATTTCATGTTGGTTTCCAGAAAAACGCTTGTATTCCCCTGGTTAATTGAAAAATTTAAACAGATTTTCAATTCATTATGACGTTGTGTTTTCCTAAGACGGTGCCAAGCTCAAAAAAATTCAGAGGCTGCCTTTGCTGCATCAGCCACGTGTACCTGGTGTACTTCTGCCGTCGCACACATCTCCCACCTTTTTGTGGTTAGTTGTTGGTATGAGAATGTCAGAAAAGTGTGTTCAGGTGGATGTCACAGGCTGTGCATCCCGTGGTAGATATGATACATGTATTAAAGTGTGTTTCTTTGTGAAGCACACCGGGCCCTTGAAAGCATCCAGATCGCTAGGCCAAGAAAAGTGGCCAAGATGGTGTGTTTTTTTTTAACTGACTTTCCATTCAGGCTTGTCTATGAAGTCTTAGGTCCCTTGTTGCACTGTGGTCACATCCCAAGTGGAAGCAGAGGTGTCAGCCCATCTGCTTCTGCACTGGGGTCATGGTCAGTAGGGTGCTTCAGAGAGGGAAGGGTCTCCTGCACCCTGGCCAAGTACTCCAAATGCTTGGGAGCGACAAGGGCTCATGAGGAGTCATGTTCCCGCGAGGGAAAGACCCGTTCAGTTACTTCAAGTAGCACCTGCAGGTATCTTTTAGGAAAAAGGTTCTGGGTTTGGTATCTGGATTGGACAGATGCATCTCTCCTGGAGCCTGGTTTAGAGAAAAGAGATATCAGGTGCTGCTTCCTCACTCATACCTGCCATGCTTAGCATTTTTGAACTGGTAGGCAGCTTCCCACTCAGAATGTAACATTAGGTTTTGTTTAGCTGTTGTGGTATTGCTCTTATCTCTTTCTCCGTGCTATTTAAGATGTTTAGGTATTAACTTTGGACTTAACCAAGTCCAGAAAAGCTGTGTATCGTTGCTTTTACCTACGTACATCTCCATGTACCGTGCTTCCACAGACATGAATTGACTTTAGATCGTGGCCCTCAGCACTGCCCATATGCCTCATTAGGGTTAGTCTGGGAGACTGTACTGGTGTACACCACAGAGACATGAGATAAGATAGATCCATATGCTGATTTATGCAGGCTAGGCATGAAAGGCTGCTCTGTAGATGAATTAGAAACCTTCAGGATGGTTTCTGTTTGTGTCTGCGAGTCCATAAACTGATCAGCAATGCCCCAGGTTGCTGGTGGGAAGCCTTCAGTGAGGATATCCCAGTTGGGAGCATTGGTTGTAGTTGCAGGGAAACAAAAATCAGTCTGCAGCGAAGAGAGCTATCAATTCATTTGCTCTTTTTCTCCCTCTCTGTCTCCCCCTGAATTTTGTGTAACTCATAAGCATAGACCTTGCGTAAGGAGATCGCATTTCACACTTAATGCGCATAATTATATCTTGCAAACAGTTTATTAATGGATATATAATCATAGAGTAGCTTGTATATACATAACACTGGTGTTTGATTATGCTGCAGCTGCCATAGATCAATGGATACACAGGAGTCTTGCTTATTAGTGTCTCGCATGCACAAAGTCTAGAGAGTAATTCAACATCGGTACCACACAGTTGTTCATCAAATACTGCTACGTAGGGGAAACCAGAAAGTTTAAAGACATGGTAGAGAAGGGCTGTTAGTAAGATCAGTACATACGAGACCTGCCACTTGAAGAAAATTCCCTTTCTCAGAAACGTCCGCTCTGTAAACCTTTAAGAGGTATTCTTCCCTAATTGTCCGTGCACTGTAAACACTTTAGCTTTTATTTCGAAAAGGGATATCTTCTGAGAAATCGCTCTGAAAGTAGCATGTCTACGAGTCTGACCATTTCTATTTTCTGAAGGTGACTCACGCCGAGGCCCAACGAGCAGGCTAAGTTCTCAGCTTGTGAATCAACAGCACAAGGATCTACAGACCAAGGTATGACTACTAACACTTCAGCAGCCTGAGCTGCACTGAAAGGGTTTGCAGCAATGTTGTTGAGACCAATAACACATAAGGCAATGCACAAGGAGGAAGATTCTAGCTTGTTTTGGCGTGTAGACGATACAGCACTAAAAAGTAAAAGCAAAAAATGGTGCGTTGAGCTGCAGAATGCCCACGAGTTTGTATCCCATCTCCAACGTGATAACCTCAGCTTTCCCTCCCGTGTCCCCCAGCTACCACCTGCAAAGCTCCTTCTGATCTGCATGGATGTTGTATGTCTGGCCAGGTGCCAGCAGCTGTGGCCAAGCAGGGTAAATAACAATCGAAATTCTGCTGTAGCCTGTCATGCAGTGAAGGCATTCATTTGTGTGCCTCTCCTATATCTGTCTGGGAATTAAAAAATAAATAAATTAGGAACTTTTCTATCTTTAAGACCTGAGTTGCCTTAGTAATTGCTTGGGGCTGCATGGGGTAGTGAAGGGAATAGCTGGGCAATTTTGTAAGCTTCCCGTGATGAGAAAACAGGCCTTTTTTTTTTTTTTTTTTTCCCAGTTATATCTCTTATTATGTGAAGGAATCAGATCTCTTCACCAAGGAGGTATTCTTCAGAGTTCATTTTTTCAAGTCATCTTTGCCTAGAGAAACTGGATAAATTCAGAAGAATAATATGAAGCTGTGTGACTGTTTTCTATCTCACCCCTTCCTGCTATTCTCTTTTTGCACCAGACCAAGGGAGGCAACAGACAGAGGCAGCGACTGATCTGGTACAGACTTTCCAATAATATTGACTCACTTTATTTAAAACAAAAACTTTGCAGGGGACAGATGAAAACACCAGGATGACAAATGCCAAACAAAAGGCTGTGGGAAGGAAAGCAAATTTATGTTGTTTCCAAATAAAGTCTTGAAAAATATGGACCAAGAAAGAAAAAAAAAAAAAAAAAAAAAAAGGACAAAATAAAATTAAAAAAAAAAAAAACACAACAGCTTGCTAAGTGATTATGACTCCTATTTCTTATTTTAGGGTTTTACAAACACTCGTCTTGCTTTTGACCTTCATAACTTTTTTTTTTTTAATGTTGTTTTGGAAAAGGCATGTTCAGTTGGTGCTGGGGGGGCAGGAGCTATGCGATGTACTAGCGAGTAATGAAAGATTACTAGAGGTTAAGGAAGCAGATTTCTACTTTATGAACTTGGCAGCTCTCCTGCAGGTCTACGCACTTGGTATTGATCTTGCTGTAAGATGAATAGATATGGATTTTAAAAAAAATAAAATCTTTTGGGGGGACCTCTAAATATGCCTGACATTCATGAGAATTTTGCTTAAGGGTTGGTATTAATCTAAATTAATCAAGATAATACATAACATTTCTATGTTTTCGGTCTCAGTGCAGCTTCTTTTCAGATTAGGTTATTATTGAAGAAATGTTTTTAAACAGTTCTTTTAGCACTTTTAACTTCTGAATGTACACGCATAGCTGCATTACAGTAACAAAGTGAAAATGGGAAGATACAGCTTTAACACATCTGGAGTTATTGCCTAAATCTGCTGGTTCCACTGATCACAAATGTATTAAACTTCCTGAAGAATATTTTCTACATTTAGAAAAAAAATAAATCATTTTTTTTTATGAAGTCTGTATACAAAATAGTTAAGGAATAGAGACGCTTCCCTCATTTTTTGTTAATTTGCTAGTACTTGATTCACATCATGCCTTCTGGCTAACCTTAGTATTGCCCTCTTTCAATTTGCATGAGTACATGTAAAGTTAAGCTTGTAATGCTGAGAGATTAGAAAACCTCATTTCTTTATCAAAAGATCTAATACGCTCTAATATTTTTATGCTGGCAATAGGCAGTGTACGATCCAATTGTTTTTTGGCGTGTGCACCTACCCTTACGACACTGCTAAAGAGCAAGGAAGGATTGTAGGAAAAAAAAAAAAAATCATTAGGATATGGATGGAATAAAAAGGTTTAGGGATAGGTGATGCACGTCCAGCCAGGCTCCCTGATTGAATCAGGTCCTGCAGAATGCCTGTTTGGGAGGAAGGGGAGTTAAGTTGCAGTCTCAGTGCTGTGTTTTTGACGTGTATGTGAAGTGAAATGCTGGGCTTTCTGCTCTAGGTCAATGCCAGGATTTCAAAGGCACTGAGCATCCCCGCTGTGGGCTGTCGAGCAGTTGGCACCTCCTCTCTTCCCCGAGCAGGCCCCTCACCCACGGCCATGCCCTGCTCAGGCAGCGCTCGTTCCCTGTTGCTCTTGCACAGGCAAGGGGTCTGATGTAGCCCCCACAATTTTGTGTTTTGTAAAGCAGCAAGGAAGCAGGAAAGGGTTTGTTTCCTTTGGCAGTGGTGGGGTACGGCCTCGGGGCCACCCTTTATACCAAGCCAGATGCCAATGGGTCCTTGCGCTGGCTGTTGGGCTCTCAGTGGCCATGAGGGGAGCTCCCTCATGGGGTGAGGTTGAAGGGTACCCCGTCTACACTCACAAGCCCGGGGCTGTGACATGGCCACCTCTCCCTTCTCCTGACCCAAATGGGACAGCAGGTACAGGGCACAGCCCTGCTTGGTGCTCCCTGGCTTGTAACAGGAATAGTGCAGCCAGCAGGACCAGGGAGGTGATCGTCCCCCTGTACTCTGCTCTGGTGAGGCCGCACCTCAAGCACTGTGTTCAGCTTTGGGCATCTCACTACCAGAAGGACATTGAGGCCATGAAGCATGCACAAAGAAGGGCTACGAAGCTGGTGAGGGATCTGGAGCACAAGTCCTGTGAGGAGCGGCTGAGGGCACTGGGGGTGTTTGGTCTGGAGCAGAGGTTCAGGGGAGACCTCATTGCTCTCTGCAACTGCCTGAAGTGAAGCTGTGGGGAGCTGGGGGTCAGCCTCCTCTTGCAGGTACCCAGTGATAGCAGCAGAGGGAATGGCCTCAAGTTGTGCCAGGGGAGGTTCAGGTTGGAAATGAGGAGACGTTTCTGCTCAGAAAGAGCGGTCAGGTGTTGGGATGGGTTGCCCAAGGAGGTGGCGGCATCACTGTCCCCAGGGGTGTTCAAGGTTGGACATGGTGCTTGGGGACATGGTTCAGTGGGTGATGTTGGTCGTTGGACCAGGTGATCTTGGAGGGCTTTTCCAACCCTAATGATTCCAGGATTCCTGGTGTCCCTGAGTGGACAGCACCCACCATGGGGTTGAGGGAGGACTGAGGGGGGCGGGAAGGGACTTAGAAGGGCTGAGGGGGACTGGAGGTGACTGAAGGGGGCTGAGGGTGGTTGAGGGGACTGGAAGTGACTGAGTGGAGCTGAGGGGGCTGAAGGGCGCTGAGGGTGCCATCCCGCCCTCCCTCAGCAGCTCTGCTGCTGCTCCCCTCGCAGCAGGAAGCCGGAAACCATCTGAACGAGCCGCGTTAGCGAAAAAAAGGGGAGCGAGGCGGCTCCCCTCACCATGAGGCGGGGGGGGCGCCATCCCCCCTCCTCCTCCTCCCCTCGCGCTTCCCCTTTCCCGCCTCAGCGGGCGGCGCGCGAGCCCCCGAGGCGCAGCAGCAGCAGGAGCAGCAGCAGCACCAGCACTAGTGGCAGCAGTAGCAGCAGTACCAGCAGCACTAGCAGCAGCAGTACCAGCAGCAGCGCAAGCGCAGTGGTAGCGGCGGAGTTGTGAATGGCGCGGCTGTGCCCGGCCGGAGTTGGCGGGGCGGGGAGGAAGTCGGAGGGGAGGGGGCGGGGGCGGGCGGCGGCTGTGCGCGCGCGGCGGGGGGAGGAGGAGGAGGAGGAGGAGGAGGAGGAGGAGGAGGAGAAGGGAGGGGGGGGGCGCCGGCTGGGGGCTAACAAAGGGCGAGGCGTAGCGCCGGGGCTGGGACAGGGAGGAGGAGGAGGGACGAAGGGAGGAGGAGGAGGAGGAGGAGGAGGGGGGAGGAAGGGCAGCCGGCGGCCCCACCACCATGCCGCGGGTCGTCCCCGACCAGCGGAGCAAGTTCGAGAACGAGGAGTTCTTCAGGAAGCTGAGCCGCGAGTGCGAGGTGAGGCAGAGGAGGGAGGGAGGGAGGAAGGCTGATGGGGGGAGGCTGGCCTCACCGAGGGGAAACTTTCCTCATGGGGACCTGGAGGGGTGTGTGTGTGGGGGGTGTAGCGCAGTCTGTGCGCCGCGCTGCCCCTTATCTTCCCCCCCTGATTGAGCGCCCTGTGCCCCGCAGATTAAATACACCGGCTTCAGGGACCGGCCCCACGAGGAGAGGCAGGCCCGCTTCCAAAACGCCTGCCGGGACGGCCGCTCCGAGATCGTAAGTGGGGCCGGGGGGCGTTTGGGGGGGTCCCCGGGGTGGGTTTGGGGCCCCCTCGGGGCGCTGTGGGGGTCCCCGGGGCTCCCCCCGGGCTGGGACCGCGGCGCTGCCTCCCCGAAAAGTTTGGGTGAGCTCCGAGGAGGAGGAGGAGAGGAGGAAGGCGCCGAAGCAATTAAGCCCAAAGGCTCCTTGCTGGGTGTGGCGGGGCTCTGGCTGCTCCTCGGCCGGCCCTTTGCCCGAAAGTTGTGTTTGGGTTGTTTTTTCCCCCTCCTTTTTTCCCCCCTTTTTCCTCTAAATAACAAACGCTGCGGTGCGGGCTTCGCAGCAGAGCGAGGATTCCCCTCAGGGGACGCAGGCGAGGAGCCCGCGGAGCCTTCACTTTCAGATTTTAATGCTTATTCTCTGAGGAAACAGTAATTTTCGGAGCTGAAATCGTCCAAAGGAGCTAGCTAAAAGTCCCCGAATGGGCTGCGTGATGTGTCCGTGAGCTCAAGCGAACGCTCTTCAAAATCAGGCTTTGGAAGTGGCAACTTGAGCCCTGTTTTCCCTCATTCATTAGGGTTAGCCCGGGCTCTGCTGAATTAAAGTGTGAGACGAAGTGCGGCTCGCAGCAGCCGAGAAGTGACTGGCTATTTCCTGGTTTGCTTGCTGCTATATGTTCCTTCTGTAAGATCGGCGTGGTGTAGTGTTTCTGCGAGGCTGTTAACTCTTAACTGCTCCCCAAATGCAGAAGTAACCTCTTTTTTCGTTTAAAAGATAGTGAGAAAAGAAGGTAAAAGTTCCCTTCCCGCAGAAGCGACCCCTACTTTCACCTAGTTTGGTTTTATGGCGATTCTGTCATTTCCCTCAGCGTGGGTCGTAGTGTCGGCTAGGTTGGAGAAGACCTCAGAGATCACCTAGGTATTACTAGTCAGCTCACAGTGAAATCCTTTATGCAGCACCGTACCGAAATATAATTGAATACTAATTACCACAGCCGATCCTGTTTATTTGCATTTCTGTGTAAAAGGGTATCCTTACCTTGTACTAAGTAACTTTATTTTACCTAGATCTTACCCATCTGTGGGTTTTGAACCTGTAATACTATTTTATGAGAGGCCTCCTGTTGTCAGTCTCCCTTATTTTAGTATGTTTTTGCATTAATTTTTCATTGTTTGCTCCCTTTAAAAAGTCACCAGGGAAACAATGGGTAGGTAAGGAAAACAATTGTCTGCAAGCATTTGAAGTTCCTGAACAGGTGACAGTGCAGCGTATACCTGATTCCTTCCCTTAGAAAACAAACAAACAAAGGACGTTTAGCTTAGAACTAGCTTTCTAATGCCACATACGCAGTTATTTCTATAAATGGGAAATCGCTGTAGGTTCACCTTTGTACTTCTAAGCCTGCCGTCTTTCCCTGCCAGAACTTCATCCCTTGGAAGCCACCAGCAATGTCTGTTCTACATATTTTTTCATCTACTTAATTATAAAACAGCCTCTACATTTCTTGATCTGAAACATCTGGTTTTGTTCTGTGAACAGGGCACAAGCAGTCGGGTTTATTTGGAAACGTAGTGTGTGTAATGACTGATGTTAAAAAGAGCTAGCAGTTGTACTTTTTTTTTTTCAGTCTTGAATGTTTTTCCAGACATCAAGGATTTATTCTTTTATCTCCAAAGGGAGCCTTTGCAAATGACCTTACATATTTTTAAATAGACAAAAAAAAAAAAAAAAAAAAGGCAGAGAACAGCTTAAGGATTTAACGTGGAACTGGCGATAGGTTGCTGGTTACTTCGATTAAATAGCTCTTGATTGAGCAAGGAAAATAATGACCAGTATTAATGGAAAAAGTAACTGAGATTGCTGTTTCACTGGTGTTAAATTGCTTTGATAACTTGAAAATAACTTTGCATTTGCAATTTGTTTTCGGAGGCTTCCTAACTGCGCTTGGTTGGAAGGCACTTGCTTGTGTTTACGTTGCCTAGATGTAGGTCAGATCACCCTGGTGCTACCTGATAAGCTTTTTAGCATTTCAGACAGAGCTTTAAAAGGCTCTGTATAGCAAATTACAATTTCGCTAATTTCAAGTATACTACTTTGATAATAATGTGATGATGATAATTGCTATTTTATTCCTTACCTTAAGGAAAATTCTGGGTCCAGGGTAGTTCTCTGTGGTTACTAGCAAGACCGTTCTTCAATTTTTCAGTATTGACCGATGATTTTCACACATGGTATTTTAATCGGGTGGTTTTATCTTTACAAAGGGAGAAAGCAGGCTTCAGCAATCAAGAGAGTAAGTTTTCCACGCAGCTTTTAAAGAGCTGGTGGCCTAAATGTTGCCTGCATGACTCCATGAGGATGTGGGAATTTGTCTACTTTCATTTTCTTTTCTCTTTTTTTTTTTTTTGCTAATATTATTCCCATGCTTTTTCACGTTCCTCCAGCACATGCAGGGGGTGGGAAGAATCGGGTGCTTCTCTGCCTCGCTCAGATTCCCAGAAAGCAAGGGAAGTTCTGGCCCAGTATCCCCAGGACCTATGGGTGCTGGAGCGGTCCAGAGGGCTGCAGAGGTTGCACTCCTGGGCACCTGGCATAAATTGAGGAGTGCAAAAGACGTATTTGCTAAAGATGCTGGGAGATGGGAAGGTAGTTTGTGTGTAGAGTAGTAACTTAGAGTAGCAAAGGGGGTAGGAGAAGCAAGCTGGATGCTAATGATCTGCAGCCCCTGGCAGTTTTGGTGCTTTTTGGGCAAGTGTATTGCTGATGAAGCTTCTGTTACCTTGATGGAAATGTCTCAGGGTATCATACTGCAAAGAAGTGTTAATGCACGGGTATGGTATCCCTTCAGTACGAGTAGGACAGATTCTTAATTTTTAATGATGTCAAGAATGGGTTTAGCAGGTGATTTAAAAAAATAATATATATAAAATAAAAAAATAGCCTGGGATGGAACTTGATTGTAGAGCATTGGTCTCCCGTGGTGGGGGGGAGGAAAGTCAAGACAAAGCACTTCTACTTTCAAAATGGGAGGTATTAATCCTGTGACAGTGTTGCAGTACATGACCGGAACTATCTTAAATAACATGTAGAGCTATTGTGTCATAGGCAGCAGCACGGTTATATTTATACCATGAAGCTGCTCTATTCTGGCTTGCTTGAAAGGAATCTGCTTGTCAGGAAAATCCAACTATTTGGATAGTATCTGTGTAGCTTTTAAGGAAAAAAAAAATGTATTCTGGATTAATGACCATTTAAATCTAAGTGATCATGGTAATCAATACAGTGTGATTTGATTGCAACAAAACATGTTTGACCCTGAGATTTTGAGCAGAGTTGTGTTCTGGCGGTGTGTTCCAGTATTCGCATGCTTGAAGGATGCACTGTAGTGTATCAGAGAAGGGAGACACCGTGAATCAGATTGTGGAAGCAAAAACCTATTTTTTTCCCCATCTAGAAGTTGGCATGCTGCTTGGTGCTGATAAGATGTACAAATAAATACAGAGTTCCTAAAGAAAACAATCTTATTTTCATTGGAAGCCGTAGGAAATATTTACTTGAGAGCAGTGTATGCTTTTTTCCAGTATGGTTAAGTTAGTCCCTCTAATGACTTTACAAAGGGCTGCAGCTGGGAGAAATTCCTCAATTCCTATTCCAAGGTGTTCTCCCTGATGCAGCATCCTGGATCTCACCACTTTCTTAATGTGACAGCAGGACTTTGTCCTGGGAACTTTAACAGAGCTGAATTGACGCTTGCTTGCAGACAATGCAATAGGAATATCTGCTTTTCAGGTCAGATAACTGTTCATCAAGGTGCAAGTGTATTCTGAGAAGAAACAGCTCCTTTCCTCGCAAAAAAAGTTGTCCCTGGTAACAGGTCTCTGGAGTTCATTTTCCTCCAGAACGACTTCTTTTTAGGGATATGCAAGCTCTTTAAAAAGCGTAGGCAATTTTTAATGTTTTAGATACTAAGTTGGTGTAGGGTATCCAGACAGAACCGAAATGACAGATTCTAATGTCAGCAAAACTGATTTGAAAGAAGTATTGATTCCATGTTGTATTTTATATCCGAAGCAGCCAATGGCAAATGTTGTCAAAATGGAATCAGATGTTTGTAACTTAATACTTAAGAAAAATGATGAGTGCATGTTTTTGACTTTAAGTATTCTCTATGCTGCCTGGCTTAAGACATAAACTGATGTAAAAATAAATGACTGCCTGCATAATTTATGTAATGTCTTGCTCCCTGATCCTGTTTGTATTGATTTTTCTAAAAGGCTTTTGTGGCCACAGGAACCAATCTGTCTCTCCAGTTTTTTCCGGCCAGCTGGCAGGGGGAGCAGCGACAGACACCGACCCGGGAGTATGTCGACTTTGAAAGAGAAGGAGGCAAGGTAAGAAGGAAATTGCTGCAACTGAAAGAAACGTTTATGCTGTGCTTGTGGTCTGATTAGTATGGGCTGCGTGTATGATGTGAAATTACTAATAATTCCCATCTTGGTGCATGTAGGTAGTCTGCAAGTGTGACTGCAAGCCAGTACAATACTGGTATAAATATTAACATTGTTTTGAAACGTGTTAATATTTTTGGAGGGAAACACGTGGCTGGTCCTGGTGGCTCTTCATTATTTTGAAGAACAGAACTTTCTTCGGTCATGCTACCTTAGAATTTTGGGAGCAGCTTAAATTGTTAATGGTGTATTTCTAGAGTGGTAGAGAAATCAGACGTTGGCTGCCCAGTTGTGGTGGGCTAACGAACATTTGCCTTCTGACCTCATTACTTCATTGGGTCTTAGGTTGCCAGTTGACACAGCAAGCAGTCAACGTGGTGTCGAGTGGAATGAGTCTTTTTTTCCCCCCCCCCCCACTTTCACCATAAGTGGTAATACAGAATAAGCATTGCTTTCAAAATTGATTCGTGACATTTGATTTCTTTCTGAGGTGGTTGTCCCGTGGACTGACACTGAAAGCAGGAGTTCCTTAATGACAGTGATATTACTGCGAAGCTGTGTGAGAATTAAAGCCAGAAACCTTGCTTAGTCTGGTCAGTTAAAATGAAGTTACTGAAATCGCTTATAACTGGTTTTGTTTTACAGGAAAAACATACCTTTTAGAAATGTAGATGCTGTCTCTTACCTATGCTGCTCTAGATGCCTTGGAACTGATCCAAAGATCACTGAAGTCAATAGGAGACTTTCTGCTGACCTCAGTAGGTTTGGACCAGCACTTAAGGCCTCTCGGCCTTTCAGGTTCAGGCTAATTTCTCTACAGCTCTTTGACTTTAAAGATTTTAATAGACTATAAAGTTCTGGCTTCTGCCTAAAAGTTTTTGCCCAATCTCATAATGAGTAGCAGTTAACATTACCAGATCTAACAGGCTGGAGGAAATATTTGAAGCGTGTTCAGGGTTGACGATATATTGCATCTTTTAACTGCTGCTAGGTAGGAAGATAAATATTTCCTATGGTGGGGAAAACCTGGTTGGAAGAAAAAAAAATTCCTGAGGGCAGATATGGTATTTGGAATTGAACTTAACGAGTTTTTTTGGAAAAAATTGTTTTCCGTTCAGTCCTGTGAGGCTTCCAGAAGTTTGACGAACCGGGGGAGAGGGAGTGAAGTTGGCTATGCTGGGCACTGACTGCTTTGCTTTGCTAAGGAAGCTGAATTGAATCTGGCTCTTACTGAAAAATATTGATTCTGGCTCACAATTGAAAGAGGAATTTTTCTTGTAATGTGTAAGAAGACTGAGGTCTTTCTTCTTGCCAGTTCAAAAATAATTTTATTTACTCCTATATATTTTTTAACTTTATTTTCCCTGAATGAATTCTTAAAGTACTGAACTATTTCATCCATTTCCTTGTGTTGGCTTAATCAGGTAAGAACCAGGCAGATAAGCTGCGTATTAGAATAGAGCAGGAGTCTCTTCATGTGTGCCACTCCCTGTTTTATGTCTGTTTACAGTAAATTCTAGAGTGCTTCACTAGATTGTTCAGTCTTTCATCCAAAAAGAGGCTGGAGGTGGACACACTAATAAATGGGATTAGCGTTATGCTCCAGGACAAGCAAATCACAAATTTGCCATTGTAATCAGGCTTTACTATTGTGAATCACGTGTGAACGCAGGCTCTGCACAAAATTAAACTCGCCTGAAAGTAAGCCACTCCCATAACTTCAGAAGAGGAGCAAGCAGAACGGGAGAGAGCTGCTTACGTTATCAACAGAAACAGTTAAGTGTTTTATCAGTTGAATGGTCTGAGATTTTTTTGTTCTCTGTAGATTTCTGTAGCCTGGCTTTATTAAGAATTTCTTTCATAGGCTTCGGCAGTCTCTTAACGCCATGTGATTTCTGTAGCTCTGTGCAACATTGTTTTATGAGCTTTGATTCTTCAGGCAGTGCATAATGTGTGTTTGTTCATCACTGGAGCTAAGCCAGCAAGGCATGTTTTTAATTATATGAATAAAAAAAGGCTATGGGGGGAGCTGTCAGTTAATTATTATTTTAGGCATTAGTTTGAGATCTAGAATGCAGATAAACTTTCCAGCGCTAGAATATTTATATTCTGGAATTCTGCTTCACTGTTTGGCCAAGCAAGTGATGGCCCAAAATAGTTTATCCAGAGTTTGAGCGTGTCACTGTTGTGCCCAAGGAGCTTTGTACATATCGACAAAGTTACCAGCGTGGCATCTGCTGGGATTGCCTTCTTAAATGACTGAATTTTAGAAAGAGAAACACCCTTGTGAATCCACGTGAAAAGTCAGGACTCTGTAAATATTTCCTTTGTAGGCTTGAGGTTTTTCAGCCTGGTATTTCTTAACGCGGGGATTTTTCCTATGCTTTATTTGACTTTTAATGTTTCTGGTGTTCATGATGGTTGGGTAGGCCACTAGTGGATACCCAGTCTTCATTAATTCAAAAATAGAACAGCAAAGTGTTCACTTGAGTTTAAAATGAATAGAAATATTGAGCTGAATCTTTTAATATCGTGTGTTCTCTTTGTTTATTAGCAAAAGTAATTAGGTATTTTAGAGTTGTTGGTTTTTTTAGGTTTGTCATAGCAAAAGAATACAGAGCAGTAAAACTTGCTCCCTAGATTCCTGGACTGTAGGAATTGTAGGATGCTATTTCATTGCAGCCTTGTGTGGGGTGGGGAGTGCCAAATTGAGTGTGTCCTCTGTCCAGATACCTGAATCGTACTGAGGCTTTGTGGTCCCGCGTATTGTCAGGTAGCATCCGTTTCTTTCTTTTCTTTTTCCTTTAAGAACACACAAATAAATGTTTTTAAGAAACCCAGAGGCAGGTGGTGTAGTAGCATCATCTGTTGGCTGAAATCTCATTGTCCCCTTGTTCTGTTAAGAACTGTGAGATCAATTTTTTTTTCATCATTCATTTTGTATTCTTTTCACAGTAAGATAAAATACCTCTGTTTTTTCTTTCATTTTTCTAAGTCTTATATATAGCTCTGGTCTTTCTTGCCTCAAAGCATGTTAGTTCTCAGATGTTCTTTTATTGTTTAAATATCGGTTACTGCGCCGATGAAGTGTGTGAAGTTGTTCTACTTCCCCTCCCCTTTCTAATACTCTTCTCCATCTCATTTCTAATGCAGCTGAACTTCCTGTCTGCTGCTCAGCAGCAGCTGCTCATAAACCAGAATCTTCAGCACAGGCTTATTTTAGTGCCATACATGGCGAACTCCACGATTCCGGAGCACAGCGCGTCAGACAGGCTTGAAATCGATTTGGGGTACCTGGTACACCACACATGAGATGTAGTTGGACTTTCTGCTCCCTAGGCCATTATCTCTGTTCCAGCCATAAGTAAAGAATACTGGACTTTAGTTTTCTTCCTGGTAGTGCTGAGTTTCTCCTCATGTGCCGTTTTTCTGTCCTAAGTAGGAAATTTACGTAGCTTGAAGTTGATTTTAATTGCTTCGATGAATCATAAAACCTGGGATTTCTGTCACACTGGAGACACCACAGCAGTTACAGAAATATAGAGTGAGAGAGGTGGTGTATTTGAGTAAAAACTAAATTTAAATGGCAGTCAACAGCGCTCATTTTGCACTTGTCCCCTTCTCTCACGAGAATTAGTTATGTGGCTTGATGAATAGCACTTGTCCCCACAGCAACTTTTTCTTCTGACGTCAGCAATAAACTTTGGCGGGTGATTGGGATGACATATTGACCGCTCTGTTTCTTGAGCAAATGCAGTTTCTAGTCAAACATAGGATCGTGGTGTACCCAGCAGGATTTGCTTGGAAAACGAAAGCTTAATTTATGAGTAATGCCTGAATACCTCTGCTAACCTGCGTTGAATCAGAGGTTTCTTTGGTTCACACCTCTATTTGAAGAATTTAGCTGAAATATTACTTCATCCAAACCAAGTTGGAGTAGCAGGTTTCTTTGGTACGCTTTTGAACAAATAAGAGAATCTAACTTACGGTTTCAGCTCTCAGTTCTTACACTGCTGTAGTGCCAAAGAGCTATTTTCTTTACATTGCTCTATTTTCAGCCCACCAGTAGCTGGGACCTGGGGAATTTTTCCATCTAAAATGTTCTCACTGCTGGTGGAGTTGCTGTATGTGTTCCCTGGAAGAAAGGAGCTTTGATGGTGTGCTACCGTCTCAGCCATGAGATAAGTCACCAAGACTTTGTCATTTCTACATGGTGGCATGTAAGGTGTGACAGACAGCAAATGCCAGCATTTAAGCAGTGCTGTGCACATTGTGTGGCTCGTCTCTTAGTATGTGAGGCCATCTGCTGAGGACGGTCCGCTTTCCAGGAGCTGTCCTGCAGGACTGCAGAGCAGCCTTGCTGCTTCACAGATGAAAGCTCAGGAGTTGAGGATCCTTGCGTGGCTTTCTACAGTCCCTAACTGATCTTTAGGCTAGCTCCTAATGCCCCAGTGGATTAGGGTAGCAGTATTTTAGGGCCAAATAGCGAGCCTGTTCAGCTGCTGATCTCTCCCTTTGTTTTAGCAGAATAACACAGGATTACTGTTCTGGCTTATTTTCAATTTAGCACAGGAACACTGAGCAGAGGACATCTGAGTGGAGCCCTGACGAAGCCCCCATCACTGATGCTCGCTTGTGGCTCTCAGGCTCCTTCTGTAGGTGTTGAAGAAGAAAGTCAGTGTGTGTTTGTTCTGACAGCAGGTACACAGGGTTGGTCTTGTAACCAGTTCATGTTCAGCCTGACAAAACAGCTTGCTCATTTCTTTGCTTATTTATTGGAGTTGTGTGTCAGGGGTCCTCTAAAGCCTTAGTAGGTAAGAATCCACTTCCCTACACGGTCCCCTTGATCAATTTGATACAGGATTGTGTGTATGGTCTGCGTAAATATTTCTAGTAGATGCTTGTGTTTTTACATTTTATGATGGTGTGTTTAAGATCTCTTTTATTTTAGCAGAGACTGCTCAGGTTCCTCTCTTTCTCCCTCCCCAGATATGTCACTTTATGTGTCTATAGCCTTTTTCTTTAGCAGAGAGTGAAACTTGCTTGTTTTAACTAGATACTTCGAGGTGGTATTCTTTATGACCTGCTGTTGCTTCCAGCAGAGCTACCAAATTGAGACTCTTGTTGAAGCTGAGTAGTCACAGCATCCATATTTGCTCTTTATTTTCCTTCAAAAATGGGAAATTCCTCTATTTGCGTCCTGTTCGTACACTGTTAACAGGAGCTTGTTGTTGGGGGGGAAGAGAAATCTTTAGAGCTCCTAGCTTGTTAGGTACATATTGTCCTGTGCTGGCAGGCAGCCACGGGCTGAGGTTTGGACAGTTGTTCCTGAAGACTGATTTATCCTAGGGTGCTCTCCTCCATTAGAGCATGAGTCACAGCGGGCATCTCTCATGTGACAAGTATCCACAGCCTTTTCCCCTTAACCCGTTCTCTCCCCTGTCCTCCAAATACTTCTGTCACCGCACGCAGCCTTGTTCATCCTTTCTGGTACATGACACGCTTGTACCATTTTGAAGCAATGCTTATGAACCGCACTTAAAAACATGTTTGTGCCATTTGTGGTGCCTGCCTATTGGCTCTCGCTGTAGGTCCCAAGTCCTTAAGATCTGCCATCAGTAAACCTTTTTTTGATTAGCTTTTATTACATGTTGTAGAAGCAGTTATTCAGTCATACTTTATATATAACCTCAAGCTTTTTCCAGAGGTCTAAATGCATCCATTAGAGTTGTATAGACAAGACATCAAAATTACTCATACCCATCCTCCTAGAGTTTCCCAGAAGAGAAACAAAACCGGGGCAAGTTAGTGAGCTAAATTTTGCATTTGGGAACCGGTGATGATACATAAGGACAGATGAGTGTAGCGTGGATGAAAGCAGTACTTAAGATCCCTGCAGCTTAGACTTTGGAAGAAATCCAGACATTTGGATTGTTGAATCCTCTTGTTTGCATATCAGTCTCCACTTACTAAACAAAGCTGTTAACATTATGCTTCTTTGCTCTTCTTTTAAATGAATGAGAAAAAGATGAGCATCACTGTTGAAGATGTCTGTTTCTTTGTGAAAAATCACTTAATACCTCAGTCTCAAAGAAATACTCAATAAGGTGATTAAACGCTAGCTACAAGAAACTCATTTTTTTGCAGAGTTACTGAAGTGTTTCTTCAAGCTTTATTGTCCTAAGCACAAGTAACAAAATGAGCTAATTAGCTTGCTTAATTGCATATTTGATGTTTAGCAAGTTGGCCTGGTGAAATATGTACTGTGACAATAATATAGATAAAATAAGGACTTTTTCTCGTGCAAGGTTGCTGTTCCAAGCACATACGAGTATTAATGAGCAGGTCATATTCTGGGGAATAGTTGATCTGCAGATGTTTTATCCATATATTTTCTGCAACTTGTTTTATCTGTTCCTCTGGTATAAATGCAGAGCACAAAATCTATGGAAAGTGTCATGAAAAGGTTTTAAATCTGTCATAACTTTTCAAGTAAGGGTCGTGAAACATCAATTTTCTGTTGAAATAGAGTGACTGAGGACAGAATGGTGTCTGTCACAGATCTCAATTCAAGGTCTGAAATCTAGGGAAGAAAGCAGCTGTGGGAGAGTAAGTGGGAGCCTTTATGTCATGGCATCATAGAATTGTGATGTCCTCATGAAATCCTCTTGATAGTGACCAAGAAGCCGTGAATATTGATGAAACCGTTCAGAGGTGATGAGAAGAAATTATAGCTTGCTTCCAGATAGTGTATTCCTTTAAAAAATGGAAGGGGAGGAAAAAAAAAAAAAAAAGGAAAGCCCACATTCTTTGGTAGAGGCAATATTGGGCTTTTTTTGTTTTCTTTTTGGAAAACTAATATAAGCCTAGAGAATGCTTAAGAATGGGAAAGCTCAAGCAGGAAAGCGTCTAGACAAAATAAAACAACTACGGTAGTGTATTTTTCTCATGCTGCTAAAGAGTGTTTGGGGATTTCTTCATAAAGCCTGCATGCTTCTCTGGTTGTTATTACTACTATTTTTTTTGGATGTTGAGGGCAACTACTTCCCCTTGGGTATGGGAGCAGCGGGCAATCATCTTGTATCCGGATGCTTCCAACAAGGGGAAGCAGAGCACAGTACCCTGCGATGCGACTGTAAAACCTGGTAGCCTGGTGGGTTTCCATCAAGGAAAACTCGGGTGTTTAGTTACAGCAGACCAGAAAGCTGGTGTTTGTAATCACTTCAAAAGAGCTTGCAACAAAATTCGTGGAACACACAGGATGGCACTTTCTTGACAAAGCAGTCAAAGAAGCAGCAGGAATTTTTTTTTTTTTAGCTCTGTTCTGGTATCTGGAACTTGAGGCTCAGGCTTTTGAGGAAGTATAACTCATGTCAGCTATGATTGCTTTTTGTTTTTTGAACTTAAAGAAAAAGAATCAGTAGGTGGCCTATAGGGAGCAAAAATAAATAGTGCATAAGGGTTTGAATCAGTTCCCCTCTCCCACGGACCATGTTGGTTCTGCTGGTTCTGTCCTTGCTTGGTCGTGCATTTTGACTTACTAAAGGTATGGTTACGTTATTCACCATCTTTAACTGAATTTTACAGATTTCCAAAGGATTTTGCTGTTTGGAGAACTTGCTATTGAGAATATATCTGCAAATGTTACTTCACTAAAGGAAATTCTAAGCCATTGCTAACGATGATTCTCTGCAGAAGCTGATAATTTTCTACAGAGTAACTTTGACACTATAAAATTTTATTGGGTGATGAGCGCTAAGTAGTTATGTTATGCAAAAAAACAAAAATGACTAGCTCGGATTGTTTTACGGCTTGATGCTGTACTACTTGTTGAATAAATATTCATGCACTAGTCCTTGACTGCACTTCTTACTGTATGTGCCTAATTTCTGTGAAAGAACCTGATTCAGTTATGTTTGTGGTTAGGAAAGTACAGCAAAACGAATCAAATGTAAAAGTACAGAAAAATGAATTTAACTTTTTTTTTTTTTACATTTGTACCATCTTTTTCTTTATTCTTTTTTTCTTCACCTACCACTTTGTGCCCATCTTTCCTCCTTTTTTTTTTTTTTTTTTTGTCTTTTTCCCTTTGGAAGTGATGAACATTTCTCAAGCCAATTTTGGGGGTAGGAGAAAGGCCAGATAGTAAGTGTCATCATTGTTACTGTGTTTTGATACTTGGATTAGTTTCAGGAAAAAAAAAAAGCCAAGGATTTCAAGTGCTGTGGATGCTGCAGCTCCTTCAGAATAGCTTTGAAGGATGAGGGCCAAAGGCCAACCTCACCCAACACAAGATCTTATGTCTTGTCTGTCAGATAGCCTCGCTCTTCTTGCTTTGCATGTTAGCTTTAGCTGGAAAGGATCAGAAGGAGTACCTCTTACTCCTGTTCAAGTTCTTTTTTATGGGTGTGCCAGTTCTTCTATTGTTTAATTATTTTTAAAAGGGGACATCTGGTCTGTCTTTGTGCTTTTTTCTTTTCTTTCCCCAGTAAGTTCTGGTTTAATGCAGTTTATTTGTACAGCTTGTGGGCCTTTTTCAGTTTTTCCAGACTTAGATCCTGCTTAAGGGGGAGGCTGTCAAAGTGCTCGAGAACAAAATGAAGGCAGAAAGGGCAATTTTTCTTTCTCCTCTCTTGCTCAGGTCAGCTCCCAGGTGGTTTTTATTAGTTGCTTGGCCATATTGTCAAAATCAGGTATTTTTCTGGTTGAGTACACTCTCATTACACGTTTCAAATTCTCAGTTTAAAAACACAGGTTTAAGAGACTGTTTATTTGCACACAAGTGGCATGATATAAATACTATGTTTTAGATAAACCTCTCTTTCTAAACCTTCTTTGGAGTTTCTAGCTATAACTGGCTTTTGTTATAATATTTTCTGAAAGCTTGAAAAGAACTAATTTCCCTACCAATTTTGAAATTTGTGTCTGGAAAATATGTTCTGTCAACGTGGCAGAGAACAGTGTGTGTCCCTGTTAGTGAACTGGTTTTGTGAGCAGGAGAGTTCCTCAGTTACGTGTGTGCATTCTTGGAGAAACAGAAGAGCAGTGGTCTCTCTGCAGTATTTTGCTGCAACAGCATTCTTGTTAAATGTTGCTCTTAGAAAAATGGGACTTTTTAAATATGTGCCCTTTTGGGAGAGGAGATGTAAAATCCAGCTGTAACGATGAAAGACCCTGTAAATTTTCACAGGGGAAAACCCCACCACGTATTTGCCTTTCAGATTATCCCGATGTTCTGCTCCTTGCATTTTTGCTGATTCTGAGTTCTAGCTCTGTGGTTGGTTTTTCCTATTTGAAGGCACACAGTCTGAGCATGAAACATTTAATGTTGGGAAGCACTGGGGCTTTTTTGTAGCAACACTGCAAAAAAAAAAAAAAAAAAAAAGCCACCTGTTCTTTGCTTTGTATTAGGGTGTTTTTTGGGGGTAGTTTTGGTCAAGTGTAGTGTGTATTTCCTTCTCAGTCCAACTACAATATTTTGGAAAGATGAACCGTGTCTGCAGATGTTTATTAAACAAGTATTGCTTCTGTACAATAGCATGTTAGATTTTTCTATGGTAACTTTTAAGCATAAGTACTGACCAGTCATCTTAATCCAGGGAAAAAATGCTGAGGTCTCCACAGATTTTAATCACATTTGTTGTTCTGACATCATTAATGATTCATGCCTGTTTTTAGTTACAACTTGTTATTTAGTTAGCTGAAATAGTAACCTGCATCATTTAATGAAGTGTTGATCTGCTTTGGAAACAGAGTCTAAACTATGGTTCCATAGTTTAGCTAATTACACAAAACAAAACAAGAAAAAGATATTTTTTATAGAAATGACTTGAAGTGACTTGTAAATTCTAGCTCCCCAGTAAAGTTGAAAAAACAATTTTCTACTTTTATTTTTCCAACTTAGAGAAACCAAACCAAAAATCATCACTGTAGCATTTTGGCGCTATAGAAAGTGTGTTGAGAGAGGCTTTGGCACAGCTCTGACACTGCTCCCAAGATGGTTTTAGCAGGGGTCTGTACCTGAATTTCTTTACCTGAATTTGCTTGTAAAAATGGATGGTGCTGTGCTTGTAATTGTATCTAGACAGGCGTTTCTCAAAACTTGAGTTCTGTTTATGATAAAGCCCAGGTGATTTCTGTATGCACACCTTAGAACCGACCCAGGTGCATCCTGCCAGGCAATCAGGCTTTGCTCTGAAACTGGAAATTACAGCGGGCATTTTCTGAGCTGGTTCTGCAGCTCTGAATCTGAGTGCCTGCTTTCCTGAGGGAGTACGCTAAGGGAATGCTGTCGCTTGTTGTCCAAATGCATCTGCTATAGCCAGACAGCTAAAATAAGTACTTGGGGTGTTCTTTGGTGGAACTTACTGAGTGTTTTTTGAGATTGCAAAATGCCTCAAGCTAATATTTCAGGTTGCATCTTGAATCATCTTTGCCATTAGCATGTGTAAATTCATAAGTTTCTTTGGGGGGGGGAATACATTTATGAGTCTAAAACTTGTGCTAAAACAATCCCACAACCAACACCACCAAAAAAAGTTGCATTCTTCTGAATCCTGAATTTAGCGTGAACAATATTTCGGTAACTGTCAAACTAAAATAAATGTTGCCCTAAAAGGGGAAATACAGGGGTTTAATATCTTAGCAACAATTTTAATTGCTTATGTGCAACGCAGCCATGCAAGTAATAAATGAATTAGCCCTGTGCTCAGCTATTTTTACTTCTTTCTCGTTGCTATTAAAATTCTCATACAGACTGTTAGCAATCCATGGGATAGTTTGTAGTTCAGCAAATTCTTTTCTTCAATATGATTTGTTCCTGACGGTGTATTTGTATTTCTACTGCTTTTTGTTCTTAAAACAACAAAAAAAAAAGTGTGAAAGGCTGCATTTAGAAATCTATTTTATTTTTTTTCCAAGCATAGTAGTCTAGATTGAGATTCAGCAAGCATAGTGGTATGGATATTTCTGTTTTGCTTAAGGAACTGACCTTTGTCCTAGCTGATGAAATAGGGTTGCTCTATTTAATTTTGAATGTTAAGAATTTCTGGAAGGAAAGATTCTGAAAGCTAACGTCTGGGATGGCTTTCTTGCATTTTGTCTGTTTTTATGGTGTGTGTAGCTAACACAGAGGAAAGCTAAGAAGTTGAAAAGGGCTTTTTACAGAGAACGTTTCATGCCCTACCGTAGACTGATCATTCCCAGTCTTACCAGCCTCTTCCCAGGTTCCTTACCCAGCCAGAAGCTACAAGAGAAATACCTTCACATGCACGATGAGGATGAGGAAGAGCCGAGCCATCGGAGCAGGCTGCAGGTGGAGAGATGATGGTGGTGTGTGGGGTGTCCTGTGCCCACCGCCCTGCCCTGCAGTCTCTCATCAGCATCTGTGCATGAGCTGCTGAGGGCCTGCGGTGATTTGGGTGCCACCCTTGAGGGACCTACGGGCTGTATTCATCGTGAAAACCACAGCTCGGTCATCCACGTACGGCTCTTTAGGAAAGAGTCGTGTTTTGTCAGGAAGTATCACTTCCTTTGCGTTTTTACAGAAGGGTGTGAAGTCTGAACTCGAACAGAACCTTGGTTTTGTAGGGTGGAAACCATTTCAAGATGCAGCTTTCCAAGTAACTTGAAACGTTTTTCTTTTGTTTTTAAAGGCATGATAATTGTACACTTTGAAGTGAGATAGATATAAGGATTGATATAAATTTGTTGGCTTTTATGAGCTCTTCCAGTTTGTAGTGATGCGTCTGTAGTTCTCAGATTAAAAGCACCAGAAAGTGTTGTTTTCCTGGTGATTTTAAATGCGATTTTTTCCTCCATTTCCATTCACTGTTTTGGCCCCAGGGCTCTGTCACAGAGGTTCTGTTTCAGAAGGAACCGATGCTCTGACACTTGCTGTAAACTACATTGACTTGGTTATTTTTCGTTAGTTTCTTTTATTTATTGATCTCTCATGTTTTAAGTCTGAAGCCTTGCATGGAGGTGTCAGCTTCTACTGCAACTTCAGATGTTCAAGTAATTTAGCTCCGAAATTGGAACTGTTCTTTTTCCCTAAATAAATAGCTAAGGGTTTTAGTGTCTGTTCTGTTGCAAAACTTCAGATGGTGTTTTATTGGTCTTTCATCAGCTGCTGCTCCCCCTCCTGCCCTGCTCCCTTTCTGAAGCCCTCTGATCAGGATGCTCACACGAGAGTCACGGTGTCTGGGGAGGGCAGGCTGACTCAACAGCCATGCCAAATTGGTATGGCAAGACCACAGCCTTTTATTTACGAAAACGCCTGTGTACTCCTTTGAGACTTCTGTTAAAGGAAAAAGATGAATGTACGGTTTCCTCTTTGACTAGGTAGTCTCCTTTTACTCAGCAGCGTCCAGAGGTGGTGGTGGTGTGAGAAGCTGAAACGATGAGGTTAGCCTTAACCCATTTAACATCTTTCGTACTTGGGGTAAATGTTTACAGCTGTTTCTTTCTTAGTGGTCAGTGTTTCATACGTGAAGTCACCGGGGAGGCTGCTGTTGAAATATTTCGAAGCGGGGTATGATTCAGGGGAAGGAGCAGGACTGGGGCGTACGTACGTGGCTCGTGTGAGCGGTTATGAATGGGCAGCCGTGTGACGAGGCAGAGGGTGAGTCAGGACCGAGTGGCTTCTGAAAGAATGCCTTTTGCTCCAGCCTGCTGGGAAAATGAAAACAGACGGGAGGGGACGGCACCACTTGGCTGGGGACTGGTGTTTCCTGGGGGGGTCAAGTCCGTCCCAGCAGCGGTACGGTGCTGATTCATTAGTCAGTGGGTGGTGAGAACCGAGTGCTGTCTGGGGGAGGAAATGGTCAGGGTGCTTTAGGGAGAAGGAACATTTTCTCTAACTGCAGGATGTGTGGATGGAGCGTTCAGATAGCGTATCTGCATTGCATCAGTTAAATACCCTGGTGTTGTGAGATAAGGATTTACTAGAGGACAAAAATAGGATGTGAAACTGAGGTTTTACGTCTTGTGCTCAACTGTTCTCAATGACAAGAAAAAAGGTGTTTGTCTGCTTCACTTTATTCAAATCAAGTCTGGCTTCTACGGTAAGAACGAGCGGTGTTACTTGAGCCAAGCCCCTGATTTTTATTTTTTTTTTCTTGGAACAGCAAAGTTAACTCTCAGTTGCAGTTGGAGAAGGTTACTGATTCAAATTCAGGTGAAGAAAAATAACGTAAAACATTTCAAAGAGCACCAAAGGGAAGGTGAGGTGAGATGCTGCATGTTGAAAGCATGGCACAGAGGTCTGCTGGTGTGTTGAGAAAGCACAAGCACAGCTCAGCTACATTGAGCGTAATGGATTTGTGCAGCATCTTCCCAAGTTCACGTGTGTTTGTGGTGTTGCTCATCCTCAAGCCAGGTAATCTGCCCTGAGATAAGCGTGTTTACTCCTCCTGGCTTTTAGGGCAGCAAACAGAGCATTTGTTTGAACTCTGAGAGCCAACCTGTTTCCAGCATCAGACATGTCTGCTTTTCTCTTTTTTTTTTTTTTTTTAAAAAAAAAAAAAGTCTAATGCTACAGTGGTTTATAGTGGGAGTTGTAAGTGGAAATTGTATCTTGAAGTGAAAGGAAATTTTTTGCGTAACAGCCACCAGAACAAAAATTCAGCTGCTTTAAGCTAGTAAGAAGTACGGATTTCAATATGTGACAGTTTACCTAGGTCTCCAAATCTTACAAGCCTGGCTCCTAAATGCTCTTATTGAACGTACCAGATGGGTCGGGAATGGTTTATAAGATTATATAAATGCAGTTAATCTGGGGTTAGCAACAAAGCCTTGAAAGAGTTTTTCTAGCAAAGTCATCCTTTTATCTGGTTTTAATCCAAGTCTTATAGTTCAGTAATATTAAGGGGGGGAATTGGGATCTTTATAGAAATCAGGTGGCTTTTTTCCTTTGCCATCTTGCTGTGGTTGTCATCAGGCAATTTTCAGAACCGAGCTCTGAAAGTTCTTAAAAGATAACTTTGTGCTGGATTTTGAGGTGTGCTAACATCACGCGATCGTAGACAAGGGCAGTAATTTATTAACGTTCTGTTAGGTTTGGAAATGGAGAGGGAACCAGCATGGCTTTATCTGAAAAGAAGGAAATGTGTGGTTAAACGGTTTTGGCTTCAGTCTTAGGTGGTTTCCATTCCCCAGAAAGAAGAGAGGGGGGAAAGGAGTCTAAATTCCTTTCTCTACAATAAAGGAAAAAAGCGCCGGTTTGTTTTATTGTGTGTAGTAATGAGAGAGTTCATGCGCAGGCACATGCAGCTTTCAGTGTGAATTACACTAAATTTGAGTGATTATATGGTAACTCCCAACTCAAATAGCTTGCTAAGAAATTCACCCTGTCAGAAGTGAAAAACATTCATTATCTGGGGTTTGATGCTAGGAGAAGCGAAGCCCCGCTGAAACCAGTGGTGTAAAGCTTTCAGGGCTCTGATTGAGGAGCAAGGGCAGGGTACCTTATGCTTTATCTCGAGAGGTCAGGCTTCTTGCCTGTGGCTGGCGAGCTGCTTTATCAGCTGCTGCTCAGCGTGCCTCGAGCAGATAGCAGGCATCAGGAATCACATCCCTTCTGTCAGCTCCTTCCCCGTGTGCCCCCTTGACTTCTGAAAACTTCCAGCAGTGCTTGGGCTTCGGGTGATGCTCAGGGTACTGACTGTGAGGCACTGAGCCCTCGCAGCTGCACCTGAGCTACCTCTGCCTGCTCTGAGCTACCCAAAGCTCGCATGGACCGCATGAGCAGCTGCAGGGTAATTGGACAACGCTGTTGAAACATGGCAGGCAGTGACAGCCTGATAGTCCTAGTCGAATAAATGAGCAAACAAAAAAATCCCTTCTGGGCAACCTGCAGAGCTAAATGTTATCATTTCTGGCAATGTTGATGGGAAATCAAAAAATTCCAGGTTTCTGCTTTGGGCCAAAAGTTTGGGGAAAGTAAGTGAAAGGTAAACTCTAAACTGAGGTCAGCAATTTTTTTTAGAAAAAAACAAGCAGTGTTAGAGTACAGGTTGTCAGGTCTGTCAAGACCTGTAGCTGGGTTTATGCTGCTTTTTTCTCATTCAATTATTCTGCGTTCTTAGAAGAGGATGGCTCTCGATTTTAATGGCCCCCCTCTCTTTGCCTTCCACTTCTAAACCAATGAAACGCATCACTTCGATGACGTGCATACCATCACTGTATTTCTTGCAGGATGAATGAGCCAAGACTGTGCTGAAAGGGAGTGATGTTGTATTTAGCATGTACGAAGTGATTAATCTTGAAAGGAGGGCTGCAGGAGGTGGTTTCCTGGCAGTCTACGTCTTACTCATGCTGGTTCTGCCTCCCCAGCTCCCAGGGCCTCGGCTGGCGGGTCCCTGCAGCAGGGATAGGTGGGACAGCTGGGCTGAGAGCACAGGGACAGAAAACCAGTGCATATTCTTTGTGGAGAGCCTGCAGTAGGAGCTGATATGAAGATGATGTGCTTGAAGTCACCCTTGTTTCTTTGTTATTGTGCTACTGCTGCATGCTGTACTAATTAAAACATCTAGAGCGTTACATACTGAAGTGTGGCGAGTTGTAAAAATTAAGCTCAGTGAGCAAACGTGCTGCATTTTATTGGTGAATAATGTTACTTGTTTGCCATTTGGATTCGTGTTATTTGTCTGTTGCTTTTCTTCTTCCTTTTTATGTTGTGAAGTGCTTCATTTTACCCAGACAGCCTCTGCAGGAGGAAGGCAGGCTTCCCGTCCCGCTGCACCTCCTGGCCTGCCCTTTTTCTGCTCGAGTGCCCTTAGCTGCTGAGCGTGGAGCTGAGCGGGCAGGCACAGCCAGGGTGCTTTGAAGTGCACCGTAGCACTAAACATCAATTACAGTCTGCTGGTGAGGGTTTGCCAGAGGATGAATTCAGAGCGATTAGAGGAGACACTGTGTGAAATTTCCCCTGGTGAGCCGGGCTGCTCCTGAAGACTGGCATTTTGAGTGTCTCGGCAGCCTTACATCTGGAACGGGTGCTGGCCTGCGCGTAGGGTTTGCCTCCCTGGCAATTCAGCATAGACAAACTTCTGTTCTGCAAGTGGTTTGGCTTGCCAAGTAGGCTGAAATAGCTACTAGAGGATGACTTTTTTTTTTCTTCATGACTTGGGTAATTTTGCTGCGTGAGGTTTTTTTTGAGACAGATCTCATTAACCGTAGGGTGTCAGACTTGTTTAGTGCTGTGTTTGCTTCTTGTTCAGTTTCTTTGTGGAGATTAATCTTGGCCTTTAGAAGGGGGAAATGCTTCTGTTTTAAATCACGGTATCATCCACCCTTATCTAGCTGTAGGGCCTTAAGCTTGTGCGTAATTCCTTGCTGCTGTTCGAAACACAGATTGATGCAGGAGTTGGGTTTTGATCATCTGGTGTTGCTTCTTTTGAAAAGACTTTCACAAATGCTAAAGAAGACAAGGGATGACTTTATTTTCAGCCTGGTGTGTATGTGTGATGTATTTTGCTACATTCATTTTTGTGAATTGAGGAGGACTGAAACTGGTGCTTGCTCTTTGTTGAAAGAACTCACATACGGGGTAAAATGTAGTGCTTTTGGGGAAGAGGAAAATGTTCGTTTAACCATTTAAATGCTCTGTGAAGGATCTTCCAGTCTGGCAGCATGCCACTTTCCCCGTGATGCAATGGTAAGCTGACAAGAAAAACAGTTACTTTAACTGGAAGCAGTAATAGAGTTCTAACCAAATCCTTGTGCACGCCAGTTTATAAAATGAGAACACAGCTCAAATTTATTCCATCGAGTACAGCAGGCAAAAGTTTCAGCATTCGCTTGATTAAAACGAGTTCTTGGAAAGGAGGCAGGAGAAGCTGTTAAGTGGAGTCTCATGTTACCAGCTGGCCTGGGTGTTCTTCTAAGAATACATATAGAAGCTTCCCGCATCGCTATTTTCATTTTGCAGGCATGTGTTTAATGCCTTCAAACTTACAGCGTGTGCTTTGCTTTTATTTCAGGTGTACTTGAAGGCACCTATGATCCTCAATGGTGTCTGTGTAATCTGGAAAGGCTGGATAGACTTACAGAGACTGGATGGTATGGGCTGCCTGGAATTTGACGAAGAGAGAGCACAGGTAAGACAGCATGCCCGGGCTGCTCTGCCTCAGACATTTCTTCTCCTGGAAGACAACGTGCAGTCAGGTAGCAATCACACGTGGTAATTTGCTTGCTTTCTGCCTTCTCTTTGAGTACAATTCCAAAGAATATTCACAGTACAGAAGTTCAGAAATGTGGTTGTAGCTAAATCAGTGTTTTAATTACAGTAAAACATTAGGGGCAGGAATCTTACAGCTTACAGCTGTAGCTTACAGCTTTGTGGAGTGGCTTAGTGCTATTACTATGCTACAGAGTAGTAAATCTTAAAGTATTGGGAAAGCTATTACTGTAACATGAAGCAATTTAACTGGCAAGTCTTTACCAGTTCATTACTTTTTTTTTTTTTTTTCCTAAGTAGCTTTTTTGTTTTATTACATGGTGTTGTTGTGAGGAGAGGAGAACAGGGACTCAGAACAAGAGGGGCAGGGATGAATAGAGCTTTTTCATCTGCTCTCTGTAACAGTGGGAAGCTGCTTTAAGGTATGGCAGCTTTTAAGAAACCTGCTTCCTATCTACCTGCTTCCTACCACTGAAGTGACTTTTAGCAGCTGGATCTTTGGACATGCACAAGAAGAAAGCAAACACAGAGGAAATAACTTAAGTCTATATAACATAAAAAAACTTCACTTGCACAGCTGTAGGAATACTTAATTTATGTAGACTTAAAAAGCAAATAATGTCTGTCTTAAGTGAACCTTGGTAACAAAGTTACTTAACTGATATTAAAAGCTGCTGCTCCATTCTGTGTGGGCCTCCACAAAGATCACGATATACTTCAACATGTCTTTGCACTTGACAGTAAGCTGGATACAACATCAGTTATCAGGCTTGTGACTTAGAATCTATAGTTTATGGCGAACTCAGTAGTTCGTCTTGTATTTTGAGAGTTTAGAAGTGTTAGGATTACACAAAAGCATGGCTTAAAGAGCTTCTAAGTACGAATTACCTTTACTTTCTCATCATTCTGATCAATGGGAATACATTTACATAATAAAAATTGCAAGGTAAATAATTGCAGAAACATCTACACCTGAAGTAGTCTTAGTATTTTCACTTGCAAACACTGGTTCACAAGAGTTTGGGAGCATGATTTGGATTTGTTCTGGACAGAACTGAACAGAAGGAGATCCTTCAGAACCACATCTCATGCACTTTGACCTCTAACGGGTCAGGCTAGAAAGTAAAGTCCAAAGCAAAACCTTTTACAGTGAGCACAATGTGGATGTCAGGTTCTTACTTCACTTTATAGGTCCTCTCCTGGCGAGCTGCACCACATTTATTGCAGCTGTTAGCTGTAGCCCTTTCTCTGTGAAGGAAATAATCCAGGCGAAGATGTGTGTATGATATGCTCACTCATGACTCCAGTCAAATTATCCTTAGAATAATGATTTTGACATGAACACATGAACCTGGGCGATGTCTAAATGCTTCTGACCAACTGTGCTTTTGCTGTTTCTTTTTGGGGTTTGTAGCTCTCCAGGGGCTGCTTCTGGCAGTTGTGCACTGGAGCTGCTTTAAATAAGGATGTATTTTCTGTTTCTGCTGTGTGCATCTTGTTCTCAGCTGTCCTCAGGGCTTCCCTTTTAGTCATTCTGAAGCCACACTTGGTCACTACTTAATAAATAGCGACCCTGTAGTTCCAATTAAATGCAAGGAGCGCTCTTCTCTTCCAGATGTGCAGAACTGGAGGCCATATTAATTAATTAATTAGTTTCCATTCAAGAGTTAGAAGTATGTAAATCAGATTTTATGTGGAAATGTGTAGTTGCACGCTTTGCGGTGCCTTGCCTCTCCCAGACTTCAGAAACCAATTAACGCATTAGTGAGATCATGTTATTGTGACTGTGTCCTGGCTTAAATACAAGTACTTTGTGTCAAAACCGTGTCTTTCAAATAGTCACAGCCCTGTGTGCTTTCTTCAGGATGTCTAGAGTAGCTGGTAGCACTGTTCTCAGATCAGCATGCCACCTTTGGTTAATCTGGGGGAGAGGCTGCAGAACCAAGCTTTCCCTTGAGTGCTGCTATTAGCGTTACAGCAGCCTTCTCTTTGGAGCTGGGTGTCAGCATTTGAGATAGCTACATTTCTGCTGCAGCAGCGTTTTCTTTAAAAAGAGAGTAACTGCTATAGGCTCTATGGGTTAGAACTCTTTTTGATTGTATGGCTTATACACCAAGGTCAGATGCAGACCCCTGAGGATTGTGCAAGAAAAATCCCACGTTTCTTGGTCCGTGCCTATCATGTCAAAACTGAGAGCAGAGCGACAGGGACGTGTGTTCAGGAGGAGGTAGCGTCACCCTTCTCCAGAACTAGATAGCTCCTGAAAAACATGGGCACCCTTCCAGCAAGAAAGGGTGGTCAAGTGACCTGCGGGTTCAGTGCTTCTCATCTAATTTCATGACATGTTTTTGCATGCTCTTGGATTATTTTAGTTCCCTGACATGCATGCTTGGTTTCAAGTACACTTAAGAATTCCTTATTGTTGTCTTCAGAGGGTATTTGTGCACTGAGCATATGATTTATTTATTTTTTTATATTCCCTCACAAAAAAAAAAAGCATGCGCACTCTCAGATGCCAGTGCTTTCTTGTATTTCAAGTTCAGGGTGCTGAGCTGGAGGTATTGCACAAGGTATCTGCAGAGATACACTTGCACTCAGCTACAAGTGTGTAATCAATTTTCAATTCATGATTCTTAGCATAACTAGTTAAGGTTATGTTAAGTGCAAGTCAGAGGAAAAAAATACTGAAAATGTAAAAGATATAAAAACTTCAATTGTTTTTCTACATGTTTTCCCCAAGGTTTGCAGTGCTAACAATCTTTTACATTCTTTAGTTTCCCTTTTTCCTGTATTTGCCATTTGTTTCCTCTCCTAGAACTGTTTTAATACTGCTAGTGGCAATTGATCTAACTGTTGATGTTGATCCCAAAATAACACTGGTGTCAGAACTGGTTCAAGTGCTTCATGATACGTGGCGTAGTATCAGTGGTGCCCATTGTTTTGTCATGTGAGGTCCTAGCAGTGTTCATTGCTCCCCACACCCCTGCTGGTTTTGGGTAAGCTTGCCTTACACAAATCTAATGCTCTTGCATTTTCCGGTCTCTTACCACTACTTAATAACCAATACTGGGTCAGCTACTTTTTTTCCTTGCTGCCACAGTTTTGGAATGATACTATCCTTCAGCAGGTCAAAAAATACCTCAGGAAGGAAAGCTGCATGCATAATAAAGTACTTCAATTGTAACTTCTAAGCTAGTGCTCTTTCTGTTTAATCCATTCATCTATTCCTGCTAAGCAACCTTACCTTTTTTTACTGGAGGCCCTGATTCACAGCTGCTTTTTGAGGCTTTGCTGGGCTAATGAACATAAAGCTCCACATAGGTGCTTGGGTATCTTCCCCACCTGGGTCTGAAACTTCTCTAAATTTGATCTTTGTTTGGAGCCTCACTAAAAGGCTGTTTACATCCTCAGTACTTTTGTATCTCTTCTGTAATACCACATTCTTGCTATGTAGTTCTGTAGTTAGAAATTATTGTCCTTAGAAAGGCTTTTCCTTCTGGACTCTGGTGATTGGTAGGTGGGGATATGGGCAAGTCTCTTGAGTTTATTTTTTTTTCTGATTTGGGGGCTGTTTTACTCTGTTTTCACATTGATATGGTTCATGCTTGCATATTCATTTTATTAGTAGATTCATAGCAGGAGCATTTTTACTGAATAAAAGTAATATTTATAGGCTTCATACCACAAAATTTGCGAGGCTGTAGTTACTAGATTTTGGTGACATTTGAAAAAGGGTTGTTAAAGTCGTGTTGTATGAGATTCTGAGACATTTAGCTTCTCTCATAACACATCACCAAGACCAGAGCAGATTTTTATTTTTTTTTAACTTAACCATGAAGCATCAAAATGTGACTTCTTCTTTCTTAGACTTTAGTAAACCAGTTTTTCAGTTGTCAACACACTACCACGCTGATTCCTCTCTGAAATTTTAACTTAGTATTTTTTTGGTTACAAACATTTTTTTAAATATCCTGGCTGAGGCTGTGTTAGCTTCTTATTACGCTTCAAATGATGGTAAAAATGTAGAAATCTTCTACAGAAAAATCCTTTTTTATTTAAATCTACCTCTTCCCTCCAAAAAAGAAGTACTAATGACATTTTATGTAGCTTTATAAATTAGAAACAAGGCAACTTTTCTGCAGTCATCGGAGACACAAACCTACCTATTTTATCTCTATCCTTGTGTGTCATTAAGAGCAAACTTCCTGCTGTCTGACATTGGTTGTTACGTGTTGCATAAGCGTTAAGATATAGCTAAAAAGGACTGAATTCTACTTTTAAAAATAGTAGTGTCAAACCTACCTTATGGGCAGCTTTAAATGTTGCCTTTCAGCATAGCTTTCTGGGGAGCTGGCTGTGCAGTTATTGACTGACAGCTGTTTGTATTTAACTGTGTTAGGCCACGAGGGGCACTCATTCACATCACTTCACAAAGTAGCTTCAGGGTGCATGATTGTGCCGTTGGCAAAAAAAGCAATTTAACATTCTCTCAGACTAGAGATGTTTTATCTGAAATTAAAAAATTTATGCACTTAATCCCTTGGTGTATTAAAACTTCGAGTTCTCACAATGTTTTTGTCCTCTCCCAGTCAAGGTTAGGGTTTTTTCTGTTTTTTTAAAGAATTGTAGACTTGAAAATAACATTTGTGTGTATGTGGGAGTGATAAGCAGAGTTAGGACTAATTATAGGTGGAAAGTTATGAGGGAGGAAAGACAATACAGCTTATCACTTACTGTTCTGTTGATCCTTTGAGCATTAATTAAACATATTCCCATGCATAAGCCACTGCTAAAAACAAACAATAGGGTTGCTGTAGGATTCCTCTGCATTTTATGTGCATACATACAAATTAGTGAAAGAATAACTTCTGCTTTGCATTTTGCAGCTAAACCTGAGCAATTTAAACGCTATGTAAGGATTAGGAAGTATGTTTGTACTGGCGCACCTTCAGCAGCTTTTGATAAAACGAAAGATTAAATTGGTCTGTAGCTTGGGTAATACCTTTTTTCTTTTTTTTAAAGGAAGATAATTAAATTGCCATTACGTTATCATGATGCCAGTGAACTGTCTCAATATACTTGTGAATACTGTCTTCAAAATGACTTTTACAAGGAAGATAAAATGTATTGCCTCTTTCCTATAACTTCTGAGAATTTCTAGCTTTCAGATGATTAAGCAGCATTTTAAACTACTGTTGCAAATCGGTTCTCCTTTGGAAATGCATTTAAGTAGTAGCTGTGTTGCAGCTTTGGTTACCTCTGCCATAGTGATGAAGGTAGGTAGTAATTCATTAACCTATATGAGCAATTCCTGAACTCATCTGTGCTCTAGCAGGTTCCTCAGTGGACACTAGTCTTGGCCGCTGTCAAATGATTCCCGGTATTCAAACAAAATGTAGTGTGGTGAAAGTTAGGGTTGCTTTTTGTGTCACTCTCTGTCATCTGTTTTGGTAGCAGGAGGATGCATTGGCACAGCAAGCCTTTGAAGAAGCTCGGAGAAGAACTCGCGAATTCGAGGATAGAGACAGGTCTCATCGGGAGGAAATGGAGGTGAGGGTTTCACAGCTGCTGTCAGTAACTGGTTAGTACTTTCCCAAACTTTAGATTGTTTGAATTGATTTGTCTGTGTGTACCATGTTGTGGATTTTGTTTGTTGTTCAATTTTTGTCGTGTAAAAATCGCAAAATGTGTTGCTTTAAACTCTCCTAAGAAGGAGTTCCAAATGTTCAAAGTTGACAAGAAATCTCCAATTTCTAACACTTTATTCCTTTCTGTAGATGATCTATGGGTTTTTTTGGTGGGTACTTAAGGTGCGAGGCTACACTTGTTCGCAGAGCTGCCATCTCTCTGTCAAAGGATGCTTTGATGGCAGCTACAGGCATCTTTTGCCTCCCATGCGTTTCCTATGGGTGCAGAAAAGGCTTGGGGAGCTGCTGGCAGATAACTTTGTAGCTAGCTGGCTGTTCCATGTTGCAGAATACATAACCAATTAACTTACTCAGATACTAGTCAAACTCTAGTTTTCTTCTCGCTTTGTTCTTACTGGTGGGGAGTATTACTCCTCTCCTTCCTTTCAGTGGTATAGTTCCCACTACCTTGTGCTTTGCTCTTAAATGTTCTTTTTTTTTTTTCCCCTCAATGAGAGCAGAAATTACTGGGATCTAGAAAAGAGGAGCCAGAAACAGGAATGGAAACCAGCTGCTCTAAGATGTCAGTAAGGCAGGAGCTGGAAGAGGACAAGTAGTACATAAGGAGAGCTTCCAAGGCAAGTTAAGGCAGCCTGTCAGTCAAGCAGAGGAAAGGATAAGGCAGAAGGAGTTTGAATTTATTTCCTTTGCTAACTTTCCTTCTTACTCCCTGCTTTATCAGTATGGTCTGACCTTAATCAAACATGACCAATCTGCTGCTTCTCAGGGTTTTGAAAGCTTTGTTGTTGTTATACTGCTAAACTGCTTTTATTCTGGCATCTTCTCTGATAATTGAGGTGGTTGGGCAGGCTTTCCTTCCTTCCAACTGAGAGTGGAAGGCATTCAGCATGACAATGAGAGGGAAGAGAGATGCAGAGAAGAATAACCATCACTTTGAAGAGGTGGCCAGTGTTCTTTTACAAATGCAGATGTGGCTAGGTCAGATGTCAGCTGTTGCAAAACTAAAATCCTTGCCTTTAAAGCTTCTCTACCCCCAGATCCTTGTAAGAGCAAGACTACCTGGATCACTTTGTCTCTAGTCACATCGTAGCTGGAACCTGCTTGTAAGTTGAGTTCAGAATTAAGTTAATCTTGGAGCTTGTCATGCAGATTTGAGGCAGCCTGCCTTAATTTTAATAACACAATAGAAACTTTAAGACCAGCTTTAAATCTTTGATCTTAATTTATATATCGAGTTTTGCTTGATTCATTTTCCTCTACCGTGCCCTTCTTACCTATTCCTGTTACTCTTCTTGCTGAATGCTGAAGCTTTAAAATATCAAAAGCTTTAAAATTATCAAAAAATATCAATATAACTTTTGCAGTTCTGTGGGACTTGTTCTTTCCTCCAAGTGTAGAAACCCCTTATTTGCATCTAAGATGCACAGAAACTTTCAACTTGACAGTGAGATTGAGGGAATACCAAGCGTCTGTGGCTTCACAACAGACATCAAAGCTCGTGACACCGAGGTACAAAAAAATCAACATCCCTGGCCATCTGCAGGAACTGGACTCAATAACTTATGAAAATACTCTTGCTTTTAATAACATAGCAGCCAGTTGTTACTCAATGATGTCCTTATTAGCTTCCAATACCCATTTTCTATTAAAACAAGAACAGCCATTGTCTATCGCTGAAACCCTGGCATGGATCACCTACAAAAAGGACAAAAAGGAAAAATAAAGGATTTTAAATGTGATTAAGCAGAATAAAAATGAATTGCCAAATTAACTTCAAATTTATTTGATACCAAATAGAGATTTTTTTAATTAATTGCAATACATTTTGCTATGTGTGTTTTTATTTTTATTTTACTGTGCATGTTTAATATGTTTAACCAAGCAATATTTCCTCAGTTACTTGTAGGTCTGACTTTTTTTTTATATTTACATTTTCTTATTTGTATGTTTGGGGGAAGACTTCCTGGCTACATACCTAGAATGTTTACAGATGAGTTTTTTCACTCTGGGTGTCAAAACTCCCATAAAAATTGGGATCTGGGGGCTGGGGAATAACAGACTTGCAATAATGCATTCCTCAGGAGTAATCAGGTTTCCAAATAATTGTCTGGGTGACTTCTTTGCAGTTGTATTCTAATGCAGCTTTTCAGCAGAATGAAAAAAAAAATTAGTGTTGCTGTGTTTGTTGTATTTATGGCCTCTGAATTTTCCAGTGCTTACAGTCTTGGTCAGCTCAGAATTATGGTTTGACAGTTACAAAATGTTAGTCCGAACAGTATTGTGGACTGTTTGTGTAATTTCAGTAGTTCAGACTGTATCTTTGGTTGCACTACAGAGATTGTACTTGAAGATTTTAGAGGGCAGTTAGAAAAGGTAGTTCTAAGCATTATGAGTGCATTTTTGTTACACTACATACAGATGGAGTTCCCCACAGCATAGACTTTTTGATGTTATCTGCACATCTCATCGTTAATAAAATTTCAGATTTTTTTTCCTGCTAAGCATGGCATGGACAGTGAAACTTGGAATTGCCAGACTTGGACCAGGATTGCATCAGCATTAGGGATTGCTTGAGGAATTGCGACACTGTCTGTATAAAAGCAGATTTTTGACTGTAGAATTAGAGCTGAAATGCCTTTAATAGAGACCAGATTCTGCTGCAGTGGGGGAGGGAAGGAGAATCCTGCAGTATTCCACCCACTCCTACCCAAAACAGAGGCGCCAGCTCTTTGGAAACATTCATCCGTCCAAAGCCTGGCAGCATATGAAAATGATCAGACTCAATTCTTTATTTATACAGCTTTGTGTAGAAAAAAATTCCTATCTGAAGTCTGTCTGTAGACTTTTAAAGCAAAGTGGTATATTCTTGCCTAGGAGCAATCCCAGTGAAAGTTCCTGAGCAGTTTAAAACAGTTGTGTGGGGCAGCTGGAGATTTGTATGGTTGTACTTTGAAAGGGAAAAAATAGCAAGTGCAGTAACACTTAATAATAAAAAGTAGAATACTAACCATTCCTTAAGTGTCCTCTCAGAATTAGTAGTGGCTGCTAGGTTGTGCTTGATTTGTTTTCCAAACGTGATCATATTTTGGTCCGGTTATAGCATTTGTCCTAATGTAAGTAGGATGTATTACTCTTGGGTGTGAATGGCTTTAGGAATTTTGCTTTAAGGTTTTAAGCAAAATGTGTTTAAAATGAGTTGCAATGTGTCCTGTTATACTTGCGACATGTTTCAGTTCTGAATCTGAGATGGTTTTGGTTTTTGTCAGCTTATGTAGGTTGGTCACATCGGATACCACAAATCCTGCCTCACTGCATTCAGAACTCCTTTGTTTCAAAGATGCTTCTGAAGTCAGAGAGTGTTTTTAATTACTGCCTTCAAAATTAATAATATATTCTAATGACTTTCACTTTTTACAAAAATGTTAGCATGCTGAGACAGTAAGGATTTAATAATACACATGAAGGAAGACCTTATCCCCAGGTGAAGCCTACTGTAAGAAATAAATAACTGTCTGAAGTTTCATAAGCTTGGGAGCACCGAGCTACTTGGCAAACTCATGCTGTTCAGTGACTTCACACCAGCTGAAGGCCAAGTTCTCTCTCCATAAGCGAGCACCACACCATGGTGAACTTGGTCCAAGGCCATCCTTTTAGCCCTGTATTCGGGAACTGATGCCATTAAGCAGGTATACGAACTTGAAATACTCGTACTTTGGCAGAGGGGAGCAAACAGACTGAAGAGACAGCAGGGATGGCAGCAAGGCAGATGATGATTTTCATCATCTCTTTATCCCTTTTTCTTGGACAAGAGAGTCAATACCTGCGTTCCCTTCTGTTTGGTGTGGTTTCGGTATGAATGACCAGAGTGCAGCCTCACGATAAGAAATGCTTGCTGGAAATTACCATGAGGTTGCTGTCTAAAAACGCTTGAGTCTTCCAGTAAAAACTTCTTGCTTTTTATTCAGCATTCTGACTGTAGTAACATGAAGCAAAATGTGTCCAGAATGACTTTGAGATATTTAAACAGCCCCCATTTGGTGAAGCTGGGATACCCTGAAAGTAACAGCCTGTGGTCAGTCCAGGAGGAGCAGCCCTCAGGTACCTCCTGCCAGCTGGAGCAAAAAGTATCAAGAAAAAGTATCAAGCCATGGATTTTCAGCAATGAATAAGGAGTAGAGGGTATCCTGTCTGTTGTTATACTTTCAGATACTTCTTATGACTGTTTAGGTAGGGCAAACGATAGCTTTAAAACAGAAACAAAAAGTTATTTGAGTGCGCAGTGTGCCCCACTCTTTCTCTTTTGCTTAGCCAAATGTGTTCTACAGCTTGGTTTATTTGGGGGTGGGTTGGATCTGTTGTCGGTTTTCGGATGTAATTTGTTCAGCAGGCATTTTTGAAATGTAATATTTTTCTATTTTGTGTTCGTTTCCCATCTTACTGCCATGCTTTTTGTTTTAACAACAATGCAAGTAGAGAGGCAGAGTGATCTGCTCTTCCCTGAAACAGTGTAGTCTAGCAATTTGTCTGTTTGTGGTCTTGTGCTAAATATAAATAACATTAATGGTGAAGCAGAGCCATTTTAGGAAACTGCATGAAATTCTCATTTAAAAAACCTTCACATTTTGTTGGGGGAAAAAAATGTTTTGAAACTTTTTGTTGTTTCTTCCACTAGAAATCCCTCTCAAGACAAAGCACCGTATTTTTTAAAGCAAACAGTTCACAATTGAAACAAAACCTAGTAGTAGGCCTCGTTGTTGTCCAGGCTTCTAGGAAGCGAAGTCCTTCTCCCTGCTTAAAGGAAAAGAAGCAAGATGAAACTACCAGTGTAAACAACTGCCCTAATTATAGGTATCTTGTTAGGGTACAACTTGCTTCAGCAGAAAAGACAGTATTCCAGTCAGTTTTCTTTTTTCCTATTTGTTCCTCGTCAAACTCCAACTTGAGTTTTTCCTCAAAAAAATAATCTGGAATGAACTTAATTACTACTAATTGTGTACTCTCTAAAATGACATAAAATTACGTCATTTAGTCTAAACTTTATCAAAGCTTTTTGGTCGTGAAAGGAACCCAAACCGTTACTTGGTAACAGTGGGTAGTACAGACTTGTGTGTGTGTGTATAGAGAGAAAATGTTTTTGATATTCAAGATGCATGCAGCACAACTGAGGAGAAAAAAGGCATTAAAGCGTGTGCGTGTGAATATATGTTGCCCGAAAGGGTCTTGTGATGTGCATGCAGTGCCAGTAGGCTGGTAACATTATGACTAGATCGTTTCTCAAGAACTTCTAAACAGCTGAGATTTCTGTAAAAGTGCTAGGGAATGCATATATTGGAAAAAACAATTTGTGCTGTACAGAATCAATGCTGGGTATAGTACGGAAGAGATCAATTTTGCAAATCAGGGAATAGTGTAATATAAGCATCTTCCTTTAGTCAATGAAGGTTAGAAAGGGGCTGAGCAACGGAGGAATACTGTCTGGAGGCAATCAATGTTAATTATAAATTTATAACCTTTATACCAGCCTTCAAACAGTACTTTCTAAAAGGAAACATTTTAAGCTTTTTTTTTCTAGTTTTCAAGCAAAAGTTTAAATTTTACTAGGCTGTACTTGCAGCTCTTAAGAGCTTACTCTGTTCACGTGGTTTTTTCAGTCCAGTTACCAGTATGGAGTACTAAAATCAGTAGCATTGTCATCGATTTTAAACAAAGATAAAACAGTTGCAAGGACTTCAGGCAAGTGAATTTGGAATTCGTTATTAAACTGCGTGTACTCGGTCTGGTCATGCTCTGCAGCCCTGTAGTAGTTGCTGGTGAGAGCAGGCTCAGCATGTAACACAACTGCCATGTGCTTTTAGGTTCTAGGAAGTAGGTCTCTAGAAGCTTGAAATGAAGTCTCGACTGAGGTAGGTGCTAAATGATTTTAATCTTTGTCAGGAAAACTGTATTTTGTCTTTCAGTGAGCAGAAAAAGCAATGAAACTTGATACAAGAATAAAATAGCGCATTGGGTACGGAGTTTGTAACAGTAATTGTTCTGTAAGGACTCCAAATGTCCACATCTCTTACCAAATTTGAAAGAATTTTCCATTATTGGAGTAATTTAAGCGGTACTTGACATAGTTTAAAAAAAAAAAAAGATCAAGATGACTACTTCATCCCAGGTTTAGGTGGAACCGGCTAGGGCCGGCAAACAAAGCAACTGCTGATGCTGGATCTGGGCTGTGGAGTCTCTAAGTATTTCTCTAAGTATTTTTCTCTCTGCTTCTGGTTCTTTGTTTGGGTGTTGGTTGTTTCTTTTGGTTTGTTGCTTTTTTTTTTTTTTTTTTCCTTTTGGTCTTGCGGTTGTATGCGTTTTAGAAAAGTATCTGCAATGTGTTCTCAAATTTTTTTTTAAATCCTTTTCAGGAGGTTAACAGACCTTCTAAGAGAATCCAAATGTTCACTGTTTAGTTTTTCATAACGTAGCTTGATTTTTCACTTATTTAGTAAATTATAGATGATGGATGCCAAGGCACATAATGCATCTGCACCGTCTGCTTCAGCAGGATGGAGCTGCCAGAATGCAATTAAAGAATTGCAGTGGGGTTGTACATGGAATGGCTTTATTTAGGCTACTCTTTGTGGCAGCCCTTATTCAAATTATCTCCCAGTTTCTTCTTCCCTTCCTCCCTTCCCCTACACAAGTGTCCCATTATCTTGCTGATACTGCTGGTAAAGAGAGGTGAAGAGCTGTGCCCCAAAACCTCCAGAGAGTCAGGATGCCCAAGGGAGGGAGAAACCTGTGGGTATGAATTGCTCTCATCAATGACTCCCACCCAACACACATGCTTGACAAGTCACATCTGAGGATTTGCAGAGGGCTTGCTGCAGGGTTTCAGGCTGACAGAGGGGAGTGAACAATATTAAGCATGGAGGAATCGAGAGCTGGTGCAAACAGGACTAATAGGAGTATTCAGTTGCATTGTTCCATTATTTTCACGAGTAGGGTGTAGTTACAGACTCAAAGGCAGCTTAAGCAGTTCTGCTGGCAGTATTGAAAGCATGACCAACAGCAGGAGGGGGATGGTGTCCGACTGCCTTGGCTGCTGGAGAAACTGCTGGTGTGTGTGCCTTCCTCCAGAGTTGTCATTACTCTTAGATCTGTTTTACCCAAGTGTCCTATTGTAGATGCTCCAGCATGATCCCTGTCCAAAAGACTCAACTGTAAGCTGATGTTCTGATGGCTTCAAGCTATCTAATTTAATGAGATGAAAATTAATAAAATACAGATCCTACTACATCATACTCCTGAAATGACTTTTAGCCCATACTTAGGCTTGGGAAGAGCTCAGAGATGCAAGGTTGAAGAGAGCTGAGGTGCAAAAGTATCATCGTGGGTGCTTCTTGTCGTTGTTTACCATCAACTCAAACTGCTCTTGTTAGTAACTTCTACCTTGTTTATTAGGGTGTTTTTCCCCCTGTGGTATCAGCAGATGAATTCAGTGTAAATAAATCTAGAATAGCATACTATAGGAGGCTTTGAAATGTGTTCTTTTGCCAAACAAGTTCCTGCAATTCTTGCAGTCAGTCGTCATGCCGTCTCCTACTTTAGAGGTTTTAAATGGCTCGTGGCCAGTCGTAATTCCTTCCGTATTGCAGAAGATTTGCATGGCTTCATGCGCTGAAAGCTGAGCACGAAGTATTTTTGGGTATTGAAACTCCCGACATGTCCTTTATCTTAACCATTCAATTTCAGGATATTTGGAAGGAAGCTGGCAGAACTGGTTAAAATGCATTCATTTTCAGGAAAATACCAACTGCCGCGGGGTCCGTGCAGTATTTACAAGTTTATGCTGCCAATAGTTGTGACCCTTTCAGCTGAGTAACGTTCAGAGTAGTCTTCCTTCAAACTTAAAATCAGTATTTGACTGAAAATTGAAATACGCTGAGATAAGATGAATAACTACTGTTTTCTCATGACTCATTACGCATGACTCATGGCAGCGTACTCCATTTCCTCGTGGCAAAGATAGATGCATCTTTTTTAATTGAAACAAGTCTCAGTCTTTGAGGAGCTGAGCTCGTTATTCATAGAGAGCAATTCTCCTGCTTCTGCAGGGCTTCATAAGATATGCATTTCAAAAATTACAGCGAATGCTGCAATTCAGAGGGTTGATTAGAGTGTATGGGACCCAAAATGAGAGATTTCTGGAAATTGCCATTTTTATGTCCGTAAAAAGAATGGTCAGCTTCCTTTGAAAGGCTGAGGTGACCAACCAGGTACTGCCATGCAGGTGGGTGTTAAGAATCTGGGGGCATTTCTTATGAAAGCTGTATTTTGCCCTTTGTCCGTGGCCAAAACATCACCTAATTCCTGATGCTCTACAGTGTGCTTGCTGTCTGCATATGTGGTGAATCCTCCTCCTCTTCATGAGTATTTGTAACTTTTACATAGATACATGGTGCTTTTAGCATGTAAAGCACTCCTGTAGTCATTCGTACTGTGCCCGTGTGCCTTGGTGGGGCAGTGTCTGGCAGAAGGAGCATGTTTCATGTGCATTCCTGCACAGTGGTACAGCGCAAGTAGTTGAGGGCTTCTGAGAGAGACAGAGCTGTCATTCCAACACATAGGAGCTGCACATGTAAATCCCCACTTACTGAAATGCAAAATTACACCTTTATCCACATGTGCTGCTCTAAGACATTGTAATGACTGCTTTCAGTACATTTGAGGGTAATTTGTCATGCCTTTTGCATATCGCTTGAAAGGGCAAATCTGGTAGTTGTTTGCAGAAGCCACTACTGAACCCTTCAAGTAGCAGCGATCGCTTGAATCATGTGAATTCTTTCATACGGTTTGAAAGGAAAGGCCCCTTTAGGCACAGCGTAAATGCAACCATATGCCCTTACCTTGGAGTCTTTGCTGAATTTTGACAATAAAATTGCTGTGTTTATGATTACTTTGCTGAAGAAGCAGCTCTGTTGCTTTCAAGGCAGAGAGACAGCAGCAATTAACTTGCTGTCCTTCTTTAGTAAGTGTAAAATATGCTTGATTACTAAATTGATAACTAAATAAATTAATATAACTAGGATTATAGTAACATGTAAGGACTGTGTGCCTTTATTTCTCAGAAGAAACGGGAGGCAGTTAAAATGAGAAGAAACCTTGGCACGATCTGGTCAGTGGGAGAAGTGTATGCAAAGTGGAGCTGTTATCCTTTTGTTACTTTTAGTACAGCTCTTAAGTTGGTGCGGAAGCATCTGTTTGGACTTGCAGAACAACAATCTTGTGTTCAGAAAAACCATTACATCCCAGTTCGGTTTTCTGTCAAAAAAAAATAAAACTGAAGCGTGGCATTCATTGTTAACTTTGCCTATTGGTATCACTGGATAAGGTGAATGATTTGGGTTTTGAAAATAACACGAAAATCGCAATTAAATGCGGTTTCCTACAATTCTGCATCTCTGCTAAGAAGGCAGTTTGCGAAAGTTGCTTGAGTGGCTGGAAGGAGTGTGCTCATTAGCATTCAAAATCTCGAGCGCTGTACATGAGTGCACCTGCTTGTGCTACAGTGATCCCTCCGATTACTGAGAAGTCTGTGGGTTTGTGCCCCAACAGGGATGGCGGTGGTTGTTTTCGGTGTTCTTCTGTGCGTGGGCAAAAGGCTGCTTCCTTCAGTCAGGGTACAGCCTGCATCAGTGGAACAGAGAGAGAAGATCTAACCCATGGATATCTAAAATCCAACAGCGATCCTATTTATGTACTGGACACATAAACGTACCAGGTACTGGTTGTGGTATTGAAAATAGTGACCGTGTTTCCAAATCAGCACTGGCAACGTAGCCACCAAGAGGGTGCAGGAGGGAGCGTCCTCTCTGGAAGCATGCTGACAAGTAGAGGGGTTTATTAATGGATGTGGTGCCCATCAGAATGGGATCATTGCACGGGAAAGGCAAATGTGGCTTGAGATCAGTATTTAAATAGTGGAAGGAAGCACGACTCCTTGTGGGTGAAGCCAGCCAATTGTGCTGGCAGTGTGAACTTAGCCAGATGAGAGGAACGGTAGGTAAGGGAGGAAGAAGTGAGCATGGAAAGCAGCAGAAAATGGTGCTGGCAGGCCAGGCCGGAGGGTTTGGGAGCTGGCAGACATGGCTCGCTTGCAGTTGAGCATGGGAGGGAAGCAGCAGCGTGCTGTGAACTGGGCTAACCGCCCTGCGGCGGCAGGGCTTCCTCTGTGTCAGTAAATGTGACTCAGAAGAGCCCAGGGAGCATCGCGGAGCAGCCGGCGTGTCGCTGTTAGTCACTGCTTAGCTGAAATGCCCGTATTGTTCGGTGGCACCGTGTGAACCCGATAATTGCCTAAGCCTCGCATATCCCGGTACTGCTGCCCGCACTGAGCCTGTCCTGCCCCTTCCACCAAAGCACAAAGAGCTTTCTGAAGGAGGGAAGGGTCATTTGTTTGTTTTTTTTTTTTTGGGGGGGGGGTTAGGTTGTTTCTTTTTTATTGTTTTTAGTGGTTATTTTTCAGCTTTTTTTTAAGAATGCTATTTTGAAGCCCTGAGTGCAGCAGGTTGCTGCAGCTGGCGAAACTCAGAGCTATGCCAGATAATGCTTCTGCAGCGATGGCTCCCCCAGCTGAAAACCTGGGACTGCTAGGGCTGCAGTGGTATTTTGAGGCCGAGGTGCCAGCCGTGCACCCTGTAAATTAAACCAAAGTGTCCACACTAACATGTCTTAAAGTACAGCTCGCATCTATTGAACGCTCCCAGAATAGACGTACTGCTTTAAAATTGAAGTACATAAATGGGTTTTAAGTATTTACCTGCATTTGTGTGCACTACTTGAAAGCAGCCTGTGTGCATACAGAGTAGAAAAATCAAAATACTCAGGTTATGAACCCAAACCAGAGGAGGAACGCACTGTTCGGTTGCAGAAGAGGTGACGCATGAGGTCGCTGGCTGTGGGGGCAGCTTGGGCCCTCTTTTTTGTGTTCGGCTGTAGACCTTAGTGGCTGACGGTTAAATGCCTGCTGCCTTGGAGGAAATGCAGCACACTTGGGATGCAGAGTGTGTGTCTGGGGATTGGTAGTGCTGGGAGGAGAAGCAGGCATCTGTGAAACATGTATGTCTATTTTTCAGGTAAAGTATGAGTCCTCTACGAGAACTGATATTACTGCTGACCATCTTTAATTTCCTCTTTAAATTGCCATCAATTCAAACTGTTTAACAGAGCCATTTACTTAAAAGAGAACTGATATCACTTTTTTTTTACGCAGGGGCTCAATCATAAGTACCAAAGTTTTCTCAAGTTTTGTTATTGCTAACTTTACAGGTGTACCAAAGGAAAAAAAAAAAAAAAGCTGCAGTAAAACTCGAAATCTTTATCAAGAGCTGTTAAAATGTTTATGTATAGATTAAATTGTACTGCTGTGTTGTTATAAGCCTTTGTTCCAGGAAAAGCTAAAGTAAATGTTGATTGCGTGAATATCCAGAGGGGAGGTTTATTTGGGAATGATGTAATGTACTCTGCCATCTTGGCACTGTAGCTCTTCCCCCAAAAATCTCAATCCTGAGAATGCTCACAGGAAAGGTTAACAGAAGGGAATTTCACACCAAAGAACATGTGTTTCAGATGAAGAGACATGAAACCCCATTGCCTTACTGTGCTGAGACGAGCCTCAGCCTGGCTGCGGGAGGGTTTCTGAGGCTGGGCTCAGAGCAGAGCCAAAGCTCGGAGCCCCTCTGCAGAGGGGAGCGGTGTGGGACTGCTCCTCAGGGAGCCCTGCCTGCTGGGGGGCTGTTGAATTGAGGGGGAAAGAATGATTCTCTGGTTAACAACAAATGCATTGGTTACTGCTTGAAACTTGCAGTTTCTGATTTAAAATTGTTTATGGTTGTTGTCATGTGCTTAATAAGTAAGAAATGAATTGATTATTTTGAAATCACTTCTTGGTGCTAAAAGGTGTGTTTTTTAATGCAGGCAAGAAGGCAACAAGACCCTAGTCCTGGATCGAACCTAGGAAGTGGTGATGATCTCAAACTACGTTAATCAACAGCAGCAGGCGTGCCATGGGTCTGCACACATTGCTTCTACTTGGCAAAGGATTTAATAAAAGACCAGAAACTGTGATAACTGGGTATACTATGGTCTGTTTCCTGACCTGCGGCAGTCAAAATCACCATGAACTGCCATGGTTTGCACTATGTTTATGTTACGATACCTGCATTTCCCATTTTAAGCATGTAGCCAGTGGCAATTTGAAATTTTGTTTTTCTATGCAAACTTATTTTTGTTGGCACTATTTTAGTGAAATGGAAACTTATGCAGCTATAAAAACATTTTTTTCTCAATGTAATAAAAATTGTCACTTAAAAATAGGTCAAGATATTACAGATTAAAAACTTTTTTTTGTTGTTTTTTGTAAACTGCTGGAAGCCAATGCATTCCAAGCTTAATTTTTTTAATATGGGCTTTTGGAATTTTGATCGTCTTTATTGTGCTCCTGCTTTATTTTAGATATGCATTCTTATCTATCTTTCAGTTTTCTTTTTTTCTAAATTTGTAAGACCTTCTAAAAACTGCTGACATTATTTTTGCATTATTTCCAAGCTTAAACCCAGTGGATCAGTGCTGTTGGAATCAGGTTTCAACCTCCGGGTCTGTAAATGTTACAGTTGCAGTATTCTTTTAACTGCTAACAATCCATTGGTTCCACTTTTTAAATGATAAAATCTTAAAATGTATATTTTCATGCATTAATGCATTCTGCCCCAATATCTGTCTTAGATTTTATTCTCTATTAAGTGATTTTGGGCGGTTATTATACCCCTGTATATAGTACCTTACTGAAACTCATAGGAAGTCGCAGGCTGGCTTCTGTTTTATTCAGGGATTTTTTTAAATAGTTCTTAAAAAAGGGATACTGCAACTCTACAATCAGATTCAACAGCGTGTTAAACTGGGAATAAAAGTGATCAGCTGCCAAGGTGATATGTATTAAATCATGTTTAAGATAGCTGCTTTAAGTATATTTTATATCTTATGCTTTTTGTAAAGTTGTGCTGAATGGTGAAGAGATGAGGTGGTGCGCAGCAAATCTCATACTGTGCATAGGACACTTCTATCAAATCTTATGCAAATTAAAACTACATTGCAGTAAATATTGCATTTTCTAACAGGGTAAGATTTGGGGTGAGTTGATTTGTGTGAATTGTTTCTGTTTTGTTTGGGGTGGTGGCAAATGGATTTGTTCCCAATTTTTCATTGCATCCAATATTTGAAGAAAACTGATTGGAAATGTGATGTCATCTGGCGTTGTCAAAATGTGGTGCTTCCTGTACAGCCTGATTAATTAAAATGTCATGTGGATACCTTTTTAAAATAAGTGACTTAATCTCAGTGTTTTTAAAAAATGATTTTGAAGGTCAAAACTCTGTATGATGAGAACGCTTTAAATCTTTTTGAAATTCTATAATTAAGATAACTACATTCCTCATTAATGGCAAAAGAATCGATGTAAAAAGAGGTCTTGCAAAAATGTGAGCAGATCTCCATGTGAAGGCAAATCTTTGTATGTTAATGATATGAATATTTAACACTCACTTAATCATGTCAGTAACTGTAAACTGTGAGAATGTCATCAAATAGAAATATTTTGATACTTCAATTTAAATGGATTCACCTAAAAGATAACCTTTTTCACTCCGTGGCCACGTATTCTTCTTGCTCTCCTGCCCCCAAAGAAATAATTCTTCTAAAGTTTCTGCAATGAGTTATTTTAAGGGACACACGCATGCATCCGCACGCATCCCTAGCCTTGGATCTTCTCTGCCATCTGTGTATTTTTGATGGAATAGTCTGAAGATTTATTTTAAAAGGTTTTCCTAACGGTTCAGTGGTTTTAAACCATAAGTACACAGGAAATTATGCTATCAGATATTAACGTCGCTATCTTTGTGTAAATACTGAACTTTTCCCTATCATCATTTAGCATTCTGCTGCTTACGATATCTTAATGCTGGCATTAAGATCACAAGCCCTTACCCTCTGCTGGTTAGTGCAGACTTTTTAAAGTGCATTTTAAGTTATTGATGCAATTTGATATTTTTCATAATTTCTATTTAAACTGAAGTTGCATCATCTTTCTCGAATTCATCTCCTGTAAGAGTTGCCTTAAGCTACAGGATTGCTTTTGCTACTTTTTGTGTTGTATGTTTAACTTTCATAATAAACTTCTGTGTAGTGAAAACAAGTCGCTGTAAAGTCATTTCTGACATCCTGGTACTTCAAGCTGGTGCATTACGTGTTGGTGGGAGAGGAGCAGGATGCTGGGCGATGCCTCCATCCCACCCTGACCAGGTCTTGATGGCCGTGCTTGAGGCAATAGTGACATCCAGTGGTCACTTGAACCAACCCCAATGCACCTTGTCCAGTGTTAATTCAACCCCCAGGGTTGTGCACACACAAAGAGCATCTTTCATCTTTGCATTTTCATAACAGCCATTAAACCTTTGTAGTTGTGCTCTTTGGACGTGGAGACAAACCAAAAGGTAGTTTGCATGTTGAAATTGAGGAAATGAGGAAATGTGGTGAAGCGCTGCGGGGAAGATACGGATATTACGTGCTACACCTGAAAGCCTCTTCTAAGGCTGCTGAAATTTTAGATGGTGTGACTTAAAGCAGCTTGTGCTGACAGATAATGCTGCTAATGGACTGAAATCATGTACAGGGGGTTGTTGGTTTTTAGTAACCAGAGCTGAAGACTGCTTTGGAAGTGTTTCCATGCAAAAGGGCCAAGTATGATCTTAATTTGTGCTTCTAAAAGCTGATTCTAAGTGGATCTGAGTAGTGCCTAATGTCCGTTGCCTGTGGTTCTTCAGAAGATATTCTGTACTTCGGAAGGGTGGCAGTTCTGAAAACAAAACCAGCTGCCAGGCAGTGTTACTTTGGCTTCCTGAAGTTTCCAATTGCTGCTTTTATAGGAAGATCGTGCAGTAGCTTAGTTCACAACATCTTTAAAGAGCTGTTCGTAAAGCCATTAGATAACCTGGCCATTTACTTGCAAGTTCATAAAATGATCCACTTTTCTGCCCAGGGTACATCACGAGTGGATGGCTACTTTATTCCTAAAGCCTTTACTTGTGTGGAGGCATGTGAAGGGCAGTGGTGGTTTGTCCCCTTGTTTCTCTCACCGTGAGCTTGCTTCGCAGTCACCCTGAGCAGCAGAGGGAATCTGAACAGCCTCCGGCATGAGGCACCTACATCCAAAGGGGTTTTTTAAGCCATTGCCATCTTTTCCTTGGGGATGTCTGTGCTTGGTTTGGGAGTGAAGCCCCTGGAAACGTTGGAGCTTCTTGGAATGGAAAAAGATGCCCGTGACCTGTAAGGCAACCAGAGCATGTGAAGTCTGGTAACTTGACTTTTTTTTTAAACCTCTTGCAGTTACGTGGCTTCTTCCTCACCTAAGAGAATCCATCACATTAACTGTTCAGCCCATTTTACATTAGGTTTTCAAAACCTGAATGAGGGCTTCCTGGTCTCTTTAATGACATAACAACTGTCAGCTGTCCTGGACTGGGCTCTCAGCCCCCCATTTTCTAGCAGGCAATGACAAAACTGAGACTGCTGGTGGAAAGAGCAGCTTTTCTGTTCCTGCAGGTTTGTGGTGGTTTGTCTAATAAGAAGCCTTGGTTAGGTAAAGGCTGGAAGTTAAGTAAAGGAGACTTGGTTTCAGAGAAGTCAAAATGTCATGGCTTGACAGGATCTTGACAAGACTGTCACCTTTCTTTGCCCACCACTAGTTCAGGCCACCACTTTGTTACAGATGCATTTAGGAATCCGTCCTGTCTGCACCAAAATAGGACTGATTTATTTAAAGTACATTAGTTTGTTAGCGCATTTCCAATGCAAATGAGCGAATTACAAAAGTGGCTTCGAGGATAAGAATTACAGCGAGAAGTTACAGCAGAGTTGTACATTTGCATAGGCAACATTTCTCATAACTCATTTGCCTTGCATCCTGTCTGCACGCTGCAACAACATGTAAATCCCGGTGCATGCATATTCATCAGCCGCTGCACAGCTCACAGCTGCTTAGGCTCACGGTTTAAGTAACTTTATTAAACATCTTAGTTACAGATTGAGATAAGTGAGTTTCCAGAATTGTCTCAGGCTCATTTCTTAAAGCTCACGAGTGGGGAAAAAAAAATAACACAGAGAAGCCGTGTGCTAACTCGGTCGCTGCTGTGATCTCCCAGTAGGCGGCCCTGGAAAACCCAGACACCTGTGAGAAGGGAAGAAGCTGAAAACGGGAATGTTTCTTGCTCAGTCTAGTCCACAGCTTGTCAAAGCTGGTGAGACTTCTGCTAAATCTTTGCTGGTGCCCCTAATTCTCCTGGTTAGGGACTGTGCTTTCCAGTCTGTGAGACTTGATGGTGCTGTCTTAGGGGAAAGTGGGTTTCTGTTGTTCCATAGGCACCAATTTCCTGTGTTTCACAGAAACCGGTCACTTAAGCCACTTTCCTCCTTTTCCCCTCACTCTTGTGAAACAAGTGATGACTTTTCTCCCTCTCTTGTGGGTTCTGACCACATTTCTTAGCTTTTTCTCTGCTACCGTTCCACTGAGCTTGAGAAAAGAAAATTGTTGCAGAGCTGGAGAAAGGCTTTTCCTAGAAGCTCCTCTCTCTTTTCCACCTGTCAGGGGCTGGTCTGCTGAAAGAGGCTGTCCCTGTGGGCCTTGCCTCCTCGCCTCCTTGGACTGTTCCAGCTATAACTCTGCTGTTTTTGCTGTTCACGCCGTGCCAAAGTCCAGCAAAGCGTAGGCCTGGGGAAGCAAGTGGCACAGAATAACTTTCAGGCTGCAAATTGGACTGCTTGTGGCCTTCGTAGCTACTGATATACAAATATTGCTGCAGCACGTAGCTGGGGTGATGCTCCGGTGACTGCTGGGGTGTTTCGGGGCTTTGGCCCTCGGTGGCAGTGACACAGATGATGGCTCCTCACGCTGTGCTCCTCGGGGAGGTCTCAGCCTTGAGAAGCTGAGGTTAACATGGGAGGAAGCAAGGTGGCTCAGGGCAGAGGCCTTGTGAGGGTGGATTGAAGCACAGAGGCTGGTGGCTGGGCTGCCCTCCGGCCTCTCCAGGAGGGGAGGGGAGATGGTGGCCAAGCGCCTCAGGTGAGAAGAGAAAATGGCAGGCGGGCCCACAGCTGTTCCTTCCCAATGCTGTTCAGCTCTGCACCTTTCACGGGCCCAGCCCAGCGGGCAGTGCTGTTTCCCTTTGCTTTGGGTTGGTCAAAATGTTCGTGGCCTTGGCTTGAGGAAAAAAGGGAGCACATGGTTCTGAGGGATCAGAATTAGCGCAGTTTAACGCACCCTGTTTGTGGACGCCTGTGCTGTGCCTGCTTTTCTCTCGCAGACATCTCCCAAGCTGCCATTTAGCAGGTGGAGGAAATTAACAGGCAGATGGGTGGACATCTGGGACCAGCCGTGGCAAAAAGGAGAGCAGGCAGAGGAACGGTTACACAAGGCCAGCAACAGGTCTGGTGCACAGCAGTGAATTTATTCTAGCCTATGGATTTTGGAAGCGGGAGGGATACCCCTCCTGTAGCAAGGATTTTGGTGCCAAACCAACCCGTGGCCTGTCTGAGCCCTCTATGGGACCTGCCTGCTTCCTCTGCCTTTGGCTGCAGATTAGGATCTCGAGTTCCTGTCCTCGTCTTCTTGCTGCTGCAGAGTTGAGCCCTATGAAGTGTGCGTCTCTGTCTCTTTGCAGTGCTATGTTGAGATCATGTTTGTAATTGTGGATAAATGCTTCCAGAATCTTTCCACAAAGGGAAATACACATGGGTGAATTCCTTCTCCTTGTGGAAGTGCATAGGGTTGACAAAGCCCTGCTTGTTTGGAGGGTTGAAGCATGTGGTGCGGGTCGTGGGCCCGGGGGAGCAGGCAGCCTCCCTGGTCCTCATGGTGAATCTTTGTGTTTGTTTGTGGCTTTATCATCGTAATTCTTGAGTGTGTCCTGCTGCAGAAGGCTTTCAACCTGCGGTAAATCCGTGCTGCTGTCCATACTTTGGGGAGCAAGATCTCTGCCATCCCACGGACACCCATGGGCCCGTCATTGAGCTCCTTCTGCTCCATGTGTAAAATGTGCCTGAAGCTCACATAATTCAGCTTTGCTCATTTAGGAACACGTTGTCAAGACTTATTGCTGGGTTTCTTCACTTGATAGTCATTTTAACTCAAATGTGCGACACTCAAGTTAGTATTTCATGCAATTTTGGCACTGCAGGCCTGTTTCATGGCAGTTGAGCAGGAAAGGTCATCAGCTTGATGGACATCTGCAGGTTTCCTTTCTCAGCATTTGGACCCGGCAGCTGGACTTTGTAGCTCCCTTCCAACTGAACTACTCTATTTATTCTTTGTGCTTTCTTCTACAGCATTTACAGATGCCTGTTCTAAAACCCTCCCTGTGCTGATGTTGAGGCTCTGCCCCCAGACAAGGGCCTTGGTCTTTTTCAGCTGGGGGAACTGGTAGAGACCTTCAGAGGGATGAGGGGACAGCAATAAGGAGGTGCTGCTGTTGTTCCGCCTGCCCTGGCTCAGGCAGGTTTGGGGTCTGGTTTTAGGACCAGGGTCTCTCCTGTGTGTCTGCATGGAGTTGGCTGGGTGGGGGTGACCCGGTGAAGCCCTGGTGGCTGTAAGCTTGGGGCATGGCGGGGCAGTTGGCAGGGGCAGCACTGAATTGCTGTCAGGCTGTGAGCAAAGCCACAGGGGTGACTAACTTCTGTCTCATCAGAAGACGGTTCTTCAGAAACGAGCGGGTCCATCCAGAAATACCAGACTAACCATCACCTCTGCGGCGGGACGGCCGCCGAGCATCTCGGTTCCCAGAATGAGGTGTCACTTACCCAGAAAGGGCCTGGAGGTCCCCTCCCACCCCACCGCCTGCTCTGCAGCACCCTGCACCGCTCTGGAGGCCCCTGCAATGGGGCACAGCTGCCACAAAGCTGCTGGGGAGCCTGTTGCACCCTGCAAAAAAAAGAGGGGAGGACATTTGGGGAGGCTCAGCGCTGCACAGGGGCCAGCCGTGAGCGGAAGCTCCAGGTCGCTTGCTCTCACCACCTTTCTGAGCATCCTTTGTCCCTCTTGGCCACCTGCTTGGTCCAGAGCTAGACGTGCTGCCGAGTAGCCCCTGGGACCCCTTGTCCCCTTCTTGCCGGGGCGGGTGCTCCCACACCGAGGACAGATCCTCTTTTTGGTTCTGCTTTCAGTTCTGCTCTGCAGTGTGCCGCTGGCTCGTGGCCACCGGGATGCGGTCTCAGCGGGCCCATGGGGCGCGTGACTCCCTCAAACCACCCATCCCCATGAAGGTGCATCCGTCACCCACTTCTTCAGACCTTTGCGGCATTTTGCCGTCTGCGTCTGTCCGGGCAGGGTGAGACTGTGTGGTCCTGTTGTGCTCCTGCCCTGGCTGGGGTGAGCATCCCAGGACTTGGCCTCCAGCACAACTAAGGGCTGAAGAAACCTCCAGTTTTAGGGTTAGCTCAGCAAAGCTGATGATAACAGTGTTGGATGGGCTGAGGTTTTGCAGCACCTTGCTCCGTCCTGGACTGGAAGAAGCTTCTTGTTCTTCTGGGGTGGGCATGGACCTACATTCAAAACCATTACTTTGCCCAAGAAGGGAGAATGAAGCATTGCCTTCCTTGTGCTGGCCACGGCATCACGCCAAATAACCCGGGAAGAACCAAATTATCACCTCAAAATGTTAGAGCCCACAGCAGCATCTCAATGTGCTGCACCATGCGTTGCCCCTGAGGCTGAACCACCTCTGGGATAAAAGAGAAGCAGGACACATCTGGTCCTAATGAAGCTGAAACCAATTTAGATCTCACCCTGCATGAATCGTGACTTCAAATACATCTGGAGGGGCCGAGGGCTGTGAAATGCACAGAGTCATGTGGGCAAGGATGGGGAGAACCCAGGTTTGGGGAGTGATGCTGGTGGCCACCGAGGTCCCTGATGTAGCCAAAGTCGTCAGCCCCTGCCCACCTCAGGAGGCTCAGGAGGGTTCCTGGGTGATAGAAAACCTCCTGTGCTCAGTGCCAAGATGGGAAAACCACAGCCAGGGGATCCCAGGGAGGGTCAGCAGATGCTGCTTTGAAATGTTTTGAGCTGTAAAAGCAATTTTTTTCAGCAGGAAATGCACCTTAAAAAATAAAAATAATAAAATAAAAATAAAATATAGAGCTCTATAGCAGAAATCTTTCTGTCAGCCCAAATACCACTGCCACCTTTGGGGACTGGTTTCCAAAGCATTTTGCTGGGCAGCTGCAGAGAAGCTCTCCTTGCAGAAATGATTTGCGTTATCACATCTCATCAGGAGAGGGCAGCTCGCCTTCAAGACCAGCAATCGCTCGCATGAAGCGAATGATCCCCGGTGAGCTTTTGGTCCCTCCTGGTACCCTTGGTGTTGTTTTCCTCTTCTTTGGGGTCACAAACCCAGTGTGGTGATGGGAAAGGTGGTGGTGAGGGTGAAGTGGCCCTGGGTTTTTGGTCTGGCTGTGAGTTCCTGTTGTTGGTGCCTATTTTTATTTTTATTTTTATTTTTATTTTTATTTTTATTTTTATTTTTATTTTTATTTTTATTTTTATTTTTATTTTTATTTTTATTTTTATTATTGGATCTGGCTGTGGCTTGGGGCAGGACCGGTGGAGATGCCCACATCTTCTCACAGCATCACTGCGCTGGTGGCCTCGTTGCTCCTTTCTTCCTGAATGAGTCACGCACGAGCTCGTCTCGCTAACCTGCCTTGTGCTACTTACTAATTTCTACCTAAGCCTTTGTTCCCCACCCTTTTGTGTTTCGACCGGAAAAACGAGATTTGGGGTTGGTGGTTTTTATTTTTTTTTGTTCTTGTTTTTCCCTGGGTTTACCAGCACGGTGTCATTTAGGGCTTGTGTTTTGGGCCTGGTGCTGTCTGGGGAGAGGTCGGCAGTGCCCAGCCCCATCCCCAGCTCTGGGGTCGGAGCATTAATTTGGGAAAAAGTGAGAAATTGGCAAATAACAGCAGTCTCTCATTACAAATTTCTGACATATTTCCCTTGGAGATTATTGCATTGGCTGTGTTGGCAACAAGAAATCAGTGGGGGCTTGTGCTATATGAGAAACAATACATTTTTGGCCGTACCAAAATAAATTCTTCAATAAACCCTCACCCCAGTACTGATCAGCACAGTCCCATTTAATTACGTGAGATGTTTTTTTTTTTTTGGATAGAAAACCACTCCTCTGGCCAAAAAGGTGAGCAAGCAGCTCTGCTTACACCTATCTCAAAAAAATCTCAGAGAAAATACTTATTCTTTTAATTCCTGCCCATTGTGGACCACGAACGAGGTTTTCCTGCTGGGTGCAGGCCCTGCTGGCACTTGGGTGGATGTTTTTTTTCCCGGGCGGAGGTCTTGCAGCTGCTCACTTCCCCGCTGCATGAAAGCATCTTTTCTTCCCCAGTGGAAAACTCCGGGATTAAGGATTGCCTCAGGCCCTGGCGGTCCCGGCTGGCGGACATATGGGATCACAGGTATGCTTTTCAAGGAAGTTTTATTTTCATTATTTATTTATTTAAAGATGCGCCCTTGCTTTGAGGAGCTCTGTTCGTGGTATGCCAGCCTCTGAGCAGAAGGGGAAGGCGGATCGGTGCTTGGCCACGCAGCCTGTCCTGCTCCACAGTCCGTGGTCCGCAGTGCCCTCTGGGGCTGCACTGTCCCCTACCCTCCATGTTCCCTCCATCCACGTCCCCTCCATGTCCTTTACCCTCAATATCCTCAGCTATCCACATCCCCTACCCTTAATGTCCCCCATCCTTCACGTCCCCTGTCCTCCACACCCACCGCCCTGCATCCCCTCCCCTCCATTTCCCTTGCCTTCCATGTTCCCCTACCCCATGTCCCCCACCCTCCACACCCCCTTCTCTTCACATCCTCTGTCCCCAATGTCCTGTGCCCTCCACATCCCCTACCCTCCATGTCCCCTACCCTCCATATCCCTTGCCCTCCATGTCCTTGGTCCTTCATGTCCCTTACTCTCCATGTCCCTTACTCTCCACGTCCCCTGCCCTTTCTGTCCCCTGCTCTCTCTGTCTCCTGCTCTCTGTGTCCCCCCCCCCCCATCCCCTCCCTCCCAGTCCATCCCGAGGCGGGTCTCGAACCCGCGGCCTCCCCCTCCCCTCAGCGAAGGGGCGGGGCTCCCCTTGCCCCTCCCTCCCCTCCCTCCCCTCCCTCCCCTCCCTCCCCTCCCTCCCCCGGCGCGGCCTCGCCTGACGGCCGCCGCCCGGCGCTTTTTCAGCAGCCGCAAGTGAGGTGAGCGGCGGCCCCGCGGCGAGGGGGGGGTTTGGGGGAGGGGGGGGGCGGCCTTTTTCCCCCCCTCGCTCCCCTTTTTACCCCTTCGCCCCCCGCCCACCCCCGGTGCTGTGGGACCGGGCGGCTCCCCACAGCCCCGGGGGGGCGGCGAGGAAGGGGGGGAGGGTGGATTTTTGGAGGGGTGGGGGCGGTTGCTATGGTGATAGCGCTGGGGCTGAGGGGGCCCTGAGGGGGTCGGGGGGCCCTGAGGGGGCTCTGAGGGGGTCTCCGCCTTTCTCTCACCCCCCTTTTTCCCTTCCTCGCCTCCCCGCAGGGGTCCGGCGCCGCCGCTGCCCGTGAGCCGGGGCCTCCGCGCCAATGCTGGACCTGGAGGTGGTGCCCGAGCGCTCCCTGGGCAACGAGCAATGGGAGTTCACCCTCGGTAAGTGCCCCCCGGCCGCCTCAGGGGGCTTTACACCCCCCCCTCAGTCCGTCCCCGGCTCAGAGCAGCACCTCACGTTTCTCTCTTGGCTGAGCTGACCCCCTGAGCTGCTGTGGGGCGCCTCTCCAGCTCCACACGCCGCCCCCTGCTTTGTTTACCAGCTGCCAGGCTTTCCTCCAGCCTTTCGCCTTCTTTTGTCTTGCTCTGCTAAGACCAGGCTAACCCTGGCCCCAAAAAGAAGGCAGGGATGTGCTGGCTGTGGGCTGGTGTCGCCTGCCAGGTGATAGCAGCACTGTGGGAATGCTCAGCCCGAGTGCTGTGCCTCTCTCCAGACCCTAAACAGGAGCCCCGGGTTTCACAGTTCCTTTGTGTCGTTGCTGGGTTGCGACATCGGAGCGGGGAAGGCAAACTTTTGAGAGGCTTTCTCAGGGTTAGATAATAGGTGCTTGCCCTTCCGGCAGCTCTCATTTCTCATCTGGGAGGCTCTTGCCCACCAGCCGATCCTCCCTGTGCTGCAATGAGGAGGGAGAATTTCCCCCAGCCGATACAAATTTGGCTGGTGCTAGCCCAGGGCGCTTAGGCACAGAGCTGGAGCGTCCTCAGGTGACTCGTGCCTTGAGGCGAGCCGTGGCAGTCCCTGAAGTTCTCAGAAAACACCGCAGCTGTTGTGTTTTTCAAGGGCTTGTTGGAGGTGCCAGCACAGGGCTCTTTTTGTCAGAGCTCTCCGCCTTTGTTGCTGGTGTTTGTTAGTGGTAGCTGAAGTTTGGCTGAGGTAAACAGGGCTCTGCGTGTTGGCCAGAACTTGAGTTACAACACTGCTGCTGTTGTCACCTGTGACAGCAGGGGGACAGGCTTAAAAGAGCAGCACGCAGCTTCCATGAACTTCGGTTACACCAAGGGAGCGGTGCTGTGGTGTGTGGAGCTGCTGATGGGGAAGCCGTGGGACACAAAGGGCCGTTTGTGCCTCTGCGGGCTCAGAGCGTGGTGGTTAGGGAGCGTTAGAATGGCTTTGGGGGCTAATTATAGCAGTACCTCGGTCCCACCCTTCTGAAACCTCGTTGATCTCCTCATACCGCTGACGTGTTCCCGTGTTCTTGCTGCTCTGCATGACCTTCTGTGATCCCTTAGTGTCTGTGTTACCTGAAAATAAATGTGATCTCAAATTATATCCCCTGGCAGTGCTTGTAAAGATATGCTGCTGACTCCTCCTCCCCGGTTCTCCTTTTTCTTTTTATAAATAAGATTTGTTTTCATTTTCCCAAGCGCCCCCAAAGAAGCCCGTTAACACAATCCCATGGCTAAAATTACATGCTGTGTCTCCGTCTGTGTGTACACACGCATAGATGTGAGAGGGAGGAAACCCGGCTGTAATTCTTGGAGTAAACATAGCCACCACGTGATGCGTCTCATATATAATTAGCACGACCTGCTGGTGCGGAGCAGGAGGCTGACTAGGCATTGAGACACTTAACTTTGTCCTGCTCGAGCACTCCTGTCCTAGAGCTGTCTCTGATACCTCTGGCCGGGCTGTGGGAGCGGTACCAGGGCTGGAAGGGTTCGTGTAAAGGGGCTTCTTGCTGCTCCTTCCACTCAGGGCTGGTTCAGAGCCGCTCTTTGCAGTGCTCACAGCAGCCCTCCTGACCTGCCGCTGCCTCTGGCTTCCCCTCCTGTACCCACAGTGGAGATGACAGAGGGGAAATGCCAGGAAAATTTTCTACGTGAGTTTTTGGATGCTGTTTCTGGCTCCAGCGTTGACTCACTGTGTGAGCAGAGTGCTAAAAAATCTGAGCGAGGCTGAGTTTTGTGTTCAGTTGGGTACCTGGGTCACTGCTCCTCTCAGGCCACATTCCTGCCTTTTTAAGAGAGAACAATTACTGATTTTGCAGTGCCTGTAGCTGTGTTATTACTGTTAGACACTTATAATTTCTCAGGCCCACTTCTATTTCTCTTGCTTTTTAGACTTTCTTTGCCTACAAAGATTCACTTCCCTTTGTTTAGGGATTCTGACTTGCTGACTTGTGCATTTTCTGGTGTCTTTTTACCATTTGTGTTTGCTCCTCCACTCCCTGCCCCTTCAAGCCCCAGCATCAGAGGGCTGCTCACTTTCAAGCCGTGTTGTTGGCCAGCAGCGTACCCGCGAGGTATCTGTATCTTGTGTCCCCCCCTGGCCTTAAGAGAAGGGGAAAGTCTGTGCCAGGAGAGTCCTAGTGCTGAGCTTTGTGCACTTTATTTGCCAGGGCTCGCTTTGGTCGCCCATCCGATGCGCTGGAAGCCCTGCGAGCTTCCCAGTTCCATGCTGGTGAGCGGGGGGGGAAAAAGGATTCTTTGTTTTCCTCTCTGACTGCAATGGCTGCAGGCTGGGGAGGAAAAGGGGTGTTTGCGTGTCTGTGTGTGAGAAGGGTGGAGAAAAACAGTCTAGTTTCTTCGCTCCCTCCTTGGCTCTCTGCGAAGGGAGGGTACTGGCTCCTCCGTGTGCAGTTCAGGTTCTGGGACTGCTCCCAGAGAACTTCAATTCCTGTTTGTAGCTTTGCTCGACGGTTGCATGGCAAAACCCGCTCGCTTCCCAGTCAGCGAAAAGTGCCTGAAATCAGCCCTTGTCCGTTTGCTTCCAGCGTGAGAAAGCTGTGAGTAAGAGTCACATGAGCTATCTGTTTGCACACTCACGGCCCCAGGATTGCATCAGTTTACACCGGGCTCCAAACCCCACTCCAGTTTGTGTTTGCTGCTTCTCCCCGCGTGTTTTACTGACACCTTACCAACCACTGGCACTTGCTGTCAGTGTCCAGGTTCCTTCAGCTCACTCGCTGGCTTTGCTGAGCCTTGGGCATCTCTTTCAGGAGGTTTAATGATCATTCCCTGCGTGTCTCCCAGAAACCTGGACTTTGAAAACAGCCTTTATGCTTTTTGGGGGATTATAGCTTCTGCTGGGTTAAGAGATGGGTGACTCTTGCAGCAGCAGCTTTGATCCTAGCTTCTTGCTGTCCCTTCTGTTCCTGTGCCATTCTGAAAATATTATCTACTACATAACTCTCTTCTCCAAACACACTCCAAGGTTCAGCTGCCTAGGCTACAAGGCGACTGCTATTTCCTGGATAATAGGAAACAGTGCTGCTTTGTTGTGTCCCTCTGTGCATTTAAATTTTGTTGCCAGTATTAAAATAATCAGTGTTCTTCTTCAATTTGTCATTTTCTGGTGTAAAACTTCCAATCACAAAATTGCTTTTCATGTTAGCCCACGCTCTTGGAAAAAACTTGTACCAAAACCATTTCTATGTGGTATTTACAAACCCAACCATGGTAGTTCTCATCTATAAAACAGTTTTGCCCAAATTAGATTTTGGAATTGCAGAAAAGCTGCAGTGTACGAGCAACAGGCATGTAACTTAGTGCTACACAGGAAAAAAAAAATGTCCTGGTATTATGCTGGTGTTGCATTAAAGCAGTACCTGCGGTGATCTAGGGGTGCGTAATTTATATTTGAAGAGTTTTCTTCTTTTGGTAGATAGTGGCTAGGAAGTACTCTGTAACACCATGCACAGGCTGCTTGAAGGATGTAGCTGGTATCTCTGAATCGAAATTCCCGAGCTGTTACCTAAATAAAAGTGCAGGTCCCGTGGTCAGTTTTCCTATCTGAGGCAATTTTCTTCAAGCTTAAGAACCAGAAGTAGAGAAGAAAGGGCCAAGTAGTGTGAATAAAGTGTCAGATAACTAAATCACAATTGACTTGCAGCAATTAGGAAGGAATAAAACCTCAGAATGATGAGCTCATGCTCAAATGTGGCATTTATAACGAGAATCCTGGGACCCGATGGCGTTTCGTTTGGAAGGACAGCCAAGGTTTGAAGCGCGGTGCAGGGGGAGGTGGCACTGTGCAGAGCCGCCATGCCTGCTGCAGGTTCAGCTGTCCTGGTGCACTTCCAAAATTTATTGCTGGAGTGAGGGACGCTGTAAAAATAGCCCTGGAAATGGTGTCGGTGTGAATGGTGACACTGGTTACCGCAGCTGAACCAGGTGTAGTGTGTTTAACTTCCTTTTCTTTGTCAAATCTGCTGCCCGCTTTGTTAGGAAATGGTGCGTGTTGAAGGAACTGCAAACTGAGGAGTTGAAGTTCCTTCCTCAGCACTCCTCTGGCTGTACCACCAGCTACGAATATTCTGGTGTTTTCTTCTTCCATGGCTCAATTTTCTTTCAGTGTTTTCAGTCCTCCTCATGCAGCTACTCGATAGCTTATCAAGCTGACTGGAGGATGTGCGCTAAAACGAAGCCCAGAGCCTGCAGGCTGCTCCCAAGATGACCTGTCAGCTCTTGTGGAGCTCACTCCAGGCTGCTGTGTCACTCACGGGACTGTCAAAGCTGAGAATTTTGCACATGGCTTGTAGAAAGATAGGTGCTCTCGTCCACCTAACCTTTGCTGTTTAATTTTGTGGGTAGAGGTACTCTTCTTTCTTTTGTGCATGACAAGCTGGTGGGTAAATACTGACTTTTCTGTTCCAGAAAACAGGTTTGTGCCGATACCGTGAGTCAGGTAGGCTTGTTTGTATATTGCATACCTGGGTGTTGTAATGTACTGTTTGCTGACAATGACTTCTTATCTCATCTGCAACCTTTCTGTCCAAAAATGCTGTTACCCCGTGTCTGAGCTGGAGAAATCCTCTGTTTTTACTTACAGGAATGCCCTTGGCTCAGGCTGTAGCAATTCTTCAGAAACACTGTCGCATTATCAAGAATGTCCAGGTTCTCTACAGTGAGCAGGTGAGTAGTGAGTGGGCTGCCCGCATCTCTTAACCTCCTTGTGCCGCAGAATTAGGGTGTAATGGGGCAAACTGATACTGTGTCACATCAATGTGCATATTCCATGCATTGCTGAGCTGTTCAATCTTATAACAGCTTCACATCAAGCTCAATCTCAACACACTGCCAAGATTTAAGAGATGCCACTCTTGTAGATGTGGTGGTGGAGCAGTATTGGTTTTACTTCATAAAAGGAAATGTTCTGCTGGATAATCCTAGTCTTTTTTTCCATTGTCATCTTGTGTGGCAGCACTTTAAAGTACCCAACCATTCATTACTTTTAACTCTCCTGTTTGGTTTGGGGGTGATGAAGCCGCTGAAAATGCCTCCATGCTTCTCTGGATCTGCAGTTCTGTCTGCAGAAAGGGAATGTGGTCATTTACACCAGCTAGATGTTTTAATTGTTGTCCATAATTGAAGAGTCATTAGTTCCTAATATGCTTGACTTCCATCAAAAAGGGGGTTGGAGGTGAAACCGTTCTGCTAGACAGAAAAAAGTTTTTTATGCCCACCTCTGCTTTGAAGAAGATGTGAGGGGAGAGGAGACGGGGGCTGCAGAGGTCTGTGGCTCTCCAGATGTGCGTTGTGTGAAATGTGTGTTAATCAGGAGACTTTATGCATGTGCTGTAGATCTCTGCATCAGAGAAAAGGGAAAGGCTGCCAACAGTTCCTTTTATATCGGGAGTACTGATGGAGGCCTCGTGCATTTGCAGCGAGCACTGAATGACTAAGGAGCAAGCTCAGCTCTGGTGGTTTGCTGCTGGATACATATCTGATGTAATTAGATGAGTTATCCTTTTTTGTTTCAGATTATGCAGATTTCTGGCTTTCATGCTGACAGAATATTTACTTTGCACATTGAAAACTTAGCTCCTTGTATATAAGGCATGGGGGCATCCATTTGGCAGCAAATGCATTCCTTTTTTTTTTTTGTATACTCTGAAGGTTTTTTAGCTTCTCTTCCTACAGTGCATTCCACGATTATTTTGAGGTTTATTTAGCTAAATGATGAAATTCCCTTTCCTCTCAGTTCTGTAGAATCAGATTAGCAGCCCTGTGCTAGAAAGCGTGGTGTGCTTGCATGTCTCGTAGGTCTTTTATGTCCAAAAGCTGTGTTGTGCTTGACCACATATACTGAATTTTCACTGTATCTGCAGGGATTTTTTATAGGTTTTGCTCCCCAAACTGTAATAGTTTTTCAATATCCGTATATTTTTTGGAGTCTGTGCCTGATATTGGTACATTTTTTTTTCCACCTGCCACTCCAGGCGTGCAGCTGAGTGGCCATCCCCTTGCCCTTGTGCAGGACATCGTGTACTTCTTCTGCAGCTGGGCACCGAGACCTGCTGGGGCAGTGCTTAGGAGGTTCAGAGCTTTAAACAAGCTTCACCTAGCACAGCTTTTATCTGCCTAAGCTATACCTGAGCAGCCTTCATCTCTTTCCTCTCTGAAATAATGTCTTTGAGCGCAGTGATCAAATGTTTCTTCAAGTTGTGGCATCTAGTTGCTGATCCTGGAACTCCAGCATCAAGTATTTCCTTTCAAAAATTTATTGACAATTAAATGCAATTAGATCTGCCCACAGCTCTCCTTTTAACTTGACACAAATGGGATGCCCAAACGGTGCCAAAAACATCTCGATGAACACTTTCCTGTGACTAAAGGATTTTAACTCCTTTTTGCTCGGGTTAAGTAGGGTGCTTACATGTCTTTTCCTCCATCTCCTCCTCTGGGTTTGTGTCGGAGGGGTTGCGTAGTGACGAGGGTTTTTCCTGCAGCTTTTTGTGCGTTAGGAGTGTGACTGCATGTTTGAACTTCTTCCTCTAGGAAGGTCTTTCCCATTGTTTCCTAACATCTCCCTTTGTACCTGAGGATCTGTTTTGCACATCAAAAGTCACATGAACTACATTTGTGCCCTTGAAACTTCTCTTTTGTTAAGAAAGAAGATATGTAGAATAGAAGCTATCGTCTAAAATAATTATCGAGCTCTTCCTCGGATGTATTTTTTTCTCTCATCCACTCTAAAATACTTGCAATGCTCTTATTAGTTTTGGAATAACCTTATAAAAAATATGCTTAGGAACCAGTGAGATACACAGAGTACATCCAATATCAGAAAAGCCATGTTGGTTTATTTTAAATGTAATCCTGCACTTGTTTTGTTTGTTGCTATAGCTGTAGCCTTTCTAAATTAGTTTTATGAGGGATTTAAAAAAAAAATGGTCAAGATCAACATTAGACCTTCTTTCTCAGGCTCATGGCTATATGAAGCTGTGCTGCTTCAATTCTAGGCTGTATCATAAACAGGTTTGCCAGCAGTAGTGAAATATCGGTGCCACTTTGCAAGGGAACCGAAGCTGCATCAGGGAAAGCTGCTGGAGTGGCCAAGCGGAATGGGAAATCCACACCGCATGCGATTGGAAGATCTCTGACTCCTTTATATCTAGGAACAAGACATCTAGCATCTGGTTGCTTAAATAGACAATTTGGGAAGGGATGGAGAGGCACATGAGAATTCACGAAAAGTATCCAGGTTAGGTGACAGTGCTGACATGAGATCGAAGAGAAAATTTGGGATAAAAATGAGAATTCTGGCAGTCAAAACACAGGCCTCCTCCCAGAAGAGCAAAGGAGGGGAGTAGCAGCTTTAAGATAGCTTATGCTTAATTCATAAAAAGGGCTGTGCCATGTGGCTGCTCACACTAGAACCCCGAACGTGCCCAGAATGTCCTGTTCTAGTTTGTTTTTCTGCTAAATAATCGCTTGGTGCAGTTCTGGGGCAGGAGTGCTGTCACCTGCCTGTCACTCAGCTTCTTTCCTCCTCCTCAGAGACAGTTGCGGAGGGCAGAGCTTCTTGAAGCAGGTGTTTTAGATGGTAGACGATCAGATAGCTAAACGGGGGCCAACTGACTGTGTGTGCATGGCTTGGACCAGCCCAGGAGCGAGCAGCTTCCAGAGCTTCGCAGCAGACGGAGGTGGCGCGGAGCCTATCCAGACACCGTGAAGCCAGTGGAATGTCTCCTATTGACTCCAGCAGACTGCAAATTAAGTCTTGAGTTATTATGATTCACAGTAACTAAGGAAACCGAAATTCACAACATCAGAGTCTGAAGCCTTCCTTTTCAGGCCTGAAAAAGACTGTGACACTCCTGGTTTTTGAAGTGGAGAGCCCTCTCACCGTCGTTCTGTCGAGTATTTTCATGGTTCTGACGCGAGGCTTTGTGAGACGGGCTGTGATTTTGTGTGCCCGGGCTGCAGCGGCCTGTCCCTGCGTGTTGTCTCTGTGTGATGCTAAACTTGGAATGTTAACTTCCAAGTTTTTATTTTTTCCCCAACTTAAAATAATGGGCAGCTGCCCTTTTGGGAGCTCTTGCAAGGTGCAGATCCTATTTCTTGTTGTAAGACAACTGAAGGGATTAAGAGGTTTGGCCAAATGTATTTGTGTTATGCTTATTCATTGAACAGTTGTTTTCTGAGGCAATTAATGCAATGATGTGTATCTCAACAAAGAAGCCTTGAAATGTAAAGCCTAACAACTTTTTTTTTGTTTTACAGTCACCTCTTAGCCATGACCTCATCCTTAACCTGACTCAGGATGGAATCAAACTGCTGTTTGATGCTTTCAATCAGAGACTTAAGGTAATAAAGCATCCTTCCTGTAAAGAAAGCAGTGCAGGACAAAAACCCTAGGATATATTGACACTTAAAATAGTGTAAATAAGTATGTGGGCCTTTTACACTTCTAATGCGCCATATTTAGTGCTGTTGTGTGATAATGAACTGCATTTTTTGGTTTGTGGGTTAAACCTTGGTTTATAGGATTAAGACAACATTCTACTAGGGAGTGTAAGAAGACAACAGCCCAGTGGGATCTCACTTGTCCATCAGGTCTCAAGTTGCAGCAAAAGCCAGGAAAGGCAAGGGCCATTACTGTAGTTAAGCCTGAGATTTGAAATCAGATCATTAGTTAATGCAAACCAGATAGTGTGTTTATTTTTTTCCAAGTTGTTCCTTTATTTGTGCTGCCATTTTGTTTTTCAGAGTAAACTCCTTCCTATTCTTAGTTTTCAGTTGTTACATGCACAGAATGATTGTGTGGCTGTGAGTGACTCGCTTCCCTCAGCAGGCCAAATTCTGGCCTGTTGTGAGCAGCCTCCTGTACTGGCTTCAGTTTGTTCTGGGTTATTTTTTATCTCTGTGATCAGAGTCCTCAGCCCAGCAATTCTACATTGGTGCTTTTAGGTGTTGCTGTGCCCCTCTAGGATGCTCTGTGTAGTTAAGATGCAAAGTAAAGGGCAGGCTGGTTGCTAACCTCCCATGGCATTTATGTTCTCCAAAAATCTGTTTTGAAAATGATGTAAAATGAGTTGCTGTGAGCCTTCAGAGCCGAAATCAGTAGGAAATTTTAAAAAGCTTTCCTAACTGCAGCATTTAAAAAGTGACTTCTTAGCAGGATGGTCAAAAATTCAGATTTTTGGCAAACGACCAGCTGCGTTGAGCAGGGTTCCCACGTGGTGTGCTTAACCTGCTCCGTGCCCAGGGACAGATGGGGGTAATTGTGTGAGAGTGCAGCGCTCTCACTGCCAAGCTATTTGGCATTTGAAAGCAGAAATGTGCCACTAAATGTACAGCTGAAAAAATCAACGCTTACCCTTTAGGAATATGATGCTCACATCCATAGTGCCCAGCTTTGGAACGGCATTAGGTGGAGCTCTGTTCCCTTTCCACACACCTCCAGTAAAACCAGCAGCAGGACATCACTCTCCAAACTGTCAGTCTGGTGCTTCTCCATCGCAAAAAGCTCTGGTGGGATGCAGCAGTGTGCCAGATTTCAGTTTGTATTTGCCTTACAGAAGTTTGTTTGTAAATTCATTCCTGTAATAGCATGATTTTCATTTTTGTTAGGGTTGGAATTTCCAGTTTGCTTATTTGAATTCACAGTTTTTAAGATATCTTACAGATTCTTTGTCAGATAGATCTTTGTCAGTGTAAGCTACACTTGTAGGAAATATTTCCAAAATAATGAGGAGTCTGAACTCAAAACTGATTGACTTCAAGTGCCTTGCTCCCTTCTGTTTATTTAAATATCACTATCCTGTGATGTTTTCAGATAAAGATAGTGTATGCCATGACTCTTCATTGCCAAGAGATTTTTGAGGGGCTGGCTTTGGTGTCACTTCAACACCCAGCGTTCTAGGAAACATGCAAGAGGTTTTCGTCTTGTCTTTTTCCCCATCGTGTAGTTGCTTAGTGGTCTGGTGCTATCTGTCTGTTTTGTGTTTATCTATGGAGAGTAAAGCTGTGTGAATCCTTACAGAGCTATGAACGCTGCTTGTGGAACTGGCCTGGAAGCTTTGTAGAAGAAAAGCTGCAGGATCACCTCAGAAGTGAGCTTGTTTAAGAGTGGTGTAGGTGTAGAATAAGTGCTGCCTATTTCTGAGATGGCAGACTGCTCTCGGTGTTGCTCAGCAGCAGCAAAACTGGAAAAATCAGGAGGCTTTTTTTCTTCCTTTGCTCTGTGTTGTTTTGTTTTAAATACAGCCTTGCTGCTGGATTTGGTTGTGAGAGGTTGAAATAAGCTTCTAAAACGGAAAGCTTTGACAGACACAAAGAATTTGGTGGTAAAGGAGTGGAGCCAGTGTTCCTCAAAAGCTCCCTCTCTTCCTTCAGGGAGTGTTGGAAGGTCTGTGCATTGTCTCTGCTCACCTTCAGGAGCCAAAGGAGGTGTTACTACAGGAGTTGTGAGCTATCATGAAAGAGTAAATCCTGGATCAGGTTCTGAAGGCATTCTTCTACTGTGAATGTCAACAGCATCTCCTGCTCAGGCTCCTTTTCAGGGGGAGAAAAACCTTGGTTATAGAACGTTGTCCCTTTGCTGGTTGGCAGACACCTGGATGTCTCTAGGAGTCTTATCAGAAATAATTCACAAGCAGTGAGTGTGACAATACCAGCCTGGACTCGGCTAAGACAACTGCCTTATGGTTCCGTAGAAACTCTGTCACTGAACAGTCCTTGGTCTTCCCAAGGTTTGTTCCTCTGCACACGGAAAGAATCACGTTAATCCTCCTGCCAGAACAGCTTCTGGTGCTTAAAAACTAACTCTAGTGCTGTGGCCTGTTGTGGTGTTTCTTCAATCCGTGTGCCTTTCATGGCTTTTCCAAGCTCTTCTGACTATATTTACGTTTTGCTGAGTTTTGCTTGTTTCTTCCTTTGCGGTTAGCAAAAAGAAATGTTGACACAAAAAGATCTTCTGTCTGAATTGGGGAAAGAGGCTGATGGCAAATTGGTGCCTGCTGGCTGCTGTCAGTGCTTTCATCTCGGGGAGGGGGGACTTTGAGCAATGTACTAGGTCCTAATCGGCTGTTCTCTCATTGCTGTTTGACTTGTGTTCCACCGTGGCAGCGTGGTTCAGCTGAACTTCTGGGGAGTGCCCGGTGGCCTCCAATAGCTTCTGCAAAGCTCGGTCTGTCTGTGGGGTGGTTTTCTCTATTTCCAGAAGCCTTTTCTAGTGGCAGGGGGAAAAAATGAGTAAAATCATGCCTAGTTTTTCAAAAAAAGCAGTCTGTTTTTAACAAACTGCACAGTAAAGGGCATCTGGATGTGTCAAACTGCATTTGACTTGAAATACTGGATAACCTTTTTTTTCCAAGAAGCATAATTCAAAGTGTATTTATTAAGAAGAAAAATTAGCTTTAAGTTGGCTTTGCCAGAGTGTTGATATTACTCGCCTCGTGCTTTACTTGTTGCTTGTATCCTGCAACATGTGGGCTTGCCGAGCAAGCTAGAAATGCTTCAGAGAACTCTTCCAATTGTTGAGTGAACAGCATACCACTAAATGTGGATTTTTGTTGTTTATTTTTATTCAGTGGTTTGGGCGTTGCGAATAGTATATATATATATATATTTTTTTTTTTTTCCCTTGGGGGTGACGGGGGTATTTGCCAGGCATCTCCCAGAACCAAGACTTCCTTCCTAGCTGGTGATATTTTTAGCCCTGCTTGGTAGCAAGCTCCCTGGGGAGTTCTGCTTCATGTCCAGCTGAAGAGTGCATCCTTCCAAAGCAATGAAAATCTCTCTACCTTTTCTTTACAGCAATTATGAAGTGCTCCACCTCTTCTCCTGTTCTTGCTGACACAGGAACACAGATGTAGGGTGGAAGGAGCTTGTGCTTGACGGTGATTACTCACTGAAAATCATCTGCCTAAAGCCCAGTCTAGCCTCAGGACTCAGTAACAGTCACATAAAAATCCCGTGAAATCAATCTCAGATGCAAGTTAGCACTAATGTATTCAGCACCTAAGATCCATACCTACTATTGACATCCCTGGTACTGTCTCCAGGGGAGCACTCTGGCATATTCAATAGAGTGTAAAATATTTAGTAAAGATTAGAAGTAGGTATTGTCTTTGGTTGCTTGTGGATTGCTCTCTGGATTTTTTTTTGCGATGCTTGGGGAGATAGCTGGGTATTTCTTTGCCTAGTGCTGAAATGGAATGTGACCATTTGGCTTTGCTGGGTTCATTGTCCTCTAAAGAAAAGGAGTGGGAAAGTTGAAGCAGTGTGCTCAGCACTAGCACTTACCTGGTACAGGTATTCTTTGGGGTGCTAAGAATAACCCAAAGAATGGCCTACTGCTTGGAATTTCTTATAGAATCCCTGAATTTGAGGATCCCCCTAATTCACTCACCTCTGATCTTGCATAAGAGAAATCTGTGCAGAAATCAAGATGCTGCTATGCTAGTGAAAAAAATGGCTGTCTGTGAATCAACACTGATCTGCCCAGGGTCCAGACAGACTGCACTGAGCCTGTAGTTGTTCTTCAGGGCTTGTGTCAGATGTGCAGTTGCTAAATCAGGTTTTGGAGGCTTGTGTCTGTCAATGTGATTGATCCTAGCAGAGTTTTTAGCCAATCTTGCCTATTTGCCCCGTTACAATTTGCAAACACGGTAACGTTTCTGTTTCCTGTTTCAGGTGATTGAAGTTTATGACTTGACTAAGGTGAAGTTAAAATACTGGTAAGCGATTTAAAACTTCCTGTGATCTATTTTTAATTACAGTGACTAGTTTCCCTCCTTTTCTCATCCTAAATTTTTGTCAATCACTCTTGTTAGGAAAACAAAGTAACTGTCAAAGTGTAGATAACCAAGTGCTGTGTTTGAGAAAGTTAAATTACCAGCTTACTCTTTTCATTCAGTCTTGGAGCCTTCCTCCCATTTAAACATGGTGTTACCATTAGTCAATGCGTAGAGCATCCATTTTATACTCTTAAGACAGTTTTGTTTTGTTTTCTTTTTCAGTGGTGTCCATTTTAACTCTCAGGCAATTGCTCCAACCATAGAACAAATTGATCAGTCATTTGGAGCAACACATCCAGGAGGTAAGCCAAAACATTTCTGAGAATGAGAAGTACACCTGCATCAACAGACCTCCTCCTATAAAGTCTTGCCTGTAAGTCTGCCTGGAGAAATGTGTGGAGACTTCAGCTGCCAGAAGACTTGAAGCTGTGTTCCAGAGCAGTCACATTCTTATCGTATAAAATGAGTCACAATTCAACATACAATGTATTTAAGTGGAATGGTGAGGCAGAGAGTCATTGGCACACAAGGCTGCTCTCAGATACCGCTAATGATTTCTCTTGAACTGCCAGTATCAGAAAATTCAGAGCTGTTTTTGCACATTATGTGTGGTCTGCTCTCCAGTGGCCTTAGGGATTTAGAATACCATGAACATACAGACACGTGAGCTGATCTCCATGCAGAGCTGGCCAGGACTGCTTGCTCAGGCTCTGTGCTCTGAGAACGTGGTGATATTCCTGCTAGGCTGGGATCAAGTCTGAGCCTGTGTGTAACTGGTTTGTGTCTCCCTGCACATCTTTCCTGTTACTGGGAGCACTGGGGAGTTCTGCGGCCAGCCTAGGTGCAGCGTGACCAGAATGAGGACAAGTTTGGTTAACCTGACTTGAACATACAGTGGCTCTTGCGGAGATATTTGGCTTTTTGCCACCTCTGTAGCAGGAAAAGTGCTTTCTTTAAGCTCCCTGTTCACATGTGAAAATTGAGTTTGTTTCAGGGCTTTGTTTGGTGATGAAAATAAACGGTGAAACTCTGAAGAAGAGGATATTTGCAGTTAAACTGCTTGGGATCCTTCAAGAAATGGAGTCAAACTGGCGTGACAAGAAAGATTAACTCCATATAGTTGAGATACCCTTTTTAGAGCATTTTTTCCTATTTTTAGCTGAACTGGGTCCATCTGCAGTAGCTGATGTGACCCCAAATAGTCTGGCATTCCTTCTGAGTGATGGCAGCTGCATAGCCAGCCTGTGCCTGTACTCTGTAGGCAGTTCTTGCACATCACAGAACAGGGTTTAATAACTGTGGAGAGTCATGTGGCTCAAGTAATATCACTGCATAAAAGCCTGCAGTAGTAGTTGAATATCAAATTGAGATAAATGAAGTTTGGAAGATGGCAGGGCATAATACTCCAAGGACCAGAGTCAGCCTTTTTGAATTTCACTTCAGTTGTGATCTTAGTGTTTCCTCTTGGGCAGAAACTCAGAGCTACTGTCAGCTATTATGGAGACAGCGTGTATGAGAACTTAGGTGGAGTTGAGGCAGGGTAAAAGCAGCTCCTTTTCTTTGTCAGAGAACAAATTAAAATCATAATCTGGCAATGATTCATTTGCAAATATTTAGAGGAGAAAGCGCTTGCAAAATTGTGATATTAAGAATTAAAAAAACAAACACACAGCTTTCCCCAGCTGTAAGCATTGTTTATGATAGGACTAATACATTTTATTACTGCATTAAAATAGTATATAAGCACTTAAACATGTAGTCTGGCATCATGTGTCCTACATTAGAGTTTGTCAGATCTTGTACACCTGTCGTATTCAATTAAAAGTACTTTATCAGATGGTGCTCTTCATCTGGCCATATGTAGCTATATGTGTAGCTATGTGGCCATATGTGTTTGAGCTGTTGGCCTCAAGTACCATTTCACTAGTGCAAAGGCTTATTCTATGTCTCTCTGGAAATTCAGTATTTTATTAACAACCTACTTAGCTGGAGTAAGCATTCTGGCAATGAACAGTGTTTGAACTGTATCATGTACAATGAATTTCTGGTAATTTTTTTCCTCTGTTTTCTAAAACATAAAAAGAGAAGCAAAACAAAACAAACAATAGTTTTCAGCATGTGGAAAAGATGATGGTTGTTTTGATGCCCCAAAAAAACTAGAGTTGGTTTGGGGAGAAAGGTGGGAAGAGAAACTTAGCCCCATCTTAATGTGACGCAAATACAAAACGTCAGTCTTTATGGCATAGCCATCTCTCTCCTCTTCTTTGTACTGTTACTCCCCTCAAATGTGTTCTTCATCCCCCTCCCCGAAAAAAAAAAAAAATTATCTTTGAAAGCATTTCACTGTTTATCTCTGTGCATTAACATCCACTAGAATTTCATAACAAAATGTCGTCTCTCACTTAAAACCCAAGTGGTTGCGGCAGAACTTTCCTGCCACAGGACACAGTGATGGTTTCAAAACACATTTCAAAAGGTTAGCAACAGTTTTGTGTTGAAACCTTTAGTGAGCAGTTTTGGTTTTGCCAAATCAGTGGTTTAAAAAAAAAAAAAAAAAGTCGTCAGAAAAATTGTAGCCGCCTTCATTACCTTTTGGATCATGTTAGTATGAAACGTTGCGGTGTCTTTGCCGTGGAGCTGATTGAAATACGAGCACTCTGGAGGTCAAGAGCTCCATCAAAGCCAAGACTTTATCCCACTTTTCCATCTTCCTTCCGTGGTCTTCTGACCTGAGCTCCTGCTGGGGAGCAGTTGCTCTTGCCAGTGGCTCTGTTGAAATCACATCCTGTTCTGCGTCCTCGTGGAGGTGGCTCCTCGCCCGAGTGCTGTTCAGCATGGGTAAGGGCTGTGGGATTGAGCTGAAGTCATGAGGAGAAAGAAAACATCCTTCCCTCCTGCTGCTGCGGCCTCGCAAGGAGCAGGAGGTCCCGATTTCCAGCTCTGTAAACCTCACAAAAACTTCAGAGGTTGCCCGGGTTCTCCTGGGGTGCCAGAAAAGCCTTGTGCTTGACACCACTGGGACTTGGCTGTGGGTTCTACCTCTGCTTTTATCGGGACTGTCTCTGATCCTCAGGCTTGCTGATAGCTGTTGTTTGTCCCATCCAGCTCCACGGAAACTTTTTCCAGCTGCTCACACTCTGCTGCTTTCCTGGAAGGCAAACTCCCTCCCCTTCGCTGCCTGGAGTGCAGCAGCAAAGCAGCGGGCCTTTTGCTTCCGTCAGCTATTTTTAGCAGAATTAGGCTGCGGGGGACCTGTGCAGTAAGTCCAAAAAACCCAACAACAACAAAAAAAAGACATAGGTAGTTGTGACATAAGGTCTTGAGGGACACATGAAAGAACGTCTTAGGGATTAAAAAGTCCCTTGCCCTTTAAACCTAAACATCAACAAACATTGCAGGGGATGGGAACCGATGTGATTTGTATAATCAGATATCACACTTGGCATGACTAGGGGAAAAACACTTCTCCAGCTGGCTGTGGGCTTTGGAAAAGATGCATCATAATTTATCACATGAGAGATTTGTGTAATTTTCCTGCAGATCAAAACATTTCCCTCTCCCCACACGTTTTGATGGGAATGACAGGCAGGGAAAATGCTCTTAACCAGCACATTTTGCAGAAAAGGCAAATGATGACTTTTGAAAGCTTAATGCCTATTGCCTAACCATTATGTTTCTATCTGGGCAGTCTGGCATCATCCAGATATCTTGTGACATGTCTCTGAAGCTGAACATTTAAAAGCCACTTTGTTTAAAAATAATAATAAAAAAGCCACAGTGGAATGAATTTTCTCTGTAAATGACGAGCTGCTGTGTTTTCTTAAATGTGAAAAAAAAAGGGGGGAAAAAAGAATAGCGAACCAATTTCCTTTGGTAAAGTGGAAGAAAGGAGCTTCTCTTGGAGTGTTTCGTTTGCTTTTTTTTTTTTTTTTTTTTTTTTTTTTTTTTTTTTTGCCTCTGTTGTTTTCAAATTGTTTTGCAAATGAACCAGCTCGTGTGTCAGAAGAGTGCTGTGTCCCTCCCAGCAGCTACCAGGGACAGGTTGAAGTTTGTGTAGCATCAGCCCCAAATCTGTTCCCAAGCTCCCAGTCCCCTGGGATCATCTCTCAGTTTTCCAGTCTCACAAGACAGTATGTCTTCTTAAAGTAAACACTGGGGTGACTTTCTTTGCTGTTTATAGATGATGTTGAGCAATTTATTGCAGTAAATTGGGACGTCTCATGATGTGATGACAGCTGGGAGCCTGTGTGTTCTAATTTATTACTGTTCTCTGTAAAAGCTGGCCTATTGGCGGGTGTTTCTGATGATGCTATTTTTAATTATCGTCATAAATGGCCTAGAACCTGTGTGTCAGAAGCACTTCCTCCCAGTGCTGTCTTACTGGGGAAGACAGCTAGCTGAACTGGGGCACGGGACCTGGAGCTCCCTGTGGGACAGGACCTGTGAGCTCGCTCTCCCCAGCACCTCGCTTCCCAGTGATGTGAAATCCTGAATTTCTCCATGCTCTGGGCACATCTGTCTGAAAGACCTCTTGGTCAGTGTTGTACAAGTGTTTTGCACCACAGCAGAGTTGTTCAGCTGCTTAAACTATTTTAGGGACGTTAAGGTATGATTAATTATGTTGCATTGTATAACTGAATTGTTAGAGACACACTAATGCCCACGGGCTTACGTAGGCAACTCTTATTTTAATGATTTTAAGGTTCATATAGCCGTGTTTCTACTGCAGCAGATTAAAAGCAAACCAGCTATTGTCCTGTGTAACTGTGTTCCTCCCACATGTTGAGATCTGGTAAATTCATTGACCTGATGAAAGCACTGTTAAATCTGAACTGGGGGATTTTTTTGTTTACTTTCGTAACTCTGCTTTTCCTTTCTTTTTCCTTTTTAGTGTATAATTCAGCTGAACAGCTCTTTCACCTCAATTTCAGAGGACTATCGTTTTCTTTTCAGTTAGACTCCTGGACTGAAACTCCGAAGTACGAGGTCAGCAATCATTCTTGGTTAATGGGTAGTCTCTTTGCCTCTGTGTGACTTGCAAAACATCACCTACAGCGTGTCTAGCCTGCGAGCAAAAGAAGCCAGTAATTCAGAAGGAATTTAACTCCTCAGTTGTACTCTTATTCATGCTGTGTGATCATTTTGAAGTTAAACGTTTTCCTTCTTTTAGCAGGAGGCATATGCTTAGAGGTTTTGCTTGCATCATGCGCGGGGACTAGCAATTCTGTTGTTGAAAGGAGCCTTCTAAAAATACGAGCACTCGCTATGCAAATACATAAATATTAAGCAATCTAAGCGAGGGCTGTTCTTTTATCAGATATTTTTGAATCTCATCAAAGTGATTATGCAACAAAACTAGGGTAGAGTTCATAAAATCTGTCTTCATCTTAAGTGTCCTTCAGTACGAGTGCTTTCAGAAAGCCATAAGCTTTATTTGTAATGCCTGTTTGTATGTTCACCAAATGTTTGGATGAGTTACTGAATGATTGAACGTGCTACTGTGCTCTCTGAAATCTTTGCAAATCGCTGTCTATAGTGGAAACAAGGTCAGGTCTTCTGTGATTTCCACCTTTGCTAATGAAAAAGTGCATATAACTTGTTCTGTATGAGTCTGGAAACACTTTGAGTTGTAGTATCTATGGTCATCAGTTTAAAAAGAATACTTGCAGTGTCGTACTAATAAAAAGGAACACTAAAAGAGTCAAAACCAAGTGGGGGAAATCAAGCAACATGGTGGCACGTAGTTTCATGTCACAGCATGGTGCTTTAGAAGTTGTTTCAGCATACCAGAGAGCAGGGAGATGTCTAGGGGAAGTTACCATTTAGCAATAGTAAAGGTCGGTTGGGTTCAGAAGTGCTAGAAGGTAAGCTGAAACCTAGTGATAAACCAAAAAGAAGGAACATCCCAACCAAGTAGAAGCCTTTCACTCAGGATTTGCAGGGGCATCTCTGGGTGAAATGGCTGAGCTGTGAAGACAGGCAGCTGTTACATCAAAGATTGGAAAAGATGTATAAAAAAGTTACAAGAATCAATTCTAGCCATTGTATCTCTGCATCTTGATGTGTTAGGTGCTTCAATTGACTAAGAAAATGATGAAGGACGGTTACAGAAAGAAAGCATGGTACAAATATACTTTGAGGGGGATGTGATGTGGTGCTTGGGGATGATTCAGTTCTTTCTACCTGTCAAAATATTGGAGGAAAATTATTTATCCAGTCATTTAAATGTGGTTAGTAAAAATGTTCACACAGTGAAAAACAAAATTCTCAAGATTAAAAACATAGAAATAGTTGGATAGAATAGTTTTGAAAACAGGATAGTATAAAACAGTCCACAGGGAAGAAGACGATGTGTAGAGCTCTTCAGAGACAACAGTTAGGGCAGGCTGAATAAAGAGTGAGATGAAATTTGCAGATGTAAAAATCTTTCAAGTTTAGAGAGGATCATGTAGGAATGCAAAACGAGTTAAAGCAGTGAAGTCTTTGCCTATGTAAAAGAAAAAATCTGGAGAAAACATTGGGGTTTTGATATAATTAGTAACAATCTGCAGGTGGGGAGATGACAGAAAGCCTGCTCACTGTTTCTGTTAAGAAATGAGCCCTGTATTTAGCAGTCAGCTACTTTAGAAAGCTGTTAGTATGTTTTGAGGTGGTTGTGTTCAGTGCAAATTCAGAGGATCGAATTCAGAACATCTCTAGATCTGATAGGTGTTGGAGATTCCCTTCTAAATACCTACAGCAGTGAAACTCATTCCTCTGGGTTATTTTTTTCTCTAGGAATAGATTTTTACATTATCCTTACATTATGTCCTGCTAAAATTGACCAGGATAATGGTTTGCATCTCATGCATGTTATTTTTGTTGTCTCTTGGGACAAAATCAGTTTGTTCTGCACTGGCAGAACGAATCTGACTTCTTGGGGGCTCTTTCTATTTGATGAGAGTACTCTAAATCCCTATTAAAATGGTGTATGTAAGAATGGGGTGATGATGAGAGTGGAAAATCTGCGTAAAGAATGAGTGTTCATCAGGTCAAATCATTTTGCAAACCAGTAAAAATGTTAAAAGGATGAAATTAATGTAGTGGGAGAGAAAAAAGAAGCTCTACCTGTAAGAGCTTATTTCTCAGAATTTAAGTACAGCCAATCAGTACAAATACTTTTCTATTGCTAGTTGCCAATGATAAAACCAAGCAAACTTTTGAATTCTTGGTACACAGATGGCTAATTGACAAACTAGTGCCATCTCTTGGTGGATAAATGTAGCGAGCATTTTACCCCAGTTTAGGAATCCAGAAATAGTGTAATGTCAACTAACACTGTAGAAGGCTGAATCTTTTTATTTTTTTAAGCCCCGTGTCTTTGGCTAGAGACTTATCTGAGTTGGTAAGCGTATACCGTAGTTCCAAGGTGATATTTGAGCTGAATTTTATTGAACATGTCATGCAACAAGAATCATTTTCTGTATCTGCAGCCTAACTTTGCCCATGGTCTGGCATCTCTGCAAATTCCGCACGGTGCGACTGTGAAACGGATGTACATCTACAACGGGAACAGCCTGCAGGACACCAAGTACGTACAGCTGCTCGCGTTGTTTGGGTTATTTAGTGTGCTCTTCTTCACTGAGCTAGGTTTTTGCAAATGCTAAATGTAATTACATCCTTAGTTCAGTTTAGGTCTCGTATGAATTCTGTAGCATGCAGAATGCCTTTAGATACCAGTGTATTCCTAATTTCCACAGGGATTGTCCTCCAGCCTTTTAATCAAGTGCTGGTTTGATTTTTGGTGCTGTAATACCAGCTTGGCTCAGCTACTGTAGGCTAACTGAGCTGAACTGAAAATCAATTCATGAGGTGAAGGAGGAAATGCAGTAAATCCAGTAAGCGATGGGGCTAGATTATTCTTGCTCTGTGTTTTGTTTGCGTGCTTATGACCTATCCCTAGACAAATCAAACCTGTGTGGTAGGTGGTGAGTTGCTTTGTGGTGTATTGGTACTGGGTTTGTCATAGAATCATAGAATATCCCGAGTTGGAAGGGACCAATAAGGATCATCAGGTCCAACTCCAGGCAGTGTCCTGCCACGGGTAAAACTCTCTTGTTATATAAAAATAAATCTTGTCTTCAGACTGAAGGCATATGTATAATCTGCTGTATATTTTATGTCTTTGCCATATATTCTATGTCTTTGCCACTGCCTGACTGAGCTTACTGTTCTGAGATTAACCTTCGTGCCTTAATGCTAACGGAGTGTTTGCATTTGAACACAGTATTTTGAAAGCATTCTGCCTTCTTCTAAGCAGTAATTTATGGTACAGTATTTGATGTTTTGCTCTCTCTAAAAACATTGTTCATGGTTTTTTTTACTGAAGCACTTTTTATAAACCAAAAGGAAGAGTTTACGATACCTGAAGTGTTATGGTGGTACATTTTGGAGAGATGGTTGTGATTTAAAGGCAAGAGAAGGTTAGCACATCAGCAGATGACTGCTAAGGAGGGAGGGAACCTTATTTACACAGAGTCTACTAATGAGACAAGTGCACTTCAGAAAAATGTTGTCTGTGCTCATCCATGCCACGCTGGGCTTTTGTGCAAGCACTGACTGTCACAGGGGCGCTGGTGTCTGCGAGCTCCAAGCCTGCCTTCTGGCCAGGTCATTCATTCATGTAGAGGAGAAAGTCATGTCAAACTCGCTCATTGTTGTGACAGTTTTCTCATATGTTATTGTAGTTGAATTAAAATGAGAACTGTCCCAGTAAAGCAACGCGATTATTTAGGGTTATCTGCACAAGCTGCTTTCGCCTTCTGGGCTGTGAAGTACCTTGCCAAGTGCAGTGAGAACATTGTGGTGAAGCGGTTTCTGCCATGTTTGGGTCACGTGCCTACTTCAAGCAATAGGTATCCTTAAAAAACAAACAAAACAGTAGGGAACTTCTGTTTTCGTGAGAAAAGTCTGAAATGACGCATCTTTGTGGGGGCTCTCCAAAGTCTAGATGTAGTTTCTGTAATTTCTGGAGTCTTTGAAACTTGCTGGTTTTTTCCCATCAAATGTAAAGGTTCTGTATTTGAATCCTGCATGGTAGTAGTCCTTCTTGGTCCAGGATTTCTGATCCTTGTGTTTAATATAACTTGTCATCTTCAGTCTGAGTTAAATGCTATTTTGTCAAAATTAACGTGCTCTGTTCCAGTGAACCTTCATCAGCTTGCTAATGGAAAATTTGAAGATGGAGTCTTATCTGCATCTTTGTGCAATTGGTTTCAGGGCTCCCTTGATGCCCCTCAGCTGTTTCCTTGGTAATGTGTATGCCGAGAACGTCGATGTGCTGAGAGATGGGACTGGACCCTCAGGTTTACGGCTTCGCCTACTCACTGCAGGTACTGGTGACACTCAGAACATGGAGCTGCTTCCTCCCCTAAGGAAAAGAGGGGTTAAGCATAGGATATTTGTGATGTTTCCATGGGTGGTTTCAAAGTGTTCTTATATACTTAATTCTGAACTCTTGGAAACAAAGCATAACTCTATGGAGGTGGGTTTGCCTGTTGAGATGTTTCCTGGGCCCTGGTCATTAGTGTCTGTTCACCGTGGTGGTCTCCAAGTGTACATGAAGAATACAAATGAAAGTACATTGCTGGAAAAACCATTAGAAGTGAAGAAACCTTGTGTATACTTTTATCTTCTGAGATTCCACTGAGCTGTATATGTGGATATTTTTGTGATTAATTTTGGAAGGCTTTTAAAAATGCCAGCGAGAGGCATATTGATGCCGCAGCCTTAGACTGCACTTTGAATTCAATTCAGTTTTCATTAGCTGTAGGAGACAGTAGTGAGAGTGACAGGCTGATGAGTAGCTTGTCCTTGTATGTGCTTCTAGGGGCTGGCGGGCCTTCAAAATTAGGGAGAGGCATAATGCTTGCAAGGGAGCCTTGTTCAGTGACTGTAACTTGAGACTTGGCAATGTTTTTCAAAGAAAAGGGAACATCTATCCTCATGTGCTAGGGCAGGAGTTAGCTACAACATTGTAATTATGTAAATGCTTTTTTAGAAATTGGAATGGTTCTAAGGTAGAGAGTCAAGTTTTGTTCACATACGTGTATACACGTGCAGCTTTAAGGAAATGTTGTCATTGAACAATGTAACTACTAAAATACAACACCAATGCTCAGAGTAAAAATGGAAATGAGACCATTTTGGCAGGTGGTGTTTCCTGTCTTGGGAAAGTTTGCAGGAACCCCTTTGTAGAACATGCCACACACCTGTTCCAGCATAAGCTTCTCTGGAAATACTTTCATTTGAAGTAACTCTTGCTTAGAAATTCAAGGATGACTCAGTCACATTTTTCTGATTTATTGTATTTGGGAAATAGCTACATGAATAATGTATAGCAAGAAAAGCTCAATGTGTATTGAGAGCACATCCTGTATTTTGCATTAATTGCTGCGTACTTGTATGTGCATTCTAATATGATGTTATGTTCCTGAAAGCAAATGGGGTTGCAAACTGTAAGGTCTTCCCACTTCTTAACATCTAGCAACGTATGTCAGCTGTTCACCTATGGAATGGCAGTTCAGTAAGATCTATTCTTAACACATCATTTGTGTAGGAACACACTTGATATTGGGTTAATGAGCTATGGGGACCTTCAGTAAATAATGTCTGTTCACTTATGCAGTCGATATGGATGAGGAATTTCATTTTATGGGCTTTCTTAGCTACTAGGGAAGGTGCTTAGATTACATGCCACTTTATAGCTTTGGGAACACAACTCTGGCTGCTAAAATTCAGTATTGTGAGGAGATGGAAATAATTCTTGGTACTTACTGCTAATAACCAGATAATGACATTGAGACTGACTGATTATGAAAAGTCAGTGTTTGAATGGCAGGGAAGTGAAGACAACTGGAGGTTAAGAAGATGTTATGGTTTAACCTGGCTGGCAGCTAAGCACCACACAGCCGTTCACTCCCCCTCCCCCTCAGGGACGGGGGAGAGAAATGGGGGAGAGAAAAGTGAAGCCTGTGGGTTGAGATAGAGACAGTTTATTGAGACAGGAAAATAATAACAGTAATGATGATAATAGTACTACTAGTAATAATGTGTACGAAACAAGTGATGCACAATGCAACTGCTCGCCACCTGCTGACTGATGCCCAGCCTATCCCTGAGCAGCCGGTCCCCCCACCCCGGCCAGCCACCCCTATATATTGTTCAGCATGACCCCAGATGGGATGGAATACCCCTTTAGCCAGTTTGGGTCAGCTGTCCTGGGTCTGTCCCCTCCCAGCGCCCGCTGCACCCCAGCCTGCCCGCTGGCAGGACAGAGGGAGAAGCTGGAAAGTCCTCCACTTAGTGTAAGCACTGCTCTGCAACAATTAAAGCATCAGCATGTTATCAAACACTCATCTCATCCTAGGCCAAAACATAGCACCCTACCAGCTGCTAGGAGGAAAATTAACTCGGTCCTAGGTGAAAGCAGGACAGAAGAAGATCTATGCAGCAGTCAGCAAATACATCACTGTGATAAGAAATGCTGTGTTTGAGCCCTTGTAAAATAAAGGGTTACGCTTATTTTAACAACATTGTTTAAAGAATGCAGCTGTTTGGTTTGTGTTAAAATAATGTTAAGCTTTTATTGTTGATCTGTTGATGCGTTCTGTGAGCAGGCAGGATGACTTCTGAGTCGCTTTCTGCTCCCCAGGTTGTGGCCCTGGTGTTTTAGCCGATGCCAAGATGCGGGTATTTGAGCGGTGCGTGTACTTCGGTGATTCGTGCCAGGATGTGCTGAGCACTCTGGGGTCTCCGCACAAAGTCTTCTACAAATCCGAAGATAAGGTAAGGAAATTCATTCACACAGAGAGAGGACTTTGTCTCCGTTCAATAATGTCTGTTTAGTCACAGGGTCTGGGTTTTGCAAGGCCAGTGATGTTAAATTGCCATGCAGCACAGATTCTGAGCAATTCATTTGACATGTAATAGACCAGAGTGAACGTTTACACAACTTGGTATTAAAAAGCATTTTAAGCTAAATCAATGCAAATCTGTTTAAATTCTAAAAATCAAATACATAATCTGTCATTTGCAATATTTTAACTGATTTGAAAATTGATAAAAATGGAAATGTTTCTATCCAAATAAGCCATAGCAGTGTGTGGTTTATTTTTAACCATTTCATTTAAAAATAACTGTAGCATATATTTTGATCGTTTCCTGATGTTTTTATGATAACAACATATAAGTAAGCCTTTTACTTCCGATAACTAAAAAGAAAAATCTGATGTGGTGTGCCTCTGCAAGTAACCAGTGGCCTTATCATGAAGCACAGTGTCCTATTTTTGATCAAGGGCTTTGGTGTTGAAATGAGGCTATGGCAATTGTTTGGGTGTAGGGGTATTGTTAGTGGTGTTTATATTTGTGGGCCTTCTTAAATACATCTGAAAAATGTTTCTTGCAGATGAAAATCCATTCACCCTCGCCCCATAAGCAGGTCCCATCAAAGTGCAATGACTACTTCTTCAATTACTTCACACTTGGAGTGGTGAGTGGGAAGCTTCCCTAAACAAATGCATTCAACGGTTTTGATTCTGCTACACAGCAACCGTGTCAGAGTGCCAAAAGTTTTGAGGAAACTCAAACTCTTTCTGCTGTGGCAATCTCTGAATTAAAAAAAAAAAAAAAAACAAAACAACAACCACCAACTTTTTTCTAGTGCTTGTGAATTCAATCAGTAACATCTTGTTGTATCTAGCAGTGGGTGGAGGGCTCTCTGTGCTTGTGCTTTGGTGTTCTTTTGGTTTTCTCCTTCTGCCACGCTCGATGCATAGGTAGCTGAGTTCCTGTTTCTGAAAGACGTGCTCTTGTCCAGTAGAACTGAAATAAGTGTGCTGGAATACCACCTGTGAAAGCTTGCAGAGCTGTGGGATGTAGCTCAACCTTTATGCTCCTCCTTACTGTAGTAGCACAGCTATTTTTTTGCTTCAGTATACATTGGTGTAAATAATGAGCAGAAAGACAAGACCTCCTTAGAAGAATTGCCAACATGAGCAAATGAAACTGCAGTTGTGATTGAGTACTGAAAGAAGTGTGTTTTTATGTGAGTTTATAAAGTCTCATTCCCAAATTCTACTTTTCACAATTCTGTTTGGTTCAAGTAGGATTGATACTTATCACTGTATGCAGATGCTATTGTAACTCATCTCAGGGTAGTTTGGGGAAAGCCAACTTCTTCTCTCCAACTTGCTTCATGTTTGTCTGCCTTTTTCTTCAACAGGATATTCTCTTTGATGCAAACACTCACAAGGTGAAGAAATTTGTCCTGCATACGAATTATCCTGGTCATTACAACTTCAACATGTGAGTGTAAAGAACTGATCTGTTCAAGAGTGTTTTAACATCAGGAAAGGAAACTTTATACTCATTTTAGAGAGGTCCTGTATTTTTGCCCCAGTGTCTTTGGTATACTTGGTAACCAGCGGGGTTTTCAGCCATCGTTATTTCCATGTTCTTCCTACTATTTTCTTTCTTATATTTAAATGTGTATGTTGCCAAGTATGTTCTCAAGTACTTCTTGATCCAACTATAGTGTCTATTATTACTGGTAGGTAATGTGCTTTTTTTTTCTTGATGTTGTTCCAGTCAGTGCTCTGAGTTTTCAAGTTCTTTTTCCCCTCTTATGCATTTGACCAGCATATTTTTGATTCTTTTCAAATTAAAACTCTTTATAAGAGGCATATGAGTTAAGGAATAACTGATTGGATGCCTGAACAAAGAGAACATATTTTCAGGCAGTTGAGCATTAGTGTTAGAGAAATCTGCAGTACTTTTTCTAAGCTGAGTACTTGTCCATCAAGTCTGTGTAACGAGAGCAATTTGTGCTGAAGGACCTTTTGTATCCTTAGAAAATTGTGCTAGGACGTTCCCAGGCTGATGGCTTTTTTTGATGTAGAAAATAAAAACGGCAGTTTTTCTTCTTAGTCTGATACTCTTGACTCTCCTTTTCATTTTATTACACATGTGACTTTTAATTTAGCTGGTTATTAAGAGCTCCAAGTTTGTGCTTTGTAGTTTGTGTTGGCTTTTCTGCTTTCTGACAGCTTTATGATTTGCTCTTTCTAGCTACCACCGCTGTGAATTCAAGATTCCGCTAGTCATTAAGCGAGGTGAGTAGGCCAGCTGCTGTCCAGCATTGGGATGTGTGCCACAAAACAAAGGTGGAGATACAATCAGTTTTCATTTCTAATGCATTCTTGATTATCAGAGGATGTCAGTAGTGAGACAGAGGAGAAATTTTAGGTTTTAGGGCGTTTTCTTGTTTTAAAGTGAAAAATGCTTCAGGAAGAGTTCAGCAATTTTCTGATTTTTATTTATGCTACCTTGCTCACTTAAATGGATCATATGGGTATTTAGTGGCAACATGACTCATTTTCTGTGATGCTGCCACTCTGCTTTGCTCAAATCAGTTACCTTGTACCAAGGGACTCAGAAGCTCTGTAAGGCAGTGTTAGTCTGAGCTGGTCAGTCCATTCGACTGTTAATTTTTCAATGATGTGCTACTGACTCTTGGAAGGTTTGATGGTATTCATGGTATTCAATATAAACTGATACTCAATAAAAAGAGATATAGCTGGGAATGAGAACAAACATTCAAAATATATCTACATGCTGCGGTCAAAGCATGTCTTTTAGTGCCTACTCGAAAATGTCCAAGCTCAGAAAATAGCATTATATACTCCTCCCAAGTTCTGTTAAGATACAGTGGTGCTGATTCAGCAAGACGCTTAGATGTGTACAACTCTGTGCATGGAAGTGATCTAAAGAAAGCATGGGGAGCTTTGACTGAGGACGATTGTGATCAAGGTAGCCTTTAATGTAAGAATTAACAGGTACGCTATGAAAATGTGTGTTTTGACTATTCAGGGAACACTGGATGCTTGTAAGGGTTTTTCAGAGGATGCTCTCTTCCTTTGAGTGGTTTTCACGGAAAGCAGTTAAGTGTGTAAAATGCAATTCTGTGAATGTCATGGCAGTGTGAGCACATAGAGGAATAAAAACCTGGAAAAACTACATTTGTGTGTGCAGGCTGACATGAAGACTGACTTGCAGTTCAGCCAGAAGGATGAGCATGAAAGTTCTGCTCACCTTTAAAATTGTTTTCCCTGAGGTTATTGTGCAGTACCTCAAAGATGTTTGTTTCTGATTGTTGTTATTCAGCTCAAATATCACCATGAAGCTCTCCTGAATGCATCTGTTTCTTTTTTTCTTCTTGTTTTGTCTTTTGTCTTGTACTTATTATGCATCCTGAATATAAGCTAGAGACCAGAAGGGTTGATTAAAAACGAATGTTACAAGACTTAGGAAGAGCTGTGTTTTTCCATCTGGTGGTAGCGCATGATGCAGTTTTATTTACTCCCTTCTGTGCCTCAGCTGCAGACAGTAACTTGACAGAGTTCAGTTGCGCAGACACTGAACTTTCACCATAAGCAGACCACGTTTATGTAGCGGGTGGAAAATACAGAGGAGCTTTCAATCAAATTAAATACCATTTGCTATGTTTGGCTTCTTTAGTGTCTAGCTTCATTCCTACTGCTTCAGGAAGATGCTTTCAGTATTCAGAACTCCCAAAATGTATGTATAAAACAGTTCTGAAAGCACCAAACTACTATTTTTTGAGACTGTAAGCATAAATATGGTGCTGTCCTGATCTGCAGGTGGTTGCTGCTGTTTAATGGATACAGGCAGTTTTTTTCTTTCCCCAGGAATGATTCTGGGGACTGTAATTCCCAAGCTCTCTGCTTTCTTTGTCTTTAAGAGAGTGTTTCTTTATCTTCAAGGTGTCGGTTTTGCCAGCCTCCTTTCCAAATGCAGCAGTGTTTGGACTAGATGCATGGCACGCTGTGTTATCTCGATGAGTGTTTGTGCTAGGTGTGTTCACTTAGCGCAGGGAAGTAGTTTCTTTCATGCTGACGTTCTTATATGCAACACTACAATGCAAACATACGCAGCATTAGGACTTGGAACTTGTAAATAGGCAAGTTTAATCCCATTATCTAGTATTTAATCAATGCTGATGACAACTCTTGGTTGCTAGTAAATGCTGGTAAATTTATATATGAACTGGTGTATTGCTTGTATGTCTCCCTCTATCTAAACTAACGTCCCTAAATAAAGGATTATTTAGGAGACGGTTCGAGCATGAATTACAAAGGCTGTTCTGTTTTTCTTTCATAGATAGTGCTGATTCACAGACTGAAACGTGTACAACGTACAGCAAGGTAAGTCTGGACAGAACTGAATGCTCTCCTTTTTTCCTTAAACCTCCTAGATGGTCTTTATTAGATTTGCAATGCCATTTGAGGAAATGGTAGCAGTGGTGTTATGTTGTTTTAAAATGGAGAAGTCAAAAGTTAAAGCTTAATGTGAGTATGTTTAGTTGTTCAAATGTTTAGTTGTCTTGTAGGGATTGAGGGCATTTGTAACAGCACAGTTTGAGTAAATTTAATTACTGCACACCCTGCATTCTAAGATAGCTGCAGGAAGAAATACAACAGTATAGTGATACGGGGAAGCAACAGAAGTGGTGGCTGAATGCAAACTGGTAGAGACATTCTTAAAACTTTCACAGGGCTTTTCTGTCTAATGTAGCTCTCGAAGACATGCAGTAACTAACCAAGGAGGTCTGGTGGTCCTTTCTTCTGAAGGGTACCAATAATAAGATGCTTTTCAGGTAGCAGCAGGGCTCACCAAAATGTCACTGCCAATGTGACACCTCCTGGGGGCAGCAGACTCTAGGTGAAATTCCCAATTGGGCACTTGCTGCTGCCTAAGAGCTTCTCTAAGTTAAAAATTCTGAAGAAATTTGTCTCAGAAGTGCCTCTACAGTTAACCTTCAGCCAGGGTCAGTGCTGCGCTCTTGGCTCATGGGGTTAAATTTCCTTGCTGAATTCTGGGTTCCAAGCTGAAGGGGGGAAAAGTAGTCAGGAACTTGGAAGCTGCCATTTTTTTATTTGAGTTACTAATATCCATCAGTGTTTTAACTTAAATCTTGTATGCGAAATTTCAGCTTTTTTAAAGTCTATTTACAGTGATGAAAATTGCTTGAAATTCCCTATCATTAAATAGCGCAGTTTTCCTCCTCTTTTCCAAACCTGCCTGTTAAATGAAGGAAAGGTTTTTGGGAGAGGTGGCAGGGATGCTATTTTTCCCTCAGCAAAGGTATGTGAAAGGATATTTAGCTGAGGTTTCCCACAGCTGCTTAGAGAATACTTTTTCTCTAAGGTGTCTCAGAAATGTTACCAAGTTTTCTAGGTATGTTTTTGCCATAAGACCCGTAGAATTTTTCATAGCAATTCTAATTTAAAGCTAGTTGGAGACAAAAATGAGGAAAAAAAACCCTAAGAGCGTTTCCTAGGCCTGATAGTTTCCATTATTGAGTATGTCTCTAGTCACAAAATACTTGAGTAAATGCAGTTTATTTGGCAAAGGAGCATGTTGCAAAAATATACGTGACTGTCTTTCTAGTTTTTAAAAAATAATAATCTCCTGTGACTGATTTTAACACAAGGTCTTTGACATCCTTGCAGTGGGACAGTATTCAGGACCTTCTGGGGCACCCTGTAGAGAAGCCAGTGGTACTTCACAGGTAAAGTCTTTCTTTTGCTTGGCAACAGGAGCTGATAACCGGATGAGTTTATGTAGAGGAAAAGTATTTCTTACACTAATTACTTTGGGGATTCTTTATTTAAGTTTCATACCTTTTGGCCACTAACGATACTAAATAACTGTTCTCAGAGTTAAAGGCTGACGTGCAGAATGAAAACATTTCCAAAGTTTGTTGAACTGTAAAATCCAGAGAAGAGTGAAGCAGCAGATCCAAAAGAAGTATCTCTATTTACATATAATAAATAGTGCAGATTGCTTATGCTGTAGGCACATGCATTTCAGCAGCATGACATCATGCATTGCAGTGTCTGGAACATATGGCAGCCGACTGAAGGAATTTTGCCTTTATGTATGTGTGTGGTTGTTCTATAGTTCCTGAAGGCTGAAGACAGAACAGTAAGCTTAATTTTGCTCTGTTCCTACAGGGCTTGAGCTGGTTGTTGGGTAAAACAGGCACCACCTGTTTGCAGAGCTACCATGCTATATGATATGATATGCAACTGATTTAGGTCAGGAGAAATGTTAGCTTATGGGGACTGTGAAAATACTTTACCATTTTCATATATATATAACTAAGTTTTTATCAAGCTTTCATATGTTCAATTTTTTTCTTTTTTTTTTTTTCCTTTGAAGTATTGTGCTCTTTGTCCCCCCTTCTCCTGTTTTATGTCAATGAGATCAGCTTGAGCTGAAGCCATGTAAAATAAAGCTGAAGTAGTGATTACATAGGGTCCTTTATATTATTTTTTCCTGTGTTCTAAATCAATCAGAGCTTGCTTTACTGAGCACATCTCTAAATGTCTCTGACACACCTTTAGAGAAACAAACCAGTTACAAGAAAGGCCAAAAGCTAACTGTTCCCTAATGTTTTTGGGCCATAATCTAAAATGCATTACAGTCAGTAGGAGTCTGTAATCGTCACATATAAGATCAAAAAAAATCCAAATTATTTAAAGGATAAGTGATCTTGAAAAGTACTGTTTAATAAAATTTAGATTAGTCTGTAAGATGATGAAATTGAATCCATGTTAAGAAGTATTTTTAAATAGTTTATAGTAAATACACTTGAAAGGGGCTGAGAGATAAAAAAGTGAAGAATGGCAAAAGATCTTGGACAAAAGTTATTTGTAATAAATGATATGGCACTTCTGTCTTCGCTGTTTATTTTCAGGATTCTTCCTGTCCAAGTTCAGTGAAAGAAAGCTCTCCTGTAGAGGTCGTTGTTAGCTTTGGTTCCTTTCTTCCCTGGCATTAGGAACCCTTCTGGGATGTTAACCAGAGGTTTCCTCTGGATCACTTGGAAACTAGCAATGGTGTTGTGTAACGTAGATTTACTTTCTTCTTATGAAAGCTATTTAACATGATAAAGATGCCATAATTTACCCTGTATTAACTGCTTGTTATTCCCAAGAAATTCACAGTCCTCATGCGTCCAATTTCTTCCCCCTCTCTTCTGTTCAGGTCATCATCTCCGAACAACACTAACCCCTTCGGGTCAACCTTTTGCTTTGGACTGCAACGAATGATCTTTGAGGTAAGGGGGGAAAAAAAAAGCGTGGTATGTTTGAGCAAAGAAGATGAGGACTTTGCTGTTATTACTTTTTACCGGCCTCTTATTTCCTATTTCATCAAAAGCCAGCATTTGGGAGGGGCTATCCTTTTAGAGGTGATTGGCAGAGCAGGCAACTTTCCTTCTGTGATGCTGTACATTTGCGTGTTGAAGCTGGCACTTCAGGTCTGTCACCTAGGGCTTGCACTAGCAGGAGATGCATGAGCTCAGCTCCAGGTGCTGATGTTTAAATGTCATGGAAATCTAGAGACTGCTTTTAGGAACCAGCCACGAGCTGTTTGCTGAACACGTTGGTTGCTTTATTTTGTTGGTGGGATTTCTTTTTGCAGGCAGATCAGTTCCATATTTGCTGTTTTCACTCTTCAAGTTCCTGTTTGGTCTACAGTTCTTCTAACTTACCTTTTTCCCTGCCATCTTTTTGCAGGTGATGCAGAATAATCATATAGCTTCTGTTACTCTGTATGGCCCGACGCGGCCCAGCAGCCAGTTGAGAACATCGGACCTTCCCCAGTGAGCATCCCCTGCAAAGTCAGCTAATCTAAATGCTACAGAATTAGTACAGCGTGCCTTGATTTGCTGCCACTTATAATATGGAAAGCACGTTATGATTTTTGTTTTTTCAATAAGCCTCCACCCAGGAACGGTGTGGAGGGGAAATTCTCTCAACCCTTCATCATGGGGCATGGAACTGTTGATGGAGGAAAGCAGCTTAGGTGCCTGTGCCGTCATTTATTCCTCTCAGTTGCCCTCATCCTATGCAGCACAGACCTGAAGACTGTCCCCCCCGTCCCAGCTGGCGAGGGGGGAGCGTGGAAGGGGGGCACGTAATGACTGCAAGAGTTAGAAGCACAAACTTTCTGAGCCTTGGAGCATCTGGAAGCAGGTATTGATTTTTAGTCTGTTTGTGTTACTGTATTGATGTGGTGGTCACATTTTAAGAAAACGTGTGTGTGTATATATATAGATAAAAACACATCGGTATTTCTGTGGCTTAGGACATTGTACCAAGTGTGACAAGGATGTATATATGTCCATGATTTCAGGCACCACATCTTCGTGTAACTTTAAACCAAGCAAGTAGCATGTGCATAATACTTGGTTGTAACATTTGCACTACATACACTTTAATTACTTGATAAACGTTTATCTTCACTGAGGAGCATCTGTGTACTGGGTGTGAGTGGGGTGTGATGGTTATTTAATGTACGCTGTGCATAAAGCTTATTTATACAGTGGATCGAGTTAATCCACCTTCCTGCACTAATATGTACTTGATGTGCTGAAACAATTTTTTTCTGCCATGGCTGGTTTACTAATTTTTTCATACGCGGTTTCAGACAAAGAAATTCTGGACGAGGTTATTTCTATGATTGAATTATGCTTTAGTGAAAAGGTTTGATACGATGTTTCTTACAATGGAAAAATTTGATGAAGAACTAGCGTTGCCTCATTTTCATCTGTTCCCCGAATCCTTTTTTCCTACCCTCTTTCCTTAGAGAAAGACAAACTGTATATAACAGTATCTCAGAAAGAAATCCCCGAGCTCTGCCATCACCAAGAAAACCTTTTCTGTAACTTTTGATGTGTGATTTTAATTTATGCCAAAGGTTTAGCCAAAGACATCCTCGTTGTAGTTTCACCATTTCTGTACATAGATGCTAACTGCACACCCCACCCCAGCAGACAGGATATAGGCTTCTTTCTAGTTGGGAGATGCTGCTCGCAACATTTTATCCCAGGAGGATACTTTAGGTTTCTAGTTCTCTTATCAGTCTTATTTGGGGGAAATAGGTGGTCTGTCTTTGAAATATTGAACCCTTTTTAAAAATGGACAAGAGAAATGTATAATTTTATCCCATTTTTAATATTTTGGTGTAGCAACTTGTGATACATAGATGACAATTTTGTGAGTTTTACTATGTGTGTACAGATTTTGTAAATATGACATTTTTGTAATTTTAACTCCATGTACAGTGTAATCCTGTATAGTTTATCAATGAATGAGAGCTAGGAAGTTGAATGTTAACTGAAGTTTTGGATCCTGGACCAGTAGCAGGGATAAATGTGGTGCGTGTGTGAGACGTTCTTTGCCATTTAGTCTTCCTGTATACTGTGATACTCTAAACTGTTTTGCTAAAACAAACAAAAAAAGCCCCACGGAGAATCTAATGGATAAGGAAAAAGTTACTGTTTACCTTTATCCCTAGGTGTCACTCCTGTTGAACCCCTGTTCAATCTGTGCTGTCTCCTGTGATCATTGCTTGCTAAGAAAATTCTATGCCTCAACCTTCCTTTTGTTTCCTCTCTAATTTTAATTTCATTTTACATAGCCCTTCTGTAAATTAAATGGAATAATAATGAGCATGTACACTGAAAGCAAAATAAAACGAGACTCTCAGTTACTGTTTTGTGTTAAATACAGTTACTGGGTGTTTTTGTAATAAAACTATGGATGTTCTTGCCTTTTTTCTTATCAGTCAGTCCTTTTTATTTTAATGTCTCTCTGGCATTACATTTGAAGTACCGTACTAGTGTCCCTCCTTTCACAGCCAGTATTGTATGTTCTCCAGAGAAGCAGTACAAAAACTAACATAATTTACAGCCTGTTTCAGAGTAGGCACGTAGGTATAATTTTTTCCACTGCAGCAGGGAAGGAAACTGTTAAGGTATGGTAAATAACACTGGCTTTTGTATCGTCTTTAAAGAACAGAATTGTTTACACCCACGTCAGCCCTTAGGTATTTTATTAAAATTGATCGAGTTTCAGGGAGTTTGAATATTGCACAACAGGACAAAAGAAATGTGTGCGTGCAGTAAGAGCAGCAAATGTGATTTCTCGTGCTGACTTGTGCCTTGAGGTGTTCAAGCAGCAAAGCACTGAAAGTGTGCTTGCCCTCGAGCAGCTTAGAGCTCGGTGCAGGTGTAGGTATTTCTCCTGCCCTGCCTGCCTGTGCATGGTAAAACCCTCAGCCACCAGTGCTATAGTGCCCTTTGGTTTGGGGATACAAAGTGACCTTGCTCAGTGGGTTTGGCTCAGTGTGCTCTCAGAACTTCACTGTGACTTGAAGTGGTGTGTAGATGTATGCTTGTTACTGAAATATGATGATCATACATTAATTTCACTTAATTTTAACTAATCCTTTTCTAACAATAACTCCAATTTAGCTACAAGAGAAGATGAATTCTTGGCAAGACGATTTGAGTAACAGCTACACAAGTGCTACCAAAATCCAGCTTTCAAGCATATTCAGCTGCAGGTCAGGACTGCTGCTTGTAGCACAGACCTTGAGATTTAGGACAGGATAGCAGCAGCTAGCCAAAGGTGTGTAACAGCTTCAGTGGCTCCTGCCTTCACTTACAGTATTTCGGTGAGTCAAAAAATGTCTGTTGTAGATAATTAAATGTACTCAGGTACTTCTCAAGGTCAGTCCTGAGATGTGGAAGATCAGTGGCTTTGCTTGAAAAACCTATTGCTCTGTTGCTAAGAAAAACAGCTCGTTACATCCCTGTGACTTGTTCTGAACTGCTTTGTTCCCAATTGCAGCCTTTCAGTTTGTCAGCAATCTCTTCTGTAAGAGAAGAGAACATTTTGTCTGTTAGAAACTCACCCTGGTACTTCTGTCCTTTGCTTAAAATCTGTATAGAGCATTTTGCTGCTCTGCAGAGCTGGGCAGGAGGAGAGAAGGAGCCTTCAAAGACTCAGATGAGAGTGCTTTCAATTTATCAGTGAGGAGCGAAAGCACTTTCCCCACTTCTTGGGGTTGCTTTATTCTTTTGCTGTATGTTTTTTTTTTGTTTTTGGTCAGTCTGCAGCTTCCTTTACAGAAAGGACGGGGTAGGTAATGTGGACCAGCTCTTTTGGGTTTTCCCCACTCAGCCTCTGTAGCTGCAGCTGTTCATAGAGCTCACTTCTCTGACACACTTTTTGTTTGCTCCTATTTGGACTAAGCCAAGCTGGTGCTGATGTGTTAGGGGAGTTGGTGTGATGCTAGCAGCATCACCTTCCCCTCCCAAAGGAACCGAGATATCTGGGCAGTGTCTGATCCCATTTAAGTGTGTGCACAGAGTTGGGTGCTGTTTTATACAGATCCTGCATGTTTGCCACATGTGCATGGGGCCATCATTTTGGTTTCACATGAAACAACTGTTTCCTTGACACAGCGTTCAGTACAAGTGCATTTTTAATAAAGCACGTGCATCCAGTCCCTTTGTGATGTGTGCCTTCTTGCTTCGTACAGTAATGAGAATGTGTGTGTGCTTGCCTGCTTAGCTTTGAATATCACAATGTTGTCCACAGTATTTCATTTACCTATGGGTAATAAAACAGAGCTCTGAGCCCTTCCCCTAGAGGTGAAGCTGACTTTCTTCCTGCACTCACAGGCCTGCACGCAGTCCCTGGGCTCCCATGAGTGCTGCAAGCAGTGCTGTATCGATCAGTGCTGCTGGGTAACACTAGAAGCTTCTGTTCCCAAAAATGCAGTTCCTGTCAAGAAAAACCAATTTTCTGTTGCCAGGAACTCTTACACTTCTCATTCTAAACAGATATTTTTGCTGAAATAGCTAGCAGGTGGTGGGTGAGGTCTGATTCATGTGCTTATGATGGTTCATGATCCAGACTTTCCATCAAAACCATAAAACAAAGTCTATCCCAGGGCTCAGCATCACAGCAAGGTGGGGATTCAGCCTTAACAGGGGCAGGCTGGATGCTCCAGCTGGCTTTTCCCAAGGGAAACCAGGGGTGCTAGTGCCTGGTTCACACTGACTTAAAGGTTGTTAGAGGCTAAAGTTTGGTGTTGTGAAGCAAAAAGTGCTCTGAGCTAGCTCAGATACAGTTGTTTCATGTCATCTCTTGTCCCATAGACACCTTTGTTACTATTTAACCCCTATATCACAACTGCACCAACACAAAGGCACTCTCTTCTACAACTTGTCTGGTCAGCCAGCTTGCTACAGCACGTGTAGCCAAACAAATACATCGCTGTGTGGTTGAGGAGTTGGTAAAATGCCACTCAGCTTTGGCTGGGTTTCCTCATGGAAGTTATGGCCCAGGATACTTCAGAGGTAAGGTAAGGCTGAAGGAAAACATGGGGAAATGAAAAATGATGCACAAGAGTTACATCTTCAGTAAGCATTAAAACAGGATCTGGAGTTAATGAAGTGGGGTTGAACTTAAATACCATATTCTTTAGCTGTAGTTAATGAAACTACTAAAACTGTTTATCTGATAAACTTTATGTCGAAGCATTTGGGTTGGTTTGTGGGGATGTTTCTTTTTCCAACATGCAGAATTGCTCCTCTTCATGATCTGGAAAGGCTTTCTGCTTGACCTAGTGGGAAAAGTGAGCTGGAGTCTGCAGATGAGGTTGTGCACTGTGCTATAAGGTAGTGTTATGACAACTTTAATTCTGGATCAGCCTTTTATGCTTTAATATAACCTTTTCTCTTGCATGCCCTATCTTATTCCCCTTTAAATGCTATTAGTTTGGTCATTTTGAAGTATTCATATTGCGATTTTGGAAGCTGGTTTTAAATGTCTTAATGTTTCAAACCTACATCACAGATTCACAGTAGTGCTTAACTTCTGTTCCATTATTAGTATCTTTCAGAGATGTGTTTATTTTAAATACTAGTCTTTCTCACTCTGCATGATTATGAACATGCAGTCCAATCAAGAAAGTAATCAAAACAGCCTGAATCATCGCTACTGTGCCTTTGCACCTCAGTTGGTCTCTCTTGGAAACCTGAACCCCTGAAATACCACAGCTTTCTTCCCATCAAGCTCCATTGGCCCCCAGAGGACAAGGCAATCACTGAGGACCTGCGTAGTTGTGTGTTTTTCCCAGGATTTGTCAAATTGTCAAAGGATGGAAAGTGAAGGGAGAGGGGTGAGTTGCAGGGAGAACTGGCCAGGGCTGGTGGGGGGGCTGTTTGCTGCTCTTGGAAGGACTCAAATGCACTCATACTTCGGGTTTTAGTTTCCCCTCTCACTTCTCAGTCTGGTTTCCATACTGACTGTAAGCCTGGAAAAATCATGGCAAGCTGAATTTTAAAGCGTTACTGCTTCTGACAAACCTCAGTGAAGATAGCAGCATCATTAGGGAAATGTGTCGGGCTGATTTTCAGGGCTGCTGAGACCTCCAGCTCTATCGGGAGCTCAACAATTCTTCAAACCAGGCCAGGCCTGGGCTCAGACTCTCCTCTCTGGGTCTGCTGGGGTCTCAGCACTCTGGGGAATGTTCTTGGCTCTCATATTAGCAAGGGTTCTCCGAGGCGTTCGATTACTTTGTGCTGTTTGATTTCTGCAGTTGGGGCTTGCTTCCGAGAACCCACTGCAAAAGATGAATAATTAAACTGCAGACAGGAAGCACAGTATTTTAACACTCCATTACTTCAGAGCCGTCTTGGCTTTCTTTTTTATGGTGTCTAAGTCAGCGGTGGCCTGACCTAATGAGAGATCTTGGCATTCACTAGCGGTTTATAAGTTCGGAGATGCATTCAGAGGTGCTGAATGTGAGGTTCAGGCCAGCTCAGCTCGTTAGAATGACCAAATCTGGCTACTTACATACAGTAGGGAACAAATTGCCTGTGTGTGGATCCTTGGGATTCAAGAAAACCTACTATGCTCTATTAGCTTCGGATATTTATGTCTGTCTTGAGGGCGTCTGCTTGCAACTGGTGGTACCCACACAGGACGTTTTTGTTTTTTTCTCATCATGGTTTATAGTAACTGACATGTAAAAAATATAGTAATAAACAAAATTACTAAGCAAAGCTTTGTAGCAAAGCCCCACTAGACAGTTAATAAAAGCTGCCCAGAATTTCCTTCTGTAATGGATGATTTGGGTGTTCTGGGAGGCATCGTGAGGCCTTACAAAATCTGAGTAGATTATGTTTAATCTGTGAATTTTGTTGTGCTTACAGAGGTAAAGTGGAGTGGTTGGTATCTGCTTTTCACATGCTTAATGCATAAGTTAATGTGCTTCTGTGCTCTCTTCCTTGCAGGGAAAACAAATTTATATGGGAAGTAAGGCCCTCCATAGGAAATGCATAGTTGGTTCCGTTGCCACTCCTGAAATTAGGTACTGAAGTCCACGTCTGAGCATCTGAAGCAAACAGCTTCATTTCAGAGTGGCGTTTCAAGTGTTTCAGTGTTCTCTCAGTAGTCTCTGTTGCCGAAAATGGAGCCAAATGTAAGCTTTCAAATACAAGTTTGCCTGTTAGCCTATTATGTATATTTTTAGCATTATGCTTTCTCTAGGTATGTCAGTTTTCCCTTTCCTACTTGATGTGTAAGCTGGGCAGCAATGCTCTTTTTACACATCCTGCAATCTGTGTAATCATTACCATAACTGATCTATCTCTATAAAATAAGTTGCATGCTTTTTATTTCCGTAACAAGCTGTACCAGAGCGTTCGGAGCTGAGTTGGATCCACCTCTAGCAGTTTGCTTCAAAAGGAGGTCAGTAGAGGGTTTTTTCTACTCATTCTAATAAGCACCTCAGATTTTTTAGGGGGAAAAGCAACACATTTTTTAGGAAATAATCTTCAGTCGAAGACTTTTTGCCTGCTGTAGCAGTAAGAGATTAATAAATTGCAGTGGGTACAGCTGTGCCCTCCAGTGTTTTCACAGCACGTTATGCTGTCATTTGGGGTCTGCAAACTTCCACTTCAACTGCAGAAGCAATGGAAACTTTTAAAACCAGATGAAACGGGCCGCACAGCAAAGACTGACAAATAAAAGCAGATGTATCTTTCATTAAAAGATGTTAGATTCATATTAATTGGACAGAGAAATGAGCTATTCCACAGACTCAGGCAAAGAAGTGAGCAGTTTGACCTAGTTCTGTTTCTGCCAGCCACCAGGATGTGTGCTGGCACAGGAGGATGTTGAACTGCTACTTTAATCTGGGATAAACGTACTCATTAATGCTGTGTTGTGGGTAGATTGCAGATCTGAAGATGTTATAGAGGGAGGAGCCAAACCTTAATGCATCTCCGAACATAAAAGGAAGATCTTAATAAAGACTGCTGAACCTGACCGGCTGCTTTGTAAGAAATCGTTAGGTAAGCTGTGTTTGTTTTTCTATTGTTACCATTAAATTAAGTCCAGCATAAGGAAAGACTTACCAAGTTATCCAAAACAATGAATAATGCATTTTCAAGTTGCTGTCTTCATGAAAAATACATGTGGTGTTAGTCTTGTGTGTATGCAGATGCATTCGACAGACTCACTCTGACAACTGGAGGCATGCCTGCATGCTATCTTTTAATTATGGTATAAATAACTTCCCAAACTGTAAACTAATCTCAGGTAATACGTTTCTGTACAGACTCATAAATACATAACATATCACACACTTGAGCAGATGGGCACAGCTTTCTCCCACCACTGAGGCTTATTCCTACACTTTACAGAGTTCCTTGTGAAGCTTGCACGAGAATTTTGGATTTCAGGCTCTTGTCCTGAAAATATCCAAAATCGGATTTTGGTTCTTTGATTTCTACACGGCCAGCCTTTCCATGGAAATACGTTAGGGCTTAAACTCTGAAGATTATGATAACATCTAAGGCTCTTTTCAATAGTCTGTTGATAGATACTACCAGCATATTTTCCTTCACATTCTGTGCATAGTTAATTCAAGAGCAAAGTCCAGCCTGCAGCTGGATGGGAGGAAGGCTACACCCAGGTCTGAAGTGCAGCTGTACTGCAGGCTCTGTTTAAGCGAAAGCAGCTTCCTGGAGGTTCATGACACTGCGATTGCCTTTGAAGCTGTGTGGATGTGTCCTCCTGAAGGGGGATGGCATCTGGGATACTCTGATGAATAGATGTTTTGTTGAGGGGGGGGGGAAATTGCAAAAGGATTAGCAAATCCAGTATCAAAAGCAAATCCAGGCTCTTTGCCTCAAGTATACCATTGCTTTTTAACCCAGATTTGGAGGGATTTGCTTCCTCTTTGATATCCAAAAAAACGATGTTCTGGTATGGTAATCTGCTGCTGGAAAAACAAAGTGCTCTGAAGTATTGACAGTTCTTTGAAAAATGAAGCAGTCCAGTGTTCTTGTCGGATGTTTAAAATATTTATAAAGTTACAGACTAACTGAAACACGGAAAGTCATCTACCAACAGAAAAATTGCTCTGCTGCTGCTTTTTTTTGCAATAAGTTTAGAAAGGCTTTTATTCTGAAGCCCTTCTGTCTGAAGACTGCTTTCTTCCTTCCCATGACACCCACAGCAATGTTGAAAGTCTTGGCTGCTCTTTGCAGCTGACTGTGTGCCAGGAAGAGCACCGAGGTCTGGAGGAACCAGCCCAGTCCATTGACAAGTTTTCCTGTGGTCTGAAGGAGCTCTCAAAAGTGATGCAAGCAGCAGCTCTGTGATTTCACTCTCACAAGCAAAAGGCCAAAAGGATCTCTCCAGATAGCTTTTGGAAGAGCTGGATTACGTGGTAAGAGAGGTTGGATGCTGTTGGACAGCTCTGAGTCTTCACTGAGCGCCAGTCAGCATAATGTAGAGTCTGAGCTCGCTAAAGTGCCATAAACTGCTCCCTGAGTCCTGACAGCGTGTCAGTGGAGCATGTCTTTGAACTCGTGTGTTGCTACAATTAATGAAAAATCAAGACATGAAAAGGGATCAACTGAAAGTTCTTCTTTTCCTTTTTTAAATGCCCTTCAGTGTTCTTACCCCTTCCCAGTTACCTACTCATATGGCTTCTGCTCAGCCAGCTGTGTCAGCCCTAGCTCCCACGCTTGTTTTCTTGTAGTTCTGCAACATATATGGGACTCCAATTCAAAGCTGTTGTTTTCTTCTCCTCTGAGGCTCACAGAAAGCCAACCAGGCAGTGGTGATTTCATTTGAGCACCCACTGAGGACACCTGATTTCCTTTGCTCTAGTTAACTGTGTAGTTTGCTTGTTTCTCATTGAGTCTGAGTAATTCCAGTCCTAATCAAAGGAACAAGTTGACAGCAATCCCTGTGCTTCTTGGCCTTGTCTCTTCTTTCTCCTTCCATTTTGCACGTCTAACAATGCTGAAACATCTCTCCAGACTGCATTTTGCAATGTGTCTGTACACATTGGCCTGCTAAGCACTAGTGTTACTCTAATAAATAATAATAAATTAAAGATACTGTTAGGATTATTTGGGCACATTACTGGAGAAGGACCTACGTGGTACGTGTGTGCAAATGGGGAATTTTGGCACATTTCTGCAATAGTTTTTGTTGTCTGCTCGTAAATAGGCTGTGCTAAAGCCCTCTTCTTCTAAAGTCTGTTCATTTGGTTGCAAAAATTTGACGTTCCCTTTCTCAGCTGTTTTTCCTTGTGCTTTTGTTGCAGTCTGCCTGCATTATCTGAGGGGCGATGCCTGTGTAGCTGCTTGAGCTTTCCTCTTCCATTGGAAAGGCTTCTTCACTTGCTTCTTCTGAGTACAGGAAAGCCTCGGGCTGTGCAGCAGGTTCCACATCAGCCAGATCTCAGCAACTTTCAGGCTGTGAACTACCATGAGATCTTTGTAAAAACAGGGCTCAAACGTCTGTAGGTGCGGGGCAGCAGAAGGCTTGACGATCCCAAAGGTCTTGAAACCTTCATGCAGAATGGGTTTGAGGTTGATTCTCTGTAAGCACATGCCCAAGAAGACATCGTCGATGGGGAAGAGTTCTACCTCTCTGCAAGCCCTGGAGAGCTTCCTCATGGTGCAGCTGGAGAGCAGAAAACCTCCTCCTCCTGCGTAGGCAGGGTAGATGCTGAGCCCGTACATGGTCTCTGGGATATAATATTTACTCTTCCGAACGCGGATGGGCCGGGCGTTGTAGATGATGTCCCCAACAAAGAGGTCCTCGGCGGGGTTGTGTCTCTCAAGGAAGTCAACGATGTTCTCGATGTTAACAAAAACGTCAGCATCGCCTTTAAAAATAAACTTCACGTTGTGGCAGAATTCAGCAGCCCAGTTCAGGAAGTGGATCTCCTTCAGGGTCAGGTTGAAGAAAGTGTCCATGAAGTCCCAAAGTAAAATGTCGCGGTACGTCTGACTCTCCTGGTGCATCAGGGTCTCCCATGTGGCCAGCGCTGTCCTATTCCTTGGTGTTCCCAGCAGGAACACTCGCTGAATCTGCTCCCCGTTCACCAAACCCTCCCTGCCCCAAGTTTTCCGGACGATCTCTCGTCTGTCGAAGTCTTCAACTACCGATTTGATAGCGATGAGCAGAAAGGGACCTCCGGGTGTTCTCTTGCATTTCTTGGGCTGGTTGATGAGGAGGTTGAAGTTCCTGTTGTCCTTGTTGAGGAGATAGCGCTTGAAGTTGAAGGCAGAATCGGCTGCTGGGGCTGGGGTTATAGTTTGGACCCTGGTGTTAGCTGCTTCTGCTCGTCTAACAGTGGGAATTAACTGGGGTTTGGGTGCTGTTGCCTCTGCTGGTGTGGGTCTCCCAGGTGCTCTGGGGTCAGAGAGTATTCGCTGCGTTGCTGAGGGCTGCTTCTGCGTCGGCTCCTTGTGCCCTTTTGGGGCAAAATGCTCCAGCTGGGTGTAGAGTAAAGAGCAAAGTGCGACCACCAGGAGAAGGGTACAGATCGCGTCCCCTTTGAGACGAACTCTCATTGTCCCCGTGGTCTTCCTGGGACTGCTAAAAGCTGTGTCTGAGCTGCCTGGCACCAATGCCCATCTGTAAATAAATGTGCAGCATGTCACCAAGCAGGATTTAGAAAACAAGCCAGCAAATACATTTTACTCATGGAAACACCAAGACATGGTAAGGAACTCGCTAAGAGATGCAGAGGTCCCAGACCTAACGCAGATCCCAGTGATCTGGCTCTGTGCCTTGCTTAGGTGTAAGTCACCAAGAAGTCATCCAACATCCTGAAAACCAATCCCAAAATACACCCACTCCCAAAATACACCACTAATCCGTCCTTCCTCCCATGTCCCTCCCTCCGGAATGCATTTTGCCATTTCAGAGGCTTTTTGACCTTGCTCTTCCCAAAGCAGGGACCGATGGACTGTGCCGTACTTCCATAAATCGTTGGGTTTTAATTCCTTTTGACTTGGTAACTGGCTGCTGACAAGCAGGTTTTCAGTAGCTGGACAATCACTGGAGTTTACCCCAAATGCAAAGTGAACTCTCAAACCAACTGTGATTTATGCCTTCAAAATGAATACATTAGGCACGATCTTGAATGCACATAAGGCCCTTTTGCTGCCAGTAATCTTTATAAAACATTAAATTGTAATAAATTACTTCTCTTCCATTAATAAGGTTAGAAAGGGTACAGGCACGTTGCCTCTGCCAACCTGCTCCTAACCACTAAGCAAGAGATGCACAAATAAATCCCAAAACACAGAAGCAAGGCAGAGACTAGCATTAGGAGTGTTTTATTCACATGTGAGAGGTGAAGCTGCCTTTTGAAATACAAGATTTGATTCTCCACTTACACTTTTCCCAGAGATGATCTGTCTCATTCCATCAGTTCTTCAGCTGCAAAAAAAAAAAAAAGGAGAGTTACAAGAAGGCAGAAAGCAGGACGTAAATCTAGTTCAGGGAGGGAGCTGGCTGTAGCCACACCAGCAATCTTTTACACTCCTATGTGATTTACAAATCTGTCTTGCCTGTTCCATATTAGTAGAAGATATGTTTGAAGGTATTACAGTTTGCTGTCGTTGTCTTTGAACAAGCTGGGAAGATGTTATCCAAAAACTTCTCAAGCCAAAGCCGTCTGCTTGCACCGCAGTCTGTCTTCGCTTAAGGGACTGAAGCACTGAGGCAGGACAGAAGAGGGTGGAGGAGCCAGGACTTGTGGTTTTCTACACAATTTTTCCTGTACTTAACTGTTTTCAGCATTGTTAAACTCAAGAGCACGCGGGTGGATTCTCAGCCTCCAATCAAGCCCCGTTGCCATCAGGCTGACTCACGGCTCCCGGGCAGCTACGGACTTGTCAGAATCGTGTATTCCGACCTAAACCAGGACCCTCCTTAGCTCAGTGGCACCCTTTTCCAGCAAATCTTTCTTCAATGTCACAGGTTGTGTCCCCTGCTAATTGTTTATTAACCACGATTTCTGTATCAGGCATAAGATAAGCTTTTTGTAGCTCAAAATGAGATTGACAAGCCTGGAATGCCGAAGCATTAAAGTGTGGCATAGCCTTACCCCCAGGGATGGATGCAGCATTTCAAGATTTATGAAAAATTAAAGCTATTAAAGCAGTTGATTTCTTGGCCAGCACGTTTAAAATTGTTAGATGCACATTTCTTGGATCTCCGTATTTGAAAATATTTTGGTTTTTCCACTGCTATTTAACCCCCCTCTCCAAGTTGCTGTTGAAATGCGGAGCAGCGTGCTACCACATGGTACCAGCTCTCTTTTTTCCAAGCATAACTTTGCTGTACCTTCTGCTTCCCTTCTAGGCCAGGCAGATGTTTTAACCAGTCCAGCTTTCAAATTATCATTATCTTCAGCCTGGTGAAAGAGTCCCTTCGAATGCCTACAAGCTGTTTGCATTTTACATCTGTTACCCTTGGTGAGTCCTGACTGTGGTCTCTGCAGCAGCCTGCTGTGCGTCTCGTGTGCTAAATCGTCCTTTATCTGTCACCACACAGTTCCCAGCAGGCTTTTTTTCAAATTACCTTCAATAATTTTCCAGAAGCTGCAGGAAATGAAAGGCAGGTCTCACTACTCCCAGGGCATGCCACTGAATTGGACCTGCTAAGGAGACAGAAAGCCGTGCCGTCCCTCTTATGTGGGCACACATCAGAAGCAACAAGTTTTGCTGGGTGATATTCAGCCACCTGAAAGAGGGAGCTTTTCTCAAAAAGACTCCTGGAAGCTAAAATTGAGGATTTTTTCCTACTTCTGCTGTAATGGGATAGGCAACCACGGCACTCTGTAGCGAGCGGGAGATGCGCAGCCCCTGGCAGGATGGATCCTGGCAGTGCTGGGATGTCTGGGTGTCTCTGCTCAAGCTCTTTGTAAAATCTCCTCTCTTTCCCCTTTTTAATCACAATTTTTCTTCCCTTTTCTGTACAAAAGTTTGATCTTATTTCAGCTGCCAGGCTCCAGATGGTAATTAAGGAGCTGGATAAAAGTCCTGGCTCTTTCCCGTGTTTAATTTTATCAGCTAGGGTTTGGAATAAAACGTGTGTGTCATGAAACTCATGATTTCCATGACTTACAGATTTATCCTGCCAGCATCTCAGGATCTGGCAATAAGGGCCCTCAAAAAAGCCAAGAAAAGCCCTAAATTGTTACACGCCTGGGCTGATAGCCCAGATTTTCTTCTGTGTTTTCATTTATTGAAAGAAAAGAATCTGAAATAGCAATTTTCATGCTGAAATGAAGCAGTTCAGCGCTGAATATAGACATCAAATTTTCAAAAGGAGTTGCCAGCCTTTGATGTGAATCCTTGATGGAATTATATGGGTTTTCCCGTCAAGGTTATGTATTTCCTTCTTCTGGAGGAAATGTCCTCAATTCTAACACAGGTGTCGGCTCTACCCATGGACGTCAGTGTGGGAAAAGCTGTCCTGTCCCTCGCTCGAGAGCGATTGTTGACTCTGGCATGTCCTTGAGCCAAAAATATTATTCATCCTCCTTGACACTGGGGAGAAAAAAAGACAAATTTATGAGGCTTTCGGCAAATATTTGATGCCAGAGAAAAGAGCACAGCAGAGCGTTTCTCAGCACAGCATCTTGCCACCCGTCTACATCCAGCGTGGGTGCCCCTGTGCAGGGATGTTCTGGGGTTCTCTGTCCAGCTTGTGAAGCATCGCTGAGGTTATGAAGCTGCTGCATCAAACGGTGCCCCAGGGGAGGCTGGAGTGATGGTGGGAAGAGGTGGAGGAGCCCTAGGTGGCCCAGAGCACTTTGTTCCACAGGTAGTGCAAAGCAGAGGTGAGCAACCTCGAGTCCAAAGCCATCCCTCCTCGTCTGGTCCAGCCAGCCTCCCGGCTTTCATTTGTTTAAGAGAAGGATTCTGAACGATGGCCAAGAGGTGCTGCTATAAAAGCAGTTAAATGATGATTTAAAAAAAAAAAATAAATGAATAAAAACCTGCTAATCCTTCATTCTCAGTTGAATGACAGGAAGCTTTGGGCTCATCCTGGAAATTTCCTTCTCTTGCAGCAGCTGTCATGTCTCCGTTACTTGGCGTTCCTGCTCACACGTGGGGAAAAGCCTCTGGATCCCGTTCCTGGATTTCGGTCAAGACGCCTTGGTGATTCTGGCACGTTGCTTTGTGCCTGGGAGCGTGGTGACTCAACCTGCTCAGCCTCGGGAAAAGCAGCTGTGGTATCAAAGCAAACTGAAAACGTCAAGGAAGAGGGTCCAAAACAGCAAAGCGAGGCTGTTTGGCCCCAGAGCAGCTTGCTGCCCTGCCAAGTGTTCCCACCCAGGTCCTCTTCTCCTTCCTGAAGCTGGAACGGCTGCTGGTAGGTTTGGGTTGTGCACCAAAGGGGCTGCGGTTGCTGACGGAGGTGTTTTACCTGTTTCTCTGTACGATGAGCTAAAGAAAGTGTTGGGGATCCACCACCACTGGCTTCTATGAGTTTCTGCAGTCCTCAGGGGAACCTGGAAAACTGGGGGTGTCGGGGGTGCTTTGAGACAGCACTTCAGGTTTTGGCTACTTCTGCTTTGCGTTTGTTGAACCTGTTTCATGCAAACAAGGCTCAAAACCCAAAGCTGGGGCCCTGCAGGCGGCAGGAGGGCTGTGTGCATGTCCCAATCCCAGCTTGTTTCCAGCGGTTTTTCCATCCTGGCTGTGCCTGCTAGCTGCCAGCAGAAGCTAGATTGGGCCTCCAGCAGAAGAGGAGAGTTGTAAAACTCTCTCTGCATCCCTGTTCCATCTCCTCCATCAGCTCTGCTCTCAGCAGAAGTGGAATTGTTTCTGTGCAGCATCTTCCCCATGTTAAATCCACGTGCTGCTGCTCACCTCCCTGCACAAAGTGCTACTGCTTCGCTCAGCCCTGCTGCTCCCATCCTGCTGTGAGCTCCTGGGGCAGGTCCTGGAGGACCTCACAGCAAAACTGGTGGCAAGAGGCTGTGCTCGGCTGTTTTGCAACCCTGCCTTCCCTGCCAAAGTGACACTGACTGGCTCTTGTGCTGGGAAACCACGTGTCCTCGTGACCATGTCACCAACTGCCCTGTGCATCAGGTCCTGCGGGTGCTGAGGACCTCCTGGTCCCCCAGAAGAAATCTGCTCCTTGCTGCAAAGAGGTTTCTGCAATTTCCAGGCTGTCTGACAGCTACTGGGGCTTCAGCAGCAGGTTATTAGATTTTCTTTCTTCTTTAAGCCTCGCTCTCCGTGCTGTCCCTCCCCTTGGCGCAGCTGCTGCCCAGCTCTGGGACCAGGCTCCCCCTCTGCAGCCTCCGTGCTGGGCAGAGAAACAGAGCTGCCATTCACCAGCACTGCTCCCAGGTGATGCTGGGTTTCCTCCAGACCTTCCCCTCCTGCTGGCAACCGCTCTGGCCTCCGACAGCCCCTCAGGGTGCCAGGAGCATCCCAGGCTCCTTCAGCCTCCTGCTGCTCCAGCTTATGCTCCTATTAGAAATCCACAGCACCAGATTAAATTAAATACATTGCTGAACAGGCAAATGCAACGAGCGTGTGTTTCTGCATGAAAGTTAGTTGTTTGTTCCCTTTGAGCTGTGCCAGGCTGCCGTCCTCCTCTTGTAAAGAAATCAGAAGTGAAGTGCTAACACAAAGGTTTCAAAATCTCAGCTGAGTTATCCCGGTGCAGGGCTTGCCTGAATTTTCATCCCATGGGTGCCTGGGCTTTTTAGGGTGCCTGCAGGGAAATGTCAGCATCCAGTGCATCAAAACACGCATGAAACAACTCGGGTTTAACAGTTTGAGCTGGTTTTGTAGCCTTTAATGTGAAAAAAAAATACGGTTCTGTGTTAGCTTGCAGTCTACAGTTCAGTTTCTGTGTCTGTGTGTCATGTAACCAGCTTTTGTCTTGCATGGATTCTTCTTTGTTCTTGTTTGTTTTCCACAGGCAAAAGAAACAACAAAACCCTCAACGTTGATGCTTTATGTGGGTTTGGTGCTGGACACGTCCCTTGCCTCACAGGAGGGATGCTGAATGATTCGGTCGTGCCTAGAAGACAGGGCGGGCTGGAAGGGAAGAGCTGCCCCTTGGCGTGTGGGTTAGTGCAAAGCCCCAGAAAAATGAAGTAAGAAAAACAAACGCTAAGCTGCCTAACCAGAAAAAAGAGCCTGTCTCGTTCAATTTTAAAGGCTATAAACAAACCAAAACCAGGCTGGAGGATTTAATTAGCTGAATGTCTTAGCAGAGCTTTCCCAGGGCTCAGGAGCAAGAGCCAGAGCCGGGTGAAGGCAGCACAAGGCCGCCCATCGCTCTGCAGCCCCTGGAGCCTGGTGCTGGGTCTCTGGGTGTCCGTCCACATGCTGGAGCTGCTCAGAGGTTTTTGGCCAGTGCCACGGCTGCTCCTGCCCCGTGCAGCGTCACTGCTGCCATCGCAGCACCTGGAGGCAAAAGCTCTGCTGGTGGCAGAGGCACGGGTCGCACTGCAAAGGCCTCTTGCAGCTTTCCTGGCAGAGCTGCGAATGAGCAGATGGGCTCCCTGCTGTTGCAAGACAGGAGCCCTTATTTATCTCCCTGCTTTGCCCCAGTCCTGAAACATGTGGTTTCAGCAGCCTCCCAGCTGGCCGGCCCCGTTTTATCGCAGCCTCTCCTCGCCTTGCGACACCCTTCATGCATTGGCCTTGCAGACAGCTGCTCGGTTCCCTCCTCTTAGCTTCTACCTGCCTGGGGGAAGCTTTTTGTCAGGTATTAAAACCGAAACAGTGGAGAAACGTTGGAGCTCCTGCTCGGTGCTTGAAGGCTGGCATTGGAAGCTGAGGGTTCCCAGTGAGGGACCTGCAGCATCCCCGTGGGGAACGGTGCAGTCCCACGGCCCTAAATCACTCAGGTCCACGTGGCATGGTTTGGGAAGGGCACCTCTGCTCGTTTAAGCAGCACAGGAGGAGAATAACGCCTTGCAGGCTCACGGTGGGGTAAGGAAGAGCCACATCAAAGCAACCACCCTCCTCTCCCCGCCCTTTGCTTCTGACAGATCCTTCCCCTGATGTGGCACCACCAAACAGCGATGCCAGCGCCTTAGCGTGGCCCCGCTGTTACACCTGGGCACAGCTGCCAGAGGGACTTCACGCTGACCTGCTCTACGAATTTAAAGGCGATTCCCAGGGCGTGAGCTTATCACAATCAGCCAAAAGCTGCTCCAAGTCCTGCTCAGTGATTTCCTGCCTCGCTGCAATTGAACTTTGTTTTTCTGTCCCTTTTTACTGCAACATTCCCATGTTTCACTCTGAGCACACGACTGTAACCCCAGGGAAGGCTTCGTGTCCCCTTGCTGGAGGGAGATGATTTGCAGACATAACGTGCTGCTCGGGGCTGGGAGACAGCCATTCTCTAAAAAAAACCCCAAACTTTCTCCTGTAAAAGCAACTGAAAACACGCACAGAAAGTTCTTAAAGTAAAGCTCAACCCATGCAGCCTGGGGGAGGGCATGTTCGGGGCTGCAGCAGCTCTGCTGCGTGTTAGCGATTTTAATGGGGGCTTCTGCACTTAAAAACATCTCCAGACCCGCGGTGTGAAAGGAAAAGCTGGAGGCAGAGAGCAGCGTGGCAAGGAGGAGGTGGGAGAATCCCCCCGCTCGCAGCCCAGCTCCCCACAGCCCCTAGCAGATACTTACATCCCCCACGATCGCACCGATCCCGCGTCCCCCCGGTTGTGTCCCGGCAGCGGGCTGCCAAGCAGGCACATCTGGATGCCGTTAGCGGGAGACATTCCTCAGCCTTCAAGGGAAACCGAGGAAATCCTCGCCGAGCAGAGCGGGGCTGGGGCTCCCGTTTTCACCCCAAAAGCCCCGACGGCTCCCCACGCCTGTGTGGGGCCGGCAGGGGCTCAGCCCACGGGGCTCCCTCCCCACGGGCACCAGCCGAGCGTCGCGGGGCGATGGAGCAAGAGCGCTGGGGAAGGAGCTGGGGCTGGTTCCAGCACCGACACGTGACGTGGCCTGGGGAGCGTGGATGTCCTCCAGCCCCGCGGCATGGACGGAGAGGGATCGGATGTGGTGCCGGGCTGGGGGCTCCCCATAATTGCTCTCCTTTGCTCCTTAAAACAGCCCGAGGAACGGGTAGGGTTTTTTTATTCTAATAATAGTTTTGTTGTCAGTATTTTTTCCTTTAGCAATGTGGCGTTTGTTAATTGTTAATCCCGTTGTGATTATTTACCTTGTAAAGGCTCAGAATTAGAAACTGAGGTTTGGTTCAGGTCGGAAGGAAAATCCACCTCGGGGTTGTTTCTTCCTTCTAGTAGGAAAGCAACAGGAGCTGAAGAGAGATTTGAGGGTTCTTCCCAAAAGACTGAACCAAAAACCCCACTTTCTTTTTTTTTCAATTAATTTGAATTACTACAATACAAAACTTTATTTGGAGCCAAATGTAGCTGTCACTACCAACCTGACTGCATTTGCACCGTTCCCTATCTCTTGGTTTCTCTGCAATGGAAGCACCAGCCCTTCTTCCCCTTCTAGATAGCGGCCCCTTCAGTATGCAGATTTTTTCATTTACACCAAACTTGTCATAAAAACGGGTTTTGATCTACTTGGTTGTTTTCACAGTTACTTGACGGTTTTTCAAACTCAATGTATTAATGCTTTTTAATAAGTGTCTGTATTTTTTTTTTTAATTCCAGCTCACATGTTTTGCTTTATTGAACACGATGTCACTGGGAAAAGCCACGATGTGAACAAGTTTCCGGAGAGCAACCCTCAGCCCCTGCGTGTGGGTGCTCCAGGCTGGGAAAGCTATTTCCTCCCGATCTGCAGCTGTCTGACATGTAGCTGCTCCTTGCTGAGTAGTGCAGCTGATGAGAAACCTCGGCCATAAACGTTACACACGTTTGCACTTTCCCCGTGCCAGCTCAAGGTACATTTCTCAGTCTCCTCTGTAGCAGGCTATTTTCCAGCCCTCCCGTGTGACAGTCACGGAGGTAAGGGCTGTCCTCCTCTACTCAGAGCTGTGGAGCCAGGGGAACTGTTCCCTCAAACCATCGGGCTCTCACAGCCCCTGTTTCCACCCTATTCCCCCACACAGGTTTTGGGACTTCCTGCCCTTTCCACGTGGTGGTGTGCTCCTTAAGTGCACCACGCACCAGATGTCTTCCCACCCACTGTATCATCATATTCCTGGAGGTGCCAAGCCATGCAGTTGGGGCACAGCTTTGTAGTTAAAGAAGGGCTGATCTCATGATTAAAGTACTGCCCGAGACTTAAGTGTTTTAGGGTGAATTAGTGCTCTGCTAGAGTTTGTAGCAGAAGGAATTTCCCCGAGTTCAGCCGTCGGGTCAGCCAGCAGCTTCCTATACAAACCCACTGGAGAACACATGAAGTCCAAGTTCATTACCTCCCCACCCACAGGGCTGGCAACTTGTGAGAAAGCTCACTAAGAGCGAGGATTACAGTGGGATTACAGTGGGATTACAGTGATGGTGTGGGCCTGGAGGAGCCCCAGGGACATCACGGCACTGAAAGAAACACAGGGACTTCTGCCACACATCAGGTTTGGGACAGAGCTCCCCTCCTGGCTGTATTTGCTGAAAAGCTTCATCTAAGCAGTAGCTGGAAACTGAAAAAACAAGGTGGATTAGCTTGGTTTTGACTTGAAATTGGAGCCGTGAATTTGTAGGGGGGCCACCAGCCTTGGGGTGTCCCTAGAAACGTGTGACTTTGGGCAGGACCCTATTTTGCTCCCAGCAGCTTCAGCTGGATGCTCCTCACACAGCTGATGATACCCGACGTGGTCAGAACTTTAGCGAGCCCCCTTCTTCTTATGACTCCATTAAGTGTTAGAAAAGAAAGTTTCCAAGGCTCTTTTCATCAAAACTATATGTTTATTTATAAAAGAGAATGGAAAAAAATAGACCAAAGTGCTTTCTTCTATAAAAGACAATACCGTGGAGGTCGAATGCCTTAGACCTGAGTATCCATGGCATCGCAGCCCAGAGCTGGAGGTGGCTGATCCAGATCTGGTGCTGAATATCATGGAAATTTGGAATTAGAAAGGTCAGCAAAGGATTTTTCCACTGATGACTAAAGGACTTAACCACACATCTCCTACTGATTTCAATTAGAGATGTATGGCCAAATCCCTTCACTGGCTTTCAAAGTTCAAGCCCAGTTAAATCCAGAGAAGAAAAATATATAATTTTTTGACTCCAGGCCTTAAATTGCCTCACCAATTGGGCCCATCTCTATGCAAAAGACAAACGGCCAGACCCTCAGCCAGCAGAAAGCAGTGTGCCTCACCAGTTCCATTTATCCACTCCAGTGAGGGTCAGACTGAAGAAATCCATTCTAGTATTCCCTCTGTTTCGGCTGTACAATAGCAGAAGTTCACAGCTATACCAAAATTTTGAGTTTAAGTAACTGAATTTGGAGCTCCATGATGCTGCAGGAGCTACTTTAGGTTCTGAGTCCGTGGGGAGCTGCTGTGGTGCGACGCAGGGGTGGCATTAAGATCCCTTTGGAAATGGCAGAGGTGAGACAACACGGTCCCCCAGGCAGCAGGATGTCTTCTCAGTGCTGAAGAAGATTTCAAAGCGAATGGCAAAATTAACAGCTTAGGAAAGAAAGCACAATTTCCTCACCCTGGGAAAAAAAATCTTTGCCTGGAGCATCTTCAACACCAAGCACCAATGACTTCTCTGAACAAGTATTTTCCCTCAGCCTACGCACTCTTTGGCCTTAATGTTTTTTATATCTTGACAGCGGTGTAAAGTTTTCTGCCTCAGTTTCCCCCAAATCTTGAAACAGAGACAGTTCTGAGACTTCCTAGCTATGAAACTGCAGCAAACTCTGTTTTACTTGGAGGCTCACGTTTTTTCATAAAGCTCGGTAACCTGCAGTGCTCTGACATCAGCATCCCATTCTGCATTAAAAATAATCCGTGTATCTCTCTTCGACTGTAGGGCTGAAACTGAAAACAGAAACCTGGAAAGCATTGCCGCAAGCTGTCACTTGACATTCATTCTTAATTTGACTTGCTACGAAAATCTGGAAGTAAATTTTATGATTTCTTTAAGTTCTGGCTCATGATTTTTAAGTGCTTCCGATCAATAATGCTGAAACCCTTTCCTTGTTTTTGAGTAACCTTGTCTACTGCAAGCAGTTGTGGCTTATAAGAACTGAAGCTGCTGGGAGCGAGCACCTTCTCCACCCCTCTTGATTAATCTGCTGTGATTGTGCATCGCCATCTGCAGCAGGTAAACGAAAATCCATGGTGTAGTTTTAACAGGCATCAAAGAGGGCTGATGTTTTACTGACTCTGCCCTCCAGGGCGCTCTGATCTTTTTTTGTGACAATTTTGGATCAAGGTGTTCTCTGAGTTTTCTTTATCAGAAACCTCCTATCAAAGTCTGTGCAGTGAGCACTTTGACTTTCACTCTCCTTTCTGTCCAGCTGAAGGCTAGCTCAGCTATGCCAAAGCAAGTCATTCAAATTCTCCTTTGGATGCATCTTTTATTCCTTCTGGCAGACTGAAAGGAGCCTCCTTCAAATGTGAAACACTGCTAAAGCTACAAAAACAATCTCTACCACAAAAAAGCCCTCTTGGATCCCTTCCTGTGAGCGTGTTTTGGCCTGGTTTCTACTGTTTGTTTTATGTTTTGTCTATTTCATTTTTTTACATAGAACCTATTAGTATCTTTACTTGCTTTTAATGTTGTGTGCTGGTTTGATGCATGTTCGATTCTGCTTCCTCCCCAGCCTCCCCACTACCTAATATTTTTTTCAGGCACATCTCAATACATAGAGAAGAGCTGTTATGGGATGAGGCCAAATTCAGCTGCAGCACTGCTTATAGCTTATCTCACACACTGGACAAGAAGGAAGATAATCGAGATGGGAAATGTGGTCTGCACAAGTGTGCTCTTCTTTCAACAGCCTGGCAGCCAGGTAGCCACCTGGGATGCTTATTAGAGCCCTTGGGTCCATCATTAAGCGCTGAGTTTCCTGATGTAGTAGCCAGTAATCCTCAGCATTCAACTCTCTCCAGTTCTGCATATCGCTTTACTATCAGAGGTAAAGAAGATGTGCTTCTAATTTCTTCAACAAATCTCTGCTAATCTTTTTTTGTTTGTGAGTGCTTCTTCCTGTCCTGCGTGGTGTAAGATCAGGTGCAGACACGGTGGTGTAAAGCAGTCCATCTTCTGGATTAAACAGGCATAAGCTCAGGAGTCAAGCCATAACCAACTGTCAAATCAATGCAAACAACACTAGGTATTTGCGATCCAATTTATCTATTTCATCTGAAGGCACTTGTGAAAATTGTCTTTATCTATGCTTGTGCTGAATAATACTTAATAAAAAAATATCTCTTTTAGCAGGAAGGACTCTGCCGGAGACCAGAATCGAGTTTACGTAGCATCTAACATATGGCTGCTGATGATGATGGCTGATCACTGAAAAGAAGGTATAAAACGGCCCCTGCTAACGATCCTAAACCGTGCCACGTGCTCAGCACGATTCCACTATGGAATATCACTGGAAAACCCTTTTCCTTTGCATCTCTGCAATGAAGGTACCTGTGAATGCTGTTAGAGATGATGATATTCCAGAAAGGTTGCCAGGAGCTCCAGCACTTAATGGCACTTTTGAGAGGGAATCTGTGAGTAAGAGGAAACACATATGCCAAGTGCTTGCAGGGTAATAAAATGCACAAGGTTTGCATTAAGAAAAAAAGAGCATTCATGCTTAGTCCTCTGTAATACAGCAATAGCAGCAAAGAAAGTTTTTGGACTTGAAATAGATGCTGAAGAATAACTCTCATTTTGAGCATTAACAGATGATATAAAAGCCAGCAGCTCACACCAGTGGGTCGCTGCCTTATAACCATATATAAATGTGCACATGGATAGCTGTAGACTGCAAGCTTAGAAGGAGTTGTTACAAATGAGACAGAAGGCTGTGCATATGATCTTGTTTTCTAAAAATATTTTTTGCAAAATCAAGAGCAAACCCTCTTGCCCTTGAAAGTATTTTTCAAGTTTCTGATGTGTCTTTGTGTTAAAGTTGTTGCTTTTGTTGTTGTTTGGCTTGGTTTGGTTTTGGGGGGAGGAGTTCTTTTTTTGTTCATACCATTGGCTGGCTGGGTTGCTGCCAAGCAGAGTTTCCCAGCCAGGGTAAGCTACATGCTTTGAGGTAGGGTCCCATAGCAGCCTAAATTAATGAAGGTTCAGCATCGCTGTGCTGGTCCCTAACGAAACCTGGCAGAGGCACTTGCTTCCTTTTGGGGGGAGCACTGGTACTGCTGGAAGGGAGAGGACAGGACACAGCGGGAATGGGGAAGATGAGGCTGCAGCAGCACTAACTTAGAATGACTTAATAAAATGCCACGGGGCTACAGTCTTTGTAGAAATGCGTGAAGTCCTGCTTTCTTTGCAGCTAAGGGCAAGATGGAGACAGTTTGACACCTGGAAAACATTCTCCCCTTCTCTGACCCCTTCCACTTCTTTTCTACACAGTGTCTGTAACCTTGGGGATCCAAAACCTGCAGACAAATGCCAGGTTCCTCAGGTTATGCTTAGATTGTTTGAAGCGTGCAGACACAGACTGGATAGAAATTGGTCATCTAAATCCTGCTGATGTGAGTCTTCAGGGAGCTGATGCTCTCAGCATGCCTTTAGGAGAAGGTAAGGGAGCAACACCAGCCTCACGAGCTCAGATTTAAGCCCACACCTGGATCCAAGTTTGCTTTTCTCTTTACCAAGTCACAGCTTTGACTCCAGCAAAGGATTAAGAGGTGAGTTGTGGTTTATAAGGCCATCGGGGCTTGTCTGTCTGAAAGCTGATGCTGTCTTGACTGCCAGTGGCCTGATACTTGTGTGTATGCACGGGCTTTGCATGTGCTACAGAGCCACTTTCTACACCTGGCATAACTTCCACTGGTTGTTCCCATGGCTGGGAAGGTCAAAGAGGGAGAGAATTAACAGAAATGTATGTAAAAAAAAAAACAACAGGAAAGCATAAGGAATTTGTCAAAGGTAGTCAGTCTGTTTGCTGTGCTTCATGGAATCCATGTCGCACTAGAAACTTTTTGCTCTGTGCTTTCTTATAGGCAAAGGTAAAACTCTGCTCTGTTGCAGTCTGCATCAACACACCAGGAGACAGCAGGCTTATCCCACTGGAACTGAACGCACGAGTCAGCCCTGGGTTTTGGGTGCCTTCTCTGGTAAGCGATATTTTCCCCTCAAAAGCAGGGCAGGTAAAAACAGGCCTGGGAGCTGATGCCCAATTGTCACACAGTGACAATGCAGCAGGGAAAGGCTCGGTGCAAATCCTGACCCTTGGGACACACAAGGAGTGAGCAATCCCCTCTGGTGAACTCAACAGGCTGAGGGCAGGTTTTTAAAAAGGGAGCAAAGGCACTGGCAGCCAGCTGCTCAGAGGGGCTGGCTCAGCTCTGTGGGCTGGGCTCAGGGTGGTATTTGATGCTGCAACACACATAGAAGAGCAGTTCCAATCTGCAGCCTGTAGGGAACTTGCTAGACTGTGTATTTTTTCTTCCAACTCTGTGTTTTCCTTTTCACAGATGCAGGCTTCTTCAGATTGGTGGGAAGAGCTGAATGTGATCTAGTCAATATATTATTGTTCACCATGGTCCAGAAGGAGCTGGGAATGGTTCTCTGAATTTAAGCTTATCCATATTGCTTGCTCAGTGCTGGAAATGTGTTCTACAGCAGTGATGTTGTGCCCTGTGGAAGATTACAACTGTCCCAGGTAAAGAGGAATCTTCTGGTGGCAAGATGTGGGAAGGAGCTGTGCTGGGGTAGGGCAGCACAGATGCACGTGCCACAGATGTTCCTTGTTTGAAGAGCAAAGAAGGAAAATGATTTAAAAAAAAATTACTTTTCCTTTGTCTTTGCTCAGTGTCATGCCTGAGGGCATAAATGTCTTCAGTATAAAAATATATCTATATATTGCAGCTTTCTGGGTGATGGCCCTGGGCCACATCTGACAAACACTGGTGGTGTCTGCTTCCCATAGGAATTCTCTGAGATGCCTTCTTTGCTTTTCTCCTTTCCCTCCCTTCGGGCCCTTTAACTTGTCTGGCTGCTTCACTGTGAAGGAAGGAAGTCAGGCTGAAAGCCTCTCTCGCCAGTTCATAGGAAGGGAAAGCTGACTTCTGGAAACAGTGAAATAAGGAACGTCAGAGCCTTGTGCTGGCCTCTGTGAGCACAGAACTTCTCCTCCATGGCACTGCCACCGACACGGAAACCTGTGGTGATTTTCAGGGCTTTACATTCCCAGACACTGGCAGCAGTCTCAGACACTAGCTAAAGCAAGGAAGCCCTCAACAATGCCACTGCCCTTTGGGCTCTAGGAGTCCTCATGGGAATGGAGGCCCAAGAGCTCCTCGGCCAAGCTGGTGAGACCATTTTCTTCCAGGGCTGCGATCAGTCGTGCTATTGTGGCCTTCTTCCCCTCCGACTGGATAAATCTGAGCAGCAGCTGATAGGCTTGTTCGTAAAGTCCCTCTCGGTCGTACTCGAGGGCCAGGTTGTCAATGACAGGATCTCGCAGGGCCCGGCAGTTCCTCTGCAAAGAGCGACCCACTTGCTTCCATTTCTTGGACACAAGCTTGGCAAATTTCTGGTGGTCGTCTGGGGTGAGTGTTCTGTTGGCTGAAAGGAACAGAAGGCAGATAAAATACAAGGTTTCGTGGCTGGTGTGATGTAGCCAGGGCCTGGCCAAAGTTTACTCAGTTTTTGGTGGAGCAGGGAGTGTGTTTGGCATGCACAGTGTGTTATTAAACAGCTGTGGAGCTGCTCTGCTTGTCTGCTGGTGTTTTAACACCAGGAGAGCACTGAGTTGGGAGCAGAAATGAGAGCAGGGAGGCTAAAGGGACCAGCCCACCGTGGGCAGGGGCTTGTGCACTCAGACAGCAATCCTCCTCTGCTGGAAAGGGAGAATAAACCGGAGTCAGTGTCCCCACGTAGTCTCCCTGCTCTGCATGTACGAGCTGGACGTGTCCCCTCAAGGCCCCTGGGGATGCCCTGCAGTACTTGTGCAGGGAGCAGGCGGGAAGCAAGGTGCTGTTCACACCACTCTGTGATCCCCAGGGGCAGTGGTGGTGGCTTGGGTGGCAATTTACCTGCTCCCAGCCACCTGCCCTGGCACCTCTGGGCTCCCTGCCTGGCTCAGGTCATTCTCCTTCTGAAGTCTTTCCATAATATCAGGGCATATGGGCTTGTCCCCACCCCACAAGCTTGTCACTGTCTATTTTCTCGTTTTCTCCCCTGGGATGAAAATGCCTCGTAGTTTGCCAGAGCTTGCTTTTCTCTAACGGGCATCCTCTTTATTTGTTCATCCTCTTTATTTGTTTCAACCTTTCAAAAGCAACTCAGCCAGGCTTTTCTGACCAAGGCCCCCTTCCCTACCTAAGCATCCTTAAAATACTGAAACACAGAGCAGGAGCTCAGCTGTTTAACACTGGAAGCTGCATACACAGTTTAAACACGCTCAAAAAAAAAAAAGGTGATCTCAAGCTAAAATTGCAGTGTGAGACTATCTCAAAGCTGTCTACAGTGGACAGACACCAGAGACAGACAGACAGTTGGTGTGCCTCAGAGAGCCTGGACTTAAGCAGTCCCAGCTGGAAGCGGGGCTGGTGACTTCCACAGCAGCCTTCCCAGTCTGATCCAACCCTGTGCTGTTGACTCACCTCGACCAAGTGATGTGGAGGGAAAGAAAACTACTCTGTGATTTTTGTTTCAGTATGAAGGAGCTTTAAAATGTGAGGAGGCTGCAAAGGGACACAGACTCTGAAGCATCTGGCTCTGAGTCACCCCAGGAAGAAAAGGGCTGAGGTGTGTGGCAATATCTTATTACTAATCGACCTCCTTCCTTACAGGGTGCTGCAGATCCTTGATTTACCTGAGGTAGACCCCAATATGAACTTTCATCCTCCCCTTTTGCCTTGAGGGCTCTCTGGCTGCATCCCAGCCACTCACCAAACTGCTGTCCCTGAAAAAGGAAGGTGAGTTGCGGGGAAGGAGAGCTGCCTTGGGACGGTAGAGACGGGGAGTTGAGAGACGCGCAGTCCTTTGCAGGCAGGTTGTTGTTGATGTTCTGGTGAAGGATCAGGCTCTGGAGATACTCCTCGAGCTCGGTGATCTCCTCATCCCGCAGGCGGTCAGGCTGTAACACAAACAGCATCAGTGGTTGGGGCCGGGATCGCTGCCGTGCAAAGCCCTTGGGGTTTAGCTGGAAGGCACCTTGTTAGCGCGGCTCATGGTGATGGTGTTCAGAGAGAAGCAGTGAGGTGGCTGCAGCTTGGGTTGTAAATCGGGAATCGAGTGAGATAATCTAAAGGAGTGCTGGCCATAAATGTGTGAATTTGAATCTGTAATGGGATATGAAATAGGCAGTCTCCCCTGGGTTTCTCACTGCTCACAGGTTGCACTGAACTGCTCCTAGCCTGGGTTTATTTTCAGCAGCCGTCTGCAAGAAATAGGGTGCACCACAGGTGGTGGGGTTCTCTGATTTACTCCACATGAGGGTCAGACCCACAGAATAGGGTGGTCTGATCTAATAGCTCATGGCCACCAAAGCAGGCAGTTCCTGCTACTCCCTTTCTCTCTGTCTGCCCCTCCATTGCATAAGTTTTGTTGTTCCTAGCACTTTCTACATTCTCCGCAAGCCAATTTTTCTTGCTAACCACGACCTCCAAAATAATCTGACCTCCAAAGAGGTCAAGACAGGAGAAAGGGGGTAAAGAAATAAGTCAAAGCACATGGGAAGAGTCAAAGTGGGTGAGTGCTGTGACTTGGTTCAGTGTTTAGCTCACATACAAGAGGTTGGTTCCAAGCATTGCCCCCAGCCAGTGACTGATCCTTCTCACTGCCCTGCTGTTGGGCAGCGGGCAGACTGAGTCAGTTGTGGGGAACAAAATAAGCCCATCTCTTTGTCCAGTCAGCTAATTCAGCAGAGGGAGGGAGCAGCAAGTAGAACTTGATAGGGTTTGTGATACGTGCTTGGTCCTGGGCTGAATGGTTTGCATTTCATCTCCCTGCTTGCAGAGAAGCACCCTGCCCGAACACCCTCTTGTGCCTAATTGTCCCAAGGAGTTGGTGACCACCTACTTCTGGGGATCATTGAGAGGGAACCAGAACTTTCAGGTATTGCTAGTTCCACGTGGTAAATAAAAAAGGAGACAAGAAAGGCAAGGAGTTTAATCACATCAAGCGCCTTGGTTTTGTGCTGAAATGACAAGATCCCACTGTTCTTGCTAGCAGGATTAGCGTGCCAGTGCCAAAGCATGAGATGAGCAAGATGTTAGACGTCGTCCCTGAGAGAGAGCCATCGCCCTCAGAACGGCAGCCTTCCTGCTGGCAGCAGATGCTGCCTGTCCCCGCTCTGTCACAAGCCCTTGGTGCAATGTGCAGTGTGTGTCGTGCTCGTTTCTAGGAGCAGGTGCCACTGCTGCTCAGAGGAGGAGGTGTGCGAGGCGGGGAAGGAAGGTGCTGGGCAGCGATTGCTCCACACGGGACTGCTCTCCTCCCTGCCAGCCTCACGGGTGTGTCGAGACACGTTGTGCCTTCTGCAATTCCTCATCTGAGTGGTGATAACAGCCACAGTAACTGAGCCACACAGAGACTGCAGTGGTTTCACAGAATCACTGTTGGCCAATTTAGGTAACGCTGTGGCTCTTCCAGGTAAGTGCACAGATCATTTCTGGGGAAGGGCAGAGCTGTTTCTCCATAGTACAGCTGAGAGCTGAAGGATGGAGAATTCAACAGCCCAGCATGCTGCAGCAGAGCAGGATTTGCAACCCCCTTCTTGCCTCCTGTGCTCCTCATTGCTGCCTTGCTTCCCTCCCTCTCCCATTCACCTTTTCTCTGTAGATGCACTCCAGGCAGCGATCCTCATCCTTCAGCATGTTGTCGAGGTGCTCGTTGCCAGCCTTCAGCTCCATCTCTAGAGGCACCGTGGTCATGGCCAGGGCGAGCTGGAGGTGGTTCTGCAGGGACTCCTGGAGCACCCCTTCCCGGTAGCTCTGCAGGAAGCGGCGGCAGTTCTCCTGCTTGCAGAACTTGAGCTGCACGATCAGGTGCGGGTGGCTGCAGTGCACTTTGAGCATGTCCACACCATTCACGCTGCCGGTGGAGTCTGGCAGGGAGAAGCGAGCAGAGTCACTATCCAGGCATGAGACAGACAACCCAGACCCACTCCCATCCACCACCAAGCCTGCAAGGGAGTAGCTTTTGAATCGTCTTCTCTCTGTGATAAAGTCCTCGGGGATGGAAAACCTGTATGCAAAACCAAGAGGAAAGGATTAAGTTTTTGCTGCCCTGCTACCACAAATCCCCTGAAGTACGGTGTCCAGGTGGTACTACAGCCCAGGTAATTATCCCAAAACAGTTTATTGGGAGAACTTTTGAGTTCAAGTTTCCATTTCTAGGACAGAAATGGCTACACTAAGCAGGTAGCACAACAGAGGCGTGCATCTTATAGATGAAAATGCACAGTTCAGCTCAGTGCTGAGCCAGGTTCCAGTCCCTGTGACTAGAGTTGTGTGCAGTGATAAAGGTTCTGGAAAGAGACCTAGTGTTTCTTCCCCACCCCGTAACACAAGGTAGCTTCTGGCTGGCTTGGAGCCTTCGATGCATCTCAGAAATGGCAAACAACAGACCCAGCTACACATGACAGACCCAGCCACAAGAATTTTGGTTGCTTGAGAGTGGACCTTGACTAGTTTAGCTTCTTTGCACAGGGAATTAATTCATGGTAAAATCTCAGCAAGGACAAGGCAGGGTTGCACCCTCTAACATTAGTGCAGGGGGAGCATGAGAGACATGGATGAGAGAGAGAGGTCAGGGCTTTGTCTCCCTTCTCCCAGCAAAGTTTAATTTGGATTAGCCATGTACCCTGACCTTGTCTCCCCAGGGATTTTATATGCTGATGATGAAAGTTTAAAGTATGTGTTTTTCTCTTTTTTTTTTTTTTTTTTTTTAGCAGAGTCCCGTGGGAGGCTGGCTGTGGCTGTACCACTTCCAGACCCAAATTAACCTCCCGGCCTGTCATTGCACAGGGCGGTTCGGCTGTATCAGCGTAGACTGGCAATATATCAGGTATTTCTAAACCACACATTAAGGCATTATTTAGATGTGCCCAGGGGAGACTTAAGGCAAAGCAGACCTGTGTGCTCTGCGTTGGCTGGGACAAGTGACCTGGCGTTTAAAAGTCTGTGCTAATGGTGGCTTTACGGGGTTTACACAGGGCTGGTTGCATCAGAAGTTTTAGTTTGGACTACATCTGTGACTGGGACTCTGCACCTAGGAGAGAGATTTTAATTCTGATTGTAATTGCTGATCAGAAATGTCCTTTTGTTTTTATTGGTTCCTTCATGGTTTTTTTGTTGTTGTTTTGTTTTGTTTTTGTAAGTGTTGAGCAAACAAACGCTTATGCAACAGGGCAAGAGCTGTACATAAAAAAAGCTGTAAAAAAAAAAAGCTGTACAGACATGGAAACCTTTATGAATGGTGTACAAGACAGCTATTTCAAAAGAGAGAGGATTTTGCACTCATTTCTTCATGAAGCTTCTGACAGCTTCAGACTTCATGTCCTTTTTAGGTCTGAATGGCATGGTAGCATTTAACATTTCTGTGGGCTTTCCATTAAATGTGCGAGCAGATTCACATTCCAGTGAAACGAAGCAAGCATAAATCGAGCCTAACTGGACAACTGTGTCGAGCTTCCTGCTGTTTCAAATCTTGGGATCAAGCTGCAAGACGAGCTGGGCTGTACTGGATAAACTAGCCAACTTTGCTAGACTGATGACTGCCAGAAGAAATTACAGGATAGCTGCACAAACCCAACTAATCAATATAGGCTCAACCGTATGACAGGTAAAGAGCACTGTGAGAGCTGTTCTAGGTAAATATGATAAACTCTTCAAATTAGTCTGCAGTCAGATTGGTGCAAGGGTAGATACAGAAACATATTTCCATCGCCATCTGCGTCTCAAGGCTTTTTTTGATGTAAATACTGTTAAGTGCAGTTGAAGTTAATGTAATTGTGGTTGCTTATATCAGAAAAGAGCTTCTACTGGCTATCACTCATTTAAAAAGTAGGCTTCTGAAGGAAGAAATCATGTTTCTCTAGCAGAAATTAAAGATTTTTTCATACTAGTTGCTATCTTCTCCCCTCCCACATAAATGTGTTTAAATAAACTTTCACAAAGCAGGATAATTCACAGGACAGTTCAAGTTGGAAGGAAGCCCAGCAAGTCTCTGGCCCAACCTCCTTTGCGAAGCAGGATCAGCCCTGAGGTCAGACCAAGCTGCTCAGGGCTTTATCCATTCTGGTTTTGAAACCCCCCAAGGATGGAGAATGCACGGTTGTTCGGGGGAACTTCTTGACTGTCCTTGAGGGGAAAATGTTTGTCCGTATATTCAGGGTCTGCCTTCCTTCTTGCAGTTTATGCCTGTTGTCTCTCATCTCCCATGCACCACCACAGAGAGTGTGGCACTCCCCCCCTGTAGGTATGGGAAGGCTGGTGCTAGGTCCCCCTGAATCCTTCTCTTCTCCAGGCTGAACAAGTCCAGCTCCCTCAGCATCTCCTCACCTGGCAAACAACTGCAGTCACCAAGCATCTTGGTGGCCTTCTGGGGAACTTGCTCCACTTTCCCAACGTCCTTCTTGTACTGCAGGGCCCCAAACTGGGTGCAGTGTTCTAGATGTGGTCTAACAAGTGCTAAGTAGGGGAGATAATCACTTCCCTTGTTACTGTTGGCCTTCTTTGTTGGCCAGGTTCATGTTCAGCTTTCTATCTACAGAGGCCTCCAGGCCCTTTTCAGCAGAGCTGCTCTCCAGCCAGTCCATCCCCAGCCTGTTCTGCTGCTGGGGTTCTTCCTTCTCAGGGACCAGATTCCTTCTCAGGACCAGGGTCCTTATGAATTTCATGAGGTCCCTGGTGCCCCATTCCCCCGGCCTGTCCAGGTCTCCCTGAATTGCAGCCATGTCCTTGAGCACATCATCTCGTGCCCCCAATTTTGGGGTCACCTGCAAACCCGAGTCCTGCTGTGAAGGGAGATGGCAGCCCCTCCACGTAACAGGGCTTTCCTTCTGACTTGGCTGCCCCTGCAGGTGGCGTGGGCACCTGAGCACAGCACTGGCAGGTGTTTCTGAGCATCAGGATAGATGCTAAGCCCTGCAGTGCTGCTGATAATGAATCTCTTTCTTCTTTTTGTCAGTTCATCTCCTGCTCTCTCTCTGGCTCTCCAACAAACAGGCTGTGTGAGACTGCTCTGGATGGAAGCAGAAATCTCTGAAACATAAACGGGCTGTAAATCCTTGGAGAGGCTCCTCTGTAGCCTCCTAAGGAATAAACAAGCACAGTCCAAGGCTGATGCAGAATCCTGAGATAAACTGAGGTGAGACCTGCAGAATTAGATTGTAGCCAAAAGAAGAAACCTTCTCCTGACTACAGCCCATCTAGACAGATTAATAACTCCAGGAAATGGGCACACAGCTGAACACACCCGAGTGCTACAGCAGCAGTGGGTTCACCAGCTGGAGGGCAATAGATGGCCGTGCTGGTAGCCCATCTCATTTGCAAGGAAGATACGTTAGCAAGAATGACAGCAAAGGTTTTACATCCTGTTGTGTGTCCAAACTCAAATCCCAGCCCAAACCTCGGTGCTCCCCTCAATCTGGCACCAGATTTCCTTACCCCTATGTGTGACATTAAAGAAAGGCATGGCATTGCTATGTGAAGAGATGAGACGGTCAGTTTGCCAAGGTATCAGAGAGGACGGGTACCTGCTAATGCCAACTTCAGTGCCTTGAACACGCTGGGTTTCTTCTGGGAGCTTTCGTAGAGAGATGGCAGAGCGATAGTCTTGCACGTTGACTGCAGGAAGAGGTAAGCGCTGCCGATCCAGGGAGTCGAGCTGCCTGCCATCTTCAGCACCCTACAGAATCACACAGCTGGGCTGAGAGACTACAGAGACAATGGCCTGATACCAGGTGAGTACAGCAAGCAGTAAGCACAAGCATGAAGGGATTACAGGGATCCACCCTGACTTCTAGGGGAGGTAGCGATGTTGTCAAAACAAGTGTAACCTTTAAGGAGTTCATTGCTGTTCTGTAAAGCACAGCACAGTGTGACGTGGTGTCATTAAGACTTGGCAGCTCACAAAGCTCTGAGTTTATTTTCCACTGGATCCCCTTCATTTCTAGCCCAAAGAGACTCCAAAGCAAAGAGTTTCAGTCCTCAGCTAAGGCAGGATGGTTGGGGTGCTCCAGGGGCACCCAGCAGTCCTGGTTCTGGCACGTTCACCATCACCTGAATCCCTGCTGCACTCAGAGGTTCTGGTCCCCTGGCTGTCCTCACTGAGGGATACATTACAGTGCCCACAGCTCCCTTGCTGCCACATGCTTGTGGCCCCTCAGGAGGGAAAACTGTGTACCTGAGGGATCAGTGCACAGCCTTATTTCTCCCCAGCACAGAGCCAGGTTACAACTAAGCTGTACTCTGGGACCAAAGACTGCAGAAGGCAAACTGCAAGTTGATTTCCCTGAGAATTTAGATCAAAAAGGTGTCTCAGATCTCTCTGCACTGGTGAGCTTTGACTCGTGGACACTCAGCCATATCCTTTCATTTTACATCCTAGCTCATTTATGATTCTTCTCCCATTATTTGCCTCTTGCAGCAACACTCCTGGACAACAGCGCATCCAGCCCTCCATCTTCATCGCGCCTGCCCCTTGCTGGCCAGCTAACACAACGCTGCATCTGCTGCAGCTGCACCCAGATCTGCTTCCCAAGGCAAAGATAAACCAAAACACCTCCCAAACTCCAGCTGCTCAGTGGTGCTGACACCGGGCAGTGCCAGATCGAGGCTGTGGCTGCCAGAGAGCATGCAGGGGATGGCCACAGCACCGCAGGAGATGGGCACAGCACCACTCCTTCCAGGTGCATCCACGCTGCCTGAGCACGTCCACGAGCTGGTTGCTGCAAGCTCCCAGGAGCTGCTCCCACACAGAGTGGAGCTCACAGCCAGCCCTTCCCGCACATCACAGTGACGAGTAATTTGGGGACTTCTGGCTCAGCCCTGTTCCCAAGTCCTGCCCACTCTTTCTGACTACTTGCTTACACCTCTGTCACACCATCAGCTGCTTCCCCACAGGCATCCCTTCCCTCCTACCTCCTGCCTTCATCCCTTCTTGCCTTCTGCTGTGTTGTGGTGACCTGGCAGTGTCCCCCTCACCTGCTGTCCTTCAGATTATGGGTGTGAAGGTGGCCCCATCTTTGGTCACTGGGACTGACCACCAGAGTGGCCTGTGACCCATTGCCATCCCTTGCAGCGTGACAAGTGCACCAGGATGTAAATGGGGACCCACCCCGTTTCCTTACTATAACTTGAACTGAGCCCAGCATGGAGCCTTTTACTGGTTCAGAAACTCCAGGAAATAACCAGTGAATCATGAAGTTCATACTGAAACTCCAGGAGTTCAAGAAATGCCTGTGGGATGGGCAGCGAGTGTTTCTGGGTCACGGTCTCCCAGGACACACAGCCCTTGTAGAAAAGCATCTCACAGAGGTGAGATGGTCTGGTCTGAACCTCCAAACAGAGGGAAGTGTGGGACTGGGGCTCCCATCTCCTTCCATCTCACAGAAAGAAGGTAACAGAAAGCTCAGCAGCACCTTAGAAAACAGCAGATGGGGGATATTTAAACAATTTAACCCCTTAATTCATCATCTCTTCCAGTGCAGCCACCCAGCTGCCCCCTACCCACCCTGAGGGGCACACGAATACAAGACCCGGCTTGGTCCTGCTCCCACCACTGCAGCACGGACCCCATTTCCCTGCCCAGGGCAGGCTCTCACCCCTCTGCAACCACCCGGGCAGTGCCAGGAGGCCTGCAAATTACCCCCAGCATCGGGAAGGGGCCCCTGGCTCTGTCATGCCCAACGCCTCGGGGGGCCAGCGGGTGGCTTGCCAAGCGCTCACCCCATAGCAGGATGCTTTGCCAAGCCCAGCCCGAAGCCCCAAGCACCACGCCTGCCCATTCCTAGCTCCCTTTTTGCCCGCTTCTGGCGCACGGCCGGCTACTCAACGGCGAGCTGCGAGGGGGCCACCTTCGTGTCAAGGCAAAAAAACACCGCCGCGATTTCCCCCGCTGCCCAGGCATTTCTCAGGAGCTGGGACACAGGGGTCCCTGCCATGCTCGGCCCCAACCCTAGCCCCCTCTGCGTGCCTGCAGGGCATTCCCCCGGCCCCTCCAGCAGCTCCGGGTGGCTTCTTTACCTCCTGCAGCCACTGCCGCCCGGCCTCGGCGCCGCTGCTTCCGCCTCTGCGCTCCTGCAGGGCCACGGCACCGCCCGCTGCTGCAGCGCTGCCGGGATGGCGGGCGGGGGCCTGGGGCTAAGCCCTGAGGGCAGCCAGAGCCCTTGGGCTAAGCCCTGAGGGCAGCCGAGGTTCCCCCAGCGCTTTCCCCTTTCCTCCGGCCCCTCCGCGGCCCAAGCGAGCGTTGGTGCCGCGCCAAGGCCGGCAGCAGCCGAAGGGGAAGAAGAGAGGCTCTGGGCCTCCCTCGCCTTCACGCCGCTGGGCTGGGTGCCGCAGGGCGGCCAGGGGCTCCGGTGGCAGGAGGGTGCCCACCCTGCGGCCGCTCGCGTGCGTGAGGAAGTGTAAGGCACAAACGGCTCCCTTCAGGTAGCTTGGGAAGCTGCCCGTGTCCGGGACTGGGGTCCTGGTCCCGTAGGCAGTGACAGCAGTCGCTCGAGTCCCCAGTGTGGCTTGAGGCTGGCGGGTCCCGGCTGGCACTCGTCAGCTTTGCCCCCTGATGCTTCTGAGGAGAGCGAGTGGTAAACGGGAAAAGGAAGATTGTCTGGGTCAGTAATTAGCGAAGTTCAGCTCTCACCCCCTCCCTTCCCTACAGCTCATTTTAATGAGGTGTCCTGGGATCGTTTCGCTGGGAAGGCAGCAACCCCGCAGCCGGTACAGCCGCCCTAAGGAGTGCTGTTTGCTCAGGGTTAACTGTGCGGGGTTTCCGCTGCAGGCAGATCCAGCGGGCTCCGTGGGTCCCAGCATGGTGGGAGAAGGAGGAGAGCTGCCAAAAGAAATGAGCAGGAGCCCAGCGCTGTTTGTGAGAGGAGACCTTCGGGACCCCACTTAGTAGGGGCAGAGCAGTGTGGTGCTGAGCTTGGTGAGGGTGCAGGGACATCAGCCTGGTCCCCGCGTCTCCTGCGGGATGAGTCGGGCAGCGGGGTCCATAGAGGCGCTGAATTCAGATGACGCTCTGGTTTGCTCCTTCCTGCAGGGATCTGTGATAGATCGCCCGTCTCTGAGCCAGGCAAAGCTGTGGTAACTTCGCCAAGAGCAAAGCAGCTTTTGTGCAAATCCCCTGGTTCTGTGGCACGCAAAGCAAGGAGCTGGATTTGGATCCTCAGCCTCAGGTAAGAGCATCCTGCCCAGGTCTGGTGTAGGTGTCCTCCTATTTTATACACGTATAAAATACATACCTATTTCATGCCATTTTACAACAACATTTCCATGCCAGGAGCAAATTTCTTAGCTAAAGGAAAAATCTGCATGAAATAAATCCTAGAAGGGGTTAATGCAGGCGGGCTCTCCTGGATGCTCAGGTCCCCAGGCGCAGGCAGCACCCAGGGCCCTCAGCCAGGTGCTTTCCTGCTGCCAGCTTGAGACAGTGGTGAGTCCAGGTACCCAAGGGTTTGTGAGGTTAAATGGCAGCAGGGGCTGATCCCAAGCTTCCCCTATAAAAGACCAGGAGTTGCCTGCCAGGGCCAGGTGGGGACAACCAGGTGGCTTGCAGTGGGGGGCTGTCACCCATTTCTGTCCCCTAAACATCTTCCCTTTGAAGTTAACCTATGTGCAGCGTGCCAAGGGAGTGAAAGAGGAAAAGGTCGCTGATAGCAAGTTTCTCTTCCGCCAGCCCTTGCCGAGCGGTGCTGAGCGAGCATCCCGTGTGGTGAAATCAAAGTGCTCGATAAGCACTCCGAGTCTCACCCCATGGTTCCCTGTCTGGGGAGTGAGGCTGTCGCTGAGGGGAGAGGCAGAGACTTGGCCAGCACAAGATTTTGGGGGTCTGGATTTGGTGGGGAAGGCCGGGCTGGGGGAGGATGGGGGCTCCCACCGAGCCTGGCAGCTCCAGCGTTGTGTATTAAACCCTGGGAGGAGGGCTGGTGCTGAAGTAGGAGCCAGGCAGGCCTTTTAATGCGTGCATTCCCATAAAGCATGTCGCAGCATCCCGGCTCCCACCCCGTGGGCAGGGAAGCCGCCTCTTGGCTGTTATTTTTGGCATCTCCTCCTCCGCTCCTCCCTCTGGGGCGCAGGCTGGGGAGCTGCAGAGCATGGAGGAGGCCGGGCTCTGCTCAGAGGTAACGCTGCTTCCCGCTCGGGCCAAGGAGGCTGCCGGGGGCTTCCCCGTGCTCTCCTGCTCCTGCTGGGGCCAGGGCTGCCTTGGCTGAGCCCTGCCCGCTGAGGGCTGACGAAACTCGATGCAACAGTGGGCAGAGCCTCTCCTTCATGCGGTCGACACCTCTGATACCTCGGTGGCTCACATGAGCCGGCCCAGACCCTGCTGTCCTCACCAGGTGGACCCGGGCCAACCCACCGCATCCGCAGGCCATGAGCCACGCTGAAAGCCACGCAATTGCTTAAACTAACGCTAATTATTTTTTGCTCCCTGTCTGCCTTCCTGCTCTCTCAGGCCGTGTTTTGAAGCTTTTCCAAAGGATTGCCATGACTAGAAATGTTTTTCTACTTTCTCAGAGGTTCGCAGTCTTTTCACATGACTCCAAGGGCTTAGGCTTTAGGTAAAAATACATCATGAAAATAAAAGGAGCTGCACATGTGAGATTTTAGGAGTGGTTCAGCATTCTGGCAAATGTCTATTGGAGGGATTAAATGCAGCTAAAAGCAGGGTCCAAGCTGTCAGGCGACTGTCAGAGAAAATGACAGAAGATAGCAAGTTCCCAGGAAGGAAGCAGGACTGTATTATTTGGCCGCTGTAGCTCTCAGTGGTGGGTGGAAAGGGGGTTGTCGCTGATACGATGGTAGATAAGATAAAATAGCTGTTATGCTGCTGCTGTCACACAAAATAATGAGTCACACTTCAAAGCAGTGAATTCTAGAAAAATATTTAGTTCTTTTTCTCTCTGCATTGTTTTTTGCATCGCTGCCCTGTGCTTGCTTCATGTTTTTCAACTCATTCCCTACCTAAAGTACCTCTACAAGTGTAGGCTTTCAGTTCAATGAAAAGTGTGGTGCTGAGATAACGCTGTGACTCCTGGACCTGGGCCTTCAAAAGCAAGAGGGCATGCCCAAAATTCATAGTGAGGTCGTGAGACCTTGCCCAGTCTTCAGTGCTAGCCCAGGAAGGGGAATGTTTGCAGGCTGTAAAGTTCTGTCATTTAAAAATCCCTTGCTTCCTTATGAGAGGAATGAAAAACTCTCATATTGGTGGTTTTATTTGAGCAGAAATGTAGAAGACGGATGAAAGAATTCTGTACGATGCCGTCAACCTCAGCCTTTGTCCCAGGTGTTTATTCTTTTGCCTTGTAGCTCACGTGAAGGGTTAATCAAAATGTGCTCTTGCATTTCTAAGTCAGACTTGTGTAAATGCAATTTTTAAGAAGTGGATTAACAGTAATAAAATATTTCTGTCAAACTGCCATGTCTTATTTCCGGCAAGGGTCACTGTAATTAAGCTACCGGGTTCTGCTATAAGCCTTTTGTTTTGCAATCAGTAAAAAATGGATGTGTAGGGCTGTTTTCTGTGCAGAGCTTCTGCTTGCAAAGAGTTTTTTGTTTTTTGTTTTTTTCCCCCTACAGTTTGAGAATCTGTCTCAGCTTTTTGAATACCAGGGCAACAGTGCTAGAAAATTCCCTTGCATTTTTATTACTTAGAGTAGCAAAACCTTGCTGCAGGAAAAATAAACTTTTTTTTTTTTCCAAAGGTTTGATCTTACATCTTTAATTCTTGAAAGGTATCACGAGCTTCCTAGGCTTGGTTGAAAAAAATGTGTAAAACAATTGGCCAGTGAATTTTCCCTGTTTTTATGTTGAATTTCAAAATTTGATGAAGTTTCAAGTTTGAAAAAGTATTGACCTTCTCTGCGATCTAGTCATATTGGTTTGATAAATCCTAACGTGTCTTTCTTTTTTTGAACAGGGAGCTTTGAAAATTAATTGCCATTTTGGAAGTTTCTCCAATTTTTAAACTTGACTGACTCAGCAAAATGCTTGCTCCAGTCCCAGAACTGTGGAACTACATCCCAGAGGAAATCCTCATCCAAATTTTCTATTACCTTTCCCTTCAAGACAGATACACAGTCTTCCAGGTGTGCAAACAGTGGGCTAGAGCTGTTTCTTCTAGCTCTGTTTGGCATTTCACAGAGATCAGGTAAGAGGAGCGGTTTTCTGAAGTCTGAGCATCTGCAGGAATAACAAGCTCATTACATATTAGTGCACATTGAATATCTACACCCCATATACTATAACATCCACCCCTAGACTGTGACATTATTGACATTATTTTTGACTTGTGTGTGATAGTATAGTTCATAACTAGCACGTCTTTTTATAATAGAGGAAATTGTGTTATGCTGTTGTGTTATTTTGTTTGCTTTTTTAAAATGCTGCTGATGGTTTAGGTGTTGGGGGAAGTATTACATTCTCAGGTAAGTTCCTTTAAGTTGCTGTTTAAAAATGGCAAGAAACAAAGTTATTGAATAATCATCCTCATCAGGACACCTACTTCTCTGATGGGTCTTTTTGGAGACTGGCTCCTCTCGCTCCTCTAACAGTTTGTTTTACCTTTTCAGATGTGATTCAGAGGATGAGGAAAGCATGCTGCAGAGCCTGGTCCAGTTCCTCAGCCAAATCAAACACCTGAAGATTGTGTTTGACCAGTCCAAAGAGGTCAACCGGCAGAATGTGAGGCGCATCTTAGATCTGTTGGCAAAACAGAGTCACAAACTGCAGCAGCTGTGCATCGTGTGCCATGGGGAAAACCCCTATTTCTACTCTGGCCAGGACATCCTACAGAGCATACGGAATATATGTGATGCTAGAAACCAGATAGATCTGCAGCATATTGATTTCCGAAAAATGCCCTTTACCCTTGATGACGAGCTTGTTGAACTCATAGCTACCACCAACCCAAACTTGCACAGTTTGTTCATCAACAACCGCACCCTGGTATGCAACGTGGCACCGGACACCATTAGGAAAGTTCTCAGAGCGTGTCCCAAACTCTCAGCCTTGGGGGTTTACTACGCCAGTTTGTCTGATGATGTATTTCTGGAACTGCTCAAGCCAGAAAGAGCAGCTTTCACACATTTAGACATTTTCTGTGAGCGCCTGGACAAATATATACCTGTCATCTCAGAAGAGCTCTGGGCTGCTGTAAGTCAAAAGCATCCTCAGCTCTGTGTAGACCTGGAATTTGATCATACAGTCCCTGCCTGCAAAATACCACGGATCCTAAAGCTGAACATACCTGTGAGCACACTGCAACTGAACACCTTTAATTACATGGTAAATCAGATTAGGTTTGTCACCCAGAGCTACAGCAGTACTTTAAAGAAGCTGACACTACAGACCACGTCCTCAGAGGAGTTAAATTCCTCGCTAATAGATCTGGCTAGGCACTGCCAGAAGCTGCTGGAGATCCACTGCTACTGTGTGGTGAGCCAGGAGGTGGTGGAAGCGTTCCTCACACACTGCCCCAGCCTGAAACAATACACTCTCAAGATCACCAAGGAGCGGCACCCATGGAAACCAGTGACAGTTCAGTGACCTCCTGCCTTCCTGGGAAAATTGTGGGGAGCTGCAGGAGTACAGTGAGAGAAGCTTTAGGGCTATGAGGAAAACGCTGTAAAATGCCCTCTGAGCTTGCTGAGACCATGCTATTTCACTATCACTGACTGTTCAATATGATGCACGCCCATTCAGCGGACTGAACGTTTGTACTCAAAAGTGATAGATAAAGGGTTATACAGAGAAATAGAGTTGCCTATTTTAAACTTTTTTTTTTTTTTTTTTTTTTTTTAATTGGAATATGGAGGACAAGTCTATTTTCCTCTCTGCTTCTTTATTTAGCAATAGCAGGAATGCCAAACATCCGTCACGGAGTTTTACAGAGGACCCCAGTGAAATTTAGTTTTGATTTTAAGTTTTAAGAGAACCTCAGGCAAATATATTATGTCAGGTGTCCAGCAACTACTTAGATGGACAGTTAAAAAAGTAACAGCTTCAGTGCAGCCATTTTGTGTTCCCTGGGGTACTTAGCCACGTGGATTCTGTGGGCAATAGCAACAAACTGTGGTCATCTGATGGAAAATCCACCCTAAATTTGATAATTCCTCTTGTGGCATTTTTGTGATTGTGAGCTCACCCAGTATCCAGATGTCAGGTAACTCCAGTTTGGAAGGATCTAAATAGGTTGTGAATTATGTTAGAAGATGCAAGCAGGAAAAAAAGCACTTAAGGAAAAACACTGGCAAGGTAGTAATAAAAGGCAAGTAGTAGTCTGCAAATATCCTTTTCCATCCTTTCTTTCTGATTCGCAGGAACACAGATTTCCAGGTTATAATTTGAATGCCTTTTGCAAAGACTTTTGCTTTCATTAAATTGTTAATGTGTCTTAGGAGAAGCAAGAGCATTTACGGATTTTTGTACCACCTTGCACTCATCAACTAATGGCAAAGGTACCTTGAACCTGAATTCGGATGTGTGTGTGTTTGCCTGTTGTGCCAAAGATTTTGGTGAATTGTTATTTGAAGAGCAGTTTCTCTATGGAAATAATCCTGGCATAAAGCTACATTGCAAGCACCTATTTAGACCTAGCTTTAAAAAATATTAATAATAATAATAATAACAACAACAACAATAATAATAAAGTATGTTGCCTTGTAGATTGTATGTGTAGCTGTTTTCATCAGCCTCTCATCTCACTGAAGAGCCAGATCGTTTCTTCTGGCAAATAACATGAAATCTGTAGCCAAGCCAACTTACGGTTTTGACTTTTCAAAACCTTGCCAACGATGTGCAGCCCTGAGGTCTGGCCAGGCCTTGTTCATCTGTGCTGGCCGGCTTCTGGGGCAAGAATATTCCAAAATAACACGTCAAATGCTATGACAAACCCGACGCTGCTGTGCCGGGCATCCCACAGGCTCTCAGCAGGTGGATTCACTCCGGTGACTTGCAAACCTCCCAGCGCAAGGTGTGCGGCACGTGTTCCCTCTGCATGACGCTGCGTATTTATTCACAGCTCTGTGAGATCGGCTGCAGTGCATTTTCATTCTGTGTATTGTTCTCTGGGGCTGGTGATGCCATCGCATTGTGCTGAGTTTTTAAGAGTGCGAGCAGCACTGCTGATGTGACTCCCTGGGAGCCTACTTTCCACTAGCCCGGGATAAAATTCAGTGGTTCGTTCTCTGTCGGACGTACACGCGTGCAGGGAGACAGGCACGCCGACAGCGATGGGGTTAGTATAGCTGGGACACTGCGGAGCTATGCAGGATTCACCCAGCTCTCTGGTGATGGATGGGTACTCCAGCAATGTGCCAGCCTTCCTCACCAAGCTCTGGACGCTGGTGGAAGATCCCGAAACGAACCACCTCATCTGCTGGAGTACGGTAAGTGCAGCGAGTGCCGGTTGCCACTTGAAGTGCCTTGAAAGGTGTCTAGAACCGAACCCTATAAAAATCCAGGCTCTTTAAGAGTGAAAAGTTTTCCACCTTGCTTCAATCTGTGGTCCCCAAAGTTTTCTAGAAAAGATGCGGAGCCCTTAAAGGATTTAGCTGATGTTTGTGTTACTTCACCAGGGTTTCTTAGCAGCCTCTCACAAGTGCCTTGGAAGTAGGCAGCAAATTGCCACAGCCAGCCTTCAGACCGCAGTCTAAAGCCTATGGCTTAACCAGATCTCAGGTTTGCCCCTTAAATTATTTAGCATTTTGCAAGGGCTTTACTCAACTTTTCATCTAGGCTGTGTGATGGTTGTGGTTTGTTTTGTCTGTATAGCTCCTTAGTGATGGATTGCTTTGTTTTGGCTTCTTATTTGTCACAGGGGTTTTAATATACTGAGTGAAATCAGAGAATAAAAATGATTTATCTGTCCCCCTGGTACAGCATTTTGAAACCACATTGTATTTTTGACCTGAGTAAGACTTGCTGCAAATAATGTCATGATTTGTCTTCAGCAGGGACTTAGAGAAAATAAGTGTGCATAAACTTGTTCTCCAAAAATAAGAATCTATAACAAGAGGAGATTTAAAGGGAGAAAAAAAAAAAAAAAAGTCTAAAGCAGTCTTTTTGCCATGTGTTTTTGTCAAATATGTTTTTCAAATAAAACTTGGGGTGGAATTTAAGCTACATTTTCATCCAAGGGAATGTCTGCTTTCCAAAGCTGGTATTGCATGTCCATACCTCCCAGAACCCCTAAGTTTTTGTACTGTGTGTTTAGAACAAGGACTTTCAAACTAGCAAAGATTACCTAACATGTATAAATAGCCCCTTCTCTGTTACACGCACATTATTCCACATGTTGGTGTTAGGTTGAGAGTTATTTCTTACCTCCCACACTATGCTCTGCTTTCCTGTAGCCTTACACGGGCTTATAGCTACCTGCTTGAGTGAAGCTTTTAGATCTAAGGCTCCCACGTTGCAGCCTCCTCTTTGACCCATCAGTGGTGTTGGAGCTGAGGACTTGTGTGTGTCTGAGATTTCTGGATGTAATCAGAGCTCTTGGTAAATAGGATGTGTAAAGAGCAACTGAGTAAACTGTGGGTCTTACAGCCTGAAGGAGCAGAGATGGAGGGAAAACATGGTAATGCTTTATATGTACAGTAAAGGCTGGTTTAAGGTTAAAAAAAAAAAGTCTGCCTTCCGTGTCCGTGGCAGATGGGACAAGAAGTAATGACATTAATTTTTGAAGTGGCAGATTCAGTTAGGAAAAACTCCTAGGAAATTCCCAGAGTAGTTTGCCTGGGCAGGGCAGAGGGTCTATGGCCCATGGATCTGCCAAAACCAGGTAAGACAAGCATCTGCCAAGGCTGACAGGCTGTAGAGACAGTTTTGTCTTGGGCAGAGAAGACTGTTGAAGTGTCTCCCAGCTTGTGCTCTTACGATGTAAGACCACCAGGGCACAGCTGCCTTACGGGAACATGCTGGCATGTGCGCAGTGTGTCAGTGAACATGCAGCATCTCCAAAGTCTCTTTGCCTGTAGGGCCTTTCAACTCTCCTCCTCTATCAAAAACCAGCCTGATGTGAAACAACCCCAAGCTGATACATCACTTGGCTGCAGGTAATGACACTGGACACAGCAGGAGCTCTTGCTCTCTACACAATCAAAGCCGATGTAAGCCCCTAGAAGATACGTTTCTCTGCAAGTTTACAAAATGTTATGTGCACCCCAAACTCAATGTTTGATATCATAGTTCCTTCAAACTCCCCTGGTTGCCCCCATCCATCCAGAGCAGAGATGGGATTTAAGGAAGTCCCCCTGTCCCCATATCCTGGAGACATTGATGCTGTTAAGGTCAGGGATTCAGAAAAGGCTGTTTCTAAGTGTCAATTGCAGATGAAAATTAATTGCCAATTCTTCTGTCCCTTGAAAAGGCCATGTGGATTTTTGTTTGCAAAACGTTTTGGGACAGCTTCAGTGCACTGTGTCTCACAGGCCAGCAAGGAAAGCACATGGACTGCAGCGTGCCTGCCCCTGTCAGTGATCCCAGTCTGCTTTGTGTTGTTTTGCAATCACAACTCCTGGTGATGCAACCTAAAAAGGGATCTTTTATCCAGTTAAAATGCATGTTGCTAGCTTGAGCTGTAAAGCATGACTGTTATAACTTGTATGCTATGCTCAGCCAAATTTGGGGTTGCACTTGTGGCTGTATGTTTCAAAAATAACCAGGAGATGGTCTGTAGAGCTTCTGCATGAGTGCAGTATGTCCAGGGATGATTTGCTTTCTTGCCTTGCTGTGTTTCTTGTGCCATGTCTCAGGGCAGTGCTCCCTCGAGGACTGCTGTGCTCTGAAGCAGATGGGTCAGACCTGTGTGAGCAGATTGAGGGATTGTGATGGTGATTACTGCTTTCCATGACTTTATTCGGACACCAGTCTTTCTATGAGGCCCGCACGAGAAGGGGCATCAATCATGAGCTACGAGCATTTTGGATGTAAATGTCTGTAGTTTCTTTCTCTCATCCACGGCCCTGAACCAAGCAGTGGCAAAGCTCATTCAAAAAGGATCAGAAATGTGGTCATAGAGGACTGGCTGTACAAGGACTGAAAGGAGCACATCATTCACTACAAGTTGTTGTCAGTCTTCTCACCTTCAAGGTGACAACTCAGAGCATGATTAGTCCTGCTGTAGACCTCAAGGGAATCACCTCCTCCTGGTCTCCCCTTGTGGTCGAGGTGTTCTGACTTCCCCCATCCTTCTCGCCTTTGCAGAATGGCACCAGCTTCCATGTGTTCGACCAGGGACGGTTTGCCAAAGAGGTGCTGCCCAAGTATTTCAAACACAACAACATGGCCAGTTTCGTCCGGCAGCTGAACATGTGTAAGTTCAAACCACACTTCCTAGGCCACGCGGGTCCCACATGACACAGGGAGAGTGATAGAAAGCTGGGGTAGTACAGGAAGCATGGAAGAGAATTGTAGATAGAAATGCTGAGAGTTCACATATACACGTATATGTTATAGATTTTGCCAAAGAGGACCTTTCACTTAGATCCCAGGAGAGCAATGTCCTTCTGTATGAAATTTCTGTTAGATTCCATCATAAATTATGGCTAAGAAATTTCAGCTACTGGGTTTTCTGCTTCCCTTCAATCAATTTGATCACCCATTATTATTTCTTTTCCATTTCATGCTTTATGGGACTTCATCTAGCAGCCTGATACTGTGAAACCTCCTTCAGAAACTGCTTTTCTTGAGTGTAGCATGCCCAGAGCTTATCTGTTCTCCTGGCCCTATGGCTGAACTAAGACCAGGCAGTATTTCTCCCTGCAAACCTCACTAATGAGGCATTTTCATCCCTTAACAGAGGTTTAGGTGTAGCTGTCAGCCACATCTAGATGATACTTGTATTAAACCTGGTTCTTTTCTGATAGTTTTCAGAGGTACAGTTTTCTATTGATGACTAATTCACTAAGTTCCTTGGTAAAGTTTTATCTTTGCTATTTAAGCACACAATAGCAGTGTTGTAAATATGAAGACAGTTCTAAGGCAGTTTAGTGGTGTAGAAAACCTTTTAGGATTTCAGAGAAGTATCCAAAGTAGATTTCCATCGCCCTTGACGGGGCAGGAGGCAGGGAGGCATTCACCCACATGCTCTCTACGCAGATGGCTTCAGGAAGGTGGTGAACATCGAGCAAGGGGGGCTCGTCAAGCCCGAGCGGGACGACACCGAGTTCCAGCACCTCTGCTTCCTGCAGGGCCACGAGCACCTCCTGGAGCACATCAAGAGGAAGGTGAGGGGATGCCGGGTGGAGGGACACGCAGGGTGGGACCCCCTGAGAGCCCCTCAAATGGTGCCTTAGGGGCTGAGGCAGGAAGGCTCAAGGCGGGAAAGCTGAGGCAGAAGCAGCGACCCCACCCTTTCAGAAGGTTCCAGAAAGGCTGTGCGGTGTTTTTTGAAACACCCCATCATTTGGGACATCAAAACATCCAGTGAACCCCTCAAATGGTGCTTTAAAGGCTGAGGTGGGAAGGCTGAGGCAGCAGCAGTGCCCCCCCACACCCCTTCCAGAAGGTTCCAGAAGAGCAATGTGGTGGTTTTTGAAACACCCAAACATTTGGGATGTCAAAACATCTCCTAACAGTATGCCCCAAAACTTAATTAATGCTCTGTGTGGAGATGTAACTCCCTTGGTTCATTTTTAAACCTGCTGTCTCTCCTAATTTGGTTTCCCCTCGGCTTTCTGCTAGGAGAGAAGTAGCGAATACTTGTGTCCTGTTCCCTAGATGTCTCGAGCAGAAAATGCCATGCTTCTTCCCAAGCAAGAGCCTTTTTGTGCCTGTCACTGTGGCTCTCCACCCTGCACCTAACCCTCCTACATCTGTTTTTTTGGGGGAGATTGACCAGAACAGCACCCTATAATTAAGACATGGTCATTACATGGATTTCTGTCACCACAACTGCTTTGCTCTCTTGATGATACCTAAAATACTTGTTTGCTTTTGGACCACGGGCTGGCATGCTGTAGACTGCTCAGCATAACTGCAAGATCACCTTGTGATCTGATTTCTAACCTGGGCTTGATTTTCATCAGTTTTTCTTTTGGTTGGTTGGTTTTGGTTTTGGTTTGTTTGTTGGATTTTTCTCTGCGTTGCTTAGTGTCACGAGATCTTTGTGTAGTGCTCCACAGACAGGCTTGCTTTGCACCACTCTCTGGATTTGAATCATTATCCTCTTTTCTACAGAAGTACAACATATCTCCTGGGTCTCCCAACACTCATCTCTTGTTGTTTTAGAAGCAGTAACCTACTTCTGCCATCTGCTTGCTGCCTTTTAACAGGTTATTAACCCTCCACTAAGGAACTGTTCTCTTACTGAATTAGCACATTGTCTTCAGAAGGGAACTTCAGAAAAAGCATTCTGGTAATCCAAGCATAATATACCAGTTTGAAACAGTTTCTCAGGTTTATTCCTATAAAGCACAAGACTGAATTCAGGATCTCTATAGATTAAAAGGAAATAATTAATCAAATGACCTAGTTCAATTTTTCCCTGTTCCTCATAATGCCATTTTTTCCAAGTTGACTTGAAATACATCCCTAGTGGAGAATTGCTTCCAACTCTCCGTATGAAAGCATTTTTCCTGCTCTTTTCTGTGTTTTATTCCATTGGCCCGTGCAGTAATACCCAGACACTTGTGAATGTATTGCTTGTCCCAGTGTTTCAGCACATCAGAGCCTGGCTGGTAGAAGTCCTGCACTCAAGCCACAGCAATGACTGTGTCTGTCCACAGCCCTTCCCGTGTTGGTAAAATTCACTTTGGACTTTTTCTTCCTCAGGTGTCAGTAGTGAAAAGTGAGGAGACCAAGATGCGCCAGGAGGACCTCAGCAGGTTGCTATATGAGGTACAGATACTGAGAAGTCAGCAGGAGAACATGGAGTGTCAAGTGCAGGACATGAAGCAGTGAGTTGAATCCTACTCAGGCTGCTTCTTTTCGGGCATTTGCTTCTCAAGAGATGTTGGTCTTGGGGAATGCTTGAAAGGAGGAGCCTTACACACCTCCCTCCCAGGGAGCATATACTGAGTCAGAGCAATCTTTGACTAAGAATCTCCTCTTTGCTTAAATATCTTTGTCCTAACTTTGAAAACATGAGTTTTTGTTATTTATGTATCCTCTTAGCAGTAAGCATGAACAGAGCAAATGCTGACGCAGGCATATATCTTAAGACTGTTGTGCTAGTGCCTGATGTATCTAAACAGCTGACCTTCGTTTTAGTCATAGGGACTAGATCTGTTGACACGACAACATGTAGGATTTCAGTGCAGAGTTCCCAATGAGGTACAAAATGCAAATTCATCCTCAGCCTCTCTGTCTTCTGTGGAAGGTAGACATCCATATTTTCCCTTTATAGATGAGGTGAGCACAGAGAAGGCCATACAGGAAGTATATGCATATTCTGGGGACTTAGATAACTGTGTTTCCTCCAGATAGAAATGATGGTAAAAAGAGATACGTAACTCTTTCTCACCCCTAGGAGAGAGAGCAGTGGCAGATTTGCAGTGGTGCTCTATTCAACTGTTTAAAAGTCAGAAATCTAACTGTCATCCTCAACATCCAAAATATAGGCCTGACCTAAAGAATATAAGAATACTAGAGTGATTGTAGTTTAGATCACTGGACCCCTCGCTCTCTGAAGGCTGCATCTTCTGACAAGGCCAAAATTGTTGTGTAAGAGCAAGACCAGGCATATGCAGTACTTCTAGCATGCAGTCACCTGACCCTCCAGCTGTCTGAGGCTGGGATTTTCTGAGTCAGACACGGTCACTAGGAATTTATGAAATGGATAGCGATTTATAAATCAAATATCTGGAGAGGTTTTTGTCTGCATCCAGAATTTTAATTCTTATAAAACACTTAGATTTTTTTTTTTCAAAAAAAAAATAAAAATTAAACAACAAGACTCAGAAGTGGTTTTTTATAATGAAAGCTGAGATTTGTGTGTTGTTAGATGAACACAACCTCCCAGACCTTGAGAGAACATCAGATACTGCAAAACTTCATTGCAGTCCAGCACCTTAAGTGCAATAGCTAAATATTTTAATCCTTCCTCAGTTTTTAATGCTGTTGTGGTTTAACCCAGCTGGCAGCTAAGTACCACACAGCCGTTCGCTCACCCTCCCCTCTCCGTCTTTGGGATGGGGGATTGAAATGGGAAAGTGAAGCCTCTGGGTGGAGATAAAGACAGTTTATTAAGATGGGAAAATAATAATGATAATAATAATAATATTGATAATAGTACTACTAATAATAATGTGTATGAAACAAGTGATGCACAATGCAGTTGCTCACCACCCGCTGACCGATGCCCAGCCTATCCCCGAGCAGCTGGCCCCCCCATCCCAGCCAGACACCCCTATATATTGTTCAGCATGACCCCAGATGGTATTTGGGCCAGTTTGGGTCAGCTGTCCTGGGCCTGTCCCCACCCAGCTCCCGCTGCACCCCCAGCCTGTCCTCCACTTAGTGTAAGCACTGCTCTGCAACAATTAAAACATAAGCTTGTTATCAACACTCTTCTCATTCTAAGCCAAAACATAGCACCCTACCAGCTACTAGGAGGAAAATTAAGTATCCTACCTGAAACCAGGACAAATGCATTCCACGCTTAGCATATGTGTGAAATCACATTGTGAAATCCAGGTACAGCGGCAATAAAAAGAAAGAGTCTTACTGCCTAACGGATATGTAGCAAAAGGCTTTATAAATTGCACGTATATGGGAGGTTTTGCTGACCTGTCAGTTTTGGTACATCCATACACTCTTGATATAAATTCACTGGCAAAACCTTTTGCAGCACAAACTTGGCTGGAATCCAGGTTTAGAGGCAGAACAGCAAATAAATGCTGCATCTCCCTCATCCCACCTCCTGGGACTAAATGTTCAAGGCAGCCCATAACTCCCCTGGGTGCTGCATTTGCAGACAGAAACCTGGGCCTGTATATGCTCTGTGCAATTGCAGACTGGATGTAAAATGTGCTGGAGGAAATTGGTGACTCCCATTGATAAAGTCACTACATGCGTCCTAGTTCAAGGCTCTAGGATGTGGAAGCATCCCTTTAGCTACTCTGGTGACTCCCAGACATGCCTTTGTACCTCAACATGCATGAGGTCCGAGCAGGCAGAATACACACTCTCTATATGTAGATCTCTTGGTCTTTGGGAGCAGTAGCAGGGAGGCTGGGCTTTCTTTGCACCAGCAGGAAGAACAGTCGTGATGATCCAAATCATCCAAAATCACAAATTTGACCCTGTTGAAATTCTGAGTTTGGCCTAAACGTTCCACCCAACACGCGTCCTCCCATTACCTTCCCCTATTTATGCTGACTTCTCTTTATTTGTTTCTCCTCCAAGCTTTGCTCTGTAGTTCTGAAATGGAGCAAGAACAAGGAAAGCAATCCTGTGACCCTGGGTGGGATATCTGGAAAGTGCCAAGTGCTGCAATGGTCCCAAAGTGAGACCAACTTGAGACCAGCTTTGCCGAGTTGGGCCTACCGTGTATCATGGCAGCACCATGGGTTGTTGGGCTGTTTCTGTGCTCAAAGAAAGTTTCTGTTTCCCTTTCAGGCAAAATGAAGTTCTTTGGCGAGAAGTTGTTTCTCTTCGGCAGAACCACTCACAGCAGCAGAAGGTGATCAACAAGGTAGTGGTTGTATAAATTCAAAACTCACTTGTACTGCACAATGTATGTCCTCCTCTGATTTGTCTTGTCCTGTAGTCTTCTCCATGCTCTGATACTGCAGTATATGTGTTTTCCCTTTTTCTAATTGCATGATGCTCCTGCTTGTTCCATGGGTCACAAAGCATAAATTACACCCTAGAGCAAAAGATTTTAATTTCCCTGTCAGTCCATGCTGTGATGTTAGTAATCACTTTTCTGTCCAAGCCCTGAGAAAGAGAGCACAGCTCTCACTGTTTACCGTATATGAGACCACCCTTGTTGTGGTGGTACCAATGCCTTTGGGCTTCCCTAACCTTTCCTTTTCTTTTGTACAACAGAGGAGCCTCCCTGTGCTGCCAGCACTGAGGCTGCAGGCTGCAGAACTGGCTAGCCATTTCCCCAGGGGGAACCTCCAGCAACTGTGGCATTTTAAGGGAGCCATCTCCCTTGATATCTAGCATGACCTGTACAGAAGAGGCCTCTCCAGTGATTCCCAATGGTGCTGATGTGACTGAGCACGTCACATTTCCCAGTCCCTCTGAGAGCCATGTCCTGACCTTCACGTGGCATCACAGTCATAGGACTGGATAGAAATGCATGAGGCTATCAAAGCTTCCTCCAGCTCTGAGGCTGGACCAGCCACACCACTCATTGCAGAGGCATTTATGCAACTCTATTTTGTTACATTTAGCAGTGAGTAAGAGGCAGCTGTGGTATATTATATTAATGCTCTCTTTGTTAGGAGGTCAAAGCAGAGTTCAAGCTGACCCAGGAATATGTTGCTAAGTAATTCCTCTCCAAAGCCATCCTGCATCATGTTTGTTGTCTGGTTTTATCAGCACTGACCTTCACAGAGCTGAAAAACTCAAGCAAAACAGCTGAGACCCCCATCCAGGGTCTCCCCTAGAAGTTTCTGTTTTAACTTGCAAAGTCTTTATTACATTTTCTAAAGCCTCTTATAAAGGGCTCTGAAAACTTTTACGAAGGCCAAGTCTGAATCTAGGCCTAGGAATGTTTGGTTGGGTACTTCACAGACATGTTCCCAGGTTGGATAGGGCTCGTTGGTGTTCTGCACGCACAAGAGTGGAGAGGGCAAGCGTTGATCATGTGCATCTAGCCACCTTCACACAAGGGACTGTGCTCATTCGAGAGTCCTGTTTCAGGCCCCGGTACCTCCTGCAGTTTGGCTCCCATATTTCGTGGCTGCTCCCAGCTTTGGGGTGGTGTCAGGAGGGAGGAATGCGTGAGATGAGAGCGAGGAGTGCTGAATCACTCTGCTGATTAACACCGGACTGTGATCTCTCCTGACAGCTGATTCAGTTTCTGTTTGGCCAGCTCCAATCAAACCCTAGCGGCGCTGGGATAAAGAGGAAGCTGTAAGTACCCTTGTGTGGTGGTGCGCACACGCTCACGGGTGCATAATGCTGCCCCCTCGCTAAAAGCACAAGCTCAGCTCGGCCAGGCAGGCGGTCACCGGACCAGGGCACCATGGTAATGGGGAATGAATGGGCTGAACTGCCGAGTCAGACCTGCTGACATGCCCCATTCAGTGGTCTTTAGAGAAGCACCGTGTCAGCTCGTGACCTTTCTTTGGGGAATACAGTGCGGGATGGGAGATGGGAACACTCATTAGTGGGAGAAGAAAGGGCAGGACCCCAGTGCTGGTCCCACAGGCACCAGTTTTGCCACTTGTCATCAGCAGGAGCAGGGCTGGGCCCAGCCAGACCACAGGCACCTTTAGTTTGACCCATAGTCACTGAACGAGGTATGTATCTGACACAGGCTTGGTGACCTTCAGGAACCTGCCTCCAGTTCCACCTTTATTACTTTGTGGCCTTAGGCAAGTCAGAAACTTCTCCGTGCCTCAAAGGAGACATCCCAAGAATTGCTGCTCTAGGGGGTTGATTTTCTTTAATCAGTGTCCTCATTCTTTGCTGAAACTTCATGTCAGAAATGTAAAGGAAACAAAGGATTTGATGAAGGAGCTTGTAGTCTGTCTGTACAAGTAAGCTGGATACACTCACCTCTGCCTGTGCCCTCTACCAAGCCTTCTGGAAGGAATATACACTGCTCAGAGAATGGTAGCAAAGAAGGAGGTTCAAGGGGAGAACATCAACTGCTCTGGCTCGCTGAGGTGCATGAGTGAAGAGATTTTCTTCCTGTAGAATGGGGACAGCAGAGAAATGAGATGCTAGATCTGATCTCTGATTTCCATGTCAGTGCCATGTAAGAGCTTTGCAGCCCAAGAAACATCATAGACCACTGCTGTGAGGAAAAAAAGTAAATCATTAGTGAGAGACTGGACTGAAAGGAGCAGAAGAGCACAGAACTACTTGCACAGCAAATACATTGGCCTCCTTATAAAGAGGGATCCTGCTGATACAACCCCACTGCAATTTGCACAGTGTCGTGCCTGTTAATTGAGTTTCTGCTTCCTTGGAAACGTGAAGAGCTGTCCTCAAGGCAGCTTAGTTCTTTTGTCTATATCTGCACCTTTAGTGCTTTATCTTTCACAGTCTTGCTTTCCTGCTTCTCTTTTAAATGCCACCAGAAAGCTGTATCATGCAGCCCAGAGCAGCTGGGCACAGACCAGAGGAGTGCCAGCTGGTAGCTTTGGACAGGATGGCTTGGTCAGTGGGTCCTGCAGGCACGCCTGACCTGGGAGGCTGTTAGCCGGGTTAGGCACCAAAGTATTTTGGTAACAAATGTTGGACAGGGAGGTTCATTTGCTGCACATGGAGCAGAGAGCTGGGCACTTGCAAAGTAATAGTCACAGGGCTGGCTATGATACCTTGGTTTGTGCAGAAGAGTAGCTTATGCCATAACAAGGTCGGTGTCAGGATGATTCAAATATTCTTTCTCATTCTTTATCTTTGGTTAATGTCATGGGATAGAAGAAGGCTGTTAATCAGCACTGAGTCCTGCTGTATAATGTATAATCCCTTTGCTGTGGGATCTAATTGCAGTCTGAGCAAACCCATAATTTCTCCCAACGTACCTAGTTCCGGTGTCTGTAGGATGAAGGAAGCTAGGATGTTTTTCCATCACACCCGTTAGATGTGACTATAGAAAAAAACTGCTGACTTTCCCTGATGCCCTCAGCCAAAGTGCTGTTTTCTAAATGTGCACTGAGGATGCTTTTCCTGACCGTGGGTCAGTGAGAGGAGGAGAGGGATGTGCTAGGCCGCTTTATAGGATCAGCACAGCAGTTACAACAGTGGGTGTGAAGCAAAATTCACCAGTTCCCAGTTTCTCTGGGACCATCTTGCAGTGCTGGTAACATCTCCATCACAATAACAAGTATGAGGAAGGGCGGTGCCATTTGGAGGCTTCTCCTGGTTTCAGATTTTTACTAAATTTTTTTTTTTGATTGTGGGTTCAGGTATTGCCACCTTATCTGGGAAACAAGTAGTGCTCAATGTATGTTATTGGACTTGCCTCTTTCAGGTAAGGTCTAGAAAACCCAGATCTTCTCTGCATGGCTTAAAAAGACCTATTTTAATGGTGACCTCCTCCAAGACCGCTGCTTCCCTTTCTTCTCTATAACACTGAACAAGAGCATACCTTACACCTAAGGAAAAACACAGTACCCAGGGGGAAACAACCCTAGTCTGAAAGATGTTTCTTGTCTGAGCAGTCATTGACCAGTCAGTCAGTACATGCTGGGAAAACAAACCTCTTGTTTCTCTTTGCAGGCCTCTGATGCTCGACAATGGGTTGGCAGCTCCACAAGTGTCCAAGTTCAGCCGACATTTGCCTACGGACCCCCTCCACGACCCCTATTTCATACAGTCGGTAGGTTTACTCCAGCCTCCAGGCTTCAGGGAATTTCTTTGGCCAAGGATGGGAAAATGTATGAGGCAGTAATAAAGACTTCAGAGTAAAGAGTTTGCAAGAGTCTGGCAGTGAAGAAGAAGAGAGAAGAGGTCTGCAAGGTGGAGTGACATTTATTTTTCCTTTAGCTCCTTATTTCCAGGGAGAGAAGGGTGCTTGCACATGCTCATGCTGCCATATTCTGTGGCTGGCATAGTATGAGAGCGGAGCAGTCTAGGCAAAATGTCAGGCATGGCAGAACCTCTCAGTAGCTGACACTTCAGTCACAGTGCTTGTTTTACACCCGCACCTCTGTGTAGTTGGAGGAGAGACCAGAGGAACTTATAAGGTTGTACAGTGGGTAAGAGCTTTCTGTGTTCCTCTACAGGGAGGACTCAAAAGCAAAGGGGTGAACTCTCCCTGAGATGGGGCCCTGTACTTTGCCTGTTGCCACAGAAATCAGTGATAACTTGGGCTGCTTTTTTTTCCAGTGAGCTCCGGCCCTGTAGCAAGCAAGGGAATGGCACTACTTTCAGACAGGGTTCCAGGACAGAGTGCATACTACCATCCAGAGCTCTTGGGCAAGACTTTTGGAGGACGGGGCTGGGTGAAAAGTTTTCTCTTACAAATCAGTAAGCTGCCTCTCTTCCTTCTTGGACAAGCAGAGAACCAGCTGACTTATTAGTGCTCTCTACCACCACAGAAGGATAAGTCTATATTATTTTTGCTTTCCTCTTAGCCATCGACAGAACCTGCCTCTTGCTTAAACAGCCCTGCAGTCGTTGGAGGACCCATCATATCTGATGTTACAGAAACATCACCATCCAACATCATAAATATGCAGTCCCCTTCTGATAACGATAGGTAAACATCTTTGGGTTTGAAAACGGGCAGAATTGGGTGTGGACAAGAGTAACTTCAGAAGAGTGTTTCCTGGCTCTAATTCTACAAGCTTGTGTCTAAGGTGTAAAATTCTATGGATGTGATGGAATGGAATACTTTAAACAGAATCACAGAATCATCTAGGTTGGAAGAGACCTCCAAGATCACCTAGTCCAACCTTTGACCTAACATTAACAAGTCCTCTACTAAACCACATCACTAAGCTCTACATCTAAATGTCTTTTAATGACCTCCAGTTCGGAATGTGAATCAGATTTTCAGAACTAGGTAGGCTTAATAACAGCATGACGTTTAAAACAAAGTCATGGGTTTCATGCTGATGGGTTTCATGCTGAGAACTTCCACTCCCTTCCTTGGGAAGTATTCCATGTTTCTTTATATTTTTGTTCTCAAGACAGTGACTGTCTGGACTTTCTCAAAGAATGAGATACCAAATTTGTTGGGTTTGTTGAGAGAAAGAGGGAGGAAGTTTTCTCTTTTCTTTGACAAAGAAGAAACAGAATCAAACTGTACATCTTTCTGCTAATGAGAACAGAAAGGTTGCATCACAACTTCCGATGTTTGACAATTCTTCTGTGAAAAGGTCCCAGTAACTTAAGAATTGAATGCAGAGGTATTTTAGTGCTTATCTCTTCCTGCCACGCACATTCAGTGTACTTAGGGCTAGTAGCAGAATAGCTACAACTATGTCAGTGGAAAGTAAGTAGACAGATGAATCATGGAAACAGTTTCTCAGGCGTAGAGGCAAGGCAGCTATACCGTAGAAATTGTCTGTAAATCTACCTAATAATTGAAACCACAGTCATAAAATTAGCTTGAAGCATATAAGGAGCTCCAGTTAAAAAAAAAAAAAAAAAAAAAGCATGCCGAAAGCCATTTCTAAAGCAGAATTTTTTTTAATATAATCTTCAATTTGCTTATTTCAGCTAATTACTGAGTGCCACCTGGTGGCCTCTGATCTGTGCTGTCTGCATGGCTCGTGAAGAGAATCTGAGCCATAATGAGTTCAGGAGTGTGGTACTTGCTAAATCAACACGAGCTTCTGGTAGGAGTTTAGGATTCATAAGATGAAAAGATGATCTAAAAAAAATTCCCAGGAGGGCTTTGTAGTGTCACATACCTCCCACATGTGGGACGTGTCCACATGTTGTCTTACGGCAAAGCTAGTCCATAAGTGCTGTAAAATACTTTCTCAACGTGGCTTCCTGTGCACAGCGCCTCTTTATCTGCATGCCATTGTCATTTTGGCTCCAGTTGTGCAGCTTCACAGGGAGCTGTAAAGTATTCTGCAGGTGGCACAGGGTAGATTTTTACACACAAAATTGGAATGTTCAAACCTTTGATATAACATGTCCTTCTAGGAATAACATAGAGTGCTTCTCCCACTGAAAAAAGGCAAACCTCTGCTTCCAAACAAGTAAATGATCTGGCTGGGACTGTCAGATCTTGATAGCCTCTGTCCCAAATGCTTCCAGGCCACAAGATCCTCTCCTGTGTCACTAGGATCTTTAGGGAGCTTTCTGGTCCAGTACCAACCCCAGCATGTGGAGGTCTTTCTGATCCCATTCCTGTCTTTAGGGTGGAGGCTTCTGCTTTTCTTGGGTCACTCTGTAGCCCAGTGACCATTCACCTGTATCAAGTCTAACACTTACCTGAGGAATGATGAACACATGAAAGTGTATTTTCCATATTTTCAAGACAGTCTAATTGAGTAAATTGATTATAACCATGACGGATGAAGTGAGTGAAAGTACTCCAGCTGAGCATCTTTCTGATATGCCTCTTTACAGCTCTGCTGTAAAACGGACCCCAGGATGGGCCCCTTCTAGCACTTCTGTGGGTGGATGCCCAGCCTTGATCTGGTAGTTTTAGTCTTCCAAGCTTGTGTTTGTCTACTGCTTCTGGCTGTGCCCCAAAAACCTGCTTCACTCCAACAGAGCCCTGTGCGTGCACATGCTGGAACCTTGATAAAATATAGCTGCTGCTCCCTTGCTCCTTGGAGATTTTCCACCAACACTGACCTGCCTTGGAGATTGCAAAAGGGAAAACAGGGTTGCTGGGAGAGTTTATTTGGCTGTCTGAGGAATGGAAAGACTTCATGGGGCAGTTTGAGAAGGGGAGACAAGCCCTCGTGCTGTTGCCCTTCCCAGTAGAGCGAGGCCTTTGTGGAGCAGACGTGTGTGGTGCTAAGTCTTGTCTCTGATGCAGGGAGAAGTGCCTCATGCTGATCAAGGAAGAGCCAGTGAGCCCTGGAGTGAAAGCCAGCACCGAGCCTGACGTGCCAGGCTGCAGGGCCTGCCCCGAGCCCCCTGTGCTCCCAGTCGCCATGGTTCAGTCTGTGCTGGAAGGCAAAGGCAGCTGTGGGGCAGTGCCCCCAGGGACCTCGCAGCCACCAGAAAGAAGAGGCAGAAGAGCACTGCTGGACAGGTGAGGGGAGCGAGGGAGAGCTGTGGCCCTGGGTGTTTCGTGGCCCCCTCTTCCCATTACCAGGGAGTTGGGTAAATCAACAAAATTCTAAGGAGGTTGATTTTGTCACCTTGTGCAACCTTGTGAGCTCCTTCCTGTCCCCATGGCACCTGCTTAGGGGGCTCTTGAAGCCCAGGGGACAGTTCACAGGGATAGGGGGCCTGTGGATGGATTGCTTGAAGGCCCCAGTAGAGTGAGAGCTGTCAGAGCATGCACATCAGCCACGGGAACAGGAAGAGGCTTTCTGCAGTGAGGGGCATTTGCCCCAGGTCTGTGTGAAAACTTGAGCCCAGACCAGCATCCATGTCTGCTGACTTGCAGGCCACTGAGCCCCATGACATCCCCAACAGCTCACGATGCCTCTCGTTTGCCTTGCTGAGTCTTCAGTTATGGAAACTCTCACAGAAATATTTGTGTCTGGCATACCAATACACAGTCAGCGATGTTAGAGTACAGTTCACCATCACCTATACATATCATAGGGCGTATAGGCGATAAGGCAGCAAAGAATTTGCCCCAGATGTGGGCTTAAGAAGGAAATCCTTTGCTCCCTTGCTCCCTTTCTTTTCCTATTCTATGCTGGGCAACCAGATAGGGGCTCTTCTTTTTAGTCTGCTCTCCCTTTGCATCTCCTGTCACCTTTCCAAGGTGCCTTTCCTTAGTCAGTGCTAGATCTGCCTTCAGGGGGCAGCCAGTCCCTTTGGCACCATCCCATGGGCCGTGTGGTTCTGGGGAGGTACTGGGAGGCTGACACTGTGAGAAACTGCAGCCTCCCCATCTCTGACTGAGAGTAAAAACCCATGAAACTTAGCTGGGTTTGCTGGGCTTGTCTCCTTGAAGTGGAGAGGCTCAGTAAAGTGCTAGGCATTCCAAGGCATGCCTTTATGCAGGAAAAAAAAAAAAATCATAAAAATAATAAAATCAGGAAATAGCAAGTGAGGTCACACACAGGGATGGAGAGCTGGGAGCTTGTGTTCACTGAGTGCAAAAGTCTGTTACAAAGGGACAGAAGTTTTGTGGTTTTGAAGCCAGGGCATGTACGTATCTTGCATATGAAGAGCAGAGAGAATGATGCCCTCTTGCAAGGGGGATTAGCACCGTGGTGGATTAAATTAGTTAACTCCAGAATATGTTCCTGATAGCATCTGCATATGGTGTAAGGAGGATTGGGAGGAAAAAACAAAACAAAACAAAACAAAACTTATCAGAAAGGTGTCTGGTTTCCTTTGGGACCTACAGAGAACCAAATTCCTCTTTCTGAACCCCATTGGCCACTTAAAAACATGTTATTAGAAGAAAAATCACTTCTTTTTTATTTTAAAGAGTCTGGATTTGAAGAGAAATGTTTATAGTTTTGGGGGATTAAACACAGCAGGGTCTCACTGTTGCTTCTTTAGCTGAACGTCTCAGGTACATGCCTGCTGGTAGAAGTCACTCCCTTAAAAGCCTTTAGTTACCAGTAATTTAGCCATCTTGGACCCAGGATAATGGGCATGTAGCTGGTTCTGGATCCCAACCACCTCTCTAGAAGGATTTTCTCTAAGGAAAGCTTTAGTTTTCCTAATCTTAAGGAGATTTGTGCAGACTGCCCGTCCCCAAACCACATACATCACCCAGGAGAGGAGTAGTCTCACTCATTGACCATCAGCCCAGTCTCCTGCATGCTCTTTTGGGTTATATTTCTGAGATTAATCCAAGTGAAATGGCATAAACCCAGGCTGACAGTGGGCTCTTGTTTTTCTAACTGTGGTTTAAACATAAACCTCACGTAGGAAGGCTTCTCAGTCCTGCTTTCTCTATGGATCTATGCGAGACTCATGCGTGGCAATGTTTTCCCTTGTCTTTTCTCAGAACAGATATTTCAGACCCCTTGGAGGGCACCGACTGGAGTTTGGAAGGGGTGCAGCTGCTGCTGCGGAGCCAGCAGTATGGCCTGGAGCCTGCCAGCCTCCTGGACGTGAGTGCCAGCCCCTCTGCCTGGGCAGCAACGAGAAGAGTTGGGAGGGAGCCAGCGGTACCTTCGGGCTATTAAACAGATGGACCGTGAGGCTTAGTCTTGTGCAGCCTTGGGTGGCACTCTAACTGTCCCAGGCTGCCAAAGAAACAGAGCTCTTCTTTGAGCTGCTCATAGGAAATGGCAGGATTTCAGGCTTTAAATGATGCTTCGGAAATTTCTTGTGGAAATTCATATATTTGAACTTTTAGGAGCACGAAATGGTGCATTTGGTAAAGGTAACATCATGAGACCCACATCCAATCCAATTGGTAATTGCTTTGGCTGGGTTAGTTTATTTTTTACATATTCTACATCTTAGATACTTCTAGATCGTGCTCATCTTTACTACCTTCCCCTTTTCCTCACGTTCTGGGAAACGCAGCCAGTGTCAAATTCTCTCTGCTAAGATCTTCTTCTGTCTGCAGTTCTCAGGTCAATTTTGTCTAGAAATGGATGGTGACTTTTTTTCTGAAGTGTGTATGCAGATACATAAAGATTTAATTCTCTTTTACTCTCTCTCTTGTACATACATTTAGCATATGAAAGGTTTTTGCCAGTAATCAAATAACTCTGTATGTAGTGAAAGAATCTATCCATTGAGAAGATGCTTCAGATGCAGGCACATGGCAAACTTGCATGGATAAACAGGGATGAAAAATCCTAAAAAAAAATCAATCTAACTTGCTTAAAGCCAGTTCTAAAGCACCTGTGATTGATTTTGAGCTTACAGAAAGCTTTTCTAATGGCCTGCTCTGTCACTGGCTCTGCTGCTTTCTGTTTCTTATTTCTTATTAGGAGGTGTTTTCCTGTCACTGACACACTTTTCTCTGTGCAACTGAACGCCACAAGAGCGAGAATGAATCATAAAACTGTACCCCAGCTCAAGAGCTGTTTTTCCCGGATTGCTCAGGCTTCTCACGAAATTGGTGCGCCTTTCAGTGCCCTAATTGTATTTTTCTCCCAACAGGTCTTTAATCCCAATTTATCTATGAGTGAGTGGAATTTGGCTGAAATGGAAGCCAGTCTGTCCCCGGTAAGAGACACGTATTTCTGAGATAATAGTTACGTAAATCTGAAGCAGCGTTTCCTGTAGGCAGAGCTTGAACTTAACTGAAGAAAGCTCATTTCTTTATAGCCAGAGGGCAGAGTGTGGTAAAGCAGTGTGAGTAAAGCATCCCCTGGGCTTAGGCTGAGGGTGCTGCCTTGTACTTCTCACCTATCTTTCCCACTCAGCCAGAGATCTGGTTTAAGAGACGTGTGTTCTGGAGTCCTTGATTGAAGCTGGCTGCTCCAGGCCCTCTCAGTCTGGATGTTACTTCCTAATAATATCACAGATTCATAAAGTGCCTTTTGCTGAAGTCTTTTACAGACTGTGCCTTTACAAAGCAAAGCCATCCCCGTACGTTTCAGGAGCAGCAAAACCACACATCATTAGAACAGAAGCTCCTACACACCTACACAGAAGAAACTAGGAGGAATTCAGTTTGATGGGTTTTGTTTGGAATTGACATTGAAACAGGCACTTCTAAGGAGCATATAATGATTAGATAAAAAAGGATTTTTTTTTTTTTCCTGGCTTGACTGGGGGTGATTTTTCAAAGCCCTCACTGCTAACTGTGTGAGATAAAGACTTGGATGTTTCTGCCACTTTTACAGAAGTGCAAGCCAAGTGCACTCTATTCTAATGAAGTGCCAAATTTCTATGAACATTCCTCACGATAACACTATCCTTTTTAGGTTTTGATTTAATAATTTTGAATTTAATATGCTGTTGCATTTCCTGAGGGTTAGGAAGGAGATTCTCTAAAGGGTCAGATAATATTTGCAAGTCTTGGAAGCATGGGTAGGTCTCTTTTAAAATGAAAACAAAAAAAGGCTGAGAGGCTGCTGCAGCATTGAATAGTTCAATCTCTGAGTCCACTGAATTTCACAGCACGTGGTGCTGTCTGCCCCTAGGATTACATCTCCGTTAGCTCTCTCCCTGTCAGATGTATCTGCCCTTGAGCACGTGCTGCTGACAGTTTTTACAACGTGCAGATGAGTTTGGGAGGACAACTGGCATTGCTGGTGGATGTAATGCAGCATTGATGAAGTGCTGATTTTCAGAAGTGGCCTAGTTCTAACAAGCTCCCCTGTCTTTGTATAATTGTACATTGTAGTTTATATTTTTGCATCAAGATGCAGCGACTCACGGTGGATCTGGAGAAGAATGCAACTGAGCTGTCATCAAAAGTGTTCAACCCATCCTTCAACAACACCTGCACAGGTAGGAGCACTGGCAGCTCTTGCAGAGGCGGGAATAGGGATGTAATTAGGGTGTTAAACATGCCGGTAGCTGTATGGGTCCTGTATTTCCTCTGGCTTCTGATGCGGAGGTGATCTCAGAGCTGCCAGCAGCCAGAGGAATGCTTATTTCTCAGTTTCACCAGACCTGAAGGGAAACGTTCAGCTGATCTTTTTCCCCCTTAGTGACTGATGAAGTGTGTCAGTGACCTTAAGTATGAACCTAGAAGTGTTTGTCTGGTCTTGGAATAGTGATATATTATTATTTTCACGTGTATTAATCTGGACTAGACCTGGAAGAGAAGCTTTTGAGAGCCTTATTCTTGTGCATAGCCACCTGATCCCACCCCAGAGTTTTAAAGTATAGTTCAGGAACTTCCAGTCTCCGCCTTAAGCTCAGCATCTTGCATGAGCAAAAGGCTTTAAAGCCCAGCAATACTGGAGGGAATTATTCAGCAGGTTGGGGCTGAAATGCACAAGGGGTGCATCCCCTCTTTGCAAAGCCTTTCTTTTCCATGCAGTGGTACGGTGCTGGAATAATGGAGCAATCAGCAGGTGTCTCCTTCTGCAAAGGTGAGGAAAACCAGACAGTTCTCGAGTGAAGGCGAAGAGAAGCTGCTCTTGGCCACTTCTCCATGCCTCCAGCTATTTGGTCACACCTCTTTCACCTCTTGTGAGGCACCTCACTATTCAGGCAGAACCCAGCTAGGTGACCCACAGGGACTCCCACTGATTTTCATGGGCTTCAGAGTGAGTCTGTCTTTGACTCAAATGTTTCCAAGCACTTTTTGCCTTGAATGAGGTCCCTCACCTCCTCTTGCAGCTGTGGTTTGCCACTTTTCAGTTCTCCTTCCATAAGAGCTGGTAGTATGCCTTCCAGAAACTGAGCTTTTTGTTATCTGTTTGCATTCCTAGGGAAAGATGTCGTTCTGGAAAGTGCCCAGCAGTTTCTCACTGATCGTCAGTCCGTCTTTGGAAGTGACATCATCAGTTTGCCTGAAAATTCATCCCTTTATGTTCCACCTGAAAATATGGCTTCCTACCTGTCTTCTGTGGGTGTCCAAGGGGATATCCCCTTAAACCTGAGCTCTTCCACTGACAACAACCAGTGATGTAGCTTCCAAGACATCATCTCCCTCCCACCCATCCAAGCACCCACAGGTTTGAATGTAAAGAAACAAAAGTGACTCAGAAGACTCAGAAACCCACAAGAGAGTTATTGTGACCTTTCTTTTTGAGTAGATGGAAATGGTCAGTAGTTGTTGCATTACCTGCTCTGCCCCTGGGCTTCAGTGTTTGTCCAGGATAATGATTTTAAAACAAAATGCTTCTCCTGGTGCTTGCTCCTATTTGGGGCGAGAACTCGGTAGGAGCTGTTTTTCTTGAAAATGCTTTTACAAATTTCAAACCTTCTACGAAAATTTGGGTGACAAGTAGCTTGAAAGTCCGTCGAGGACATCCTAAAATAAAGTAATCCCTATTAGTGTCTGCAATGGCAAACTGTTGGATTTTACTGGGGCAGCACAGATCAGCTAAGAGATGCATGACCCTTCTGAATGCGTTTTTTTATAAGTAGGAAATTAATTCTATGTGCCAGACCAATGCTCTGAAATTATTCTCTTACTATCTGTTCTCAGTTTTTGATGGGATGTGCTTGTGCCTCTCCCTTATCTTCATGGGATGAGCTAGGAAAATGAAGATCCCTCAGAGTGTGCAGAAGATAGTTTTGTGAGTGACCTCTCCAAGAATGTGTCTCTGGCCCTAGGGGAGCTACAGACCATTGCAGACCCCACAAACATCCCATCCTGAGTTGAGAGGGTTGTTGTTTTTTCCCCCAGTTTATTTTCTCTAACATAATGGCAGGGCACTCCATTCTTTAGAACAAAATAAGGGATAGACTCTTCTGTACACGCAGTTTTCCATTTTCAAACAGGACTGAGAGGGCGCAGTCCTGGTTTTAATGCTGGCTGAGTATTTCATGTCCAGTCTGATGACATTTTTCCTTGGCCTTGACCTGTTCTATTTCCCCTGAAGACGTGCCTGTTGGTTTATTAACGTTTGAAATCTGATGAAGCAGTTTAATTGATTGGAGCCCCTTTTTAGGAGGACTCTCAGCTGCAGGTACCTGCTCAGTGTAGGACAGAGGCAGAAGGGTTAGTCTACCACGTCCCACTACCTTTTCTTCTGGCCTTTGTGCATTTGAGACCAGCCTCCAAAGGTTGAATGAATCTTCCTCTTCCATGTGGTTTCTGACGACTGAGTTTCTCAACAAAGCAGAGCTTTGTTTTTTTTATGCTGTAGTTCTAATGAGAACATATTATTTATCTCAGTATCCTCTAATTGAGTTGCTTTTCCTTAAGAAAGCCACCCAAATGCAGTTAGACCAGGAAATTCACCTAACTCAGGCCTTCTAAGGGCTTGGACAGGGAAGTATAAACCATGCCAATGTCATTTGAAGAAATGTTCTGCTAACTTCCATCGCCATGGTGATTCTTGGTACTAAATTGTATTTCTGAGCATCTAGAATGGTCAAGCAGCATCCACACAAAAATGTAGGATGAATGCAAGCTCAAATTCTCCTTAATAAGAGATGCATGTTTTAAATGGACTTCCCTGTCACAGCCCATTTCTCCATCCATTTCTCAGTGTGTGAAAAGTTCAGAAACACTCACTTCTGAGCCCGTTTCTTCCCAGCTAGCTACTGCGTGGTGGGAGCTCTGTCACCACTGTAGTGGGACAGATTTTGCAGAAGTGATGTTGTGAGAGCTTCTGAATTAATTCCATCCACTGTTTTTGTGTTCAGGACTAAGGGAAAATTCTGGCAGCCCCATTGGCCTAGTATTTAGATGATGTTCTTGAGTGTAGCATGGACAAGGTTTCCTTTTTGACAGATTTTGCTTAGGAAGCTCCTCTAGATCAGCCCATTTGCCACTGTATTTTGTCATTTCCAGCAATGGAAACGTGTTGAGTTGCAGTCCGTTTGCTTCTTTTCTCAAAGGAAATTGAAAACTCTCTGGTGTCTCTTATCACCTGATGGAGTATGTTATCCCTGTTCAGGTTTTACATCCTTCTTTGAACCTTCAGACACTAGATTGCCTTAATGTTAACGCTGAATGTATTGATTCAATAAGGTATTTTGAGCAGATGTATAACTTCAAGCTTTTGAGCAGTTTTCCTCATTTTTATCAAGTCTGTCATATGCCTGAAGTTGGACATGTGCTTGGGTGTCTTACTGGATTGTCTAGTTGTGGGTGAAAAATGAACCATTTAGGAGAGTACTTGTGAGTAGACAAAGGTAAAGCTCAGTCAACGAGGGGGCCTGGCACCATCTTAGACTGCAGCATTTTTATAGGGGTAAGTGGCAGGCTGTACTCGCTGTGAGCAGCCACTCCTGGATGGTTCCTGGGTTTTTCTTTAAGCTTTTTGCTCTGCTATAAACATGAGATCAGAGATTGATGGAGTGAGGGTAACCTCCAGGAGCAGCATTCAAGAACCACTCCTGTGACGAAGCAGGCTTGTGTTCCTTGGCTTTTTACATTGTTAATTTTACTTGAAGGTGATGTGCTGAGACTGTGTTTTTGCACTATGCTGTACATTTGTAAAGTTTTACAGAAAACACTAATTAAATATGTTTCCTTTTTCTCATTTAGTGCTGTTCTGGCATTTCTCTCACTACTTTCTCCCTACCCCTTACTCCTCTCCTCCTTCCCAAGTCCTCACTGCTAAGTGATAATAACTTCCAGAAACTGAAGAGATTCATTTGTGAGATAAAGTAGGGCCCACTGATGGACTGAGATCGTCTATGTTAAAAAACAGGAGCTGGAGAGACCTAGCATGTCAAATGAGCAAGCAGATGAAGTTTTTAGTCAAAAACGCTGGTCAATGTGGGTATATTTGACATAAGGTCAGGCTCAGAGTAAAGAAATCTGTAGTTCCTGAAATCTGACCAGCAATTTTGAATATTTTTTTCTTGAACTTCACTCTTGGTATTACTTTTGGTAAATCTTTTGTTTATAAATGGTTTATCTTTTTTGTTCATTTGTTTGTTTCAGTGTGTTTTGACAATAGGCTCCTTCCTGCTTATTTCATCTTAGTAAAGCAGGGAATGTCAAGACAGGCAGTAAAAGACACAAACTTGATGTGGCAGCTCAACAAGAAGATGGGTTTCCTCATCGCACTGTGAGTCCACAGTTCACTGCTCTGCTCTCTTGGGCTCAGCAATGTGGCGCTGTTGGAGCGGTATCTGAAAATGGGTCACCGTGCTCTTCTCCCATCCTGACCTGGCAATGAGTCTGGCTGCGACAGGTCCCCTGTGTGATGCCCAGCATGATTTCAGCCTGTGCTGACAGAGGTGTCAAAGGCACAAGCCCTGGAGCTGAGGCCCCGTGTTTGAGGGGGCTCAGCACCAGCACAGGCAGTCAGGAGCCCCCCCAGGCTACTGCACGTGCAGGCAATGCAGAAGGTGATCATGCTTAGTGCAATTGCATCCTGCACATGCTGACATTGCTGTTCACGCTGTGATGTGAAATCCTCTGTGCATGCACAATGTACAAATACATTTTGAAAGCACTGTAGAAACAGCACAAAAATACACAAGGCAATAGCCTCAAAGAAGAGTTTATCCATCCTTCTGTCAGAGAAGGGAAGCAGAAAGTCCTCATTTTTGAGGACTGAGATCACAAATTTTGTTGGAATAATTTACAGCTTTATAAAGAGAAGATTTTTATGAAGACATTTTAAGACAAACCTGTTCTCTACTTCAGAAGGGGCAGAAGGAAAGAAAAAAAAGGTGGGGGAGCAAGGAGAAGGAAGCCAGTTCAGGAGTCACTGCTGTCATCTTCCATTTCACTTTGGCACAAAACTGCCATAAAAGAGAAGCTAATGAAAGAGTATTTCTTTGGTCTGCTTATTAATAGCAAAACTGTCTATTACTGACTGGCTGGCTATTTTTATATTTGAAATCCAGATCCTGAGACATGTATCACACAGAAAAATAAGGAAAATGCCAGACATAAGTAGATGCTTCACCACAGATTGCCCTAAAAGGTAAAAACATTTTCCATTCATGGATGCAACTTACACATCTATTTTTGCATAAGCAATTACGTCTATGAATATCAGATTCTTAAAATGTCATTAGAAGCAATCGTGATCTGTCATTGAGGTCTATGTGGTATGACAAATATTTGTGAGCTGATAAAAGTTAAAAATATATCGGGTTACAAGTAGAATCTTTATTTAGTTAAAGTGACAGAAACGTATTACATTATGAATTGAAACTATGTAGGTAATGAAACCATAAGATACAAACATTTCTAGAAAGAGGCAAGGAAAAAGAAAGGATGTGGGAGAGGGGAATTTAACCTTAAAACACTAGTGCCCTCATTTTTTGTGGTAGTAAACGCTCCCAGCTGCCCTGAAGAAATGAGGGATTTCCAGCACTTCTGTCAGTGGGAACACAAGGCACTTGCTACCTGCAGGTTACAGAGGGTTATGTGCTGCTTTCATGTTGGCATCACCATATGTTCTGCCCTGAAGGTCGTACATTGGAGGCTGCATTGCCTCTGACTGAAACACTGAAGTCCTCATGGTGAAGGCAGTGATTTTTTATACCACAAAGTGTTACGTCAGTTTCAACTGATGGTCCCACTGCTGAACTTTGCATTTGGAGAACAACTCTAAGCAGTCAGGCAGGCACAATGTTCCAGGTTTGGTTTGTTTTATTCAAAGTGATTAATCTAATCCCCTCTTACTGTCCTTGTCATCTTGTGGTTCACGAGGACACTCTTTGCCTTCAGCCAGGGTCTGTACTTCTCCATCACTGCCATTCCCTGTTAAAAAGCAAGTGAAAGGCAAGTGAAACTCACTGATAGTCTTTAATACTGGAAAAAGAAATGTAGAGCCCAATTTAAGTGATACAAAACAAGGAATTCTGTGTAAAAAAGAGAGAAGCATTTTAATTCTTAATTTATTAGGCTTCCCACATAAATAAAAGGAAGAGGTGGTTGTTAACTAACACAGTGGATTTTAAAGCTTTTTGACAAGATCTCAACAAATCCTTAATGTTAGTGTATGTAAGCCACCCGCCTTTTACTCTGTGATTAAATGTATTGCTGTAATCTTACCAGGGCAAGCAACTGTAATCTTGCTGTCCCCTTCCCACAGGCTTGGGTCATCTGGTTGATTGCAGGCTGATGACAAGAGTAGCTTATCAGTAGGTTCAGAGATAACCTCTTGTATCAAGGCTTTCTGGGGGTTAGCTTGTTTGTCTTTGGTCTCCAAGTATCTTTCTGAATTAGAGGGCTCCATAAAGAAACCTTCAACAAAGGGTCTTAGGCGCTCATTTTCTTGTGCTCTATGTGTCTTAGACACATTTGAAAAAATTGTTGTTGGAACTTCTACTGAATGCTCAAATGTGGTTTTAGTGTTTTCCTCTAAGGCAGAATCGCTGTCGTTTGTCATTTCAGAAATTATTTCAATATTTGGGTGATGTTGCTGTAAAGGCAGAAAATGTAATTGAAAATATATCCTTCTAGATATAACAAATGAAAGATAGGTAACTATCTCCTAAATCTGTACAATTGTCATCCTGGATGTGCTTTTCTCCCCAAATGTATGGAAGATCTGCTTCACACCCACAGCTCTTCTCCTTTGCAGATTGATCTTAGGTTAACTGCATGGCAGACATAAACCATGAGCTGACCATGAACTACTAACAGTTCAAAAAAGAAAAAAAGGGAATATTTCAGCAATTCAGCAATGTGTAGCCTCTAATACTTTTTTTTTTTGATCATTTTATCAAAATGAGTACAAACACATTTAAAAAAATGACAGCCATCATAATTGTGTAGACTAGATCAGAGTAGTCTGGCTCTTTGATTTACAACTTAGTGGTTAGTTTCGATCCAACCTGAAAACAAATTTATTTTTATATCAGACAAAATAAAAACAAAGCCCCAGTTTCCCGAAACCTCATGCCTCAAGAGCAAGCCACTGACAAGGGCAAGAGGATTCATGGGCTCAGATGTATTATTTTACCTTTGTCACAGCAGGAATTTAACCTCGACTCTTCCACTGCTCAAGAAATGTCCTTAACTAGGAGGCTACAGGAATTCAAGGCTGCATTTCTGCTAAAGAACCAATGGTATTTCATATAAAGTGGAAGGTTTGGGCAGTGATGCAACACGATCAAGACCGAGAGGTTGACATTTCACCACTGTGACTGACACGTTCTCATCTTCCAGGATCTCTCACAATATACTGAGTCTTACTAGTGCTGTTTTTAAAATATTACTTAACAGACTCTACCCAGTGTCTAATCTAACATCTAACCTGACTTCATTTAAGAACCGAACACCCTTAGGAGCGTGAGAGTTGCTAACACACGTTCCTTTATTAATCCTCTTTGTTATATTTGTCCTATTCCTTCTCTTATCTTCTAAGTGGAGGATTTGTTGGCTGACATTTTGCAACATTTTTGTGATGATGTGACAAGATGAGCAAATAAAACCCATGCCTTACACAAATGGACTGTAGGAAAACTTTACAAGTTCCTCCAAGCTGTTGCAAAAATGTGTACTGTATCAGCCTGTCTCCAGCAGGGCAAGAATGAGCCATCAGCAACACTAGAATCAAAGCTGTCCTTTTAATCTCTCTCTCTATTTTTTTCTTCTTTTTCTTTTTCCTCTTTTGTTTCTGTTTATAGTCTTGTCTAGCAGCTTAGTCTGAGCATAGCACGATGCTGTTGGGAGCACGAACCAGTGGGGCTGGAATGCGTTGTATATCAGTAGTATTAAGTGAAGCAGAGGAGTTTTGGTCTCTGTATTTTCAGTTGAAAAGTCTGATTTTATTCAGTAGTAGGCTATTGTGCTATCTACTCAGTCCTTTGCAGCATATTAGTACTAGTAAAGTATATTTTATCAGTAATCTTCATTGAAAAGCTGTATACCACTAAGAAGTTAATTTTATTTAACTGTTGCATTATTTGACCTTAGTTTTTCGTTTTCCTATTTTTACAATGCAAAAATATATATAAAAAAAATCAAATTGAAAGAAGATTTACAAGTGGATATACGAGATCTGATGAAACATCCATTTTAGTTTATAAGTGCAGAACTGATTGTATCTTCCAAGACAGCATTTCACAACTCAGGTTGTCCTTATTTCGCAAAACATTCATAAGGGAAGCTTCGTCACTGGAATTAATTAAGAATCTTACCTTTTGAACAAAGATTTCCTCTTCTGGGGGAAATTCATTTCCATCTATATCTTCTAAATCAGGCAGTTCCTGAAGAGAGTCATAAAACCAGTGGGAAAAGTTAGCTCTAATCAATAAAATATGTCATCCCTATCTCATTGGGAATCAACACAATGCTTTTCCAGATAAGAGGCAACAACTAGAAATACTGGGCTGTCATCTTCTCCAGGATGACATCTTTCTCTGTTAAGCATATGTGGGAAAAGTATAATTCATCTGTCTCCAGAAATACATGTAGCAGATGGGAAGGCAATAACCTTAATGTCATTGGAATGGTCTTTTCTACTCTGCTGTGTGACTAGGAGGTTAAAAACAAAAACAAGAACAAAAACAAAAAGGAAGGAAGGAAAATGGGTAAGCAAAATGACACTACAAAGATTTTTAAAGGAGATGTGGTTTATGTCTCTTAGCTGTTTCTTACTCATTCAGTATACTTAATCTCAACTGTAATCCATCTTTATGGGTAACAGCCAAAATAAAATCTGCCGTCTATTTGAAACCATTTATCAGTAAATTCTGATAATCTAAACACAACTAATAAAATAGTGTTTTACTGTGGAAGCCTTGTAATCAAGGAAGTGGAATGGTAAACTTGCAGAGAATTATTTTTCCTCAGACAAGCCCAATAATTTCATGTTTATATTAAAAAAATATTATCTAAGACAAATGTAAGTTACTGACATGAAAGCAAAAATGGGGTGTGGAAATACAAAATTACAAGTAGAATGTAATACCTCTTCACCAAATTTTTAATGCAGGCTAATACTGGTAAAAGCATCTCCTTTAGGAAGGTGTTTTTAGAGCTCACTGGTTTTGTGTAGCAAGTTGCTTGGCATAGCAGCATCAGGAACATCTAATCTGTACGTTTGGTGTGTGAAGACTATTACAGAATTAAAATCAACAAATAAAATGTGTTTCCTGATGTGGCTGTGGCTAGTGCAGCATGTCCTGAATTCAAATAGTTTTAGAAGAATGTGATGAAAAGTGTACAAATTAAGATTTGCACACCAAGATTAATGAGCAGAATTTGATGTAAATAGGGACATGAAATAGCTGTTAATTTCATTGGTGAAAGTTATCCTGGTTTAGGTACATGGTATGTAGCTCAACCACTGCCAAGGATTATGCACAAAGACCAGTTCTTGCACGTTTGGCTTGTTTCTGCTTGACAGAGGGATGTCATAACCACTGCATTACAAATCCTCCTCCACTCTTCTCCCTTATATTACTACTGAGACCATCTACAGGCGCGAGGATACGAACACTGTGTACAGTGCTGCTTCCAAGCTTCTCACTCACAGCATCTTCTCAGCCATTCCCCACCATGTCAATGCTAGCTGTCTCTGGAAAATCTGCAGTAGCGTAAGTATTGGAGGCTGTTGCCAGCAGCTCTTGCCATTACTAAACATCAGTTGGAGAACAGAGTAGCACAGAACACTGAAATGTGTATTAGTATGCAATTTGTTTAATTTTATCCTTAATTTTATCCTTAGAATATTCGCAGGTCTTAAGTGTTGAAAGAAATCCCATGTACATACATGTATGGTAAAGAGTTCTTTTTATACCATGTTACACAGTGGTGCCATACAGCATGAAGAAGAAAAGTTCCACTGAATCTTTGAGATCTTCACCTCGTGGGGACCTACAGTATTGCTATGTATTTAAAGCTTTTGTTTCAGCCCTGCAAGATCTTTGAAAAATAATATTGTATGTACTAAGATGTGCTGCCAATTCTCCCCACTGTCCTCGTTAAACTGATTATTAAAAGTAGCTGAACAGGAAGATGCAGCAATAAGCCCTCTACTAAAGCACTGAGTTGGTCCTTCAGTAATAGGATGGATTTTTTTTTCCTGGGAAATTAAGGGCATAGATATAACTGACCTTTCTAAAACATTCCAGAAAGAATTTAGTTAAATGTCTCTGTATAAGGGATTAAACAGTATATTAAATGCTCTGGAAAATCATAAGCTCAAAAGTTTGCTGTTGCTAATTGTGTCATAATCTGACCCTGTTTGTTTAGCAGTAGGGTTGCAATTAGAACATATCAAATAGTATTCCTTTGCACTCATATTGTATTTTTCAGTGGTATTACGCATGCCCTCATGGTTAAATGTTTAAATCATCAGATAGAAATCTCAGAAAATAGATGAATATATTAAAAATGTTAATCACTTAATATATATGTGGAAAATGAAAATTCAGCATTTCTTGAAAATATGCCTGAAAGTTTTATCTTGAGAACTAATTATATTATCTAATATTGCTAGCGAGCATTTACAATAAGTGGCTGGCTATTTCTTCCTTATGCTTTTTCCACAATCATTTACCTTTTCCAATGAATATTTCACTTGAGTTTTACCTAAAGGGACACATTTATTCACTGGATTCTTTTTATTGTGATTTCTATTTTTCAAATAAAAGCCCCCATTAACTCTCTCCACAGAGAAATCACAGAGCTAAAAGGTCAGCTTCAGGTGATCTATGGCCAAAGGACAAACCAGAATTTGGTAGCAGTGGTAAATCCTTTCCACATGCTGGAAAGAATTAATACCCTATAACTTTATTGTTATTTTTCCTTTGTTTCCTTCTACTTTTCCTAATCATGGACCTTTATTATAAGTCTAGCCGTATGCTTTATTCAGCCAGGATGTTACAGGAATTAATTTGGGAGTAGACAATACCCAAATCTTAGTTTTTCAAAATCTGAATCTAATACATACATCAAGACGAAGTTTTTCTGGTGTCTCTGGCTTGATCTGTTTGATTTCAGCATATTCATCCAGTTCAGGAAACACAGCCCTTTCAGCAACTGCATTCTCTCTTGGTAAATCTGAAGAATAAAAAAATAGCTAGTTGCAGAAAACTAACTGCATAAAAGGCTTTGTATGTTGCAACACTGTAGAACCAGATTGCTAGGGATCTGACTACTGTTGCAGAATTCACTGCTGAATCCAGTGCTTTATCTATCCGTCATAACCTTTGTCTCCCTTAAAATTTATAAATTAATATTTGCACTTTTTAATACTATATTCCATACATCTACAAAAGAAAAACATTCTTCCATGTGTGAAGGCACAGAACTGCTTCTTGTGTTACATCCAGCTTTTGCTGCCAGACAGAACACACAGTTTGTGGGAGCACGGGAAGCCTGTAAGCTATACTGTGCTGTCACTAAACCTAGCATGTTTGAGAAGTGGAATTCCACCTTTACATGTCAGAAGCTGCAAGCTGGACACTCAGATTTGTTTTTTGTTCTTGTATTAAAAGAATATTTTATCCAGAATTACTTGCTTTTCAACTCACTGCTATGGAAATTTAACGGGACATTTTCAGCTATGAATTAGCAGTTTTGAATCACAGCAGAGGGGAGCTACACTGAGACAGAGTTTGGCGTATCGTCTGTACTTCCACACTTTGGTTTCATTCTTTGCTGGGTACGTTACCAGCTAGCTCCTTGTTGAAGTTTAAGTGTTTGTAAGAACTTGTCTTGCATGAATCCTCTTGAATTCTTGCAGGAATACTTTCAGGTGGGAAGTCTGTGTTATCTCCCCTGTCTGGTATAAGTGTTATCACTTCATCATGAGCATCAAAACTTTCCTTTCTAAATTTCTCAGTCTTCTCTTGAGTTTCTTGCTCTTCTGATAGATCTGATGTCTCTGATGTATTATAATTTCCATCGTTGTTATCTGAATTTGCAGATCCTCCTACAGAAGAAATTAATTCATTTAACCTACTGAGTTAACCTGCCATCACTTATTCTAGATATCCAAACTGTACAAAGCCTTAGTAGCTTATCCCAAAATATGCATCAAAAGCTCCTACTTCGTTTAAGCAGCTATTCAGGATTTGTCAGTCCTCCTAGCAGTGCAGCAATGTTTTCCCATCTCAACTCCCCAGCATCTATAGTTCCCCAGCAAAATCTCATCTAGAGAACACACTGTAGTAAATAATTGTTTGGTATCTATAGTTAACCTTTAGGGGACTCACAAGTGACTACATTTAAATAGATGCTTGAGTATTTTGACGGATCAATTGCCAAAGTTATCCTCTACTTTATGCAATCTACTGCGTTGCTGGAAAAGTTTTACTTGCTAGTCAACTGTTTGACTTCAGAGCCTGTGAAAAGCCAAAACACACCACACAAAGACTCTTCTGCACTGTAGCACTTCTTTGTTATTGGCTTCAGTCTTGTTTATCCTAAAACATGCATACTGTTCTAGAAAAGGCTAGACTGGGGATTACTATTGCTCAGGACTTTACGACATCTTGAATACTGTGACAGAAGAATTTCTGGCATAAAAAAGAGCAGTAAGTCAGGGCGTAAATACGTGCTGGAACCACTACTGCCCTGATTAGCACCTGGTTGTTCTGATGTAGAGCACAACAGCTTGAAAAGCTGAGACAGAACGTGGTTTGCTATTGTTTTGTTTATTTTATCAGCAGTTAGAAAGGTGATGATTGCTTAAAAGCTTGCTGGTTAATCTAAAATGCAGTAAGATAAATAAAGCAGTTAGTATGGGAAAAGAAAATTTGTAAGTACATTTCAAAAATTGTTTCTGAATGCTTGGGAACTATTAATGTATTGTAAACATTCAAATCAAAGCAGACACAAACTTTTCCAAAATATTAACCACAAACCTGCTAGGGTGGCTGTTGTGTCTTCGTTTTCACATTTTGCACCTGTGTCTCTTTCTTCCATATTCTTCTGTCTTTTCTTTTCCTCTGCTTTTTGTCTGATTGCTGCTAAAGCATCAATGCTATCTTGGATTTTTTTTCTCTCTCTGGTTTCCCATTTTTCCCTTTCTGCTTTCTCAGCTTCAAGCCCTCCAACAGCCCAGGCTTCTGCACAGGCTCTAATGAAAACAAAAGAGCTCACTGCAATATAGTCATAAATGTTATTTCTCTAACAAAAGAGAAGTTTGAAATAATTCACAGCAGCATAAAGTATCGTCAACAGAAACAAACAAACAAAAAAACAAAACAAACCATCAGATAGCAATACCAATCCCTTATGCAACAGAGCTGCACATCTATCTTATCTTGCATGTGGAACTGCAACAAAAGAAACAAAGATATCCAAATGCCAGTGATTACAACACCAAAGATCCATCAGGACTGCTGATCGTGGCTCTGCTTTCCCTGACACCTGTTCAGTTTCTGTTGAAATCAAGATTTGCTTCTGTGGCCTACGGACTTTGCATAAAACAATTCTGGTCAATAATTAATTATCTTGTGGGAAAAAAAAAAAAAAAAAGGATTAGTTTCTTTTAAGTATGTAGACCTCTGTAGTGTAATTCTATTGTAATGAAAGTTACCCACCCTCAATAAATTTTCCCAGTCAATCTTCCTTTCCTTGCATGACAGTATTGCTAAAAACTGGATGTAAGATCATTAGTATTTGAGGCTTGCTGCTGTGTAAAGATGTCTCTGTTTCTTACCTATCCTTTGGGAAAACTGGTCTGTCATCCAGATATGTTAGCTGTTTCAGTCGAACAGTAAGCGTTTTTCTATAATTGGTGATTTTCTTGATCACTTGGTTTCCCATTAAATTCAGCACACGCTAGAGAAACAAGGGAAACAAATTCCAAAGTTCAGTTTTAAAAAAATAACAAAAATACACACAACAACTTGGATATGCAGTTTCCCTATCATTTCAAAAATCAGTGGTAAATAAAACATCCTGGTTGTTACAGGCAATCTACTAAAAAATTAATCACGTTTAATAACATTTTACACCAGCAGCCATTATGCACTGGACTACCTGACAAAGCTTTTTAATAGTATTCACCCACACACATGATACAAACCCTCAGCTGTATTCAGCTTACCAAATTAGGCATTGCCTCCAGAACAGTTATAATATTTGGATCACTTAAGTTGTTGTGGGAAAGGTCGAGAACAGAAATACTTGGGCATTCTTGCAAGTGCTGTATGTCTTCCACTGTTTCTAACTTGTTGTGAGCAATCTGCAGAGTGTTCAGGACTTTCAGACAAGCTGTCAGACAAGAACAGTGCAATGAAAGGAAAGGTAAGAGTCACTGCTTCACGGTGATTTTCTGGAGCAAGTAGAATACTGCACTTTCAACATTATTGTTTATACTGAATTCTGTATTTGTTGTCCTGCTTATATGTGCTTTTTGGCTATGCCTCCACAGATCCTTTCTTCACCTCAAGAAATAGTTGTTTGTTTTAAGGATGGTTGGTTGTTTTCAATTCACCTTTTGAACTAGTCAGTTACACAAAAGCAAGAGCTTCTGTTTCAAATTACCCTTAATGTACACAAATGATAATATAGAGGATTTTTTTTCTTTAATTTTCTGCTGAAGATGGAATAAATCCTTTCAACAGACATAAAAGATTTGGTAATCATGTCTGCAACTGCCAGCACATCCTAACTGTAAAGTAAATAGTGAAAACTGGATCGTCAGCCTCTCTGCAAAACAGCTCAGTACTGAGATGGTATTATGAAGTGAGGAAATACTATATTGTTCTGGGTATCTGCATTTAAGTAGTTATTATATGTCTTCTCATCTATTTAAACCGCATAACACATAGGTTTGACTTCAATGGAAACCTTGTGGACTTTGGTATTGGATAGTGTGCAACATTTTAACACGATTTAAAAAAAAAATCTTAAATCTACTGCCGCTAATAGTAACTGTCAAAGCTTAGCTGCTTATAATTTAAATATTAGCTCCTTATAAGTTAAAATATCTTGCACCAACAGTTCTTACAGAGATTCTCAATGGTCTTGACATAGTTGTTACTGATGTTGAGGGAATCCAGCTTTTCTAAGGATTCGAGATTTTCAATTCTGTTAATTAAATTGAGTTGCAAATAGAGGCAGCGCAACTCTGTCAGAGTCTCCAAATTCTCTATTTTTCTTAAGCCATTGCATTCCAGCCATAAACACCTCAATCCAGTATACTCTTCAAGGTTCTCCAGTCGGTCAAATCCTGCAGAGAAAGATATTTCAAAATGAAATTGTATTGGCTAAAACTAAGTCTTTGGAAAAATACATTTATTTAATATATTTAAACCAGAGCTGCTGAAACAGTCTCTGAGCTGTTATATTCAAATTGATGGCAATATATCTGCTGATTCAATTGGTCCATAAAGGAAGAAAATGTACCTACAAGGTACCTATTTTGGTCTGTACCTTGCGCAACCCTCTAGATTCTCAATAAATAATGAGAAAATAGTAAACACAAGGCCAAATGTAGAAGGTAGGTCTAGCATGCTGTATTTATTTAAAACATTCTTTATGCTATCATGAATAATCAGGATTTGGACTCGATGATCCTTATGGGTTCCTTCCAACTCGGAATATTCTATGATCTAGCCGTATAAAGCAAAAAATCTGCTCAAAGATCAGAACTGGATGATCCATGTTCATTCTAGCAACTGCTCTTTCTTTCAGTAGTATTTGAGAACATGCAGTTTGTTTACTGTTTGTTTTCTTCCTGAGCATTTTTATGTCTCAAAAGCTAATTAAAAACTTCTTTATGCAAGCATATTTAAAAAGAAAAAATGCATATATTTTCTTCTGAATGCAACCTAGACCAGCACGTTAATATATAATTTTTTCAGAGGCTTCTGTTTTGAAAAAATAGTCTTTCTTGACTCCTATTGATCCTTTGAATGAGTTCCCAAAATGAATTAAGTCTACATGTATAATCAGTTCACTTATCCACCTTCATATTGAATTATTTTGTTTCTAAATTACATTGTTTTATCAAATTAAATTATGTTTGTAATTTAAAAGAATGTTTTATACCTTACCTCAGTTAGCCATAAACTAGATATTAGAATATGCTAGAAAACTATTTAAGAATGATAAATCTATACACTCTTGTCCACACCTTACCTTTATAATGCAAGTAAAGTATATCATTTAAGGATGGGGTCAAGTACAATTTCTGCTGCTTACAAATGTCTCGCAGAATCTTTTTTGTCATTCTAAAATAAAAATAGGAAGCAGAAATGAACAAAATGTATTTCAGTGCACATTCTGAAATCTCTGTTTTTTAAACACATTCTAATGCAACATAGTTAATGGCTCTTTTATGCAAGAATAATAGCTACAGCTTTCAGGACTATACTCAGAGCAAAAAAGCTGTTGATTTTTTTTAGTGTCTTTCCATTTCTGCCTGTCAGAAGTATGTTACCAGGTTCTTTCTATTTCTACTATAAAAAAAGAAAGTAGGTAGGGAATCTTCCTGAAAAAAAGCAGTACGATTTTTGTTAGATTCTGGTTCCTTCCTCTCCTATTTTCTTTTCTCCACTCTTTGCTGTTATATGACCCCAGATTATTTTCCATTTCTCAATCTCATATTAATGAAATGAACTTTGCATTTGTGGCCATAAATATTTATCGGACTAAGTCTTACAACCGTAAGATTTTCTTGGCAAGAAAATATTTTCAAAATGGACAAGAAAAAAAAAAAAAGAATAGAAGCAGTGAAGGTGTACCTTTTTTTTTTTTTAATTTAATTTATTTTCTTTTAAATATTGTTGCTTACCACACTGAAATTCTTGATACTGCTGAGGAACCAAAACTCTAATACAGTCATCCAACTAGTCAATTGAGTTCTTGGGGCAATATAAAATATGATTGTCAGCCAGTTACTGCTCCATAAATCTTGGAGTTTATAAACTTTAAACCAAACCTCTAAATATGTACCATTTTCTTGCATTGTGAGCCCAGGAACATTATTGAATGCTATGTAGTTGCAATGTATTACACTGACTTTCATTGTGCTATTTACAGTAGCACTTAATCAAATGATCAGCATTCTCAGGCAATTATAGGATCATAAAATGTATTCCATAAGAACACTAATTATCTTATGTGCAATTGTTGCTCTCTGACATCATTCTTCATAAAAATTTAATTTTGAAGCATGGTAACCTGATTAGCCAGTGATGATGAAGTTTTCTATGTCTGCACAGTCTGATCTACTTCCTGATAATTCAGAGAGAGTCTTTCCCTTGGCTTTAAAGGACTGTAACTGTCTCCTATAGAACAAGCATGTTAAACAGAACAGGCATGTTCAGGTATCTGAATTCCCTCTGCTAAAAATTATCTTGACAACTATAATATTTACATTGAGATGAATTAATACAATGCACTGTCTGAATTCATATTGAGAAGTGGTCAAATCTGACAAAAGACCCCCAGAAGAGTTGGCACAATTTTTTTCGGATCCATTAAATAGATTACATCATGTATTTAAAAGGCAGTTTGCTACTGCAGCCATAAAAAAAAAAAGCAGTACAGATACTAGCAATACCAACAATTCCTGATTTATCAATTAGTCTCAAGTTCATCTTCAAAGAAATCATTCTCTTGAGGTAAGATTAATATGTAAAATAGTGAAACTCTATTGCCTTCAATGATGCCATGATTTAAAATTAAAAAAAAAATAAATCACTAACCAATATATTACCTTACACAGCCCCCCTTTTCTTCTGTCCTTTGACTGAATGAACTGGTTACTGACTTGTGATCACCATCTGATTTTTGTTCATTCTGTTGATCTGCTCTGGACATACAGTTGAAGGCTTTCTCTTGAGTTTTAACATCTTTATTGTAAGTAAAAAAAAAATAATAATAATAAAAAAAAAAAAAATTGAAGTTCAAGAATATAAGTTGGGGAAAAAGTGTCATGTTTCCAATTACTTCAGAGAAATACCAAAGAACACTTGAAGGTGAATTTCAAGAAAAGATGTTTTCTAACCACAACATTTGATGATCTTTTTGATGGAGGGAGGCTTAATTTTCTATAGAACAAAAGTAGTAAAACAACTAGTAGCAAAATAAACTGTTAAAGTATTGCACTTGTTTAAATCTGGAAGTGAGGTAGTACCCACTATTCTTAAGAAGGATTATCGCAATGTACAATGATAATAAACTACTGGCACCAGTGCTCTTATGGTCTTAGACATCTACAGAATATTACATTTAATTTACAATAATTTGAGTTTAAGATGACTGCTGAATTTGCATATAAAGAGACCATGATAGTGGGCTTATCTGAGTCATGGCAAACACTGTTTTTTTTTTTGTCTAGCTCCCACAAAGTTACCTTTTCGTACTCTTTCGAGGGTGTCTCCAGTGCTATACTCATTCAAATTGTCATTGGACTGTGTTTGAGTAATTGCATTTCCAATAGTTCTTTCAGATTCTTGCTCTTCACCATCTAGTTGTGCTCGTAGTCCTGACAGTGAAAGAGACAGTGCAAACAAAATGATTGTACCAGATCATTTACATATGGCTTTAATTAAAACTTCTAGAGGTCAAGCTAGATGTATGACTCCAATACAAAAGGTATACCTCCAGAAAAAGAAAATTAAAGAAACTGGAAAAAAAAAAATCCCTAAATTTACCCTAGCAACCCAAGTGGAAGAGCTGACCTGTGCTGACAGCATTTCCTTCATGTTCTGTGTGGGTCAAGTCGTGCCCCGTGTTGTTCGGGGGCTCTCCCACCACGCCTTGGGCAATGACCTCCCCTCCGAGGCCTGCGTCCAAGTCTCCATTTTGTGCTTGCATTTTATGAGATGTGATTTAGACAAAATCAACTCAAGTCGGTGTTTGACTTAAAATCCAACTGCCAGACAAGCTAATGGCTTTAGCAGGAGAACCTGTTGCAGATAAAAGACAGGACAAGATTATCCAGCCTGCCCTGTGGCAACCTCTCACTGTGGAGAACCTGAAAGGTGTGGGGGGGGGAACACGCAACACATCCTGCCCATTGCAGATCTCCCTCAGAGCAGTGAAGAACACAGTGAAGACCCCAAAAGTGGAGCAAGTCGCTTTTTTCCTCTCAGGGCTGGCAGCGCAAGGGGGCAGGGATGCTGCTCCTCCACCACACTGCATTCCGCTGCCTGCCAGCGAGCTGTCACCTGGCGAGGACTGCGGGTGCTGTTGCACTTCACCCCAATGTCCCTGAGGTCAGAGAAGACCTCAAATTATCCCCCCGCTTCCCTTTACCTGACCCCAAAGCCCGGCTTGAGGTTCCGGGCCGGGGATTCGAACCGGCGACCCTTGGGGTCCGCTGAGGAACGGGCGGCCGCGCGCTCCCCGCCCCAACCGCCGCTGTCGCCATGGCGACGCCGCGCAGGCCCACACGGCCCCGCGGCCTGAGCCCGGTAATGGCGGCGGGGGCGCCTGAGGGAGAGGCCGGGCGAGAGGCGGCCCCTGAGGGAGGCGGCCCCTGAGGGAGGCGGCTCCTAAGGGAGGCGGCCCCGGCGAGCAGGCCGCGGTCTGGGGGTTGGTTTCCCTCCGATGCAACCCGTTAGGGTCGGGAGGGGAGCGTGGGGGTCCGGGGTGCTGCGGGGGGGAGCGCGGTGCGTGTGGGGGTACGGCGGTGGCAGGCTGCGGGTGCGTGTTTTAAAGTGTATTTAACTGCTGAAAGCGCCGTGAGGTGCGTGAAAGGCCGGGAAAGGCTCCTGAGGCGTTTGGGAGGCTGGAGGAGGAGGGAAGGGCCCTCAGCCTGGCTGGCTGTGCTGGAGGGAGCTTGTTGCCGTGTGCTGAGCCCTCCCCTGCTGCTTATCCCCACTTTCATAGGTGATTTTAGGCGTCCAAAGGCAGTTTTTGCACGTTGAGCTTCCCTTTTCTGCTTGGGCTTGGATTGTGTTGTTCACAGGATTGTAGACCCATGTCTTTACAGCCCAACGGATGAGTAAGTAAGCCCTTGAGCATAGGCTAAACAGCTGCTGTTGATGTCCTCCATGGAAACTTTGTTATATTCTCATACCTACACGATTTGGTGTTATTTTAATTACCGAAGTTTTTTTTTGTTTGCTTTTCTGGAACGTACCGCAGATAGATTCCTAAAGATGCACTGCTTCTATTGTTTCTAGTGTTGCATCACTTTTAGTGGAAATATGTTGAAAGACATTTTCCAGTTGCCACTCCCTGATGTAGCACGTAACTGAAGCTGCCAAATCTCAAAGGTTTGAACAGTTTATGTGGCTGAAGAGATTATAATTGCCTGCTTTTTCTTGTTTTCCTTAGGCTTTTGATCACCATGGCTGCAGTGGATTGTTTCTATCTCCTGTACAGAGAGATCAGTCGTTCTTGCAGCTCTTATGTAGAGGCCCTGGCTTTAATTGGAGCTTGGTACACAGTCAGGAAGTGCATGACTCTTGCTTTCAACACCTACAGCATCCTCAGGCTTCACGTTGTTCCAAAGCTGGTTGGTGAGATTGATCTTGTCAAGCGGTATGGAAGATGGGCAGTGGTCACTGGTAAGAGACTGAAGCAGCGTATTTGCTTGTGCTTGTATAATGTGTTGTATCAGTCCTGTAAAAACTTGCTGGCGTACATCACTGGGTGAGCCTTGTGGCACAAGCTGGGGCCTGTATTGACTGGGGTTGGTGAATACAAGTTAATTTGCTTGAGCAGTGATACTGTAGTCAGTCACGGACAGCAATACTTGTATGGTGTCTTAGTAAATTCAGGTCCTCAGTGTGTTGACTGACTGCTGAAAAATAATCCCAGAACAACTTTTCCCAGAAATTTTAAGCTCTACCCCAGGCCTGTGTAAGGGGGCATGATACTCCATAAGCAACCTTAGAGAGAGGTGCAGCCGACGTATTATTTTTGCTATGGGATTTTCACATGTGCTCAAGTTCTTCAGTAAGGTTTAAGTCATGCACCTCAGACATCCTCTCATAAAGGTTCTACTCCAAGCTCTCTGCTATTATCACAGAAATAAGAAACTTGTGTGAGGTGCCATTGCAGAAGGTTGCTACTGACTATCTTTAGTGTTACGGTTTTGAGATCAGCATATTCAGTGCCACGTCATGTTCAGAGAAGGGAATAAAGCTGCAATTAAAACAACTGTCGAAATAGAAGACTGCACCTGTTCTGATTTTCACACTGCTGTTCTATTTTCTATTAATAACAGGTAGCACTGATGGTATCGGGAAGGCGTATGCTGAAGAACTGGCGAAACGTGGTGTCAACATCATCTTAATCAGCCGAAGCAAGGAGAAGCTGCAGGCTGTATCTCGAAGCATATCTGAAACATACAAAGTGGAAACAGATTTCATAGTAGCTGACTTTAGTAAGGGGCGTGAGGCTTACCAAGCCATTAAGGAGGGCCTGAAAGACAGAGAAATTGGGATCTTGGTGAATAATGTAGGACTGTTTTACACCTACCCAGACTATTTCACTAACCTGTCTGAGGATATGCTGTGGGACATGATCAACATAAATATTGCTTCTGCTAACATGATGGTGCACATTGTGCTGCCAGGCATGGTAGAGAAGAAAAGAGGTGCAATTGTGAATGTCTCGTCTGCATCCTGCTGTCAGCCCACACCAATGTTAACAATCTATGGAGCCTCTAAAGTAAGTTAGGTTGTGGTATTTGATGGTATGCACTGAAAAGTAAAAGCATTATAGGTGGTTTTTTAACATGTTCAGCAAAGATATCAAAACACTTGAAAGTTTTCTAGGGATTTGTTCATGTTTCACGTATTATGCTACACTTTTTTTCCTCCCCATTAATGGGCTTTGAGACAAGGTCTGCTACGTGGATTATGTGTGAACTGCAGCATAAGGGTACTCCTAGGAGAAGTGTCATCTTCCTCAGAGGAATGATGTTCAAATCAATAGTGGCAATTCTATGACCCATTGAAAGGCAGAGGAATTTCTTTTCTCTTCTGTAGCTGAAAAGTGTGCAGGGACATCTCATGGTACTTGCAGGCTGGTTATTTGGTAGCAAGAGGTATTACAGTTGTGCACAAGCTGTCACTGCAACAAGAGCTGTGGCAAAAAAAAAAAAAAAAAAAAAAAAAACCAAAAAACAAACATGGTGCTTCAGCAAACACCAAGTGGCTAGGTGGAGCAGAGGGCTTTTTACACCTCTGTCCTGTACCACACTTAGAAGCAGAAAGAACTTCCCCATAATTTTTCTTCCTCAGGAGATCCTGACATTGCTGAATTGGATGGGATAACTAGATGATGCTGAAGTTACCCCTGAAGTGTGCAGGGATGCAGATTTGTGCTGGATAATTTGCTGCTTAATCCCAATGAGAAGCAACCGAGAAAGTAGAAGGATCTCTTCCAGACACGGTTGTCTAAACCCAAAGTGTTGATTGCTTCTGGCTGTTGGTTGCTGCCCTCTGCTGGAGCCTAACCTCCACACAGCCTTGTTCCAGGATAGCTCTTGCAAGTCGTTCCTTCTGCCTGGAGCAAAGCCAACTATTTTACCCCAAAGTATAATTCCTTGTAGGTTGTCTTCAGTGTGGAAACTGGTTCAAGATTCCTGTTGCAGAGCATCTGTCTCTTGGTTATGCTAAGTGTATGTAGAACTGCACTCTGAGCTGTATCAGTGAAACGGCCTGAATGAAAAAGAACAGAATGAAACCAAAGGTCTACTAAAACTTCTTGCTTTAACCAACGTAATTAATCCAGATCCTAGATGAGCAATCCAGTTTAAAGCGTGGTCTCTGGTTTGGCACGAAAGTGGGAACAAGGTGTTCTGGCATCTTAAGCTTCCTTGTGCACTAACAGCATGGAGTGTTAGAGTAGTTGGTTTGCTTGGGTTTGGCTTTGTTTGTTTTCCTAAAGCAGGTGTAAGAGCATCAGTAGAAGATGCTCTTCCAACAGTTGGTTGGGAACCATGCTTTTGGAAGGTCATTGAGAATTAAAAAAAAAAAAATAAATCACTCACAAGCAGAGTCTAAAATGTTCTCTCAGATTTAACTGGCCAGGCAGCACAGCTGCAGCTTCAGCATGGCATCAGGCATTCTCCCGTGATAAGACTAAGTCATGCTCATTTTTCATTCTGATTCCTGTAACTTTGGTTTTCAGGCTTGTGCTTTCTCCTGCGATTTGGTAAAAGTATAATAAGCTAAAGGAGATGATGCAGATGCATATGAACAAATGCATGCTTAATTTTGCACAAGGGAGTCCCAGCAAGTAATTAACTTGTGGTAGATCGATTGAGTGTGTTGTTCACCTGTAAATGTTTTGAAGAATAGGACTTTTTTTTGTCCTTTTGACAGTAGTTAGCTTAGGAGTGTCTTCTTCAGTGCCCTCAGACTGAACAATATAAAAGTTACATAAAACTTCTGTACTTTCTGTATTGGTTTTAGGCAGAAATTCATGGATTGCTAAATTCACATCAGAAAGCTAAGCTGTCACTTTCTTCTGCAAAGTACTGTATTGTTTTAGGTCCCAGCAAACAAAGAGCAGCAAATAGAAATGTTGGTCAAGCTTTAGAAATGTATATTTTATGGTCTCATCTTTTAAAGTTAATGTTCCAAGTATGCTACAACTTTTCTATGGTTTTACTAAAACTTTGCAGTGAAACTTGATTGTAAAAACAAACAACATTGAATGTCTTCTGCTTTTGTCTTCCTAGACCTACTTGGACTATTTCAGTAGAGCGCTATATTACGAATATGCCTCAAAAGGAATTTTTGTGCAGAGCTTAACCCCGTTTGTCATCGCTACAAAAATGGTATCGTGCAGTAGTGTTACATCAAAGAGATCTTTCTTTTTTCCTTCTGCTGAAGAATATGCAAGTCAAGCTATTTCTACCCTTGGGTTATCCAAAAGGACTCCTGGTTACTGGAAGCATTCAATAAAGGTAAGAAAATTCATCCAACTATTTAGTGCTTGTCAGTAGAAAAAAAGCAAGCTGTTTACTTCCTCAAGAGTCCAAACAAAAAACATGGCAGTATTCTGAAAGAGTACAGCATATACCATAAAATTTAAAGGCATTGTGCCATCTTATCTCACTAATTCTGCTTAAAAAAAAAAAAAAAAGCTCAGCCATGCTTGTTTGTAGAATGAGACAGTGAATCCAATTCCTAGTTGAAATATGCAACAGAAATGGGAAAGAGACAATATTTTATTCAAAAGCAGGCCACCTTATTGTACTTGCTGCTTGCATGTCATGTGTCAAAACTATTAGCTCTATAGCATCAAGTAGAGAAGAAGGAGCTGAAGAAATGTGGATTACTCCAAAGCAAAGACCAGAAAGGGGAGGGATTCTGGCGAGATGTGGAAATTAAAGGAAGTAGACAGCATTGCTATTGAACAAACCAACCGCTTCGATATTTATTTGAAGAACTTAACTATTGTGCTGTATTCACTCCTTCCAAAAGGGCTGAATAAACTTTGGCGGGGGAGGGGAGCATGGGGTGGAATTTAAGGTTTAGTTGCTCATGTTTGAACAGGTACTGTTGTGCTTTGAGAAATACATGATTAAGAATTTGAGAAACTGTTTAATAGAATATATCTTAACCAGCTCCTTCCTCTTTTTTTTCTTCTTGTCTCCCTGTTTCTCTTCACAGTTCGCAGTGGGTGAGCGTATACCAGAATGGATCTGGGCATGGTTTGCACAGTACTTCTTAAGAATAATACGCAAGGAAGCTTTAACGTGCAAACTGAAATAGGAATATCTAGATGTCCAGCATAGATGAGTACTATATTCTGATCAGAGTGCTGCAAAAATCTTACTTGAACCATGTATTTACTGTAATATATCAATACCTTGTTAAACAAGTAGTGTGTAACCTAGACATCAGAAGTCTGGATCCTCCCTGCACCTTGGTGTTAAATAGCTCCTCCTCTGCATTCCTCCAGGACAAAGGGCTGGTCTTGTGGTGGTTAAGCTCAGATCACTTTGTCTTTAAGGTAATTGTATAGGAGTGGGTATAACTGTCATTCTGACAGTAAATCACTGCCTTTTGCATAGTGCTACATAACATCAACTGGTAATGGTGACAGAATTTGAGAATTCTCCAGCTGTGGCAGAAATGGACCCAAAACAAATGATGCTGTCTAAAAAGATGATCCCAGTCAACTGAATTAAGTCTCATTAATACACAGTTTTGTGGAACTTTTTTGTTTTTTTTAATTGGCAGATATGTGTGTTTTAAGTGCAAATGTTGTTGGTTTTGAATGATGTTTTTTGAGGTACTTCTCAAAATTGAAATGTATGGAAAGGTCATAGTGAGTTGTTTATATGACTAAGAAGGTCATACAGAGCTGTAAATGAATTGGAAAATAAGCTTGGTTTTCTTTCTTATTTTAAGCGTGAATGATCTGGGTCATGCATCAAGTGTTCCTTCAGCAAGATGAAGTGTGGCTGGAGAATAAAGAATGTAAAACCATATTAGCTAAAGAAAAATAATGAGGAAATAAATGCTTTGATTTAAAAACAGTGGTTGGTTTCCTATGATAATAAAAAACACTTGTTTTGATGCTGTATGACTTCTTATTTATATATTAAAAAAAAGTGTGTGTATATATATATTTGTTACAAGTTATCTGGTATTACACTGCTTGTATTTCTTGCAGACTCTAAATCTGAGAGTTGTCCTATCTAAAAGAAGGGTGTGATTTAATACAGAATAATCTAATACTTTTTCCTATCCAGTGAGATATTCTCAGCTGAGGTGACTCAGTTTCTAAATAACTAATTTGAAGTTGTGCCATATGAAAGACTTGACTAAAACTCTTAAAAATCTTAATTCTTAATACAGTGAAACCAGCCCCCCCCCTTTCATGATGGTGAAAATGCCTAGTATAGCTGCTGGGTTGCAAAGGAAGAAAAATGATAGTTGGTTTACTGTACAACTGCAATTTTTTTGTGTCAAGGGGAGCTTTCTCCCTTGACATTTGTTCCTGTTGTGCTCCTGCAACCCAGAGTACTCCTTTCTGGGGGGAAGGAGGGAGAGGAGCAGGCAAGGAGGGGTCAGGGCAGGAACTCATTAGTGTGTTTGGTCTGTGTGATCTCTGGTTAGCAGACCACACTCAGCTGGCCCTGACAGCTGTTTGTTTCAAAATTATGCATTAGGTGTGCGTAAGAATGACTTGCATGCGTTCAGAAAGGGGATTTAAAAGAGGCTGGGTGAAAAATGCATTTATTTTTAGCAAAGGCTTAAATACTGCTATGAAACTGGATAACACTTCTATTGCTGTACTTTGTGTTTGGCTTTGTCACTCCCTATTAACAGTATTGTTTCTTCACATTTCCTTACAGGAGTTAAAGTCCATTCAGTTATATCTGAATAATCTGCTTTTCAAAGAACTGTTCTCTAGAGTAATGCAGAGCAGCAACTCCTTTCATTTTTGAATATGCAGGAGAACACAGCCTGTGTATTTAGAATTGCTCTTCCCCAAAGCAATCATGTTGTACAGCTAAGAGCAGTTAGTCAGCTACAGGGGTATTAAATGCGCGAACTGTTAAATAATCGCCCAGCAGCTATTTGTAATTTAACCATCTGAAGCTCTGACCCACTGAAAAACGGGGCAGAAGAACAAAAAATTCTTCAGCTAGTCAAACACATTTCCCTCTTAAACTGTGCTTTTGGTATTCCAGGAGCAGGCGGGCGGTGGGACCCTTCTTTCCCCTTCCCCCCGGCGATTTTTAACCAAAACCGACCGAAATCTCCCCAGCCCTGAGGGCGGAGCGGGGTCGCCTCAGCGGCCCCGCGCCGCGCATGCGCCGGGCTCTCGCGAGAGCTGGGGGGTAAACAGGGCACAAAATGGCGGCGGCGGGGCCCGGGGCGGCGGCGGAGGCACGGTGAGGGCGGCGGGCGGGCGGGCGGCGGCCGCGCCCTGACGGGCTACTGCATCCTCTGCGCCCCCTCCGTGCTTGTGGGGAGCGCAGCGCCCTCAGAGCGAGCGGTAAACGGGCCGGGGGTAGCTGCTGCTTGTGCTCCCGGTGTCTGCACCCCTCGGTGTTTGCAGCACCGCTTCGCTGCGGAGCCCGCAGCCGCGCTCCGGGGGCTGCTGCCCGGGGCTCTCCCGGGGTCTTCCGCACCTCAGGCCGGCCTCTGCCCCCCTCCAGGGGCCGGGGGCTCCCTGCGAGGCCTCGGGCAGGCGGTAACGGGCGGTGAATAGCGGAGAGAACCGCGGGCAGAGCGCCCCCGGGCCCGGCCGGCACCTCCGGGCTCCGCTGGGGGTCCCAAAATTTTTGGGGGGAGGGCGGCTCCGGGGGCTGCTTTTAGGGGCACGGACATGTCCCCATCTCCCTGTGTGTTACGAGGGAGGCACATGCTCCGGGTTGTCAGCACGCTGCTCCTTCGCTCGGCTTTCCCTCAGATGCCATAGTTGTGTTTATTTTATTTTATTCACCTGTGCGGTTAGTTTTTGTTTTTATTGCCGCCTGGGTTGTTAGGCCGTGAGGCGATAAGGTGTGCAGAGATCAGCTGGTAGAGTCCCATGACCGCCTTCAGCTTCGGGATGAAGAGAAAAGTTTGTAAGCGCAGCTTGGTGTTATCCCTCAGGTGGAAAGAGAGGGAAATGCTGCTGCTGTGACAAAGAAACACTTCAGTGTTTTAAGAAAGAGGGAAGCGGCAGGTGTCACACGAAGACTTGATGCATTTTGTGCAAGGATTTGCTCTGGGATTGGTCCCACATTCTCCTGAACGAATTGAGGTCCTTAGGTCCTTAATAAGGCTCCTGCTTTTCAGTCCCAGTTGCTGTGGGGCTGTGTTGTTCTCTGTGGCTTTTCCTTGTGGTCTGGCAGACCAGACAAAAATGTTTCTCTTCCTTCGTATTTTAATGGCTTTTTAATTATCAGTTGGTGGTTAAACATTAGGAATTATTTTTTTTCTTTTTCTTGATTATTTATTCTGCTTTGGAGCGCAAAGGGAGGAAGCTTCCCTTCCATGTGGAAAACACTTTAAATGTTTAACTTCACATTACTGCGTTTCTAAGCTCTGCCCTGATGTTCTCAGGTTGTGGTAATGCACCTCAAGAAAACTTGAAAGGCTTCTTTCATGCTGGTAATCTCTTTTCAAGTATAGGGACTGCAGATTTGCTTCCTATAACAATATTTCTTGTCCTCACCAGCTCCTGAAATAGTATTTAAACCTGATTCTCCTTGTGTCAAATTATGTACCGTAGCAGTACTTCCATCAACAACGTTCCTGATGCAAAGGCAAACAAAAAAAGCCACGCTTTTTTTGAGTGTCTATGGATGCTTTTTATCATGCTAGTACTTTATATTGCTTTTTATTTTTTTCGTTTTAATAAGCCTTACGTGTCATTTCGTTCTTCTTATTCCACCTACGCAAAGGGTGGTAGAGTTTGGTTGTCACTGCTGTCTGTTCTGTTGCCAGGTGAATACCTGTGTATTTCACAGATGCTCTGGTGTGAGCCAGGGAGAGACTCAAGCATTCTTGAAAAATTGCTAACTGAAACACACGCGCAACTTTTTCCTTGCTATTTCTAATGCTAGCTGACAAATGATCTTCTGTGATTTCCATGCTATAACTTGAAGCTAACTATTTTCTATCTTGCCTTGCAGGTTGGCTTGTAAACAACTTTGCCAGTTCTTCTAGGGAGTTAACTTTGCCATCAGCAATGGAGTACAGGACTCAGCTACCATATCCCGAGTGACCACATCTTTCAGGACAAAATGGAGAAGAAGCGTAGAAAGAAATGAGCCTGTTTATTAGGCTTTACCTCAAAAGACCATGAAATCGATACTTTGGACACAGCTTTAAGAATATCCAGTTGAGCAGCACAGTGAAAGCAGTGTTTACTGAAACAAAAATGAACTAGTTTATAAAGAAGAAAAGTGTGATTTGATTATATGGAATTCTTGGAATGAGACCATTTTCTTCTATGACCATGAAGTTTGCAAACATCTGGTTTGTTCTGGTTGTTATTTTACTCTGTGGCAAACAACACTTCAGTACCAGGCTAGGGAATTCCTCCCATGAGGCTCACATATGTCCTGGATGTTCTCGCCTTACTCTAAAAGTGGAATTCACTTCAACAGTCGTGGAACATGGTAATAGAGCTAAGCATTAAAAAAAAAAATCTGTGTGAAGTTCAAGGGCATGTTACTGGACTGTGGTGTTTGTGCAGTTGTAATATTCAGAGACTATATGAGTAGATCTACTAACTTATCTGCATTTAAATTGAGAAATTTTTTTCAAAGGTTCTTGGTTTAACCTGGCACAAAATTTGAACATGAAGAGGAAGAGGGGGGAAGTAAAGAGTAGGTTAAAAGTGAAAACAGAGTGTGAAGGCTCTGATGGGCAGGTCTGGTCTAGTCACTTTGGTGTGCTTAGTAGTTGTTCACTGACCTGCTTGGTGGTATGGTTAAGGCTCTCATGTCTGTAAGAGGGCCACAAAGGAATGAGAAAGACGAGAAATGTGTGGGTTTGTCAAAAAAAAGTTTGAAAGTGATAGTACGTTTGTGAAGAAATAAGAAAGATAAGTGCAGAGGGAGCTGGTGAAAGGCAAACTAAGGCTGATACTGCTCCTGAAATGGCAAAGGGGAGCAGCAGAGCAAAGGTGGGTGCTGAATTGGGGAAGGTTTGTGAGGCTGGAACAAACACTAACAGGGTGTAGAATGCAGAATGCAGTCTGTTGGCATGGGCAGCTCTGTGCCTGCAGAACTGCAGGATGAATTTAATGAATGTGTGGTCTATGAATGGCAACAGATTGTGGAGGAAGGATGAGCAATGAGCTCATATCGTTTGCAGTGCTTGCAGGGTGCACAGCTGCCATTTAGGACAACAGCTCTGCTGTATCTGAAACTGTGGGGTCATGTAATGTGCTGACTCACCTGATTCAGTATCAGAAGTCAGTAGCTGAGTTGTCCTTAATTCATCCCTCGACCCTGTGTCTGGTTATTCCCTTGGGTGCCCATAATGTGCCCCCAGTGAAGCTATGTACCTACACATGCACAAGAGACCAGCAATGACATCTTGTGCATTCGTTAGCCAGAGGCTAACTGAGGTAAATGTGGCCGTGTATGCTGGGGCTGCAGTGCACCCACGAGTCCCTAATCCAGGTCAAGGACTGGGCTCTTGGGGACAGCTTTGTTTTTTGTGTGTCATAGGTGGTGCCAGTAATTTCCTCTAAAACTCAATACTGTGTGGAGGCTGGATGATTTTAATTCATGCATGTGAAGAAGCATATTGAATTGGCATATCAAACTGACGTATATATGAGTAGATATGCCGATATAAACGTCATCTTGTACTGCTGGATGTGACAGTAAACTTGTTCCTTCTCCCTACTCACCTCACTTGTTTCACCTTTCCATGCTATTTACAATTCTGCCTTCCTTTCAAAGGTCTTTATAATATTTTACAGATCTCATCATGCAAAAATTTTACGTAGTACACAAATAAATTGCAGACCTGTAAAAGCAAAAAAAAAAAAAAAAAAAAAGTACCTCAAGTTGTGATTATTAATTCTGCATAAAGAAATGTTGAGATCTTTATGAAGTGCATGCATAAGTAAGCTACTTTAAACATCAGTTCTAATGATCTGTGTTCTTGTTCCAGAGTATATTGTGGCTTTTAATGGATACTTCACAGCTAAAGCTAGAAGTAAGTTTATTTCAAGTGCACTAAAAAGCAGTGATATCGAGAACTGGAGGATTGTACCCCGCAACAACCCAGCCAGTGACTATCCCAGTGATTTTGAAGTGATCCAGATCAACGAGAAACAGAAGGATGGAGTACTGACACTAGAAGATCATCCAAACATCAAGCGAGTAACACCTCAGCGGAAGGTCTTCCGATCACTCAAATATTCAGACTGTAAGTAATGCTATGTGTGGTTGCATGAGATCTGCTTTGGAAAAATTTAGGACTGTTGCATAAATGAGAAGTGTCTTACAGTTTTTCTTTAACTTAGAGCAAGCTGTTTGTTTGCCTACGAATTACTGGGGTCTTGCCATAACTTTCCTAAAGCACGGCAGTGAATCCATCTCCAACGTAGAAAAGTTTCTTTTGCAGCAGTCAGTTAATAGACATTATGGATCAGTATATCCCTAGTGGATAAAGTGGAAGCTTTCGCTTTGACACCATTAACGTATCTAGACAAAAATAAATCTGTAACAATGTGATGTGGATATTTGCATAAACAGCAAATCTTTTGTTTTTCCTCATACTTTTTTTTTCTTGTCTGAATCCTACATAGCTGATCCTATGTTGCACTGCAATGAAACCAGATGGACTCAAAAATGGCAGTCATCTCGTCCCTTGAGAAGAGCAAGTCTTTCTTTAGGTTCTGGCTTCTGGCATGCCACAGGTCGCCATTCGAGCAGGCGTTTGTTGAGAGCTATCCCACGCCAAGTTGCTCAGACTCTGCAGGCGGATGTCCTCTGGCAAATGGGTTACACGGGTATGCCGTTGTTTGTTGATTTAGAATAACTTCCTTTGAGAAGCAAGTGAAGCGCAAGGAAATGTCAATTGGCTGATAAGCATTAATCTCGTTGGATGCCAGTTCCGGAAAGGTTGAGCAATGCTTTGTTTTGAGGTGCCCTGTATGCTTACAGAGCGCTCGTGTGTGTGTGTGTGTGTGTACTGTTCTTACGAGGAAGTAGTCGTGGTTTCTGATCTGTGGCTCAGTTTCTGCAATGGAGTAAGAGTTTTGTTTTAAATCCACAACTTAGTGAACGTGCAGATTAAACATGGAAGTATTCATTCACTTGGCAGAACACATTTGTTATGAAGCTGAATGAAAAACAATCCTTTTCTTTTATTAGGTGCTGGCGTAAGAGTAGCTGTATTTGACACTGGGCTGAGTGAGAAACATCCCCATTTCAAAAATGTAAAGGAGAGAACAAACTGGACAAATGAGAGAACCTTGGATGACGGTGAGTTACTGTGCATAGCTGGAAGACCCTTCCTGAAGGTGATGAGTGCTATTTCGTGTTGCAAAGCTGCTCTTGCTGCTGTGGTGGCAACACATCTGTTAACATCTGTTGAAACTATATGTCTTGAGATTTTATGCTTAATTTTTCAGTATCCTGAGTGCTTTGTACTCTTGCCAAATTCAACAAATAGCATTAAGATTCCAAGAGGGTGTTGCGTGTGCCTCCTTTAATCATATGTGGTGTTTCATCATAGCTTTTGGAAAATGTCAGGGGAAGAAAACATTGTGTTCTGCTGTTTCACAGTGCATATGTATTTCCGTACTTAGGAGGGGGAGTATGTTCCTTCTTTACTGTGCAGTCTGAAACTAATTCAAGATTCGCAAGCTTTCTGTATTTTTTTTCTAGTCTATATAGTTTTCATAGCATTTGTCAATGCTGGCTCATAGCCGTTGACATTCCAAAGAACATTTTATTTTCTGCAGTGTATTTGTGTTCCTTTTTCATGTGTTGGCCCTAACTTGCTCTGACCGTGTGCTTCCACAGTTACTCATTTCATACGGTCTGGGTCAGTGAGTCAGCTGGCAATTTAATGCAATCAGAATTCAATGCGTATATGTATCTTGCTCAGTGTTCTGTGCACCTCCATGGTTTTATTAAGCACAGTATTTCTTTGCATTGTGGCACCTGCTTTTGGTCACACTTCCTCTTAGTGCTGTGGCCAGATGGTTGCTGCACAGGCAGATTTTGAGTGTGTAAATATAGAGCAGGCAGTCCCCTAAAGAAAAAACACATTATTTTGTGAGGAGAGGAAAAAAATGTTTTCTTGTCATATTTTTCACCCTTAACCGAAATATAATTATTGCAGAGGCAGAATAAACCTCTTTTTAGAAGTTTACATATGCATATGCTAGCCTGGTGACTTGCATTTCCCAAAATAATTTGTTGTGATTCCCTTGTGTGGCTCTTAGTGTCGTTGATAGCAATTAGGTCTAGGAACAGACTGTGGAGTGTGCATTGCTCCAGGTTTCATCAGCTGGAAATTCTGGCCCCTCTGAATTCGATAGCAAAATGCAATTTAAGAAGATGAGAATTGAACCCAGTGTTAGCAGTTTGTTGTGAAGTGTGTTGGATCAATGTGATTTATAATATAGGTGTTGTTTATCAATGAAAATCCTTAACAATGAAATGTTTTGTCTTCTAACATCTTATTTTGTTCACTTCTGTCTGTGATAGGTTTAGGCCATGGGACTTTTGTAGCAGGTGTGATAGCCAGCATGAGAGAATGCCAGGGATTTGCTCCAAATGCAGAACTGCACATCTTCAGAGTGTTCACCAATAACCAGGTAGCAACTTTACAGGTGTTTTAATTTCTGCCTTTTAAGATGAATGCTGTTTTAATCCTTTTCTTTGAGAATACTGCAAGTACTTGAAAATGTTGATATATTGTCTTTAAGTGAGAAGGATACATCTTTCTAGTTAAAAGAAGCTTACTACAAGATGTCTTAATTTCCAAATCTGGTATATTTTTCAGAAATAACGTGTTAAAGTTTTTTATAATGTTGAAAATAAAAATATATATTGAGCACTAGAAATACTAGGAAACTGCTGTTAGTTTCGTGCTTTCTATTTGTGTTGTTTCACATCATCTTTCTGAAGTCTGTGTTGTCATGGAATCACTAGATTTTTCCATTGATAGCTTTTGTTTTCTTCTGTCTTACACAGGTCTCATATACATCTTGGTTTCTGGATGCCTTTAATTATGCAATTTTAAAGAAGATAGATGTACTGAATCTAAGTATTGGTGGACCAGACTTCATGGATCATCCATTTGTTGACAAGGTTAGTATGAGGAAATAGTCTTCTTGTTTGTTCAAAATGGTTTTTGGTGGCAGAGCCTTGTTGTAAATGCTGTTTGTGTGTAGGTATGGGAGCTGACTGCCAACAACGTGATCATGGTCTCTGCAATTGGCAATGACGGCCCTCTGTATGGGTAAGTTTCGGTGATCTCTTGGGTTCTGATGGACGAGGATTTGTTAGAGCTGGTCCAGAGGAGGGCAATGAAAATGATCAGAGGGCTGGAGCACCCGTGCTATGAAGAAAGGCTGTGAGAGATGAGGTTGTTTCTCTTGGAGAAGAGGAGGCTCTGGAGAGACCTCACTGCAGCCTTTCAGTACTTCAAGGAGGCTTACAGAAAAGATGGAGAACAACTTTTTACGTGGGCAGGTGGTGGTAGGACAAGGGGGAATGGCTTTAAACTAAAAGAGGGGAGAGAAATGAGATGTTAGGAGGAAATTCTTATCTCAGAGAGTGGTGAGGCACTGCAACAGGCTGCCCAGAAGGGTTGTGGATGCCCCATCCCTGGAGATGTTCAAAGCCAGGTTGGACTAGACTCTTGGCAACTTGAGTTAGTGGGTGACAGCCCTGCCCATGGCAAAAGGAAAAAAAGGCATATAAGTTCTTACATGGTTTTGGAAGTAGTTGTGCTTGTACTGGAGGGTTTTCTCTCCTCCTTTTTGCTGTAATCCGTTTATAGAAAGTGAGCAAAGTTAGACTCCCATCTCTCTCTCTATCGTTTGCCTTAGTAATACATTTGAGAATTACTTAGGTGAATATTTTTCATTCAGACAGTGAAAAGTTAGTAAAAGAACAGCAGGGCTTCCAACTGATACTGCCGCAGTAGTAGAAGCAGACATCTTTGAGAACAGATCTCAGACTTGAAGAACGCAGAAGGATCAAGCAAGAATTATTTGCAGTGTATTTGTAAAATAGATGCCTAAGAACAGATTTATTTTTTTGTCTTGAAGATACATGGTTTGGTGTAAGTTACACGTGAGTTACTAAGTGCTTGCGAAGTTGCTTTTAGTGATAGAGCATAACTGTCTTAGGCAGGACCAAAGCTTGTTTCTGTGCAGTTTAGATAGAAAGAAGGCCTGACAAAAATCTGATGGCAACGTGCCCTCTATCTGTATAAACTTATGGCTATGGTAATGTGTTTTTTTTTTTCTTTTTATTGTCTTGCTAACTCCCATCTTGTTCTAGGACTCTGAATAACCCGGCTGACCAGATGGATGTGATTGGAGTAGGCGGCATTGACTTTGAAGACAATATAGCTCGCTTTTCATCTCGGGGAATGACCACTTGGGTAAGATACTTTAATTGTGGCCAGCCACATGTGCAACCAAAATAAGTGCTTTCAAAAGGGAGCCTTTTTTAGAGGGGTAATCTCATGCAGCTGGTGTGTGTGGAGTGAATAGTGATAGAAGATTTCACGGAAGCTAGGACTTGTAAGAGAATGATGTAAGACCTGAAGCAAGAAGCTTAATACTCTGTCTGGGAGTACTCATCATTAATGTTGGCCCCTCTTGACATTTCTGATGTATTTCTAAAATGCCCAGTGCCTTCTGAATCATAGTTTGGAGTTTCTTGTGAGGACAAATCACTGCAGAAATGAAGCCAGCTCTTTTCCTTAAATCCTAGGCTTCCTTGGTGCTACGTGTAACATTGTGCTTACTTCATATCCTTTCTGTTTGCTGTTGACCGTTGAACTGGGGTAATGGTACCACACACATGATTTCAGATGAGGTTGCTTTGTGATCTTGATTAAGGACACTATTATGTACTAGTTTCTGTTTATACTGCTTCTCATTAGCCAGGTAGCTACATGGTTATTGTTTAGTTGGTAGTTTCATGCTCAGCTCAGATACTGGAGGATCTGGCAGTAATGTTGATGTCCCTTTCCTGGGTTGAGGATTTGCCGTACACAGTTTAAGCTCTTCTTTAAGTGTTAGATGACATTCCCTTATGTGGAACTGTAGCTGATTTACTAAATTATTTTACTGCTGAATTACCTGTATTAGTCATTTTAAATGCCCAAATGAAGCAAGTAGTGTTTCTAATGTATTAGGGCACCAATCCATCTGTTCTCTTTTCACAGGAGCTGCCTGGAGGTTATGGTAGAGTGAAGCCTGATATTGTTACCTACGGCTCTGGTGTGAGAGGTTCTGGTATGAAAGGTGGATGCCGCTCTCTCTCTGGGACAAGCGTAGCGTCTCCTGTTGTAGCAGGAGCTGTGACCTTGTTAGTAAGGTAAGGCTTAAATAAGAGTCCCTTACAAGATTCCAATACAGGAGGGTCATTTAAAAAACAAACAAACAAAACAAAACAAAAAACCACCAAACAAACAAAAACAAACCACAAACAACCTTGAAGGAACCCTCCAAATGAAACTAAATGGTGTTTACATTTACAAAAACAATCTCAAAGCACAGAATTGGTTTTCTCCTACCTGAGGCATTACTTTGTCTGATTGCTGATTGGCTCTAACCTTTCTGGGACTGTTTTGAATAACTATGTATTTGAAAATATAGTTAGGGGCAGCAGTTTTACAGAGTGAATTCATTAAGTGTTTGATCATTTTGAATTGCTTTTGTTGCTTGTGTAGAAGAACAGCTACTCAGAAGAGGCACCTACAGCAGGTAGCTATCTAAATACTCGTAAATTTTATTGTGTGGGCTTTTATGATTATTATCCGGTTGCGTAAGTTATCTGTTGCACGTGGAAGAATTTAAGAGGAAGATAGGAGTTGCAAGTCTCTACTTTGTACTTGTCACTGTGACTACCTAAAGATGAGAGAAGAGTTTTTCAAATACAGAACTCTTATGTCCAAAATTTGAAGTAATCGTTGTATTTCCTCTGTAAAATGATGCATTTTTCTTTGGATAACAAAGCTATTTCTGCCCACCTCCCACCCCTGAAAGAGCTACGCAGAGGAACATCCCAGCAAGTTGCCAGTTACAGAGGGTTGGATTTTCAGAATATTCTATTTAGCATGTAAAAATACTACCCTGGTTATAATGACAGCTGGTTATAGAGCACATTGTAAGGATGTAATTGATGTAATAATACTGGTTTTCAAGAGAAATTTGTCAGAAAATTGTCACTTCTATTTTCATCTTCAGCAATGCCAGTGAGAAATCAATTAATAACGGACAAGTAGGAACTGTAGATGTTCACAACAACCTAATTTTTGTTTGCATTTGCTTTAAATGAAATGACAACTTCAGGCGGAACAGTAGGCAAGACAAGCAAGAAATTAGAATAATAAAGGCCACCTAATGTGGTCTATTGTTTCCTATTTCAGCACAGTTCAGAAGCGTGAAATGGTGAATCCAGCAAGTATGAAGCAGGCACTTATTGCATCGGCACGGAGACTTCCCGGAGTCAACATGTTTGAACAAGGACATGGCAAGTTGGATCTCCTGAGAGCTTATCAGATCCTCAACAGCTATAAACCACAGGCCAGGTTAATTTTAATCCTCAATTAATCAACAATGTACTATAATCTGCTATATTTCTGTTAAGAGAGCAGGTGATATGCCAGAAATTCAGTTAAGCAACCCATGCTTATGCAACAAAGAACTTGCATAGATCTTACGTAATCCTGAAGCATGGATTTTGACAGGAGAGGGGATAAAAAGTCATTGTATTCTACTCAGGTTAGAGCAGTGTAGGGGCTTGAAGTGTCTTTGAAAGATGATTTTACTTTCTCTTCTAGGCTCAATTTAAGCTCTCAGATGTTATGGATAATGCCACCTAGAACAAAATGGGACAGTAGTCCAATTCTAGTTTTCCAGAATGAGAACGTTTTCACTGTGCTGAAAAGTTTCTTTTGCTTTGTGGAGAAAAAAACACCATGAAACTTTAAAATAAATAAATAAACAAATAATAGAGGGGAAAGGAAGATTTGGACATATTTGGGAAGTAAGATGAGTGCTTGAAACAGTAACTATGACTGGCATGTTTTAGCTATAATTTTTTCATACATCAGTTTTGTATAGCAGCCTGTACCCCTACTGTTGTTTTTTTTTTGTTTTTTTTTTTTAATTTTGCCTCTTGTCTCTTTGCTTTTAGTTTGAGTCCAAGCTATATTGACTTGACAGAATGTCCCTACATGTGGCCCTATTGTTCTCAGCCCATATATTACGGAGGGATGCCAACCATTGTTAATGTTACTATCCTTAATGGCATGGGAGTCACTGGGAGAATTGTGGACAAGGTAAGAGTCAACGTCGTTCCAAGTCCTGACTATTAACATTACTACAAGTTTCCCAGAAAGGATTATTTTACCTATATATTTCATAGAACAAATAAACTTTGTTACTGATGAGAGCAAGAGATACAGAGTGTTTGGTTTTAAAGGACGCACCCAGATTAGTAAGACTTGTCACCATGAACTATCTGCAGATTTTCCAACCGTGTGCTGGTTTCAGGGGCGTGTAGTACTTTGTCTTCGTAAAACCAGTTTGGATTGATTCCACTTAGAGATCTCTTTGTGTTCTGATAGCATTTAAGATCTTCTGGGTATTCTTTCCTCATCTCTTTGGTCTGGAGTATAAGAAATCTCAGTAAAGGATCCTGATGTTATTAATTGTGCCTCTTATGTGGTCAAAACAACCTGAATGTGTTGGGTTATCGAGGCCTGTTGCAAGATCTGTTATTTTATACCAGTAATGCTGAACATCTTTGTTGAAAAGAGAGGATTAAACTTTTTTTTTTTTGATTAAACTTTAAGGTTAAATATAGAACAGATAGGTAACTTGTCCCAAGTTACATAAGGCCCATATCTCAAAAATTTAGCCAATATAAATGAGCTTAATTTCAACATGGTAGTGTGAATCCCAAAGCCTGTTTTGTATTCGAGCTTTACACTAAAGGGTATAGAAGCTCTTATCCAATATTGTTAGCTAATTATAATGTTCAGACACACCTAGTGTGATCTGCTTGAATCTCTTAGAGCCATAAACTGTTTTGTTACAGAAAGGAAAGTTCATGTCTTTGCCAATACATTTTCACATAGGACCCCAAAACATTAAATTGGGTGCGCTTAGCATGCTGTCCATAGAGCTGCTTAGAGTCCTGCCTTTGAGAGGTGTACGCTTTGGATCATTAAGGCTGTCATGGTTACGTTAATTTGTTGGCACAACATGTATCTTTTTGGACTTTTTGTAATTTGGCATTATCTTCAGAAAAGCTAAGATGGGTTATTCCTGTGGGCAGAGGAAGGGGGCTGTGTGCACAAAAATTAGTAACTTCAAGTACTGCCTTACCAATGTCCTGTCTTCATTTCACAGCCAGACTGGCAGCCCTACCTCCCACAAAATGGGGATAATATTGAAGTGGCTTTCTCCTATTCCCCTGTGTTGTGGCCTTGGTCTGGATACTTAGCAATTTCTATCTCGGTAGCGAAGAAAGCAGCATCTTGGGAAGGCATCGCTCAGGGTCACGTTATGATCACAGTATCATCTCCTGCAGAAAATAAAGTGAGTTCTGTGTTTTGTTTGTGTGTGTGTGAAGTGGTGGTAATTATTAAAACTGCTTCACAGTATACAGATAACTTATTTTTATGGGATTAGTCTGGTCCTGTAATTTGATGCATAAGTTAAATTGGGGTCAAGGAATTTAGGAGTACAAATAATGATCTTCTTTATGTTATTTTTTTTTTTTTATTATGAATTCTAAGTAACATGCTTTGAAAAAGAGACAACTGAAGTGTCTTTCTCACAGAACCATCCTTAAGTTCCTGAGAACTTTCCGAGAAAATTTTAAGGTTTTGAATGTTTAAATCAAATGACAGTAGTAAGGTATTTCAAGTACTTTACGTTCTGAGCAGAAATATAAGCTGTTGAGTGCAGAAAACACAATGGTGATACAAGACAAATGTCAGCTCTTGGTTTCCAAAGCTGGTACTGGTTACTAAAAATAGACTTGATACTTCTGTTTTTCAGTCTTTTACACTCCACAGTTAACTGGTGAATGTTTAAGTGGGGGAAATGAATTTCACTGTGGTTTGTTCTGTCCTTCAGTCTAAGAACGGTGCAGAGCAGACGTCAACGGTGAAGCTTCCAATAAAAGTGAAGATTATTCCTACTCCGCCTCGTAGCAAGCGAGTCCTTTGGGATCAATATCATAATCTCCGTTATCCACCAGGATACTTCCCCAGGGATAATTTGAGGATGAAGAATGATCCATTGGATTGGTATTTATCTCAGTTTCTATTAAATCAGTATTTCTTGATTGTGTATTAATGATAGAGAATAACTTCACTGAATGCCAGAGGCCCCTGGCCTTTTTCAGTGTGCCATGGAAATCTCTTAGGTTCTGCATGCTTTTTTCTGCAGGTTTTTGTTGTTGTTCTCTCTGGTTTTTGTTTCATATGAAATGAAAACCTTTTTAAATACCCATTTAAGACACTCTTTGTTTGTTGTTTTTTTCCCCTGTGTGTTTTTTTTTTTTTTTTTTTTTTTTTTTTTTTTTTTTTTTTTTTTTTTTTTTTTGTTTTCAAGGCATAGTTCCTTTCTGCCCTGAATCTATGATGATTCTGAGATTTCTCCCGTGGAACTGAGGGAGACACTTTATTAGCTGCTTTTTTTCCCCACTTATTTAAAATAAAAAAAAAAAAAAAAGAGAGAAATTGGAAAGATTGAAGCAAGGAATGGCTGACCAGTTGTCTAGGAACTTCTCTGCTGACGTTCAGCAATTATTTACAGGTTGTCCTGTGCACTTCTTCTAGTTAGTGGTTAAAACTGCTCTTACTGGTTCTTCATTGAGGAGGAAGTCCTGTGAAGAGGATCTGGTTTTAATGCAGCAGTGCTTCTCTGTGATGTGCTGTAAATATACAGAACTGTGCTTTGTAAGGGATGTTCTCAGTCTCTGGCTTTGATTGTATTACCCAGCTTCGTAGCACTCAGAACCAGTCTCATTTGTGGAAAAAGTTTGCAAAGAAGGGATGGTAGTTGGAAAACCACTGGTTATCATTTGAAACAAATGGACCATTCAGAAGCTAAACTAGGAACTAATCTGTAATTACAGGATGTAAATCCAATTCCTCTATGCCAAATTAAAATGTTTTCAACAATCTTTTCTCTTGTCCTAAGGAATGGAGACCACATCCACACAAACTTCAGGGACATGTACCAGCACCTAAGAAGCATGGGTTACTTTGTTGAAGTTCTTGGTTCCCCGTTTACATGTTTTGATGCAAGTCAGTATGGTAAGCATGTGCTAATTGCCTTGTTCTCAGCACTGTTAACTTCTTCCTAAAACGGCCTGTGTTTTAGAAGACCGAAAATGTTGTGGGGAACTGAGATAGAATGCTAGATAGAAAAATATTACAGCAGGGGGTGTATCTGTTATTTATATGCTAATACTAAATTGTGCAGTCTAGTAGAATTAGTGCAGTTCTGTATCCTTATCTTGAAAAAACAAGAAGGAAAACACACCTCTGAGTAGGTTAAAAGCCCCTCTGCATTCAGTCCCACAGAGGTAGAACTGAATTTGCTGGGTTTTTGCACAGTCAGAATGAAGCACGGGTGAACTGCAGACTGGAATTGAAAGTGTCCATTCTGTTTTCTCAGCAGTAGTGTTTTTGAAACTTTGGTCTTTGTGGATAGATAAAACAGGGCAAAGTATTCTCTACAGCCCTGCATGCTCTCAGACCAGTGTAGTTCGTTTCTTCTGTGTTGGATTTAGAGGTTTGATAGATTTGCTAGTCAGGAGGCAAACTGAGCTGTCCATGGTCTTTTCTGCTTCAGTATGCCCTTCTAGTTAACCCTGACAGGCTCCAACAAGGTCCTCTTCTTCTTTGGTCTGGGGTGTTTCTCCAGTGGATTGTAAAGAGAAGAGAGTGTGTTTTCCTGACAGTTCTGTAGTTCTGGAAATGTGGTCTGTAGCGATCATCTGTTTTTCTTGATTCTTCAGTAAATATCGCACTGTTGTTTTTGAGCTCAGCAGATATGCAACTGGAGACAGAAGTGGTAGCCCTTAAAAGCATAATAAAATAGTTTGCTCTGAGACCTCTAGATTTATTACAAGGGCAGGTCTGCTCTGCGTGCACAGATTTGTCAGCTACAGCTCATGTTTCTCCTTAGGAAGATGGAAAAGCTAAGAGACTGGCTTTTAGATTGCCAAAATAGACTAAGGTGGGAGATGAGTGCTTTCTGTGCCTGAAAAATGCAGGTAGGTAGAGGTGAAGGAGAAAGCACTTAACGAGGGAATGGAACAGAAATATGCAAGTGGAATAAATTTGGTACATGAAATGAGGAAATGGCTGAAATAGTCTTCTAATAACTCTGGTGAAGCTGTGCAGTAGAAGCAGTGGGGGGCAAATAATGTGGCTCAGAAACAGTCTAAATCTGTTTATAAATAGCTACATGACAGGTATGCTTGCAGGGGAGTAGACTTGAAGCAGAGACACCTCTTCCAATCTTGCAACCCACGTTGAATGAAGTTGCTTTGGAATTGGAATAGGTAGCAGGACTTCATGTGATCCTGGCATTTGCTGGCACCTCTGAACATGGATGTGTTGTTGGTAGCGCGCAGTGGCAGGATGGCTGAGGTTGCAAGGGTTCAGTAGAGATACCTAGTCCCATCTCTTACTCAAAGCAGGTTTCTGAGGACGGTGCCCAGCCAGGTTTCGAGCATCTCCAAGGATGGAGACCTCATGACTTCTTTGAGCAACCCATTCCAGTTTTGTCTTACGTCTAAATGGGGTTTTCTGTATTTTAGTTTGCACCCATTGCCACTTGCCTTTCACTGGCCACCACTAAGAATAGCCTGGCTTTATCGTCTCTGCTCCCTCCCATCAGACATTTATTTATACGCGTCAGTAAGATTCTCCAGGAGCCTTCTCTTCTCAAGCCTAAACAATCCCAGCTCTGTCTTCCTCCACATGTCCACGGTTGTTGTACTGGAAGCAGCACCCCAGAACTGCCTGACCACTGCTGGGCAGAGGAAAGAACCTCCCTCATCCTGCCGGTGGTGTTCTTCCTAATTCAGCCTACGATGCTGTTGGCCTTTGCCACAAAGGTGCATGAGTGGCACACGCTCCCATTTGTTACCCAGCAGGTCTCCCAGGTCCTTCTCTGCACAGCAGCATCCCAGAGGGTCAGCCCATACAGGTACCGGTGTATGGACTTCCCTGGTGCAGGACTTTGTATTTCCCTACATTGAGTTGTGCAGGGTTCCTGCCATCCCATTTCTCCAGCCTGTCAAGGTCCCTCCGTGGAGCAGCTTAACACTGTGGCCCATCTATCACTTCTCTTTAATTTATATTGTGCGCAAACTTGCTGAGGGTGCACGCTGTCCTGTCATCCAGATCCTTAACCTGGTTTCTGCAGGACCTTTATCAGAAGGCTTTCTAAACTTTCTGAACACTGACTGTTACAGAATTGGCTGGGTTGCAAGGATCACAGGACTTAATCAGATTGCTCAGGGTATCGTCCTGGTGAGGTTTGTGTCGTCTCTGAGGATGGAGATTCCACCACCCCACCGAGCAATCAGAAAGTGAAGAAGCAAGATGACTTAATATTTAGGAGTAGTCTAAAAGCACAACCATATTTTTAGGGAATAAAGTATTTTCCTGTTCGTGCTTTTCAGTCATGAGTCATGCAGAGACAGTTGTGCAAAATATCCACTTGTGTTAATTTTTGCATGGGTTGTGTTAATACTGATAACATGACAACAAACAGGCTGGTGAACTCTGGTTTTGCTTTTACATGCAGGGACTTTACTGATGGTGGACAGCGAGGAAGAGTATTTTCCGGAGGAGATCACCAAGCTGAGGAGGGATGTTGATAACGGCCTGTCGCTTATAGTGTTCAGTGACTGGTACAACACATCTGTGATGAGAAAGGTCAAGTTTTATGATGAAAACACAAGGTAGCTATTTCTTTAGTTTCTGTAGGAAATACAATGTCATAGAACTGGTGTTTTATGGGCATAACTGTCCTAAAAACCCCAAAGGGGATACAGTGTGCCTTAGTACCTGCGGCACCTCTTGAGCTGCCTCTAAGAAGGAAGTACCTCAAGAGCAAAACTGACCTTAAGCTGCAGAGCTTAAGGAGAATAGCTTCCTATTTTACCGTGATCCTGCAACCACCCTTGGTAATGTAATCTTGTTTTTAAAGCCCAGGAAAACGTTTACAATAGAAAGAAGTAAAAAATTGGAGACTGGCAAAATAAAATTGAGACGTTTTCACTTTGGACAGCAGAATAAAAAAGAATTTTTATTCTTCAGTGATACAGTACTTGCAGGCTGTATCACTGGGATGTGCAGCCAATGTTGAAATTATTCCAGTATGCTTTATAAAGGGAAAATAAATTAATACCAATAGTAATGGTAAAGACCTTTTTAATTACTGTGGTTTCAGCCTGTTTTATGTTAAGATATAAAGATCTTTCTGCAACTTGGGAGCAAGTAACACTGCTTCATTAGAAAAAGTTAGAAGCAAATGACATGCCTGTGACTTTGCCTCATCACAGCCAAACAACAAACCTAAGACTGAATTTCTTTGTAGCAAAACAAAGTTTTCTATGGAATGGAATGTAGTGAGAGCTTTACAACATTAATATTACGTTACTTCTGCTCGGAAGGATAGATGTCAGAGAGACAGCTGCTCACATGCCCCGGAGTTAAATGAGGCTTTGAGAGTTTTGAGTTCGTTATTTTAGTGACTTGAAAAAGTCTGTGGAGAGAGACCTGATTTTTCATAACACAGACTCTAGGAGTACATTTTTTATACTAATTAACTGTGTTACACTTATTTTTATAGACAGTGGTGGATGCCTGATACTGGAGGTGCGAACATACCGGCTCTCAATGACCTGCTGTCTGTCTGGAACATGGCCTTTAGTGATGGGCTCTACGAAGGCGACTTCACCCTGGCAAACCATGAAAGTGAGTACTGGAGTCCCTTGCCTAAAACAGGCTGTGAACAGCAGGTTGCTTGTTTGGAAAATAGTTTCTGTGAGGATCAGCTTGAGTGAGAGTCGAGGGAACTGCTCTGAAATTGAGTGAAGAGAGTGATAAGTATGCTTACGTGATTGTTTCCTGCATCCAATAAATTTTCAGACAAGGTAACAAATGTCCTGAGTTTATGGTTGAATTCCAGGAGAAGGATATTCTTGGGGCATCCGTATTTGTCTGTACTATAAATACTGCTTGCCGAGATGAAGGCTTGGGTTAGTCATAGTTTTAGTTTTGCAGTTAAGTGGAAATCTTAGATTTTGAAGGAAGAAAATCGATTGGGAGTCCTTCCTTGGGATACTCCAATTTAGATGTACATCAAAGCATCCTAAGAAGCTTTGTAAATCCCTGTTCTCGCGATCTTTTGAATCGATTTCCCTGAAATGAGTGTGTTTTACTAGTTTCAAGTTCAGACTTTGTGGTTAGGGCACAGGTCCATGACCTGATTGCTTTCAGACTTTCTAGGTCTAGCCAGTCTTTATTATATTTTTTTCTGACCGAGTCACTTGATGTTTTCATGCTTTGTTTCTAAATCTCTGCCTTCCTACTGGTTCGTTTGGAATGTGTATGTGAAAAGAGAAGGCACAGGGGGCTCTGTACGCTCCCCAGCACTGACTGAAGGAGACAGGTTCTCTGTATAAATAATGACTCTTAGTGCGAGCTACTGCCTTTGATGAAGCTTTTCAGCTTAAAAAAGGCAGTGTTAGTCTCATAAATGGAAAAGCTTGAAAGCAGTACGTAGAGGTGAACCTGGAAAACGTGCACTTAGAAATAAACGCCTTATCTATATGTTTTGGTCAAAATACAGAAATTCGGATAAATGTTAAATGTTCCTGGGAATACTTTCTTCTGTGCTTGTTTTGCCAGCTCACTGAATTAGGTGGGAAGGAGGAAGTGTCACTTTTAGTCTGTAAATGCAGTTTTGTGATGTCTTTCAGTGAATTACGCATCAGGATGCAGTATTGCAAAGTTTCCAGAAGATGGCATCGTAATTGCACAGACCTTTAAGGATCAAGGTATGCTTTTTCTTCTTTGCGTTTTAAGTAGAACCTGTTAGTGCAAAGCAGAGTTACAAAGGTGCAAAAACTGGAGTGAAAAATGCATTAAGAGGCTGGGTATTTTTTCATTTTGTGTAAAATGTGCAGTTGGATATCTAGAGGAAGCTGCAATGTGACTGTATACACAGTTTTTATATAGTACAGCAATATTCAAGTGCATATGTGAAGTCTTTTGTTGTTTGCTGTATGTCAACACATCTGCATGTGTGTGTGGCTTTAGGGGAGGAGATTATGTTCCTTGTCCATGCTTCTCGCACCTTGCAAGTGATACCATAATATATATGTATGCAGAATTACTCTAATCATTGCCAAAATTGGTTTAAGTGTTATGGTAGCTGTGATCTAAGGGTGTAGGTAAAGATTTTGTTAGACAAAGTTTCGCCTACTACGTACTAGATTCTCACAAGGGAAGCATTTTAGGCGCACAGGAAGCCTGAGCTTTCAGACAGGAGTGATCTGTTCCCTGTGCACATCCATTCCCTTAAGTTTTATCGTAATACCTTTGAGTTGATGAGGTACTGATTCAGAGCTGTAAGAACAGCAGGCAACAAAGACCTGTTTTTAAGAGCCTTTAGGAAATGCTGTGTAGAATACTGGTCAGTCCTAGCTGACCAGGACTCTTAATGATATCATGGGTCAGGTTTGTGTCTGTGGATGTAGAGGATTTGAGTGTGGGAGCAGAAGTGTGTGCATAGCTTCTGCTACAAGCCAGAAGCTGTCAGAGGAGATGAGGAAGTGCACTGGAGTTTTGGGTGACTTAGTGTGCAATAGGCACATGTGATTACTTAATAGAGAAATGTTCTGGAGCAGTAAGGAGCTCATCCATGTCAGCCTTTGGGAGACCAGGTAGTACCCCTGAAATGCTCTGTGCTGATGGCTTACGTATTTCTGTGTGAGATAGGGAGGGAGACAGCATTTGACAAGTAGCCTGCTGCACCTGCTTTCTCTGAATCCTTTTCGTTTCAATTCATGAAACAAAAGAGCTCGATGTTTTGCTTCTGTTCTCTGAAGGCAGCATCTAAAGTAAAGGAGACTAAATGCTTGACTCAAATACTTTGAGGTTGGTCATCTTACTTTGTTTTTTGAAATGGGTGTTAGAGGTGGGAAGCTTTTCAACCTAAAAATCAGTTTTCTACAGAATTCATTTTAGTATCTTCATGAATTGGGGTGTTTTCTTTCTTGCTGTTTATGGCAGCCTTCAAGTTTACTGGAGATAAAAGCAATTGGATAGATTTGTCAGATGCAAAGGGCAGATTTACAGCCACGTGTCCACTGGGTTTTGCTGCACGTACCCATTCATGCCACAAGACCTTCCTTTGGTTGCTTTTTCCATGTTTTTCATTCACTGATTAAAATTGTAAATATTTTGCAAATGTGTTTGAAGTTGCCAGTTTATTCAGTCATGTGCATTGCTTTTGGATGCAGGCTTTTAAATGATACTTCCAAATTGCTGTTTGTAATACTGGTGCAAGTGTTTCAGAAAAGGCTTATCTCTGAACTGTGGCAGGGCTGGATGTAACAAAACCTGGCTCTACCTGCCAATTCAAAGAGCAGCTGGGGTGAGGAGGGAGTGCAGTTTGGCAAAGGTTGCTGTAGAGGCAAAGGTGGGAAAATTCATGTTACTTTTTTTTTTTCCTTTTGGCGTATGTATCCTCACTAAACAATACTTCTGTTTGTTCCTAAATTGAAAGCTGAGCAGGTGAAGTACAAGGGAAGTGGGTACTGCAGAGTTGCAGAGAGATGCAAGCCCAGCAGTCTTCAAGATGGGCTTTGACTGATTTAAGTCAAAGTCCTTGTCTTGCAGCTGCTGCTTGCAGAGAGACAGATGCTGTTTCATGGAAATTCCCTATTCTCTTTTTTGTTCCGTAGTAGGCTTTCTTGTAGGAGAAGGTAGGTATGACAGCAGTATGTTGGCAAAGAGCAGTATGCGTTGTGATGGCTGATTTTTAAGTTACCTTGTTCTGTAGACTTCTGCAGGACTAAAACAACATAATGTGATTTTTAAGGTAGATCAGCTTGATTTAAAACTTGGTGCTGAAAATATTAGGATTTTTGATTTTGGAATGTTGAAGTTCATCCAGGATCTGATGCCTTTTATTTGCTTCTGTGCGAAAGAAGGAAAACATTGATGTCAGCAGAAAACTTCACAATCAGGGTCTTGGAGCAGTTTGATTTTTATCTTAACACCATGTCTGTCTGTTTTTTTTTTTTTTAAAAACATTTTGCATTTATCTGTGACACAAAGACTGGCATAGCTGCGTTTGTAAGTTTGCAATGTAGACTGTGTTGATCTGTAGAAAACTTGATGTTTTGCAGGCTCTGAAATTCTTGTGCTTTCTTTTAGGTCTTGAAGTTTTAAAACAGGAGACTGCTGTAATTGAAAATGTCCCTATTTTGGGACTTTACCAAGTTCCTTCTGAAGGTGGTGGCAGAATTGTTCTGTATGGTGACTCTAATTGCTTGGATGACAGCCATCGACAGAAAGGTGTGTACGTTTGACACGCAGAAAGAATTATTCTCTTAGCAAGTGTCCTGTGGGTTTCTTACAGCTCTCCCTAGAAACAGCTGCTTTCTAGGGAAACTCTAAACATTCCTATGTGAGATTTAGCTTCATTTCTGTGGAACTCTGCTTAAAATGCTGTCAGGTGCAGTTGTAACTAGAGTGTGCCCCATAAATTATATATATATGAGACCTAAGATATTTATTTATTTATTTATTTAGGTCTTTGTCACTGATACTTGAAAATGTTGGGCTTCCATCCCTTGCCTAATTTATTTGAGTTTAAAGGAACTTACTGCCAAAGTGAGCTTTCCATCTTTAGCTCATTTCTGTCTTTTTCAAACATCTTCTTTAAAGTTTTTCTGGTTTCTCCTTGTCTGTCTTTGGATGGGTTCCAGTGACTTGCTGTAACACTAACAGATTGGTGTCTCTTGTGCAGCTTTAAATTAAGTAATAGAATAATGCTCTGTGACCTCCTAATGCTGGTAAATTCAGTGTGACCTATGAAGCAAGGAAAAAGTGGAAGGCTCTAAAAAAATCCTTTAAAGTTAGCTTTTGAGTTGCGAATCAGCAGCTGTGTCTCCCGCAGAGACATCAGTAGCTTTAACTGAGGTAAATTCCTAGCATTTGTGAATATAAATCCTTAAAATCTGATTGACCTCTTTAACAATCAAAGGTGAAGGTTTAAGGGACACCAGGATTATGAAGATTAATTCCCATTCCCAGCCAACTTTTCCCTGGTTTGAGAAATTCTGAGAAAAGTAGTTTCGCTGTATGGTGGAAATGGCTGGAAAGACACTGTCCCACTTCTGAAAATTGAAATTTCAGGGGACTGTGGAGTTAACCAGGGGGAGTGCATGTGCATTAGAGGTAGCTCCGGCTTAAGGCAGCAGTAATTCAGGAGAGAATCAACACAAGGTTTCGTATGTTGTTGAAGTGCAAAGGAAAACCATGATGAAGTATGTTGTGGTGTGGTCCACAACAGGCTGGGGACCAACAGCTTTTGTTGGTACTGCTTTTCCTTCAGCTGGGGTGTAGCCAGAACCTCTCCCCTTCCTTTTTTTTTTTTTAAGTTTGGGAAAGCAAATGAGTCAGAACTTTCCACTGGGGGGGGAACTACCTTGTTTTTAATTTTATTTGCAAAGTATTTATTATGTCATCTTAAAAATAAATAAATAAATAGTTGCTTCTCTTTCCCTCATATAAATAATATCAGAAGCCTAGAGCTCCCTGTATTTCCACTGAAAAAAAAATGGTAATTTTTTGCAGGAGCTTGACTGGCTCTGTCCAGACTGGAATTCCCATATTTAAGACGTGATTTTATGACTTTCTCCCCCAAAAGAGCCTGATTTGGTACACAAGACAAGAAATTTTCAGACTGAACGTATTAATGTTGTGTTTGTGTAGTGTTGGAGGAGGAGGGGTTAAAAGTTGCATCTTTCTAAAATCAGGCTTAGGACTTCAAAAGGAGAATAACAAGAGTGAGAAATTCCTTGTGCTTCTGAATGCCTCCATATCCTGTTTAACAGAAAGATAAGCCATTTGAAGTGTAGCATAATGCCTGTTTTGTGCTGGGGCCTGGGGCTGTGAAATCCACAGATTGCTTCTGGCTCCTGGATTCCCTCCTGCAGTACACCTCCTACGGGGTGACGCCGCCAAGTCTCAGCCATTCCGAAAACCGCCAGCGACCGCCGTCAGGAGTGGGCGCCTCTCTCCCGGAGCGGATGGAAGGTGAGAGCCTCACTTACCGAGCAGAGCCAGCACCCGATGGGCTGTCAAGGTGGAATTTGAGGCAGACCAAGGCAGACCCTTGAATTATGTGCCACTAGGGCCAGCTTGGGGTGAGCTCTGTAATTCTAACTGGGAGAGTTAGCGGTGAGTCAGTACCATAACGAGCTCCTGGTTTTACAGCAGCTCTGGTTAGGCAGAGGGAGATGTTGGGAACTCTCTTATCCTCCCAGTCTCTTGGTAACCCAGTCTGTCTCTGCTGTGAATCGCAGGTAACCATCTGCATCGATACTCAAAGGTGCTCGAGGCTCACTTGGGAGACCCTAAACCCCGTTCCCTTCCTGCTTGTCCTCACCTCTCCTGGGCCAAACCACAGCCTTTGAATGAAACTGCTCCCAGGTTTGTCTCTCATTTCTGTACAGAGTCTTGATTCTAAGTTCGGCAGAAGAGTCATTTGTTCCGTCTGCTTTTACAATGGACAGCTGGAATTCCTTTCCTAGAGAAACACCAGATTGTAGAGAGGAAATGATGATGAATGCCTCCTCAGTGAGTGATTCTGACTCACCTGATGGTTACACTGTATTGTACGAAACCGACTGATTTTAAAAATAGCTTCACAGGTCAACACACTGTTATGATTGAGTGATCCCAACTTAAAGGGCTTGCGTAAATACATCATCACCATGTGCTTTTGAAATACTTTTCTGAAGCACTTTCTTGGATAGCTAGCCCAACTCTGCCTTGTGGTGTATTTTTTGTCAGTCACTCAAAAGCAAATGCGTCAGCATGCTTGTCTGTTAAGCTCCTAATGGTAGCTTTTGGTAGTCTGCGTGCAAGAAAGAATTGCTGGTAAACAGTTGTTGGTCTAAAAGTGTCCCTGTGACATCTGCAGTGAACTTTGGAGGCCTGCAAGCTGCAAAACATGAAGAATGGACAGGATTGTGGTTTGGGTCTGAATTAGTGAGTAAGGTGCAGGTTTCAGCAAGGTTTCTACGGATGTTTCTACAAAGTTCCTTGTGTTACTGAAGTACGTGGGCAGACGTCTGTCTTTGAATTTCTTCTAGCAACCTTTGGAAACATCAGAAGTTACTATCAATTGACCTTGATAAAGTGGCCCTGCCCAGTTTTCGACAGAACCGACCCCAAGTGAGACCTTTGTCCCCTGGCGAAAGCGGAGCATGGGACATTCCTGGAGGTAAGGGTTGGAAAGCTGGAACGATGTTGTTTTGCTTGCTTTTTATACAGGCTTTAAAACAAACAAACACCGAGCAGACCGAGGGAGGACACGTGTTTCCTTTCAGTTGTGAAAATCATGCAAATACGAATAGGGTTGTGTTGTAAGAGACTGATGGGGCCAAAGATAAATATATTTACATATGAATAGTTTATTCAAAAGGAGTCATGGCATACAGGGAATAAAATTTTTGCTGGGTGCTTTTTTGGCCAGTCCAGGCTTATTTTGGTGCTGTTCAGACCTGTGGTAGGCAGCAGCAGCTCTGTCTTTGGGCGCTGTGTCCTGGTAATACAAAACCTCCTAATTAAAATTCCTTCTGTGAGTGCACAGATGCAAAAGCAGAGTCCAGAAGGGTTTTTCCTGAACGGTGCTTTGGGGAAGGTGTTAGGCAAACAAATGATGTAGAGCACTTGAAACAGCTTTAGTGTAATGGTGCTCTCCTTGTCAGCTCGGCACCGTGAGCCCAGCTGGAAGCTGTCTAAAAGCCTCACGCATGCTCTTTTCCCAGCCCGAGCTGCGCGACCAAATGGTGCCTTTAAAAAGGAGGGGCTGTGCAGCTCGTCCTCGCTGCGTGCACGTGCAGTCTCTGGAGCAAAACAAAATCCCTTTTCTCATGGCGTGAGGGTTTGATGGCATTTATAGAAAACATTTAGTGGTAAAGTTACGATCAAGTGCTTGCATCTCTTCACTTGTAATGCAGAACAGAAGGTGGCTGTTGCAGGGGAAATCTGGGTTATGCTTTGATGTTCCAAAGTAGGTCAAGGTGGAAATGCTGGTGCTTTTCTGTGAAGTTAGTTAGCATCCTGTCTTATTTTCGCTAATTGGTCTGCAGTTGTTAATCTTCCTGTCTGAAATATAATCTGATTATGGCTGTTTTGTCTCGGAATAAGAACTGCCATCGGATCACTTTGCTAGATAGCGTTAACGCTGCTAAGAAGTTGCAGCTCCTGTGGTCATTTGTCACTTCCAAACCTCCCTGCTCTGCCTTTCCAGGTATAATGCCCGGACGGTACAACCAGGACGTGGGACAGACCATTCCAGTCTTTGCTTTCCTTGGTGCCATGGTGGTTCTGGCGTTCTTTGTGGTGCAGATCAACAAAGCGAAGAGCAGGCCAAAGAGACGGAAACCGCGAGTGAAGCGACCGCAGCTTATGCAACAGGTTCATCCACCAAAGACGCCTTCTGTGTGAGAGCTCTCGCTTGCCAAAGATGACCTCCTTCTTACCAGTTGCTTTCCTGGATGGTTGGTCACTCCCAGTGAAGGAGCAGCGAATGCGGTGATCGTGCTGGCGCTACGCATCTGACATCATCTCATAGTCTTTGGTTTCTGGAGAGAAAATAACAGGACCTCAGTTGATCATCTGTACATAAAACTGCAGCTTTAAGCAGCCGAACCCACCAAAGACTTGAATACTGTTCAGAAGGCTGCTTAGTCACTACATAACCCACGAGGGGGAAAATGGACCTTTTTTTTTGTAAGCTGACCAAACTAAAATTTATTTGTTTAGAGGCTATTTTCTATATTTATTGTTGGGGAGGGCGGGGGGAAGAGTCACTTTAAGAACCTCTGCTAAGGGAACGCAAGTGCATTTTTTGGATGGGATGCAATTTTCTAGAATGCTCTAATGCTGAAGAGTGCAACTTACATTGGTAAAGGAGGGAGGGGGCAGGAGGGACTAGTACAAATCGGTGAGACATAGTCCTGCAGTTTATTTTTATAAAGCCAACTACCATGATGTTTTGTAATTTTTGGTCATGATTTCACCATTGTTGGTGAAGCAGATTTTCAATAAATATGTTATCTATATGAAGCTGAGACAACGTGCTACGTGGCTTTTCTTTCTGCTGCCAGTCAGAGGGAACAGGCTGGTGAGTAGAGAAAATTTTCTTGTGTCCACTTCTCCCCCCATATCTTTATCCTTAAAACAAATGTTCACTTACCAGGGAAATGGGGACTTTGACAATCCACAGTAAGGGCTGTCTATTTGTACCTTTGACTGTCTTCAAAGGTAACTGCAGAAAATATATCAACAGCCCTCCTATCAAAAAAGGGGGAGGGGATGAGCTATAGGGCTCAGCAGTGGGTAAAGCAGCCAGCCCACAGGGACTTGCAGCTTGGGGGCTGAACACCCCAGTAAATGGGAGAAAGGCAGAAAAGTGCCAGTGAGGAAGACCCAAAGCCCCCAGGGAAGCACCCTAACAGGGTCTTTGGTTTGTAGCTGTCTTCTTGGAGGGAGCCTAGAAAGCTTTGGTGCCTCTGCTCTGGCCGGTGCTAATGAGGAGTCTCACTCCTCTCGTCACAGCGCTAATGAGAGATTACAGCCCCAGTGCTGCCTTGAAACCAGAGTCAACTTGTATCAAAGCGCCATTCCGAATTAAGAGCCTTTCCCAGTGGCTGGTATTTTACAGCCCAGTGGCCAATTTCTAAATCATAGAGGTCAATTATTCCCGGAGCCTTTGGTGTGCAGCTAATGAAGGCCTGGGAGGGCCCTTTTAAATGGTTATAAGCCCCGCAGGCAGCAGAGATGTAATGGAGGTGGCAGGCACAATTAGCCATCCCTAATTCCTCCAAGCAGCTGATTAAAGTCTCTTTATCCGCCTTACTGAGATCAGAAGGGCACATATTTGGGAAATCAAAAATGCATTAGGGGCTGTCAGCTGGGGCTGGGGGCCCCATGCATTGAGCCCACGGATGCTGACATGCGCCGGTCCCAGGGGATCATTTTTGTGGAGCCTCAGCGTGTTCCCCCCTCCCCACAGGGGACGGGCCCCTCGCCCCCAGGTCCCCAGCTTTGGGGCGATGCCCATTCAGCCCTTGGGTGGGCTCGGGGGGCTCCCACGGTGCCTCCCATGGGGGTGGGGACCACCAGAGGGGGACGCGCTCCCTGACCACAGCCCCAGCCCAGTCTCCTGCCGGGCCACTGGGAGATGGAGGGGGGTGAGGGGCGGCCGCTGCTGGGACCACCGAGTGTGGGCAGTGCTGGGCTCTCCTCCGCTGGTGCCGTCTTCATCATGCTCAAGTCGGCGCTGGGTGCCGGGCTGCTCAGCTTCCCCTGGGCGTTCAGCAAGGCCGGGGGGGCCGTGCCTGCCATCCTGGTAGAGCTGGTAAGGGGGAATGGGGTGCCCAGGGATGGGGATGGGGAGGTTGAAAAGGTGGCAGAGCCCCCCCCAGAGCCTCCCTTGGCTCTGCTCCAGTATTGGCAGCGGTTTCCCAAAAGGGAGGTGAGACTGTTAGTTGAATTGGGACGGGAGGTGCAGGGGCTTTACCTTTCATGCAGCATTTGGCACTGGGGTTCCAGGACCCTTCCCAATGCAAGACACGCAGTGCCTGTGTCCTGAGCGATGCTAAAACCAGCCAGGACAACAGCTGCAAAAATTGCCTATAACATCCTTTAGACTTTAAGCTTTTAATCTCAACCTAAAGAATAGTTTTGGCTGCTACTCTCCTGCATGCCCCCACAACCCAAATCTAAACCCAAAGGCTTGCGTAGAAGTGTTTCTCCCCCTTCCTTTTCCCTGGGGCCGCCACAAAGAGGACCTCGTGGGCTGAGCCAGTGTCCCCAGCGGCGGGGACAGGGTGCACCTTGCCAGCTTCTGTCCCCGCAGGGCTCGCTGGTGTTCCTGGTGAGTGGGCTGGCGGTGCTGGGCTACGCGGCGGCGCTCAGCGCCCAGCCCACCTACCAGGGGGTCGTGCGGGCAGTGTGTGGGCCGGCGGCGGGGAAGCTCTGCGAGCTCTGCTTCCTCCTCAACCTCTTCATGATCGCCGTGGCCCTCCTCAGGGTGGTGGGAGACCAGCTGGAGAAACGTGAGTGTCCCCAGTGTGGGGGGTGAGGGGATGTGTTCCTGTGTTCCCCCCTCCAGGGACGTGAGGCTCCCAGCCTGGTGGGGTGTTATTTTGTTTGTGTTTTTTTTTTGGGGGGGTACCTCTGATTGCCTGCCACCCACCACGCAGTGTGTGACTCCCTGTATCCCGCTGGCACACTGAGCGGGGGCCCCCCCTGGTACGCGGACCAGCGCTTCACCCTCCCAGCTCTCTGCATCCTCGTCATCTTCCCACTCTCCGTCCCCAGGGAGATCGGCTTCCAGAAGTACTCCAGGTACCCCCGTGGTCACCCCGGGTCAGCCCCAAGGTCTCTCTCTGGGGGAACCGGGCTTGTCCCTGCCACCAGTGTCCCCTTAGGGACTATGGGACCCCCCCGTCTGCCCTCTCATGGCCCCCACCCCATGTCCCGGCAGCATCCTGGGCACGCTGGCCGCCTGCTACCTCACCCTGGTCATCGTCCTCCAGTACCACCTGCAGGAAGGGAGCCTCAGCTCGCCCCAGCCTCCCCGGCCCTCCAGGTAAGGCCAGCGCCATGTCCCCTGCGGTGGCACAGGGGCGGGTGCAGGGGGTGAGGTGGGGACAGCCCGGGGTGAGGGGTGGCAGCCTCCAGCCCCAAAATCATGTGGCGTGAGGTCCCTGCAGTGGCATCCGTGCTTCACAGGGCCACCGGGGGCCTCATGACCTTTGTTCTTCCTCTCCCCCTTCCCCTTCTAATGTTGCAGGGCCTCCTCCTGGGCCTCCATGTTCAGCGTCATCCCCACCATCTGCTTCGGCTTCCAGGTACGTCCCCAGCGGTCCCGCCTGGAGACTCTGAGGGGATGGGGCCGGACACGAGGCCCTGGGGCTGTGGTCATGGGCTCTGGGCTGTCGGAGGAGGGCAGGTGGCCAGCGTTGTCCCCCTTGCAGTGCCACGAGGCCTGCGTGGCCATCTACAGCAGCATGCGCAACCAGAGCTTCTCCCACTGGGTCGCCGTCTCCGTGCTGTCCATGCTCATCTGCCTCCTCATCTACTCCCTCACGGGTAATGCCGGAGCCTCCTGTCCCCTCCTTGCCCTGTGGGATTTGGCGGGGGGGCTCTTCCCTGTCCCTATGCCCTGTCCCCTCCCTGGGGACAGCCTGTTGTCACCTCCCCGCCTGCAGGGCTGTACGGCTACCTCACCTTCGGCGATGCCGTGGCAGCCGACGTCCTCATGTCCTACCCGGGGAACGACCCCGTCGTCATCGTTGCCCGCCTGCTCTTCGGCGTCTCCATCGTCACCATCTACCCCATCGTGGTGCTGCTGGGCAGGTGAGGGGGCACCACGGCAGCGTCCTTGTCCTGTCCCCTCCCCAAAATCCCGTGTCCCCAGTCCCTGAGCCGTCCCCGCCAGCAGGTCGGTGGTGCGGGACCTGTGGGCGCACCCCAAGCGCGGGGCGGCCCCGCTGGCTGACGGCCCCGAGCGGCGGAGCCGGGTGGCGCTGACCATCTCCTGGATGGCCGCCACGCTCGCCATCGCCTTGTTCGTCCCCGACATCGGCAAGGTCATCGAGCTCATCGGCGGCATCAGCGCCTTCTTCATCTTCATCTTCCCAGGCAGGAGAAGGAGGCAGGGAGGGAGGAAGGGGGTGGGTTGTGGGGTTAATTTTGGACCCGTTCCTGCGGGTTTGGTGCCCGTGGTGGTGCTGAGCATCCGCGCTGGTGGCAGGGCTGTGCCTGGTGTGCATGACAGGGAGCCAAAGCATCGGGCCACGCAAAAAGTGAGTGTGTGAGGGCACCGGGCCCCCAGGGGGTGCGTGGGGAGCCCTGTGAGGTGGGAGGGGGATTTGGGGCATGGTGGGGGCCACAAGGAACAGGATGCTGTGGGATGAGGGGTGGATGTGGATGGGGGAGTGAGGAGGGATGCAAACAGGTAGCAGGGATGTGCTCAGGTACCATGTCCCAGGGATGTGTCCAGGTCCCCTGTCTCAGGGATTTGCCCAGGTCCAATATCCCAGGGATGTGCCCAGGTCCCATATCCCAGGGAAGTGCCCAGGTCCCATGTCCCAGGGTTGTGCCCAGGCTCTGGGGAGGTGCTCGAGTACCAGGACCCTTCCCAGGTGGGGTGGCTGAGAGGGAGGGAAGGAGGGGACCATGGGGCTGTGACCCCAGAGCCTTGGGGTCTGGAGGTGGGGGGACTGGGTGCTGTTGGTTGCTTGGTGTCCATCACTGGGGCGGTGTGTCCCTATTGATTGTTGTGCCTTGCTGGTGTCTGGGACGGTTTGGGGAGGTGCTGGTGACCCCACGATGGAGCAGCGGCGTGGTTTGGGGGTGAGTGCCACATCTGGGGGGCTTGAGGGGACACTAGGGAGGTGAGAATGGGGTGGGGTGATGGGGAATTGGGGGTATGGACCCATAGGTAGGAGGGACGGGGGTGGCAGAAGGAGCTGTGGGGCTGTGCCCCAGTGGTGGGGCAGGGGGGGTGATGGCAGTAGGGTTGGGGGGACATTGTGCCATGGGGGGGTGGCTGCCAGGCTTTTTACTGGGCACCTTGTGTCATTGCCACAGGGGCTGGAAGGGGTTCCCCAGACCCAGGAGCAGCACAGAGGACCCCACAGAGACCCTCCCCTGGAGAGGGCTGTGTCCCACCAGGTCCCCCCCCAAACTCATGTCCCCACAGGGCCGCTCTCGTCGCCTGGGGCATCCTCTCGGTGCTGGGGGGCACCTTCGTGTGCGGGCAGAGCGCTGCCCTGGCCGTGATGGGGCTGCTGCACTGAGGGGCCGTCCCCCCACCCCTGTTCTGTGTCCCCCCCCAAAAAGAACCACTCGGTCCCACCACCCCGACCCCGAACACGGCCACACCACTGCTTTCTCCCATCACGATTTTATTTGGTATCGTGTTCTCCATTGCTCTACTGTTAATAAACATTTGGGTGAGGAAGGGACCTGGTGAGGCCCCCCCCCACACACACCCCTCTAATCCCCCTCGGGCAGCCCATGGGGTCGGGCAGGGTGTGCACAGACAGACAGACGGACAGGCACGCATGGACGGACAGACCCCAGGGTTGGGGAAGGGGGGGCATGACACAGCCACCCCCCAAGCCTGCGGGGCACCTGCTGCCACCCCGATAGGTGAAGGAAACCCCTGGGGACCCCCGCAATCCGAGATTACCATCCCTGCCACCCCACAGCCCCACTCCCTCTCCTGTAGACCCCATCAGGGCCCTACAGGGATCCCAACACCTATTTTTGGGGAGGTCAGCCCCCCCATACCCACCCCATCCTCATCATGCCCCCACCCCCTTGGAGGAGTGCCCCCAGGGATGGGGTAGCCAGGGGTGGGATGCGGGAGGTTTAGGGGTTTTTTGGGGGGGTCACAGCGGGTTCCTTCAGCACAGGCAGGTGACACTCACACCTCCCATCCTCCCGGGGCTGTCAGGAGGGGGGTGGACACAGCCAGGTCCTCGGCGCTGTCACTCTCGGCTCAGGGTGCACCAGGCGGCTGCAGGGGAATGTCACTCGATGTCACCCCCCCCGATGGACACCCCAGCCCCGTGATGGGTGCTGGCTGTCCCAAGAGGGCACCCTGAGGGGTGTCCGTGTCGTACCTGGTACAGCCACGCTGGAGATGGCCTCCGGCTGGCTCAGGGTGTCCACCTTGACGTGCTGGAAGCCCTTGCAGGTGGCACTCTGCAGGTGCCTGTGTCCAGGGGAGGGTGGGGGGTGACAGCCCCAAATCACCCTCCTGACCCCAGCCCCCTCCCCGCCAGCCATCCCACACCCCCTCAGCCAGGTTTCCCACCCAACCCCGAAAGCATCACCTCCACACCCCGTCCTACCTCTTCCAGTCCTCCTCAGTCTCCCAAAACTCGTAGACGATGAAGGTGACCCCATCGGGCAGCTTGACCGCAGTGACACTGGTGGTGGGGGGGAGAGGGGTGAGCCCCTGGGGGGGGCTGCACTGGGGGCACCCCATAGAGCACCCCCAGCCCTTGTCCTCTGTGGGGTGGCCCCAGCAGCCCAGCTCCTGGCACCCAAGCCTCCTGGTGACCCCCTTCCCGCAGCCCTGTCCCCAGATATCCCCCACGGGGCACCCACTGGAAGCAGTCCCTCTCCCCGGCCACGCTCTTCAGATACTGCTTCAGGGAGCTGCAGAACTCGCCCAGGTGCTTGTGTGACACCGTCATCTCGTCCCGCACCAGGAGGAGGTACTGGAGAGGGGAGCAGAGGGCATGTGAGACCCAACACACGCGGTGACACCCCTGTCCCCATGCAGGGACACCCCGGGGATGATGGTGAGGCCAGCACGGCCACACGCTCACCGTGCACGCTGTGCTCTCGCTGTCTGACAGCCGCTGGTGCAGGTCGAACCAGAGGGTCTGGAAAAAAAAAAAGGGAGAAGGGAAAGGGAGGCTGGGGAGCTATGTCCCCCAGAATTCGGAATCAGAAGCTCGAGGCAGCCCCAGCCTGGTGCTGGTGGCATCAGGGACACCAGGAGTGAAAGCCGGCACCCAGGGAGATGCGGCACGATGGAGATCTTGGTGAGGTTTTGGTGCCAGGCTCCATGGTCTTGGTAGCCCCACGTTGGCCCCAAATTGCCCACACCATGTTTGCTCCCCAGTACCTCACCGCCCCACTCCCCTCCTGCCCTGTGAACACTTGACAAACCATGAGGATTTTGGAAACATCTCCAGCACCTCGATACGTATCAGTCCCTAGATAGAGTAAGGCTGCCTCTGCAAGAGGCTTCTTTATAGGTTTATTCCTTGCTTAAGTAAGGCTCACAGCATCCCTCACTGCCACCACTGCACTGGGGTAGGTGTGCAGGACCCCTCACCTTGTCCTCCAGCCTGCCGATGAGCGCGGCCAGCCTGCTGATCTGCCCCTCCAGCCCGTCCTCCTTGGGGTCAGAGGGACCTGCGGGGACATCGAAGAAAAAAACACAACAAGGGGCACCTGTGGGAGCCTGGCAGGGAGCTGGGAACGTGCCAGGGTGTCTCCAGGCAGCTGGAGAGGACGGGACAGGTCCCCTGCTTACCAGTCTGGCTGCCCTTCCCGTGGTCCCTGGGCACCACGCGGGCAGGGGGCGCGTAGCTGGGCACGGGGCTGTCGTACCAGGGCTCCACCAGCGCGTGGCCAGCCTGGCCGGGGTAGTGCCTGCAGAGAGCAGAGCATCTCAGAGCTAAGGGCTGCTTCTCCCCACCCTTTTCTTGCCCTCAGTGGGTGGGAGCCACCCCGCATGGTGAAGGTGCTGCAGTGACCCCGGTGGGCAGCGAGCGGTCCCCGTCGGCAGGTGGGAATTGAGAAGGGGCAGGGGGGTCGCTGCCTTTTAATCCCAATTTAATAAGGAGCCTGGGGTTTGGATGCTCTGCTCTGATGTTGTTTTACAGCCCTCTATTCTTCTGCTTTTCAGGCCACCTCTTTGTATTAATGCTAATGCAAGAAATCATAGTTTTGTAGGGTTCTTTTTTTTCTTTTCTTGCTATTATCACCATGTGAAAACAGCCACAATATTTTTTCATTATGAGCTGTGCCCACACACCAGCACATAACAGAGAGGGAAGCCTTTCCTGAGCTCTGCATGAAGCTGGGCTCGTTTCCTCCTTGGCATTCCTGACAAGCTCCTGCTCTCCCCATTCTCCCCACACACTCGCAGGCTGGTGGGAGCCTTCAAAATTAGGGTGAAGGAGCCAATTATGTGTGTGTGGGGGGGCATCCGGTGGGATGTCACCCCAGCACTCAGGGCTTTCTGGTTTTAGATATGGTGAGAGGCAGATTCGCTTTGTGAGCATCTGATAGTGTCCTGAAATGGTTTCCGTGGCAACCTGTCCTTGTTCCTGCACGCTGGGGACATGGGTGACACCGTGACACCGCCACGGCTCCGCTGCGGTTTGGGCATTGCTGTGGAGACCCCCAGTGCTGTAGCCCTGGCTGCGCTTCAGAAAATAAAAACCTCAAAGCCATCTATCTCGAAGCCATCTCCTCCACCTTCCAAGGGCTCCCCCCAGTGCTGGGATGCAGGGACGGGGACAGGGACAGGGACAGGGATGGGGGCACGACATCCACATAAGCCACACAACAGCATCCTCCTTCCCCTCCACCCCTCGCAGTGGGGTCAGCCCTGAAGCAGACGATGAGGAGGAAGGCTCTGAGGACCTGGTGGGGTTGGTCTGCTCATCGATGGCATCCACGGCGCTCTCCACCGAGCTGAGCAGCGACTGGGTCTGGTTGGCCGTCTCCTTCAGCAGGAAGCGGGTGACAAACTGGTCCACGTTGCTGCCGCTCTCATAGACCTGCGGGTGGGGACAGCGTGGTGAGAGACAGTGCCAGGCTCTGGGTCCCGTGGTAATTGCTGATAAATTAACCCAGGTGGGGTAACGAGGCTAGTTTTACTCCACCCCTACTCCAAACGGAGTTTGACCTCACCTTGGGCAGCCTCAAAGTAGTTTTCAAAGAGGTTTGTCCCCTTCGGGTTGAATGAGCGGGTTGTGTTGTTGTTGTATTTTTGTGTAGAAGCTCCTGGGGTAGTGCAAACCTCTCTTGAGAGAGGCGATAATTAAAAATAATGCTTTACCAGCAGAACTGATCTGCTTAATGCACCTGGGTTGTCTTTCCCAGGACAGCCTTACTGCTCCCTTGCCCATGGCATGTCCAGCTCCTTCCACCTCCCATGAGTGACCAGCACAACCAGACCAGCACTGGCACAACCAGACCCACACCAGTCCAACCAGACCCACACCAGTCCAACCAGACCAACACCAGCACAACCAGAGCTACACCAACACAACCAGACTGACACCAGTCCAACCAGAGCAACACCAGTCCAACTCCACCCTAACCAATCCCACACCAGTCCAACTGGGCTTACCCCAGCCCAACTGGTGACACCAGTCCAACACCACCTTGCGCTGGTGTGGGACCAGCAAGGATGTGATGTGAGCACATTCACTGAGCATTCGGGTGGGGGAAACAGGGCTGCATTCCCAAATATTCCTGAATATCTGGATGATCTCCCGCTGGTTGCACTCTTGATAAGGAGCGGGTATTACACCGATAAATCTCCTCGGCAAAGGCATATAATCGCATTTGGGATCTGAACCCATTTCTTCAGCGCTCCCCCCTTGCTGCTTGCCTCCCCAGGGCCCCGTGCACCAGAGCCTGCGCAAAACCGAGGCGTAAATACATTAATCAGGTGCTGGAACAGGCTCGGCTGTAATTACAGACAGGTTTTGATTAAGCCCTGGCTCCCACCCCTGCTCTGATTGCTGGTGCCAGGGCATCAGCGGAGCAGTGATGAGCACCGCTGCAGTGTTATCCAGTGTGTTAGATGAGGCTGGGAGGGAATCGATGAAATAAATGGGGTGACATGCTGTTGTTTGCCCCATTCACTGAGGCTCTCCAGGACTCCATCACCTGCCTCCTACCAACGTCTGCACACAATTTCTGATCAGCCCAGGCAGATGAGCCTGCCCCTTTCAGAAAATAAAATGTATTTATGAAGAGGCAGGCCATGCATACACTTTTCTTCTCTGCCCTGGGACATCGGGTGAACTTTATTGTCCAGTGTAGAAGCACGAAAGTATTGCTCCGTTCTTATTGGGACATAAATCGCCTTGCTGCAGTTTTTATAGGTTTTGCTTGTGGCAGTGTTCATCCTGAAAAGCCTCTCACTCCTCTCCTATAATTCTGTGAGATGCTGCTGCTCCCCATGACGCAGGCACAAGCAAGAAACAAAGGGGCTTTTGTGGGGCTGGCCATGAGAGCTAGCAGGCTCCAGCTCAGGGTCCCAACTTATTTTTATATTATTTTTTATTTTGACCACTTTCAGGCAGCCCATGGATACAGGCAAGCCATCAGGTTAAAACTGAAGAGCTTGAAAAAGGCGATGCTTGATGCTGATGTAAACATCTGATTGCAGAGCTATTAAAAACCCTGTGCACTGAAAGCCACTTCAAGATTACTTTCTTGAACTGTGTTTTTGAAAACCTGATATATAATTATAAAGCTCCAGTTACTGCCTGTAAAAAAGCAGCCTAAATAACTGAACAGCAGCCCTCCTTCAGCTGGTGCAGTATTGCCTCCTTCCAGCCGGCCCTGATACAAGGGGTAAAGGGTTCAGAAAGCAGAGCTGGAGGGTCCTGATGAGAGCTCGCACATGGTCATGTGCACAGATCTGCACAAATTCCTTCACCACCATCCTTGTTTCCTCCCCAAAAATCAATCCATCCCCTCCGATAACATCTCAGTGCTCTTCTTTTTTTTTCAAGGTCACCACAAATGCAAGCAGGAGCCTAGGACGGCTTGAGCCCAAGTGCTCTGCAATGAAAATAAATGATTTTTTTTCCTCCCCACTTAACTAAGTGTGGCTGTTTGCCAGCCAGCCCATGACATTTGCACTCGGGAACAGCATCAGAAACGTGTGTGCTCAGATGCTCTTCAGCAATCCCCCAGGCCCTGCTGTAGCAAATGTCTCCTTTGGCGTTGCGAAAACAAGTCATTAAGAGGACCAGCTCCAGAGGAATCCTTCCCATGCTCTTATTAAAACATTTGTCAGCCTGTCCTAGGGAGATTTAATGAGGTTTGGTCTTATTAATTCCACCCCAAAGAGATATTTCCTCCTTGTTGTGCTTGAGAAGTTAAAATATTTATGGGGATAATATAATAATTGCTGCTCATTGAAGTCGCTCTGTGACAGCAGACCTTGGAGGGGTGTATCTCGAAAGGCTTCCCTTTTTCATCCAGCTAGTTCATTAGTTCAACACTAGAAAGACTTTGACACTGCAGCTGCTACCCTGCCACAGAGCATTTCACTAGCAAGCCTGGTTTGATCATGCTAATTAACCAAAAAAAAAATCCGTGTTTGTATTAGAGGAGCGAATTTAAGAGGCAAAAGACTTCCAGGAGCTCTGCTTCGTGTGATGATGGGTGTGCCACAGGTTTCAGTGTCTCCTGAGACTCACCATTAAAGCATATTTCCTCAGGAGCTTGAAATTCAGGTTAAAGAAAACACTTGCCCACGCTTTGCCTGTGGAAACCGAGGCTGTGACTGGTGCCAGCACCTAAAAGTGGGCTCTCATCACTGCGCTCCTGTGAGTACCTAAAGACTGAAAAAGGAGATTTTTTGATGCTGATCAGCATCTCAGAGCTTCTCTGCTGGCATTTTTAAAGGTCACTATTCAGCTCGTTAGGACTACAGGACGTGAGATATAAATGAGGACAGGCCCCCCGCAGCCCCGGCAGTGCCCACTTCCACCCCCTCAACACTTTATGGCTCAGGCATGTGCTGCGGTGTTGCCTTGGAGGGGCTGATTCAAATCCCTTGCTCATAATTGCCTGTTTTCTTCTGAGAGATATTTCCTTATAATTAGAATAGCACCCAGACCTTCCCCTTGCTCCTTCCCCGCTCCACGCTCTTAAATCCCTCCAGAAGCAGCGGCCCACAACTGATTGCCTGGCACACAATCAGCAGCTGAAACCTGAGGAGAACAGACACTTAAATATTTGATAAATGAGAGCATTACCATATGAAAGACCCTCAGCCTTCCTGAAATGTCTTGGAAAAAAAAAAAAAAAACACAAATGAGGCACCTGTTTGGATAAAAAGAAGAACTACGGCACCACATGGATTTTAAAAATCTTTCATTATACATTCCTCCTCTATAAATCCCATCAAATGTTGCTTGGGACTGCTTTCAAACTGCACAAGTTTCTCTCATCAGCTGCATTTTGGGGCCACCACAGCAGTCTGGGAGGGAAGAGGACTCCCAGATGGAGGCAGGACCCTCTTGAAGACAGCTCAGGGTCGGCCCTTTCTGACCCGTTTGCTTTATCTGGTCCCCAAGTCCTCCTGCAGTGCCTTTCCAAGGCAAATTATTGCAGAACTTCCTTCTCCTCATGCTGGAAAATCCTCCTGCATGCAGCATGCCCCCCTCAGTCCATGGGGAATGGAAAACTGGCATTTTTATGCCCTGTCCACTTGGTAGGGAAGGAACAGACTCGGAAAGCAAAATGTGGCCTCCCACTCCTGAACACCCTGACTATAATTAGCTTTTGTCTTCACACAAGTCCCTAATTAGCATTATTTGCTACCCACAAGAAAGTCAATTAATATAGGCTTTATTTATTCATTTATTTATTTCTTTTCCCAAGGAAAGTGGTGCAGCTCCTGTTTTCCAAGCAGGACGTACTCGCACGGCTCTGCAGATGGAGGGATGAGAGGTGGATGCGCTCCAGCTGCTGAAGGCTCAGCCCAGTTGTGCCAACCCATTCCTGCCGACTTGCCTTTCCCTTCCAAGCTACTCTCAGCTCCACAATCCCTTCCTTTTAATGCCAGGAGCAACAGCCCTGAGCTGGGAGGGGAGGGAAGGAGAAGACCCAACCCCACAGGAGGTCTGCAGGAGCTGGAGAAGGGCACCGCGAGCAGGATCTCTGGGGAAGCTGCTCTTCCCTCTCACAGCAAGAGGGGGGGGGGGGAACATGAATTTTGCAGCGACAGACTGGCAGAAGAGCAGTGAATAAACATCTCTGTCTAAAAATAAGCTCCAAGAGAGACTTTCTCAGGCTGTGCCTCCCCGCTGTGCTCCTGGCAGCCCGGCTGGATGTCACGCTCAGCCCCGCGGGGCTAGCGACAAAACTTCTTAGGTTATTCCTGAAAAAATACAGTTGTGTGACTTTTACAGAAGTCCACATCGGTTATCGGCCTTGCTATAAAAATTGATATTGAAATCTTTCAGTATTCCTGACTAAAAATGTTTTACATGGACAGATGACTTTGGGCTTTTTTTCAGCCCAAACCATTCACCAGATGTCGTTGCCGGGCCGTGTTTTACACAGAACCTAAACCCAGGATTTGGCTAACATACACCAATGGGGAAACCATCCTGTTCACCCCCTGAGAAACCACAAAGGATGAAACCTCTTCAGAAATGAGGGTGGGAGGGAAAGGATCGTTTTAAGGGGTGTCATCACTGAAAAAAGCAGAGCATGTGACAGCCCCACTCGGTGGTATTACCCAGCAGGCAGCTGCTCAGCTTTTCCACCTCCTTTCCACCCATTTATCTCATTACCCTCACCTTTACCACCTGCTACAGAAAGCAATAAGGGTGAGCCACCACAGCTGCTGAGCACTGTTTCCTTTCTAGGTATTGAACTCAATTTGCGAGGCAGAAGGAGGCATTAATTGGGGCTATGAGCCTGCTGGCTTTGGAGATGGGTCTTAGTGCAGAAGGTGAGAAAAGCTTCTCTGTCCTAGGTGGAAGGCTGCTGGAGAGCCTCTGTCTGCCAAAAGACTGGTAGAAATCAGGCAAATGCTACTACTTCTTTAAAAAGGAACATGAAGAAAAACGAAGAGTGGAAAGTCTCATTTCTCACAGAATTACAATAAATACCACACCGATCAATTGCAGTAATTGGGGCTGGACAGAGAATGCATTGCATTTGAATAAATTAACATAATCTAATCTAAGTCCTGTTGGCCAGTCTATCAACATTGCAATCTGCTGTTGATGAGTGTTATCTGCTAGATAAAGTGGAGGTGAGAAATTGCTGTGGGAGGGACACCAGGGCAGCAAATACCATGTGGAGGTACAGAGGAGTGAACCTGGAAGGCATCATTCCTCTGGACCACCTAGGTCAATGAGCACATGTCTTTGAGCACTGCTCCTGAACTTATTGACTGCATCCAACACACAGCATTAAAACCTGTCCAAGGAAAAGCTGCCCAAAAGAAGTGGGGAAACACCACTGTGACCTTCAAAGGTGGAAATATCCAGCAGAAAGGCAGCAGGGTTTGGCACAGGATGGCTGCTGTGCTGACACGTCCTAAGGCAGAGGCAAGAAGGATGAAATAATTTAACTCATAAATAATGTATGAGAACCTCTTCACCCACACATATATATGGACCTGAGGTCCCTATAGCTGCTGGAGCATCATCAGCTGGTACTGCAGCCAGCATGCTCAGAGCAGCTTCAGTTTTCCCTTCGTCATTCACAAATTCTCCCATCTAAATCAGGATTCTTGTGGGAAAAGGTGTTTGCAGTTCTTCTGGGTACAATGCCTGTCCACAAAACATGTGCCACCCTGACAAGAGAGGTGTGTGATGTATCAATGCTTGGCCATATTTCCAGCCCTGGTGCATTAAATCACCCCAGCTCCAGTCCCATGTCCCATCCCACACCAAACCGCCTCCTCCCTGGTCACACTGGTTTTCCTATTTACTGACTGAACAATGAACCGTTCACTGGGGGTTATATGAGAACATATCCTACCACTGGCTTTTTTTAGACACAGAAAGTTCATTTCCCTTCTTTCCAATTTAACTGTATTTCGCACAGTCATTGGCAGTCATTTGAAGGCAGCACGGGCAGTGCTGTATTGGAAAATAATTACGATGACAGATTTTGTTTTGCCATACGAGACCTTCCACTACCGAATCTAATTACTGCTGATACTTTATGAGCTCCTCCAGCACAAGATAATTGTTGCTTTTTCTTTTTATGAACAAGAAATAATCAGTTGTCTTTTAAGGTGAGAAATACAAACAGCAATTAAATGCCACGGTTATCCGGCCCCTCCAGAGAGCACAAGGCACCTCTTGTCAGAAAGGCAACACAAAAGGCAGCCAGGTTTCATTTATCATTTGCAAAGTACTTTTTTTTTTTTTTTTTTTTTTTTTTTTTTTTAAACAGGGAGAGAGAGGGAGGGAATAAGGACCATTCCCAAAAGATCAGTCATTTTCTTCAGCTGAAGAAATGTTTATTTTCATTTGGGAGAGCCGGAGCATGTTGTACCAGCTCCATCCCTCTACAGCACCAACCTGGAGACAGCCTGACAGCACGGTGGGGATTTACAGCTGGAATTTGCTGGTCCTCAGGCTCTAAGTGCTGAGAAACCACGTATCTACAGGAACAAACCTGCATGCTGAGCTGCGTGCAGTCACCACCCACACACAAGCACCTCTTGGGCATGGCTCCAGCAGGCGTCTGCTGCTTGCAGGGGTCAGGCTGCATGCTTGTGAAACAGTTACCCTGAGAAATTTGCAACTAAAGGGCTTTAGAGGGAGGTGGGGGCTGTTAAAAAGTCCCTACAGTCCTGAATGTTTCTATAAATAGGCCTCCAGAATTAAGGTAATGTATGTAATTGAAGTTGTCAGGATGCACTGATGCTGCCTGAAAGTCTATCCGATCTGAATACTGAAGATGAGTTTCACAACCACCTGAAAGAGTTTATTTTCCTTTTATTTTCCTTTTATTTTCCTTTTATTTTTATTTTTCTTCAGTTCTTTCTTCGAACAAAGCACCTGTTTTCTAAATAATTCATTGATAAACTTTGTACCACTTTGTTCACAAAACCACAGCAGGGACTGATCCTTTCAGTGAAATCCTGATTTGCCAGCTCCTTTTTCTGAAGGGTTCTCGCTTCATTTACTTCCTTGCCAGAAGCCTGCTGGGCGGTGAGGAACAGCAGAGCTCATGGCTTGATTAACTAAAGGTGATGACGAGGTGCGGGGGCAGCACTCCTCTCCCCTGGCTTTAGACATTGAGAAGTGAGATGTCTGCATCTGAGAGCAGCATCCTTCAGAGCCACCAGAGGAAAACACCTCCAAGGAGGCTTCACGCCAGCCTCAGAGACCTTCCCATTTCTCTCTCCCAATCTACAAGACCATGATGGGGATGACCAGCTCAGGTTTAGGCAGATAACCTCAAAACATCACAAATTAAGGCAGATGAATCCTGCCACAAGTTACTGAGTCAAGGAGGGAGAAGGATGAATCTTATGAAAGCAGTGGACCGGGATTATGAATAAGGTTCTGCTACAGATCTCTTAAGCAAGTTGATGCACTTATGTTCAGATCCTAATTTATAAAGAGGGGATGAGACATTCTCCTGTTGGAAAAGGCTTGGAAGGATTAGTCATATATATTAAGCTCATTCAAAAGTGATGGTGGAAAGCATCATGAACTACTGAGACTTCTATTAGCATGTTAACATGTATTTAAAATATTGTATCAGATCCGACTGCCAGAAAATTTGCTAATAATGAATATAAATGATGCGTGAGCAGAGTTAGTAACTTAATTAGGAAAAAAAAAAAAAAAAAGGTAAAGAACTGTTAAAGCTGTACTCTTTCTCTCTCTCTCTCTCTCTCTCTCTTTTTTTTTTTTTTAATTTTTTCATGATGTCTGATAAAAATTCACAAACATTTTGGACAGATCAGTGCTTGGTCAAAAAATTTTGTCTTCAGTTTATTATAGAAATATATTAACAAATGAAATACGGATCTTCCTTTCCTATTCTGCCCCCCAAAATAGATGGATTTCAATAAAGCAAGGAAATCAGATTCTTTACTCCGAATGAGAAACAGCAAATTTCTCTCCCCTCTGGTTATTAACTCCTAAAACTTCTTATCATTACCACATCTTTACAGTGGAGCAATCTGAGTTTTTTCTTGAGCTTCAGAGATAAATGGAAGGGAGATTTCAATCTGGATTGCTTGGAGGAAGCCTGGAATTGAATCTGGAAGCACTGAAAGATGCTTGGAAAAAGCAAATCCTCATCACTTGGCTCAATTCTCAGTGCTCTGAATTACCACTCATCAGTGAAGAGGAAGGCTGCTTGTCTCTGGTGGCGGCACTAATGAATGATGCAAATATGCTTGGGAGTGGAAGGAGAGGAAGAACTAATGATTCGGAGGCAGCAAAATATCACTGATACATCCCAGTTATTTTATTAAATGATAGGGAAAGCACAGGAAAGTTGTTTCAGAGGAATGGAGGCTCCATAAATACATTTCTCCTCAGGGTAAGACACCAAATTAATGGTTCACTTCTCAGTGAGGATGTTTATCTGGCACGGCAGCTCAGATAAACAAACTTCAATATGCTTCTCGTTGTGTGCTGTTTTCTAGTAGTCCATTATTTACAGTATCATTAAGGTATATGGTGGCTTTTTTATGGTGATCAGAGTGTACACGTCATTTTGTCTCTGGTTTTGTGTTTGCATGTACAAGCAGCCCTTGTTCTTTAACCCCTGCTCTTTCAAACATACAGCCTTCTAGTTTCTAATCTAAGTTATTCATATATGAATATACATGAACATTACTTTCATTTGTATATGAATATCTGAACAACCTTATTTCTGGAACTCAGGATGCCTCCTAACCCAGAAGCTCTACTTAATGGCAGCTTTATAATCCCTGACACAGCCAAGACCATTTTCCAGGCTTAGGAAGGGTGCTGAGACCCTCCAGAGCTCTGCCACAACGCCTCTCTGCCACCATCTGCTGCATGTGCACTTTGCACCTTGCTTTCACAATCTAGCCAAGGCTCTCAAGACTTTTCCCACAGTTAATGCAAAATTTCTACTGTCATCATGTTGCTGCAATGATCTACTTACCATGGAAATGCAATAGCACAGGGAGCCTGCTGAACAGGCTGAAGACATCTGGCTTTATTCGCTCTGTTAGTGTAGTATTTGCACTGACTGCTCTGAGCCCATGGGGCAGAGTTAGGACTCACCCTCTTGGTGTAGTCCATCGCCTTCAGGATGGAGAGGTTCAGGGTCTCCAGCGAGGCCAAGACATCTTCGTAGTCTCCCATATGATCAGCAAAATAGTCTGGGGAAACCAAGAGGGACACAATGAGAATAGCTGAGGTAACAACACTTCAGGGCTGTGTGGCATGGCAGTCCTTATTGGTGGAAGGGGAAATCAAAGACTGATTTCAGCCCTGGCATGGTTTTGTGGGCAAGCTAGGGTGCCAAAACCCAATATTTGTGATGGAAATGGTGAGCAGTGCAGCGAGGTGTGCAGTGAGCTGGCAGTGTGGCTGCCGAGTTAACCACTTTTGGTGTGATTGACACAAATACAGCTAAAAGCTGTTCCTTAGAAGCCACCAGAGCTGCTCCTTGGCACCCAGACTGAAGATTCAGGCTGAGGTGACATCTCTCCTGAAGGCAACAAGAAATAAACTGCAGAAAACGATCCCACTAATTAGGTTCTCTTGGCTTAATTAGCAGTGCCTATAGCTATTTACAGCCCTAGAACATATCCGAGGGGAAGGAGATTTTGGCAGAGACAGGAATGTCACAACTTGACTGACAGCAGCTGTTTGCTGTTTCTCTACAAGCCAAACAGCTCGTTCTCACTGCAGTGTGTTTATTTTTGTTGTTCCTCTTATTAGTAGTTTACTTGGAAAAAAAAAATAGATTTTAGAGGCAGAGGAAAACCCTTTCTAAAAGTCCTGAAATAAAAAGCTGGGCCCATACATTTTGGGAGAAACGAGGTTCTGTGGGCAGATCAGGGCTCTTGAGACCACCACCACTGTGGGAGGAGAAGGGTGTTGACTTTTGCAACCTCCCAATATGCAATTATACAGCTTTAGTTTTATTTATTGGCATGAATGTCTGAGGTCAGCTCTTTCCATCTTCCACCTTGCTGCTCATGGCTCCTACCTATCCATGGGCAGTGAGGGGACCCCAGTTCCTCATCCCACCTCTCTCCAGCAAAGCCCACCAGTAGCCAAGGTGTTTCTCCCCTTCCCAGAGCCCAGTTCAGGTTGCTGGTCAACTTGTTGCACCCAGTATCAGTGTATTTTATTTAAATCGGAGAGTGTCATGTACAGTTTGGTAACTCCATTTGTGTTTTCTAGGCATGTTCAGTTCTGCAAGCTGCCCTGTGACCAAGGAGCTCTGTTGGGGTAAGGAGTTACACGAGATACACAACTCACAACCAACTCCAAGAGAGAGCCCACAGCTTCCATTGTCGACAAAAAGAGGTTTTATACTTAAAATAATTCTTAGACTAACAGTTAGTGAATCAGAAATGGCAGGCAATGACCCCTGAGCAATCCCTCTGGGAAACGACCCCCTTCCAACAGAGGTGTGGGACAAAATGTTATTACAGGTTTTCTTTTCAGTTGTTAATTTGTGAGCTGTGGGAGGTGCACCAGAGATGCTCGATGCATTTGGCAGCCTGCTGTGAAATGCAGAAGTTTGCCTAAGGATAAACACCTTATTGCTGCTATGAAAGGACACTGGTTTATTGAAGTTGGGAGTGGAGCTGGAAGCCGTGACATTGCCAGAAATGAAACCTATCTCGTTATTGAGTTGATCCAGGTGCTGTGCTCAGCTCTGACCCCATTTATGCTGCAAGAAAGCGAAGAGAAGCATTCCCAACTTTCCTGCTGAATAAGGGAGGTGGCAGAGGCTGTGCTGAGTCCCAGTTTCTCCATTATTTGGAACTCTCACACAAAAACATAGTTACTTTTTATTTTTTAAACTTGTGGTCCAGCCTAAGAAGCAGTTTATCCCAATGAGACAGGAGTTAATGCTGCTTTTTATGAGTTGTCAAGCATCCTTCCAAAACACTGTGCCCACGTGAAGGGCTGTACTCACCACACAGCTCCTTGGTGTCCACGTTGCTGGAAGAGGGGAGGATGAGGCAGGGGAGGAAGCAGGAAAAAAGAGAGAGAAGAATTTAAGATACAGGACAGACAAGGGATGCACTCGGGATTTCTTTTGGGTTGAGCATAGAAATGGAGCAACGCAGCCTGGCCCCAGTCTGCTAAACTAAAGCCACCGGTAGCAGACTGGTCCTGCAGTCCTATGTGCTTGGAAAGAAAAATTGCCAATTTTACTTTTCTAAATGATCATTTCTCCTGGTCCTGCCACTACATAGCAGCGGCGGGGCAGTGCCCAGCTCCCATCCAGGGCACAGTTACTTAATATCAGAGCATTTAGCTCACTTAATGACATCTCAACAGACAGCCTCCTTGGGAAATAAAGATTAGCTGCAATCTATTTGCGCCTCCGATTCCCACACAATTATTTATGCCACTCAAGCTGCAGAGGTGCCTGGAACGATCTCATAATAGAATTATATTTTATCAATCCATTTACATCCTGGGAAGTTAGCTCTAACTCATCCCTGCTCTGACCTGTCAACATAAGTGGATTATGGAAAGAGATGCTCTAAATCCTGCTCTCGTTAGCCGCAGCCTCCCAAAATCCTCCTGGACTGATGTGTCTGGGCTCTTCCTACCCTCTGTGGGCTCAGGCTCTCCCCCAGCAAACCACATGTCCCAAACTGGAGCACGTTACTGTGAAAAAAAGTATCTATTATTCCATCCCCCACTGTTTCGCATTGCAATAATTATCTCCTGCTTCCAAAAATGGCCTTTTACTTCCTTGCCTCCTGACATCATATTATTTAACTTAATTGTGCTTGAATGTTAAGTCAGCCAAGATGGTGCTTTTAATTTTAAGCAATCTCGTATTAAGAATATGCCTAATTAAAGAAATTACTGCAGACTTTAAAAATATGGTAATGTTTCAATGAAGGAGAAATTAATGGGTGCTTGAGCATGGCCCATGGCATTTCCCAGGGCATTTCCATCCCCCAGCAGCGCACACACCAGGACCATCACAGCCACATCCTGCTTGATGTTTCAGGGATTTATCACCAACATGAGCCCTGCACAGCTCTGCAGATTTACAAGGTGCTCCTGCAGTTTAGTGCTTCAGTATTAAGTCCCCTGGCTATGCCATGAGGATGTTTTAGGATGCAAATACTCAGGATCTGGGTTTGAAGCCTGGTGAAACCCCAATAAGCTAAAAAGATAAAAACCACAACAAGTTGTTCTCATTCTTTACAGAAGAAAAAAATAATAATCTTTCTCAGCTATCAGAACACTTGGCTGGGAATCTGCTTTGAATGTTAAGCCTTCTGACATTAATGGTATGACTAATTAAAGACTTATTGAAGCCATAACCCAACTAAATAAGCCAAATATAATAACGTTCAAGTAGAGCTTCAAATGAAATCATTAAAAACTTCTGTGTCACACAGCTTTTCCCCCACACTGTAGGCCACCTCTATCTGGTTCCTTTCCAAAACAAAAGTCCTCCTTTCTTTGCAACAGAAAAATCAGGAAAACCTAAGTCTGGTTTCAGGCTTTTTCCTTCATTTTCCAACCAGAGAAACTGCAGCCAGGAGCGGAACAGCCTTGCACCCCCAAGTTCAGGGGGATGTCCACACTTTGAGGTCTCTTTCCAAAACAAAGCTGTACCTGGGAGAAGCTCCGTGTCTGTGGGACCTAATTTCTCCAATGGAAATAGGAAGCAAACCTGAGAGCTCAGATGCCAGCCTTGAGCATTTCCTGAAAAAAATCCAAGTCGTAAACTAATTTGGCCACAAAAGGGAGTGTTTATTGCTCCCCACACGCCTCCACTTAAACATGCTGTGATAATTTGACCAGATGAATGTACTGGCAGTAAGGAGAGAGTTTTCCCTGCTGCTGTTTCAAAGAAAAGGAAAAGTCCCCAAACTGTGATACTCCTCCCTTCCTCACTTTCAGCTCAGCCAGCAGAAAGATGTGCCAGGCTCCCTGAACGGGCAGCACAATCAGAAGCAGAATGGGAAATCATAAGTTGCAAATACATCAAAGTCTCATCTTCCCAGTGCATTTCTCATGCAAATAGCCACAGGGATAGGCTGCTCAAGCTCCTCTCAACACCTGAGCATCTTCTGCTGAAGATAAAAACCCTTTTGCTTGGGCAGATGAAAGGGTTGCATCAGCAGCCACATGGCTTAGCTGCTTCACCGGTACTGACAATGGAGATTTGCTGAAATCACAGCCTGCTTTTATTTCCATCTTCAATTCCCAGCTTTGGGTGTGCTGCAAGGCTTCAAACGAGCGTGGAAACAAATTATCCTCTAGTGTTTGCCACCTGCAAATCCGATTCGCTTTTAGGAGAGCCCAAAGAACAACATGTGCAGCAGGAAAGTATTGCTACATCCGATGATACACCTCCTAGTCCCAGCAGCACTGAGTTGTCTCAGCACCTCAGAAGTGGAAAAGGTACATCCAGATGTAAGAGGTCACAGATGGCCACCTTTGGCCATGAGTTTCTGAATGCAAAGAAACATATTTACACAAACCCCGAAGAAATTGAAATTATTCCAGGCAGAGCAACAGAAATACCAAATTCTGGACGCCAGCCAGGAGCTAAATGACTTTAATTCCCAGCAACTTTCCAAGCCCATCGTCTGACACTTCTGGAGAACTCTGCTAAATCCTTCCTGAGACCTGTTAAAGCACTCTCTTCACCTGCCCACTCACCTCGAACAACCTAACTCATGCTGAAAACCTCCCCTGCCGAGCAAAGAGGCAAATTTTGCCGCCGAAATCCATCTAAAAGCGTTGCACGTACCCTGTTTCAGCACCGACAAAGATGCTCCTGGAGGAGACCTTCTGGCACGATGGGGAAGATCAGCCCACCAGCACTTCTCCTCCTCCTGACCGTGGGTGTTGCTGGTGGGGACAGGCACACAGCAAAGTCCCACCTGGCTTGTGGCCACTGAGCAGCCAAGGGGGGAGGTTGGACAAGCAGAGCTGCTCACCAGCATCCATAAGTTGGTGAGATATGTTTGGGGCAGTGTTAATGCCTCAGACCATTAAAATTTGTGTTATGAAGGCTATTTCAGCTTTGACGGGAAAGAAGAGAGAGGGAAAAAACAGAGGGGGAAAAATAGGGGGATGGTTAGTATTGAATACAAACCAGTAATGGACTCTTGGTGATACTGAATCCACAGTTAGGCAGCACTCTTTGGAGAGCAACAGGTCCAAAATGCCTGGACCTGGCCCAGAAAGCCTGCTAGAGTGATGTGCAGGTGTCCCACCTCGCAGCACAGCACCCGGAGGCAGTTGCCATAGCACTTGCCGCCAGCAGTAATTGCAGATGTGATGGGAAGATATCTCCTGCAGACAACGACCCGCCGTGCAATTACATTTCGCTTGTAGCAGTAATAAACCTCATAAAAATGAAGTGACGAGGCTATTAAACTTGTTAAAGAGGCTCTCCGAAGTTCAAAACCATCACGGTTGGGTGTGGTGTGGGTTTTCCTGGGTCTGGAAAGGGAAAAGTCTTGAATGAGGATTGCTGATGCCTTCCTGGGGTCCATGCAGACCACAGACCCTGTTCCCTGTCCATGGCCACGTCATTTTTAAGGACTCCTACCTGCTGGTGCATTTCCAGGCTGGTTCAGCTGCGAATTATGTGACAGAACAAAACACCCAGCTCCAGTCATCAAGGGCACCGAGAAAAGAGACCGAAGCACAGATGCAAATGAAACAAATGTTCTGGATGCTGTCGGAAAGCACGCCTTTGAGTTCTCTTTGGTTGAAAGAGAAATAAATGTCACTTTTACAAAAAGGCAGGGGCAACAAGCTGGCACCTGCGGAGCAGCAGACATTTGTTTGTTCATTCATCAGCAAGTGCAATATGGCACGTCAGGCTGCCAGCCGTGCTCGGATGCACAGCTCCAGAGACAGGGGCTGGGTGCTGCAGGGCTGTAAGGATCCGCTCTTCCCTCCCTGTTGCTTCTATAAATGAACATCAAGAACTCACCCAAAAGGTGGGATGTTCTGGAAAGTGTCAATCATGAATCTGACCCCCCCCCCCCCCCAAAGTTTGTGAAGCCCAAGCAGAGACCATCCTGTACGGAACCACAGTATGCTGCTCATCTCGGGGCTTTAGTAGTTCCTTCACAAGGTATTTTCATGGTCTCTTAAAAATAACCAACAACTTCTGTCTCCGCTTTGCCACAGGTGGCCAGAACCTCTAACCACCCACTTGCAAAAGAAAATCTCTCAAAGAGCTCATAAAAACTCTGCGCAAGAGGAAGGCAACACAATAAAACGCCTGCTTACCGTGCAATTGATAGCATAAAAAAACAGATCAATACCGCACGCTGATTTACTGAGCCTGATCCAACAGTTGGTTCCTGAGCACAGTCATCACCTTAAATAAAACAGACATTTAGTACAGTACTAAACCTTTCCAAGTCTCGCTGTGTGCCAAATCCCTAATAAATTGCATCTAAACCCTCAACTTTTTTTTTTTTTTTACTTTTATTTTCTTTTTGGGTGGATGACTTGATCTTGCAAATATCACTCTGCCCACCAGTAGATCAAAGCTAAGAGGAGGCAGGTTTAATCACAGCCTTCAAGTACCTTCTAGGAGGGGTGGCACTTCCAAATTGATTAAGTCATTGATTAGTCTCCAATTTTTTTGGCAGAGAATTGGGCACCGGAGCCTGGCCAGGGCAGACATGAAGCAGGGACCCATGTGCTCGCCGGGTATTCCCTCCAGCTCTGCTTCTGGATCACAACATGAATTTTGTGACAGTTCCCAAATGTCACACTGAGACATTGAATTCCTTCATTTTGGCACCCCAGTGCCACAGAGAGCTTCAGTCTGTGTCCTGCATCTCAGCCTGCTTGTAAACCAAGCCCTTCACCTTCCAAAAAGCATCAGGAAGGAAAAGGAAGGTCTCACCATCCCCATCACTGCCTCACCACACACTGCTTCAGGGAACCCGAGGGCACCCACAAAGCCAGTGCTGCCCTTCAGCTGCCCGTGACAGCAGGTTACTTATTTACGTTTTTATCTTCTCGTTATTTCTTTTAGCTCAGTTTTCTAACCAAGCCATTAAAAGGAAAGCAATAAAATACTTTTCCCTTTTTGGAGAAAGAGAGTCTCTCTCTTTCTTTTTTTTTTTTTTTTCTTTTTATTTTCTTTTTTTTTTTAATCATTCAGAAACAGCTTCTTTGGATGAAGGAACATACAACACTTTGCCTGTGTCTGATTGATATGTAAGCCTGGGCTCACCTGATTTGTTTTGTTTGGGTGAGTAAAATATAAGTCTCGTCAAGTAACTAACTCAGTGCCAGCCACCCGAGCAATCCATCACCAACACCCTACCTTCTCCTCAGCTGGGCTGCCTCCAGCCTTGTGCTCATAATAAAACACAACTGTCCTGAATCTTTCAGCTCTTTCTCTCTCGCACCCAGCTCACTGCCCACGCTGGAGGAAGGTTCTGCTTTACAGCAGCTTGGAATGGATTTGGCTGCTCTGTAATCCTGGCCTGCACCAGAGACCAGAAAAACTAATTGCTGTGAGCAAAGCCGAGTGATGTGCTAATCGCCAGAAGTAAATGCTAAGGAACTGAGAGCGTGAGGTAAAATGAAATCAGCTCCCCTCTCCTGGTAGGCTTCGTGCACGTCTTGGTCCCCACCAAAAAGGAGGGGAAGGACTCAAAGCTTCAGGGTGCACGGTTGGTGGTACGCTGCTGGTGGGGAGCTAACAGAGGAAAAAGCAAAAATCAGAGCAAAGCAAAAAAACAGAGCAAAGCAAAAATCCCTCCTCTCTGCTGCTTGCTTTATACCCATACCTTTATTTCTCATGTGTTCTCCTGCTGCTTATCAGTGATATGAAACCCCTCTCCCCTAATTCAGCCTCAGGACAGAAAGCTTGTGCTGCCCACCCAGCAGCAGCTGGCACCTTCACTGCTTGATTGCAGTGCCCTGGGCACATTTACTCATTCAGAAAAAGCACATGGATACGTTTGTGAGGCTGAAGCTTACAACAAAAAGCTACAATCTCTTTGAATGCCTCCGTGACTCAGACAGAAGCAGCTGGTTGGAATTAGGTATCTCCGTCACTTGTGTTTTTAATGCAAGATCCTGGTGGTGTTCTGTTCCCTGGGAAAGAAAAAGCCTGATGCAAAGCAACCCTGCACAATATAAGAAATAAGAAGCCAAGACCCAGCTCCAGCTGGGAACCCCTGGGCTGTGACAATCCTCATGGTGCTGGCTCAGAAAAACCTTCCCCAGCCCTTACCCTTTGCAGCCACATCACTCCTGCTGCGCCCAGCTCCCCCCTGCCTCGGGGATCCCACACAAAGGCTGGCAGGGAAGCACCAGGGGGCAGCATCTGGGAACACCTCCTCAGATGTTTGCTTACATGAGCTTCTGTGCATTTTTTCCAGCTTTCCCCTTCCTCCTGATGACCTTCCCAGTGAGATTTTTTTTTTCCTAAGAACACTTTTTCTTTGGTGGAGCTTGGATCTGATCTGAGATGTGTGCTCGTGGAGCAATAAATGAAAAGATAACACCAGAGAGCCACGGCGACAGACCAAGATGCTTTGTAGCTCCACCAGCACAGCTGCTGAGCACCAGCTTTGGCACCAAGTGTTTATTTGCTTCAAGGAAAAGTGCAGCATCATGTAGCCTAAGCAAGATGTAGACACAGAGAAGAATGACCTGGGGCTCAGAAAACATTTTCCACAACCCTCTCTAAGTGTCCATGCTCCTGAGAGCCAGAAATTAGAGCCAGACATATAATTTTCATGCAATCATTCCATCCCTTTCAGAAGGGACTAGAACTGTCTCTTGAATAGGTTAATCAAAATCTCAGCTGATTACATGATCCGTAGTTTGTTTCCCAGAGAGCTAATTGAGAACATTCAAAATTCAGAAATTACATTGCTTCCAATGGGCACATCCATCTCCGTAATGTGGGCTTCGGCTCCCAGATGAAGCCGCCACCACACTGAATCAGGTTTGCAATGCAAACAACCAAGATTAGGGAGGGAAGAAGAAAAAAAAAAAAAAAAAAAAAACGGGAAAAAACACTCAATCATAATCATCATTGTTCCTTGCCCAAGAAGTACTTTCTGTTCAGATTTGAGAGGACTGGAGAAGAACAGCACCAGCAGTGCACTGCTGCTAACCCCTCCCTGCCCACAATGGACTCTATTGAGTGGACACCAGACCTAATGTAGGATTTGGGAAGGCAAAGCATCTCAGGGAGCATGGGAGGGCACTGTGGCATCCAGACGTGGGTAACAAAGTGGTGACAACAGACCCTTTCTGCCAGAGGAAAATAATTCCTGGAGCAGAAGCAATGTAGGCTGCAGGATTATCAACGGTACTGGGGTTGTCCAGGTCTGGGCCAGGGTTGTCCGCTGGAAGGATATGTCCGGAACTTCACGTTCACATGAGGATTGCCCCTGTGGTGATGCCAAGCTCTGTTTCTGCCCTGGTTGTCCATCAGCTGAAGCACAAGCACAGCTTTACCTTGTGCACACCAAACTCCCTTGCGAGGTGTTCCGTGCTTAACACTCAGGAACACGTTTTGGTCTCCTTTGCCTTCGTCTCTGTCCCCACCAGACACCATATTTCTCATATGCATCCCAAAACTAGGAGTTTTCAGAGCTCAGGGAGCTGCCCAGCCAGCGCCTGGCACCCCTGCTCCTCTGTGTCTTGCAGGACACAGCTGTGGTGACCTGCTGCATGCACACAGCTGTAACCAGAAAGTCACAGGTGCATGAGGCAGCCAGCTCCTGCTCATTAGCACTAACACAATGTTATCAGCTCCTGCACAATTACCTGTGAGTGAGATACAGGCTTGTCCCTCCTCATTTACTTTGCTTCACTCAGCCTGAAATGAGTTGTGGGTTAGCTGGGGCTGACCATATCTCAGGTGGCTTCAGCTCTCCAGGTTCCTCCTGGTACCCTATGGTGGGTTTTGTGGAGGTCCTGCAGGTGTGGGGTCAGTTTATGGGGCAGAGGGAGCTGCAGGAGGAAGGTGCCTCCCCATTCCCCCAAATCTTGCTGCTCTCTGTGCAATTGCATTTTCCCATCTGTTCCACACCTGGAATTTGGTACATGCTGGAAAATTCAACCGGTTTGGGTTCTGCATCTGTCCCAACCCTCCAGGAAAAGTGACAGTCTGGGGAAGCTGCTAAGGGCTTGTGAGAAGAGACAGCGCTTCTGTTAATTACACTGCATGCACGCTCCCATCTTCTCTAGTGCCTGCCACTGGAGAGAAGAGCTCATTTGGGGGAAGTGGGGAATATAGCAATTAAAAGAATAGCTATAAGCCTAGCGAGGAGATAATAAATGACAGTGCAGCAGAATGCTAATGCCATGTTCTGGCTCCTTGTGAATGGACGTGTACAGCTCATCAGAGACGTCCTGCTCCAGCGAGCAGATCTCTCCCCAAAGGATTGCCCTCTGCAGCGATGAAAAATATATGAGATACAAAAGGAATTTTTAAAATCCCCTGCCAGGACGACTAAATGAGTTTGGTCAACAGCCATGTCTGAGCTCCCCCTCCTTCCGCAAGGGCTGGCGGACAGCTCCGAGGGGATGCTGAGGGCATCTTGCTCAGAGCCAGGTCAACGAGAGGCGTGCAATGCAGCATGGACACACTGTTGTCCTGGAGGCTTGGCCCTACAACCACCCTGCAGCTCAGGGAGCACCAAAAGGCCTAAATAACTGCAAATCTAACAGGGTTTCCCAGGTGAGAACTAATCCAATGTTTTCTAAAGCCCTATTTTGCCACGAAATCATATATATATACACCCCATGTATATATATTTAAATATGTGTGCACAAGTTTACATATTATACACATAATTTGTGCAATTCAGGTAGCATTGATATCAGCGGTACCATGTCATTACAGCCCCATTAATCTTCAGGCAGCTCCCTGTAAAGCACTGCTGAATCCTGGAACAGCAGCCAACACCAGCGATGGAAAAGCACCAAGCAGCATCTTGCTTTTGTTAGCCACGGAGAGGAAAATGTCACTTGATCACCACTTCTCAGCAGCAGCAGGTTTTTGAATGTAATGTTGCCAAAAGCAATTGAAATACGCGACATATTTTGCTGCCAGCTGAAATAACCAGCAAGGATGGGGACAGCAGGAGGGGACGAGCATCCACCAGCTCCCCCGCACAGAAAGGGGACGTCCTGGCTTTGGGGCAGGTGTGGGACTTTTCACCCTCTGCAAACACTGAGCACCAAGAGTGCAATAGCAATCTAGGTAGTCAAGAAGAAAGAAACCTCAATAAAGCCCCTCCACCCCCTTTTTTTTTTTTGTGTGTTTCCCATCCCAGTTCAGACTTCTCCTAACCACACCTTGCTGCCAACCATGGCTTTTGCCGGGGGGCTGTGGTTCCCCAAACAGGAGCCCACACTCCTTCACCCCGTGGCACGAAGCCACCAGCTCCTCACAGCAGAATGGGTGCTCCAGCATCATCGACCAACCTCATCCCTCCACCCAGCCGCCCAACTTCTCTCCTTTCCACTACCTTCCCAGCTAAAGCAAGTCAAGAGACCAATACAGACATTAATTTTGTCTATGCATATGTGAGGCGGTTCCCCTGCTCCTAAAAATACTCCGGAAAATCGAATCAACATTTTGCAATTTAGCCGGTAACAGCAATTACTAATAATCAGCAGGAACATAACTTTCTTCATTTTCTACTCTAGCTGTAATGTAATTTCAATAGCAAACTTTGCTTTGCACGCTAAGCAAATTCGATGGGCAATACAAGATAAACACAGATAAAATGGAAAATTAAAAAAACAGCTTTAAAAATAAATTACATTGTCCTGTCAAATAGCTAATAATTTTAATTTAAATTGCCTTTGGGAAAGATAAATTTCATATTGTCCCTACATTTCAGTGCAAAATGGAAAAATATTAAAGAAAACCCATCTGGTATTTCAGGACAATGCTCTGAAGTATTTCAGAAGAGGGGCAGGTGAGCTCCTGGCTCCCAGGATCCACGGAGAGCTTATCCATACCCCACCTGCAGCTCGATAAATATCCCCACAAAGCACAAGGCAGCATATCCCATCTGCCTTTCAGCAATTCCCTTTCCATTCCCACGACTCTCCTGTTATTTTTTTTAATTTTTGATTTTAACCCCAAGGCACCCGGCCCCTCTCATAGCAGCTTCCCACTGAAGGGGAAGCGTGGGAAGGGATGGAGCGTTCCCAGCAGATCTTGGTAACGAAGCCACTTCAGATCCTTTGATTAATTATTGGATGAATAGTAGGTACCAAGCTGGTATCTGACATTTCTGATCTCAGGATAAATGGTGGCCACTCCACATATTGGAAAGGTGGGATTTTGCGACTCCGAAGGCTTTATAATTAACCAGACTATTATTATTTTTTTAAGCATTTGCTGCTCAACTCCTCATTTTAAATTGGATTCTCTTTTCATCTGCTTTTTTGGCTGGATTTTTTTCTCTCTGGAGGAACAGGAGTCACACTGAAATATGACTCAATGCTGCCTTTCATTTCGATTTCCAACAGCCTCAACCAGGCAGGCTTTTGAAAACGCTTTCCCCTTGGAAGGGGAAAAAAACCCGGTGGGGTGCATCCTCTGTGCCCCGGTGAGAGCATTCAGGTGCCACATTTAGCTTCACCTTTGTTACACCAGGAAACTGAAGTGTGCCTTGATGCCTCCTCTCCCATCGTTTTCCCCTGCTGCTGTTCCAGCAGGATGCAGATGTTACGGTGCTGCTTCTGGCTCCGGCCCCTTGCTATTGCTGCCTTGCCTGGGCTTTTTACAGACAAAAGTACAGCCACATCGGTCTGCTGGGGACAGAGCAGAGGCAAAGCACCCACAGCAAGGGCTTCAGGGCTTAGGCTTGCCTCCAGCAGCCGCATTTCCCCTTGGAGAGAAGGGGGCTCCTTTCTAGCAAGCTCTGGAGCAATGAGTGCTTGCCAGGGGATGTTTGGGGAGGGAGGCAAAGCAAGCATCACGAAGCACAAATCCTCCCCAGGTTGCTGTCTGTGAAATAGCTGGATAGGACAACGTTCACAGATTCACAGTTACCATTTATAGCACAGCGAAGCTTTTAGGTAGAGTGGAAAAGCTAAAGAGCTATTTAACTGCCCTCACGGGTAAAACTAAGCATCGCTTCAGACATCGTAAAGATCAGGTTGCACGAAAGAAAACAGCAGGAATAAAAAACAGAGAGAGAAAAAGACTCACAGCAGCCACTGCAACAAGACGTAAACCCAAAACAGGTGGATTGTTTTTTTTTTGCAAAGTTTGGCAAAAGGAGCTGCACGGCCATGTCCTAGGGGTCTCAGCTCTCCAAGCAGTGCTGCACCTCAGCACCACAGCTCCTGGCTCTGCCAAATGGGAGGAACTTACTTGGTGTTGTCCGAGTCAATGGTGTGGAAGAGCTTCTCAAGTTCTTCCTCGTTGAGTGTCCCATCCGAAAAAAAGGCCTGGAACTCCTCCAGGGACAGCTTCCCGTCATCTGCAAAGAGCAACATGGCTGGTGTTAGGGCAAAGCGGGGGCAGAGCAACCAGAAAACTAGGAGTTGGGTTCCCAAGGTTTGGACCAAAACCCCAAGTGCTGCTGTAGGACCAGCTCTGCAAGTGATGCGGGCTACACCGGTGGGATCTGGTGGCTTGCCAGGCCAAGCAGCATTGCTCCTGGGTGCAGACACACTGGCCATTAGCGACTAATTAGGTTAATTAAACCAAAGCAAGCCTGAAGCCTGAAGAGGAAAAGCCTGCAAGCTTCATCATAAAAACTAATTACTTTGAAGAAATTAAGGAGCATTTTGTCTACCGTATGCTCAAGTGATGCAGGATGCTCATTAAGGGACGTTGAACACACACAAAATGTCTCAGGGCTGGAGCTAACAACAGACCCCGCAGTGCCTTTTGCCATCACCATCTTCCCCACCACCATGCGTCTCCCAGTGCTGGACAGAAATGTAAGGAAGCAGACACGAGGCAACAAGAGACACATTTTGCTTCAGCTGCCAAGCGTTTAAATGCACAAGGAGTGTGTCACCTCAATGTTGTGCCTCTGCTTCGAAAGGGACATGAGGAGGCACAGAGCCCATCTGCCCGGCCATACGGGACACAGCTTGCCGGGTGCCTCTTGGCAAGTCTAGCAGCACGTGGAGGGATCACAAGGCAGAGGTTTAACCACGTTCTCCTTGGCACAAAGAGAGGAGCTCACAGCAATTCCATCCAAAACTAATTCCATTTAATTGTTGACTTGGGAGCCTCTGATTGTGTGCTGTGGACAAGCACGTAAAGGCTTCAAAGCCACAGCTGGAGGAAGCTCTTACAAAGAATTTCAGCCAAAAAGCAACAGGCAAGAGGCAAAAGAAACTTGAAAGAAATTGTAATTTACCTGAAGTTTCTTGTTCAAGGCACTGCCATTGTGCTGTGGTGGATGGCAGTGCCTTGGGTGGAAATATCTGCCTCAGCCCGTTGCTGCTGAGAGTCTTGCCATCCGCAGCCACACAAGAGAAGTTTGCAGACTGGAAATGCTGCCAACTTTGCAGCAGGAGAACGTATTATTTATTATTTAATCAAATCAATTATAAACCCTGGTTGCTTCTCTTTCAGGAAATGATGCTAGAGGACAAAATTAGCCAACGTACCACATGAACATCAATATTTCTTCCTTGAACTAAATCAGTCTGCTGTTCCTAAAACATATCTGCATCGCCAAATGCTAACCCAGTTTCCCCTGCCTGACAGAGATGAAGTTAGAGCAGTGATGAATGGAGTCTCAGATATCTATTTAATTGGCAATTACAAAAGGAACACAGCAGGAGAACAAAATCGCAGACAACAATGGGTGAAAAGGGTATAATTTTCAGAGCAGCACAGTGGCTATAGAGAGAGCCCAGCTGTCCGTATTGTTTTCCTGTGTTACTTCCCCAGAACAGGAGCCCTTCTCTGCTGAAAGGTTGTGGAATAACAAAGCACAGTCCCCTAACACATCCCACAGGATCAGGGCTCACGACTGCAACCAAGTCGTGCCCCACAGCACTGGGTGATCGGCTTCATTCCAACCCTGGGATGCTCATCGTCAAGAAAAGACTCAAAATTGTGAGTGCCAAGAGAAAAATACTTTGTTTAATGATAGCATTTCTGTCGCACTAGGTCTGAACACTCCTGTATCTCTGATGCGCTTTTTCTGCAAACCTGAAGTCACTGCTTGCTCACCGCAAGATTGTCCTTCCACATGGAGGAATTAATTTCCTAGGGAAGTCAGTTAAATCAACTTACTTGGAAAGAGAAACTAGAAAAACAAGTGAATATTTCCAGTAAAGTACTTTAAGTTGGGTTTCCAGTTCGCTCTCCTCTGAAAGAAACTGCAAAAGGTGTTTAGAGGATAAAGGAAAAAGGCATTTTCCTTTACTTTGCTTGCACCTTATAGCTTGCCTCTGTCACTTTACTCTTGCTTAACTTCTTTACTTATTCTGTTATTCTGTGATTCTGTGCTTCATCTGGTTGCAAAAACAGATCTATGAGGAGGAAACACAGAACAGCACAGACCTCCACTAGTACCAAACGGCAACATTCTGGTGACACCTTATAAGAAACTCGGCACAAATTCATGTGCAGAAGGCTTGCAGGTGCACCTGGTGTAGGAATAGTCCTGTAGCATTTAAGAGCACGGAGTAATAAAGGATGAGTGAAGGATCTAGCTGAAGCAGGAGATGACAATTAATTTTATTTATTTGAGACTTCACAGAACTGGTTTGCTCCTGGCTGCAGTTTGAATAGCGAGAGGTGCAATTTTTACTGGCAAACAGTCCTCAGGACTTTCGTTCCCCACTAGATAACACCATAAAGCAACAGTCAGCTTAAAGCTGATCGCTATTTAATACCAGCCTGACTACTTGCCTGCAAACACACAAAGTAAAAGCATGGCAGAGTAACGAGATAATCCTGGGGCTTCGTATCTATAATTGTACAACAGCCTGAAAGCGGCACGCTGCTGGAGCCCTGCAGGCAGGGCAGGCTTCAGGGAACTCGAGCGATAAGAGGAAGCAGACCAGGCTGGGATGTGGAAGTTAAAATTAAAATGATAGAAAAATCTTGGGTGGTGAAGAGGAGAGGATTGTCCACAGCATTACAGACACACGAGTTCTGTGGCCCATGTGCGTCCTGATAAGAGCAGATGGAGATGCTGCGCTCCAGGAACAGCCTTATCAGTAAAGTCACAGAAAAGCAAGATTTTCCTGAAGTGCCCACACCCATCAAGGGAGGGATAAGACTTCCAGAAACCTACTTTTTGCTGACAGCTGCTGGGTGGGAGAGATATAAACTCTCCCAATGAAGTGCCACGCACCTTATCAAGGGGCATTGTCGATCCCAGTTCAGCCTCACCCACAGCCCACGCACCCTCCAAGGAGCTCCCTTGGAGACATTTCAGTCTTGTGTCCCTGCTCCTGCTTTGGATAAGAAGGATAATAGGAAAAAAAACTGAGATTCTGTACCAAATCTCATTAAATAAAGCTTCCAGCTGTTTTAAGATATTAGAGAAGCCACCGAAACTTTTTCTTCTGGAGCAGCATGTTAAAGGCAGGCAACTTATGCTTGCCTACTCACCACCCCTTAAAAACTCGATGGCTTCAAAGGGTTAAACCCAGTACTTTAAGTGAACACCTAAGCTGGCAGCCAAGACAAATGTCAACAAGTGCAACTGCCTGCACAGTCGCCGATGGGCTGAAAAAAGAGATAATCAGGCTGCTGCTATCCCGCAATCATTCCTTCCTGAGAGCATCATCTTCATCTCAGTCCAGCTTTTCAAAATAATTCAATCACAGGCAAAAACCAAAGAGAATTTCCTGCCAAACAGAGCTGTCAAAGTTAAAGCGAACCAAGGAGGGGAGGATGTGATGGAGAACATCGGTCAGCCTCAACTGGGATTTTATTATCGTTCCATTTGCCACCGTAACAATCCGATGAGTCTGGAGGAGGCTTTGATGCCTCCTAACTCCTGCAATCAGGCTCTTCCCACCTGCTAATGCAAGAGGGAACATCAAGACAGGGCTCTAAATCACCCAAAGTATAGGAAATCTGATAAATCTGAAGGCTGAGTATTTGGAAATTTACTCTGAGATACAAACAGCTTAAAGCATCTACAAAATAAAGTCATTGTCCTGAGTCTGTTTGCTAAGCCCATTTTGAATTACCTCGGGTTGGGGCTGCTCATATATTACCTGGGTACATTAGGGGTATATTTTGTTACTTACTGTCATTACTGTCTGAGCTCTGAAATACTTCTAGCCCTGCCTAGTGTCCAAGCACCGACAGAGCTATGGGTAAGCAAATCGGATTATTGTGGCCAGTGAATAAAAATAACAACTGGATTTTTATTTGTCTCTGAGGTGTGTTCAGATACAGGGTCCAGGGAGAACATGGTCTGGCTTCAGTCGCAGACCCTTGGTCTGTGTGAGGTCAGCAGGAACGGCTTTACTCATGTAGATGAAGCTGAGTACGGACCTGAGCTTACAGACTGGGCTGTTATGAAAAACGACCTCCAGATCTGCGAAAGACGTAGATAGGACACTAAATGTGGGACCCCAAATGATGTCTTTCCACAGAGTTTTTGCACTGGGAAACCTGCCTCGAGAGCCAGACGTCCTCCAACTTCAGGCAGTTGGTCCTGATTTGAGCTGTCCCCAGTGGGGACATCCCAGCAAGCCCACAGGCCACATCCCCAGCATCACCCAACTGCACTGAATGACTCCAAAATCACCTTTTTTTCATGAAAGTTAAGTAACACCCAGCCCAGATGTCTTAGCAAGGGTTGGTGTAGTGCCAAGCGATCCACCCTGATGACCTGCAGACAAACAGCATTTCCATCACGGCCGAGTCTGTCTGAAGCACTCATTGCATTCCCTAACACCAGATGTGGCTGCTGATGGACTGACAGGTTAATGCCATACAAAATCCCTCAAAATTGGGATTTTTATCTTCCTACATCGCCTCTTCCCATCCCACACTCACACCAGGCCATACAGAGATGTAAGTTGCACATAGCAGGTGAAAGGACAACCCCTAAATAGTCAGCCCGTACCCTCCCAGGTCATTTATCCCAACAGCAAAGATCAGCTCTTCTTCAGTAATTCAAGGTATTTCTCTCTGTATCAAAACAGAGTTCATAAAAAATAAAAATAAAAAATCAAAACCCACATTCAAATATATATATATTTGCCAGCCGATGATGCAGTTTTGTGCTGAGACTGGAAGAGGTGCATATACAAATTTTGTGCAAGGCTTAACCCTTTCATTTTCCATTAAAAATGGAGAAAAGTGACCGCCACTTCAAAACGATTGCAGCAATCAGCAGAAAAGATTGAGCCACAACTTAAAGCCCAATTCTTATTCAGGATGACAAGTAATGCTGCACACACCCAACAGCCCGTGTCTGGCCATCGTCCCTTTGGGACTTGGCTTGGGGAAAAACGAGGATTGTTGCTGTAGTCAGAAACCTGGACCTTGTCCTCGCTAGAAATAGCCTGGCATCCAGCAATGTCCATTAGCATGCCAGAATTGTCACTAAGCTGCTCAGCTTTTGTCTTCAAATCAAGCCTTTTGTCATCCTAGAATTAGAAGTAATTCTGAAATTATTTTAGCAGCTATACATAGATATCAAATGTAGGCTGGTAGGCAGGGAGACTTTCAGGAGGGATTCAGCACATTTTCTCCCACTGCCTTTTCTGAAGGTTTTACTTCTTTCAGTTTTTCCAGATAATCTTTGTCCTGCTGTAATGAGCTCATTTAAATGTGTTTTTGTGTTGTTTTTTTTTTTTTTTCTCTTTTTTTCTTTTTTTTTTTTTTTTCTGCTCTCCCCCAGTACATTGGCTTTGGGTCTCACATCAAGGCTATTTCTGAAGGTCTTCCCCAGAAATTCCCATTCTTTCATAAACTCAGTGCTGGGATCAGACTTTGCCAGGGTACAAATAGCCTGGCCAGGCTTGACGCAATTGCTGCTTACCTGAGCCCATGACAAATGCTACCCAAGCATTTAGAAGAGGATGCAAAGATGCCAGTAGTCTACAAAGCTGTCTTACTCTACCATTTTCCTATAGAGAAACAAAAGGTAGCCTATTTCAGTTTCCTCCTAAGTTATATGAATGTTGTTCTTTCAATTAAAAAATAAATAAATTAATTAATGTCAACATTTGCCCCACACGTTGGGTGGCATGAGAAAAAAGATGGAGCTAGCCCCTCCATGTGCTGCTGCTCTGTAATAACTTAGGAAAACCGCGGGTGAGCTGGCCCCCAGGACAGCTGCTGCAGATACAGCTTAGCTCCAGACACACCACTGCCTCTTTCTCCGAGTTATTTTTCATCTGATTTGTCCTCAGCCTGTCTCCTTTATATTGGGTGCTATTAAAAGGCTGAGTGACTTTGGACAAGCACAGCTTTTCATCACCTCTGATTTTATTAGTTGTCTGTTCAAGCTGTTTCCCCCGTGAGATACACAAGCACGAGCCACCGTGGCAAAGCAGCAGGTTTCTGTGCAGGGCTTTCAACATCCCATCCCTCTCCCAAAGGCTTGGATTCTCCACATATTCCAACATCTGCCTCATTTTCTCCACCCCTACCTGGCCCCAAATTTCTGTTGCCCCACACTCTGCTGCCCCTGCCGCACCTGAAAAAAGTGCTCTGCAAACCATGCAAAATATACTAAAAATAAACAGTGGGAGAACAACTAATATTTGGATACGTGTATTAAAATGTTAAGTAACTAGTTTTTTTACCTATTCAACTAATGGTTCATTTTTATGCCTTAGCAAACCTGGGTGTTGTAAGGAATTCTCTGTGAGGCTAAGTATTGCTTTATATTTGTGAAGGAGGTGGTCTGGGAATCACAAGGACACAGTTAAAACTGGTCCTGAGCTCAAGGCAGAGGATTGGGTTTATCTGGGGGGCTTTTTGGCCATTCCCCCCCATATATATCAAAACCTGCAAGTGCTTTCAGGCTGTTGCAGGGCCCTGGTGTAGGATGGCCAGAGGAAGGTACCCGCGATGGTGCCAGAGACCTCCAGCAGACGTGGTGTGCTACCAACTTATCTCTGCTCAGGTCCTCAAAAACCTCTCTGCCTTCACCACGTGGGCACATGTTGGACGTGATGGTTTGGGGAACAGAGAAGGATGAGGAGCCCTCCAGCTCTACACGTGGAGTCCAGCTGAACATCTATCTGCTCCTTGCTCTCCTGAAAGAGCAGCACAACAGGCTGGAGAGGGACCACAGGGCACCACATTCACCATTTGCCAACACCATTTCCCTGCAGTTTGCTCAGATGCACAAGGAACAAGACCCAGCCCAGACCTGTGGCATCCCCAGATGTGTCACCCAGCCTGAAGAAGAGGCCAACACCTCTGATCCCAGCACCCCTATATCGTTTTAAATCCAGATTTCTCCGAAAGCTAAGCATGGACACCACATGGGCCCCCAGTGCCTCACCCTGCTCCTCATTAACTGGCTGCCCTCACGTGTTTTGTCTTCTCGAATGTGCAGATGAAATGCTGGAGCTGTTGGCTGTTGACAAATTAACGGCAAATTACTGAGGATTAGAGAGCTACAAACTCATCACTTCCCATGGCCCCATGAAACAATATCCAGATTGCATTGGCAGCATCTCCAGTTTTCTACCCAGCTAACAAGCGGTGCAGAGATGAAGACAGTGAATTAAACTAAGCCAAAAAGCAGATATCTCATTTGCATTCTCGGAAGGCAGAAGCTACCCTCCTGCGTTACAGTTTGCAGCAGATAGGACATCCAGCTCCTTGTGCCAGTGCTGGCGAGAAGGAATTGCTCGAATAGCAAATTGCAACTTGCATAATTAATAACTTGCTTCCACCTCTTAACCCCTCAAGCATGAAGTCCAGCTGCAAGCCTCCAACAGGAACACTTCATCTCTTGAAAGTCAATGGTCCCAAAATTCCCATTAAAATTGTTCCAGACTCTAACCCAAACTACTGCTCCTGTTCGATGGTCCCTCTCCCAGAAACTCCTGTTTCAATGGTTGGATCTTCTCCAGAAGCATCTTTGGGGGAGTTTTCTTTGCTCTAGGACTCAGCAGAGCTCCCTCCCATGGTCCCATGGGTTTCCAGGGAAATCGCTCATAATTTTATGCTCCTGCTTAATAAAGCTTCCACCCCTCCCGTTTATTTTCACAGGAAAATGTCAGCCCTATGCTCAGCGTCTCCTGCGATTCGTCCAGGGCAGGGTGGGTGTCTCAGCCCTGCCAGAGGTATTTAATGTCTCTGAACCAAGCAGTGCAGATCTTTGCCATGCTATTTCATCTGTTTGCTTTGCAAAACAGCTGAGCACCACAGAAGTAGAGCATCCCTGCAGGGAAGGCGCATCTGCTCTGGAAAGATTGCAAAGAAAAAAAAAAATGGAAAGAAAACAAATATGTATTTCTGCTCCAGCAAATTAGACAAGCACATCTTTAATCACACACTTTTGTAACAAGTTTTTAACAAAACTGCAGCATTTGTATCTTTTCCCTTTATTTTTCTAGCTGTCCATTTCAAAGTAGGTAAAGGAAAAAAACAGGACTATTGTCAGGCTTTTCAGTTTTAAGGACATGGAAAGATGTTTTGGTGTGTTTTCCACAATTACACATAAAATGGCATGCCACACCAATGAGCAAGAGTCAGCACAGCATCAAACTGTGCTAGAAAACCCCAAACCACCCCAAACTGGTGCTGGGGTAACAAATAGGTCATGGTGCAGGTCTGCCAATGTGATCTACACTTAGGTTTAAATGCAAAAGCAACCGAAAGCCCTCAGTGCCAGCACAAAAGGCACAGGGGAGTAGCAGACCAGCTCACTGCTCTTGGTTTGAAACACCCCCAGCACATGCCAGCTCACCTCCTGAGTCCCCAGCATCCAGCTCCTTAATTTGGGTAAATCTAAAATGAGAGGGAAAAAAGCATACGAAGGACCAAGCCATTGGAAAAGTGCCCACGAGCTTTCCTTCCAGCAGCAAACAGGGTCACCTTGCTGCCTCCCTTAATTAAACAAGGCTTTGGAAAGGAATCTCTGAAAATTGCAAGCCCAAAGCATTTCAGTTTTGCTCCATTTTAATCCTATCGTATTCCCCTGAAGACTCACAACAGCCTCTCCACTTTTATTTTTTTTTCCACAGCAAACCCCAATAAATTTCCTGCCAGCTCCAAAGAAAACGCAAAAAGAACAAAGAAATGTGCTTTTTTTCCCAAAAACCTCCAGCACAACTCCTGTACTAGCACAGGTCCCTCCCCACCCTGCTTTTTGAGCACTCGGTTATCTGCTGCTGCTCGTTAAAATGCTTCTCCTGGAGAACGAGTTTCAGTGAAGCCTTTGTGAATTTTTAATGCCCTGTGCTACTTCGCTTTTGCTGAATCCACATTTCCTCCGTGCCATCTCCTCAGAACCGGCAGCGTCTCCACCGTCCCCTGCGGCCACGCGCCCCGCAGCCTGTCCTGGTGTGACCGGTCACCCAAGGCCAGCAGGTCCCACAGGAGCACACCCAGGCAGGGAAGGAGATGTACTCTATTGCACTGAATTAGGAGAAAAGGGGGAGCATGGAACATGAAAGTCAAGGCTGGTGGCTTATTTGATAGAAGGCTGAAGCATGAACCACCTCTGCTTTCAGCAGAACTGAATTATCACAGGAGCGTGGTGGCACTGAGGGCCTCCAGCACTGTGATGCTGGGGAGTTTACAAGATAAAAACACTTGTTTGAGCTTTCTTCTCTTTCCTCCAGCTCTGCTAAGAAAATCATTAGGCTCTTTGTAGTTAAACAAAAGCAAACAAACAGCAAAGAATAACCCAGCAGCAACTCACAAAAACGTGATCCCAGGGGTTTTCAGCAGAGACCAGGAATGGCTCCACCTAAAAGCAAATAATAGTGAAGACAGGGGCTTCGATTGCTTGTGTGGGTGTCTTATTCACATAAAAAATACGGACAGTAGAATAATCTAGGCTAGAGCAAACAGAACGCTGCTTTCTCAAAAACATTGCCATTGTGGAGGGTCACGGTGCTGCACAGACCTGCTGCAAAACTCACTCACGGGCTTCACAACATCAGGACACACAGATCTTTGGTGATCCATGCCCTGGAGCACCACGGCTGGACCAGCTGAGCTGCTGTTCAGCTGGCAGTGTTATACAGGTTACCCAAGTTTCTGGGAATGCTGTATTTCTTCGAAATACTCAACACTACTAGCTTTAGCTAATGAAATAGAAAAGCTAGGTTCAGCCCTGATGACATCTCCTGTGATGTTAGATCAAACACTCCTCCTGTGGAGGAGGTGATTTATTAACAGAGATCGGACCTGCTTGAAGAAATCAGCTCCTTGGTGCAGGAGAAGGCTCAGCTACGCTTCATCAAAGGAGCAATTTGCATGGATGTTTTCTGTCCCGGGTAAAGCAGCACTAACAGCTCACATGTCGCCACCAAATCCATCATGGGAAAGCTTTTCAAAAGCAAGACAGACCTCATCACAGCCTCCAAGGAGCACAGCTCTCGCCTCTGCCTGCAGGAAACCCTTTAAACCTAGACATATTTCCAAACTGTTAGCAAAGATTGCATTTCTAGATTGGTTCAATGCGTGGAGCTATGGGTGATGTTAGCAGGATTTGGGAGCCAGCCCCTCTCCCTCCACTGACCTCAGTGACCGAGTTGCACATACCTGAGCTTGAAATATTTGTGTCTTATTTATGTATGAAGAAAAGAACATAAGAATAAGCTAGGGTATAGCAAACACAACAATCTTTACAAAAATGTTGGTGTTATAGAGAGCCATGGTGCTGTACAGACCCATGGCAAGATCTCAAGCACTGGCCAAGTAGACCACTGATGTTCCACTGCCTGCTTTGTCTCAGCAAGCCCCCACCAAGCACTTTTGAGGATGCTTTTCGGTGCTTTTGGGATCTTTTCCATTTTAGGGAAACCTCAGCAAACCTCCCAGGGAAGACATGAGCTGAGCTGAGGTCTGGTGACTGCAGGGTTTGGTACCACTCCTCCACAGAAAACCTCTGATGGGGGGCTCAGATGACATTCTACCACAGGTCATAACATATTTCCACCCTAATTAAAGAGATGCTGATTCCAAAAGTCATCTGCCTCTCTCACAGAGCACACTGGCATTTTTCTGCAGAAAGGCACTTGCTCAGCCCACTGGTTTTCTACCTGTGGCCATCCCATGGACTGCTTGTGCCACAGAACAGCCCCGCTCCAATGCCAGGTCAGCCTGCACAAACCTGAGCTGAGAAGAGCTGCGAGCAGCACTTAATCCCCATTCTTGTATAAAAGGATCAAAATGCTCAGCAGGTTGGTAATTCAAAGGTTTAGCCTCCAACCTCCACATATCAGAGCAAAAAATAAAATAAAATACACGCTGAGGGCTTAAACTTGAATATTAAAATTGTAGAAGGCAGGAGGTAAAAAAAAAAAAAAAAAATGCTCATACTGTTCTACAAGGGGCCAGTCTTTCTCTGTAGTGATTTACGGTATAAGAAAGCTGCTTGCTTTTATGTTGCCTTGGTTATCCAGTCACTCGCTGTATGAATAAATTTGCTTGTCTCAGTGCAAGGCTCTCAGAGAAAGCACATGGAAAGGAAGACACCGGCTCCAGCTACCCATAATTTATGGCTTGGTGTCTTTAAACAAAGGTAAATCTCTTTGCTCAGCTAATTTTTGTAGTCAGCCCCTAGCTGAAGATCCCCAGCCTCCAGCCAAGAGAGGACACAGCTGCAGAGGACTGGGACAGGACAGGGACATGTGGGGAAGCCACCATGGGAGACACCACTGTCAGCAAGGCAGGGTCAGGCCCCCAGTGCTACTGGTTACACCCTTTTTATCTACCCAAACCTGTACTCCAGCATCCATGGGGTCTCTCTTTGCCCACTTCCCCCTTACCAGTTCATTAAGAGGGAGAAGAAAAGGGAAAATGTCAGGTATCCAAATTCAATGTATTGCAAATCTATCCTTTTAGGAAAAAAAATACATGCAGAAATGGTCTTCCCAAGCTGATTAGGCAGCAAGGTGCCCTGGCATGAAGGATGCTCCAGCCTGGTCAGCACAGCCTCTGAAGGTATTTGTTTCACAGGGGCAACCTTCTCCCTGGCTGCTGACCTGCAAAATGTCAGGCTCCTCATTTAGGAAGTAACAACTGGTTCTGAAGAGCTTCAAGTGTCCGTGTCTTGCCTGAGTTATATTTGCAGGTGGTATATTGCATGAACATCTCCCCTGCTCAGTTTTCCTTTCCCCTCTTTTCCCCAGGAGTCTCAGAATTTATCATCTGCTCACGGTCCTCATTATACACAATTTTAATATTCCCTGCTATGTACAGCCCTTTTATAACTTCTTTCTCTTAACTATTCTTCCAGTTAAATGCTACAAAAACATTTCCCCCTCTGGTTTACAACTTGGAAATTCCTCCTGCAAGATCTGCATGCTGCAGTTCTCCGACAACTAAATGAGAGGATGCAGGGGAGAGAAAACAAGTCTGGCTCCTTTCTCTGAAAATCATAAATATTTCAGCTTGTTTTTACTGTCTTGTGCAAGTACTTCCAATTATAGTACACACTCCCGCCCCTGTTTAACACGTACCAAGCATATTAATTAATATCACTATCACTCCGGCTACAAAAGCACTAAAAAGACCCACCGGGCATGTGGCTGAGCTTGCACAGAGCCAGGAGCTGGGTTCCACAATGCCCAGGCACAAGGACCTGACTCCTGGTCTCTGTTAAGAACAGCAAACCACAGCAAACAGGTGTTTGTTCCTAATATAAAAAGCAAAATATGTATTATATTAAGGAGCTTGTTGGGGTAACTACACTGATTTTGGTTAATTTAGGACTGTTTGCTCTTATAAATTCAGCCTAAAAAGGTAAGGAAGGAAAATCAGCTTTGTTTAATGGAGGGTAGCATGTTTGAAAGCCAGCAAAGCAGTCAGCTGGAAAAGTAACATCTCCGTGATGAACAGAAAGCCCTCTGGAAAGGAAAACAAGTCTCAGCACACATCTGTTAGCAGGCTAGGTGCAAAGCTGCGTCTGTGTGCTGAGACAACCGAGCATCACTTAACTGAGCAACCACGTGCCGAAACAACATGCAGGCGCTGTGGCCTTCTGCAGCCAATTATTTTGGCTCAAGGAAAAGAAATCCCATGTTTACAGGCCCGGCACCAGAAGTGCCCAAAAGCCACCCACTCAAATCATTACAGAGAGCAGCACCCTAAAATCTGGCTCCTTTCACAGATGGAGGCGATGAATAACAGCAGGGCTGAAAGCATCTGTGTCTGCACTGTATCAGGCTGGGTGTCTGTGTATCAGCATCTAATTAAGGCAAAATCTTGGCAGCAGGAACCGAGCTCGGGTCCAACCCCAGAGCGCAGCCTGCACCAGTCCTCCTGTGCAGCTGGGCTGCAGCCAGAGCATCTTCCCTCGCCGCTGAGCTCAAGCCCGCACACAAAAATACTTCCTGAGGCTGCAGCAGGGTCACGGAAGAGAAATTTCCACTCTAAAACAAATGCCCACCTGTGAAAGTCCCTGAAAGCACTGAAGGTTTTCTCCAGAGTGAAATGCTACCATGCAAATGCAGGCACCAAGCACAAAGCCAGAGGCACTTGGGCTCCTGCATTTCCACAAAAATCACTTTTCACTCTTTGCTATCACAGCTTTCCAGGGAGAAATCCAGCAATTCCTGATCCCCAGGTCTCCCTGGCTGGAAATTACAGATCTAGACATATCATTGTTTTATCTTCAGAGATTTCTCTCTCCACTGCAAGCAGTGAGGTAGTTATTCCCCTCTCTCTGATCTTTATTATCTAGTAACCCTAGTAATCTTAAAAGAGTCAGAAAGATAATAGGAAAAAACAGATCCCCGTGATTTATAGTTGTTCCTGGCCAATTGCCTGAATGTAGGCTGCCAGAACAAATTTTCTCACAATTGTCTGGCAAAATTTGCTTGGGAATTATAAGGATTATTTGCAGCAGTGTATTTGTTCTGGATTCCATTTTTGCCTTATTTAATTCTAACAGCTATGATCGACACCTTCGATAAACATGGTGGATCTGCAACAGAAACTAATGAAAAGAGAAGGCAGAGCCCCCCAAGCTGGGATGAAACTGGGAGGCAGGTGGAGGAAAGCCCAGCTACCAAGAGAAAGAAGAAGAGTTGGAAGCTGTAAGTAGGATTTGGGTGGAATGGCAAGAGGAACAACACAGGCTGGGGGACAACAAGGTGCCTATTGAGGTGGTGAAGGCATTTTAAGGGGTTCCTATGTGCCAGTCACCTCTACTGGGGTGCATCTTGCCATTGCCACCCCAAAGCCTGTCACTTGCTCGTAATACACCAGGAGCACTCACAAACCACATTGCTGAGCCTGTTAAAGGCATGCTTCCAAAGTGATTTGGAAGCACCAGAAGACAGAAAGCTCTTTGGTTCACCTGCGTGATGGATAAACACACTGTTTGGCAAAGAAGACATAAGCTACATGGCAGCCAGAGCCCCCTGCTTTGCAGGGTTTGACTCCAGACATTAAAAATGAGAACACTCATCCTGGGAGCTTGTTCCTGCACCCAGGCCAGCCCCACTCCGGCACCTGGGCAGTACCTGCTGGGACAGACGTGTCTCAGGGCCACGCACCAGCCAGGTCCCCAAAGCCTGCACCACCCACTTCATCTGCCAGACCACTATCAGCCATCCAAGCAGAAAAAGTCCTTTCTAGGCATTTTAAAATTTCATTACTGCCGAAAAGTAATAATTAAAAAAAATCACCACAACATTAAAATTTTAGCAGTAGGAATATTGATTTGCTGGATCTACCCTGAAAAGCTTCCTGGATACAGCAACATGAGATATTAATGAGACAGATCAAAAAGTGCCTGAGGTGCTAAGCTACTGATGTCCATCAATGCCCCCACTTTCTGCTGTAGCTGGAGCCTTTGCCCTACCTCGTGCTGCTATTTCTAAGCCAAAAAGACCTTTGTATAAATACCCTCCCTCCTGGAGCAGGTCTAGGACTTGTGTCATAAACTCTGTGAGGGGAGATGTCAGGGCAGTTTTGCACAAAGACTGACCCATCTGAACACAGGAATACTGTTTCAGCTGAAATGGCCAGTAAGATAGCTACAGCATCCAGGGATGCCCGCACTCTGCAAAATTCAGCACAAAATCCACCACTTTTAAGACACTGACAGTATAACTTGTGGGTTTTAGCTAGAGAGATGGCAAGGAGGTAATAGCTCTGTAAATGTTTCATAGTGCCCTTTGCTGGCTGTCATCAGGCCATGTAGCTATATTTGCTATGCAGTGCCCAATTAAATTTCTCAACTTTGGCTCCAGAAAAAAAAATATATATATTCTTTTAAAAGTCCTCCTGACTAATTGAGCAGCTTTTCAAAGCCTGCTTCAGAAACCACAATCTCTTATTCCCACCTTTCACAACCTGTAACAAGGCCATTAAATCTGTCACCATAATGTATCCCATTCACTTCTTTTCAGCCTGAAGTCTCTAATGAGGGTTACAGAAGAAAACCCACAACTCCCAGCCCATGGAGAGAAGAGGAAAATAAAGGCTGTCTTCTCTGGGTTGCACGGTGTGTCAGACCATAATTGGTGTGCTTCAAAGCAGGCCGGGAGTGTTGGAAAACACTGGCCTCCAGATGTAATATTCTGCCCCAAAATGGTAGGCTGAAACAGTAACCCCTGCTTGATGTCTTCTGTCTGCATCTGTCATGGACACCCAAATGCTGGTGTTTGTATATTAAAGGAATTGAAACACCAACCAGAGCAGCAGAGACTGAAACTCAGCAACATTCAAGGCTCCTTGCCTCTCTCTGCAAGATCCTTCATACTTAGTTCCTGTTTAACCCCCAAAGACCAAAGAAATACCAGCAGGAGCCAGGAAAGGACAAAGAGGAGCCAATCAAGAGATACGGTACCACATAAAAAGTACATCGTGCACAGAAACACATCACACACACACACAAAGACCTTACGGGCTGAATACAGCTGCCTTGCCCCGCTCCCCTAAGCAATATGATTGCACAAACTGGTTGGAGCCCAAGCACAGATGCTTCACAGCATGGGGAGCAACTGGACAGGGAGGTTTTAGACCACCCTGAACCTCTACCAGCGATAAATACCAGCAGCAAGAAGGCTGGATCAATGGGGCAGGACAAAAACCTGGGTACCATGCAGATTAGAGAGAGGTTTCCAAGGCAGAAGCTTTTCTCCAGCCTGCTCCCCCATGCCTGGTCTGTCAGGGGCAGCTCAGCGAGGAGCAGAGAGCAGCGATGGCCCAAGGGCTGGTGCTTCTGCCCAGGCAGCACTCGCAGGAAGATGGCTTTTGGGGTCAGCATCACCACCTGAGCCTTCAGTGGACAGAGACTTAGCCTAGTAAGAAAGCGTGAGGCCATGAGGTGAGATATCTGACTGTCTCTGAGGTTCTAACCCATTTGCTGTCAATATAGAAATGTCAGGAAGCCTTGAAGGTTACAACAGTTACTGATTTTACCATAGGTTTTGCAAAACAGATGGATTTTAGAGAGGGTGGAGAAGAATGTTTGGAAGTCATGAGGAAGGAAGGTGCTTGGGTGGCCAGCACGGAGGGACATGGACATGGCTTTCAGGCCACAGGGCAGCCTGTACTGAGGGCTGGCAGGCCTCACACAACGGCTGAGCATGGCAGGGACTTCTGGAGATCACCTCATCCAACCTCCCCCACCCGAGCAGGTCCACCCAGAGCATCAGGGGATGATGATTTTTTTCTTTGCATCTGGTTTGATGTTCTAGCTGCAGGCTTTACAGCAAAAGGATGATGACACAGGTGATTGCTATCAACCCTGCTACGATGCCAAAATTCTCTGCCCCCTTGTTTCATGGATGTGCAGGACAGTGGGCACCAGAAAGACACGGACTCATTTCTGTGGCTCATTCATTAAAAAAAAAAAAAAAAAAAAGTCCACCTGGCAATTAACAGAAAACATCCGAAAACATCCTCTCAGCTGATTTGTACCTTGAGTAATGAGAAAGGGCGCTCTGCATGACACCAATTAGGCACCTGAGCTGTCAGATATTAACTGGAGTGCCAGCAAGCCAGTTGCCTGGAAGGCCAAGTGCTCTTTCTAAATAGAGCAGCTTTTGCTTCACAGGCTTTCATGGTGTCTTCCATTTTGGTAGCCTGCCTCTCTCAGCAGGGAGCAGCTTTAGGAACAGGACAGGAGGAAGAATTTAAGAGAGTGATGGACTGTAAAATTTTGCTGTACAGAAATAGGCAGGATAGAAATGTGTCTGTTGCAGAAATTAAATTTCTTGTGCTGGCCACTCCGTTGGCTTCAGTTCTTGGGGGAGTTTCTGGGCTGGATCCAAGCCTTGTCCAGCACAAACCTCTCACTAGATAAACCACACATGGGCCCAGGTTAAAGCTGGACTGCTACATAATTGGCAGCTAATACCATAGGAGGATATAGCAGTTAATGTTCTAATCCTGTGCACCCAATTCAAGGCCTGTTTTGCAAAATGAAGGTGGTCCAGCTAAAAAAGTATTAAAAACAAACAAACAAACAAAACCCAACATGATTCTAACATGCATTTGCTAAGCAGAGGTGATGAGAGAAGAGAAACAAGCCCCACAGATACCTACACCAGCCTATTCAATAACAAAAGTCAAACCTTGATTCAGTACACTAATTTCAAGGGTATAAAGGGTGGACAGAAGAGCTAGGCACATCTAATGACAGCTTGTAGGGAAGGACAGCAACCATCTTTCACAATTTCTGCATCATCTCAAAATTCATCTGTTGATAGGTTTGTTTATTATTTTGGGAACAGCGTGTTCCAATTTAAACAGATGTCATCTCTTCAAAGCCCTGTGCTGTGAACTCAGCAAGGACTTGGAAGGATAACTGAGCATACAAGAGAGAGAACAAGGAAAAATTTATAATATACAGGAATCTGAATAACTGAAAACAGATCCAAACTTTCCTCTTGGAAATAAAGGCCATCACACAGTTTTACAAGGTGCTTTTTGACTGTCACATGAAATCTAGACCATCTAAATGCAAAGTGTTTCTTTATTTTAAAGAAGATAAATAAATTCAGGCTGTTTGCTTGGTCATGGAAGAACCTAACAGATTTATCCATACTTGATTCATCATTGCATTTTTCCACTTAGATGTGGGTGGCTGCTAACACTGTTTTTGTTATGCAAGAATTATAAATATTCTCACTTCAAACTAATGAATTACTTTGGACGCACCAGAGAGATATGAATAGCTCAAGGTTTTCCCTGTGTGTGAGGAGCAGTAGCCAAGCAGAAGGTAATTACCCTGGTCTGGAAGATAAGTGGCTTTTGATGAGTAACTCATTAGGAACACGGACCACGAGGCTCCTGGGAGCTCACAGTAAGAGCAAATTTCAAAAATAGGCACACAGTTATGGCTGTGGAAGGAAGAGCTGGGTGTGCAACAGGAGGCTTATTAGGTAGGTGCTGCTGGTTATTTGTTCTGATACGTAACATGGAGGTATTGCAACCCTAGCTTGGCATCTTTTTAAGATCTGACAAAAGCAACCAAAGCCATGATGTCTTCATTTGACATTCAGACCTCGATGTCTCAGGTGCCATGCTACTGAAGTTCCAGCTGCTTACCACCATTCAAGCCCTGTGCAAATGCATTTTCCAAAAGAGCCTGAAGCTGATGGGGAAGGGTGGAGAGATAAGCATTCCAAGTCCTGTAACAACTTTGTGGATGATTACCATGCTAAATTCCCATTGAGTAATTTTCTAAAAGCGTTTCAATAAATTAACAAGGTAATAAGTAATAGATGTCTGCTATTTTTAAACTCAGAACAGTGCCAGAAAGAAATGTTATCTAACTGTCCAGCAGTTAGATGCCATAAAAAGGGGTGGGTCCAGGCAGGGCAAGCAAGCTGAAAGGTGACAGTTCCTTGGATTTCTGAAATAAAGAAAGGACTAAGGTACAACCACCACAGCAGGCAGGACATAAAGCTAGCAATACAGGACATTTGGCACATGTCAGGGAAAGTGCAGTGTTGTGCTGGGACCTCCATCCCATTTTCCTGACCAAGAAATCCCTTCTCTAACCTGACATTTATGATATGCCTCAGTTCTTTAATATATCAAACTGGGGCTGAGAGATGAAACTGATGCTTTTCTTTTACCTGCTTGTCTTTCTCTGCCTTTTTCCAGCCTTTAAAGCTTGGTATCTCCGTAGACCAAGGGGACAGCGGTGACAAGGGGCATTACTGGCACCATCACAAAGCCATCAGGCAGAGCAATGCTGCTGCTCTGCAGGTGAGAAGAGGAGCTCACTGTATCCACAAGGGCACGATCCTGCTGCCAGATAACTGGGCTCCTCAGTCAGTCTGATGTCCAAAGCAATTTACATTCCCTGCTGTATACAGCTGTATACATGCCACCATCATTTAAAGTGCAAATTTGTAACACTGGGATATTCTTTGTAAGCAAAGGTCTGTCCAACAGCATAAATCAGCTTTTATGAGCTCCTAAGTGACTCTAACAGATATCTGTGCACAACTGTTTGAAGGATGAGCCCTCCTGGGACAGGAATGGGCACAACTCCATTGCCCTCAGTGGCTCTTAACCAAGAAGCCCTTTTCAGCCACCACTCGTGGTGCAATCATGCTTCTGCTCTTCTTTTATTAGTTTGCTACGTCCCCTTGAGGCCCCGAGCTGATCATCCAGATCAGCTCAACTCTGAACCCTTCCCCCAGCACTTGAACACCAGATGTCTGTGTTCAACTGACAAATGAAATTATTTTAATTCACATTCAGACTTTTTTTTTTTGGTATTTAATTACCAACAGGAGCAGAAGCTATCCAAGAGAGCACACATTGAATGGTTTCATTCCTATACACACCTTCAAACACACAACTGAGCACACTCCAGCTTCACATCGTTCCTTGCTGGCCTTATCCTATTTACAGCCAAGAGCAGCTGGGTGGAGGCAGCAATCTTACCTGTCATTACAAAGAATTACCTGTCATTACAAGGAATTAATGGAGTGTTGTGGCTGTGTCCCTAGAATGACAACATCTTGAGCCACACTGTAGTGCCATGTCCCTTATCAGGGTCAATGTCTGAGCCACTTTCCAAGAGCGTGGTTACAGAAAATTACACTGACAACGCATCCAATACAGGTAACAATGCCCTTTGGAAAATGGCTTGATGATTCACAACCGTAGCTTTGCCAAATTACACGCTGAATATGCTGTGAACATAACAGATTGCATGTTCTGAGGAAAAGGTGCTTTCCAGTAAAGCTACTGGGGACAGGATTTATTTGCTAAGGGTGACATAGCCTTGGCCTTATTTGCAGCAAAACGTCCAGTCAGCTCATTGATCAGCAGTTCTGATTACCATGGCTAATGGCAGCTTCTTGCCCTATCAACATCTTCTCAGCTGGCTGCTACATAGCCAGCATTTAAAACCTTGTATGGGATGCACATCACGTTTAGTTACCCCGGCCACGGGAGCTGGGTAGCTGCAGGGACTGGAGATTTCCAGATAACAAAACTCCTGTTTCCGTGGAGGAACATTTTTATAACTGATCGTTAGCAATTAGGCTGGTCTGTCAAAATAAAACCATCTTAATCTTTCAAAGTGAGTGCTGGGCTATTTAACTTATAATTGATTAACAGCTTTCGGAAGAGAGGATTAAAGTACACAGTAGATACCTCAGATGATGGACAGCTCAGCTTCACGAGCCTAAAACAAGTTGCCTCCTTTTTCCCACCACATGCCAATTAAATGATTAAGTATTGTTTACTGGGACTAGAAGGATTACAAGACAGTAGGTGGATTTATTAGCAGGGAAAGGAAAAACACTCCTACATGGAAGAAAAAGGATTATTTCAAGTGACTGACAGCCATGCCCCTGCAAAGCACGACTGGAGATGGCTAAATTATTCAGTCAGAAGGTTACGTCCCAGCCCTTCTCCCTTTTGTCAGGCCATTCGCCAGTTTATCCGGACATCTCCAATGTGTTCATTGTTTCAAGGTGTGCTACCCAGACTGTTTGCTCAGTTTATCACATAGATAAGCTGCAAATTCAGTTGCTTGGTATTGTTAATGGGGAAAAGGTCGGGGACAACTCGTATTCATCACAGTCTCAGTCCTCCTCTGAGGCAGGAGACCAAGATGTCCTTCAGTGAGCAAGAGCTGCTTACTTAGAGGTCTCCCAGTACATGTAGGCACTGGGTGAAATCACCTTTGTACAAGTACCTAAACATGGCAGGAACAATAATATATTTTAGCATCTTGCACCAAGAACATCCTATTTCACACAAATTAATAATTTATGCCGAGGAGCTTTGGAAGGAAGAAGAAGGAGGAGAAGCTCTGGGTTCACATGGCCAGGCTCCATAATTACCATGCCTGAACTAGCCACGTTGCATTAACACCACACACACACCGCTTTTACCAGGCTGAAAAGTGTCAAGACACTGAAAAGACTTCCAAATGCAAGACCTCCTGACTGTCAGAGGCTGCACATAAAATAAAACAACTCCTTAAGCCTATAACACAAAGGAGTAGCATGGGAACTTCTATATTGCAATTTCAACTGGAGAGGCAGTTATGGAGCAAATCTTTTACGTTCTGCAGATGGGAACAAACTCAGCAGCATAGCTGAGCACCCAAAACTCATCTCACACTGCTGTCAGGACCAGCAGGCATGCACCAGCAGGGCCATAGCTCTGCAAAGACCCTCACCTGAGGACACCACAACAACTTTGAACTTGAGCCAACCCTTTACGCACCTAATCTCTGGATGGAAAGAGTTAAATGAGTTGCTGCAGTTAAAGCAGAAGGCAAAAGTTGAGCTCTTCCCTTCTATTTCTATAGGTCTCATCTCCAAGAGTAGCTTTAGCACAACTGAGGAAAGCAAAAGCTGCTGCTTTAGGATGGAGCTGCCAGCACTGCCTACCCTGGGAGTTCCATCCCTGGGGTGCTGCTGTCACATGGTGCTTGCTAATGATTTGTCACAGATGGTTAATTAAAGGGAGCAAAGTCCTTGCTAGACAAGAGCCTCCGCAGGTGTGGAGGCAGCCAAAGCCTGGTAACAGGGTATGATATTTCGAGAACCTGGGAGCTTTTGTTTTTTGCAGCCTGTCTAGAGCTCAGGACCCCTTCCTGGGATTCAGAGAAAAACCTGAAATGCAAGACTTTCATTTTTTCAGCAGAAGTCTGTGTATGTCACATGGGCAGCCCTTGGTGGGACATGAAAGCAGTCAGCTGACGCTCCCATTGATCCTCGGAGCTGTAAATGGTAAAGCAATGAAGAGGCTGAGTTTCAACAAATCAATAAATTAAAGGCCAGGATGTCAGAGGAAGTCATGAAAAGGCTATCCCTAGGGATACAAAACACAGAGATATTACAGCTGCCTCTGGAAACCTCTGAGCCAGGGTTTGCAGGGAAGGCACAGGGAGAGAAATATCCCTGCATGCCTCCTGCAGCAGCTGCTGTGAGCCATGGGGTGCTGGAGGGGAGTCTGCGGGGAGCCGTGACCCCCGAAGGCTGCAGAGGAACATGCTGGGCTAATTACAGAGTGAAGCAAGCCCCATTGCCAAGAGGTAGGCAAATATGAATAGCTGCCAAAGCAGGGCACCAGGAGTGGCAGGTGCTGGCCCCTCACCTTGAGGAGCCTGCAGAGGGATAGGGCTGCCAGCTGAATTGAGACTACATGGTGACAGCAGGTCATGGAAAAGAAAAGGTACATCCCGTTGGCCTCTCTCCACGGGGAGAACCACGCTCTGTTGGCCAGCAATGAAGCTGGAGGCTGACTGCACCAAAAGAAATGGGAATAGAAGCCAATATACAGAAAACTCCTTCCTCAGAAGTCTCCTGGCTTTGTGAACAGCACAGGAATGTATCACGTTTAGCATCTCTCTCCTTGAAGCACCCTTATAAGGTGGGGACATGTCACACACTAATATTACACGTTTAAATTATTCATTTTAACACCAGTTTCTTCTTTCCTACTAGCTGTTTGCATGTCTTTGTCTTCTATACACTGACTCTGCATCCAGCTGTGATGCTGGAGCTGATGAAGCACGAGGTGGGCTCCCCAGAGCCTGAGCTACCTCCCCAGACCATATTGCAATGCCTAATGCACCTCTGAACTCAATGTTTTTTTAAAATATACTAAGGTGGGAGATGCCTCTGACATCAGCCAGCCCCAGGGAGGCTTACAATGGCAGCAAGAGAAGGCTGCAGACCTCAGCAAAGCGACTGGGTGCTGGGACATCATCCCACCCCCATTACACTCACAGCACTAACAGTGACCAGGTGGCAGATACGTCACTGGAGACCTGTATTTGTTGTAATATTCTGTGATCTAGACAAGAAATGCTCCATTTCTGAGCCATGCAAGCATCCCTGTCTGATGCTCAGGCAAACAGCACCCAGGGGAGCACCCATGTTGGGGTGAACAGATGCTTGGATGCTCAGCATCCCCAAAACTGCATCTCCCTGCTGAGCCAGAAGTTCTTCTCCACTACACGGTGTGCCCCATATTTCTGCAGCAGATGTTGCAGATGGCAAGCAATAAGCTGGAAATCAAGGGAAGTATTAACAGTTGTTTTTTTTCCTCCTGTTGTGTGAAACGCTTATTACCAAAGCTGTCTCGCCACGTATGCAGGCTCCCTCACTCCACACATGGGTTTACATGGGGAAAACCTGCTGAAAAGCGGCATTGGGTACATCTGCTGGGCAGGGCAGCCCATGCAAGTCACCATGGAGGGGCATTTCAGAGCTGAGGGTAGCTGATGGACTCCCCAGGGTCAGCTCTGGGATGCTAATCTCTGCCTCTTTGCCCAAACCCAAACTCCCTCCGGTCGGATGAGCAAGACAAGAAAATGCTTTTAAGCACTAGGCTGCATCTGAGCAGCTCGCTGTCTGCCTTCTCCACACAGCCCAAGCAATCCCACCTGTTATCTGTGGTTCACTTGCTCGAACCTTACAAAGGGAGAAGCATCCGGGTACCTCGTCCTTCTTTGCCTTGGTAAAAGAGCCAAGACAAAACATTGCACTCTGAGTTCTGGTTCTCCAGTCCTATCACAGCTGTTATAAATTGAACTGTGTCTAAAATAAAAGCACAGTATCGTTTGGCTGAGTTTGAAAAGCAGCCACTGGAAATAACTGCATCAAGACTGGTATGTTAAGATGCATCCTTTTGAGCTGTGTTCAGCAGAGTAACATTTTTATTATTTTTTATTCCAGTAATAAATCACTGCAACAGTTAAGTGCTCAGGAGGCCGTGAAGTATGGCAGCGTGGGTGGCAAGAGCAGAAGTTCATTTTTCCCTGCAAGCATCACTTAGGGTGCTCCCCCCATGTCAGCCCCCTCAGCATCTCCTTGTACTGTGTTATTGCTCAGCTTAGTTGAGTAATACATTTCAGGATCTTATTGTGGTGTCAGGGCATTGACTGCTTACAGGCCAGTGGCAGCGATAGTCCTTACCAGCTCTTTCTGAAATCAAGTGTCTCCTGTTTAAATCTGGTAGGGGAAAAACCCTGCTCCCCTCCGTGCTCCTTGCACAGCCTCCCACACATCCCTCTGCAAACACACACGGTCTCAATGTATATTTGATTTTCTCATTGTGCAAAAGGGAAAGAATAGAGACAGGCCCTCGGGATTTAGCTAGGAGCAGGGCTGAATGGGACCCCACTGCCTGTTTTTCCTGTAGCCATGTTATCTCACAGCAAACCCACTCTTTCCTTTCTCGATGCCAAACCATTTAATGGAGACATCTCTGTGCTATTCCCCATCCTAGGGCAAGACCAGGCTTCAGCTGAGTTGTTCAGGTTTCAACAGGCATAAACCAAAAATAAACATAAATGCATACTGCCCCTTGATGCGTGTGCCCAGTCCAACAGGAACCAAACTACAAATTTTCACAGGTTAGGCCCATTTTACAAAGCTACTCCAAGATTACAAAGAGAAGGATCCTCGTTTATCACTTAGCTGTGATTCAGTTTTTAAGATGTTCTTTTCAGGCTTGTAAAGCTGCCCCAAATTTGGCAGATATCGCCATGCAGACTTGCACACTAGTATCACGTCTGCTCTAAGAATACCTCAGCCAAAGAAATGACAAAATCTCTTCCAAAGCTTAAACGGCATCAGTGTCAGACCCAGGAAACCAAACGGCATTTAAACAGTTGGATGTTACCATCTGGGGAAAAAAATAATAATGACAGAAGTTAAATGGAAAAAAAAAAAAAAAAAAAGCAAAATGTGAATGTTCAGACTTACCATTTTTGTCAGCTCTTCTGAAAATCTAGAATTGAAAGAGAAAGAGAGGAATGTTTACTATGTGGGTCAGCTGGAAGGGTTTGTGGTTGCAGTTAAGCCCCCTCCTCCCCCCAAGCCATCTCAAATGCTTTGTGGAGCCCACCCCTTTCAAGACCCAGCCCCTGGCCCCATAAAATGGTCAACCACCACCTAGGGACAGTATCGGCACGGTCAGCTTTGGAAATAATCAGTGGGTGCTCCAGCAGTTCATTCATTTCCCATCCCCTTTGCAGAAGAAAGCCAAAAGCATAGGTCCAACACACACACAGTGACACCAGCAGCACAGCCAATTTCTCTAGCATCAATAATATCTCTTAAACCAAGTGTCAGAGTTCTGCACTTCTCAAATTATTTACCTGGCTTTTATTTATTTTATTTTTTTAAGCAAGTTTCCTGCATGAGAAGGAGATTATACTTTGGCTTAAAACTACTGTGTGGAGGAACAGCCCAGAGAGAAGAACCAGATAGACTTTTCAGAAGGAAAAACTGCAAGAAGGTGTAGTACAGTGGAATTTGCCAGGGAAGAAGGCAGCAAAAACAACTGCTGCATTTCTTACTAGTCTAATCTTAGGACGAGTCCCCTGACACAACACGATTAACAGCAAAAGCTTTGTGCAAGGGCTGAGATCTTACAGGCTGCTGCTAAAAATGGCTGCTAGTGCAAGCTTGGCCGTAAATTACCGAAAAATTAAGATGCTCATAAATTGGACAGAAAAGGAAAAACTTTATTATCATCTCTTCAGACCTGACCCTATTAATTTGAGCCAGAGCAGAGATTTTTGGCTGCACAAAGAAAATTCCCTGCAGAGGGAATAAAAGCACCAGCAGGACAGATCAGAGGCAGCTGTAAAATGCAATCTCTTCTTTTCTGGGTCATAGAATCACTCCAAAAAAAAAAAAAAAAAAAAAAAAAAAAAAAAAAAAAAAGCCAGAGAAGAAACTGCTGTGCACAAGAAACCCAAGAGACAAATTGCATTGCAGAATGTGCTAGTTAAACGAGTATGGTTTAATTAAGCAACATTAATCATTCTTTTGCCAGAAGCCCTAGGCTGGACAGGGCAAGGTCGAAGCTGTACTTTCTGGCACACTTGGGCAGAAGCAGATGCCCTCTGCTTGAGGCACGTGGTGGAAGCAGCTGGGTGCCAGCCTTCAGGAGAGCCCTAAGAGCCCTACAAGGATTAGGGCTTGTCACCACAGCTCTTGGGCTGCCCATTTCCGAGAACAGCTAGAAGTCCAGGGGGAAAATCCTACCTGTCCCCACGCTTATGGACTTCATTGAGATTAGAAAGACCAGTCATGGCTTGTCTATGGGATGGAAGAATAAAGAATCCTTCTTTAGGGCTGGGCAAGCAGGACCTCAGGCATTCCCAGGGTTTTGGCACACGTCACTCGGCCATGAGCACTATGCCCTGCCTGGACTGTGAAACATTCCTCTTTTCCAGGCTTGGACACCCCATTTCCTCACTCCCAGTGAACACCTCCAGACAAGGCACTTTGCTTTCTGGATGCTGATTATTTCAGGGTTTTCTATTTCATCGCCACATCCTTTTGTTACTGCTCCCACTGCTCGGAGACAAAGGCATTACATAAATTCTAACACAGAAGCAGCAACGTCTATTTTAAGGTGCTGTGGGAGATCACCACCCCGCTAAGCACAACAGTCAGAGGGAGAAAAGGAAAGCAAGAACAAAAGTAAAACATGGCTTAAAGTGGGAGAACAGCTCAACCCATGGTGCTGTGTCCTGTGGAGCCACCAACCTCGCAATGAATTCTTGGAGAAAGAGGGGAAAAAAAATATATATATATATATAAAGTTGTCTATTAATAGGGAATCAGCCTGGCTGTAAGTTGATGTGCTAAACTACATCTAAGGCAAAAGCACCAAGATTTCATGGCCAAACCTGTTAAGGGAGGACCACATCAGCTACCAAGCTTTATCTACAGGACCAAACTGTTCAGCTTTTACTGTAAATGAACAAGATTTATTCTTCCAGCTTAATTGGACTACGAAAATTTTACACGCACAAAAATTAAAATAGGACACGAGGAGAGAAAGCAATGTAAGACAAAGCCATCTGTCAACACAGGCAGGCAGCATCAAGGTATGAATGAACATCGGGAGGCTGATAAAGATATAACACGCTCTGTGATAGCTTGCTGGTGCTGCCAAAAATGCTGCTTCTGTGAAGACGCCATATTTACACTAAAGGGCAAAACTAAAACAAGCAGCAGCACCCAGTGACCCCATTGGTGCAGTTTTTTGCCCAGCAATTAAGTTGCTCAGACTCAGTGGAGCAGCAGCAGCACCACCGAGCCTGGCCCAGATTGCTCTTTCTGCTCCATCGCCCCCACTTCCCCCATCACTGGGGTAATGCACTGCTTGCAGGTGGTCAACAAGAAATGATCCAGTCCCAAATCTACTACACCAGGCATCCCCCCATCAGCCGTGCTTTAGATCTATTAAGCAAGGCTTCTGTAGCACAAGCTACATTGCATAGTGAGGAATCCCATAACATGGGCCAGATTAGCCCACGTTATAGGATTTACTCCTGCAATGCACGCAGAGCTCTGTCTGCAGCATGCTTCATCCATTTCCGAGCTGTTTAGATGGATAAAAACCCTACAAGATTTTGAGGCAGCAGCATCTTTCAGGAGTTCCTATGGCTGTCTTTATTTCCACTCTGCTCTCAACTGGCTACTGCAGATATCTGGCAGAAGTAAGCAATTCAAGCTGCTGGTGGTAATAATAAACTTGAAGTAAAATTGATGGTTTCAAATTTAAACATTCAGCTCTGCCTTCTCTGAGCTCTTGGATTAGAAAAAGCTACACTGGAGGCTACTTGAGGGAGGTTTTCTTGGCAATTTTATTAAATTCACACACAGGCACTCCCCTAACAAGCCCAGGAATTATTACAGGGTTTGTAGAGTTTATTATTCCTTCAGCAGGTTAATATGCTGTTGATTTAAAATAAAGAGTGCAGCTGAGCTAGAATTCTGTTTTCCCTGATAATCTCAGTGCAGAATCAAGCACGAACAGGATCCAAGCCTCCTTGGAGAGGTAAACCTACGGATGAGAGAGCATCCAGACACCCAGAGAGATGTAAAAGCCTGATTAATTTTTTCACCATGCTCCCACACCCCTGTTCTTCCTTTCTGTTCCCTTCCCTACAGGTCTTGACACCTCATTCGGAGCTGAGCCAAGGTCTTACATCCTCATGGAAGGAAATTCCTCTCCAACAGCCTCTGTGTTGCTCACAGGCTTTTTTACATCCACAAGAAAAGCAGCTAACACCATTTTCACTTCTCCCTCTTACCTCCTCCTTTGTGTTTACCACCTAGCTTCATAAATCAAGGTTACAAAAGAGGGGCAGGAGCTGCTGCTGATGTTATCAGATATCCAGCACTGGATGCTACTTCTGCACTAGGGCTGCACTAGAAATGGCACCGTTGACAAAACAGTCAGAAAACGATGCCAATTTGGGAGTCTACATCTGGAAACACACACCTGGCACAAGCCTGGTATGTATTATCTTGGTATGTACTATCCAAACACCTTGAACGGGGCCAAAGTGTAAATCAGCTCTGGCTACGTAAGTGAGGGCGGAAGAGGAGAGCTGGGTTTGAAGCAGTCTTTATGACCTTGCTGGAGAAAGAAGGGGACAGATGAGGGTCAGAATTAGTTCTCAGTGAACCTCTCCAAGAAATAGCTTCACCTGACCTGAAAGCAATGGCGTTGTTTTCCTCAGGGGCTTTTAAATTAAAACCTAAAAGTGCTGGCCACAAGACATTCAGTCACTGCTGGTGAAGCCAGGGGGGACACGAGCTCTTTCCAGCAGAAATCAGAAGGGGCAGCTCAGTGATGCTGCCCAGCCCTGACACCCGCTGTGGGTCACACTGTTACCAGTGCTGGTTTCCACTGGAAAGGCAGGAAGAGATGAGTAAGAGCAGTCTGTAAATAAGAACCGAAGTACTCCCAGACAGAGCAATACCTGTCTAGACGTTTCCCACGCCTTGGGAGCCAAAAACCTCAGCTCTATATTGTATGTGTATACTTATTCACACACAGCAAATAAGATCTGATATAGGTTTTTCCAACCTCCAACCCATGTTTTCCATTTTATCAGTCTTAGGATATTTGCGGATTTGTTCTGGACTAGAAAAACCCATGTGTGGTTACGGTGGCATGAGTAGCACCGTGGCAATGTCAGCTTCCTCTCAAAAGGGGTTTTGTCCTCGTGAAGCAGGACAGAAGCTCAGAGCCCATAGAGAACGTCTTCAAGCAGCCCAGAAAGCTGGTGCAGACCACAGCATCACTGTGGTCTTGTCTCAGAAGCTGGGGACAGACCCCAGCAATCCACACGCTGCAAATCCAGAGCATTTGGTTCTTGTGGATGGGGCAGCCACGTGTGATCCCGACGTGGGATGCAAACACCCAGGGACAATCACCCGTGAGTGAGATTGGGATGGGGACGGACCCAGGGACACTATATGAGCTCCCCACTAAACACAACCTCAGCTTTATCCACCACCACCCTTGAAGAACATTTGCCACTCCTGGTTTTACTTGCCACCTGCTTTAGGAAGTGCTGAGGACTTATATTGTCTTCTCCATTAGTTTGTTACTAGGCTTTTGTTAATCTGCAGTTTTATCTATTTTTGCACTTGGAAATCTATGACTTCAAGCTGAACTATTAAACCTTTTTTATTTTTATTTTTTAAACATTCACCTGAAAGGACACAAGCAAAAGAAAAATGCTGAAGTAGCCCTAAGCTAGGATTCATCCTCCAAGCTGACAGCAGAAGACATCAGACCCTCTCTTTCTATCTCCTTCTTCCTCAGCCCTTCCTTTCACCCCACAACATCCCAGTTCTGTTTCTTTGGTGCAAAGGGAGAAGGAAACTTCCACTGAGCATCAGTCTTCCCCATGGTCCAGAGGAATCAGAACAAATTCTTTGGGGTTGCTCAAGTCAGAAGAAAGCCGGAACAGATGAGGAAGAAGTGACAAAGGTACCACTAGTACCAGCTCCATCTTACCCACTTCATAACCAAAACCAGGCTTAATCCACCTTCCCCAGCCCTGATGAACCACCTGCAGAGCACCACCAGCTGATGTGGATGCTGATTAAGCCACAAAATCTCCCAGGTCTTTACTCCAGCCCTAGAGGAGTGACACAGCCCTGGAGCTGGGACCTGCAGCCTCCCGAGCACATCCACATAGCACAGGAGCAGGAATGGGTTAATTGGAAAAATCTGCTCTCATCCCTGATGGTTTGAGCATGATCTTTGTTACTTTCCTGCTAATGTGTGAAAATTAACCTAAATGCACATTCCCCAGGTTGTTCACTCTATGTATTAAAGCAGGCTCTCACGGTGTGTTTGAAGAGCCTGTTACAACAAAGCCACTGCTTAAATTGCAGTTTCTATTGTAACAGAAGAAAAGGGAGAAACGGGATCTAAGGGAGGAGAAGGAAAAAGAAAGAAACCTCAAACCTAACACTCTCAGCAGCCATTTCTACTTTCAGCAGGTGTAAAGGGGCTCTGAGTCCCACTGTGAACAGGAAAAAGGCTCAGGAGCTTATTGAACTAATATTGCCAATGGTTCATGGCTCATTTTCCCAGCTCAAACCTCAAAGTGTAAAGCAAGCAAAACAAACAAACAAAAAAATCTATTTAAAGAAAGTAAAGTTGAACAGCTAAAGTACCATTTTGCTGGAAATACAGTTCTAACTCGGGAGTCTCTAGGTATAAAGCTAACGTTGCTTCCCCATTGCATTCATGTTCTGAAGCCCAGAGTGGTGTAAGATTTCAGCAATCTCAGGACAGGAGGGGAAAAAAAGCTCCCATAGAAGACCCAAGGATATTAGTTACATATCTCCTTTCAGCTTCTCCTTGCAGCAGCATTTCCCTGCAGCCACCCAGCCCCGCTTCACCAGCACGGCCATCCATCAGGCTCTGCTCTCCGAGCTGCTTTTGGCAGCTCAAGAAACACTCAAATTGGTTCATTCAGGGATCCGAAACGCCTGTCACATGTGTAACGAGGTTCAGCCTCGCTAGCCCATGCTGGGGATGCAGAAAAGAACTCAGTGAATTGCTGAGAAAGCGCCAAGGGTTCACCTGGCAGAGCTACACCTGCCTAAGAGGGGCTGGGGGAGAGCACGAGCTGTCCTTTACTACAGCCCATGCCTCGGTGGCTTATTTTTGCATTCACTACATTTTATTTTTAAAGCTAGGCACTGAGGGTGCCTGTGTTTAATTACTAGATGCTGCATTCGGAAAGGCTGTGTAATTACTCCATTGCACTCCGGCTGATTCCCCCCCCAGTCTCCTAATTCATTTGTGTGCAAATAGCCTCATTAGCCCCCAAATCAGAAAGTCCATAAATATCACAGCAGAGGCACCAGCCACCCCCCTGTGTACCCCCCAGACCTGGGAAAAGGAGCCCCGGGTCCAAGTCCCTTGCAGGCAGCCGGGACCATGCTGCAGCCCTGCTAGGCATTAGGGTGCAGGATCTGAGGTGCACCCCATGCCCAGGGAGCCTGGGGGATCCCTGCTGCAAGGCTGGGGGCATTTGTAGGATCTGAGTCCTGCATCCCCATCATGCTGAGCTGACACCAGGATTAAGGACCCAGGGTGCATCCCCAGGTGGCCCAGGGGCTGTAGGACTGAGGATGCAAGGCATGGGGTGCACCCCCATGCTCAAAGAAAAGGGAGGGTGCAGGACCCAGCATGCACCCCCAGACCCCGTTAATGTGAGGGATGCACAGCAAGGGGTTACAGGATTCGGGCTTCACCCCCATCCTCAGCCAGCCCACGGGGTGCAGAACCCGGGGAACAATCCTGATCCCCAATCCCAAACTGTTCACAGAGTGCAGGATCCAAGGAAATGGATGCAGGACCCCAAGCCCAGCCAGATTGGGGGTGCAGGTCCCAGGTAATGAGATGCAGGACCCGGGAGGTGGGGTGCAGGACCCCTTGCCCTGCTGGTCCAGGAAATGCAGGACCGAGGCTCTCCCTACCCCTAATCATCCCGAGGTGTACAGGGCAAGGGGATGCGGGATGCACCCCAAATCTCCAACCAACCGGGGATGTGGGACCCGGGGAAAAACCCTGATGCCAAACCGGTCTTTGGGGTGCAGGATCCGGTCGGGGAGGATGTGGGGGGATGCAGGAGGATGTGCACTCCCATGCCCAAACCGAGCTTGGGGTTGCAGGACCCATGCAAAGGGGACTCCGGAGCCGGGGAGGGATGCAGCGGGACTTGGGGTAAGGGACAGCGGCGGCGATGTGGGATGCGGGTGGCTGGGCAAATACCCCCTCCCCCGAGCCGAGGGGCTGCAGGAGCACTCACATCGAGGATGACGGAGGTGCCCTTCCTCTGCGAAGAGGCTCCGGGGGTGAGCAGCTCCCTGTCGGCGACGCCCTTGTCGCTCATCCTGGCCACCACCCAGCGCAGGAGCCCGTCCAGCCCGCGCAGCGCCGGCGGAGGTTTGCGCAGCAGCCTGTGCACGCCGGCCCGGCACGACCGCGCTGCCTGCTCGCACATCGCTCAGCCCGGCCTCATGCCGGAGCTGGGACTCCCTCCTCCTCCTCCTCCTCCTCCTCCTCCTCCTCCTCCTCCTCTTCCTCCTCCTCCGCACCGCGGGCGGGGGCGGGCTCCCCGCTCCTTTCCCTGCCCTGCCCGAAGAGGGGGGGAATTTGGGGGTGGGGGAGGTCACCCCATCCCCCTACAGCCCTCACCCCTTCCCCAACGCAAAGCATCCTTTCAGTTTTTATTATTATTATTAATAATAATATTATTAGGCTAAAAGGAGTGTTCTTACAGCATGGCTGTAGCCCGCCTAAATTTTAGCAGCTCTTTGTAAGGACAGCAGACCGAAGAAGTCTTGCTGGTAAATAAAATGTGGCCCCGACCCCATACCACCAAAAGCCCCTATAGGATGAATCAGTTTGGCTACTGCAGCATTTATGGCTACAGAGCTACCCACGGCACTCAGCTGGACAAAGATGCTAACCCCACAACTCCATGCTGGGAGGATATTCACTGTGATAGCAATATGCGTGTGTTCACCTGCACAGGTCAAGATCCCTTCTTTCAGCCAAGAAACCACCTTGCCCAAATGCCACTCGATCACTTCATCTCCCCCTCCATGCCCAAGTTCCCCCCAGTTTGAGCTGGGACCTGGCAGCAGACCGCTCTTTGCCATGAAGATTCATAACTCAGCTTGGAAGTCTGGGGCTGTTTCCGGGGCTTTCACCCAAATCATTTCTCATTAACGTCAAACCCAGCTCTACCTCATTTAAATTCTTGTTTTTCTTCTTAAGTAGATCTAGACAGGAGACTTTTCAGACACTCAGAGCAGGGGGAAGTCAGCCCCAAGCCTGGGCACTCAAGGGCTAGAGGAGCTGGCAGGGGGCAGAGGAACAGGTGGAGAGAAGTGAGGGCAGAAAGCACCAATAAATCCTGGCAGAGGGTGCTGGCAAAGCTCCAGACTAGAGGCCACCTGGCACATGCAGGGACTCCTCTAAAAGAAGGTCCAAGGCAGAGCAGAGGCTGTGCCAGACCCCTGTGCGCAGGCAGCTTTCATCCCCGGTTTGGATTCTGCCTTTCCCCCTGCCCCTCTCTGCACCACCGGGAGTTTTAGTTAATTAAAACCTTCCAGCAGGCAGGTCCCATGGCCTCGCTTGGTGCAAAATATCCTAATGACTGCTGGAGTGGGCTTGATCTGGCTGCTCAATGGAGGGAGGGGGAAGGAGTGACCCTGCTGCTTGGGGGCAGCGGGGGGAGCTCAGCAGAGCAGCACTGCCCACCCTGCAAAGGTCCAGGCATGAAGCTGGAGCCCGAGGTGCTCCTTTAGCCCCTGAACTGATTTATGGTGAGTGCAGAGTATCGATAAGACTACAGTGCAATGGAAAGGTGAACATTTATGACACGGTTATGCTCATGACCAAAGAAACCAAACAACCCAATAAACTCTTCCAAAGCACTGTTCTCACTCAGATATCACCTCCTGCAAGAGGACCAGTGCAGCAGCTGAGATGGAAAGCAGCTGGATTTATCCCAAGATGCGGGATAAGTCCAAAGAAGTTTTTTTTGAGAATTTGCTCAGCCCACCCAAGGCACCAGGTTGCTGCAGGTGGAGCCCAAACACAGTGCAGGAGCTCAGGTTGTGCTGGTGTTACTCCTAAAGGCAACCCACAGACCTCTTTGAAGCTTCTTAAATTATATAAAATACATAGATTAGCTGGACTAACCTAATGACTGAACAAAATTCCTGCAGCACCAGGAGATCCTACTTCTCATATCCCAGACTCCCTCAGAGCTCTGGGGTGTTTCTCTAGAGCAGTACAAATAATTACCATCATAAGAAAAAAAAATTTTTTTTTTTTTAAAGTAAAAATTCATTTAAATTTCAAATATATTTGTACGTTATATTTTGAAATAAGTTGCTTTTTTGTTTTATTTTGTTTTGTTATTTCAAGGTGAAGGGATGGAAGCAAACAAAGAGGATTTCTAGCAGGAAGGCAAAAAGCCTGCAGCTGAGCAGTAGGGAAATTTCTCCTACTGGGGGCTGTGAAATAAATTAGTCTTTTTTTTCCACACTGCTTTGAGTATTAAGGGAGCATTACACAGCTTTGTTACTCTGGTAATTGAGAAAATTAGCATTTAACAGCAAAACTAATTGCCCTTGCTTAAAGTTGCAGGCCACTGACTTGCTAGAGCTTGTAATTGTTTCGTTGTAGGCAATAAATATTTCAGCATTATTCCTGCAAGTTTATTACTTATGATAACATTCACATAAAGCAGAGCAAAATATTTTCCCATCAACATGTAATTTATGCCAGAACTATCAAAAACCCTTGGAAAAAATGAATCCATTCTTGATGATCTTTCAGTTACCCCCTGCTTCTCATGCCTGTTACACCTGATATGGGATCATATATAACAGTAGAAAAAGCAAAGAAAGAAGGATTGTGGACTTTAAAATTGATAGCTTTACATAAGCCTGTGTGTGGTCACGAACACCAATTAAAAAACCCATTGGAGTTATTACATCCAAATAAATTACTACCTTTTTATAACTGACCTCATGTGTTTTCTAGCCTGTCCCTAGTGCAACATAAACCCGTTAATTTACACCATTTTAATATAATCCCTGTAATTTAATGTGTTTCACCACAAGACATCAACAGGCCTGTGTGGCAGCTATGGCTTTCCCACCCCAAAGGGCAGCTCTGGATATTTTTAGCAGCGTCTCCACTAAGTGACCCTCAATCCATCGATAAGGATCCCCTCTGTCACATCCTTGCACGGCACCGCAAGGACATCTAGTGCTGAGCGCTGATGCTGCACAGACAGACTGGGTTGGGGTGAGGAACCTTTTCTTGGATTTTTATGTCCATGCAGCAACACAAAGTCTCCATGGGGGCAGTTTTAGGATCTTTCCCCAGCCTAAATCGCACATGGGGTGATGCAGTGGGGCTGATGGCAATGGGAGATCCGTGTCCTCACCTGCTTGCAGTGCCCACCTTCCTCTTTCTGGAGGTGTTTTGGGATCATCCCAAAGCCCAGGACAAATCCAGCAGCAGCTGAAAGTGACTTCTGAGGTTGGAGGTGGCCGCAGAGCAGAAGAAACTCATCTAATTGTGCTTCCATACAACCTGTCTGTACCCAAACTCACATATTAAAGCTGCTTGGGCAATGCAAGTGGGGCTATTCCTGAGAAATTAGGTATTTCTGAGGTGAATCTGAGACACCCGCAGCTGGGGCAGGTGGACAATGAAGATTTCAAAACCATCTTGCAGCAATATAAAGTCAGAGTCTTGCTGGCTGACACACAGGTGTATCAGTCAACCCCACTCAGATTTAGTATAATATTCATTGCAGTGCTGATGTGCTGTGCAGTCATGAGAGGGAGCTGTGCTCCTGCAGAGGCTGTGTGTCCATCCCTGCGGTGCTGGGCTGCTCAGGACGGACACATGGACAGGAACCCACCAAGCTGGGCAGCAATGAAACTGCTCTGCAGCTCCCGGTGCTTCAGGAGCCCGCTTGGGCTGCGTGGGATTTGGGCAAAGAGCCCATTTTTTGGTTTGAGGGGGGTGAGGAGGGCAGAAATCAGCAACAACAACAACAAAATATGGCCGGGCTTAAAACCAAGATAAAAACGTGTATAGGTGCGGGTTGGGGTGACCCAGTCCTTCCAGTTCTTCTGGGCTGGCCCCAGGCACTTTGTGCAACTCACAGCCAAACGCTTCACTTCTCTTTGCAGACTGCTTATGCTTCTAGTGCTCCTTTTGCTTCTGTTTGAGGGCAGGTCCGACTTGTCAAAAAAAATCAAAAAAGTCAAAATACTGAAAAAAAAGAAAAAACAAGGAAAAGTGTGTTTATGTTTCAAAAAACAAACATTGATTTAAGGAGTTTTTAATTAAATAAAACAGTATTTTTAAAGTTGTCTTTCCTTCTCTTTTTGGAAACTTATTGAAAACATAGGTATTGACAAAATTGTTACAAGTTTCTAAATAACTCCAGGAAAATTTTATGCTGTTACCTGCCCCTGCTCCCATCCCACTGCTGTCCCCCTCTGTTGGCCAAAACGCAGGATCCCAACTCTAACCTCACTGCCATCTCCACCCCATCTCATGCACACAGGTTTTTATGCTTTTAATTAGGGTTTGAGTCACACCTTCAGAAGCCCCAAACTATTTCCTGGCAAAAACCTGCCCTGACAGCGTTCCCACCCCATGCAAGTCTAGATTGGTGCTTTGGTTTTTGCAAGACATCTGGTAATCTCCTTGAAGACGTGTCTGCACAGCCTGTGCCCAGGTAATTACATAACATGATGCCCAAAAACCCTGGCAGTGAACATCTCCACATCACCTCACTGCAAACACTGGGTGCATCTTGGCAAAGCCCCGCTGGCTGTTCCTGCTGCTGGGTCACTGTGTGCAGCCATCAGCTCTGCAAAGCTTCTGGAAGATTATGGAAAAACAAAACAAACCATAAAAATAAATAAATCAATATTTTTATAACTCCAAATGGATAAAGGGATTCCCTTCATCTCTGGGGAATTTCAGAGGGAATTCCCCAGTGCACAGAAGATGTAATATTTCACCTTTGTCCCTAGGTTTATAGCAAGCGACTCCACAAGCTCATCATAACCTTAAAACCCATTTGACCTCCAGCACACAGAGTCTTGGTGCAACACTCCCCATCTCACCGCGTGTCCTTCATGCCTGTGAAGCATTTCTAGCTATTTGTCTCAAACTTGTAAAAACAAAATGGGACAGACTTGATGCTTTCAAGGGAGGTGGCTGCCTTTTGTACTGGAAAGTTGGTCATTTCTTTTGAGCCTTTTTTTTTTCTTTTTTTTTGGGAGGGGGATAGCCATAGGGGTAGTGCTGTCCTACTAAACCATTCCCTTATTCCCTTTTCCAGCCCTTGTTTATGGCTCTTATTCATGTTCTTTGGTGCTGGCAACCTCCAGGTGCTGGCAATCACAACAACCTTGATAGCAAAACTGTCTCCTACAACCCCTGCTGGAGACACCAGTGCTCTAGCAGGCTGCAGAAAGTACTGAATTGTCCATTTTTAAAACAAAATACAAAAACCTTAGCTGACAGAATAGCCTGGTGCTTTTCTAGGGCCACATGCCAAGAAGAGGTTCTCTGGATGACTTCTGGGGTTATGACAGCATAAAGTCATCATATGTCCACCCTCCTTCTGAAAGAATGGCTACGTGTGCTCAGTCTGTCGTGGAGGCTCACACGGCAATGTCCTGAACCCAGCTCCCCATACAACACGTTTCAGTCAGAGTCTGGCCCAGGACCAGCAGCAACCTTTCTAGAAGCATGGGCAGTGCCCTCTGCCACTGACAGGCAGATTAGATACAGTGGCCAGGACGCTGTGATTGGGTCTGTTCCTTCAATAAATAAACCAAGTTTTCTTTTAATCTTTGCTGAAATTAAAGTATGAGCTCACTTCAGGAAGTTTTTCAGTTTCCAGCTGTGCCACTGAGGTAAGCTGGCAGGCCTGGGGTGCACGGTCCCAGCCTGTGTAAATAGGCAGCAATAGAAACACAGAATTACGGCATCAGAGAGGTTGCAAAAGACCTTCTAGATCATCGGGCCAAGTTGGCCTACCGAGACCCAGTACTAAACCACGTCCGTCAGTGCCACATCCACACGTCTCTTAAATACGTCCAGAGATGGGGACTCCTCCACTGCCCTGGGCAAGGGATCAATAAACACCCTGCCTGAATTAGCTCAAGGCTTTTCACCTATGCCCCGTGCTGAATAACCATTATGGAAGTTGTAGTGGGTTTACATGGCAAGGTTTTGGTAGCAGGGGGCTATACAGGTGGCTTCTGTGAGAAGAATCTAGAAGCTGCCCCGTGTTAGGTAAGGACCAGAGCCGAGCCAATAAGTGATGTTGTTTGCACCTCTGTGAGAACAGAGTTAAGGAAGGGAAAAAAAAGAAAAAGAAAAAAAAAAAGAAACGCTGCTACACAGCAGCTGGGAGAGTGAGAGGAGTGAGAAACAGCTCTGCAGGTGCCAAGGTCAGTGAAGAAGGAGGGGGAGAGGTGCTCCAGACCTCAGAGCAGAAGTCCCCTGCGGCCTGTGGTGGGGCCCATGGTGAAGCAGGATGTCCCCCTGCAGCCCATGGAGTACCATGGTGGAGCAGGCTTCCACGCTGCAGCCCATGGAGGAGACCATGGTGGAGCAGGTGGCCCTGCACCAACGGAGGCTGCTGCCTGTGGAGGACCCCTCCTGGAGCAGGCCCCGGACCGGAGTTGCAGCCCATGAGGAGCCCATGCAGGAGCAGGGGGTTTTAGGGGGAGCTGCTGCCTGAGGGGGACGCAGGCTGGAGCAGTTTGCTCCTGGGGGATGGACCCTGTGGTACAGAGCCGTGTGGGAGCAGTTCTTGAAGAGCTGCTGCCTGTGGGCAGCCCATGCGGATCAGTTCCGCAAGGACGGCATCCTGTGGGAGGGACCCCACGGCACAGGGGATGAGAGTGACCGAGAAGGAGCAGTGGAGATGAAGCACTATAGACTGACCATAACCCCCATTCCCCCGCGCCGCTCGGGGGGGGGAGGTGGAAAAGGGTGGATGAGGGGAAGGCGTTTTGAATTTCTTTCCTTTGTTTCTCACTTCTCTAGGTTGTTAGTAATAGGCAATAAATCTTTCTATCTCCCTACTCCGAGTCTGTTTTGCCTGTCACAATAATTGTTGAGCTATCTCCCCATCCTCATCTCAACCCTTGAGCCTTTTGCATCGTATTTTTCTCCCCCTTTCCCTTTGAGGAGGGGGAGTGAGAGAGCAGCTGAGGTGGAGCTTGGCTGCCCACCTGAGTAAAAGCACCACAGAAGTAAAGTTCACAGTAAGGGAAATGGAGAGAATAGCTGGAAAGAAAAAAGGTGTGTGAAAAAAGGCTGAAAATTCAGCAGGGACCAGCCCGAGCTCTTCCCCTGGGGCTAGAGAGGAGAGGTTGGGCAGCCGTAGGAAAATGCATTTTTAACAAAAAGCGAGGTCTTTTCCCAGCTCAATGTAATAATCTCACTCATGAATGTGCTGAACACCCTATATAAAGGAGAACAAGACCTGTAGAATGGAAACAGCCTTCAGAGTGTGTTCAGCTGCTGCAGGACAACGTGGGACACACCAGCACCCCTAAAATCCCCCAGCCCACCTATGATGAACCCCCGAGGACATTTGCTCAAACAGCTCATTTGATCCAGGCTCATCCTCTTTTGGCCTTTTACACTTTTGAAGGCTTTCCTTCATCTCCCCACTCTGAGCCTCCTGTTTGCTGAGCTGCTCTACAATACGTCAGAGCCTTCTTATCAGGCAGGGTGGCTGCTACCTGCTGCCTCTGTAAGGATTTCAAAGCCAAACTTGTCCGGCAGTCAGATTTCCTAGGGTGGACTGTTGATTGAAAATGTAATTCCCATTTATTATTTTAAGAGCAATCAGAAAAGAAACAAAAATAAATAAACCATGTTCAGATAGTGGTTTCGGGGCGTGATCAAATGCCTCAGGAGAAAGATATTTGGGGACGGCAAGGGGAATGACTTGATACAGATTCAAAGTTGTTGCAAACCACAGTTGAAGACAAGAGCCCTGTGAGAGCTAGGGAGGAACAAGAAGATCTGAGCTGAGAAATGACATTGAGAAAGTGAGCCTGTTGAGTCTCCACCATTATGTGTTCAGTCAGCCTGGTTTGAATTTATTAAATTAAAGGCTGTCAGCATGAGGTAACCATCACCGGCAAACCACGTCTCCGTGCATGAATAGCTATGCTCTGACCTCAAACCTGAGTGATGCTGAATTTCCATCAGCAAGAACCTGCTGTTACCCATTATGAAATAAAAGAACCTAGTCGTATGATTTGCAGGATCCATCCCATAATAGAATCACAGAATGGTTTGGGTTGGAAGGGACCTTAAGGATCATCTAATTCCAACTCCCTGCCATGGGCAGGGACACCTCCTGCCACACCAGGCTGCCCACAGCCCCATCCCGCCTGGTCCTGAATGTCTCCAGGGATGGGGCATCCACAGCTTCTCTGGGCAACCTGTGCCAGTGCCTCACCACCCTCAGAGTAAAGAATTTCTTCCTTATATCTAATCTAAATCTACCCTCTTTTAGTTTAAAGCCAGTACTCCTTGTCCTATCACTTTTATCCCTGATAAAATGTCCCCATCATCTGCTGCCTTAGACCAGCCCTGGTTTATGGGGACCAAGACAACCTTAAAAAAATAAATATCCCATCTCAGCAGTGACATTCCCATTCACCTCTTCCATGTGTTTTCTTGAACTCACATCTCTAGCCACCACCATTCTTGCTGGGCTTTTTCCATCTAATATAATCCTCAAAGTAAACGATTTATGAAATATTATCCCAATAAATCTGAGTGTTAGGGGATCAAAGGAAAATGGAAATTACATTTCTGTATGGAAAGTGCTTAACATTAGGTCCTTCAGCAGGCAGGAGCCATTGGTCCTTCCTGGCCCTGGGAAGAGGGAGGGTCTGGGGCTCAAACACTCAGCTCCTAGCAGAATGAGCACTTTTTTTCCTGTGCTTTTCCATTTCCTTTATCAGTGCACTATCCGAGGACCATTGGGACTACTCACATGATTTCAGGGGGAAAGACAGTTCATCTGTGATGACATTCGACCGGAGCAGCAACGTGTTGTTCCAGCTGGGGGGTTGCTTTCAAAGCCCAATCATTTTCTCGCGCACGCTCGGCTTGAAGGCAGGAATCTGCTCCAGCAGAGCCGCAGCGCTTCCTCTCCAGTGAGCCATTTCCTGAAATTCGGATGGAGGGGAATCCATTATATTGTTTAAAGACAAGGGAAGAAAGAAAGAAAAAAAAGGTTTTGTTGGAAATGGATGTAACAGAGAGCAAGGAAGGTCACAAGGGCCAGGCAGCCTGGGAACGAGCTGGTTCCAAGCCCTTGGATTTGCTCGCCTTTGTTTCGAGGTGAGAACATTTCTTTTTGCCAGGTCTCGTCCAGCTCTCCAGTGACGTCATATCCAGATTATTCAGTAGATGAGACCTTTGGAGTACTACAGCAGGCAGTGTTTGTTTATATAGCTTTATCTTTTTCTCAGACACCTGCTTCTGCATCTTCCTGAAAACAGTTTATTTATGTGTATTTATATTTTCAGGAACAGGAACTTACTTATGTTAGCCTCCAGATGACAGCCACACAACGTACATAATGGCATGTCCATCCGTCCAGAGCTCCTCAGAGTGGCCTTGGGCTGCCTTTTGCCAAGCCAAGAGGATCACGCATGGGGAGTGCTGGAGACCCACATCGCTCTCAGTGTTCCTTTCTTTAAAAGAATAAGGGTTTGTGTTAAAAGGACAGAAACCAAGGGGTGATGAAAGGGCTGGCTCATAGCAGCTCACCCCTGGTGCACCTAAAACCCACCACCTCTATGCAGTGCCCTGGGAAATCAGGAGCAGAAGTCAGCCACCTGCTTCACAGCATCCATTTGAAGCATTATAAATTTGGGATTTCCGTTTTCCCTTGGGGGGCAATGCCAGCCAAATTTGGGGAAGTTTGCTGAAAATTTTACTGAAAAAGGGGAAATGCTTTCTCAAATTCGCTCACCAGGTCTGTTGTTGGAGAGAGGCAGAAGATCAGATGGAGGCTTTGCCGTTCCTGTGGGGCCGCCTGCTGCCCAGCGTGCCCCTGGGGAACCACGGCTATGAGTGGACTCAGCACCACTCACTGGGGACTTTCTTTGCTTCTTAAAAACACGGTTTCATCAAAACCAGGATTATGCAGGCAAGAAACCAGATTTAGCAGAACACAAATCTGGAAGGGGAAACATTAGCCAAAAAAAGGGAACCAAAAGTCTGCTCCAAAATCCCAGAGGTCACAGCATTTCCCACGGTGTCAGAACACTGAGACTGAGACTCTGGCATAAACCCCAGATCAAACACTGGTTTTCTATTTTTATTGGAAATTTCCTCCATTTCTACTGGAAAGTTTCTGAAATTTCTTACTTCCATCTCTGTGTATGACAGAGGGAGTACTTTAAAGCTGTATTTTCCAGGTGGGAAAGCACTGAGCTGTATACTTCTTACTATAATGCATTTGATCAGGTCACTGTATTGCCTGGTGCCTGGTTTAACATGTTGCCTTAATTCAGCTTCCTAAGCCAGCTCAGTTGTATTCCAGCCAGCAAATCTGCTGCCAAGTTGTTCACACTCGTGAGAAATTTCCCTTTGCTCAAACTTTGCAAAAGTGCGGTATGGGGGATGCGGCATTTTTGCAGTCAGGTCACTTGGGATGGCGTGAATCACGTGTAATCCATTCATACCAAACAATTCCCTCTCCCAGCTCCTGTGCCTCGTTGCTCATTAGTCACCTTAATTCCCTGGGCAGCTGCCAGAGATGCTGTGATGAGGGCAGCCTTTACAGGAAAGCTGATAGAGCAGCCCCTGAGAAGAGGAGTTTGGCAAACAGGTGCTGGAAAGGGCTCAAGGAAAACTTTGATTGCAACATTTGGGCTTACAATCAGGGGAAGCTTGTGGACATGAGCTATTTTTAAGCGACTTCTGGCTAGAGGCTGTACAGAAATGGCACATTCCATGGTGGCTGTGCAAGGTTCAGCCCCAAAGGGGAGATCAGGCACAGAGGAACACACGAGCGGTGCCCGGGGCGTGCATCGCCCTGCCAAGCTGTGCAGAAAGCACAAAATCCCCTTAGCCTCGAGCTACAGCACATCAGCATCTGCTGCAGCCAGCTTGTTTCCCAGGCTGTGGTTTGATAGAGCAGCAAATCCAGCCCTGGCATCCCAATGAGCAGATTAAAATAAATAATTACCAAAAAGAAAATAAAACGCAGCTGCACAGCACAAGGGATTCACATGGTATAAACTTGCCACCAGTTCATATTTGCTTAGAAACAACACTGATAAGTTACCTTTGTGCAGCTTGGCTCGCTGTCCCTTCTTTTTGCAGCCCTGTGAGGGCGGCAGCATCCCACGTGCAGCCCTGAGCACCTTGCACTGGGGGCAATGCCCCTGCCTGGTGGAGCGAGGCAAAACCTCTCTTGCTGCCTTTGAGATGCAACATCAGGATTTTTTCAGCCCAAAGGAGCATGAAACACGCTCTGCACCTGCAAGGCCAAAAGGCAAATCCTCCCCCTGCATGCCACCAGTCCCGAGGCAGGAGGGCAGCTGCCGCCTTTTGCTTTTTGCCTCTATTTTTCCAAAGACCTCCAGCTGCCAGGCAGTGTGAGTGGAGCGTTACTGCCTGGCCCAGCCAAATTTCAGAGCAAATGGGAAGAGAAACCTCTCCCCCGACCTCCTCTACCCCTCTCTGGCCTGTCACGATGCCCCTCATGCACCTTTTCTTGCCATTTTCTCCTTGCTGGATGAGGGAGCATAGCCCCTGTGTTGTCTTTGGTCCCCAGACAGGATGTTCCTGCAAGGGATGGGCTGAATTTGGTGTTTTTCAGGGGTAATAAATGGTAATAAATGTTTCAATTTAAACATTAGGATCTAATAAAAGCAAGGGGATGCTGAAGGTGGATGCCCCAGAGGCTGCAAGGGACGGGCTGAGTCTGGTACTCCCAGCACGTTTAAACTGTAAAGTCCATTTATTACCCCAGAAGAACAGCCAGGATTTTTTTATTATTTTTTTTTTCCCTGACTTACAAGTTCCTGGCTTTTTCAGTTGAAAGATATATGGGTCAGTTCACGAGCCTTGAAAGCTATCCGTCCCTCTGAGACCTCTGCTGACTTCGAGTTACGGTAACACTGGATACTGGGGTATTAATGCCAAGTTGCAAATGAGGTTTGCTCTGCTGGGCCAGCTCTCCAGAAGAAATGTGTGTTTTAGGCCTGAAACTGTGCCTGTGGTCTCATAAAAAAGCGCGGCTCTCCTGGTTCACCAGTTTTCTATTTCGTTGCCATTAAAGGAGTGATTTCGTCCTGCCCTTTGCTCGTCCTCTGCTCTGTGTTTGCCTCCCTGGCAAAGCGTTCAGTGGGCTATAAAAGTGCAGCTCCAGCTTGGAGCCTTACCCAATATTAATACCCCAAAATCCACAGCTTGCCGCCAGCAGTAACTTTACACCCTCGCAACCCCTTTCCAGACCTATTGCAGCACCTCGCCACCCCCAGCTCGCCTTTAACCAATATTTCACCCCGCAAATCCCCCTGACCTGGCCCTGCTCTGACACCGCAGCCTGTATTTACCTGCCGCAGGTCGCTGGGCTGCAACCAAGCGGCCTGGATGCGTCCCACTTCCCAAAAGTGGCTCCTGCGGTTATTTCGCCAGCCCCTTTCCAGCGAGCCTGAGATGTGGAAATTCACCTGCAGGGGAAATATCTTAAATAAACAGTGCTTTCACCTCACAGGCAGGGTTCCCCGGCTGGCGGTGGTGCTGGTTACTGAGCAGGGTCACACTCCCCGTGCGTGCTGCCTGACTCAGGATTTCCCCCCCTTTCCCTCTGCTCCAGCGTGGCCGTAAAATCAGACAGAGCCGACAGCAGCGCTTCCAAGTTGTGACTGCAAAAATTGGGCTGGAAAACGAAATCCATGCTGCTTCTTTTGCAGAAAGGCAGGGACGCTGTCTGTGCAGCCCCTCTCCTCTATGCTAGTGGGGCTTTGGGCAAGGTGCTGGATGGGTGTCTGTATGGAGCAGGAGGGCATGTTCATGTGGCAAAATGCCCTGAGGCGTTTTGCTTCTCACTTGGAGGAGAATTTCTCTGCCTCTGAGCTCTGCAAGGACCCAGGTTTGGTCCTCAGGGCTTGTTCCCAGAGCAAAGTGACCCTTCATGCACAGCAGATCTGTGCAGATTTCATGGCTCTGGCAGGAGGCAGGACTTGCTCAACAACAGCAAAGTAATAATAACAAAATTTGCTTTCCCTTCCCTTATTCCTCACTTGGCCACTCTCTAGCCAGGAGCTTGCTTTTACCCCCATGGCTTGCTTCAGAGCCCTGCAAGGCAGAGGCAGGCTTGGCTCCAGCTTGAAACCCCTTGTGCTAGCATAGCCCCCCATGCTCTGTCCCTATGTCCCCTCCATGGCACGCAGCTTAGCACAACCCCAGCAGCTGTCAGCTGAGCTGCAGTGATCAGCAGTGCTCTGGCTGGTGGCCTGCCCAGCTGGGAAATAACGCAGCTCCTTCCAAGCCACCACGATCTGCAATAGTCCAACAGCTCCCTAAGGCTCTCGGTAAGTCTGAGACTTACGCAGTCGTCGGGCTTGCCATCTGTCCTAATGCTCTAAAGACCTTTTAAACAGAGTGGTCTGGCCAGGACGTGGCTGGATTTAGTCCTGTACTCAACGAAAGACAGAAATGTGGCCAAAAAGTGAAGGCTGAACAACCAATTTTTTCCCTAAGACTATTCCACTGAAATAATTTCAATCCATGTACATATAAGGTGGCTCTTTTTAAAGAACTGGGCCCTTCTAAAAAGCAAAAGCTCACAATGAACATGCTCCAACATCTCCTAAGTCCTCCACCAAAGCAAGAAGTCAACGCAGTAAGTTTGTTAGTACAAAGCAAATTGCACAATGAGGTACCTGGGTTCAGACTTGTACAGTCATTTCTGCCACACCCGCAAGTGTGTTTGTTTAAAACACACCAGCCTTGACTACAAGGGCTCACCAGCATAATTTTTAAAAAACAAAACAAACAAACAAAAAATAAACAAAAACCCCACAGTTCTCTTTTTTATCTTGTTGATAAAGTCTTCAAATCCTTGTTTCTGTTCTGGCAACAGAAGTTTCCATTGTTCCAGTGGGTCTCCAGAGCTTGCTCTGCAGGGACAAAAGCTGGGGATGGAGTAGGTTTGTGGAGGGAACTAAAGGAGGCTGAGCAGCCCCAAAGGACAGAAAACATGTGCCTGGCATTGAGGGCTTTCTGATGCCCTGGGTTTTCTTGAGATCCCCTCTTGGTGGCAACCAGAGGTGTGAATAAAGCCCCAGAAACCTGCTCTGTCTGAGCTGAGCAAGGAAGCTACTTAAGGCTTCCCAGCCTGACCGGCTCCAGCCACTGCAGCTGCAGAAGGCTTCTGCTGGGCAGCACAGAGAGGACGCTGAAGGACAAGCAGAGCAGTCTCCAACTTCAGACAACTCACCGAGGTAACCTCCAGGCTAGGCTGTGCATGCAGCAATGAAACAGCACTGAAAGCATTTAGCACCTCGCAAAGCTGTGCCACTGCTGCAGGAGGAGCGCGATGTGCGGGAGGCCCAGGAAGACACTTTTATTTTTCTGGTCCTGTCACATGCTGCAGGTCAAGGTTATAACGCACGGAAGAAGGCCACACATAACAAAGCAGCTATCTATTGACTCTCACAGCCGGTGTTTTGGAACAATAATTCATATTTGTCTCCCTGGCTACAGGGAGCTGAATGGCAGCCTGGATTAGCACAGTGCACTCCTGCCCTGACAACTTTTTATGGCTGATGAGTGAACCACTACTTCATTCCCGAGTTCTGCTGCTCTGACAGCCCTCCAGGGCAGAACATAGGATATTTTCTAAGCACCAGTTATGAAAAACCACTTCCCTTTCCAGTCCTACACAGGGCAAGAGAGCCAGCTATTTAAGACACGGTAACCCAAGCCCCCTGACGTAGGCACTGGCTGCTGCCCTAGATAGGAGTTCCCCTGTGCGGACAAATTAGATCACAGTAACACGATGCTGGGTACAGGAACAATCAGCATGAGCACTGACTTTGACTCCAGTGATGGGAAGAGCAGCAACTCACTCAAAACCAGCCTTAACTCCCTTATTCCCAGTGTGCTCTGATGCCCCTTGACGTTTTTAAGCTGCCCTTTGGCTTCTGTTCTCTGGTTCGTTCACTTCTGATGCAGGAATTTGAGGCCTGACCCCAAATGTTATTTTTAGAAAGGTGAACATTGATTGTTTATTGATTTTTTTTTTCCTAGCAAAGGTCAGCTGCTGGGAAGGAATAGCACAATCCTGGAAGCTCAGTGCCCGAGCATCATGAAGGATGAGTTACAAGGTGAGGAAGATGGGCAGCTTTCCACATGGCTCAGGAGGACCGTGAGGGCAGCTCTCCTTTAACCGCAGTAGGATGAGGCAATTAGATTAGCACCATTAAAATAAATGGTGCTAACATATTTAAATAAATAAAAAAATCTCAAAAAAAGTAGTCAAATGTTGAATGGGGGACCCAAAGAGATGGAGTCTCCATCCTGGGAAACATGGAAAGCTTTCCTCGATGAGGCACTGAGCAAATGCGTCTAACTCCAAACCTTAGCCTGTGTTAGTAGGGTTGGAAGTGAGCCCTTTAAATGTCCCTTCCAACCTAAACAATCATAACTTACTTGACTAGGCCATGATTTGGGATCTCTCCCAAGAGAAGATACTAGGTAACAGGAAAGATCTGAAATCTCCTTGGCAAGAACAAATTGCTTGGCAAATAGCTTGCTTTTGTTGCATTGTTTAGACTCACAAAGAGGGAGAGGATGCTTTAGGGTAGTGTCTACAAAGGTACTCCAACCTGTTGGGCAAAGATACACAGAAAACAAATCCCATGTTGAGCTCTGAGGGAGGGGAATGAGGCAAGGTTCAACAGGCACAAACCACATTCTGGTGTCTGCCAGGAAGCTGATGAAGAATAGTTCATTAGATTTTGTCTTGGTCGGAGTTTTAAAGTCAGAGTTAAAAACAAACAAGCTTTAATAAGTCTGAAATCACTTTATTGAGAAACATTTCATACAAGTCCGTGGCAACAACATTCAGGTGCAATACAGCAACACTACAGACAAGCTCCTTGCACATCTCCCTGCACAATTTGAAGAGGATTCTTTTAAGAACAGCCACATACAAAGCTCTCCAGAGATATGTGCAGCATCCTGTCACATCAGCAAGTTTCAGTACAACACAAGGAGCAGAGTGTCTTTACATTGAATAAGATTAGCTGTAACTCCTAGGAGAGGTACACAAGGCTTTGTAGGTCTGTTGAGAATGCTGCTGGCAACATAAGGCATCATTTCCACCCATCCCTGCTCATTCAAAACACTGACTGAAAGCCTGTAGCAAGATGCTTTGCTAGAAAAATCTATTAGAAAATCAGTATAAAAATCATACTATTTACCATAAACCATCAAAAAGTGACTGTGCCATTTCCCCTTAATACACAACATTATTAGAAGATGACATTACGTTAGAAATTCACATTACAGTACACAACTTATTGCTTCTCTCTGAAATTCTCTGTGCAGCAGAAGCCCCACACAGGTACCTCAGCAGAGCAGTAGCTCTCCTTCAGTCCTGCTGTCCGTACAGCAGCTGCCAGGAATTTGGCCATCGCATTTTAGGAGTTAGTAAAAAGCTGCAAGATGGCAAACTGGATTTTTGTAATTCAGTACCATCACTTCGCTGAAGGAAAAAACAAAACAAAACAAAACAAAAACATCACAGGAATCTTTTGAATAAAAAGATACTAGATATTACATTTTGCTGGTGTTGTCGTCAGTGAGATAATACAGTTTTGACTGTGTTTCTGTGCCAGTTTATTTGAAGAACACCACTTCTATCAGTGAATTCTGGTCTAATAAGAACATACAGCTGAGCCACAGGAGCAACCAGAACCACATTGGCTTGTTTTGTTTCATCACAAACACAGCAAGACTGACAGACTCAGGGCTGTCAGCAGGCTGGCTGGAAATAATTGACTTTGATTGTTTTCCAGTTCAATTTTCAGCTACCTGGAAGGTGTCGACATAGAAGAGCAATCACTAGCTTGCCCCCTGCTTCTCCAGGCACAAGATTCAATGCCCCTGCTGCCTCCCTGCACAGCTGTGCAGGAAAGGAGCTGAATCCCCACAGACTGAAGGTACTGCCACGAAACCCACTCCATTTGGGGACTTAACCTTCCCAAATCCATTTGGTGACTTAAGCTTCCCAAATAACTCAGCAAGAACTTAGTAACTCTCCACAGGACCTTGGAGAATACCAGGAGTGGGCTTCACATTTGAGGATGTACATATCAGATTCTCTACGAAAACAGCAGTAACCCATTCAGACACTGTTATCACAGGGGAGCTTTTTTGTTAGGGGGGATTTTTGTTTGCTTTCTTTAAGAGAGAGCTGGCAGCAGCCAGAGCCCCTCCCTGCACAAAGCGTACAAAATTATCTCCAGCTAGAGGTCCTAGGGCATAAAGCCCTTTCTCCTGAGTGCATTCATAGGTGAATGGGTCAACATCTATGGGATTCCTCTTGGGATTGACTGGTTGGTCGCTGTCCATTGCCAAATCAATGCCATTATTTGGCAGAAATGAGAGGTTGGGGTTTGAACCAGTTAGAACAAGAGCCATGGAAACTTTATAAGCTTTCTGGTAGCCATTCTTGTCTTGAAAGATGCATTTCTTGTCCTTGCCAAAAGACAGTACATGATGTTCAGGTAGGCTAACGTAACACTCATATGGCCCAGCATATGCAGCTGACTGTTCTTTCATCATCTGATGGACCTTGTGGTATTCAGGATACATCATTTTGGGTAGCTGGTTAAAAATAAGACCTGGATCACTGACTCGCCTCCGGAAAACATGAATTACTGGAATATTGCAGTGGTGAGCAAAGAGAATCGCATCAGCAGCTGTCAAACCAGCACCTACAATCAAGACTGGGTCTGACGTGATACCAATACTGTTGTTCTTCACTGCTTCCTCTAGGGCAGAGAGCTGGTGATGGACATAGGAAAGGTTCTCTCCCTTGACCCCCAGCCAAGTGGGGCTATCATATGTTCCAGTAGCCAAGACTACATTTTCCGCATAGATAGAGAAGGGCTCCTTATCACCTTGGACAGTTTTGACAAATCCATCCACCTGAAAGACCTCCATACCCTCCTCAGTGAAGTTCCAGAGGGAGTCGCTCTTCTGCAGATCTTCCTGCACGTGGTTGGAGATGCTCTCTGCACTCACTTTCCTCACAGAGGTTACAACAGTCCCACTTCTAAAGTTCTTCTGCAGCCCTTTCTTCATCACATAATGTTGGTAGTATTGAGCAATGTCTTCTGCTGTGGCTCTGTTGTTTCTGAGGCCTCTGTAATATATTGCAAGCAAAGGTCAAGCAGCAGTTAACTAAGAGCCTGGAATTTCTCCCCTCTTCCACTGAATGTATCCTAGAGCCATCTATCCTGGCAGTATCGGAGGAGACTTATCTAGTTTCCCTGACTTCAGCAAAGTTTTTTCTGGTACATGGAGCTAGCAGTCAAATCTGCAAGCTGTTGGATAGAGGCAAATTACTAACATGAATCCCATTCCAAAAAGTCCCCATCCCTAAAAGCACAGTCACTCATTTGTGTCTTCCTCTCACGTGTTTCACTTTTATTCCATTTTCAACTCCTTTAAGGTTTCAACTGTTACTTATCAAGAGCAGAAGCACCTGAGAGACTGTGAAGCAGCTCAGATGATTATGCTTGTCATCAGGGACAGCAGTAGCAGTCACAGAAGTCAGAGAACCATGCCTTTTGCAAACGTTTTCAGACGACCTCATGGTCACACTGTGATCATCATGCCAGTGTGTGTTGAGAACATATGGCAACCAGCACTCCAACTTTATCTGGAGGCACTTAATGCAGAATGGACTTTTGATGGGGAGAGTGACCTTTCTGTCAGCAGAATCACCCATGACAGATGGGCAGTTGCATTCAAGGAGTCCACTCCAGGTTCCCAAATAATCTCTGGATGTTTGAGGGGGAAAAATAATCAGGCCATAGATATCTCACCTTTTCTTTTGCCTCAACCAGTCTTTGAACTGGAGATCTGGGAGTCCCATCCATTCCCCTCTGCTCAGGGTAACCATAGAGCCCTCGATAGACTGGAACAAGAGAGTTTAAACAGCTTTCAGTTATTTAATGTACAAAGTGAAATGTAACTCAAGTTTCAATAATGTCTCAGAACATGAGAAGCCAGTGATTTCATCTGATCCACTAGCATGGATGAAGCCATCCATGTTCTCCAAAGAGAAAAAACTCTTGTTCCCTCTTACACCCCTTTTAAACTCGCTTCTTCATACACATAAAAATCAAACGTGGGTGACCAGCACATTAGAGCACCTTTTGACTCCCCAGTCAACACCTCTGGCTATCCTACAGCATGCAGACCTAAGCAGTTAGGCTTTGATTCACTTACATGCCAGGCACCTCCAGGAGGGTTTCTGCCAAGCACCAGGTGGGGAATGGCTCTGTCGGTCTCGTGCCACCAAGTGAGGACAGATTCTGCTGTTCCACCAAAGTCTGTGTCTGGACGCAGAAGAGTATCAAACAGAAGAGACACAGGGCTGTGGGATCGTCCCTCCAGACCTTCAGACAGATACTCCAAATCCTGAAGAGAGACAAATCACACGCTCAAAACATGTGTCCTGGCAGGCAGCAGACTGCCTGTAACTACAGCACTTCCAGTTAGTGCTTTTGGTGTTCTGTGAAGTTCGTTTACTTGCGTGCAGCCCATTACTGCCTGAGGGCTACCTCGAGGATCTTAGCAATGCAGGCACTCCATACAAGGGAGATTTGGATAAATAGAAGTACTTTGCTTAAGGCTTATTCTGTCTGCATACTTTGAAATTTCTGCCTTCGAAAACTCAAATGAGTTCATCACTTGTAATTTACCCCTAGGGTGCTTCACTATAATGATACACTGAAAGCTTCTGCTAAAAAAGTATTTTCTTTACACAAACCTGGTCCAAAATGGAGACATGTGGAGCCTCTTCTAGTTTCTTCTGAAGAATAGGATGAGGATGAAGAGACTCTCTTTTGAAGTAAGGGGTGTAGCCTGACAGCAAATATGAGAGACAGATTCCTGAAGGTCCATTCCCTAAAAAGACAAAATAGAGGAGATTTTTTAGTCCTGCAGACAGAGCAGCCCTTTAAAAAGTGTTTCTAATATCCAGATCAAATCAAAGTCACTGCTATGTATACAGGATATTTTCTATTGTCAGAATACCAGTGACTGACCTATTGGATGCAGTTGGGAAAATCATTTTACCCTCGTGTCCCCTTTTACTCCTTAATTACATACATTTGCATTGCAAGGTTATGAATTTGCTTACACAAGCCACAGGCTAACCTCACCTGAAGGCTGAGGTCTGTGTCCTGCTGACAAATTGAGTTACTGCTCATCGATTTCTTTAAGGGTCTGCAAACTGGTCACATACTGACTGGGGGCCTCAGCTGTCCTGGATATACATTTCCCATCTGTGTAGAGTGGTTCACTGTGCACAGGATATACAGGATGTCCAGAAAACAGCGACCAAAACAGCTCTGCTCTGCACAGTGTGAAAAGCCGTGTAATAAGGGATAGCTGGCAATAGTGGTTTGACTGACAGATCTTGAGGACACTTGCAGATTGGAACCAGCTCTACCATGGTATTGCAGGCAGCGTGTTAAGGAAGAAAAGTCTCTCTGCCATGCCAAGACAGCCCCTCAGAATACAGCACTTTGAACAGATTGCTGGAGAGCTGAACTCCTCTTGCCAGCCACCCGACAGACAGTGGAAAGACTTGATCTGTGCGACTCCAAAGCCCAGCAAGAGTAGCCTGTGGAAAGATTTCACATGGCCGTTCTCCAGTATGTTTAATAGTTTACAGTGTCTGCATAACTAGCCGTCAGCCTCTCTGGCTCAGCTCTGCTGCTCGCTATGTGACTAACCACCATTACATAATGCAGTGACGATGTCGGGGAGGAGAGCTGAAGTGACAGAGCAGCCTGCAGCAGGTTGTGTTGACACAGTGCCCGTGCTGCGTGCATGAATCACTGGAGCAAAGGCCACTTGGGACATTTTAGATAGAAGGAGGCTCGGGCTGGAAAGCTAACAACGAGCTGAGCTATGTGAAGGGCAGCATGTGCCACAGCTGGGGACAAAGTCCCCAGTGCCGGTCCTCACCCAGTACTTAGTGAGGACCGGCAGCTGTGGGTCAGCATTCGGAATATTCCACTCACAGGAAAATTTTCCAAAACCCACGGAAATTAAACAAAAACTAAGCTGCAGCTGTGGTAGAACATAACACTTTTGAACTTACTCCTTTGCTTTGGAATGTACGAGGAGGTTCCTGAACCAAGCTTAAGCACCCAAGTGCACAACACTGAGCAATCGATGCAGAGAATTTATTTTCTGAACCACAGTTAAGTTTGACATGGATGGTCACAAGCAGAGCTGCTATTCCAGAAAGCAACTGCTTTTGTGAGCCTGCCAGTGCAGCAGCAGGAGCCTATGGGCTTCCCAGAGAGGGCTCTGAGGAAGCAGCTGGAACCTGTATGCAATGTCCAGCTGCAGTGAAATAGCTGTGCTGCTTCAGTCTGACAGCCTCCCCGTCCTGCACATCTTCACACCAGTTCTTCAGAGGCTTTAGGGACATCTCCACACTGGGTCCCTGTTTAGCCACACTAGGTACCTCCCCTCTCACAAAGGACATAGTAAAGTTACTATATAACCTGCTTTCTAAACTGGTGAAAAGACACCATTCTATTCAATTCTGCATAAAGTCGATGTACCTGACTTATACATGCCAAGAGATTTCTCATGCATTTAAAAAAAATCTAAAAAAAGGTTTACAGAAACATTAACAGCATCTGGAGCACTTCCTAAGTAAATCAGGCACAACAAGAAAGATCACACTCATCCCGCAAATCAAGCACTACAGAACATTAATCAACTTTCTGTGAAATGATTACCTCAGCAGAATGGTTGCTAACCCCTCTAAACACCCAACAGAAAAACCAGAGCCACTGAACTCATGTCCAAAAGGCTACCTTTTCCTTTTATTTTTTAAAAAAAAGGGTGTGTTTCAGGTTATTGAATAGTTGGTTCCCTACTTCCTACCATTTTTGGTACTACAGAAAGTTTGACTGTCAGGCAAAGGAGGCAGAAATATTAGCCAGGGATTTCTGGTTTGAGCATCCAACACACGGAACAAAAGCTGAAGACAGCAAGTCCAAAGCAACAACAGCATCAGAGAACGTAGACAGGAGAAAACTTACCTATGATCACCACAGGAAGCGTCTTGAACCCAGTCTTTTTCTGATGCCTGTTCAATATTGAATACATCTTCCTGTTTGAAAGCATTTAGGCCCAGGAATCAAACCTGTTAAAACAGAGAAGTTCTGAAACATTTTCTTGACAAAATTACATTACTGTCTATAGCCCATAGAAGAGGGCTGATACAAATTATTTCCTTGCACTGTACACCGTCACATTATACTTCTACCCTCAGGACAGGCCTACTCTTCTTTTCACCCTTTTCCCTCCCTAGAAGCTGAAGGATGATTCCCTGATTATATCACAGGAAAAGGAAAGGGCCCTTATCTTTCCCTACCACACATGAGTTTCGGTCCCTTCAGAACAGCTGGCAACATCAGTAACCCTCTGACTACAGTAACTGACATGTTGCAGCTTGCCAAAAAAAATATCGTAAACCCATTTGTGAGTGCTTTTTATTTTTTAAAGTAGCTTGTGCATTTATTATGAGGGTAAGCAAATCTCACTCGAGACTTCTGCCCAAAGGCTGGAAATCTCTTGGCTGCGTTTTCAAACACGTGCTGCTCAATGGCTAGAGGGCTTTTGGAGAAGTGCTAATACAGTTCCTGAACCTGAGGATGCCCTCTTTATTCGTCTTCCAGAACACAGAGTTCTAAGTTTGAATAAGTAAATAGCAACAATTCTTTAAACAAAACATGTAACATTATCTTAGAGGCTAGGTTGTCATTAGAGAACCTACAAAACACCTGATTTTGTCATGCAAATATTCAATGAGTAGTGAATCAAAGGTTTGTTGTGGTTTTGTTCTTGATGGTTTTCTTTTTTGTTGTCGTTTTTGCCACTCCTGCAGGGATCCCACCATGTTAAATAACTACCTCAGTTTTCCAAGGAATTAAACTACACTGTCACCAGTCCATGGCAGTCAAAAGTTCCTTCTACCACAGTAAAATGGAGATTTTCAAAATCCACCAGAAGCTTTTATGTTATTCTACTGAGAATACAGCCTTTAGAAATATTATTCTCAGCTGGGAAAGTTAAGTCAGAATCCACTGAATGGTACGACTTTGCTCAGCAGGGCATGCTCTCCACACCCTTCCCAAGCACAGCAAAATATTTGGCAAATGCACCGCACACTCCCATAAGGTCTGGCACATCACCGCCTCTGACACAAGCAGATGCCATCCTACGAGCGCAATGCTCCCCTTTAAGCCTGACATTTATATCCCCAGCAGCTACGTTAATGCCGTAAGACCCCGGTGATTGAATGAGCAGGCAGGACCACAGTAAAATTTAGGATTTGAAGAATCCCAGGCTCCAGGAGGAGACTTGTGAGTGCATTCGCCTGCAAGGATGTGACGCCTTCTTTGTGCACCAAGACAAAGGGGCACTGGGCTAGACTGAGAACTACTTCAAATTGGGTTCATTTAAGTAGAGAGGCACATAATAAGGCCTACATGTGGGATTTAAAACTAGCAGTTTTGTCCAAAGTGTGTATCACAGTTTAATAACATCTACTAGTTGCCTTCTACCACTTCACTAAGTCTTTCTCATGTGTTTTGCGTGAACCACATAAAAGACATAATAGCCATGTCTTTAATTCAAGTCATTTTGGGCATCTAGCTTTAAACAGAGTTGAAAACTTCATTTCCCAGCTTAGCTGTAACCCAAAGGCAGATGCACATACCCAGAAGACGAACTCTTCCATATGTTGCATCCATGTGGAGGCAGGCATCCACCCCTTAAGGCATACTTACCCCAACCCCAGTAGCAGCAGGAGCCCAGCCTAACTGGCCAAGTATTTCCCCAGCCTTTTGGGTTAAGTTCTGCCATGTGAGCCAAACCCTGCACTACCATCAGCAGATTGCGGTGTAAATCTGCCTGCAAATAGTTCCCCACCACAAAGCTCCAGAATTCAGCACTAGCACCCATGATGTCCTGCGACATCAAAGGTACAGATCACTTACCAGTGTGACCAGTAAGGTACCCACTCAAACCAGCACAAATCACAGTACTTATCTTACCTTTCCATGGTAACAAATAATTCCCTCTCCACAGCTGCACTACATAAGACAAGTTTTTATTAATTTTTCCCAACATCTTTTATCTCTGTGAAACTACTGGGAACCTGAAAGCGAGAAGGAAGATCTTTGGAAGGGCTCTTCCATGTCTCTGCTCCGTAGCAGGCTGCAGCAGCATGCACAGAAAGTTTACATGCACGCTGCAGGCAGTGGTAACCCAGCAACATCCGTGGGATTTTTGCTGGAAGCAAGGGCTGCGGAGCCAACCCAATCCTGCACAAGGCAACAGGTCCAGGAGAGCAAAGCCAATACGAGAGAGAATGAGCCCGTGAGCCTCTTCGTAAAACCTGGGCACAAGGTCATGCTGTTGCATGCCAGTGCTTTCCTGGGGGATCCCAAAGGGGACAAAAAAGGCACAAGGCGGTAGAAGTCAGTCTGGCAGCCTTGTTTGCAGTGCAGGAAGGTTGCCTTGGCTCCTGGCCACTGCTCCATGCCACCCTGCCCCACCCTGATAGAGTACAAAGCCAGCAGCCTCAGGCTGAGCGATAACTCCCACCCTCCTCCTCCTTCTGTACCTTTTGATGCATGAAAAGGGAGCATTTGCTGCAATTAAACCGAACAGTAATGGCTAGAGGAGCACAATTGTTACTCTGAGAAAATTCTTAGTTCTGTGCACATACATGACACTTTTTAGCCATGGTTTTACTCAAGATCTGGGTTCACAAAACCCCATTGTGACCATTTCAATGCTACATGCTGTTTCCCCAAGTTTTGACACCAGACAATTCTATCAACACAAGATTAACTGTCAGATGCTTCTGTTTATCCTAGCATGTCTCTATAAATGAAAAGCCCCATCCACATTCCAAAGCTGGCATTTCTATAATTTGTAATTAATTAATCTACTGCTTAGGAGAAAATGAACCAGATGCTGAACCTGTTATAGCTGTTCCCATCCTGTAGACTAGCTGTTTGACTTCAGGGGGCAAAACTGTGCTCAGTGTCACAGGCCAAGTGTTCACTTTCCCTGCCATTATAAGTAAAAGCAGATTATTTTTTCAGTTGCAGAATCAAGAGATTACATACACCTCAATCACCACACAGTTAATTCAGTGCAGCATATGACAGCCTGCTCTTGCAGAGACTACTGGAAAGTGTACAGAAGGCTGAAGTTCATTTCACATTCAGAGAGAGGTGGTTAACTAAATGCAACAAGAGAAAGCCTAGGATGGAACCCAAGACTCATCTCCTCATGCTTCTTTCATGTACGGTAGGCTGCTGGGCACTCACGTTTAGTCAGTTTAGTGACATTGATCACTGCTTTGGCTCCTGCTTTAGGTTTCCTACTTTAAATGGCTGAATCTTTCCTCCTCTTCATTTGAGAGCATGCTGCAAGCTCCACAATTCCTCTCCTCACTGCTTCCAAAGCATTTCAGCAATGATGTGATGTTACATAATCATTCTGGCTTGGAAAAGCACCCGGCTCATCCTGGACCAGACTCCGCATACCTTCCTGACACAGCCTTAAGCCTGGAGGGACTATAACTCACAAAGCCGGTCAGTATGGCCCCTACTGGCTCCAGGCTGCACAATTGAAACAGGTTTTAAGCAAGCAGAAAAAAAGCAAAGATGAATTAACAAGGCAATGAAACTAAATCATCTTTAGTAGAAGTAAAAGGCCAAGTTACATCAGTCATTTGCAAGCAGCTCTCCCTAGAACATCAGTGGGACTTTTGCTCAAGTAAGGACCACTAAGCAGGGCCTCTATAGTACATGGGGAGAGTTCAAAAGAGCAGTGCAGTCAGCACATAAATAATGGAAGAGACTGAAAGTGCTACTGTGACACTTGGGTTTAAACAAGAACAATGCTAATGTAGAAATGCAACAGTTTCCTTCAGCTTGATTTCTTCATCAACTCATCCACTTCATCAGCAACTATTTAAACTTAATTCATTAGTGCTTTTAAGAAACAGAAATCCTAATAGTTTTTGAAGTTTACACTTTCCCAATAGCTTTTAAGTTGTTCACTTTCCCACAAGTTTCAGGAGCTTTTTTCCCACCACTTGTGCTATCGCTCTCATATGCAAAGCCAGAGTACCCCAAAAAAGCAATGTCTGTGGAAAAATTCAACTTTATGGTACATAAAAATTGTACCTCTTTCTACAAACACCCCTGTGACATTCTGAAAGCAATGTTACAATATGCAGGACAAACAGAACTCTCTGTATTCACTTATAGCCTTCTTACCTTTAGCAGCAGGTCTGATGAGAAGTGAGATCTTCGTGAAAATGCCTGTACAGCCAGGAAAGCCAACCAGACTCCAAGCCTTGAATACTGCCTCTGCTCTAAGACAGCTGCTTAAATATAGTAGGCTACCAGTACTAAATGAGAGGTGGAGCCGAAATGAATGGAGGCGGAGCAAGGAAAATACTTATAAGCATGAGTCAGCAGGAATAGTTCCCTTCCCGGCTTGTGAATGAATGATGCAGAGTAACTTTCCTTAGTGATGCTCAGCTGATTCCATGACCACAGGAAACGCAGGTTTATAGGAGCCATGTATGGTGGAAGCACTACAATGAACAAATGCACTCATTTTTAATCCTCAGGGCAAATTAAAACCTGACATTTCATAAAATGCGACACTTCCTAAGGCAGAACTGGGTTTTTCCTTTATAGCAAAAAAGAAAGCTGCTACAGTGGTAGCTCATGGAGGGAACAGGAGCGATAGGATACCACTGAGTACTTGCTTTAGAACTGGAAATAAATTGAAAGAACTTCTGTGATTACTTTCTACCCACTTCGGACAGTGTTTGGGGCTTTAGTTTCACCTTATCAACACAAAACAGTTAACACACCCGGGGACATGTATGAGACCCCTGAGAGCACTGGCAGAGCAGGGTGTCTCTGTAGAGGTCCTGTCACCTGGATGGCTGTGCTCAGCAGTGTTAAGTCACCCAGAGCCACCAGGCACTGCTGTATTCAGTCACAAAAACCAAAATCAAGGAGATTAAATGGCACAGTAAATTTCTTATTCAATTCCTTCTACTTTTCCCATTTTTCTCTAGTATTTAATGTCACAATGCATTTCCTATATCAGACAGTTTCTAAATAGCAGTTATCCTCCCTCCAAGGTTTTTAGTGGAAATAAAATTACAACCAAGGTAACTTCATCACCATCTCTGGGGAACCTGATCCTACATACTGCCAATCATCAACTTCCCACAGGGTTGTTCTTCTTGTTTTTTTTTTTTTTTTTTTTTTTTTTCTTTTCTTTTTTTTCTTTTTTTTCTTTTTCTGGACACACAAGAGGCCTTGCTGTAAATTGTGATCTGGTAAAAATCCAGCTGCAAATTACCATCTTGAAAGCAAAATAGAATTGCTTAAGTTCTTCTAGTTCAAAGAAAACAAGTTTAGAGACTAGATCTTATTCTAAGGATTCCTATCCATCAGCGGCTCTTAAAATCAGGAGTCACTGCTTAGCTTTACACAGTATTAAAACTGTATCACCTTATAGAATTCAAAATTAATTTCACACTCAACACATATTGAGCTTAAGTATAAAGTGCTAAATAAGGACAGACATGCAAGAGTTGTTTATTCAACAGAAGAATATCTCCTGTTCTTTAACTTTTATTTTTCATGTAAACATGGGAATTAAATTGCCTTACTCCTAAGAAGTTTCTCCTATACCTTGTAGATATATTGGGCCTGCTAATATAGAGCTCAGGTGTGTGTGTATTTTTTCCTCAGTGAGATATTCTTATAAGCCTGCAGTTTATAATAGTTATAATAGCAGTAAAATGACTAAGAGCCTCCTGAGCCTACAGCAAAGGCTACAAAACCACAACATACTAGGATTTTCATCTGAGGCATCTTAGTCAATTCAGTGGAATAATCAAGCTCACTAAATTTGAAGTACAAATTAAACAAGTTTGTACTGAAGTAGGTAGCTCACTTCAAGTAGTAAGTACTGTGTATCTTTATCTCTGAGACCATCTATTTTGAAGCTATGATCTCCAGGGAGCCAGGAGGACTGCTGGTACTCAGTTAAGAGGTACTTTCAATAATATGATACAAAAGAAGAAAACAGCTCTTGAGAAAATTCTACACTCTCAAGACCCACATCAAAGTAGGATAGAGTGCAATCTATTTTAATTACACCAGAATCACATTTTTAATAAAACTATTGTTTCATTTAAATTTTAACCAAATGATCCCTCTAGAAATCCAAATCACTAAATCCATATGTCAAAATGAAGGGGGTTTTTATTTGTTTTTAAGGTTTCTTTCAAGTTGTCTGGGCCTTTATCCAAGGTAATATTTTCACAGTGCACTTATGCAACTCATACTAATTTTTTGACACGAGCAAAGGCTTTCAGATGTATTACCTACATACATGTTCGTTGGCTGGTAACAAACGTGATCAGTATCAGACAAGAAAAATTAAACTTCCAGAGAAATTAAGGCATTTGCTTGGTTAGGTGACTTAAAACTGTCCTGTTAGTAGGTTTTTCAAAAGCTATCTTTAATATAATGCAATATTGCATGTCAAACATTTTAGAAGATGTTCTAGTCAACACTTCCTTATGGCGTAGACACAATAGGAAACCATATGATGGCTTAGCAGGCTTTATCAACAGGAAAAACAGTGTACACATCTGCAGAAATAAAAATTGACCTCTGTGTACAAGATGAGGTCCTCTCCTAATTTCCCACTAGGTTTAGGAAAATTAGAATCTCTTTAATATTACCACTGTGCAAGAAAGGCCAGGATGTCTTTCCAAAGCCACCAGTTCTACCTCATTGTTGCACACAGTAGAGTTCTTCACAGGAATGTGTTCAAATATGACATTTCACCGTCCTTTCTTTGCTTGCACAATAGGACCATTAAATCTAGCAAGTTGGAGACTATTTTTTATAACTATCCTAACAAACACTACATAGCCTATGTATCAGCGTTTCTGTTTCTCCTTGTGTACTTTGTTCGGAAACAAATAATTCAGCCTAATGCACTGTCTGCTCAAACTTTCCAGAAGAGGAAGTAATTGTGTAATCTGTACTTCACCTGGCAGCCAGCCTCTGACTGGCAAAGGTACGTGATTCAGTTGTCTTTTCTTCTTGATTCACTGCAAGCAGTTTCATCCAGATTAATAAGTGCCCAAGATTTAAGTTTACATATGGGTCTCCAGCATGGCTTTGCATTATCTCTATACATAAGCTGTCTATGAGTATGTACTCACCAGTGGTACTAACTCCTTTGCACAACCTGACAAACATTTGGTGCACAGACTTAGAGGTCTTTAGAGGGCTTCCAGGGAAAAAACTCTTCCTAGCTGCTAGTCTGTAGGCTCTTTCACTGAGGTGCATTGCACTCTAGGCAGCTGAGATATGAGGATTTCATATCTCTGTATCACAAGGTACATGCAGATTTATCAGAAAAGTAGAAAATCAAAGCTTATTTTGCATGGACTTCTCTTCTTCCCTTTCAAAAAATAAAATAGTAAAGCTTAGCTTCTAGCAAACAATCCAGGAAACATACTAATCCATATTAAAACGTGAAGTGATCTGGCAAGACCAATATAATGCTTATGCTACACTTTGTGAAAATCTTCTTAAAGTCACTTTTTGGGAAAGAGAACTCATGACATTACAAATTGCCTTCAGATAATGTAAAGGATCAATTCCACCTTCCCTTGTACTGGCAGAAACACAGGACACAGCAGTAGAGGGCTACATTTGCTTTCATATCAACAAGCCTTGCACACACTATAACAGCAGCAAGGCAAACCATTCCCTATTGATGTGCAGAGGGGAATTCAAAACACACCACCTCATGTATCAATCCCAACCGGAGAAGGTTTGGGGCTGCAGAAAAGTGGGACAGACTTCACTGGTAGCCACTCACTTCACCTTCAAGTCATACCCTATAGTTCACGGTATTGGCAATCCTGGGTGCATTTGTTGCCAAGGTCTATTTGTTTTCCTTTTGGTCAGCCATGATACAGTTCCCAGAAATTAAACAAGTCAATATCGTGTTTTACCAAGGTAAAATCTGAAGAATATGCCAAAAAGCATGGACAGACTGTAGCACTGTTCAGAATGAACATTTTGCACCTGAACTATTCCCCATTGCAAGAAATTTCCTTCTGTCAAATGACTCAACACTTCATGTCACTGAGAAGTTATACCCACCCATATCCTACCTGTGAAACCTGTCAGATAGCCCTGTTTCTGCTGTCTTCTCATCCAGGGGGAGCCTAAAGAACAATGCCTCCCCAGTGTCAGAATTCATTGCTCTTACCTGTGATTCTGACAGCTCACTTGTGACACTTGTCTCAGTTGCTCTCACACCCATCCTCTCCACTAGCCAGATGTTAAGGTACACCATCACGCCATGCCAGTTTATCACAGCACACTGCATTGTTTCAGACATTAAAACTTCATGTTCTGCTGGGTATTAATAATCAGAGGAACACTCCCAGTATGATCTTGTGGGCCACATTAGTGCTTTGACACTTAGTTATTTCTTTCAATTACAACAAAAATAAATAAATTCTGCATGTTTTCCGTCTAGGGGAACTTTCTAAGTGCTTCAGTACCTCCCACTAGTTCCTCTAGTGCAGATCATTTAATCTAAGGCGAAGTCTCAAATAAACATTAAAACATTTGACCATCTGTCTATGTTATGTCTGTTCAGAATCTGAAATCCAGCTTTGCTGCTGCCAAAATGATATCCACCTTTTTACACAGGCAAGTTTCCACTTACATAACCGTATGTTAACTTACCCACCAAAATTAGAACCTATATATTTAATGAAAATAAATGGTTCAAAATCAACACTGAAATATTTTACTTGCCATTTTTTTTAAGCTCCAATCAAAAAAAACCCACATTTGGCACCAACACCACAACACAGACCCCAGTTCGGAACTTAAAAAAATCATGTCAGCAAGACGTTCCCTGAAGATGTTGTGGCACTCTCCAAATCAGAAGGGGCAGGCTGTGGCCACACCACTTCTGACAGCAACTGGATCCCTCAAGTACACTGCTTTGCTAAATGACTAGAGTAAGGAAGCCTTGAGGAAGCCAAAGGATTGCTTGGCTTGACAAAAAAAAAAAAAAAAAAAAAAAAGCAGCTTAGGAAACTTTGCAAGTGGGAGACCAAGTTCTGCTCATGACTTCCTACATGTGTTTGTGCATTCACATGGCTTCCTCTAAAGAAAAATTTGGCCCAGAGCTTGTGTCCTACTTCCCTGTGTCCCTGCCAAGGCCACATGTGTCCCGTGTTCATACTTTTTTTTTCAGCATTAGGCAGCTGCATCCAAGAGGAGAGAAGTAAAGGTTCACCCAATTCACTTGTTATTCAAAAGGACATTGACCTCCCAGTCTGATAAATGATTGAAATGTGTTTTTTTTAGTGCCCTTGAATATTGTTTGAGGAAAATAGAGAACAAAACCTTGTATTTTGCTGGAACTATTATAAAAAAAAATAATGACTTTTGTTTTCTCCCACCCTTAGCCCATTACCTTGAAGTCATTCTCTCCCTGTCTGTTCTCAGAGGGTGGTCTTCCTAAAACCATGAGGTCAAAGCAAAGATTTTCACCAATTTTTACTGACCAGAGGCATTCGCCACTTCCACCAATGCCTCTTAAAAACATCTGTTAAGAAATAAACTTGGGGAAGTGAGAACCAATCATACCACCCAGGAGGACTATGGAGCTCCACTGCATTCACACAGCTGTATCTTCAGCTAATCTGCAGTAAAACCTTGTATGGGCACTCCAGTGCTGACTGAGAATGCCTTATTGGGACATCTTGTACATCTTCTCTCTCCAAGCTAGTTAAGGGAGCAATAATGGAGAGTGTTAGCAGAGATCTAGCTAGTCCATATAAACTCCCTGAAAAATATATTCCCATTACATACAAAGTAGCCTACTATACTGTGAAATAGCAGCGGGTATCTCACAAAAATACAGGCACTGAGTTCACATACAAAGTGTCCATGCAGAGAAGGAGATGGCTGCACATGCATTTTTCCTGGCCCACCTTATGAATGGGGCCAGGATCCCCTCCTCAGATCAGTGTACGGGGATGATAGCCAAATCCAGTGCATTTTGTACTTGCCAGCACATAAGCTTCCTTTCAAAAACTAGTATGATGCAAAGAGGTGCAATCCTTTGGCCTTTGGCTCAAGGGGCTATGGCCATGCATGTTTCCCAGGACCAGGCCTTTGTGTGTTCCTTGTCCTCCAGGTACAAGATGCAGAGGAAACCTCAGCACACATTCACTGCCCTCGGGCCTCCATGATGATCTCAACATTGATGTGGTTTTGGGGAAAAAGTAAAGTTGTGCACTTTCACTTCTAACAAACAGCAGCTATGACCTAGTCAAAGATCAAACTGCTAAAGAACCTGGTAGGGACTTTTCCTCTTCTTATCTTAATGTCAGTATAATCATAAATATTTACAAGAATTCAGGATAAGAGAATGATCGGAAGACATAGCCTCTAATTTCTACAGTCCTATAGTCAGTATTCAGCTATGCTTTTTCTATCTATACTGGCACTTGGCAACTAATAGCTTAATAAAATAACTGTTGCATTATATTATGATGTGCCAGACTGAGCAACTTGGAAAACAAATGCCCCAAAGCACAAAACATCCCACAGAAGCTAACATTCATGATTTCCTTACTGGAATAACCAACAGAGAAGAACCCTCAAAGTACAGGGGACACAGATGCAGCCTGTGAGTACTGGACATCTTTGCTGTACATTTTCTCTTAAGGCAAAAACAATGATTATCAAATACAAGTGGGCAATTCAGAACTGGAAAAGGGGTGTGTATTAAAATGCATTTAACTCCATTACACAGTTCATAAACAGGGCTGCAGAAAGCCTTCAAAGATTCTTGGATTTGTTTCTTTGCCACAGCTTAAGCCATTCTGTAGTTCTTTAGCCTGACTTAATAAAATTCTTAACAACATCAAGATTCTTTATCAACATCAAGAATTACTTAATCAAGACAAAGAATTTAGTAGCTTTCCTGAAGGGCTTAGAAATGTGCATGGCTAAGGTTATCCAGAGCTAATATAGCCAACATCATAGGTTTCCATAAATTAAAATAAGCATTTCTGCAGCAGAACACACCAGTCTTTAGCTGGGGGGACGGGGGGTGGCGAGGATTAGAAAAGGACTGTGTTAGAGTGATCCCACAACTAGCCTCAGGGTTTATTTTCCTCATCCTCTAAAGCAGCTGATACTGGCTCATAGGTTGAAGCTAGTCAGATCCAGTTCACTAATTCTGATGTTCTTGACTTGCAGCATTTTCCTTCCCCTGTAACTTTTTAAAAGTCTGAGGGAAATTCAAAGAGCTTTTAGCATGCAAGCCCCTTCCTTTAAACATGGCTCTGAGGCAAACTGAAAGATCAGCTGAAGTGATACACTCAAATTAAGTTTTAGACCCCAATTTCCCTCTCTTACAATAGCACCGCTTACTACAACACTGACTGCCAGGAGTGAAATTTAAAGTTCATTGGAACTGCTCTGCATAAAACTGGGTGAACCAGTATCTTTTCCAAAGAGAATCTTATCACTTAGTCACAGTATAACAGTAATGCATTAAAGTGTAACAAAAATATTTCATAGGTCAAGGCTTCTCACTGTAATTGACAGCTCTGTCTCTAGACTAGTTTAAGGAAGCTGGAACATGAAAGGAGCTGCCATTTCCTGTAAAATAGCATGTGCTGTTTTGAAATACCTGCATGTATTCTTGAGTCATTTCTGTGCTTTAGAAACATCAAATATCCACTATGAACTCTGAAAAGATTTGGCACAGTGAATTTGCAGGAAAAAGGCAGGATTACTGCACAAGAATAAAGCTATTCAGTAACTAATTCTCCAATGCATGTGTTAGAAATACTTAATGATCTGTGTAATTCCACATTTATCTGATAGTCATCCATTTCCACATATGTCAAAGCTCAACGATGAGCATAAGTCAATGAAAAAAAAAACCAACAAGCTCCTGTAGCAAGAATTATCTATGTATGTACCCAGCCCCTAGCACAATATGAACCACAATCCCCTAAAAAATCTCATTGAAGTTGTTTTCCTAGGAGATCTCAATAAAGGTATTCTTGTTTCTCCTCCAAAGCTATTTTACTTTTCTTTTTTTATTTTTCCTTACTACAGATGAGACACTCTAGATTAGTCCTACACCCTTGTCAACAATGATTCTATAGAGAAAATAACTTATTTATGATCCACTCATGTTTTTGTCAGCTGCCTGACTGGCTGCAGCATGCCCAATTTTTCTGCTTGTCTACAGAGAAATTGCCCCAAGCAGGCATAAAATGGAGGTATTTCTGATTCCCCAGTCAATATTTATCTTGATTGTGAAAATACTAAGTTTGAATCATTGAGTAAAACCTCTACCAAAAAAACTGAACCCTGTAATTAGGTGACCCCTTACCTCAAGGCTGAAGCCACGCAGCATTGAAGCACCTGACTTGCACAGTTCAACAATGCAGACTGATAACATGCTCAGTAGGGCAGAGGGATGTGGCATGAGGGCAGAATGGCATGGCACCAAGATGATCAGTAGCATAGGCTATCAGTTTGATATCAGTTCCCTGGGAGCACTGACCAGTGTTTTATCTAAAGCTTTCTTTTGCACTCCTGACACTCTGAAGGTTAACCTTCAAGGCTATCAGCAGTAACCACAGATCAAGTAACAGGCAGCTTATGTCCTATTACTACCATCTTAGCTAGCTGTGCCTGTATACACATGTGAGTTGTCAACTGGTAACCAGGCCAGACAGATGTGAGAGCCCAACCAGCCTAGTATCCCATCCTCAGCATCAGGCATTATCTGACACCTACTGAAGATAAAGAATGAGACAAGCATGTGATGCTTGTCTTTTATCTTCCCTTGCCTTCAACTATTTGCAGCTGGACAACCAGCTGAAACCTGATGAGCTTTGTTCACTTGCTAGCCCCTTTCTTCAGGTTATTTTCATCTGGCTCCTAGTAATTTCAAATGGCCTATACTCCTTGTATCAGAAGGGAGATTACACAACTGATCCCTTTCTATGCCACTCAGCTCTATAGACTTTATTATATTGCTCTCAATTTTCTGACTTATTCCCAACACAGAAACTGTTCTATACCTTATATCAACCTGGTTTGCTTCCTAGATCCTTTTCCAGATCTATCATATCCTGACATGAGAGAAAGAGCACATCATACTGTGGTACTCCAGGCATAGATGAGCCCTAGGGTTATGCAGCAGCCTTCTGGTTTGGCCTCCATCCTTTCCTAGCACTTGATTTGCTTTGCTACCTGCAAGCACTGAGCTGATGTTTCCATAGGACTATCTACCATGACCTCAGATTCAAGTTCAAGATAGCTCTGACTGAGCTTACTTACCTGGATTTGTGCCATAGTGTGAGGCATCACATAGGAATTGTGCAAAAGTATGAAGTAATATGATAATATAAAAGAAGCGTACAGCTTGTTCTTCAAACCAATGCATGCACCCATATGCCTGATAAAAAGCACAGTGGAAAGCCTTGGAGACTTTCTGGATCCTTCTTGTTCACAAAGAAACCTCAACAAAATTGAAGGGCTAGTGTGTGGGAGGAAGCATGTTCTCACCTTAAACCTCAAGAGGGAGGTGGCCTTAGGTAAACACAGCAGAAAAGCCCAGAGAGCTAATACTGCACTCCATCCCCTGCTCTGATCTTGATCTGCTCTCATTCTCTTACCTGGAATAAAGCAGACAGTAAGAAGAGCTTATGCAAGGTCGCTCCTAGGTTTGCATCAGTGGCTGTTTTTTATGCACATTTGAAAGAGATGAAACACACACACATCCAGTGAATGTACTGAACCCTGAGCTTATCCAGAATAGACACAATAGATACTAAGCAGCACCAAGGTAACACACAGGACCTCTGAAATACTCCCTACCCTTACTGCAGCTGGCAAAATGCAGCCAAAGCTGTTGAGCCTGAGTGCCAAATCTTCCACATCTGCTGCCCACACAGCAGCTGACATGCTGCAGTTCATGTTAAATGTTAACCCCATTTTGTATGCAGGCTCCCTAGAAAAGTAGTATTTTCTAATGACTTTCGAGTTTTGCTTCTCCATTTCAAGCCAACAATGACAACATATGGCTAAGTCACTGGGGTTCTGCATCAGTCTCCACCTATTGCCTTTTATCACGTCTTCCATTATGTTTTCCTTCTGCTCTCCTTACAGTATTTCCCTACCTTCTTCTCACCTCCATAAAGCCCACTGAGCTACATTAAAGGCTTTTCTGCTTGTGACCATGGAAAAGGGGCCAGCCAGACACATATATAAATGTCTCAGCAGCAAAAATAAGCCCTGTGGCAGTTGTCAGCTTGTTCGTGTTTGATACCCCTGATAAGGAACACTATAATAGAAGCCTTAACTCCTAGATTTTTGGTGCCCAGCATAAAATTGCATTACAAAGTCAGTGCCTGTGAAAATCAAGTTGCACACCCATGCAATCAGCATGTCCTGTGGTGGTTAGGAGTTCAGCTTCTGGCCCAGAATCGCTCCAGAGTGCTGACTGGCTCTGCAAAAATGCATCTCTAAACAACAGTTGAGACTTAAAGTTTCACCAGAGGCTTTTTATTTGTAGTAGAAAAGGATTAAGATTTCAGAGTTGAGAAATTAAATTCTTGGCAAGTGTTTCCTACTGAAAATACCATTGAGAGAATTTATAAATTCAGTGGAAAATATGCAACAATTTCAGATACATCCAAATATTATGATATTTTAACACTAAAATAACTTTTTTTTTTTTTTTTTTTACTTCTAAGTGATTTTAACAAAAAATGCTAAGCATTTAAACTTACAATTAAAAAGCAAAGAAATATGCTTTGTTTCTAAAAGGAAATTTCATTTTCTCAGATCCTGTAACAAAACCACTACCATTAGTGTACATAAATATATCCGACACTTTATATTTTTTATATTTAACTGTTCAAACCAGCCTGTGAATATAAATATCAACTATGAGCACAGCTACAGAAAATAAAAAAGTGCACTTCGCAGAAGCTTTGCAAAGTAACAAGAACTACCACTATCAATCTTGAAAAGTTATCTTGAATTACATTCCTTTTCTGCTTTAAGGACTTTAATTTTAATTCAAGTGTACATGTGATTACAAAAGAACTCATGTTTAAGGGTAAGCATGTGATCAAGTACTTCTGCTGAGGAAAAGATTTGTTACAATGCTTAGTATTGAGAATTTCCTCAAGTTCATTGCTGAATCAAAGCTTTATACTTTAGGTCAAACGTTAGAGTACTCTGTGACCTTAAAATATAGTGAGACAACAGTAGCTTTAGCAAAATGTTTTGACTTACATGCAACTACAGAATCATGCAAGCTTGCCGAATTCCCTGCTACTATATGAGGTTTTCCACCTGTATTATTAATGAAAGTCATTATAATGAAACAATTCCAGAAAATCATGTTTTTCTCACCACAAAACTTTGCTACAGGATTCTGAGTACCACTCAGCCTTGGAATGCTTTCATACCTTGAAAGTAAAACGCATCCGGTATAAGGTCTTGATCTTTCTCTCCATTTTCTGTCATTTGACAAAAGGTAGCAAACTTGTCCTGCTGTCACAGTACTGCTGTTAGCCTTGAAACATCTTTAAAATAAATGTCATTATTAAGCCTTGTCCTGAGAGAGCACTCAAAGATTGTACAGTTCATCACAAATACATAAATATGTAGCAGAAAAGAAAAAAAGTCTAATCAAATAAACAAGTGGCAACCAAATGAATGAATAATAGCAGAAATCTTCTTACAAGACAATAGGAGAATTTCACATATAAGGAAAAATTCTAATCTTAAGATGGTGCCAAGTCTGTCGTAAGTATCACGTGTGCGACTACATATGAAATTAATGCTTTTAATCATTTAAGAACCCAAAAAGTTCTTAAAGAGAAGTTATTAAAGTTCTTAAAAGCTCTTAAACAGAGCCAAGGAGTGAACCTGGATGTCCTGGCTTGTGCTTCAGCTACTGGGTCACCAGCACAAAAATTATTCAGAACTGGTGCTCTGCTAGGATACGAGAACAAATTGTGTCATGCCTTTCTGTGCCTGATCATAAATACTGAGCAGCTTATTAAGTGTAAAAGCTTTCTAATACAGCAGGTTAATTGATTTCATATTTATTTGAAATCCCAGCTTATTTTTAGCTATAGAACATTACCCCCCAGGAATAAATTCACATTTGTACACTGAGTGGTGTTTTTCTGTTTGGTTAGTTTTGTTTTTGTTTGTTTGTTTGCTTTTGGTTTGGTTTTGACCCAAGATGCCTCCTCAGCCATGCAGCATCCTGCAATATACCAAAGCACTGCTCGGGCATGTTCTGTTGTAAACAGGCATCTCTTCTACTACAGCTGCTAAATCCTTCAGGATCACCAGGATAGAGTACATCTTGTATCAGTCATTCTTGCTAAAAAATAAAAAAATAAAAATCAACAAAACAAAAACAAACAAACACACAAACAAAAACCTTTACTGCTATGTAATAGGACAATATGGGAACAACCTATCACCTGGGTATTCCTGCACCTGTATAGATACCTTACTTTTCAGTTTCACACCTCTTCTGAATGTTGCAATTCTCTTCATCAGTTTCACCAGAAACTCTGCATATTTTTCCAATATACAAGTATTTATTTCTCAGTATGTACGTGGATAACTAAAACAAGCAATCTATCAAAGCAAGTTGGTTGAACTTTGTGTTAAAACTATTTGTATGCTGCATTTATTCCGGAGGCATGTTTGTCCCACTTGTTCTGATCTTATCTTTAGCCTGTACTGAGAAATGACTTCCATGAACTTTAGAAGGTCATCTTGTTAAACATCTATCCACTCTCCCCCACTCCTCCTAATCATCTAGAAATAATAATTAACTGAATTTGCTGGGAAGGGGATGGTGACTTTACTATCCAATTCACGTTATATATTTCAGATGACTCATATGCTGCTACTATGCTGCCTCCAAGGGTTTTTCCCCTACAAAAATCCTTACTCAAACTTACCAACTTATTTCTTCAGCAAAGGAGCAATATACATTTCTAAAACTTGCAAAAGCAGGCTTTGTGCTCTTGTGCAGGTATGAGCCCGTCAAAAGCAACATGCCACAAAGCAGAGAGCTTACATTTAGGACTCCATTGGGAAAGAGAACAACTGAGTCAGGCAGAACTCCATGCCAAACCTCTTTGGCTTAATATCGACTCCAATCCTTTAAAGATTCTGCCAAAGTCTTTGGAAATCAATTGCCTAATACCACACTTCGGGAATAATACTGGTATATTCATTGGAGCAGAGCAGATACTTCAAGCAGCCTGCAGCTGAGTGTTTGGTGCATTGTAAGAACGTGCCTAGCACAGGAAGGCAGGCTCACCAGTTACAGCTGGCAGAGGCAGAAAAAAGAGGAAAGTAACTCCAACTCTAGTTGATTAGATGCAGCAACTCTTCAGAGGAAACTTGCTAGCTTCAGCAGCAACCAGCTTCAGCTGGTGGAGGGAGGTGTCACAACACATCCTATTCTGCTAGACATTGCTCACTACGGAATTGCTCTAAACCAGCCAGGAATGTAGATCACAGTGCATTACATTCAATGAAGTTGCCTGTTGGGAAGTCAGCAGGACCCTCACATCCATCTAACTCCAAAACAAAACCTAGCAGCTTTGTTTTTTTAAACTCCTGTTTTGAAAGAGGCCCAAGACCTGCATAAAGAGTAATACATTAAAACAAGCCTGAAATTCAGGTTTATAGAGCTTCATTATAACAAAGTCTTGTATCAGGTAACATGAAGGAATTCTTTCTGGCTCAGTATCAGTGATGGATGAAAGGGAATTTGGTAGCTGTGATACCAAAAGATAGCTGCCAGGATTGCATACAACCACAGCCAGTTAGTTCCTTACTTTCACAAGTACATTTTTCATGAAAACTAGTATTGTTTTCCTCCTTGTTTTTCTCTGTGTAATGTTCAGCAAGGCAGTCTTTAAGGAATAAAAGATTTTTTTCAACTTGTAAATACAGCTCTAACATGTTAATTACCCAGTTCAATCTTCTCATCTGAAACATTACCAAGAATGAGGTTGTTGGTGGGAAAGATGCCTGCCAGCATTCCTGAAAACTTACTTTTGGAACATCTTGTGTTTTGTTTTTAAGGGAGGTCTGAACCAAATCATACCACATTAAATGGGAAGGCCTGCTGAAGCATAGGTAAGTGCTCCAATTAATTCCAAGGACATTTGGAACAGCCTTCCTCTGTAATTGGTATATTCTGAGGTTTGTAATATAGGAAAAGGCTTTTCATACACCAAGGCAGTAATCTCAAAGTCTCAGGAACAAACCTGGCAAAGAGAATATTAATCAAACTAAGATCAGATTTGCTTCCTTTCTAGGAGGCTTTTGTATTTTCCTAGAAAACATTTGTTGTAAGTGTGGAAAAAGACAAATTAATACTAAATTACAAGTGAGCATGCAAGGTTTTTCTAGAGCTTTGCATTAGACCAATCTCCCGCCATTCTCCTATCAAAGGAAAGCCCGGAAACTTGTCTTCCAATTCATGTACCTAAGTAAAACACAATTAGCACTAACCTGTTAAATATGTATATATAAGCTTATGGCTCTGTGGGCTGTCCACCCCTCTCCATTTCCTGGGGATGTGTTCCTAACTAGTGTCTGGGCCAATCACTACACCAAAGACATTTATTCAGACGAGAGACCTGAAAGAAGGTGCATGACTACTCATACAGTAATTAATCCCATGTGATGCAATTAGTTTATGAGTATTAAATGTTTGTGCAAAACATTGAGTTAATAAATGTAAACAGACTCTACAAACCTTAACTTGCTTGCAGTTGTATTTATGGTAGTAGTTTCTTTAAATTATACTCACAAGTAGAACTTCTTCACCTGGCTCACAGCAGTAGCCTGCATAAATAATCAAGAGTTAATCCTGAGACAAGTCTGCTTCAAGCTGCTTCCATATATATGAAAAGAGGAGTTCAGAGATTCCTTTCAAAACATTTTCTGCTGCTCTTTCAATTCCCTAACTGCTGCTGAGAGCAACACAGATGGGCTCTAGTTTCTCCAGTCAAACATCTGCACATTTTTAGCCCCTTGCAAAAGATGGGCAGGCTACTCCTGAAGTGCCAGAAGACTGTCAGGTACATTTTTAACCTTTCAGCTCTGAGGTTTTAGATTACTCCTGTTCATGCTGACAAAGCCACTGTGCTGCCCTTATCCATGGTGACAAGGCCACACTGATCACTTGCCTCAACTTCCTTCTCCCTGACTCATCTTATTAGTCTACCAGCATGTTCATTTTACCTTTGCCCTTATTCTAACTGCCCCATTCAGGGTGTTTTATTAGACTTCAAAATACCAAGTAGTGTCTGAAAAATCATGTTTATATTATAAGGCAGATTTTAACTGCATCTCACACACAGTGATCAGACAAGGAATATGCAGATGAAAGTCTCCTTGTCATGGGTAAGTAACAATCTGCTATTTCCTACAATTCGGGTTTCCCAAGAACTTGTTCAAGATGACTCTCAATATGAAGCTCAGCTGCAAGAAGTACAGGACTCAGGACAGTAGCACCCACAGGATAACAAGCACACTCCCCTCACTTCCAAATTACGTTTGAGTTAGTTGCACTGCCTGTTCAAAGAATAACAAAGACTCCGATCTGAGTAGAAGGTGCTCCAATATTTTGCTGAAGTAGAAGGAAACACCCAATCTGAACAAGTCTGAGATGCTGTTAAAGACTCCCAGAGAAGCCAGAAACCTGTTACTCTGCAAAGACATCCAAGCTTCCTAAAATAATGATTTATACTAGTTCAGAAAGCATTGGCACCTGATCTGCCCAGGGACATGATCTCTCATTGACCTACTCATCCCCAGCAAGATCGGTTGTAAGCAGGGAATCCTAGGAGGAATTAAAAAGCTTTCATTCTTGTCATGGATGAACTCAGTTATAAACCTTGTTTATAGCTCCCTGAATGTTCTCTGTTTACTGTCCAACAGTCCCAAAAGCACCGTTTGTCAATTCATGGCAGCACCATCGTCACCTTACAGTAGCACAGAGCTTTACTTCAGTCAGGCCATGCCTCTCAGAGCACTTTTCAGCCATGCCTATATATTAAAAGTGTTAATTTAAATTTGACATCTGATTTTAAAAGCAATGGGTAGAAAGATTTAGAAGGTGTGTCTTAACACAAATAAGTCTCTTTTCCTGGTCTTTCTATGAAAAGTGGGAAAGATACAGCAGAATACAAGAAGAGCACATCTATTTGAAACAAAGTTTACATTGTTGTTTAACAAAAACATGACCTGATAGATAAAAAGCAACTCAGATACTTGGGTTATCTCCAGACTTGAGTGACATTTGATAGGTCACTTGAGTTCTCTGAACTTCTGCTCTGATTGTAGTTATATTGCATGGGCATGGAATACTTTTCAAAGTATGTTTATACAGTATTGAGAAAAATTAGATTGCAATCCCTTTTACATCTTCAAAAGCTAATACAAACAGTTTAAACAGATCCTTTCTAGAGACCTGTAATGATTAACATGTGATTTTTTTACCACATAATTAGAGACCTTCTTTTCCAAATACGTAAGTATACCTTTCATGACTCCGGATGAGTAATCTGAAAATCCCAGCACTTGGTATATTAACACCAGAATAGAAATTTAACATATTCCGGTATTACATTTTCATGGTTTCCTGACGGCTTTTAAAGTTGTATACAGTTACATTTGTATTGAATCAATAAAATATGTTCCTCTCCATAAAAACACTGCCTGTCTTCCTGTGGGTATTTCATTGTCATGTCTCTAAACCAAGCATGGTCCTTGTGAACTCCAACTGACATGCTCAGAAAATTTCTGGCCACATGTCTGTACTAAATGGCCTGCAGCCATACCTCCTACAGCTTTGATCTGGTACAGCTTCACAACAGGACTGACCTGCCAGATTTAGATGGAGATGTCCAAGGAAAACAGCTGAACAAGCATTAAGGTGAAGTGGGAACGTTTAATATGACTGCCTTCAGAGGGTCTGTACCTGGAGATACAGGTCTCCATTCTGATACCAGTCTTAAGATGCTGAAAAAAATAAATAAATCAAAGGCAGCATGTTACAAATGGAGATAAACAATGCAGTATGTTTTCCTGGACGTTAGTACCGAACAGATTCCATCAGGATACTTGAAGTGCCATCTTGTGGAAGGTCAGCCTGAACTACTGAGCAACATCAGTAAATGAACAACACCGAAAACATTAAGTCTAGTTGCAGATTGTGGTCCAATTCAGGTTTTATCATTAGAGCTTGTCCACTGTGGAATCAGCAAGGTAATAGCATTCAACAAGATGCTGGCTCTTAGTCTGCTATCATTTGCATTATGCAAATAATATATTATTTCACAATATGAATATTGTGAAAGTAGTGTATGGCTTGATCAGAAACCCTTCCACTGTAGACAAAACACTAAAGAAACAATAGTTGGTGTGGAAAAAAGAGGAAAAAGTGGTTCTATATATGTTTGAACTACTTTCTGGAAGTGAGGTACTAAATAGGAGACTTTGCTTCTGAAATAAAGTAGCTGTAAATTACAATGATGGAATGAATCCTGTGCTAACACTCCCCTCACCCCCAAGTCAACAAGAAAGATACAGGTTTTGGCCCTGTAACAAGATATAATATAGTCTCGCAGCATAAACCAAGATAAGTTAGGATAAAACTGGCCTCATGAAACGCCAAGAGTTGTTCAGCACAGAACTATACAAGCTTTTATTTTTAACAGTACTCAAACATATGCCATTGTCACTTACCATATTGGCATTTTGATCAGTTTTCATTTAGAGAGTTTGTAGATTTGTTCTCCCCTGAGATCCTGAAGCATGTATGCTTCTTCCCATATTTGAAGTGCAGAAGTATGTTTTGAGATTAAGTACTTTCTTTTCAAGGAGGCAACAAAACAGAATAGGATACCAACAAACTCTTGGTGGCACAGCACACTGTGTTCTACCACTGCCTGCACTAAACTCTGCTGCTCCTGCAGAAGGTGGAGAGGAAAGAGCACTATTATTACACAACTAATAAATACCATCAGGCATTACATAGCAGAAATATTATCTGAGTTTAAACTTTCACACGTTTAATATGATGCGCTTTGAGAAAAGGAGAAAACCCCTAGATAATACTGTCTCAGGAAGACAATAACAGTTACATTTACAATTAAAAAGCTACACACTGCAAAGAAGGTAAGAAAATTCCAGCAAAAAGTTAATATTTTTCTATTTTACATATCACACCCACTTTTCCCTACTACAAGACTGAGCTTACAGAAACCCTACAACATTCCGGTTCCAATATCAAAACTGGTCAGGTAACTGATACCAGTACTGTTTATGCAGCGTGATAAGACATCCTCTATTGATTTCAAAATATATATACCACAAGTTATTCCAAACATAACTAACTAGTTTATTACTGATATTAAAGCACTTATTAGAAAGTTCAAAGTACACTTTACATTACAGCATTTGTTATTAGCATTTTACTTTTCAAATGCTAGAAATGCTTGTCTTTGTATTGCTTGTAAATGCATAAAAACAATTAAACAGCAGTATTTTTACAAACAGGTGACTTAATCATGAAGCCCTAATTTCAGAGGGCTTGCTGGCATGTATATCAGTAGAATCTGTACCTGGAGAACCACTAAATGTTTTTTTCAAAATGACCCCAAACCCAACTTAAGAGCCTGTCATAAGGCATTCTCAGTCCAACAGGCAGAAGTTGCTAATATTTCAGACTTCCAAATTTTACATCAGAATGATAACACCAAGAAAATCAAAACCCTTTTCACAACAGCTGCTTAGCATTACTTTGAAAATTATTACCTCAAATGTTGCCACAGAAAGAAAGGTTTTGTCTCAACCTATAGAATTGCACAACATTTACTGCAGGAGGATTAGATGTTACTGTACCAAACACTGTTACCTAAGGCTTGATTTCAACTCCTGTGAGTTCCCTCTTTGGCAGCTCCACAGAAAATGGTTATGCATGCTAGATGCCCACCACGAGCCAGAGAACTGAAATAAAGAAAGAGGAACACTCAGCAGAAGATTCAGATCCAAGTACACTCTCACAAACATCACTAATATATATATTCCAGGTTAGTTTCAAGAATTATTTAACCCATATTTGATCTTGTACTGTAAACCTATCAGAAACAAAATCAAGAAATATTAAATTAATTTATTTTAAAATTAAGTCAACACTGCAGTTAAAGTGAAGAAGCCTTGGCGTGGAGGGGAAGCAAGCTTAACATCGCCTTTGTGCTTGTTCAGCATATTAAATCTCATTGCACATGTCTGGACCCACTTTGAACAATCTCAACACAACGACCACTACTATAGACTGCTTTCCACTGCCTGGTCCTAGGAAACTCAGAACGGGGCTGGAGGATAAACCATAAGCAGCACAAACAGCCCAGTTCCTTCTGCCCACCTTCCCTCCACTGCTTGCTCATCCTACCCACTCCCTGCCCCTCAGCTGTGCCAACACACTGTGTTGGTCAAATAGGATCAAAACACTTTTGAGAAAGAAAAACTTTTATAATGCCATAAAAACTGGCTTCTTCCTCAATCCAATCTGCTTTGCCTGCTAATCCACTTTGCCTTGTGGCTCCAATCACTGCATCAGTCATCATAGCACAAATTAGGTTCTCGCTCTGCTTTTTTATCTCCTGATTAATATTTCATTGCTTCCAATTTGATTAAGAATAGTGAAAGAGCAAGACAGCTCAAGGAAATCAATAGTTATATGGAAAAAACAGCCTTGAAGCTTTGTCTGAAGGCTCCTATGAGCAGACTTGACTCATTTCACCGCCACCAAATGATGGAGCAGGGCAGGCCAGGGAGCACAGCCAAGGTCAGCTGAGAGTCCAGACCACCGCGCAAGCTCATGGTGACGAGGAAGGTCCAAGGTTGAGAGAGGAATGTCCAGGGAGACAAAGAACTAAAGCACATCAGTACGACTACCCTAATACTGAAACTCATGTCTCTACATCAAAAATAAGCACATTCAGGAAAACAAGGCTCCTTTGCTCCTCTTGCTGCTTCCTGTATGGATAAATAAGTGAATTCCATCTCTGTGGTTATTAGCCTGAATTGCTCATAAGCACTACTGTTCACTCTAAGCTTTCAGTAGTTACTATACTTATATAATTATGTATATATGTATACAAAATAACTGGCATCTAACTTAGGCTCTCAGGCCCTAATTGAGGGGACAGTGAAATCAGCAGAGTCTTTTCACTCAGTTTGATAGTCTCATACCCCAATATACTAAACACAGCTAAAAGGAGAAAATGGAAGAAATTAGTAGGAATTATTAAAGGAATAACTACACCAGGGAATAGAGCATGCTGGAGGTGGCTTCAGGAACAACTTGTGATATTTAACATTTTATTCAGCCAAACCAAACTGATCTGCCTCCAGAACAGCTCTGGATCTAATGGAAAAATTTGGCTATGACAGTATGCATCAAGATCAGTTTATCTCATGTTCATCCCATGTCACTCAGAGACATTTTTCTTTTGCATGGAATAGGATCTCTGTTCGGTCCTTTCTGCTCTCCTGCCAGTGCTCTGACCAGTGTAATCTGTTATTTTTGGTTTAAAAAAAAAAATAAAATAAAATAGAAATTGGACACTGGCAGCTCTGAAATATGGACTCAAGGTATAGGTAGAAGAGTTACCTGAATCACAGAAGCTAGATCCCATTTACTGTAAGCAGCAGGTTAGCATTGACTACTTCATCACACCACACTCATAAGAGATAAGCAGAAACTGGCCTCTTGTTGCAGAACATTTGATCTTTCTCTGGGCAAGAGGAGAATGACTTTAGTATTGTAGCTTCCTGTAATAAAACATAGAAAACGAAGTTCCCACAAGTTTCTCATTGATGTGTCCTTTAGGCAAAGCAGTTGCAGAGAGCACCTGACAAGGCTACCAAACACTAACCTCTCAATCATTCTCAAGAGAGAAAAAATGAGAGAAAACGCCTCAAGCCTCTTGTGAGAATGAATTGTTCCCTATCACTTTGGCTGACCCTGTGCACCACTTCTGGCATGATGAATTCCTATGGCTCCGTTATGCCACTGCTGCCTTGAATAATCTCCCTTTTTCAGTAGCAATATGCAGGGTGTGCAAGTTAGTGGTGGTAGCAGCAGTGCCATGGGGTGCACAGCTTGGAGTCCCAGAGCAAAATCTTCCCACAGGCATTGACTCTGAGACCCAATCGTTTCAGAATGTCCCAGATTCATTTCTGTACTTTCTGGGACTTTTCTTTTGCTCTTCTGAACCTTTAAATAGGGGGTAAATCCAAGGGACAATTTTAACTCTTTGTGAAGACACACAGTGTAACACTGGTTGGCAATTCTCTGCTCTCAACGAGAATACTCCTCCACCTCCATCAGAATGCCCTCAGGAGGGCCAAGACACTTGCTTGCCTTTGAAAGGGAAATGGAAGAGCATACAGAAGTCCATATTCCTAGAGAGACCAAAAACTTTATTAATTTGTATTTACAGGAGATAGAAGAAGTTCATTAATCAACACTTAAACACTCACTTCATCTCATTAGAGAGAAAAGGAAAAAAGTTTCACTCTGTCATTTATATTCCAGTGTAAGTGTTACAGGCAGAAAAGGCTTCAAGAGATATCTTATTTCCACTGGATTCTTCAACCATGATTCATATGACAGTACTGCTGCCAGGCACATGTTTTAATAAAAATGGAAAACAAGTTAGCCTGAGAATAGCTGTGTCTGTTCTGGGTTCAAATAAGCTTAAGTGACTTTTCTTCAAAGGGTAGCTTTAAAATGATCTCTGCCTTTTGTTTAGGGAAAATCAGTAACCAGCTTCTTAAACTTCTAGTCTACTAACTTGAACACTGTATTATATGGAGATGTATTTGTACCTGCCAGTGACTGGTGAAATCACAAATATTTGATATAGAAGAGTTTTAAACCTTCATTCTTCGTGAGACAGTCCCTTTAAAGAAGATGCAAAGATATTTGGAAACATAAAAGCCATTAGGTGAAAAAGCTGTTTTCCCACATCACGCAAACATTTAAATAACTAACTGAAATTCCTATCTCTGCTCAGATTGGCTCCTCTTTCTTTCTCCATCCTCCTCTTAGCAAATATCCATTTATTTAGGAATTGCATTTACTGTCCAATAAATATTTACTGTACTGGAAGCTAAAATACTCCCAGATTAGTGTGCTGAGCTAAATAACAGTCAATGTCCTTATTGTTTTCAAAGATCAGTGTCCAAATACAAGTACTTCAGAATCAAGTTGAAGACATACTAATAACAATGTGGATGAAGGAAATGTGGAGAAAAAAGCTTCCTGCAGAAATTTAGATAATGAAAAAGGTAACTCAAGTCTGTCTATCCAAGCCAGTGTTAGATACCTGGAGGCAAGTGACTGGGGGAAAAAGGGGAAAAATAAAACAAAAAAACAGTTTTCATGTTCCAAGGCATTCCAAAACCATTCATCCTTGGAACAGTCCAAATAACAAATCCCCCTTGTACAAAATTTTTCTGGCATCCTGGTCCAGATCTGCTTCTGCTCTCTCAGCTCCGACTGACAGCTCTTTCATGACTTACATTCTTCTAGCCCCTCACATTGCTAAACATCTGACTTCCATTTACAAAAGCAAAATTTTTGTGATTGTTTCTACCTGCTGGAATGCATCAGGACATTGAGAACACCAAGAGGCCCTAATTGCCGTCATCAACTTCATCTGGAGCCTCCACCCCACATCACCCCACTGGCCCAGGAACTGCATTTAAGCTCCAGGCCTTGTTGCTGGTCTTTGTCTGAACTGTGCTTGTTTTAGTGCCTTACTGGCTCTGTCTCAACCTCAGACCTACCACCTTGCTTATGGCTTGTCTGATGATCACCAGACCTGCTCTGTGAACCTCGTTCAGATGCTGCAGGACTGTCACCTTTGTTGGTGAGGACACTTCTCCTGCCTTCTTACCTTCCCTTGCAGAACAGCTCACTCTTATTCCTCTGTGATAGCAAGCTGGTGAATAAATGATATGCAACATAAGTTGTTACAAAGGGGCTGAGGGGAAAAATAATGGAGGTCTCCCAAAGGAAAGGGAGCTGAGGAAAAGATGTAACCACAGATTTCTCTGTGTAACTTGAACAATGAGAACAGAAAGAACCTACCCAGGTTCCAGGTACCAATTTGCTTGTTGGTGGAACTAAAGCCAGATGTGGAGTCCTTCAGCGGGCTCTGCTCTATGCAATCACAATTCCAGCTATCCAAGACATACCTGCTGCTAGACTATGAGAGAAAGCAGTTGCTTAATAAAACACCTGAATCTGAACAGCAGAGTTTCTCGATCCATTAGGCAACTGTTATTTTACTATGGTTCTGTGTTACTCAGTTTGGCCCTCTTTTCCACTAATGCACAATGTAAATTTTAAAGTGCTTTTCTAGTGTCACTGCATTTACTTATCTGTAATAGGTCAGGACACACTGTTAGTTCCATACGTATGTGTAAAATGTCACTTACAAACATGAAAGATGCAATCTTTCACTGTATGTATTGTTCTTTAACTGCCATCCTTTTAAGCAGTCTCCAAAAATCACCTTCCAGCACGTAGGCTTTATCACCAGAATTTGATTGCTTCCTGCAAGCCAGAACATAAAGGATATAAAGGGATGTTGTCCTGTAAAAAAAAAATAAAATAAATCCTTCTAATTTATAACTTAGGCATGTAGGAACTTGCAGACAACAGGTAAACTAAAAAAACCCTGTCCTAAGTAGCTTAAATAAGGCTATCCATAGATGCACTTTGTTACTAGTGCTTACAGCTCACAACATGAACGTAGCATGTTAAATACACATGTGACCTTAACCACAATGCCAGTGCAGACTTTTTCCCATCCAATACGATATGCACAGGATACCACAAAGACTGCAGTATAGGCTGGTTTCAAAGCAAAACACCACGAGCTCCCAACAGCAATAAAAAGGTCATTTCTGTGCTAAATAACATCAGTGAGTTGAGTAGTCCCAGTATGCTTACTGCGGATTGAAAAATAACGTAATGATGTACCAAACTTCACCCCAAGACTTCTCTACCACAATTTCTTATGGTTTCTAAAAGTTGCTTTCAGATCCTGCCCAGAGCCTACCCAGAAACCAGAAGAGGAATCAAACAGTGATTCATTCCCAGTTCCAAGAACCATCCCACATACTGTTCCTAGGTAATGAATATAGAGAAAATTGTACAGTCCATAGAAAATAGGAGAAACTGAACACTGTGACCCACACAATGGTTGAAGGAATTAAGATTGCTCATTCCAGAAAGGAAGGCGTTGAAGCATGATAATGAACTTAAAAACATAAAAGGCTGCTGCAGAGCTCTGCGCAGTGCAGACGAGGCAGGATGTGGTGCTGTAGAATTACCATAATGATCTAAGTGAGACGAGTCAACACAGCAGGCTAGGAAGACCTAAAAGAAATACCCTTCCATAAATGTCTGAATTGGTAAGAGTTATCTTGGGAGGGTAAAGGAAGAAAATCTTTCAGGCTGGGAAAACTCAATGACAAGATGAATCTTAGTAACAGCTTAGCTATTGTATTCATTCTGCAACAAGAATTAGAAACAGAACCTAGAGACATGTCTAAACGTAAAGGCAGTTCTGTGACAAGCAGAACAGAAAGATCTCCACAGGGATGTGGATAAAATGCCTTGCAAAAGTAGGGAGAACATTGAGCCCTGGTTTTACTGTGAAGGTGGTTGAGCAGTGGAACAGAACAGGTTGTGCAGAGAAGTTGTGGAGTCTCCCTCCTTGGATAGGTTTAAAACCTAACCAGACACAGCTCAGAGCAACCTTCTCTAGCTGACCATGCTTTAAGGGAGGAAGAAAGGGGGAATGGACTAGATGCTCTCCAGAGGTCCCTTTCCACCTCAACTATACTTCTAATTAACACTGAATTGAACACAATATTAAATTATCCACAAGTAAATTTCAGCCAGGCTCTCATCTGGATAGAAGACAGAAATAAAAAAAAAGTAGACTTTTATTCCCTAAGAAATGGTGGTAGATAATTTTGTACAGGAATCATAGCAAAAAATGCAGCAGAAAATAGAGGCATTTGGGCCTCCCACGTACACACCACTGGAGAGAACTTGTTCTTGGAAGAACTTCTGAAGATGCACCATGGAGAATGATCAGGAGGGTGGACAACCAGAAAGTCACTGGAGTCAAAGGAGCTGGAGGTTTCCAAACAGTGTCAGCATGGTCAGGGATCTTGAGGATGAAGTACCACTCTTGACCGAGAGTTCATTGCAAACTTTGGCAGGAACAACTATCAACTGAAAAAATAGCTCACATTTTTTGCCTTACTTAAGCAGTGACTAAAATATTAAAACAATGCTTTATTTATTAGAAAAAAATAAATAAAAATCACTGATCTTTTGTAACTCAAATTATTTCTACATGCAAGTTTTTGGGTAAAGTTTCTGAAAGCACATAAGTCACTTGGATGCTTTCCCAAAGCTCATCTCTCCATTGCATGTATCGTCAGTACTGCAGACAGCTGAACACTTAATCTCATCCAGACATTCCTGGCTAATAGAAACCATGATTGTGGCACTTCTCAGGTGCAACTCACTTGAAAACACTGGCAGGTTTTTGCGCATTTTTCCATTCCTGACTAAATCTTGCTCTGTTACTGCTGCTCTCCAGCCTGTGTTATTAATGGTGTGCTGTCTTTCATAACTCACATAAGTTATATAAAGGATTCCACAGCTCTTGCCTGATAGCATCAGGTGGGAATTTATCCAAGGTGCTTAGTTTCTTAAATAATTAGGAACAGAACAGACTATAATGGAACAATATAAAGGACTTTAATGCCAGGGAAGAGTGCCAAAACCTCTCTGCGCTTTTAACATGAGCACGAAGAGTGCTCATGTTAAGATTTTCTCAGACAGTTTGGTTTTATTTATTAACTGCAGGAATTTTTTCCTCATGCCAACACTGACGTGTGATCATAATATGCAAAAATCTACAATCTAAAATCTGGTAAAGTTCCAGGAAAAGAGTTGTACAAGCTCTGTGTTTAAAAGTTCTTATTGATGGAACCAATATTCAATCCATCTTTAAAAATGTTCAGCTAGCACTGAATTCAGCAGGGTCTGGAATGACTGGAGTTTACCCTCAGTATCCATTGGAGAACCGCAGCCAGTATAGACAGATGTTTGCTAAAGCATTGCTTTTATATTTTTCTGCACTTTTGCTTGTATCTCATCTTGATAAATAGATTGCACTGGCTTTTCAGAGAGCCTGAGGGCTCATGACACCAAACAGAGCTGAAAACAGTTACCTACAAAGAGAAGAGTGAGGTTGTGGCTTGCTTTGAAATGAAGAGCTAAGGATGTAAGAATCCAGAAGTCCCTGTTGCAAAATATGGCCTAAAAATCTGAAGTAGCAATTAATCTAATCAGTCACGTGAAGGCTGTCTTGCTTGGTGGGCTGAGCATGGGGTGCCAAGAGTAGTTGAATTCAGAGTAGCTGAATCTCAGAAGAGATTGGTCTCGCAATGTACCTCCCAAATTTGGGGCAGGCAATTAATTCTACAGCCCTCCTAAGGCAAATGAAGTTAAGGACACATGTACTGGGTTGGAGCCAGAGTGCTCAGCACTATATAATCAAACCCAGAAATGTATTTCAATAGTAACCTGGCTCAGTTGTGATTGGAGATAACCTCTGCATAAAAATGGATTTGGGCCCTGCTAGCTGTTTGGGAGGCGAAATGCTTCTCTAGACAACACCCCATCTGTTTTAGAGAGGCTCCACCACTTGTGTCTTGCAGCCCAAATTCTGGTTTTAAATCCTTTTTGCATTGTTCTCTAGGAACAAAGGAGGGTAACAAAACTCTTCTATTTGTACCTGTGCTCTGCTTTTGGCAGGTTTTTTCAGGTCACTGGAGTCTTGCCCTGCCTTCCACCCCGCCCTCTCTCCTAGGTCTATGCATCCTGACTGACCTAAGTGCAGTCTTTAACATTTTAAAAATTATAATCACTGGGTCCCTGTTCTTTTCATTTGCTTATCCCTTGATCACTGTTCTTACAGGATTATGCCTGGGAACAGAGAGATCTGGTTCTGTGTTTTCATTATTGTTCCTTTTAATGGATAAAGGCCATTCATTGCACTTTTCTATTGAGGAAGATCACGACAATTCCAAAAGCCTTCTAAAACCATGATTAAACTGATAAATAACCTTGATAATACTCCAAAGTTACTGAAGCACAAAGGGTTCACTTTTTTAGGACAGAATAAAAATACTGATTTACAGCGTTGAATCTAAAGTTACTAATGAATCTTTCTGTTTAATTTTTTTTCTGTTTAAAAAAAAAAGTCCAGACAAAAAGCCACGTTTCTTCATTGTTCAATAATTTGCACTGGGTGAAATTATTTGTTATCTTGACAAGCATCCTGAAAAACTTTCAGATATTGAGTCAACATCGCCAGATCTGACTTCCCATTTGGGGCTTGCTCTATCCCACCTCACTTCAGAAAGGTGCTGAGATATTGCAGCGATCTGTAAGGTGATCAATGGGGTGACATGGATAAGTACCCTTAAAAGGCCTAATACGTAGGGAGTAACTGAACTGTGAATTTATGGCACCTGAGCTCTTTGCTATTAATGTATTATTTAATATATAGTGTGTACAAAGAGAAGAAGGGCTTTTTTGCATTATTCATTTACAATATGCAAATTTCATAGCCAGAATTATTTGATTTGAAAGGCAAGACATTGTGCGCATAGTTTTTCCCTTATTAATATTTTTCAAAATGCTCAAAAGGGTATCACTAATTTGTCCTGAACATTCTTTACATGTCCCATTTACTACTGCTGCTGCTGTGCATTTTTAAATAGGATAGAGCAAAAAATTTGTATGTGAAAAGAACCCTCTCGCCTGAAACCCTAGAAGACTGTTGCTCTTCCAGATTATATTTGCTGTTTTGCACAAAGTGTAGCTTTCTATATAGAACATGTAGTTTGACTATATCTGAAAATGCTGATGTTAAACCTAAAATGATTCAAGCACCTGTGATAAGATGAATTTCCATCAAATCCAAGAAAGGTCTGCCTGAGATCTGCCTATGTTCCTCATCCAGTACTCCAGATCTGGCTCTCTTTCCCTCTTAGCAGCTCTCACCAGCATCATTTTTAACCCTCTGAAGCATACATCTTCCTGACAGACTTCTAGGCTTCTCCAAAACAGACCTGTCAGCTGGACTGTCCCCAACATTATGACCTGAAGTGCTCCAGGATCAGGCACCATGTATGTGCATGACTACCTTAGCGCCTTAGCAGATGAAGCAGCCCCATGCTGTGCAGGGCAGTTATAGGCACACCCCCAGGGCACATCTGAGGATCTCCAGCATGGAACTGGGAGCCTGAGCTTTTTGGGTTCCCTGTTTTCAATGAAACACACAAACCTGGGCTGACTTCTCTGTAAAATCAATTTTTGTCAACTCTCTAGGTGTTGAGTGAAAGACATGATGTGAAAATAGCTCCCTCTATCTCTGTGTTTCCCATGAAACTGTCAAGACTAAGTTTTTCTAAGATTCTGCAGCTGTTTGGAGTACAAGCTGTGTGTATATAGCTCACCTGGTGCTTTTTCTCTGTTTCCAAGGAACAAAAAAGTCAGGAAAAATGTTTATTTGCTTGAAATCCCAATAATTCCTGTGAATGAGAAATCCTTTTGGTCAGACCTGTCAGCCACTGAGCAACATTTATCCAGCTAATGCAACAGTGACCTCTGCTGTACAGCTGCTGCTGCTGTTTTGTATTTGTTCTGCTACATTAAATTTGCTGATAATATCCTTACAGATAAGTCAAAACAAGAATTCTTTCAAGAGCAAGAATATTTGCCTCAAGGGAAGAGCATTCCTCTTTATACTAATAGGAGAGATTCAAACCACAGAACATTTTTCAAGTTACTGGCACGAACATATCACAACCTAGTTTTAATGCTTTCGCTGGATATCAAAACCATTATTTAAATGACCCTTGAACTACCCTCATAAAAATATTCTTGTAATTTGACTGGGAAGGAACCTGAGGCACAAGCCACTGGGTGACTTGCCCAAAGTCACACCCAAAATCACTGGCAGAGGAATCGAGGTTAGAGGAACTCAGGATTTCAAGCCCTGCTCTTTAATCACAGGATCATCCCTCCCTCTGCGGCATCAGCAGAATATCAACCAGCCATAAGTGGTACTTGTCACGCCTGTATGTTATTCTCTCCACACCATCTATGTGACACGGAAAAAGCAACGCAAACTAGAACAAAGACAGGACACTTGTTTTCAGCTACTGCCTCTTTGATTACAGGAGAGCACCAAGCCCATAGGACACTCCTAAGCTTCTTGGTTTGATCTCACTGAAGCACTAAGCAACCAAAAATTCTGCCAAGTCAACAGCAGCAACATGTAAAAACCTCTGTCCTTGCCCTTCCCTCGCACCTCTAACTCTTCTCTCTCCATTCAGTCCTCCATGGGTCCTGTCCCTGTGCTGCACAGATGAGCAATTTGCGTCTGGCTCCTGTAACAGCCCAGCAACCAAACAGGTTAAAGGGGGCACAGGGTGTTGCTGTGCGATCCCACACTGCCGCAGCGTGGTGAGACAAGGCTGGAGCAAGCTGCAAACTTTCACTCAGCCCCTCCAGCCATAAGCAAAAGTTTTCTGCAGCGTAGTGAAGTAATTAGTCATTTACCACTGCCAGTGACTTCAGTTCAGCTTGTAATAACAGGAGTAAAAACCTTTCTAAAGGAGAAATAAAAATAGATAAAATGTTCTGAAATCAAATTTCAGTCTCAGCTGTGCAGAGACAGTGCGTGAATGTGGCAAGCTGCTTTGCTGGTAGTGTCAGTGGAACACTGAAGCCAGCTGTGGATTGACACTGCAGCTACGGATCTCCTCAGAAGAGCATGGGAGGGTAGCACTTATAAATTCTGAGGGTTTGGACCTCTAAAATTTTACTACTGAGCATCCAGGAATGCTATGATCCCTATATATTCTTCTCTATCAGGACATTATGGAAAAAAAAAAAAAAAAACACAAAATGTTTAAAATAATGTAAAAATTAAGGCTAAGAATATACTGTTTTGCTGACCAGATGCAGCTGTTCTCAAAATACTTAACACACAAACTCCAGAAGTTCTGTTGAGAAGAATGTCACAAACTGCTCTGTCCCCAAACCAGGCTTTGCTGAAAGAAAGAAAGAAAGAAAGAAAGAAAGAAAGAAAGAAAGAAAGAACGAACGAACGAACGAACGAACGAACGAACTACAAGATATACTGAGTGACAAGCAAAAAAGCACAGTCACCCTGCCATGGAGTAAAGGTATGTAGAAGTGTCTAATCAGATGGGCTGACTACAGGCTACTTAGGTATGACAATTTAAAAAGAACCAGATGTAGTAAAACTTATCTCAATAGCTCATTTTTGCATAATCTAGCTGTATTTTCATTGGTGTTGTGTATACACATGTATCTGTAGTGTTTTAGATTGAGACCTCTGAATATCTTCGAGCTTCTTCTCCTGTTTCCTATATTGCATTTGAAAACTTCAGCTATGTACCTCTTCTAAAAGGCATCTAGTTATTGTCTGAATAAATCAAATGGCAGACACTGAACTCCCATGCCTGATTGTATTCTCCCCTGACTGATCACACTTGGTGTTAAAAAGGTGCGCCTCTGTCCCACATTGCCTCTTTCTGTCTCCAGCCATCTGTTCATTACAGTGTCCCTTTTTTTCATAAAAGCACATCTGCCCATCCTCCCTCCTCACTGAAGAACCAATGGTCTGCAAAGAAGTAATTTCTCTGTCCCTTTTTGATAAGTGAAACATACAACACTCTCTACTTTCCTGCTGCAAGGTATTTTCTGCAGTGCTCAAGCTTTCCCGTGAATTACTTAGCTCTTGCCAATTTTTCAGCATTCTTTAGGAGACCTGCTAGAGCTGTGTGCAAACTCCCATCTCACTAGTACTCTCTGTACAAACATCACTGCCCTGTTTCTATCTCCCTTTCCTGCATTTCATTTTTGGAGGTACTGCTCTCCGGAAGTTTCATTTTCTGGGCTGGCTCATGTTTTGCTCCATGGTGCATTAGTTTCGTTCAGCCCTACCTTTACGAAAAATTCACTTTGCTGGAATGCGCCCAGCAAGCGAACAATCCAGATTTCTTCTGTGTGGCCCTTTAATAATCCACCATTCTTTGCATCAGTCACAAATTTATTATATTTCACATTTACTCTCGGATTATGGTAAGGGTCTTAGGTCTTCTACAAGCCCAATGAGGCCCTACTAGAGAAGCATCTAATAAATGGCAGTTCTCTCCAGCTATGTTCTTTGATTTTTCCATAAATATCTACTTCATCTCTGCTTAACATTTGTAAAATATGTTTACCTTTGTAAAACTTCTTATTTTAAATGCCATGTCAAACTAAAGGTTTTCACAAAACTGTTCTGGCTATGCAGCTGCCCCCTGACACTACAATCTCCAAGAATGAAGTTAATTTTCTCCTAAATAAATATTTTCTAACAAAATGTCAGCTAACAATATATTCTGATTCTTTCTCAGCTGAACCTTTTCCACACTTTCCAATGATTTAACTCAAAACTTATGTCAAGCAAACTCATCTGCAGTTACATCTTCATTTGCTCCTTGAAACCTGGCACAAAGACCAATGCTGTTTTGGTTTCACAGAATTCTGCAAGTTTTACAAAACATTTAATGCCTGCAAAATATTTCATGTTTGAGCCAAGTAATATAATCCAAATTTATACTTGTACAACACTTTGTACTTCTGCCATCTTGGCACTATATTCATAACATTCCTCAGAGCTAAGTGTAAAGCTATGTGTAAAAATATTCCAGAAAGCTGGGATAAATAGATTACCTTACCAACACCCAGCAAATGCATACTCTGTACCAGTAAGTACATACATTCACTTAGCATTCCTGAATGTTTTCCTTTAAATGGGATTCAGACTTGCTAGATCCATGGAACATTTGCCTATTGTGACTGGTGTGATATCATCCCCCCCTCTAGAAGCAATATGGAAGTTGCTACATTTTCAACTTATTTTATCTTTAGTTGATAAATTCAATAAGTTTTGTCTAGTTAGTTGACTTCTTGAAACAAACAAACAAAAAAAAAAACACCAACACACGAAATCTTTCTGGATCCAAAGAATGGATTACCACCAGTACTCTAAAAAAAGTACTTGGCAAAGACAAGAGATCTCTTCAGCTGCTTTTTGAGAACTTTTGGTTGCAAACAATTCACAGTTGAATGAAATATATTTAAGAGTCTCATTGGTTACTTTAGGGTTAGAAAGTGTTTTAATCCACAGTTTATGCAAGCATTCCGATACCTGTTTTTGTCAAAATAACTTGACAAAATCGTTTTGTCAAATTATTGATTTGTACTGAAATTCTAGTATTGATTTCTGAGTCACAAATAATTTTACTATCACCATCTGAGAATGGGTCATTACCATTGCTAAAATGAGAGGCATGTTCTCCTGCTCCTACCATTTATCCACTTTTTTTTTTTTTTTTCCCCCCAGTTTTATACCCTGGACAACACAAATACACCACCTTCATCTACAGTTTCCACTACATCCATTCAGGTTCAAACTGCCCTCTCCAGTAGTCCCATCCAACTCTCCAGCCCATTGGGTTTATTTTAACCAACCTGACTGTAGTCCTTTCAGTTCAAGGCACAACTGAGTCCTCAAGACAATTATTATCTCTACTGCAGGCACACTCAGATAATTCACAGCCTTTCATTGAACAGTGCACTTCTCTTGTGAGATTTGCATAAATACATCAATGAAAGCTGTATCTGATAGAAAGCTGAAGAGAATAATCTGTAAACACATAAACTAAAGAACTGAACCTTCCTCTAAGCTGGTCCCACAGTTTTGCAGTTCTGTAAGGATCCTGATGTTTTGTCCATCACATTCCCAGATGCCTGCTGGCATCCTCTAACCTTTCTGCCTCCTATGGCCTTAAAAAACTTCTTCCGGTCCTAGAACCAAGGGTTTCTGTTCCCTTCCTCAGCTTACAATGCTGAAGTATTCTCAAAATCCAGATCAAGTGTTTAAAACTCTCCATAGATAATTCTAGGAAATGCTATCTTCTTACTCACTATGCTACTGCTGCTCACCTGCTACTGTTGCCCTACTATATTACTGTTGTTACCACTGGTTTTGGTAGCACTTTTTAGTTCAAACGTTTGTATTTCTCTGTATCATTTCACTTTATACCAATCTGTTCTCTGCTGCTACAGAGACTCCCTAGCCTACCAGCAGAATCTTTTCACGCTAAGCACTGTAACTGCACCTCAGCTTTGCTTCAGCCACAGTTAACAGTTCTTCCAAGCAATGAGGTAATACAAGGGAAGAGAGAACAAACTTGCAGAAAAGGCAGCAAGAGAAAATAGCAGCTACAGGATACAGCACAGCAAGGCTAGGGCCAGAAACAGTTTTCCACCCTATTTTTTAATCTGTATTATTCCTTATTTTCTGCCATATGTATGAAATACTAGCAAGCCTCTCGAGTTTAAACTTGTAAGAAGAACCTGTATAAAGGAAAAAAAATTGCTACCATACACACTCTTAATTAATGCTGAAATGGACAGTTTTCCCTGTTAGCTAAATCTAAAAATAGGTCCCATGTTCTCAGAATGAAAGTGGATGTTTTGCAAGCCAGGCTACAAAAATTTACCAGAAAACCCCACTGATGAGACAGCAGGAAGAAAATTCAAGGACATTTTTCACAATATGGGAAAGATGAGAGAGAGTAGTGGTAATGTGGTGAGCTGGACAAAATTAGGGTAATGATGGGATGCAGGGAAGTAAAACAAAAATAGCTTTTCTCTAGAACCTTTTTATTCTTTTGTATATAGTACCATGAACTTCATTTATTTAAAAATAAGATAGGCTTTTCAGTTCCTAGATTAGAATGCTCAAACTAGCATGTGACCTCAGGAAACCAAGCATCATTGTCTATGTGATTCAGCATACACACTGATTTTTCAAAATATGTTTAGTATTTCCTTGAAAGATTGTGTTTTCCAAATGGTATGTAATGTGTTACCATATCAATATACGAATTCATAAGAAAAATAAGTTATTTTTCGACATCTTCATTTGTTTTATGTATTTCTGCTCATTTCATTACACCCACCCTTTGAATGGAGTTTTAGCTTCTACCACCGCAAATCAAGCAGTAGTCAGTAAACTTGTGAGGGGTCACTGTTTAACTCACTGAATAGGAAGCTTCTTGAACAGGATTAATCTCCTCCATCTGCCAACCAGCACAGAGGCCTGTAGACAGTTTTGTAGGAAGACACAGCGTTGTCTGAACACCATTCTCATGTCAAACCTGATTCCATTCATCCTTTTTGTGATTCTACACACTGATCAGACTTATTGTTACACAAGAACAAAGCCTTCATCTTCAGAAGTCTCTAGCAGACTGCAACGCATTAACTCCTTCCTAGTTTACGAAGAATATAAGTCATATGAAACCTATTAGAAACCATTTAAAGAAGCCTGTTTTCATCTGGTTCTTCCCTCATGGCTTTTCACATGCTGATGAAGTTCCTCTAAATAACTTATGAGTGTTTCCTCTAGAAAGACATCACAGACAGGAAACATGCAGAATCTGCAAAATAGTCCCTGTACTAAGAGGGGGGGTGGGGAACAAACACTGTTTACCAGTATATCATAACACAATTTTTGAGGACTACCACCGAAAAGATAATGGAGAAGATAAGCTGAGTATTAAAATTAGAGACTTTTAAGAAGAGACAATGATATTAAACTCTGTAGGTTACTCTGACCAATTGCTAGTCAGAAATGTAAAAGCAACGCAATACTATTAAACCTATTATTCTTAAGCTTAGAGTATTAAACATTCAGAAGTAGATCCTACCAAACAACTACAAATAGAAAACTCATTCCAACCTAACAAATCCAGGTTAAACTCCTTTATATAACCACTACTTTTAAAGGACCAACCTATTAAGAAAAGTTATGGCTACATGAATTTATCGTCTCTCAGGGCCCTGAGAACACCAACAGCACCCCTTATCAGCATTAACATGCCCTTATCAGCATTATCTGGAGCCCCCACCCACGTGCTGTTGGTCCACTGGCCCAGGAATGACGTTTAAGCTCATGGCTTTGGTGGTTTTTTTGTTTTGTTTTGTTTCGTTTTCTTCTTGCTCCTCTGTACTACATTGTTGGCTTATCTGTGCTGAGCTGATCTGGATTTGCCCTCAGACCTGCCTCTTTGCTCAGAACTTGCATGGTAACCCCCAAGCCTGCTCTGCTCCCCTTGTCTAGGTATGGCAGCCTTTGCTGGTAAGTGCACTGCTCCTGCCTGCACCCTGTCCCCTGTGGATCCCTGCTCACCTTCCCTTGCAGAGTAACCTGTTCTTGCTGCGCTCTGATATTGGTAATTGTGAACACCGACAAAAAGAAAGAACGTAGTACATTTTTTGGTTAAATAGATAATCTATTTGGAAAAGAAGAACGGGAATATAGGTTAAATCATTATGGTAGACTTTCTCTTATAGTTTGGTTTTGCTCTGTAAACAAAAAAAGTGGAGTCAAGCACAGCTGAACTTAGGTGAGACAAAGAACAGCTGGGATATATTGGATTAAAAGCTTATTTGAATTATAAGTAGCTCCAGCAGTGATGAAACTAAGAGTATGACTTCTTAAAGAATTTTGACTTGCATCTAGCATTTTAAACTCAAGTATATTACAGCTGCAGCATGAACCTTGAACCTAGTGACAAGAAGGTTCTTTAGTGTCTCAAAAGAACTTACCTCTTAATATTGCACCACTCTTTCATCTTCATACATGTATATGCACTCTCTCTCCTCTGCTGAGCTCCTTATTTCCAAACAGCTTCTGAGAAGTCACTTTCTTTGGGAATCTTCTTCCTGAATAAAATATAGTTCAGACTTTTGAAGTTATTACAATACAATAGAAAGGGTATGGACTAAGAGTGTAATGATGGCTCAGCACTGTGTTCCTTGTACACCAAGCTTTAGGAAGCTCATAAACCTTTGCTTGTAAAGTCTTAAATTCAATCAGACTTAGAATTGTTATTAATAAACTGTGACATAATGGTTGTAGTTAATGTTGTCTTTCACTGCTGTCAGCCCGTCTGATTGCTTCGCTTACTTTTATTTCCATCTGTTGCGTGCTAGTAACACAAGCATCACAACATGACACCGCAGAGAGACTCTACCGTGCTTTCTGAAAGCATCAGGAACTGAGCATCAGGAACCTTCACCACAACTACAGGAGCATGGTGAGGTTTTGAGTTGTGCTATACCTGATCTGAGTAAGAACACAGTTCCATATATATATATGTATATATATTTTTTTTTTGATTCCATATAAGATGTAGGACAGGAAAGTTGAGCAATTGCTCTTCAAAAAAGCACATAAACTTCTGACTTCATCTTCTTGATGACATTTGGGGGGGAGAGGGGAAGGGGAAAGGAGGGACCTACAGGGGAAAAAACATACAAAATTAGATAACTTTAATTTTTGGAAGCCACATGTAACAACACAAATTGGACTGTATCATGGTTTTGGTTGGGATAAGAGTTATTTTTCTTCATAGAGGCTCATATGATGCAGTGTTTTGGATATTTGATGAAAATAGGGCTGATAACACACTGATGTTTTAGTTGTTGCAGAGCAGTGCTTGCTTACACAGAGGCCAGGACTTCTCAGCTTCTCATGCTGCCCTGCCAGTGACGAAGCTGGGAGTGCACAAGGTGCTGGGAGGGAACACAGCTGGCCAAAGAGATGTTCCATGCCATGTGATATCATGCTCAGTAAAAAAAAGCTGGGGTAAAGAAGGAGGAAGGGGGGATGTTTGGAGTGATGCTGTTTTTTCCCAAGAAACTGTTGCATGTGATGAGCCTTGCTTTCCTGGAAGTGGCTGAACACCTGCCTACTGATGGGAAGCAGCAAATTCATTTGATTGCACACACAGCTTTTGCTTTACCTGGTGAACTGTCTTCATCTCAACCCACGAGTTCTCACGCTTTTACCTTTCTGATTCTCTCCTTCCTACCTGGGGAGAGTGAACAAGTGGCTGTATGGTACTGAGCTACCTGCTGGAGGTAAACCACAACAGGCTGCCTGGCTTAATTTACCTATTATAGTTATGAAAACAGCTGTTGTATATAACTTAAAACTTAAACATTTAACATCTGACAATATCAAAGTTTAGCTGAAGATTTTCATGCTGGCTCTCTGCATCTTACTCTAGAGTCTGGAGAAAACAGGCACTGGAAAAGAATGTATCTCTATTCTGGACAACACCACATCCCTAGAGTCAAAAGCACAAAACTAGACACGCTTCAGGATACCAGTATAATATTAATATTTCTTTAAATATGTGGCCATAACATATAATATTTAGTATATGATATGGTATTTGTGGGGTCTTTTCGAGGACTCTGCCTTCTTACATTAAGCCAGCTTCTAGTGATACAAGTGCATATGCAATCCTGAGCCAACTGTGGAAATCCCCATTTTAGATGATGTTAAGCCTTTAGAGTTGTGGCTAGAAGGCAAAGCAAAAACAAAGCTGTTCAACCATGAATATCTCCATATTTGTTTTTTATTATTTTTATTATAATGTTGTTTGCTTGTCTCACTTCCCACTCAGGAAGCAATGACAGGTCTCTGAAAATAGGCAGCCTGAGCAAAAACGCAAACAATTTAGGCAATGCTACTCTCCCCACTATTTGAAAGCTACACATGATAAAAATTTCCATAGAGAAAATCTCAAACAGGCCTTGTCTCCTCTTGATGCTTCAAGATGAGTTTCATCTCCACTGACTTTCTTACCCGAACGTGTAGGTAGCTAACCAGACTTGCTAGAAGTCCCTCATTTATATAATAAGATGCACCAGATTGTAGTAAATGTTTTCCATGTGAAGTTTTAACATACTTGACAGCTTTGTGGCAGCCCTAGCAAAAGGGAGGGAGGGAATCCTGCAGCTCATTCTTCTTAGTGAAGTTTTCTCATAATTTTTTTCAACAGTTCAAAGCTAATAACAGTGTTAAACAGTTGAAACTATTTACTGTGTCACCTCCATTCTCAGAACTACAGCTCAATTATTGTTCAGAAAGGTTTTTTCCAAAAACCTGAGAGCTGTGCTTATACAGCCTGTCAGTTTTGACTTTGTTTAATCAGCTTGATGTAAAACAGCCTTTTCTGTGTACCCTAACATCAAAGAATATTGCTACATATGACTACCAGCTCATGCAGTTAAGCAATTAGTCAAGAGACCAGTTCAAGGGAAATGTTTTAAAATATTTATATTCATTAGCAGGGTCATATCCACATGGATGACTAGCTACTTTTGTTGAAAGTGTCTCATGTTTTATGGTACAGAGTTAAATGGTATACTTTATTCCCTCAATAGACTGGGAATCGAGAAATTGTTGCCTGTATTTTGTTTTCTGCTCATTGCCTCTTGTCCTTTCACTGAGTAACAATGAGGTCTGTGCCACCAGTAGGCACAGGGCTATACATCAATAAGATCCCTCTGAGATCTATCTTGAAGCTAAACAGTCCCGACTCTCTCACCTTCTCCTCCTATGCCAGATAATCCAATTGCTTAACCACCTTCCTGACCCTTTGCTAGACTCACCACAACACGTCCGTGCCTTTCTGGTTCTGGGAAGCCCAGAAGTGGGGATACAACTCCAGATGTGGTCTCCTCAGTACTGTGGGAGACGTCTCTTGACCTGGTGGCAATACTCCTCCTGATGCAGCCTGGGATGCTTCTGGTCCTGCTCTGCCACAAGGGCACATTGCTGGCTCACATTCAGCTGCTTATCTACCAGGTACCCCGAGGTCTCTTCCGCAGTGCTGCTTTCCAGCTGGTTGGCCCCAGCATGTGCTGGTACAAGGTTATTCCTGCTGTGTGCGGAACCCAGTGTTTTCCTTTGAACTTCATGGGATCCTCTTTGCTCACTTTACCTGTTTGTTTTGCTTCTGCCTGGCTGTACAACCACTACCCATTAATCCAGTGACTCGCTAAATTTGGTGTACAGACTACTAAGTGCATACTGTTGCATTTTGCTTTAAAATATTGTCTGGAGTTGTGTATACTGCTGTGGCAATATTCATTTAATGCCAACTGCTTCTTTGTTATGAATCTGAGCTTACGTCTAGCATCTACGTAACCTGGAAAGATCCCAGTTTTTCCCAGAGCCTGTCTGCAGATTCTCTTTCACAATTTCTAAATGCTTCTCTTTTTTTTTTCCAAACAAATGTGTTTTCTTGCTACCTGTTTTCATGTACAATGGAAGCCAAGAGGAAGTGGGTGAGTAAGTCAGTTGAAATTGATAAGCTTCAGTGTTTTTTTTGTCTCACAACACAAAGGGGGAATTTGAGATGGGTCACTTTTGTTGCTACTTCCTGAAAGGAACATAATACAAAAAAGCCTACCATAACAATCCCACTTTTCACTCATGCCACATATTTTCAGCTTAAAAATCAGAAGACTAAGTAATTAAAGGTTATATTACAAGAACAGTCTACTTTTCAGTTATCTGCCATATTGAAGTGGATAGTTAAATAACTGAGAGGATGAAAAGTCAGGATACCAGTCCCAAAAGAAGATTATGCTGCATTGCAATGATAACAACACAGTAAAGCATATATGGATTAATGCAAATATGGATTTTCTAAACCATCTGACTATTCAGTACTATTTTTGGCCCAGGCATCTTTGTAGATCAATGTTGCCTTCTGAATAGAGCTAGCAAGACTGCTGAACGGGTGACACGTTACCAAGGACAGACAGCACTTGGGTTCTCCAGCCTGTCTGGAAGCTGCCTACATGTCTCTCACTGTGCCTGTTACCACTTTCATGGGAGAAATTACAGTGATTTCTATGGACTAAGCAAATAAAAGTTAACAGGTGGAAAGTGCTAAATAAAAGCTAAAGATTATAATGTTTAGCAAGAGTGGAGGAGTTCATATGCAATGTTGCATCTCAAACACTCAAATTCAGCCCCTCAAACTACTTGTCTGCTATGGAACTGCTATTAAAAAAAGAAAATTAAAAAAAAAAAAAAGAAAAGAAAAAGTCTTGCGCTCTTAATTTTCTTCCAAACTCCTGGGTCTGTAACAAAGATGGTTTCAGAGGGTTTTGCTTTGGCAATTTCCAAATGATCATTGCAAGATCTGTCAGAACTGCAAAGGACTGATGTTTTAAGTAGTATTTTTTTTAACAGGATTTAAGTCCCTTAAGTAGATTTTTGCCAAAAAAGAGCTGCTTCTCTCCTCCTTTAGGCACTGTCTCATCTCACTACTTATGCAACTGACGAATTCTAGCCCAGTTAAAAATTTCACAGATTGACAAAGGCGGCTTTGATCTGCACAGGGCAGTGACACTTGTGGTTCGGAAGACTGTTGGGAAACCAAGGTAAATTCTTTTTTTTACATACTTTGGCTGACTTCCACAGGAGAGGAGGAAGTACTCATCTCCTGGAGCGTGGGACTAGATTCCATTTTAGTATGTTAATGACCAAATTCAAACAGTGTGAACTCAACAGAAGTCCATTTCAGTAGGGCAGAGTTTCACTATAAGCAGGGTGTTTTGCTAGATGAATGAATTGCTCCAGCAAACGTCAGTGGACTTTCACAATTCTCTCTCCATGGCACCGCAAATAGCGAATGCAAGTAGCCTGCAAGTAGACTTGATTATATAAACATTTAAAAGGAAGTCAATAGCAATTTGCATTTTTCAGATGCCTTTAATGTATCTATTGGTGATAACTTGAAAGGGAGGGGAAGCAAAGCCCCACAGTGGAAAAATACAAATGAAAGCCAACATCTCTCCAGAGAAAGCACTTTAGTTGTGATACATTCACTGGGCAAAGGAGAAGGTAGAAGATATAGGGAAGATAAGAAAAACCTGGCCTACTGACAAATTGTTTCTTCTGCTGAACTCCATATGGAGATGCATCTTATGATAGAAAAAATTGTGTGAGGAGTTGACTTATCCTGACAGGACAAGTAGGTTAACGGACAGACTGATATAAAAAGAAATAGGTAGAAAAGGTATAGGAATATGAATGAAATGAAGGTTTGAAGAGGAGAAAGTGAAGGAAGAAATGAGGGGGAAAGAAAGAGGTGAAAGGACAAGGATAAAATATAGTTTTCCAACTAGATTCTATCATTGCCTTGAGACCCAAACATAATATGCTAATTGCCATACAAGCAGAATTGGGAGAATAAAGTGGGAAAGAAAGGCATGAAGTGACTAAGAGAGGACAGTAGGTCAGTAAGAATGCAGAGAGCACAACCAGCTCTCCTCAAGCTTCATCCTGTTCTGTCATCCCTCAAGCTCAAGTCTCAGTTTCCATTCAAATGGTTTGTGCGCTGTGCACATTTTTTTAAAGCTGCTGACTGCTATTCCTCCCTCGGACACCAAAACCTTGACTATTTACTAAAGGTGAAGGGCACATAGTGCAATATTCTAACCTTTCAATTAAATGTAGAATTGTCTCCTAATTTGGGACCATAATGAATGTAATTCTGACTTGAAATTTACTTATGCCTTATGCTGATTAAAAAATAAATAAATAAATAAGAGTTGGTACTAATTTGGTAGACTTTTTTTTTAAATTGATTATTTGTGCTCACATTTTCATATTTCAGGCTTTTCAGGTAGAAAACCAAAGCACTTAGGGTCAAGCAAATTAAAGGGCTTGTTTTGCTTGGCATTTGTAAAGGCTTTGAAAGTCTGCTTATGTTTTCTTGCATACCTGTGCTACACATTCACAGAAAGGTCATCCGATCTAGGGCTCTGCCATTTCACCATTAGCCTTACTGGAACTATTTATCTGCAGGTACGTAATTGATCTGGAGGTTTAGCATTTCTCCACCCTGTCTTAACACTGCTTAGTACACCATGTTCCAAAACAGATCACAAACTCTTGGGATGTGGACTAGTGTGCCTTTTGTTTTACGAAGCATTTAACAGATTCCTATATGGTACCATAAGACGATAGTTTTCTGTAGTCTAGGAAAACTTCATAATTCCTGTAATTGTGAATAAGACAAATTATGGGACACCTGTTTAAGATTCCACTATTTAAAATAGTTGGGTAAAGCATTAATAAATTTCTATGGTGCCATTAATTAGCAGAGGTGCTTGGCAATCTTTATTTTATGGAAACTGCCTAAGGCCAGCAGCCGTGATACTTTTGTTTAGTCATATCATTACTGTCAGGGTGAATTTATGACTGTTTTCCAAAATAGCATTTTGGGGTGGTTTTATAGCATTTGGGGGATGGGTGGTTGAAAAAACTTTCTTTAAAAAAAACAAACAAACAAACAAAAAAAAAACAGTAGAAGAAACTGGAAGCATACATGTAAGTTCAACTGCAAATCCATGAAATGGACAGCATAATTTTGCACCTTGAAGAGGTACCTTGCATTAGGGCAGGTAAAATTTGTGCCTGTTTGGAGTCCTATCTTCTAAAGCAGTACGATTATATCATTGGCTGCACTCATGCACTTCAGCTTACCTTTTATAAAGGTGAAATAAAGAGCATTTGAATCCTACACATCTGAAGCCTAACAAACAGTTTAATATTCACTTCTCGCAAGAGCTCATGAAATACACTAGGAGCAAAAAAGAAATAGCACCTTAGAACCCATCTTTCCACAAGTTATCCTGTACGGATGCTCAACTGGAATAACCAGATTGAGAAATGATGATGGGAACTCTCCCATCAAATATCAAAGTGCAGTATTTACTGAACATGTGTCAGACGTCTTGGTATTTGGGTCATCTGAATGCTTCAGTCTTCTGATACTGTGTCATTCTTTCATTGTGCATCCTTGCTCTATTAATGCTTTGTCTTATGCTGTGGTCCTCCTTTAATGCTGCTACTTGTCAAGTTCCCACTTAATTTTACATTTGAATGGAACTGGGTTCACTCTTATTATAGGGGTGGAGGCCTACAAACCACTCCTGTCTTAAACCATGATATCCTTTAGGCATCACCATTATTTCTACTTTCAGGATGTTAAGACCATCCACGTGTTTGCATTTCCCCTGTACTGTATTAGCTTGCAAATGATGAAAAAAACAGTTTGCATTGAGAAATGCATAGGTTAGAAAGGTTCAGTAAGTCTGTTGTATACATTAATCCTTTCTGGAATGCTTTATTCTGGCTATTTTCCGTAACTGAAAATAAAAAATTAAAATAAACTAGAAACTACTTCTGACAGTCAAACCAATCTTTATTTTTGTTAAATTTTTCTATTTACTGTATAAGATGGCCCTTGTGGCCCTTGTGTGATGGCCCTCCAGGGATTTTTTTTCCTTGCTAAGTATTTATTAGTTTCCATATTAAGTGAGAGGCTTTATATTTCCCTGAATAAACGATGTGTAGTTAAAACACCAATCAATTTTCTTGCTATTACTGAACATGTTAATCAGTAATAAATATTTAGTTAGTTCAGACCCACACTAAAAATTGGCCTGCCTGTTTCTGGTTTCTGCAAACATGGATTAAAAGCAAGCTTTAGAAGCTTTTTTTTTTTTAAGCTGAAAACAATAGTCAAGAGGGGTAATCAAATGTGGGATTGTTCCAGTACTCAGCTTCCCCAGCACGTGACCCTCTAAAAATACAGAAGTAACTCACACTATTTCTGTCAAAGAACTTGTAAAAATTAAGTCCTTTAAATTCTCTACAAAGATTCCTCTAAGAAGGTTCTTTAATTAGTTGTAAGGACTCTTAGCAGCAGTGATTCTCCTGTAGTAGAGTCTGCCTGACAGGCTACTACCTTAAAGAAGGGAAAACATTAATAACGTGCATTTTGTAGAACTGTAGACAACAATGAATGCACTGTTGACAAATTGAAGTCAAAGACAAAGTGGATCCTGGAGCTCCAGCAACTTGCCCCATTTCCTGCTTTCTGCAGGACTGTTACTGCCCACTTGTTTAACCTTGCTGGCTCACCTCCCTTGTACTAATTTCACTTTTGGAGTGGTGTGCTGAGCAGGGAAAGCTGAAGCTGTTTAGATAGCTTTCAGGAAATAACTCACTGCGCATGAAGGTGCACTCCACGCTTCCTGCTTGCTGCATGCTTCCTCTCAAGCTGCAGAGTCCCAGCCACATGATTTTTAGATACATGGGGCTTTCCCAGCATCACAGGAGGATTAGGTAACTGTCCTACCACTTGTTCCCTCCCTGCTTGGGGTTAGAATTTGACCCCAAACCCACAGAAGTCTGTGGACAATTTCATTGACTGAAGCTGTTTTTGGAGTTGGACTATAAATAAAGACACTCTGCAAGGAGTGGAAAGCTGAATAAACCTGATCAACCCAAATGACTGCTTTTTCCTAGAGTCTCCACCCTGCATCCAGCAATCCCACCCTTCAGAGTGAAAGTATAAGCCTAGCAGGAACACTATTAGGCCTTGCAAAGTTGTCACAAAGCTACAGATATTGTATACCTCTGGCGATTTCTAGCCTAGCCTTCTGCTTGAAGCAGGACCAGTGGCAGTGCTGGATCAGGTCAGTTGTGGCTTTGCCTAGCTAAATCTAGAAAATCTTACAGGATGGAGACCCCACAGCCTGAGTGGCCCACTGCTGCGTTACCCACCTGGTGGAAAAGCTTTTTCTAGCATCTGACCTCAACCTCAGAAATTGAAACTTCTCCCTATGCCACTGGCTGCTACCTGCCCCTTGGCTCTATTTTCATAGTGGGTTTCCAAGTGGTTGCAGACCTCTAGAAGACCATCCCTTAACCTCCTTCTTTGCCTGACTAAATAAGCCTAGCTCCCTCAATCTCTGCTTCTAAGTTATGCGCCCTAGGGCCCAGACAATCTTGGTTGTTATCTACTGCATCCTCTCCAGTTTCTCAACATTTTTCTTTGAACCAAATGCCCTAAAACTGACTGTAGGATTCTAGATGCTGCCACACCATTGCTGAGGCATAATTTTTTTTACACCATTGTAGAGGCATAATGAGTTCTCTCACTTTAACTGTACTTCTAACACAGCCTGGTCCACAATTTCCCCATCTGCAATGAGAGCATGCCGTGGGTTCATCATCAACCATAACCCACCATAACCCCCATATCCCTTTCAGCTAGACTACTGTCAGCTAATGGATCCGGATTTCTTTGCAGACTAACAAAACCCCCATGCTTACCTCCCTTCTAACCAAAGAAATGACAATTTGAAGCCTGTTTTAAGCTCTACTTGACTTACAAATTTTAAGGGGATTTTGTACTTGGGCTGTAGGGTTGATGTACTGCAGAGATAAGCACTGGCTACAAGATCTGTGTACAGCTCTAAACACATCTATATTTGGCTTGGATCCAATACAGTGTTTTTCAGTGTTGTACGAGCTTTCTTTCCCTGTTGGGATTCTTCATGGTGTGTGGGGAAAAAAACAGTTATCCATAATATTTTTCCATAATCTCTCTCGATTATGGGCAGCTAACAAATCAGCCTGTGAAAACACAGCTGCGGTCACTAAAGAGTTACAGCGTAGATAACCTACCAGGAAATTTTAGATGTTTGCAGGCAGCCAATAAAAGGAGAGATAAACAATACAGCTGACTCATAGGCAGCAAAGCTCCAGCTGTCTTTGAGTGCTGTATGAAACAGACTCGCACCGGGTATCTGCAGCAGTTTCACTACAGTGTTTGTAGTTTTTATGCCTGTATTTTTGGAGGTAAGTGAACTTTAGCTTGCAATTTCTTTTACTTGGACATTTGAATATTAGCTTAACTTAGAAAAGTTTCTCTTGTCCCAAGGAAAACATCTTTGCTACAGATTACTCTGAAAAATTGCCTTTAACATTAGGAACATGAAATGAATGGCTTTATAACAATCTCCCTCCTGCCCACCCCAGCTAAGGGAAGATGACAAACTTGGCTGAGGCTTTTAATGTCCTTTATTGCAGAAATTGCTGAAGAAACACTGATTTTGTGATTTGTCAGTGAGCTTTGAAATGGGTGTAGGAGGAAAAGCATTAAAAAGAGTAGATCTATTGGAAAAATGGCTTTAGTACCACACTTGCAAGTTAGGGAAACTTTCTCTGTAATTTCATTAAACCATGTCATGTTCTGTGATTAGTACTTCCAACAACTTTAGCAGCCTTGGTGAAGTGCTGCCTAAATAAGATCTCTCATTTTAGGGTCAAATTCTTTTGGAGACTACCAGCAAACAAGTCTAAGTCCAGGTGTGGAAAAAGAAGTAGAAACCTGAATATAGGGACAGTGTTCCTCAGCATGTCATGGTTTGTAACAGAACAACTGAATTGCTTTTCATTTATTTTTACAGAATCTCTAGTTAAACAAGGTTTTGCAAATCCAAAAAGGAGCTGGTTGCTATCTCTTCCTTTTAATCTAAATAGCAAACTAGTGAGAGTTTCAAGAACTGTTATAGCTGTACTTAATTCCATTTTAAATAGAAATACATAAGTTCAAGAATGGTTTAGATCCCATATTCATTATTTTAGCCTCTTTGTACTATCTTTGGAGTTCTGAATAAATCATTTTGATTACTTAAATGTTTGTTTGCGTTATTATGTACATGGTACTTGTGGGTCCCTTCCATCTCAGGATATTCTATGAAATTACATTTCTATCCATCACACAACTGATGGATACTAATTTGTTGTCTACATAATTCAGTATCACTTTAAAGCCACATTTTATATTATAAATAATGGCCCTGCATTTCCAAGTGATCAGATGGAAATATGAAAAAAAAAAAAAAAAATTAATTAGCACCTTGTGGCCTGGGATGGTAAGTTATGGTCTGGACAGTCCTCTGCAATTGGCACATTTTCGCTGTCTTTTTAAGGAAAGTCTGATACAGAGTGGTAAAAGGAATTACCTTTTAGGATTAGGATAGTGGTTATTTGGGAAGGGGTGGTGCAACTTCACCATGCTTTATTGGTAGTGACAAAAAGTAGGCCTAAAAACTTATTTCTGCTAATTTTTCTCCCAAGGCAGCCATCTAGAAATGGCCAAACCATTGCCTGTAGTAGCCCAGGAGGATTTGGATAGCTTTACCTTGAGCAGGACAGGCTCAGGCTTTGCACTGAAAGCCTTCCATGTTTCATGGAACACACAGATCTCCGTGAGGCTGCTGACCAGCCAGAATGCTACAGAGAGGTACGTGTCTTCTTTGGTCTACTATCCATGCAGGCTGGCAACACAAAACTGCACTGATAGTACCAGAATGAATCATGGCATGCCCACAATCATCTGACCCCAAACATCTCTCCATTCCTAGAACTCCCAACTTGCCAAGAGGCAAATCAGATGCAGTAATACTAAAAAACAAGCTCTACTTCTTTTTATTTTTATTTTTTTCCTTTTATGAGTTTTAGAAAAGTAGAGATTAATCCTGAAATCATTCATTATCTCCATTACAATAATGTCTTCAGACCCTGACCAGTAATATTGAGCATGCCACGTATGGCATTACACTTTCTGGAGAAAGAGACCTCAGCTGATTTTCATCTAAACCAGCAAGTGCACATGAGGAAATAGAGCAGTGGAAGGAGGGAAGGATAAGGGTCAGGGTTGCGGAGCAGTGAGATGTGTATATATGTCCCAATTACAAAACCACACCACTAGCAGCTGATGGGCATCTGCCTATCTGCCACAAAATTTCAGTGGGGTGACAAAGGCACAGAAAGTTTCTGAGAATAATTCCAAGATATTCTGGATGAAGCAAGACACAAGCATTTTAGGGGAAATCACTGACCTGATTGTTTATCAGGAAAAGAGTCTGATATGCAGTAATGGATTAGTTACAACTCATTTGTTAACTGAGAACATTGCAATTGAGGTAACTTTTGTTAAAAGTAAAATTCAGATGTCTTAGTGGAATACATAGTGTTTAACTTCTTCCATTATGAAGACAGGAGGAAAAACAGTATTTTAGATTTAAAAAAATAAACTTATTTGTTCCTGAATTCTGGCAGCATTTGCTGCCATTTTGACAGTATCACTGTCAATTTAAACTGAAAACTTAAATACGTAAGGTTTTGTTTTGTTTCTAGGGAGCTGCTTGGTTTTTAGGCAGTAGAAGTTTAGCAATTTTGTAATCTGATCTAATGTTATTTGTTTAGTAGCTAGTTTAAAGAAAAATCAACTCTCCATCTCCTGTTCACATTTTCTTTAAAACATAAGCTGTAATTAAATCAACTCACAGTAATCAACATCTTGCTCCTCTTTGAATTTAACATGCTATGCTGATTTGGTGGCATCTTGTCACTTAAACTTCTTCCCTAAGACTGAAGCCTGTGCCCTGCTTTTCTCTCTGCTACCATTCTGATCCCTTGTTTGCATCACACTGGGTATAGGAAAACAAGGAGAATAAGCTGCAGCCTACTCTGCCTGTAAAACTTTCAACTGTGTGCTGATGATAAATGCTTAGATTTGTGGAAATAAGTGCTAAAACAGGTGGGGCTGTGAATTACTAACAGAGATTGGCTTACAGGCTTGTGAATCAGTACCACAAATATGAGAAACAGAAACTGAAGTCTGATGACTTAGGATAATGAGAATGAGCTCCAGGTCTGTTGAAATCAACTGAATTTTGAATGAATTCCAATGGATTTTCAGCTCAAAAGTAACACAGATAATTACAAACAAATATACAACAAAAGCTGAAAGTGTGGCAGGAGTTATTTTCCCTAAGAATGCCCAATTTAATCAACAATGCGGTGTTTCCCTTGCACAAGGAATTAATTGCCTGGAGTTCTTGGAAAAATCTTACTCTTCTCATGATCAAAGCAAGGCTTCATTACACCCTGTAAATGCAGACTACTTGAATTCAGGTATGCAATCCAACTGCAGCTGAACTTAAATATGACAAAGCTATTGGAGTAATACTGCTTTTAGCAAATATGAATTCAGTTTGTCATGCTTTGACAAGGCCATCAGATACACATGGAAGCTCTTAATTTCCTTGTATATGTGGGTCTCGCTAAAAGCAAAAGGATACAAGTTCATGAGGGAAAACTTGATTTTTCATAATCTAGCACCTCACGTATCAGCTTTTTCCCATCTTAGCATTTCAAATGCTGCTTCAAACTGTGCTCCTGTGTTCATGCTAATCTATTCAGGGTTCTCTTACACTAAGCTAGGAAAATACACTACACAAGATATTGCTTTATTTTCTTACAGTGGTTTGGAAGATGGCACAAGCCAATGTAATTCTACCAATAAAACCAGTATTGTGTCAACTGTATGGTTCTTTCTCATTTCTATCATCTACATGATCTTATGTCTTGCTGAAATTCCCTTCAGTCTACCCAGCCTCTAATCTCAGCTCTCTTTTTACAGGGAGAGGAAGCTGCTGCTTCAAGATATAGCAATTGTCAGATGCTGTAAGTCTGAACGTCTCCTGCCTGCTCTTGGGATTTACCAGTACCATGGACTTGTGGGGATAGTGACTGAGTGGATGAGCAATGGATCCCTCCACTCGCTCATCCATGAGGTACGTAGGAGAAGTAATCTTTTGTGACAAAGCTAATTACAAGCTAAGCCAAAAGGGAGCAACCAGCATGTAAATTATGGACAGTAGTCACATCTGCTATTCAACTTCTGCATTGTACTTTTGTTTACTGTCAAAATGAAAATGTGAATGGTAGAAGTTTCACTCTAGCAAAACCTGTACTTTGTGTTCTTTAGCATCAGCTGTACCCAGATCTTCCGTTTCCCTTGCTCATAAGGATCTTGTCAGACGTGGCTGAAGGGTTGCATCATCTTCACAGCCTCAAGCCTGCTTTTTGCCACTGCAGCCTTAAACCTTCCAATGTCCTTTTGGATATGCAGTACAGAGCCAAGGTGGGAACTTTTTTTTATAGCCTGTTTGTGTGAAGTCCAGTGACTGCCCTATAGTTGCATGTATTTATTCTAATAACAAACATTTAGCTCTGAGATGGAAGTACTGTTATAAAATCTTTTCTCCTGTCTCTGTAGATATCAGATTATGGTCTAACCAACTGGAGGAAACAGCAGCTGAGGTCAGACCTGCAGAACTGCAATCAGAGAAAATGCCAGGATTTAGTGTACATCCCTCCTGAAATACTCAGAGGCGGCCTTCCTTCACAGGAAGGCGATATTTACAGGTAAATGGGATTTCTAAGGGCAGGTCATACCTGGTCCTTACTAGATCCTATAATGTTGCTGAAATACTTATTTGCAAAGACACTACAATAAAAATGCCAGATTTATATAATGTAATCAGACAGTATTCCATGTGAGGCTGATTACAGCAGTGAATTAAATGTGAAATTCCCCACATTTGGTGAATAATATCCTATGGTTAAAAACTGTTCTACAAGTTCTTATGTAAAGTACTTACAAATGGACCCAAATTTTTAAGACTAATGTAGCTGCCAGAATATTTTCCAATGCCTTTAGGAACCTAGTGACCACAATTCATGTGGTTTCTAAGTGTGAACTGTTGTTGGACTTAATTTCAGGAAGAACTGTTCATGCCCAGATAAAAATCCAGACCTCAAGTGTCCCACTAAGGTCCCAAGCAACCTGCTCAGATAATTCACTGAGCCACTCAAACATTCATTCTTCTTAACTTTAGTAGTTTATGCAAATGAGTAAGACTAGCTACTGTCACATCTGTTTTGGAACTGTAAAATATTTTGTAGCTGTCTTGAAAAATGAGACAACCTCAAACTGCAACTATTTTCTGTATGGACATGCATCTTTATAATCTGTTTTTATGGAGCCTGTGGACTAATGCTACAGGTAACTTTTAAGCAAATAAAACTCCTGCTTTATTGCCACAGAGACAGGCACTAAGGTGAGTCAAACAACACATATGCTTGAGACCTATAAATGATGCAACTGATCTGATTTTTCATAAACACAAGACTTTTGTGACAGAAGAGAGGAGGCTTACTTCAAGTGCCATAATTAGTTTCCAACATGTCATTCTTATTTAATTTTAGATGCTCAGATATAACTCAGTGCATGAGAAGTGCACATCTAGATAGTGGTGTAATACAGAAAAGTGTCATATGAAGTATGGCTTAGTTGCATGTAAGCTACATGCACATCCATGTTACACCGTATTTTCCTAAGGGGTATTTAAGTAAAAGCACTTTCAGACTTTGTGGAAATATAACAGAATAGGGGATTCTCTTACACATGTAATTTAGCAGTACAGCAAGATATATGAATATACAATTAAGTTTATTCTAGAATTGCTTCTTCCACTGTAGACTGCTTTACTTCTGACTCATCTAGCCTGCTTTTTCTCTTTCTGCAGGCTTCTTGCTTCTGCCTCTAATTTTTCAGATTGAGGGTTTAACTGTATTTTAGACCACCTTAGATGTGGGTTGTACATACAGAGCTATGGTATCACTGGAATACTTCCTAGTCCATTAGAAAAGGAAAAAAGTATCTGGATCTCCAGCAAAACTTGCTGAAGAAAACAGACATGCAGGGGATGAGAATCACGTTTTTGGTAGCTTAACTGACAAGCCTGTCGGTACCTGCTATTATGTCCCCTTCTTGCTATTTAAATTACTTGAAAGCAGAACAGAAGTGACAGAGGGCAACAGAAGGTTCTGAAATCTTCAAGAGTAAATGTATTGAAGGTAATAACCTGAAATGTGATTCTAACTGATCCTATTCAAAAAACATATGTGTATATATAGTTCTAACTTGATTTATTGTAAGAACTGCTTGTTTGAAAATCAAAGCTTAATGCAGAGAAATATCTCTTCAAATTAGGAAGAACTTTTATAGGCTTTGTCTTAGAAAATTCCTGTCTTAAATCAATAAACTTGCTCTCGGGAGTAATGAGAACATAAATATGGATTCCAAGTTAATGAATGTTCCTTCATGTTTTTCAGTTTTGGAATAATGTGTTGGGAGAGCCTAAGCAGACGGAAACCTTTTGAAGGTATTAATTTCTATTGTTCGTGTATCATTTTATCACAAACAGCATTGGTTTTTTTGGATGTCCCTTTGCCTTCTATTACTGTTAGAGCTAAAGATCAGAATCCCTCAGCAGATCCTCTGTGTCTCCCGGAGGATGACCTTTTCTGCAGATGAAAACTGTAGCTTCTTACGCAACTTGTAGCATTTCTCTGTGCTTGTTGAAGCACTCTGTTACTCATTTGTGTTTCCTGATTACCTTTAGGGAGAAACAATACCCTTATTTTTCACTGTCACTTCAACACCAGACAATGTTTTGGTGACAAGTAGCTAACAGGATGTGCAGTATGCTCACTTTAGAGTTGCCATGAATTTCAAATCCCCAATCAAGAAATGCCAGTTTGTGCTAAATTCTCTTAAAGGAGAGAATCTTACCTTCTTAGATAATAGCAAGCAGTTTTAAAGAACATGGTTTGTAAAGCACTATGCAATAATAGTCAGTGGAGAAGGATGATCCCTATTTTATGCAGGTTGATGCCAAAGAGACCCCTTTGCTATGGGCTCAGTTCTGCGTGGCTTGCTGATTAAAGGACTCCTATGTTTAGTAGGCTGAGAAGGACCTTTCAAAAATATTGTATAGGAATAGTAGGTTAATATTCATTCACACAGCTTTCACTTATGCCTGCCATCTTGTGGTTGCCTGAAGTATTTTTTCTGTACAATAGGATTGATGTTCTTACAAGGTGTAAAGCTTTATATAAACTGTGTGCTTAGGATATACCCTAAATAATCAGATGTATATCTGAGGGGTCTGTGCATGTAGTTTACAATGCATGGGTACATCCATTTGTCATTTCCTGTTAGGACAGTTCTCTCTCCTGAAATGTCCTGTTGCAATAACTAGTTACGGTTATTGTTAAAGGCTAACATCCATTAACTGCAGAGTAAATATTTATTTTTGCCTCTAAAAGTAGCCCTTGTTTTAATATACCTGATATAGCTTATGATGAATATCACTTTAAAAGTTCTGATGTCTTTAATGTCTTTTTGTGGTGACACTTTCCCATCCATTGCAGGTCAAACAACCCTGCTGGAAGTTCTGATGGGAATCGGCAACGGCTTACGGCCTGGGATTTCGGAGGAGTTTATACCAAGCAATTTGCCCCAGAGGAACACGCTGTTGCACTTTATCACTCTTTGCTGGCATCAAGAACCAGATTACAGACCACATACTGCAGGTAACATTCAGGGTTGGCTTTCTTTACAGAATCTATACTTGAGACGGTCTTACTGGGAACATTGCTCTGGCACTCCAAATCAATGACAGAATATCTGAAGTGGAGGGCAAAGCAGCCTTTACATCAACCTCACAGTTATGTAGATTTTTTTTATCTGAAGCCTCCTACCAGAGGTGGCTTACTGATCTCTGAGATTATATTTTAGTATAATGCTTAAAAAATGGGGGGGAGGTGGGTCTAAAGAAGAGGATATTGGCTAAATGCATTAGTCTAACAAAGACTGACCTGTCTTAAGCATTTCTCATTTCCAGTGTTTAACCAGTTCCCTGTGAGGTGTGCTACTGGTATTTGTTAGTGGAACTGTTATGTTTACCCTGTCTCTTTTTTAATGAAAACAGAACAAGAAATATTAAGACTATGATACTTGAGGACTACTAAGCAAATTTTCAAAGCTAGACATAATGCAAATTGTTTCCTCAGCACTTACATATAGTTTTACTGTGTTAAATTTATATATTTGTGTGTAAGCCTTCTGCAAGGGCACATCTGTATAAACAGTTAAGAAAAACTGATGGTTCTTTAGAATCAGTTCTAAAAGGAAAGTAAAGCATGCATGAGGTACAAGCTGTATTTGAACTGATTTCACTTAGTTCATCTAGCTGCTCAACATAATGAAGTTAATACTCAATAGCATGCTTAGTGAGGTTAGTTGCAATACACTGTCTAAATATATACACACTTTCATATGCAACATGCTATTTTAAAACGCTTTATTCCTCCTGCAGAATGTGTAGACCTTCTAAATGGAATTTTGACTACTATAAATAAGGAGGCAATATCTAATGCAATCTACAGTCTGATGGATGCAAAGGTTAGTGCAAAATTACATTTTGTTCCTGTATAAGGATGTTACTTGATTCTTCAATTACAGTCGTTGTGGTCCAAAACGGGAAAAGGCTTTGTCTTTACTGCTTTACTGAACATGCCAGAGACTACCTTTTGGCACTTCAAGTTCATTCAGGAATTGTGTTTTTTGTTGTTTTTTTTTTTTTTAAAAAAGGTATTGTAAGGTTTTCTGGCTGGTCTTCTCTAGAAACTGTCAATTGCTACAGAGATTATAAAAATGATAGCTTCTTGCCAGTCACCAGCTGTAATCAGACTGGAAAACATGAGTGAGAACAAATATCAGCTTCAAGCAGAACACACTAAGTCTAGGATCAAGGCCAATTTTTCTTGTATGTACTGGTTAAAGATATTTATTCCAAAACCTGACAGTGTTAATACCTGCTCCAGCAATGCACTCTTCTGTCTGCTTCACTGTTTCTAAGTTGGCATGTTTCAAATGTAAAACACTGCATGTCCTCAGGTCTAAGAGGGTTCTCTGATACCTCCTGAATGGATGGGGAATGGTAAACAACTGAGGAACACAGCTAACTCCATATTAGCTTATGTTGCCATAGGAAATCTGGCACAAATCTGACTGCCACAAGAATTGCTATAGCCTATCTAGTTAACTTAGGCACAGTAGAGAAACTACAGTGGCACATTTCAACCCTTGACCAAGTATTCCAACTCCATCTGGACTTACAAAACCCATTCTGTATCACTGATTTTGTTGCTGTGTTTATGTGAGCTACCTACGTTACTGCATGCTAAATTGTTTCTACATGTTGCAATCACATACTGGGATTATAAAACAGACTTGATCAATGCTTTAATAGGTGGCATAGCTATACTTCACATCACTTTATTACCATTTATATTTATGGAATACTTGGCAACATGTAGCTAAATAATACTTCAGTCTCCATTGAGCAAGACTGCTTTTCTCTTTGCTAAATTAGCAATGACCATTATTTATTGTTCAAGTAACTAGACAAATAATATATCCAAAATGACTGGGAAAAAGCTACTGGAAATTCTTGAAAATTGCTCGATTCATTAACTGGTGAATTGTGAAGAGCTGGAACAAATCTGTTGCAGACATACAACATAGAAAAAAGTTACAAGTGTAAACACATCCTTATTGCAGACAGTTTGGCATATGAAACACAAGATGGTCCTGCTGTTTAGATACTTGGAGGACATGTTATAGCTAGCCCAATGTAAGTATTTCACTATAGGGCTATTCTCACCTTTTCCTGCATGATCCCAAACTGGATTTTAAAGTAGAAACAGTTACAGAGTAGATTTAAGTCAGATTCTACAATTCAACTTACATGTGTTAAAATGTGAGGCTGCTCTAGTTCACTATCACCATGTATCAGCATACCCAAGAACATATAGTGTCAGTGTAAATTCCTGCTCCTGACAACTGTGAATTGAGCAAATATTGGGTATTCTTATAGGCATTCTTGTACTACTTTTTCTAGGAGACAGCAATTAATGCATGCAAAGGTTCAGAAATCTACACGTTGCAGACAGGCATACACAATTCGGAGGTGAGTACATGGCATGCATCTGAGAGTTTTACAAGAGTACTTCATGAGCTTCTTGTTTCTCCTGACAGTGCTGACACCACATAATAAAAACACTCTACAGCTAAGTGTCCTAACCCTATCCCTTGCTAGGACAACTACATCCAGTTAACCAACAAAACCCTGTTTTACCTTCTAAGCAGCAGACTCTGCTCTTGCAAAAACAACCTTATCCACTTAACAGTCACTTTGAACCACTCCTTGAAAATGTCCTAATGAAATGGCAAAAATCTAGCCTTTCTTGTGGTGTTTTCAAAATGTCATCTGGGAAAAAAGCCTGAGGCTGAATTCTAGCATCTGCAACTAATTTTCTTAAAGAGCAATGACAACAGCTTTGTGATCGCTCCAAAATACTGTTAACTCCCATTTTCAAAGTGATTTTGGCACTTGTTGCAGGCTTGCCAATACCAAAAGAACTGAACAGGATAGAAGTAAAATCCAGGATAGCTAGCCTACAGATCTGTGCTGCCGCAGCATCACAGGCAACTAGCTGAAGTCGAATTAAGCATGTCTACAGGTTCATACCTACCTTACTCTGCTCTGTGAAACAGCCTTAGATTTCAAGAGGAAAATGTTTAGAAAAGGTTTTGGAAGAGCTTCCAAGAGGATAATTCTTCCCTATTTTCATCTCTTTCAGGTCATATGTCCACAAAAGAACAACAAAGTAACAAGCAAGAAAATCCCTCTTGTACTACCAAGCTTGTCAACTATTCTACTTGATAGCAATACAAATCATGCAGGAAGAGAAAATATTCCTGAGATGGATCCAGCCAACTTCACCCCACAGAACGCAACAAAGAAAGGTCTTTACCTTGATGTATATATTCAGCTCCAACTATTCTAAGAAAAGGATAAACATTACTAGTTGTTCACATAGGCACATGCATTTTCCAAGTACAATTGTCCATTCTCAGAGCTTTGCCACCTACTGGTATCATCTGAAGCATGAGCTCACTGCAGAAAAGCAGAGACACTGTGGTATCTTTTGGTTAAGTGTGTAGATCAAAAAGCCTCTCTGAAAAACTTCAGAACCCTGACCCATAATATACAGCTGCCGTTCCTTGGCACATCAAATATTGCCTGTCAAATTTGACAGAACAAATACATTCTGGAATCTGTTGCCCTGTGTTAGAAGGAATAACCATATTTTCTTATCAGCTAATTAGAAAAGGAGTTAGGTTCCTGTTACTGTTCAATTGCTGTTGCAATCCAAGGGTTGCATCTTATTCTTTTTTTTTCTAGCTCACCCAGGCTCTGACTGCAGAAAATCTTTTTGTACTCCTCCATTATCTGGTCCAATGGCAGGCAAAGAAAACAGTCAGCATAAGGACCCACCACTGGCACTTAAGCACAAACAACAAACTACGCACCCTGAACAAGCAGTGACAGGTAAGACTCCATTTCCAGTTGAGAGGACAACATTCTCCCAGATCAGACTTTAATTGACGATCAGATTGTTTAGAGATTGGTAGAAACAGATTTTTTTTTCCTGAATTCTCTTGCACACTTGCAGGTATTTTTAGAGTAATAACTGCCAAAAACAATACAAATGTCTAATGAAGCTATTGGTACATGTCCTCAGAAGTTCAGGCATTGGCTACTGTGAACATTAACTTATTGTTTTCCAGGTTCATATCCAGGCTGAGAACAGGCCTGGAAAAAAAAAAAAAAAAAAAAAAAAAAAAAAAAAAAAAAAAAAAAACAGAAAATATAGCACATAAGATATGAAATACATTGTTTGTTAAAGTCAGGAAAAAAAACACAATTGGGGGGGAGTTTTAAGGTGTTCTATAGTGCTACAGAAGTAGGTACTGACAAAAAAAAAAAGGGGGGGGTGTGACTACAGAGAAGGGGGAGGAAACATTCATTTCCTTTCTTATGTGGTTTGGGACTTTCCTACTGAGCTGGAAACTGCCTAGTAGGAAAGCTTCTGACTTGTGAAGCCTGCTCTACTTATAGGTGAAAAGCTGTTCCTTGTTTTTTTGTTTTCAAATTGGCCTATGATAGCTCCTACGTCTGGCTGGCCATTCTTCTCCACTTCCATTTATTACTGAGAGATGGCATAAATTCAGGATAAAGCAGCAGACTTGTCCATACAGGAAAAGTTCATTGCATAACTCTACTGTCCAGACTCAGAAATAAAGAGGACAGAGGCATGTTCTCCAAAGTAACAACGGCCTGCAGCTATTAATTTTCTCTTGGTGTATGGTATTTACTGGACATCAAAAACCTTAATGTTGGTACTGAGTATTCTAATAGGCATAAGCCTAAGCTGTCTGTGAAGAGGCAGAGCACAGTGCTCTTGATCATTTTTGCGAGAAGTATTAGTTTTGTTACTAGTTCAGCTTTGAGATATATGTTCGATTTCCCACTTTCACAATACATTTCAAATAGTACTGCTGTCCTGAACTACCTATTGGCTGTTCTTCTACTTTCTACAGGAAAGTTTTCACCCAAACTGCATTGTGCAAGTTTTGATCTAGAATAGGGCCAGACCTGAAAATCTCCTCCCTTCACACAATCCAAACAATCTTTAAAGATGCTTATCTTCTGTAATATGTTCTTCATGAGTTTCAAACAAAAGATGGAAATACATTGTAGTTGTTATAAACAAAGAACACAAACTAACTCTTCCTATTCCTTTCTTTCTCTACTAAGTCTATATTTCTAGGAGCTACATTTATCAGTGTTGATACTACCACTTTCTAACAACTTCTGGAAGAAATGAACACTTAGTGGATCTTGTTTTGTTTCCTTTTTTTACTCAAGGTCCTTGCTGCAAAGGAAACTGCTGTCAAATATTAACCTGCCAGAGAGGAACCATACTGAGCTGCATGACAGAAGGACGCCTCAACCACATCCTTGATGTCCTTCGCTCACAGCAAATGCTGTCTCGAATGGATTATGAAACAATCATCTCTTACCCCACAGTGACTGGCCGTGCTCGGGCATTGTTAGATGTTTGCCTTTGCCTTGGAGAGAGGGCAGCACAAGCTGTAGTGACTGTACTTACAGAGACCAAATGCCGTCCTCTGGGACGAGGACATTGCACAGACTGTCCTGCTGAGAAAAATAGGCTGCTGCTGTGACTTTTTTGAGGTCTGTTACATGGACCAGAGCACTGGTAATTTGGAATGGTAATGATTCACATTCATTCCTCACAACCTGTTGACTGAAGTCAATTCTGCCTGCAGCCCATGATTTTAGTCCTCTAATGGAAAAAGCTAGCTGGATTAAAAGGTCAAGTCAACCAACTGTCTGCAGAAATTAACAAGACTGGTATAACAAATTCTAATTTGGACCTCAGAGACTGGAGGAGTGTAATGTGTGCCAGAGAAAATATTGTTCAAGTCAGATGACACCTTATTTCGTTGATTTTGGAAGACTGGAAAATGGATTGAGTTCTTTTGAGATCACAGTATAGAAGAACAGCTATTACTAAATCCTTCCAGCTAAGCACACTGAAGAACAGAGTACTGGATGAAGAGAAAAGTGAAGCTCTGTGAAGGACAGGTGTTACTGTGAAAGTCTTAAAAGAATTAAGAAATACTTACTACACAGCGCCTTAAGTAACTCTAAGAAAACTTACATTGTGCATATAAATTATTTTCACTCACAAATGGTCATATGCTCTGAAAACAGGGTACTGATAGTAGCGCTTCAGAGAGGTGGGCCTAAAACATTTGGTAAATAGAAAAATGTTAATGCCTTACATCCATACTGCTCTCCCTATGACTATAGCTCAAATGTAAAATTAAACCAAGTAGAAGAGGTACCAAGCTGATCACTTTTGAAATGGTGGTTCTGTTGAACTGTAAAGGAAAGTAGAAAATTATAATGAAATTATAATGAAAATGAGATCGTAAAAGATGCTGGTTTTTGAAGGCACAATGGGATTCCTTCAAACTGCAAGGCACTAGATTAACATGAGAAAACTTGTTATACACTCTACAAGTGTTTCAGATGCAAAACTGTTTCCCTGCATTGCATTTGTTCTCTCTACAGTTTCAAACTACTGATCTACTTCAGTAACTTCAGTAGTTTGGCAGGTGGTAATATTAAATTTAGTAATGATGTGTTTTCTAGGCATGCTTAAGATAAGAGACTTGTTACATCACAGACTATAATACTGCTGGAACCATAAAATTTAGCTATCATTTTTTATGCACATTCATTAAGCTTTAAGACAGCCTTGAGATGCTATATTGTTACACTTAAAATCAATGTCGAGTGTGTTGAAAATAATTTTGCCTATTAAAGGAACTAAACACTAACTTTGCTGGTTTTTTTGTTTTTTTCAATCCACGCTTTAAATGGGAACCTTCGACAGACCAGATTTTCCTTTACTAGGAAAGGACGTCTCTTTCTTGAGGGAAAACTACTGCTGCCATGGTGTTTGCCTCCTTTAGAAGGCATAAGATAATCAGAGTAAAACAGATAATCATTTGTGAGTTATTTGTAGACTTTTAAGAGGGAAGGTAACAATATTATTGAAACTTAGTTACGAGCTTTCAAAAAGTCATTCCATTCAGTTCTGCTGCTGGACGTTTTTATAATTCTGATGTGCGCCAGCTGGCAGACTTAATTTTCTTGTCATTATTTTTTTTGACATAGAAACAGTTTTGGCTCTCTGGCTCTCTTACTCTGAAACAGCTTTCTACTTGAGAATATCATTTGATGTCAGACTTAATCTCAGTCTTAATTTTTAATTGCAGAATTGGCATGAAACAAGTTGGAGCAGAAGTTATCTGTTTTTACAGACAGATTTTTGCTCTCATATTTGGCTTTCCAAGTTAAGTATCTGTAATAGGATGTGACCTTGCAGAATTACTGATCCATTACCATTGTGTTTACACAGATTTTTGTCAAGATAATCCAAAAAGACAGTTTGTAACCAATTACAAACCAAAGGCAAATCTGTTATTTCATCTTCAACTGAGCCTGAACAGAATTCTTTAAGTACGTTATTCAATAATGAAGTCTAATCCATATTCAGATTTTTGACACCTACTCAGCTGAAATCAGTATGTGGCTTTACTGAGCCTTTTGAATTGATAGCCTTGGCTAAAAGCATTGCCATAAACCAACTGTGCCACTGCCCAAGCCTTGTTATTGACATACATAAGCTAATGCAGTTTTGTCTTAATATAGGCAAATGCATAGACTGCCTTATAAATCTCCCCTGTGCAATATAAACGATTAAACTTTTGGGTTTGTTGACAGTTGAAGCTGTTGGGAATATTTTTTCCTAAGCATGGTGTTTTGGAGGGATGCTTTTACTTCACTGAAATCAAACTGCTGTTGACATAGAAACCTGAAATTAGAATACTTTTATTTTGTCTCACCAGATACATACTTATAAGGCCTGTACTATTTGGTGATATAACAAAGACATTAATATAGATGGGTTGATCACTGATTTTTTGATCACTATCCTTCTACCTAAACTATGTTTATTAGCAAAGATTTCTACCGTCCTTGCCCCTCTTTTCCACAGTTCTTTTTATATCACAAAACAGTATAGAATTAATAACACTGAGCGAGAGAAAAGAGAGCAGAATCAAACTGTTCTTTAATATCTGTGGGAAGAAACAAAGCTTGAAGCTGATGAATGTTTAGTGTCCTAGAAAAGAAATACATGTATATAAGGAAATATAACGTAGGTAACTGGAAAAGAGCAAAGGGATCAAAAAAGGCATTTCGGGAGTGAACATACAAAATGATTAGTAAAACTCCCTTTTGCAGTTACTCAAAAAAGACAAAACTACAACTAATAGATCTTAAAACTGATGAACCACATTCAAATTCCATTCAGATTTATTAAAGGAAAAGTAACTGAAGTAGGCAAATGTTTATTTTTTTTGGACTTAAATTTATTGGAATTGGAATCATTAATTGGAATCTATTTTTCTTGAAGCTGGCTGCACCTATCTTTTACTGACTAGTAAAAAGATGACTGTCCCTTGCCCTTTTTCCTATCTATACAGCACCTTTATCTCAGCTGGGATACTTCCTGCAATGAAAGAACATCTGCACTAGAATTTGTTGAGGTTAATTTGTGGAAAATTAATCTGAGATACTGGAATGAAGCTTCTAAGAGATTAGTCCTTCCAGTAGGGAGCAAAACAAAGCTATAAATACCACTTGATAGTTGTCACCAGTACCTGCTAAAAACAGAGTTCCAGAGAACAACCGACAAAGGCAAGTATGTACCCGTAAAATACTTGTCTAAAAAATTTTTAATAATGCATTAATGGACTAGTAGTGTACACCAAATAATTTTTACACCGGTTAGGTAGTGTAAAACGTACAAAAACTAAAGTACTAACCTCAAGTATTTTTATGATATCATTTCGAGTTTGAATTCCGTGTGGTCTTGCAAACATTTTCATGTTTGCACAACTTTAGTATCTTGAGCTATCCGTGTGATTTTAAGTACATATATAAATACTTGTGGGACTGCTTTCTTAGGAAAAGACTCAACCATCTTCAAGGCTGCTATAGAGAATTTAGGTTTCTTCACTACCACTTTTTTGATTATGATACTATGCAGCTATTAACTGTGCTTTCCCCTAGTAGTATATGTTGTCTCTAAGGCTGCTGCATTTTTTATGCATGAAGAAATCTTGTATTATACTATATTTCCTCTCTTTTTTTCCTACCCCCCTGCCTTCTCTGCAAAATATTATATTGGAGCTTAAGAGGTCTTAGTGGAGTTTTGATTTTGTTCCTCATCAAAAGAAGTAATCCTTTGCTTGCCTTGCCTGGTATACCCTTTACTGAGCACACGGTTGGCTTGACAAGTGGTTCGTCAGCCAAGTTAAAACTCCTGGATTTTGAAGTCCACCATGAATTAAACTACATGCCAGGGTCTGCAAAGAACATATGTAATGAGTTGTGTTAAATTTAAGTTAGCGTAGCTGCAAGAATGCATTAACTGTAAATTCAGTATGTATTAAAAAAGGGAATCTGGTAATTGCAGAATTGCATTTTGCTTAATCACAGTGCAAGAAAAATAGTGAACAAGACCCTCAGATGTACTATTTCCAGCTCCTGTGCTGATAGGAAACAATTTGTGATCAGTATTTTATTACTTCTTACCTTTACTTCCCTTCTCTACACAAGAATACATGTCAAGTAAGATTTAGAGAGATCTATATTCCCAAACTGACATCTTGATCATTCTTTTCTGTTGACCTTTCCTGTTCCACAGAAGAGACACATCAGTTGAAGGAACTGTGGGCTCTTTCAAGCAGGCTGAATTAAATGAAGAACAAAAACTTCACCCTTTGAAATATGATAACCTTCTGAAGTATTTCAACACAGATTTCCAACTGCTGGTCTTGAACTTTCCACATAGCAAAAGCAATGCCCACATGAGCAGAAAACACAGCTGAATTTCACCCTTTCAGAAGTGATCTGGCTGTGCTCCAGGAAGTTCTGTACAGTTCGTTCTTTCTTTAGGTTTCAAATAAAAGTATTCATATTAGGTAACAGAATGACTACCAAAATTATATTTGTTTTCCTTTGTTGACCAAAAGGGCACTATTTTTTTTTTTCATCTAGAAAAATCAGTAGAATGTTACCTGGGGAAAAATGCTGAGATAAGTAACTAAGGAACACATCTGGAAACTAAAAAACAAACGTATGAGACTTCTGACCTTGGACTAGCTGCAAAATATGTTCCCAACAGAATTGTCTGTATGCCACTTACACATGTTGTGATAGCGTCCTGTCACAAAACAACAGGAAACAAGAAGGAAAATGATGTTTTTTAATAGCCTGCCACATTTACTTGTGTAAGTCACTGAACTAGGCAGTGTTTTCCATTCCATGCTGGCAACGTTTAATCTGCAAAACAGTATTCAGCTCCAAGCACGGGCTGAGGAGAGCCCAGACAGGAGAGGAAGGTTGATAAGCAGTGAGGAAACCTGACATGTAAGGACAAGTTGATAAAATTGTGTTTGTTTGGTCTAGCAAAGAGGAGACCAGAGAAGCCAGAACAGTCTGGAGCAGAGGTAGCGAACATCCAGTAATGCAACAGCAGGGCTGGCACCAACCCACTCCTCTGTTCTTATGGCTTTATTATCCAGGAGCAGCTCTCAGCCTGGTATTCAGGCAGATTTAAAGGACATTGGGAAGACAATCTCCTCCCCTCCCACACCCAGCACAGTCAGCAATATTCGGGGATCTTTTTTTTTTTTTTTTTTTTATTATTAACCACACAAGAGCTCTTCCCTAGATGGACTTAACATAAACAACAGTGACATGCTAAGCATTTTCCCTCCATGTGCCCATTAGTTATTTAGGGACCTATTTACGCAAATCACAAGTGCTTAACTAAAGTGATTTCAGGAGCAGCGAAGGTCTTTTTGCTGGGAGTTATATAACATGAATATTCACAACTACGCTGTAACTCAATCAGCATTGACTTCACTACAACCTACCTGGGAATTCACATGCCTCTTTGCAACTCAGCTATCAGGAAGTCAAAATAAGGAAAAGCTGGTTTTGTCTTGCATTTTTTAAGCAATAACAAAGAAAGAGCCCTGAACTTATTCCCATCCTCTAAGTATTCAAGAGAAGAGAGATATGGATTCTGTTTTCATTTATCACATCATTCAAAATCAAAACTAGATAGTTTTCAATTTCATTTTCTGTATGAAATAAATAATAGGGTTAAAAGTTTGATGTGCTCAGCTGGTATACTTAATCTTAATGTGTTTAGTAAGGACAGTTTGGGTTATTTCATTATTAGTATGTCAGTGCAGCAATTTCATTCACTTTTAGCTGGGCTAGGGCATTTCTCTTTTAAAATCTGATAGCAACTCTTGTTTTCTTTGCCCAGACTGGCCACAAGAAATAAAAGCTGTCCTTTCTTGCCTGGTAATCCATAGATTCATCAAGAGAAGATACACACAGGGTAGCTGGGCTTCTCCTGCTTCTGACAGTGCCAATCAGCTGTACCAGTCACTGTGCACACTGATATCTGCAGAGGTCACTGGGGATTTGTTGCTTTAAGGTATACTTGGCTTTGGTTTTCACAGGCTTGCTATTTAATAGACAGGCATTTTCTGTTGAACAAATGAAGTCTGTTTAAAGAACAAAATAAAATATAACTATCAGGATTTCACAGCTGTAATCTTACTGTGCAGTATATCCTGGATTCGACTGCAAGAGCATACGATACAGCTGTCTTCTGCTTGTTTCAGTACACCCACCAAATGCAAAACTTTTTTTTTTTTTTTTTTTCTAATGACAAAACTTTAGGGGCATTCATGCTGTGCATTGTTCCAGTATAGGATAACCCAGAAGAACAATTTCTCCAGTGCTACAACATGTCAGCAACAAACTGCAATAAGGACAAACAGAGAGCTGTTGATGTAGTGTGACACTGAGCAACCTACATGATCAATCTAAGTGTGAAGTGAGGACGCTTACAGGACTCTAACCATAAAGTTTGTTGCATGAGACGACCCATCCTAACAATTAACCTGGCCACCTCTTGTACTTTCAACACAAGCAGAGGTCTTCCAAGTTTTCCCACACCAGTGACACTGAGGTAAAAATATCTGCCTGACGCCACAAGCAGTAACGTGACACCCAGGACCAGGAGGTTCAGTCTCTGTTATCATCCAGCCTGAGCTCTGACATATACGACCAAGTACTTGCTCTCATTTCACTTTTTACAGATTCACGTCAAAGTAAAGAGCACATCACCAATGCTGCATTATCAGTGATCATGTCTCATTAAATCAAGGTTACTGGTATTCAACGTGCTCTTAGCTTGTGGGATTTACGCTAAGAAAAAACATACTGAAAAATGCTGGAGAAAAAAAAAAAAAAAAAACAGCAGTAAAGTTTAACAGAATGCAGTAGGTGATCAGGGGGGCTGAAAAGGCTTTTCGTAGCTGTGGGGATCTTGCATAACTTGGGAAAGTCTTGGTAGTTCTTAATTAGTCCACTACAATTTGCTCAGTGGGACACTATGCATCAAGTAGTCAAGAGCCAAGCATGGAACAAAGGAGCAAAGTGCAGAACACACACAAATAGACTGCTGAGAAATCATTTCTGAGAAGTTAGCAAAGCCAACCATAATTTTAACTTTAGGGCTGAATACCTTCTAATATTATCAAAGAACAAATTAGAAATTGGAACTGTGCTGGCAGACAAAAGACTAAACCCATTAATAGGACTATCCTACTTATTGCAAAGGCAAATGGACTGGCAATAAATCCTCCCGTGTTTCAATAAAATGCAATTTCCTTAATCTTCAAGACTCTCTTAATGTTTAAATGGTTTGCATTCAATTTTTAAGGCTTACTTTTTAATATTGAGGCATATTCTGAAAATCTCATGGAGCATGCAGTCTTGGACAAGTACTCAATAAAACTTCAAAGGGGCTCTGATCTCATATTTGTGAAACAACAGGGTTTTGTTTATTTTACAAGGAAAGCCTATACTATGTAAACTTATGAATTAGAACTTGCATAGTTGTCACTGTTTCCAGATATTTAAAAGAGCACGCTTTAGTCTGTTCACTTGTGTTTACATATAAAATGTACTTAATCCAGGTCCGTATGCATAGGCATAATAGTTAATTTGCACAAATTGCATGGAAATTTATACAGATAAGTCTTTGGATTTACTTTTTAGGAAACTTTACTTTTAAATACAGACCAAATTTGGAGCAAATCTAACTACACGATCCTTCTGAAAAGTCTTGGGAATAAGTGCCTTCCTTACAATCAGTTCACTCAAGAATTTTTCCCAGTGCTGAAAAGTATGCTGGGTGTGTGCTACTTTAACTTCTCTAAATAAAACGAGAGGGAACATTTTATAAAGCATACAAAATTATTTTTATTATACAAACATTTCAAGATAATTCAGTAATAAGAAGAAGAGTAAAACTGAAAGCAAAGATGCGCCAGTAGGCTCAGAACTGATGGAGTTGTAATGTAGAATACTGAATTCAGAGTAGCTCTGCTAAGGAACATCTGGTTGAATTTAAATTGCAAAGTTTGTACTCAGCATGTTAAGACAAACAAAATGATGACTTTGGCTTCAGACACTAGTAACAAGCTGCCTGCAAACAGGCTATCAATTTAACTACTACTATTAGACTCTTCCAAGCCTCCATAGTGTCCTCCTTTTTATCAGAGAGATAGGCAGGTACCACAAGGGAAGAAAGTACGTTAGAAAAGGATTGGCAATAACACAAGGGAGGTTGTAACACTGAGAAATTTTGCTGTTTGAAGAAAGACTGAGCGCACATATTAGAAGGGTAAAAGTTGCATTTGATATAAACCACAGATTTCTTCCAACTCACATCCAAAAAAAAAAATTTATCTAAACACTGTGCAACTGGGTTATAAATGCTACCACTTAGGGCTTCATAAACCAAGCATAAACACACAGCAATTTGGGTCCTAAAACAAGAAATAAGTATTTATTTTTAAGAAACTTCGCAAGGCTACAAATCCCCTGTAGCTTGTTTTTATACATAATTATTTTTACTAGCCTTTAAAACAGACAAGGACAAAGAGCATTACCTTTAAAAATCCTTACGGCTTTTTAAATCCTAGTGAAACTGTGATTCTAACACCGATGTTATTTTCTAAGAAAATGAAGCCAGTGATTCACCCGCTTACACCAGTAAATAGCCAGATCTTTAAAAAGGCATTTTAGCATAGATGAGACAATCTGGCTAGGGTCTCAGATTTGAATGCTTTAGTTGTCTAACAGATAAAGTCAATCTCCTTCTTCAAAAATATATATAAATATGAAGGATCACTTTTTCCAAATAAATCCCCCAAATTAACTGGGGAAAACAGGAAATACTGAACATTCCATTTATTATAGAAAAGATTGCAGTAGCAAGGAAAAAAAAATAGACAGCTTGGGGCATTGATCTAAAGAATGTTCAGTAAATAATGGAATCCTTCTTTTTCTGATGATTCGGATTTTTTTGTTTGTTTCTTTTTTCTCCTTGTAAGGTTTTATCGATAACATTTGAAAAAATGTCCATACTTTAGAAGATATCCATCTCTACTTCTGCCTCACAGCATGGAAAGCACTAAAGAAAAAGAGCTTGCAATTATGTGCAACAATGACGTGTATGACCAAATAATAAAATAAAAATGTAACGTAAGAACTTAAGTAAGCACTAAAATTTTGATGAGAGCAGATGAGGCAGTCAAAAAGACAAGGTACCTGTAAGGCAATGGAAGCAGACAGAAATTATTAAAAATAATAAAAAAAAAAAGATGAGATGTTGACCCTTATGTTAAAATCTGTTTATAGAAATTGCAGTATTGAGAAAACAAGATTTCTGTAAAAGAAGGCCTAATGTAAATCTTTAAAGTATTTAAATCAGAGTACAGTTGGTTAAGACAAAGCCATCTGAGCCATCTCTCTGCTTCTGTTGCTAGAAGGGACATTTTCCATTATCTGTGTCACTTCCTTTTCTCTCTGCTCCTCTACTCCACATTTGTACTCTTGTGATTATGCCAGCAAAAAACTAACCCAAAAAAGTATTGGATTTTACCAGTTTAGTGAGCAGAAGAGCCTCACCAAAGGGGCCAGACAAGTGCTAAAAGACAGTGAAATGAGTAGGAGGAGCTATGCTGTTGGGAGCATGGAAAGATAAATTTAGAAGCCTAAATTCAGACTTTTTTTTTTTTTAATTGCCAAGCGTTTTGGTACTTCTGATTTGGTCCCTCTGATTTGTAAACAATAGTCACTTTGCTTAAAACACCTATAGAAAAAGTTTGTGTGATGGAAGAAGAAAGTGGCAAAGGATCAGCTAATTTGATTTTGCGAACAAAGTCATTCAACTTTAACCAAAGAAAAGAAACAGAGGCAATTAAATTCATTTTTGGAACTGTTTCTGTTGCTCTCCGGAAAGAATACAGAGTATATGGCTGACTCTGTGCTGATGGAGATTAAAAAGAATACCTACTTTTAGCACTTACAAACATTGCCATTTCTTAGGCTCTGGCTGAAGCCACAGATTTACTGTCACAAATCATTTTATGATCCCTACAGATAACTCAGATATCCACAGAATGTACATTTCAAAGGAAGCACAGATGTGGTCTCAAGTCTCATTTGGTATGGCAAAAGTTAAAAGGAACCATCATAAGCCTTCAAATGTGTGGCTAGATACAATATATTCATGAAAGTTAACAGCATAAATTCCATGTAAGTACTACTTACTTAGACAACAGTTTCAACACTGACCTTAAAGCTCAGTACATGCTTGTTCACGCTTGTCCTTCCATGAATGAAGTGCACAAGGAAAACATTTTTGGGGGACTTATACAGTATGGATGTGCTTAAACTCACCCTGTACTCCAGGATTAATTTAATAATAAGCAGAAAGCCGACGATCAGACTTCAGATCAATTAGATTTAACAGCAGTTTTTAACTTGTCTCTGTCATGTTCTAAAACCATTTAATGATTATCCTGTAGATTGGGTTTTCTTTAGTCTGATGCAAATTCAATTTTGGTTTGTTTAGGGATATTTAATCTGTTCATTCTTCAAGTTTTTCGGGGGAGTTGAATTACATTTCCTACATCACATTTAATGGCAATATTAGTTAGACAAAAAAAGCAGACACGGCAAAACTCACAGACATAAAAAAAAAAAAACTTTGATTTAATCCTCACTATCTAAGAGATGTGATCTTTAGTAAATTGATATCAGATAAAAATCACAGTGAAAACAAAGTAGGTTTGGTTGTGTTTGTTTTTTTTGTTTGTTTGTTTTAGGTTTTCTCTGCTAGCACTTAAAGAATGTGCAGATCCATACAGATATAACTTACCAAAGGCTGTTTATGGAGGATCAAGAATCAGGCACACTATAGATGTAATCTGTAGCAAGAAGAGAAGAACGTATAAAGTAAAGAGTCCAGATTTACATTTGGCTTATACAGTAACATTGAAGGACTAATTTATAAAATTATGAACCTACTTTGCCATAATGGAAAATCAAATATTTGATTATACTTATTTGATTATAGCAGATTTCAGTACAGGAGGGCCTAAAAGGAAGTTGGAGAGGGACTCTTTATCAGGGAGTTTAGTGGTAATACAAGGAGTAATGCCTTTAAACTAAAAGAAGGTAGATTTAGATTACATATGAAGAAGAAATTATTTAATGCCAGGGTGGTGAGGCATTGGAACAGGTTGTCCGGAGAAGCTGTGGATGCTCCATCCCCGGAAGTGTTTACAGCCAGGTTTGATGGGGCTTTGAGCAACCTGGTCTGGTGGAAGGTGTCTCTGCCCATGGCAGGGGGGTTGGAATTCAATGATCTTTAAGGTCCCTTCCAACCCAAGCCATTCTATGATTATTGTGAAGTTTGCTTCTGGTCACTTGCAAACACTTCAGGAGTACTTGCAATGGTCTTTACTTACAATAATGTCCTTAGGTCTCTGATACCAACCTCTACAGTTATTACAAGTTTTCACAATTCAAAGGGTGTAGTTCTAATTTGAAATCCTTAAATGGGCATGTTTTCCTTTTTTTTTTTTTTTTCACGATTATAGAATAAAATGTCATCCTCTGTATTGCCAGCAGATGTCTAATAATTTGTTTTCTATGTCTTTTCAGCTCCTTTCTATTTCTTGTTCCTAAAGGCAAAGGCAACATTCTAATTAGCCGACACTTTGAGTCCATTTTCTGAAGGAATGAATGTTGTCTCCAGCAGATTCAATTTACAAGAGAGCTTTAAAATGTAGTCTAGCATCAATTGAAATCAGCTGCATCTTTTACATTCTCACAGTTCATTTTTGATTAATGTGCAAGACTGACGTCAAGTATGTCTACCTGAAAGATATTGTTAGTACTACAAACAGAGCACTATCAATATTTGTAATTAATGACTAAACACTATTTAAAGCTAAGAATTGCTTTCAGGGTCATATTATCTTTCTAACTGTAATTATTAAGTTTCATATTGTACAAATTTCAGTTATATTCCAGGGATGGCTTCTAGGACTTCTTGTTTTATATCAGTTCTGTATAAAAGGATTGAAAACAAAGAAGTCATTTATCAGGGCTGTTAAACTTCAGAAGAAGGCAGACTGGTTTTGTTTGCTGCTTTACAACATTGTCAGTAGTTTAGGAGGTAATCCATTTAGTGTAGCTATCTCTACATGTACTTGCACAAGACCAAAAACCAACAAAAGCCAAACAAAGAGTTGAAGCAAAGGTAATGAAAGAGTTGAGATTATCAAACTTCTTCAGATTACAACCTGCAAATGAGAGTTTGCTTTGCCATAGTGCTGTATAGTTTGGAAATCAAGTCTACTGTAGCAACCAGGAAGCTTTTTGCCAATATGCACACATAAAAAGCCAACTAGGAAGAGATTTTCTTTGTTCATTGCAGTTGAAACACAATGTAATGAATATCTGGAGATATAAGAGGGCAGCAGTGCCTTTGTATGCTAATTATCTATGTGACAAAAAAGAGAAAAAAAAAAACGCCTCTGTCAAACAAGGGAGCCTTGGGAGGAAGTAGCATGGAAATTAGAAATGTAAGCCTCATGGCAACCAAACTGGACTCCACCATTGCATTTACTGCTTATGGGTATTGCAGTACATAGTTTGCTTTTCCCAGTCCTTCTACAGCCTTGTAATTTTTATTTGGCTGAACAGTTTTTATCCTGGTATGTTCGACTGAAAAAAATCTACCTCTGACTCATCTGTTTGAGACTGCAGATAATAATCATTGGCTGGGGGAGGGATAATGAGATTGTTGGGATAGAGACAAAGACCATCACATCTCCAGAGCCCTGTTGTCTTTTCAGGCACTGACCTTCTCCTTGCCTGGCAAGGAACAGCTGAAGGGGCAGCGAGGAACATCAGGAGGGGGCAGTAGCCTGGAGTTCATTGACTCAGACATGCTAAAACTATTAACCTGATAGAGGAAGGCAAAGATTTCATTACACGAACCTAGATAAGTCTGCTAAATGGCAAATCGCTTACTTACTGTCATTTTCAGAAGCTGCAGGGCATTATTTAATGACAATTTTGCGAGATCCACCTAGATGCACTTCACTGGAGACAAATTTTAGGTGCGGCTGTGCTCCACTTGAGGACACCAACACGTAAATGGCAGCATTTTAAGGTTTTCCTTCTTATACCCAGATCCACTATGGCTTGTAGCAGCTGTAACCCCAAACTAATGCCAGGTTTAAAACCTTCGGCTGCCTCAGGCGCCTCATTTTGGGTCAATCTCCCGAGACTGAGCCCCGGTGCTGTGTCACCTCAGGGGCTGCGGGGCGGGCCCGGGCCCACCTCCACCTGCCCGGGGGGAGAGGCGGCAGCCGCACGGCTCCTCCAGCGAGCCCCGGGGTTTGCAAAAAGCACCGCTTTCACACCGTCAGCCCTAAACCTCTTCTCCATCTTGCGCCTGAGGGGAAGGAAGGATGGCTTCCAGCCCCGAGGCAAGGAGAAGCCGTCGCCCATTTCGCGCGGGGGCGAGGAGGGCTCGCCACGCTCCTCAGCCGCAGGGCGCGGCGCTGCAGAAGCAACCCCGGAGGGGTCGGAGGGGGAGGCCGGGCCCTCCGGCGGCTCCCCCAGGCGAGGCGAGGAGAGGGGAGGCGAGGCGAGGAGGGAGGGAAGCAGCCGCGGTTTCCTGCCGGGGAGGGGAGGAAGGCGGCGGCGGCGGAGGGCGCGGGGCCGCGGGGCGGAGCGGCCGCCATCAAGCGGAGTGTGGCAAGGAGCGAGCATCCCCGGGGCACGCCGCAGCGGGGCCATCAGGAGAGGAGGTAACGGGGGCAGCAGCACCGCTACAGCCGCCCGGAGCCGGCGGGGGACGAGCCGGGAGACCCCCGGGGTAGGCACGGTGGGGAGGCGCCGGCTCCCTCCCGCCTTGGGAGGCAGCGCGGTGAGGGTGGGGGCCTCGCCGGCAGCACCCGCGGTCGGCTGCAGGTGTGCGGTGGTGGGAAGCTGCCCCGTGTTTCTTGTTATTATTTATTATTTTTAACGGCAGCACCTGAGGGGTGTGCGTGTGTGTGAGGGGCGCCCTCAGCTCCGCCTGGCCTCCGGTTCCGGAGCCGGCCGGCGCCTCTGCCCTGAGGCGCCTCTGCCCTGAGACGCGTGGCCGCGGGAAGAAGGAAAAAAAAAAAAAAAAAAAAAAAAAGAATTTGTCTTATTTTATCAAAAAAACAACTGCTGGGGGAGGAAGGAGCGACCGGGACGAAGCGGCCCCGAGCCGGGCTCGTCACGCCAGCCGTGGGCAGCCCCCGGGGTGGCTTTGCCGAGCCCTGAGTTGGTTTTATTTGTTTTATTTCTATATTTCGTCTCGCTGCAGGCGAACACCGGGCTCGGAGCTCAGGTTGGGTCAGAATAGGGTGTTTTTGGGACAGGCACATGTGATAATGGCTGCTCTGCAGCCAGCCGCCACAGGAACTTAGGTGTCATAGTGTAATGCCTCCGGGCAAGCATGTGTAAGGTACTGGGTTTGATTGTTTGTGTGATTATTGTTATTATTTTTGAAACTATTATTTTTGAAGAAAAGTGCTTTAAGGCGTGCATTAAGAAATGCCTTAGGTGACTAAGTTACAGCTAAAGAGTATGTATGTGTAGATGCGTAGTTGTGTGCCATCTGACTTTACTCTCCCTGTTTTGAGAGGTTTCCACTTTTGTGCACCACCATAAAAATCAGATAAATGATTCAAACAGACTCAGTCATGGCCTGGCTTTACCTGAGGCTGATTCTGTGTGTTTCTCTAGATCTTTCTCCAGTTGTAGCTGCCTTGAGTGCTCGCTTCTATCTGAAGACAGTTTACCAGAAAGTCCCTACTTGTAAGCTTAATTCTAATTTTTCCCTTGGAAATATAAACTAGAAGTGTGTGAGGGACATAGTAGCATGTTATTTTCCACTTGTAGCTAGTACAGTTCCCTACCTTCAAAGTAACTTGGCTTAAAGTCTATTACTGAGGTGGATTTGACGAGGATTAGTAGTACTTCAGTAAATTTTGAAAAGTTGCTAAGATGTACATAGGATATGTACAAGTTGCTAAGATGTACAAGGATACCTGCCTGTGAGCAGGTTGTGAGTTTTCACTCATATAATGTTTGAAGCCTTTTTCAGGATTTGTCAGAACATGTGTGCAGTGTTGCTGAATTTCTCCTGTGCAGGTGTGTCCCACGTGCGTACAGTCAGGATTTACTGCCATCACTGTTAGAAGGTGAAGTGGATAATTGACCTAGAAACTTCTCTTTCATATCTGTTCATATGATAAACACACCTCAACCTTTCTTACAAATGGATGTTACAGGCAGTTTTATTTGATCACAGGTTTATGCTGTTTTTTACAGTGATAAAGATGATTTGCATAGGGGAGCATGCAAGACTTGGCTGAACAGGTTAAATCTTTGCATTGGGAACTGCTTTTGGTGCAAGGACTTCCTGTCTGCTAACCATGTGTGACAGGGAAGTGATTTTTCTCTCACCAGAAACAAGAGCCATACTAGACAGACTAAACCTTTCCCATCTAAATTGTTAGACTATGAGGTGCCTAAATACATACACTGCAAGGAATAGGCATTTCTGGGACTTCCAACCTTTGCTCTGTTGGTGCTTAACTCCCTGAAGACATTTATGCTGTTTGCCTGTGTAGGGCAGTCTTGACTCTTACTCAAAGGACCAATCGTTAAGAAAAAGGAGTTTTACAGCTGGGATAAGTGAATAGTCAAAGTATTTATGTAAGGTTGTGTTATAACAAGGGTTGCTGCATGCAGACAAGACTACTGCAGAAGACAGAGGCAGGAATACTGGAAATTTCTGCTAATGAGCAGGTATTGTATGTGAGTATTTGGTATTTGACATCTGCTCACAGGTTCAGTCCCTGCTGAACAAATGCCAGACCAGCTGCTGTCCTTGCTGAGGAAGGGAGAGGGAATCTTCCTCTTTCCCTCTTCTAAAGGAAGGCCACCTTGTAATGCAGTGTTAGTATTTCATTATAAGCGCATATTAACTTTCATTAGTTCCTTTGCTATGTGGGCAATGCGTTGTAGACCTTATCAGTATTTTTGGTGAGACAATGAAGTGATCTTAGCTTCAGGTCACTCTGTCCTGGTCTTATACTGAAGCTGTCTATATCAACAGCAGTGTCATTTCAGTAGAAATCCTATGCATATCAGCAAAAAGATTCCTCACAGCTGCAACCATCAGCAAAAACAAGAGGTTAAGACTTTGTATTGCACAAGGGTGAGTGATGAGGAAACACACGTGTTAGCTTGTGTGAAGTCATAAGCTCGCATTAGCCTTAGCAGTCCTATGGCAGGGCTTTGGCAGCATTAGAGTTCTAACTGTTTCGAGCTGGAATATTTCAGAATTGTTGCATGTTAAAAGATATTATGCTATTCCTCCCTGGTTCTTCACTTCCAAAACTATCTTCTGTTTGCACAAAACCATCAGCCTTTTGCCAGAATCATGGATTCAATTTTTCTGTAGTTGTTTTTAAAGTTTCAAATCTTGATGTAACTTCAGTTTTCTCCAGTTTCTTCTGCCCTCTCTCTTCCTTTTAGGTGGTTTTAGTTCCAGTTAAGTGAAGTATTTGTAGAAGAAAACAAAACAAACAAACAAAAACCCTGCCAGTAGTTCTGTTTCTGTCATAGAGGTAGTGCAGTGAGACATGTGACTCAGGCAAATAAGCAATTCCTGCCCTGAAGGCTTTAAGGCTAAAACAAGCAAGGTTAGAGAAGAGAATGAAATGCCAAATCCTGAGTGAGCTGTTGTGCACACCTTCATGAAAACCTGAGTTTTTGTTGGCAGAGACCCAAAGCTGGGAATAACAAAAGCAGATTCAGAGAGGGAAAGGGAGTACTGGGGGGAAAAGTATGTAAAACTGGGAGGATATTGTGGTTGCTCCTTCATGGGTAGGGTAAAATAGGACAAACAACTGTCAAGGTCATCAGTAACAAAACTGTATAGAACTGCAGTCGTGCTGCTAATTGAGATGGACGCATTTGAATCAAATCCTCAGAATGTCTGAGAATTCAGAGTAGTGTCTGTGCTCCTGAACAAGTTGTACTGTGAAAGGTATTCCGGGAAGATATGAGAGTGATGATTAGGGTATGTGGTGTAAGAAACCATAAAGCTGTGCACTTATCACCAAAATGAGATCTTATATCAGTGAGTCAATTCTTAACATAATACTTGATTTTATTCTCCAGCTGGATAGCTTGGTGATGACTGGAATATTTTCAAAATAGCAGTCAGATACCGTAACAATAGCTATAGTACTTTTATTTTTCCCACCAGGATTTCTTCAGTGATTTGCCTTCGGGAATACATTCGCAGCTAGTGTCCTGTGTGAGTCAAAGCAGAAATGAAAAGCCTCAAGTGAAATGCTATTTTTGCTGGTGACAAGTGCTTGTTAAATCTGCTTCTGGTCAAGTTAGTCATCAAGACACCTGCTTTGATTACTCGCCTTGCTGTTTTATACATTTATACTTTCTGATGATTGAGTCAGATTTGTATTTGGTTATGATACTAATAATTTGCGTTACACAGTTATAACTGAACCTTCTCTTTTAAAGCAAACCAAATAATCTCACCGGTTTACAGGCCACATGGCTTTTTGAAGGCTTGACTGTTACACCAGTAACAGAAAAACAATCAGCCTGTGGTTGTGAATGCATTTGGCGGAAGCGGTGGAAGGTAGGTGGGTAGGTACGGAGAGTAACCAAGTAGAAGAGTAAATAACAAGGAGGACCGGCAACAACTGGGGAGCTGAACTTGCTTTCATTTTTCCTTGCAGTTTGGGGCACGCTCATCTGTGAAAACTGTGTGGATCCCTCTCTGCTAATTACTTTAATTCAGGTGGAGATGCCTCATTATAGCACTCCAGTTAAGCTCAGAAATAGCAGTTTCTAGAAAGTTGGGAAGTTTTAGTCCGACTAGAAGTGTGAAATTTGAGGGCACGTGATATGACACGAGATAAGATGTTGGCTCATGTATAAACTTGATAAAATACATACTTGCTAAACGTCTTTAGAGTGTGTTTTTTCTGAAATACTGAGGGGAAAATAAATCAGAAGGCATTCAGCTAAATGGATTGAGGATCTCATATTATTTAAAAGAACACAGTCTCTATTTCAGTATGAAAAAAGCTAAAACATTCATAGGAGTTGGAGGTAAATGATGTAATATGGTTTGGTAAATGATTTGTGTGCCATTTCTGTAGAAGATACTTTTCTATTGGTTGAAAATAACCTTTATCCTTTTAAGATATTAAAAACTATTGAAGTTAGGCAATGTCAAGCCAGGTTTCCTATACTGCAGTATACGGATGTCAGCTAATTAATAAAGGAGGAGTATGATTATTAAGTTTTCCATCCAGGAGAGTGTTCTTCTAACTGCATGAACAAAACTTTGTGTGTTTGTATGTTACTAGATGCAGAGATACATTAATTGCATACTGTTCTATCATAAATGGCTGAAGCATACGCTGGAGGTTTAATGAGTTTGCAGTGTAGGTTGGTTTCCATATAAGACCACTCTGTGAATAGATTTCTTATAATATACACTATATAATGTGCCTCATCCAGAATTACTGCTAATTATCGGTTTATTCTTGTACTAGTAAATGTTATTAGCAGTAACTTTTTGAGAGGCATGGGAGAACTTCCTGAACCCTTGAGAAGCAGGTGGTTGTTTTCCAAAAAGTCAATTCTGAAGCAAAGGAGAACGTTTGCTTTGCTTCTGTTCTCTTAGGTACTCCTAAATACAGTCACTAGTGGAGAAATTTGGACTGGAACTACTGTGTTTTTTCATGGACAGCTTGCACTCTTAGATAATGCCAAGAAATGAGGCAGTGGGAAATGGGAACAGAGTTTCTTGGAGGAGATGGGTGGGAAGTCAAACTGTGTTATGAAATATAAACCAGCAGTTAGATGAAGGGGATTTTAGAGTAAGTACGTCTTCGTATTGCCCTTGGTTAAGAGTCCACAGTGTGTTAATAGAACATGCAGTCATGTTACCAGGTCACTCATAACTTACCTGTGGAGGAATAATGATTTGATTAGTTTGTTAGTACTGCAGTAAACCTATGTTCATGCTTCAAACTTCCAGCTTGGTCTTAAAATGCTTTTTCTTTTTTGTTACCTCATTTTGGTTCTGTCTGTTCTTTTTGTCCTTTTCAACCTTACAGTTCCCAAATTCTGTTCTTCTACCTTTTTTCCCCCCTCTGTTTTTCTGAAAGGCAGAAATTCCTTTCTTTAAGTTATACTAGAATTTGTGTAATACTGTCTGTATATAGGTTTTTTGTTTGTTTGTTTAACTATGCATGGATTTCCCTTTGTGGAAAAACATATGAAATAACAAAAGAGGGTTTCACATAGGGTAAAAGGTGAAAAGAAGCCTTGATGATAAAGTTATAGGATAAAAAAATTTATAATGATTTCATCTGTCTGTTTTGCTTTAGATTGTGATTTGGAGTCGTGGAGAATTCATAGCCTTTCCACAATGGGAGAAAGGACAGATTGTGCTAAGTCTCATAGCTCACTGGCTGAATACAGCCCCATCAATAAATCAGACAAGACCGATCCCAATGACAACTCTGAAATGCAGGATGGAAACCAAAATACTATGCAACTGAAGAAAGAAATATCTCTGATAAATGGGATAAGCCTTATAGTAGGCAACATGATTGGTTCAGGTATCTTTGTCTCTCCCAAAGGAGTTCTCATCTACAGCAAATCTTATGGATTGTCTCTAGTAATTTGGGCAATTGGAGGGATCTTTTCAGTCTTTGGAGCTCTCTGCTATGCTGAACTTGGAACCACTATTACAAAGTCAGGAGCCAGCTATGCATACATCTTGGAGTCTTTTGGGAGCTTCATTGCTTTTATTCGTTTGTGGACCTCACTCCTAATTGTTGAGCCAACGAGCCAGGCGGTTATTGCAATCACCTTTGCTAACTACATAGTTCAACCTTTCTTCCCATCTTGTGATCCTCCGTACATTGCTTGTCGGCTCATAGCAGCTGCTTGTGAATGTAAGTATTTCTTGAAACTTACTATGCTATTTTTTTATTTTTTTTTTTTACAGTTGAGCTTTATTTTGTTACATACTGAAACAATTTGAGTTACAGTAAGGAAAACAACAACTTCCAGTTGATGAATAATTTAAAAGTATTAGTCTGTGAACTGATATTTTCTCATTCAGAAGCAAAACAGTGTTTAACTCTTCCAAGTTGACTTAACATGGGAAAAACAAAGAAAAAAGTTGGTTTTCCTTCAGAGAGGTAGATTAAATCAAACCCCAAGGTACTCTTGGTGTAGTCTAAGAGTTGTTGCAGAACGGCTCTTATGCTATGAATTCTGCTGTAACTTATTTTTCAGTAACTCCTCAATGTAGACACGAAGTAATTACTCTCGTAGCGTTTCAGGAGATCATTAGGTCAAGATTATTCTTCATGCTTATGATTAACAATACCACCATGAAGCTGTACCTGTTGTGAAGAGTTTTGAGGAGGAAATGTTTGTGATCAGATACCTCCTTGGGCTGTCAACAAAGAGGAACAACATCAAACTGTCCGTGTCCTTCAAATCAGGACTGTTCTGCATTGAAAGAATGAAAATCTATGATTGTGCTGTGTGTGTCTTGATTTTAGGTATTTCTATCGAGAGTATTTCTATACGTATTTTTATTTCCCAGTACACAGTCAAAAATATCTTTCAGCAAGTCTACAAGGTAGTCCTTTGTCAGGTACTGTGCAGTCTCACCATGTGCTGTGGAGCCTGCCCACGCTGTCAACTTGAGGAGTTCTTATTATAAAGCTAATAGGGCACTTGAGTTTTCTTACTTCCATCAACATGCTACAGAAGGGTGATGTGCTGCTCCTACTTGCCTCCTTTCTGAGGCAACAGGGAGCCTGTAAAGTAGTTGTAATGTTCCTTGTGCAGTTGTCTGTGTGTGCTTCAAATATTTGACCTCTATAATTAGTTGTAAACACTATAGCTCCCCTTTCAATTTTGTGGATTAATTTGTTATTGTTGGGAAAGCACTAATGTGGGCAAAAGGGTCCAAGTAGTGGGGAGAACAATCACAGACTTCTTCCAAAAATATGTGTGAGCTTACTCAGCTCTACTCCTTTCCTCTCCTCCCCCCGTCCCAAATGTGGATCACATTTTGTTGTGACAGCTTCAGGGCAGAAATGAGGGACCTGTAACATCATGTTCACATTCCTTAACCAGATACTGTCCCAAGGTGTCCTGGTTTGTTGCTAATAGAGGAAATTTAGCACTTTTTTTTTTTTTTTTCCTAAGTGGAGGCAAGGTCACCACCATGGGGATGAAAGACTGACTGCAACAGTTTGTTTTGTGGTTTAAATGCCTGTTCTGCCCTCTTTAGGCTTCAGTGCTGAGAATCACCCCTGCTCTTCAACTTCATGTAGCTGTTGCTGATAAAACATACACTTCTCCCTGGCAGGGCTGTGTCAGTCCTCACCCATGGATAAGGTTAAAACTTTATTAATGAAGCTGCTGGGAGTGGAAACCTGAACACTGGTTAGATATAGCTTATATACCAAACCCGGGATTGTTGTGGTGTTCTATTTTTTTGTTTGTTTTTAACTGTAGTGATAATACTAGATCTTACGTGAGATCCATCTTGGTGTTACACAGCACGGCTTTGTCATTCATTTTGGAAACAGGGGTAGCACCTGGCACTGCAGACCTAAACTTGGGAGTTCTCAGCAACTTCAAGAAGCTAAATTATGTAATTTTTGAGGATTAATATTAAATTTATATTTTAATTTGATATTCTAAAAAATTGAGGGAAACATGAAAGTATAATTTCAGTAAGAGAGAGGACATTGCTTGTTCAGATTCTTGTTTGTCTTCTTTTGTTGATATCATTTTTAAAGATACCAGAGACAGCATAGCATTTCACCTGGAGACCAAACACTAACTCAGTGAAGTAAGAGTTAATAACAGTTGCTCCCAATTGAAAGTTGCTTAAAATTATTTTAATGTTCAGATACACCCTGTGAGCAACTACTCCATGGATAATACCAGTCATTACCACTGAACAGCAGAGACCATGCAGAGTTGTTTTTTTCCCGAGGGTTCTTTGGGAGCTGGCAGTCCTGACTTTTGAAATTTGATACAACTGTTTTTGTTCCCCTCATCTTGCCAAGGTCTGTGGAATCTTGTTCAGCCGTTCGACTTGGCCAGATTTTCTAGTATACTAGTAGCAGTAACGAGATCATTACCTTCCTTTTGTTATGGTTTAAATGATTACTCTTTTTTTTTGGTAACTGTGTTAAGTGCATTTATATCTTAATAGTATCACATTTTTCTTGGATTATGGGAGAGGAAATAATTTATCACATCTCTTCATTTAATTTTGATTTGCTAATGTCTTCTTACTCAAGTTGAATTTTTATGTGTATGCATTTTAATAATACATAGTACAAGAAACTTGTACAGAAATGAAAACTACAGTGCAAGATAACCACACTTTTACTAGCTAGTGGAAGCATTGAGAATTGGAGAAAATAGTTAAGCTTTGGGGTTGAAATCAATACTGTAATGATAATCTGGATAAGAGAAATATTCCTTCACTAAGTGTTTTATAGAATAAATGACGCTGAAGGTACTGAATCCTGGTGAATATTCAGTATTTGAGTACAGGCAAAGATTGTCTGGCTGCCTCTCCACTTGATAATGCAAAGTGTTGAGAGTCACAGGAACACTGTATTTGAACAGCAGCTTGAAAAGTCTTTCTAGGGGAAGTTGATCATATGAGTAAGTTTAGTCAGCCCGTTAGGCAAATGCTTGTGAAATCTGGTAGTCTCCCTTCAGTTCCCATTTCAGTCTTGTGAAATAGGTCTGACACTGATCTATTTGGGGCTAGAGGGAGGAATGTACTTTAAATACACGTTACTTACCACCAATTTTTAAAAATCATAGAATCCTAGCATGGTTTGGGTTGAAATTAAAGGAACATCTAGTTCCAAACCCCTGCCATAATGTTGTGTTAGATTTAGGCCATGTTGTCTGGTCAGATCCGTTCTAGCCTCGTGTTAATACAGTATAATCGAACTGGACAAGAATAATGAGTTGTTTGGGACCCTGTGCAGTATTTTAAATCATCTGTGGATGTTGAACTGATCCCCAGACTAACAAGGAAGAGGAAAAAACCTTTTAAAGCACTATTTAAAATGTTTACCTAAAGGGATTTCTAGGTAATCTTTCATTTAGCAGAACAGTATTGGTAAATTGAACCTAATAGTTTCATTATAATAGTTTCTTTAGCTTTGGTATAGCTGCAGAATGCATCTGTTGAGGAGTAACATGAGAAAATGTTCTTGTAATCAGAGGACCACTGATGTGGGGGAGGTCTTTCCTTCCCTCTTTTGAAACGGTATGTATTATGAGCCTTTAGCGTATCAATTTCCTGCTGTTCTGTTTGAACCAGTTTTCACTACCAGCGTACCGTGACACCGCTTAGGTTAACCAAACTATTAGTGTAACAGGTAAGTGCGCATTAGGATTATCGTAGAAAATCTCTGAAAAATGAATTAAATTGAATATTGTTCCAATTGTCTTCTCATTTTTCTCTTTTTTTTTTCTTTTCCACCCACCCCCCCCCCCACACACTTTCCCTCTAGGTCTTCTAACATTTATAAACTGTGCCTACGTTAAGTGGGGAACACGAGTGCAGGATATATTTACTTACGCTAAAGTTGCTGCTCTTATTGCCATCATCGTAACTGGACTTGTTAAAATATGCCAGGGTAAGCATCTAAACTTAAAGCAAAGGTTTGTACTTATCAGTTAAACTGAAACAGTGGTCTAGAGACTGTAAAACACCTCTTTATATGTGTTATCAGATGTCTCAGTACAAGCATAATACAGCCACCATGAAATCATTAATGTTAAGTATTATCCTGATTTTATATCACAGGTAGCAATCCTATCTCAGTTGACTTTGAGCTAAGTAAAAGAAAAGTGATTGCTCAGCCATGTTGTGCAATTTATTGCCCAGAGTATGGAATAATAAGGGAAATGAAAGCAGCAAAACACAGTGCTAGCAAAATAAGACATGTGAGGAGAAAGCTGTAAATTCCTATGAAAGAAATCTCTAAGGTCAACTGAGCGTTGTTTTTGCAAAATGAATTTTGTGCAGGTCTGAAAGTGATTGAACCTAAAGTAAAAATAGATTTTTAAGAAGGTGTAAGCAGATTTGTGTAACAGGAGCTGCCCCCCCCTCCCTTTTTTTTCTTCCCCCTCAAATCCTGAGCTCTGTTACAGCTTTTGAAAATTAGGAAGTTGCTGTCATTGAGGATTTTGTGTGTTAGGCATTGTGCCTTCACGTTCAAGGAGAAGAGTTCAGAATTCTAAGTTTTATTCTTACCCTTTCCTATGGGGAGGATTTATTGGTGTGCTAGTTTAAAAATAAAAATTATCCTGCTTTCAAAGCTGCCACGCTTTTTTTTTTTTTTCCTGTCTATCTGGCAATTTGTGTCCTTTGCTCTAAGCAGTTATTGTTGAAAGTCCACGAACAAAGTAATTACTGTGAATGGAACAAGAACATGCATACGTGAGCACCTTGCCAGCGTTCATCCCTCAGCATGTCTGCCCCATCTCTTGTTTTCTAGATACTGAGCTTGTTTCCCTGCCTACTTCCTTGACAGTGTCACCCTTCTCTGTTCCTGAGTCAGCAGTTACTCTGCCTACATCTGTGCCAAGGGAATAGCAATGTCCAGTTAGGATAGAAAGCAGGGAAGAGAAAGATGAAAAGATAGGCTAGAGGCCTCAAATACTTGCCTGTTCAGCTTTGATGAAGTCTAAACATTTCAGGATGCATAGTGCAGGGCACGTTTTCGAATTGCTTAATAAGTCACCTTATTATGTAAAATAAACTGAATGTATAAAACTGCCACGATGAGTATGTTTTGACCTGCTGGAAGTCAACAGGTTGACTTGCTGGTAGTCAAAAGATAACATACATTCTCACAAATACCAGTGTAAAAAATACTTTCCCTCCTAGCTTGTCAAAATTTAATCTCAACAATACTTTATGTTCTGTTTATTATCTATTTTTGGTAGCTAAAACTTAGATACCTGCTTTTATATGTATTTAGTCGTAGTTATCTAAAATCCTCTGTAATCTTTTTTCTATGCATAAGCTAAATGATTGAAAATTTAGAAGGATATATAGCAGGAATGAAAGGATTATTTCATGAATGTTACTCAAAACCATCCTTAGCATGAGTATAGTCGCTGCCAGCTGTTTGTAGCTCAGTCTGAACTTAATGTTCCTAAATTTTTGTGCCATTATTGGCGCAAAGGTGTTTAGGTAGATCAGTATCATCCAGAGAGCGTAACTTTTAGTAGTTTAAGTACTATGCTTATTGTCATGGCTGAAGCACAGAGCAGAAACAGAAAAAGGGATTAATAAGCAGCTTTGTAGGATTTAAGGCTTCTGGGTTCTTGTGTTTGTGTGTCACACTGGAAAGAATTACTTGCTCTGTTTTATCTTCCTGTATTTCATTGTGTCTCCTCCACATACAGGATATTCATCGCACTTCGAGAACTCTTTTGAAGGATCCTCTTTTGATATTGGGGACATTTCCCTCGCGCTCTATTCTGCATTGTTCTCTTACTCTGGTTGGGATACGCTCAATTTTGTAACTGAAGAGATCAAAAACCCAGAAAGGTAAAAGATGTGAGCTTTCTGAACCTGGATAGTTCCCAGTTGCTCATTTTGTCTTTGTCTTTTGCTAATGAGTTCTGAACCTACACAGAAATAATTAAAAGTACTCCATACTCAGATGGCAAGGCCATGAACAATCACCAGTCAAGAATTAATAGCTTTAAACTTCATTAAGAGATTCAAAAAAGTTGTAAGAATAGACGAGTCTAGCTGATTGCAGGATGCCATGTTCAGTGCTTGATAAGCTTTCAGTTCAAGTTATTGCGTACTACCCATTGCAAAAGGTGTTAATATTGCAGTGTAGCATTTCCATAAGTGTCCGTGAAGTGCTTATCGGTGGAATAACTCTGATGTCTCATATTTAAGAAGGTTATCTTTTCCATGAATTTATGCTGTAAAAGTGTGACTGACTACACTTATCTTCTTCAGTAGTGAGCCTGTAAGCAGACACCTTTATGTTAAAAATAGAATCCCATTTGATTATTTTTGCTCCCTATTATAAGCAACAGCTCAGATTGCTACAAGAGAAAGATAAAGGATGGAAGAGAGTGTTTTTTTAATTCTCCCCTATGATTTGGCTTTTGCATTTTCTTCTGTGCTATACATTTATTTAACCAGTACGATTGTCTATTAAAAAGATAAAATTCAAGTATTTTTCACTTCAAAAATAGCAATTTTTAGTCAGACTGAATTTCAGGTTGATGGTGTTCCCTCTGATTGCCGTGTAAAGGTTTATTGTACTTGTAATCAGAAGATACACATACATGTTGTTTGCATCAGTCATTTAGTCCTTAAAATGTTTGCTTGTTTGTTTTCTCTGCAGAAAGGGCTTCCCGTTCCCATTTGCTATTTATAAGCATTAGTTCCTTACACAACCTTCATTCTTCGTAACAGTGAAGTTCAAATTCCAGCTTTCTACGTTACTCTTGTATTTTTGGGAATAATGAGATATTCCAGACTTCGATGGAAATATTTTCAAAAACACCGCTTTCTCCCATTGATCCATAGTCTCCTCATGCTTGTCCTGTCAAAGCTGTAATCCACAAGTTAAATTTGAAATTGTCCAGAACTCCCTATTACAAATTTACAGGTTTATTTGTTGGGGGTGATGGTGGTGGTGATAGGGGGAGGAGGACTTTACTGTTTCCACAGAAAAAATTGATGGCTTTTCTATGAGGAAAAACTGAACAGGCAGTGATCTTCAGCCTGGGAAAGAGATTAATTGGGGGAAGAGGGGCATGATAGAGGTATTTAGAACAAACAAAAACAAGCAAAACAAGAGAGGCACAGAGAAAGTATGAAAAAATCACCCCAACCCATCCCACACAAACTGAAGCTGTCGCGTGAAGCTAGCAAGAGCCAGGTTCAAAAGAAAGGGAAGTGGTTTTTCATACAAGGGAGGAGTGAGCATGCAGGAAGAGACCAGATGGCTTTTTGGAAGAGAAATTCAAACAAATTTAAGCAAAAGTTTAAAGTGTGTTCTTTCAAGAACTCTCATTTCTCAGGAAATATCTGGGTGTTCTCAGAGATTTGCCTGCGATTTATAAACTCCCAGTTCTGGATTAAATCTTACCTATTTACAGCTAAGGTTTGGTTTTCACATCACTCTAGATTTTTGTATTACTAGCAAACATAGAAGAATATGCCACATGTAGAGATTGACAACACTGAGGCAATTTCGGATCTCAGCCTTCTGCAGATAATTATAGAATAATTTAGGTCGGAGAAGACCTTCAAGATCATTAACTCTATCCATTCACTGAACACTACAAGTCCACTGCTAAACCATGTACCTGTGCACCAATAATAAGCATCCCAATTCATTTATTTTCTGCTGTGATGAGTGCAGATGAGATGATCATGGTTATGCTCTGATTTTAGGTCTCCCTGGTAGAACAACAGCAGCATTCTCCAGGGTGAATAAAGGCAGAAGCTTGAAGCTCTGAGCCTTCGGGTTCTGTGGTGCTATGGTGATTAACAGTATAGGAAATAATGTAAGGCATGTGAATCTGAAGGCAGTAGTCACTGATCTGGAAACTCTGAAGACAGGGCCTTGAAGAGCATTTATTTAGAATCCCCTTTTACAGATAACTTAGGTTTAGAGTTATTGCAATAGATTTCTATTTTGTTCTGGTATTCTGTATTAGAATTTCCAGTTTTGAAAGAAACCCAAGCCTTCCAGAGATACCTATTTTGAAATCTTTATTCTGTCTTCATACATTTCATCTCTAAGATAAAGAAAGCAAGTAAATAAGGCAGTTCTATTATTAATGGACTTTTTTCCTGGGTTGTGGGTTTTCTTTTCTTACTTGTTTTACAGGAACTTGCCACTGGCCATTGCAGTGTCTATGCCAATTGTGACTGTTATCTACATCATGACCAATGTTGCTTACTATACAGTGCTGGATGTTCGAGCTGTTCTTTCTAGTGATGCTGTGGCAGTGGTAAGTTGAGCATGTAGCATTTTGCTGTGTAACTCACTTTTCCCATTTTAGAGATGTATTCCTCAAAGAGGAACAAATTAGGGAAAAAATCCTTAATTTCTTACAGTACTTCACCAAATACGGAAGAACAGAAAGACTCACCATGAATAATTAAATCTTAAATAGAAAAGTAGCTAATGAAATTATATATAATAATTGTGTATTATCAGATTTATTAAAATAGCACAGATATGACTTGTTAGATTGTTTGCATGATACATTAACTAGACTTTTGTGCTTAGAGCTAATTATAAATTAGACTTACTAGTGCGTAATAGTTGGCTCTGTTCCTTCATGCTACAGTATTTGATAAGTTCAGTGTTCTGTTGAGGTAGTCATTGGTGTGATGTATATCTATAGAGAGATGTGTTTCATCTTAGCTATGACAAAATTTAGCTTTCTGTCCCCTATTCAGCAACTTATATCAGTCTTCCTAACAATATATTAACTCCAACAACTTGAAGTATTTTTAAATGCATTATTTTTTATATGCACTGAAAGTTCAAATCCAGTTAAAATACATAAGCTTTTTAAAACAAAAGCTGGTCAAAATATGCTTTATACTTAAAGTTAGTCAGTAAACAAAAGTGAAGTTTTTTGTTGTTGGTTTTTGTGCCTTTTTTTCCCTGTAGCTTAATTGGATGGTTCTGATTACTGTATCCTTTAGATTTGAGACACAAAATCTCTTCCTCTCTTTGGTTATTTAAATTGGAGGAGAAGAAGTATCTTTCTTCTCATTTAGATTTCCAATTGGCTTCTAAAATTTAAGAAACTAAGCAATGAACAGAGAGAGTTAAATACATCAAAATGAAGGAAATCTGCATTCTGTTCCAGGAAAGGTTTGCTATGATAAAAACTGGCTTAGCCAATCAATGAAGTCTTTTTTCAAGTATTTAGGCAGATGAATCAGCAAGAACACTTATTTGACTTTCTTTCAAACTAGATAAATATTTGTATTTAACGTAAGCTTTCAAAATAGTGTATGGTAAATGTGAGCTGTAACTTGTTATTTGAAAAGTAATTATGCAGAGGTTTATTTCAAAGTGTATTGAACGTAAATACATTTTAATTCTTGGCCTCTTTTTAGCTGGAACATGGAAATGCAAAGTTGTCATTGTGTTGTTGAAAGCTTGATAAAACACTTCAGAATGAAACACAAGAAGACAAGGATGGAAAATATTTTAATTTTGAATCAGCATATGCAGTGGGGTCTGCAGGAATATGTATTTCTCTTGTAGGCTATGGTATCCCATGTGTATTACCTTCAAATGACTCACAATGGTATTTTTAATTCTTGTCCAGACAAAACTAAAAGACAGTACAAAGTCTATTGTCCATCTTGACTTCTGGAAAGCAATACACTATTGTTTTTTCTAGCAGGCTTGGAAAATACTTTCCCTTGACAGCAGTGAAATTCTCCAGTCCAGCCCATCCCCCAGGAGTACACTGTGCCTACTCCACAGCTCCTGGCTGTTCTCATCACAGGTGTACATGGCCATTTAGTGAAGGGGATCAGGCAGACTGGTCCACCTTGGGATTTGGGGGAAATAATTCACTCAGGGTTCTGTCTAGTCTTTGTGGTGGTACTGCAGCATGTGTTGCACTGCAGCAGGCATGGGTATCTGGATAAAGAAGGGATCAGGGATGCCTGAACCTTACTATACAGGTGAAACCCAAGCCAAATCTTGTATGATTTTATCTATACTTCACTTAGTTATTTGACATGGTTCTGGATTGAAAGTATGTATTTATTTGTGTGTGTATACATTTCTTTGTAATTCTACGTGAAACTGCAACACCCAGAACTGGACAGATCAGCTCTTTCTCTCTCACGGGATGTAAAGGAAGGCCTAACTGCAACATAAATCCTCAGCCAATCTAACTGCTTGCAGTAATATTGGCTAAACAGGATGTGAATGAGAAAATGCTTGAGATTCCCAGAGTTTTTAGGGGATTTATGTCTTGTTTTAATTTTAATGGAACTTAATAATCAACTTTAGAAGTCTAACATTATGCTTTTTCACTAGATTTCAGGACTGTCAAAAACTTGTACTTAAAAGTTTAACTAACATTCTCTGTAAGGGTGTTCTTGCCAAGCCATATCAGCTGTCAGACGTTTTGCTGAGTGCTACTGCTTATAACCATTTTAGGATGAAAAGGTGGAAGTTCAGCTGAAGATTATTACTTGACACATGACTCATTAAAAAAATCCTTCTTGTTGCTGATAAGAATTTAATTGTCCAGTTTTATGAAACCAGCTTTAAGCTTGATCTACTAATATGTTAGCAATTAATGTGGATCTCTGGAAGGACTGTAGTAGAGTACAGCAGTTGATGCTGATGATCTGACATGCACATTACATATAATACACGCATGGTAGACAAATACAGTAGGTATGCTCTTAGAGTGTACCGTCCAATTTAGCCTGTTCTAACAGGGAACTTCCCCTTAGCTCTGAGATTGCTGAACAGCATGAACCATAAAGTGTAAGTGGCAGTAACTAGGAGAATTGCTGCACAAGTGCACTTGTGGTCCGATTGAAAACACTCATGTAATGCATCTATAGTTTTCTAGTAAATAGAGAAGGAAAAAAAAAAAAAAAGGTAATAGTCTGAATGTGAAAACCCTCCTATAATGCAGAAATTGAAAAATCTTCATGGTAAAGAAATTCCTCTGAGGGGTGGAAGAGAATTGTATCCTCAGTGGAATCCTTTGTAAGACTTCAACCACAAGACTGTGGTCAGCATCTGAATGAAGAAGAGACAAGAATTATGCCAGCCCAAAAAGTAACCTGGTGAAAATGAGCTGCTTTGGTCTGCTCACATATTCTACATGCAATTTGTGATAGGGACTTCTGAAGTTTCCTTATTGATTTCTTAGAAGATGAAAATTACAATAATGAATTTTTAAAGAAACAAAGCAGTAGTGTTGCTGCATCTCAGAGCCCTTTGTGTACTAAAGCAGCAGCTATATTTAATCTCTGCCGGTGTCTATTTTGGGAAGGAGTGGCTTTCTCCTGTTCATTTCAGGCAAGTAGCTTTGAGCTGGAAAGAGGGCCTGGGGGGGAGCAGCATGCCATTTCCAAGTGAGGAGAGGAAAAGTTGTAAGTAAAAGAAATATTAGCAGTACTGTATCTTTGCACATCACCATGCATACTGTTTTTCTTAGTGGCTGAAAGGTGAAAGCCCTCAACAAGGGCTTATATGAAACTTAAGTGCTGATGTCCTTCCTTCAGTTCAGTATTAGCTTCACTTCTCGTATAACCCCACTGTCAGGACTACGAAACTCCGTTTCTTAAGTGTTTTTTTTTTGTTGTTGTTGTTGTTGAACTAATTGAAGTAATGCAGCAACAGCTAGCTTAGAAATTCTGCAAATGCTCTTCAGTCATTCACTGATCATGTAAAACTCACTTCCTTTCCCATAGATTCCTTCAGTGTTTTACAGTTCTCACTGCTGTTTTTCTTCTGCGTGCAAACCATCGCAACCCTTGCTGTTAAGTTTTATGGGTGTGAAGCAGTTACTTTGTAGCACCAACACTTTACAAAAAAAAAAAAGAAAAAGCACAACTTTTTTTTCAGCTTCCGCTGTCCCTGAACAACTATTTTTTGCATCTGAGAGTGCCCTCCTGTTTGTGAAGTCGGCATCTGGCTTCAGGAGCACTTGATCTTTCTTGGTTACTTTGTCTTCCAGCAGGAAAGAGCATACTAGCTGTTAGTGCATAGCCTGTTACCTGCTTCCTGTGTGTGGTCACGTCTTTCTTTTCTTTTTTTTTTTGGCTAGTTGGTTGAAGTCATTCAATGGTTAATACTTGGCAGCTTGCTTTTGCTCAGAAGAGCTAAAAATGCTTTCTGATGGAAGCAAGCAGTTGGTTGCTCTCCATAGCTGGCTGTCATCTTTCTTGTTGCTGTACAATTTTGTCTGTAGATTTGGGATAAAGATGACCACTTCAGCAGCTTTGAATCTCACCTTACAAGTCCAGCATTGATGAATCCAATTTACCCTGGTGTGCTCATATTCTAGAAGAGCCTAGCTCTGGTTAGGCATGCTCTCCCCTCCAGTGATACAAGAATGTGGGAGTCCGTGTGTCTTAGCTGTTTTATGCTTCTTTGGTGTATAGTTGAACAAATTATGAAACACTTCTAACTGAATTCAGCCAAAAATTCTTAAGTTACTCTTAGACCTTTGGATATTGCTTGTCATTCTTCATCTGCCAGTCACTGGCTTCTTTCCTGAACAGGGAAATCCGCTTGTCTTTGCCTGCCGGTATCACGTCTACCTTCTCTTGCTGTACTGACACCTCCTCGTAGAGTTTCTTTGGATGAAATATAAGTTCTGTACCTTAAAATGGCCAAACTCTTCATTAGAGACAGGCAGGTACTTTTGGACAAGGGCTGTTTAGTACAATTCATTTGCCTTCTTTTCTTGTAGCTAGCCGTAATTCATTACCAATGCAGCACTTTTGCTGCCAAGTGTGGTACGAGTTCTCTGGCTTTGGAGGTCAAGCTGGAAAGTTGAGCCAGAACTTGGAAGAGTGCTGCATAATATTTTCAATACGAGAAAAGCAAGGGACTTTTTTGGAAAGTGTTGAAACCTTATTCTACAGCTAGCTAGTAAACAAACACACAAACAAAAAGGGTGCAGAACAGGATAAACACCAGGGTAGGTTTAGGTCAAGTATCTTCAGCACCACCATGAAGACACAAACTAAATTTCTACTGTTGGAGCTGGCAGGGGTATTCTTAACATGGGCCATGCGGAAGAGACCTCTTTATACATCCAGTATACATGTGATATATTAATGCAGTGAATAGTGATGGTTTCTGCTACCATATGATTGGATTGAGTGACCTGAAGGTGGAGAGAATTTCATGTTGCACTTGACCTTGCTCTGTACTAGTACACTTTTCTCCCTGTAAGGAAGGGCATTGCCAATAATACAAGGAGATAATTTTGCCTGTTTGAATAAATCAATCAACAGAACAGCAGATGAAACAAGAATTACAGAAGACCTGAACAGTTTTCTTACACTGCTTTCTATTTCACCTTTACAATTTTCTGGCTCTGTTTTCAGTTGTTTACCCTCTCTCCTGTCTTAAATATATGTGACATTAAATCTTATTTGGTCAAAATAAACATATGTCATACAGTGTCTTGATGAATGGGAGCTGTGGTAGTAGAAGAAACTTCATGTACTCACTAGCTTTTTTGCTTGTGCAGCTCCATGATTGCCATAAATCCTTCTGTCTTTGTTTTCTTTAGGAAGTAGCTCCTTAAAGGCCTGAGAAGCTTAAAGGGGAAGAAAAAAAAAAAAAAAAAACCAAGAAAAAAAAAACAGGCTGTAGTTCAGACTGACTGATCTTCTTGTAATGTAGGAATGTTTTTATACTTAAGAGAAATTAATTGCACTTCCTAAATACTAGTGAGATTGGTCTCATATCATAATCTCTTTACCACTTTATATGTCTTTCAGTGTAAGAATGTTGTAGAACTGAAACTGGAAAAGCTCACGTGTGTGATAGGATCTTGAAATGAGCTATTTAAAGAGGCTCTGTGGATGACTTCCTAATCAAAATACATCCTAATCTTTGGGCGTAGCTTTGTTTAAGTTTATGGCTCATGTTACAGTACATTCTCTTTGCATTTATGCATCTGATCAATACTGGTTTTCTGCTTTGCCAGCATTGCTTGCAGTTCCATATGCTCTCAGTGTAGTCTGACATTTTTCACATGCCTCTACGTGCACTTTTTATGTGCAGCAAGTGTGATGAAAGAGTTCTCATCTTGTGGTTCCTAAAATAAATGTGGGTCTTTCTGATTGTCTGGTATGCCTGAATTACTCAGTGTGAGATGTATCCTGTGTATTTTGTTGTGGCAGCTCTTCATGTGGGATAATTCCTGCTGCATTTAGTTCAACATATTCATACAAAACTGTTGCCTGGATATTTCAAAGAACAAAAAGTGTTCTTACAAATATTCACAAAGTACCAGCTGGTGATCATGAGATCAAACTAAGCCAGGACAAAAACAAAAATGTAGTTAAATTAGTCATTCGTGTCTTGAAACAAAGCTGTCATTCAGTTTTTGATCCTTCTTCTGGGCGTAATGTAACATTTAGTTGTGGAGAAAGAAGGGCAGTTCAGCTGAGAAGTGCAAGGCTGGAAGCTCCTGATGTCTTCCGTAACTATTCCCCATTGATGGTTTGGAAATAAATCAGAACGGAGGGAAATGATTCCAGGTGCATGTCTTTCTACAGTGTGCGTGTATATGTGTGTATCTTACGTGTCCAGTGGATGGGAGGGCATAAAAGGACTTAAAATTGCAAGTGCTGTATAAGCCACTGAATTCTTTTACTGTTTCCTAGCTATTAGAAGCAGTTGTAGTTCAAGTCTGGACTACAGGACTTGACAGACTGTAGCAGAGATGACAATTTAATCTCTTAATCCTTCTTGCTCTTTAGACTTTCTCAGAAGAAACCTGAGAAGAAATCCATCCCCCTAGTGGTGGCTTTCTCCTGTTATGGTGGACTAAATGCTTCTGCTATAGCTGCCTCCAGGTAGGCTCCTCTGTCATCCTCCGCATACCCCTGCAAATGCTCCATTCTTTCCCCTGTTGCCAGCTGATTTGTTTTTATAAATGCACTTCACTGCTCCCAGAAGTAGTGGTAGTTAAAGTGGAATTGGTCAGGTGCTTAGGTCAGAGCCCAGGTCTAGCTTGTTTGTGGAGGATTCGTGGTTGTACAATTACAGTTTGAACAGAAGGCAGCCACTAACTCTTCTCCCTCCCCTTTTATTTTCTCTTGGTACAGTGCACGAGGTATATGCTTGATAACTTGACTTGCTTTTTGTATTTTTCTCTGCCCTTCTTTCTTATGCTAGATAACCCTCTGACACATGCACACTTGAATGCTTATCGTGGCCACTTTTACTTACACTTCAGTAACACTTTCTGTAAAAGAAATATTAGAGCATAGCCTTGGAGAAGCCATTTCTTCACATCTGTCAAAATGAGAGCTTTGGAGGATTTACTAATATGGACTCTGAAGGATAAAAGTGTGTTTTTTGTCTTAATAGTAATACAAGAACCTGGCTGATTTTTTTTATTTTTTACTTTGGAAGCGAGGGTGAAACCCAGCTAGAAAACACTTGCACAAGGGCTTTGGGTCAATACTTGTCATATAAAGCTAGGTAATGTCACTAGGAAGTTTAACTGAACTTCAGGTACCTTTCAACTGTTAACTTTGTTTTGCCGAAAGATCATTTTGCAGACAGGTCTGCCAAGCTGAACTTAATAGATCATTCCAAATTAAAATGCTCTTATGCTGTATCTTACCTAGGGTAAAGTTAAGCTCTTGAAGTTAATGCTGCACCCTTTGCTCTCTCAGGAATCCTGACTACAGGATTAGAAAGCACACCAGAAATGACAGTGTTTGGTAAAGGCTCTTACTAGGTTACTCTGCCTTTCAAAGGGCTGAGTGGTACAGATCTAGGAAAATGAATTATTGTTGTATTTGAGCAGGATCAGTAGTGTTACACATCTTAGAGTCACAAGCCTGCATCCAGAATACATTGAATCTATAACATCTTCATCTGTATGTAATTTGTGGAAGTGATACCATGGCTTTGCCTTAACTCTTTCTATATTTTACTGCTCACGTGACTGATTTCTGTTTTTTCAGGATGAGTGGAACAACATTAGCATATCTTAGATATATATGATGGGATGGAAATGGACGTTGAGTTAGTTTCACATCTGGCATTCCACAGGGGCCCATTATTAGATTTTTCGAAAGGAATTGGAAAATGGTTACAGAAAATAAACACAAACCTGTCCTATGGGGAAGAAAATTCTCCAAATGACATGCTAGCTAATTTGCATCTTGCAGCATAAGATTAAATCCTTACATTTCCCTTCTCTTCTATAACTTTGAGCTGTTAATATTACTTATCTCAATGCTTATTGTTTAAGAAACCTTACTAAACATCTTAATTCTCTAACTTCTTGTTCAGTGAGTTCTGTATCATAGCTTTGCATTTGTAGAGAAATCCTCTGAGAGTTTTAAGTTTGGTGTCTAATTTCACTTGCTGTTTGGCTTTGGAAATGAGACACTCCAGGCTTAAATCATCTTTTAAAATTTATAACAGTTGTCTACTAGAACTTTCATCTTGTCTTCACTTTTACTTGTTCTGGAAAAGTCATAATTCTTTCCCTGGGTCATTACAAATTGTATTCTGCTTTGGGTGATGAGTTTCCTCAAAGCTGCATTTAGATGTGATAAAGATCTTAAAGCACCGTGAGTTCTGGTAAATACTCTTGGGCAGCAAATATCTTTTATATACAATAATGTAAATTATTCGTTGCTTTTTCAGTTTCAGTGGACTGAAAAATGGATCATCCATGGTACATAAAACACATTTCTTATGGCATGCTCTTTTTTGCCAAATTGATATTCTGCTTAAACACAAAACAGAATTTTTACATGGTTTAGTTCTTTTATACTTTTCTCCTATTAATTTTTATAACTAATGTGGGTGTTTGTGTGTGCGCATTTTTCTCCCTCCCACCCTGCGTTGATGCTTCATTTTGCAGGAACCTTTACTAACACGTAGAAAGAAAGAGCTTAAAAGACGCAGTTTAGTAAGAATCAGGGTGACTAACAGAGTTGATGTGTTACTTTTGAACCTTTTAGTCAGGTTCCCATTGAAGTAATTAGACACTCTTCTGCTCTGTATCTTAGCATCAGAAAATCCCATCTGCTGTTGCTCAGGCTCAACTAACTTACACAAAAGGATGCAATAAATTTTGCTTTTTAACATAGATTATGTTGTACAGCTAAGCACAGTTGGATAGTGAGCCTTCACCCGGATTATGTGCTGAACAAAGTACTTTGTCAACCCAGAATGGGAAACCAGCCATGCTTTGTATTATGTCACTAAAATTTTCCATGTTTTATGATTTAAAGATTGAAACTATATGCAGGGTTTTGCCTCATAAAAATCAATCACTCATTTCCTGAAAAAATCAATTAAAATTCGTGTAGGCTTTATTGAACTTACAAAACATTCAGAAATTAGAGCACAATGCACTGCTTTTGGTAATCTTCTTCCTGGAGTAGTTAAATCAAAATTTGACTGCTGTTAAGGCCAGCTTTATATTCGACAAACAAGGGCGAGCTCTCAATGTTAATCCACTTTGATTGAACTTAGTAGATCATAAAAGTTATGATGAAGACTGGTAGTTAAAAGGGGAAGTCAAGGGGGAGGTAGTTCAAAATATCAGGGTATTGAAAAGTGATTTAAAGATTTTGTAGTAGAAAAGACAGACCTACGGAAAGCTGAAAGAGCTTAGATGCTTTTTGTGTCTGATTATCTTGAAAATGGTGAAGCAAGAGAAAGCTCAGAAAATGATTTAGAGAAAGGTCCATAAAACATTCAGATGATTGCTACTTGTTAAGATGTAAAATGTTTATTCTGTATATTCCAATACCCACAAAATCTTTGTGACAGAATTTTTGTAGTTTCTTTGGATACCACTTATACACAAGTAATACTTCCTGCTTCTATAAATAACAATTTTGTGCTAATGCAGACGTGATACTTGTGCTACCATGACTGTTAGTTTACATCAGTAAAAGAAACTGTAGAAGTAACGAGTGTTAGTAGGTAGGATTGGGACAGGAAGGCTTCTGCCAGCATCCTCTGAATGCAGCACAAGCAGATTTCTGCTTAACTTCAAGCTTGGAAGAGGTACACTGCTCAGACTGAGATGAGTTTTTGAATAGCTGTTAGTCTTCAAGTATTAAAACTTCTTGATTTATTTATTTTTTTCAAACATTTTACTTGGTATTCTAAGAGTCTATCCTTTTTTTTCTACGCAGGAGGCTGAACAGAATTTACCAGTACCTTGCAAATTATTATCCATTTACATTTTTAAACAATTAATGGTATTCAATTACTCTTATCCCTTGCTGTGAAACATTGAGGCTCCTGACTTCTTGTTTTCAGAACTCTTGTCATGGGAGGTCACACCACAGCTGGTGTACAGTATTGTCTAGGAACACTAACAAATGACTGCCTGAAAAAAACGCTTCCTCTGTCAGTTGCCATGTTGTCAGGCTAGAGCCCAGAGGCTCTGCTGGTGGAGCTAAAGGGCAAAAAGGATTTGCTTTGGAAGTTAGAAAAGAAGGAAAATAGAATACATTGCTAGTGTAGTGTCCATAAATGGTGGGTGTGATAGTGGCTGTGGTTATTATCTGCGTTACAGCACTTTCTTTTTGGATATGTAATGATATTTTTATCATTTAGTCTCTGTAGTCAATATTTATGAATTCAAGCATAACATACTGTGTTATACGTAATGAAACGTAATAGGATTGGTAAGAAAATTCTAAAAACAATTTGTCTTTTGTGAGAATTATTTTGTGAGCAGAAAATGTGAGTCTAGGCACTTGGGTTTAGAAGCCTGCTCTTGTTTAGAATCAATAAATAATTAGAAATGCTGTGTACTGCTTTGTGCTGCATATCCCCACTATGTTTTAATTTTTCCATACAAACTTACTACAAAAGTTTTGATGTCATTGTTTTGCATAAGCTTTGTTGCAGTTATTTTCATGTGTGTTTTTTTCTCTTTCCTTTCATTAGACATTTGCTGACGAGGTATTTGGCATCTTCAGTTGGACAATTCCCATTGCTGTAGCCTTTTCTTGTTTTGGTGGACTTAATGCTTCAATTCTAGCATCATCAAGGTATCGTCCTGTTTAAAAATTGTTCATAAGTGTACTTAGGTGTTAGTATTACGGTCATCTGTTAGGAGAGAGGCAAAAGCACTTCTGTATCTGAACCTATAACAAATAGCCATACTAAAATAACAGATCTAAATAAACCTCATCCTAAACACTGCCTTACTTCCCCAAAACTGTCCTAGCTGCATGCAAAGTACAATTAAAGATAAAATGAATGTTGTCTGTCTTGTGAGTCTTCACGCCTTCTGATTATTTGGGTTGAGTTACCGTCCATTTTAGTTGATACAATAATTATAGCAAGTTCTTGTTTTAATGCATTTACTTAGAACTTAATTGTGAATCATAAGCTTTTTTTTCTCCAAGTACAAAGTTTTAAAAGCTGCTGCTATTAAGCTTCAGTCAAAAAAAAAAATCAAAATATGGTATAGAACCTTTCCTCTGAGCATTGATTAGGGACCTGACTACTGGAAATTATAAGTAGGTTTATTCAGCTGTGCTTCCTGTTCATTGAATGTATGCACAGTGTCTCTACTGAGAACAAAAATGAATGTGATCTGGTGAACTAGGCGATACAGAACAAGTTACAGTTGATAACAAAATTGTAAGTGCTTGTTCTTTGAGCACATGGCAATTTCTTCTGGTTGTTGTTGAAAACTGTCATTGAAAGCTGCAATGTTTCCAGTACTAGCTTTTAGATTTTTTTTTTTTTTTATATTGATAGAAATGTATTTTAGTTGCTGTAGAAGTTTTCTATTTTGCCCGTAGGGTTGTTTTCTAAAGAATAGTTGTTAACAGCATGTTTCTAAAAGCTTATATGTCTTCTAAATGGTTGTGGTAAAGTATATCTTTGTAGAGTCTTGAATCCATGTTCTAGTTTAAAGGATCTTCAAAGGATCAAAATTCAGTGATATAAACAGTTATTCTGACAGGTAGTGTTTTGCGTTTTTTGTTTTTTGTTTTTTGTTTTTTTTTTTTTTTTAAATGCATTCTCTTTCACCTGCGGCATCAACGTCTGCTTTGCAATTTTTTTCAGGCTATTTTTTGTAGGATCTCGAGAAGGTCACCTTCCTGATCTGTTGTCTATGATCCACATAGAGAGGTTTACACCCGTGCCAGCACTGCTTTTCAATGTAAGTTATTTTTGCTTTCCTTTTAGGCTGTCCAGATGTGACTATATGAATTATTTAAAGGAAAACTTTAAAGAGGCTGGAAGGAGGTAGTAGAGGAAATTCTGTTTAAAACATAGGAACAGTCTCCAAAGAGTTTAATTGGCTAATTCATGAACATCCACCTATGAAAACAACCTGCTACACTCCTAACAATAAAGAAAGTTGAAGCTGAATTAAGATGATTGAATTATTCTATTGGGCTACTGCTGTGTAAGATTTGTTATCAGACTTCTGTTTCCTCTAAGTTAAATGCAGATTAAAACAATTCGTAAAATCTGTATATGGCTTCTGTATGCTAAATAAAATGAGTATGGTGGCACTATGAATAGTTAAAATCCAGCTATTATATAAACTTGAATACTGACACAAACCCCTAATGGATATTGAAGAATTACTAAAGACTTAACTAAAGGAAATTATTTCTTACTTATTGCCAAACTGTAAGAAGCATTATGCTTGTACTACTGTCTCCATGGGAAGTATCAGTAAATCTCTACAGTGGAAGTAGTTGTTTAGTTGATAACATAAGAACTTCAGATTTACTATTATCAAGGTGGGTTCTGAGAGAGTGAATTTTGAGATCGGCAAAAAGTTACACCAAACCACCAGGGAGTGAAAGATGGTGTCACTGTAATGAAAAAAGCCACATAAACAGTAAATTTGTTGTTCATCGCAGTCATGTTCTTTTCTGACAGTGTGCTATGACTCTTATTTACCTGGCTGTGGAAGATGTCTTCAAGCTTATTAATTACTTCAGTTTCAGTTACTGGTTTTTTGTTGGTCTGTCTATTGCTGGCCAATTATATCTACGGTGGAAGGAACCAGACCGACCCAGACCTCTTAAGGTAAAATTTACTTAATGCATTACTTAAAATCCCTCTTCCCTACAATTAACTACCTGAAATCTGGACCATACATGTTATTCCTGAAGCTTACAAATTGATAAGGACATAAAACATGGCTTCCATTCCATGGTGTCCCATGAAAGCTAGTTTGTGTACTAGATGAGAAGACGTGAGTATTATAATAGCATATTCCTTTTTTTTTAATGTGAGTTTAGTGAGCTCTCTGTCAACCAGGGAGCTCAATAGGTTAACATAGTAGTGAACTTTTTTTTTTTTTTTTTTTTTTTGGATTACAAATCTGAAGTTAGGAATGCTTAAGTTAATTCTGTTACAGTAGACCACATTTAGCTCTGCTGGTGTTTTCAGTTCAATATCTTATCCTCTTATCACTTTCTCTTACTTTAAGTGGATAAGCTTCATGAAAATGTCATTCATGTTTCCTGAGATTAATTGGATTTGTCTAAAAACACTTCATTCTGCTACAGTTTCTTTCAACACGGCAGACCTACCATATTTCAATGGTCTTGTAATTTTTAGTAGTAGTTCTATTGAAGAGCAATTCTACTATTCTTACAGAGCTAAATAGTCAGATGCATAAGAAAAAGAGCAGATAATTTCACAAATTGGGGTTCAGAGAGAAGAGGCTGTAATTCTCACCAGAATATATGCAACTGTAGAAAATCAGTCTCTCAGTAACATTTTGTTCTTTTTTTTTTTTTTTCCTCCAGCTGAGTGTGGTTTTCCCGATAATATTCTGTATATGTTCAGTGTTTCTGGTGGTAGTGCCACTCTATAGTGACACCATAAATTCATTGATTGGAATTGCCATCGCTTTATCTGGAATTCCAGTCTTTTTCTTGGGAGTCTATTTACCTGCGTCAAGGAGACCTCAGTTTATCAACAAGATTTTAGGTAAGTCTGTTTGAAAGGATTGTGGTGGACTGAACACTGCAGCAGCAGTCAGTAGCTAAGCACCCACAGAGCCACTCATTTGTTCCCTACCTCTCCACCCCCAGCAAGATGGGGGAAAGGATAGGAAGAACAGAAGTGAGAAAACTAACTGGTTGTCACCAACACTATTTTAGCCATGCATCCAAAGCACTTGCACTATATGGGCTGCTGTGAAGAATATTAACTGTATCCCAGGAAGACCCAGTGGAAGGGCGTACTGATTTTATACATGCCTATGCACCCAGTTTTTATTCACTATATATTTAAAATACTACTTGCTTTCTACAGATATTGTCCTAATTTTTTCTACAATTCTCTCTAAACTAGCAGCTGAAAAGTCTTTTTCTTAACCAAGATTGATCTTTGTAAAAGGGCCAGGCATTCTTGGCAATGCAAGTGAGCTGTCGTACTGTACTGAATCAGCTGTTTGAATTTAGATCTTATGTCAGTCACAGGTTGAATTTTCCTTCCATTGAATGTCCACAGCTAAATTATCCATTTCTTCCCAGCAGTGTACTGTTGTCATCATTGCTGAGAAAACCCTGCTAAGGGATGTGGAAACGAAGATTTATAGCATAATCTTAGAATGCAACAGGATGTGGTGCTGTAGCAGTTAGTGAATATATAAATACACAGTAATATTATCACTACTGTGTGCTATTTCAAGTTCTTGTGGTTTTAATTTTTTTTTTATTCTACCAATTCTACACTCTTAGTTACGGAGAAAAAGGATTTTCCTTCAATTATTTGGCAGAGCGTTTGGGAGGAAAAACACCCTAGGCAAGAGATCAGCAAAATTACCAGAACAGCTTTAAACATTGTTTAAAAATACTGAGTGGAAAATATTTTCTGTGCTAATTTTTCTGGTTAGTGTTTCCCGTAATAGAAGTGAGCCAGCAGTCTTGACAATTAACTTTTGTTAGTCAGATATATTTTGTGTAAGTTGAAGGAGGTGGTTATTTTTCTGATTTATCTTTGATTTCCTATACAGGTACAGTCACGCGAAACATGCAGCTGCTCTGTTGCTGTGTTTTAACAGAGATGGACACAAGTGAAGAAAAGAAACTAGAAATCAAATCTAACTAAAATCTCAAAGCCATTACAAGAACAGGAGGGAGGCTAAAGCAATTACAGCAAGAAAGGGAAGAGAATGGAACCGGAGAAAACATGAAAACTATTTCCAGTGGTCTTTCAGAAATACTGAAAGTGTACTTACTCGCAATTGGATTCCTGCATAGATCTTGTCTTCATGTCATCCTCCTCAACTGTGGCATATTTTCATGGCGTTTTCATTAGATAATTACCTGCTCATTTCAAGCACACAAGCTATGCGTCAATACTGTTCGTTCTGAATTTTCTTCAGAATTGGTAGTACAATGGTAAGAGCTAATGGATCAAATCAGATGTCTGCAGAACCAGCCAGTAATGCATTTTTAAGTTAAACTGAAAACCACTTTGAGGCAAAAGACTGAAGGCTGTTTCCAACTTAATTCTGATGGTTGTTTGCATGAAATGATTTGCTGTGCTCAGTTCTTATCCCAGAAGACAACTGGTCACAACCCCCATAATTTGTCATTAGTAGCAGAAAAATTAATAAAGTTATGCTACATTATTTAAAGACTTTCTCCCTTGAAGAGGAACATATTATTTCTATATGCTTCATAGAAATGTGGTATGTGTCTCTGGCAAGGATTTAATCAACAAAGCACCTTTCACAACATCTGGATTCCTTGGCACTGAAGATTTGATTTAGGATTTAATGATTATGCGCTAATTCTTTCCTGCTATCTTGTTAGTACTTGGTCATCCTCTGACAGTTTACATAAGTTTCAAAAATTAAAATGTTCGGTCTGAAGCTTGTAAGCATTTGTTTTTCAACTGTTTCAGTGAACACAGCAGTATTTCTTCATCACGCAGAAACTTTCCTTTCTGAATTTGCTTTTTATTAGAAAATGACATCCATAAACTCACAGAACAAACCACTTTTTTTCTTCTTCAGCAGAAGTAATGATCCACGGCAGCACTTCTATCCTGAAAGCTAAGTAGCAGGGAGAGAAGATAACAATAAAACCGAGAATAAATAATACTGCCATATGGACTGATGCTAATTAGTAGTATTTGGAATTCCAAAGCTGTAATGCTAACAGCAGGACGCTCTGATACTGAATTTTAGTGTAGCAAAAGGTAACATGAAGCCAGCCTCTTTGGCCCACAAAGCAAGAAAACACTCAACTTCAGCTTCAAAAGCATTCCTTGGATTTTTAACTTAATTCAGAATGTTGATCTCAGCTGAGCTTAGTTTAGTGTAGGGCAGTTAGTAAATGTGTGCATTTAAGGTGAACTAAATCTCATAACCACAAGATTATGGTTGAATCCATGCATGCTTTAAGTGCTGCATGTTTGTATTGTTCACTTGAATAACAGAATATGTGAAATCTTTTACTGACTTCTTGACCAAGGTTATTTTGAACAAAAAACTGCAGATAATTGAAAGTTGCAGAAGATGTTAAAAACTGACACATAACGGAGTCTTGAGCTATGCTTATGAAGCAGTGTTGAAATTTAATTGTTAAATGTGAGCCGAGGAGTTGTGCACAGTTGGAACATAAACATGTAAGGACTTCTTGCTATTTAATATAAGCATTCAGCTATTCTACTGCAGCTTTTTAGCCTTGCATATAACTAGAGTTAATTCACAGTAACTAAGTTGAGACATCTGTTCAGGTAGCGGCATAGCTTTAATAGGCTAGGGTTGGGGCATAGGTTAATAGTCATAGTAACCTTCCTGACATGAAAAAAAAAACACTTGTCTCCACTACCTCAACATCACCACCCAGAATTAATTGACCTTAAAAGTCCCTACCGCAACCTACAGCTCATGACTGATGTCAATTTAACATGCTATTAGCCATTTATTACAGACTTAAGTAGGAGGGTGCTGAAATAGTTTTAGTGCCTCAATGGGTAACTGTCAGGTCAGGGGGATCCTTCTTGCAGAAGTGACTCAAAACTGGAGGAGAGATTCAGTATTGTAAGAGTCCTCAAATATTTAAAGATCAGCCAGATGGACAAGTTACATTTTTATACACTCTGCATGTAAAATTACAAAGGTGATGGTACCAGGTTATCAGCTGGTATCTGCAGTATAGCAAAAGCAAAGTATCTAACAAAGGGAACAAGCTGTACCTTTCCAGAAACTTAAACCAAAGTGAGACTAGCATTCAGTTCCCTGCTTTCTTCTGGACTCAAAGGAAGTTTAACTATGCCTGGAAGCAGTGTAAGATAATAAGAACTCTTGCAGGCTTTAATTCTGCACACATCAACAAGGAATGACAATACCTGCATTTTCAATAATTGTTACACAACAGAACATGGCGCTCAGTACGGTTTCGGTAGGCTTTGGTGGTTGCTGTGGCTTAGCTTTTGCTTGTTCTGTGTATTAAAATTCAGAAGCCAGACAGTGATCACTTGCCTCTGAAGAAGATGGTTGGAGGCTTTCCCTTTGCAAAGGCACTAAGACAATGTAATGCTGAAAAAAAGGGCAAATGCAATTCCTAGAACTTCTTGCTAGAAGTAAAGAAAATGGAGTAAGATAGAGGTTTTGTCAATCATCTAATTTAAGTAGATGTATGATTAAGGTGAGAAATAGTCTCAGATTTATTACGGACTGGAGCAGGTACGTTAAGAAGTCAACATAAAAATTCAGCTATCCAGACTAAAAAAAAAATCTGCACTCTGTTTCTCTGACAAAGGTAAAAACCAAAAGCTTGAGAGGTGTTGATTCTACTAGGCAACATTACATCGGTCAGTATCAGCCAGGTTACAGAAAATAAGACTTGTGCAAAGCTAAAGAAAGATCAACCTGTTCGAACGCTAATATTGCTTCAGCTGAACCAACGTCCCTGATCTTTAAATGAGCGAAGAAAACTTAGTCAAAAGATTCTTTATTGTACAATCCAAATGCACATGTATTTTTCTACCCTAATTACTGGGTTTTGGAGAGATCCAGCAATAAAATAGACACTCAAAGGCATTTTGCATGCTCAAGTAAATACGGTTTCTTGAAACGTAGGAACAAGTACAGTAGAAAGCATTAGGAGAGAGTGCCTTTTCTGGCACTCCTGTCACAACCCCAGCATTGCAGCATTGGTGGAACACTCTCTTTTAAATCACGTAGTATCTTCTGCTTGGAAAGAAAGTTTGTATTATCAAGTGTCCCAATTTATATCCACTTATTTAATATCTACCAGCTGATGCTGACTGAACATTGGTGACAGCTCAGATAGTGTAAAAAAAAAAAAAAAAAAGAAAAGAAAAAAAAAAAGCTTTTAGAATCTAATAGTCATACCTACGCAGTAAGTATCGGGGTGAACCATGCCAGTCACCAGTTGTTTCAAGATGTTATCTTAAAGCCAGCCACACAAAAATTTAGCTCATCTACATAAAGACTGGTTTCCTACTGTCCCGATAAGCACAACTTCTAGCAGAAAGTGCTTTCCCAGGTGTTGTTTTTTTTCCCTTCAAAATGTTTATGAATAGCCATCAGCAGCTGTCTGGATTTTCAGTCCTACTGCAACAGTTCTGTACATTCCATCTTCAAAAAAACGTTATTAGTCTGAATCCACATCCTGGATCTCATCGTATCCAAATTCCTGTAGGACTTCCTGACGGTATTTGCTCCATGTTCTTCGCCTGTAACATTGGTCATCATCACTGGAACTGTCTTCAGACTCTAAGGAAAAGTGCATCAACACATTTATGTTATTTCTTGGTTTCAGTTCAACAATTAAGTTTATCAGGCTACTGGAACTTCTTGAGTGATACACATTAATACAAAGTTTGAACAACTTCTGTATTAGGTGAGATTTGAATTCTACTTGTGTGCTGCAATGGGGAGTTAAGAAAGCAAAGACCGTTTCACAAGCATGTGGAACCAAGTCATCTATAAGCAATCCTTTGCAATTGCAGCAGCCTGAAATGGACTTAATTCTTAATTCTGACTGCAAAAACACCAAGATCCATTGTAGTTTGAAGAAAGATAAATCTCTGTTTATAAAAAAAAAAAGTTTCCAAAACCTCTGATCTTAAATCCTATGCATCCAGAAAAGTAAGATTTGTATATTTTAAAGCCAGGTACTATCTTACATGTTAGCTCTGCAAAACACAATGGAACAATTTAACTGTTCGCATCAGCTCCCCCTACCGTCTTCCTTCAGCATGCATCCAAATAATACTTAGGAGAGGCATACCTTTTTCTCCATCATCATCATCTTCCTCTGCTAAGAATTCATCTTCGTCAGGATAATCATTACGCCAGTTATTTTCATCGTTTTCATCATCTTCGTCTTCATATATTTCCCCTGGAACATTATCATCATCTACCTGCATATCAACACAGAACACAGCATTCATTATTAATACAGCTACTTTGAAGTGAGCTGTTTTTCATCTACCTCTACAACAATTATAAAGAGCCAGGAGATACTTATCTATTGCAAGCAATTATTCAACAGTTGCACAAAGCACACTGTAGAAAAATGTGTTGCAATGGCGATTTGCTTTAGGTGAAAAGTCAGTTAAGTCATGCATTTCAGTGTTCTTTTCAAGCATTTAAATGCTAAACTTAGACATTAAATTATTCGTACTCACTTCAACAGTTCTTTAATAGGTCAAGAAAAAGCAGCTGCAGGTTCCTGATATGCAAGTCTGATTACAGTATCCATGAATTGAAAAAATAAAGCTTATATTTAACTAATTAACTCCAGTCACTGAAGGACATTTCTTTATCACAAGAAAATAGTTTGTATTAAGATTATAAAGCCAGGTCCTCAAAAATTGAAAACTTCCTCCCTTGCTCCTTTTCCCACCCAAATGTATCTCCAACTACATACCAATTACTGCCTCCTACTTACAAATGAGATGTGAATTACTTATGTTACCATGTCAGAATTTGTCACTTTGAAGCCTGCTGAATTCTTCTTAGTACCTGAACTTCATCCCTTCAGTTTTCATTGTCATATTATAATTTGCTTGTCAACAGTAACATGAATGAGCACAGAAGTGGCAATTCCAGAAACCCTACTACAGAAGTCACTGAGCATAAGCATAGCATCTCCAACTATCTTTGTTGGCACAGCAACTTTTTGTCGTAGGACTCTTAAGTACATTTATTCACAACCTTTCTACTTAACAAGGGTCTATTTTTCACGCCCTTACCAGTTCATATTCTTCTTTATAAGGCTGTACAGAGAGGATATTATGGATCCAGACAGGAACTGATGTTTCCATGCAGTAGATGTCATAAACGTACTCATCTTCTTTCTCACGGTGTTCCACTTTTTTATCATCTTCAGAAACATGTAAACGCTCACGGATCATCTCTACTGCATTGCAGAGAATCACATCTGGATCACCGCTTTTCTGTTGGAAAAAAAAAAGCAGATTTCTCCTGAAGCCAAACACAAAATCTTTTTTTTTTTTTAATTATATTTTTTCTTTTGTGTTTGTTACAGTAGCCAACAGCTAGCTAAGGATGACATTCTGAAATCTTACACTGAAACATTTTCCCATTGGAACACTGATATTTGGAACATTAGCAATTTAAAATAGAAAGACCCCAAAGAAATTTCCAATTACTGTAGTACTGTGCAGCTATGCCTCATTTCAGTTAATAGGAAAAATGGGGAAAAGTTCATCAGAAGCTGCTGAAGGAATATGAATAATCCTGTACAACTGTTAATCTGCTTCTGAAGATGTATGGGTTGAAAAGCCATGCCTTAAGATAACCTGTGCTTTGTAAAGCATTATGCTTTCAACACTGCAGGAAAGGTGTGCATACAGCAGCACTGACACAATGCAAGTCTATAGGAGAAATAATGAAGATGTGACAAATCAAGAGGAAAAGACTGACAGGCCCTTCAGAGAGGCCTTTTATTTCCTTTATCTCCTCATTAAAACAGAAGAAATTTATTCATGCCTTCTCCTTCCTAACAAATCACTTGCAATATCTTTTGTTTTAGCAACCTGCGTTTAAAAGTCTACAGGCTGATTTTTGCTGCCATTTTTTCTCTGCTAGAACTTTTTCAGAATATTTTTTGCCACACCAGTGGTATCCCCCAAACTACTTGAGTATTTCTGAGGAGGAGCTACAGACCGGCCTTTCATTCACTTCCAAATACTTACAGAATCAAAGAGAAAGCTTTTCTTCTTCCTTTCAACACTTACTGCTAGCTCTAACAGAGTAAGAACAAAGCTCTGATGCTACTCAATTTTATCTGTGGTTTTCTGAACAGCAGAGTGATAGGTAACAGTTCAACTAACAAATCTCAGGTGTCTATTTGAACTACTTACTCTGGCTTTATAAAAAGCATTTGATGGCAAAGCTCTAAAATGATCTACAAGAAATGCTAAAGGATGATAGCTGGTTCTGCACTGGCTTACCAAAATATTTTCTGCTTTAAAACAAAACATTTGTGTTTTCCTCAGAGCTGTGACAGGCTGCATACGTCAAGCAACCATCCTTCACTTACATACAGTGAAACAACTACTAAAGAATGCATACACAGCCCTTTTATCTCCTTTTCTGTATGGAGAAGAGTCTTTTAAATACAAAATCTTCTTAATATTCTGTACGCATGGAAACCTTACATAGAAGGCAGAGCTTCTGCATACTTGAAGTCATTGTAGATACTGAGCTAGATATTCCTCTAACCAAAGACATATTTAACTGATGAAAACGGGGGCTAAGTAGCCTATCAAACACCTGGAATACTGCTAGAAACAACATATACTAAAGAAAAAAAGGTATATTGGAATTACAAGAAGGGGACATTCAAAGCTATTTTTTCTTTTGGTAAATCTTGCCTATAAGTGACATTCCTAAGCATTTGGGTGGATAAGAAGACATTAAATTAGGTGTTTGTTGTGTTTTTGTGTTTTTTTTTTTCTTTTCTAGCAAGCACAGAAATTAATAAAAAAAAAAAAAAACACACACACACACACATTAATCCACCTAACAGATGAATATGAGCATTAACGCATCTGAACAGAGTGCAGAAAAACAGTAGTACAAGTCTTTCCTGTAGAGGCCAACTCCATATGGCTTTTTCAACAACATTACTGCACTTTAGGGTCCTCATAGAACTTGTTTCTCATACAATGTATTAACTATTCCAACTTACAAATACCTAGTTAAAGCTCCTGTTAAACACTGGAATACTTACTATTCAAAAAAACTTCCACAACTGTCAGTTTGCCCACGTGTACCAGTCAACAGCAACATACAAGTACTCCAAGTACACTTAAGTCTATCTGCTGACCTGTGGGTTTGCTGCAGTTGCACTGGGGTCTTCTATCACCTCGTCTTCTTGTACAATATCAAACAGCTGGAATTTCCCACCACAGTCTGAACTCTCATCGACAGCACTCGTTTCCTTTTGCAAAGCATCTTCTGTAGTTTCAGAGCCTGGTCTGTCACCGTCAGTCGATGCCTTGCCATCTGCAGCGGGTGCGTTGGGCCGATGGCTGGCTATTACACGGTACCGATTTTCCTTCCTCTTCGCTTCCTTGGAAGAACGGAGCCCCTGAGCGATCCGCTGAGTGCTTCCTAAGGAGGGCCGCAGGCTTTGCGCTGCTTTGTCTCGAGTGAGCACTTCTTGAACGTACTTCTGAACTGGCTCATTCTGGGTAGAGGAACAAGAAGGAGAAGGAATAGATGCAATGACACGGTCAACACAGTAAGGCACACCCCTCATGCCGCTCACTGGAGGCAAGCAGCAGCTATTGCTGGCACATCCTATCTGAGGGCTGCAGTGCTAATGTTCATAACAACATCCAAGTCACTCCTACTGCTTCAAGTAATGGAACTGCCAGCCTGTTCTCCAGATATAGGAAGAAGGTACAAAATATTTGCAAACTGTAAGACTGTTCTTATATTATTTAAGGACACATATACCTTATGGTATAGAAGAACTCTCCAAATGAAAACACGTGCCTCGAAAAGACTATGACGGTCCTAACTTTAAACCACAACACCCTTTACACCCTCGCCTGTGAAAAACAGCTCCAAGGAAAAAAAAAAAAAAAACGAAAAAAAAAAAAAAAAAAAACAGCAAAAAGCCGGGGGTAGCTCATGCTGCGTAGCTGAGCCCCGGCACAGCGAGCTGACAGCCCCCAGCCCCAGCCCCAGCCCTCCCACAGCTCCTCACAGCAGCCCCGCTCAGGGAGCCCGCCAGAGCCCCTCGCATCAACCGCGCCTCTACCTTAGAGGAGACGGTGGCCACCAGCTTGAAGAGGCTCCTCTCCACCTCGGGGGCCCCGCCGGGCTCGGTGCGGGGCCGCTTGCAGGCGAGCAGCAGCGCCTCGGCCGGCTCGGGGCCGCCGCGCTTCCTCTGGACGCGCAGCACAGCGGCCGCCTCCATGGCGCCGCGCGGGGCAGGCCGGGAAGAGGGCGGCCGCTGGCCGCGGGCTCCATGTCGCCGCGCGGGGCACGGCGGGAAGGGGTGGCCTGAGGGGGAGCTTTGGTGGCTGCTCGGTGCTTTGAGGGGAGGCGAGACCGAGGCTGGCTGGGAACGGGGAGAAGGGAGAGGAGGGTCGTCGTTTCCCCCCGCAGCTCATTTCTGAGGTGGGTAAGTGCTGCTTTCTCGCCGGAGCGGTTTGCTGTCAGCCTGTGGGCCCGCCCTCAGGCTGTGGGGTTCCCCCGGCATGAGGTATGTCGCCGCGTGGGGAAGCGTTTTGCATTCAGACAACGCCGTTTGATCGTATATTTTTCTGTGCTGAGTCTAAGTTGGAGCTTGAAAAGCGTTTATATGCCTCGAAGCAGCGATCAGCTTGCTGGCAGAGGCGGGTGTATGAGGAAAGGTGTGTGTTTGCTCGCAGAGTGAAAGTAATGTCTGTTTTCACTGGGTTTGTTTGTTTCCTTGTTTACAGACGCTATTTTGAGTGTTATATTGAAGCCAGTTCAGCAAAACTGCATGATATGTAAATAGAGATTGATCATGAAGACCTTTTGTGGAAGAGCTAACCCGACCACTGGTGCCATGGAGTGGTTAGAAGAGGATGAGAACTACGACTACCATCAGGAAATTGCAAGGTATGCTGGCAAATAACTGAACCACTTGCTTTGCTGTCAGTTTTTTATCTCTGCAGAAATTCCAGGGGCATGAGATGAGCAGACTGTACAACAGTCTAAATGTTACAGTGCCCAGGGTTTTATGGCGCAGAATTATAGATGTAGAATTTTGTAAAGTATTCTCCAAATAGTTTCAATTTTTTAAAAACACTTTCTGAGGTTCTGATTTTTATACCAATACTCACCCAATTGTGGCAAAGTGTGTTGGCTAAATTTATTTAAAATACATAACACAACAAATAATTAATGATCACCTGTTCCTGGCTCAAGTGGTTATTAATTTAGCTTGAGAATTACATTGCATTGTGTCCTAAGTTACAACAAATGCTAGCTTTAGTGAGAGGATCTTGGTAACAAATGACAGACCATTATTAGACAGCCTTTCATTGCTTTGTTTGTATTTGTATGAACTTGCATATGTCCCAGCTGTTATTTCACAGCTGTCTGATCTATGTACTGGATCCAATGCTGAAGAGCCATGCCAGCAGTTAATTAGTTCACTCATATGCTGATGACCAGACCAGTGAACAGACTTCATTCCTTAGATCTGAGAAATCACTTGAGTCCTTGAAGTGTGTGTCATGGTTATCTACATGCTCATGGGCCTTGAGTCTATTTGCATTAGTAGGTGAAAACCAAGGAGGTTATATGTGCAGTTCTGTAGTGTTTTGCACCATGTAGTATTTTGATTGCAATTTTATTTATTGTAGATCACGCTATGCAGACATGCTTCATGATAAAGACAGAGTAAGTATAGAAGCAAGAAACTATTGAACGGTGAGAAAATACTCGTTTTTCTTTTCTTGAGAAGCTGTCACTGCACGACTGTACAGGTTTCTTTGAAAGATGAAGTGTTCGGATTTGTACTCTTCAAGACCTGCTGCTGGATCAGGAGGTGCCTTCTTACGTCTGACTCTAGTACACTGCTGTTTACTGCTGAATATGATATTTACACTCAGTAGCTGTGTAAACTCAGTAGCTGTTTTACACTGCTGTGTTTGTAACCCCTCTTCATGGCACATAACCAAAAACTGCTATTTAGATATGTTGTTTCTCATGTACGAATGTCTTCCAGTAGATGTAGAGAGGTATCTAAATCCAAGATACTTCAGCTCTTGCCCTGCTGTAGGCCCTATATGAGTATTTTAGTGATTCTTCAGGGGAAAAAAAAAACAAAAACAAAACCAGTAGCATCTTACTTGGGTATTATTATTATTGCCTTCAAAAATGATGTATTGTATTTGTAAATTATGCATGCAGTGTAAATATATGACTGATTGGTGATGAGGAGAATGGTATGATAAGATTGATTTGCTGTAAATGAACTTCTCCCTCCAAAAATGCTTGCCTGTGCTGACAATGGCTTTGGTATGATGGTACGACTGTATAGCATAAAGAATGTCTGTAGGCCTTTTTCTGATTGTAAACTCATATAGTTTGAGAACTCAAAATTTCTGCACAAAAATATGAAGCTGAGAGGTCACTGACACCCCACCCCCTTTTTTTTTTTAATTTTATTTCCACAGAACATGAAATATTACCAAGGTATTCGTGCTGCAGTGAGCCGAGTAAAAGAAAGAGGTGAAAAAGCAATTGTTCTCGACATAGGGACTGGCACAGGACTCCTGTCTATGATGGCAGCTTCAGCAGGTGCAGATTTCTGCTATGCAATTGAGGTAAGCATTTGTTACTGGCTACATGTGCTTGCATCCATGTTTATAACCTCTAACTACAGTTGTTGTGTCTTCATGATCAGTCATGGGTGCATTTGCATTTCTGTAATTTGCTTTCTGAAGTGTAAATTTGATGCCTTTTTATGTGTGTGAAAAAGGTAAATCTTACAAGAATGTAGCTGAAAAGGCATAAAACATTTTTAATTTTTGGGACAGCTTTTGTAAATGTAGAGATCATCTAAGTCAAATTTTACGGTGTTCTGACTCTTCTACTTAACAAACCTCAACGCTGATTAATGTTTTTGAAAATTTTGAGTATTTTCAAACCATATTGCTGATCTTCGTAAGTTTCAACTCTTGTAGGTGGCTTCTAAGGCCACTAAAATGTGGATGACATCTTAATAAAATAACTGTCTCATAAACTGATTATACCATTCCTGTAATTAGATATGGCTGTTACGGACTATGATGCTCTTACTTATGTTAAGGATAACAACAGGAACATTTTGACCAGTTTAAGTTCTCTTTTTTTTTTTAATGTATATGAAGAAACAGAGAGCATTCGCTTGTCCCTAGGTCACAGTCTTTAGAGCTGTTGGTGCATAAGTTCTAATAGCAATATATTATTCCTGCTTTGGAACTTGGGCTAGGTTCCAAAGTGGTCACGAATTTCTTATCCTAAGTAGTCAAATTGTGTGGCTGGGTAGAATGTATAAAATTTTTTAGTTTAAAAACAATCTGGTCATTAAGCCCTTCCAACACACTCTTCATCATTATGTTATTTGCAAGCTATCTCCTTTCTTTATTATTCTCTTCACTCTGAAGGAAAGAGAACTTCTCTTCAATGTCAGTAAGAGCACATTTTTGGAATGTTCCAGTGACTATTTGAGTGCTGGTTGCTTTTTTTTCTTTTATTATTATTACTGAGACAGAGCCTTTTATAATGCATATACATCTTTATTTTTAAAAATAATGAGTTTGTTTAATGTAAATGTTAAAAAATCATAAGATTTTTTTTTTTGGTTTTCAAAAGCTAAATTGGCGTAGCTTTTGGAGACAGCTGATAACTGGGTTGGTAACGGTGACACTGGAAGTCTGAACTTTTCAAATGAGGCTTGCTGTCTTGTTTCATGGTAATGAACTTCAACCACAGGAAAATATACAGTTGAATTTTTGCAGGGCTAAACGTGCTGCATTTTGTGTTGTATTTTTGAAAGCTTATGTTAGCTTACTGGTTTGTTGTACTCTTGCTATTTACAGGTTTTCAAGCCCATGGCTAATGCAGCTGTGAAGATAGTGGAGAAAAATGGTTTTCGTGACAAGATCAAGGTAATCAACAAGCACTCCACTGAAGTTACAGTTGGGCCAGGTGAGAAATACAAGGCTAGGTTAAAAATCATTGGCAACTACCTCAAAACCGTGAAGGAATATGACTTTTTCTTATTTTCTGAATGCTTTTAATTTATAAAAAGGAAATTCTTTTTTCACTAGAAAGTAACATTGAAAGGTTACTTTGAAAGAAAGTGTTTTTAGTAATATTTAAGTAGTCGTTTGAATTTCTTAGTAAACTTCTACAGGGAATTACTTTGCATTCTTCAGCAGGTTCTCTGGCAGGAATAAATTTTTGAATGACTTGTCTTTTCAGCATAACATCTTGAAAGGTTTATATGGAGTTAGTATTACAATATTAAATTATGTCTTTTAGATGGAGATATGCAGTGTCGTGCGAATATCCTGGTAACAGAATTATTTGACACAGAGCTGATAGGAGAAGGTGCGTTACCAACATACGAGCATGCGCACAAATACCTTGTACAGGTAAGAAAATACAGTTTGTTATTTATTCCTAGGGAAACTCTTGTCTTTTTTGGAGTAGGATGGAGGTTATATTTGATTTAGGCTTCTGTAGCGTTTGTAAATAATGCAGCAGCTGTGCTAATTTCTTATTCAGATAATAATTCACTACCTTCATTCCTAGAATAAAGCTGTTGGGCTATGTATCATAAATTGCCATCTGTGAAATTATGCCTAATTTTATATTAAAACTAATAACTTTCTGCTTAGCAAATGTCTTTCAGAAAGGTATCCAGTTCTAATTTGGAGCTTTCCTTAGGAGTTGGTTCCAATGGCAAATAGGTTCCAAGATGTTTTCAAAAACATTTTTTTTCTCCTCCTAAATTTGATGGGCTTCACATCCTAGGCATTCATTTTCCTTGTAAGTGTGGTTTTTTTGCCCGTGGAGATAGTTTAAACAGTGTATTTAAATTAACAGCCAATGTTTTTTTGTTTGACATGTAATCCGTGGGTATAATTTTATGGCTTTCTCCTCTATCCTTTTAAATTTTTCCCTTTAGTTAAAAGGTAGATGACAATTTAGCTTACTAGGCTTCATTTCATGTGTTTTACATATAAAGACAATGTCACTCCATAACTCTGTACAGCTTCCCATGTTTAAATTGTAATTAGTACGTTTTGCAAAAGCATTGTTCTTGGAATTCAGTTAGCTCATAGGTCACATTGTTTTTTCTAGAACAACTAGAAAACTGTTATGTTTTCTGCCCTTTAATCAAGGTCAAAAAGTTGTCGTTAAATAAATATTTAAGCCATTATTTTTCTGGTTTACTCATTGCAAACACAAATTCTGTGTTAATGTTGATAGCTTAATAGTTACGTGCCTGGAGAAGCTCCAAATAGATTCCTCATCTCAGTATGAGAACTGCGATGCTAGTTTAACTCAGCAAATAAACTGTTCTATTGTGTCAGTAATGTAACAAAGTGATCTGGCCTTCTGAAAGACATCTGACAGGATAGAAAGTATAAAATTTCACAGAGAGGTAAAGAGAAATGTCTCTGAAATATTTGGAGTTTAAGATTTCAGAGTTTCCAGTCCAACTACTTTTTCTTTAAATTGTTCCATGTTTCAGCTGATTTAATTCTCGTGCATGTTAAGAAGTCACTTTATTGAATGCTTCTACCCTTTGTTTTGAACACTCAGGAAGGATGTGAGGCAGTGCCTCACAGGGCAACAGTGTATGTCCAGTTAGTGGAATCCAAAAGAATGTGGTCCTGGAACAAACTGTTTCCTGTTCGTGTTGAAGCAGAGGATGGTGAAAAAATTGTCGTTTCCCCTTCAGAAATGGAGAACTGTCCAGGTGTTCCTTCTGTTTGTGATATCCAACTGAACCAGATGCCTTCAAGTGACTTCACTATCCTTAGTGATGTGGTGACAATGTTCAGGTAAGCTAGGCATTGTTCTGTTCAAAGCAAAATTTTCCTGTTGTGCTTTTGATATAAATTGTGCATTTGGCTTAGGAAGCAGGTGAGAATTTATGAAGAGTGCTGAGTATTTCTTTTTACAATTTCGATACTTCTCTGCAGTGTGGATTTCAGTAAGCCCGTAAGGAGTGCTTCGACCTACTACAGAGTGCAGCTGGAGCCTGTAAAATCTGGCAAGGCACAAATCGTCCTTTCTTGGTGGGATATTGACATGGACCCCTCCGGGACGATAAATTGCACAATGGCTCCATACTGGGTAAAATCCACTTCTGCTTTCCAGGTAATGCTGAGCCTTCAGATACTTTCAGCAAATGACTTGCAGTAATTATTTTAAGTAAAGGTCATACTGGGTGATTTAAGCAGCTGTCTTGTAAACTGTATAGGAACTTTGCTACTATTTTACATATTGGAAAATGATAAACAAAACACAGAAATGCTAACTTTATTATTCACCCATTTTAGGTTTGCTTTAATGTAGAACTTAAAAACTGAAGCTATCTTCTAAATGTACAATTCTTGATTTCTTTCTGTTACTTCCAAGAAATAAAACAAAGACTTCCACATATTTTTCATTAAATAGTCTCCATCCCTAGTCAAAATGTTAGTTTGTGTTGTGCTTCCATGTAGTTATTGTATAAAATTTCCAAATATGTGTTAGCTTTATTGTAAAGTATTTATATTTCCATAATGAAGAAGGCTGGTGTGGAAAAATGATGAGTTGATACTGGATATTTAGAGGAATGGGAGATGACTATTAAATCAGACTCCTGTGTTTTTGTATTGACATGGAGGATAAACTTAGTCAAACAGAAACTACACTTGCACTTACTGTGTTTGAGAATAAAATTCAAGACTATCAAACTTCAGCTTAAAACACTTGCAGTGCAGAAAACAACTTTTTGAAACACAAAACAGTGGTGATGTCATATCAAAACGACACTAACTGAGCTCATTTGATACGTGAAGCTGCAGACACTGGTCACTATCTTTAATTCAATATGGGTTTCTAATGTAAGTGAACTGTAGAGGCAAACCAGCATTAATAAATTATTTTTTTAATTTGTTTTTCATTTCATAAAACACAAACTTAGTCACTCAGCAAGCTTGTGGTATCTGGCTTACTCTGTTGTAAGAAATCTGTATCAAGTGCCTTCAATACCCAGTATTAGGCCTTAGTCAGCCCTGCTAGCATAAACAGGGTTCTTTCAACTAGTCATGTATCAGTGCTTTGAAGTCAAGCCCATTCTTACTGATTGATTTCCTGTCATTTGTTTGCTTCTCATGTACTATTTATGAGTTAATCCCTAATGTTTTGTCTCTCAACTCCTTTTCAGTGGAGAGATCATTGGATGCAGTGTGTGTATTTTCTGCCAAACGAGGAGCCAGTTCTCCAGGGTGAGAAGGTGTACCTGACTGCCTGTCGTGATGAGTACTCTGTGTGGTATAAGCTGCAGAAAGCCAGGTAACGATATGTAGGTTAAAAAAAAGGGTGGCACCTTATTCCAAGCTGCACTATTTGCTCTTAGATATGTGCTGTTTTGTGGAAGAGGAAGACAAAAAACAAGAGACTACAAAAATTACTAAAAATCTAAATGAACTAAAACTTGCTTAAATGAACAGGTGGAAAAAAATAAAAAATGATTCATAGAAACACAATTGAGCTTTGGACTGCAGCTTTATTCCTGGTGGTGGTATGTAGCAGAGAAACAAAAACTACTTGTGGTTGGTTCCTTGAACTCCTGAAACATAACTTAGCTGACCTGGAATGTAGGTAAGAGAGTGAAATAATTGCCATTTTGTCTCTCTTCATTTCCTATATTCCCAGTCAGCATCGTCTTTTAACTTGAGGAAAAGGCATAAGGATTAAGGAGCTTAATCGTGCTGGTTGTGATGACAGTAGCAGGCAAGATTTTTTTATTATTTTTTTTAAAAAAAAAAGGTCCAATTAGGAGTCCAAATGAGCAACTTTTTTCCTAAAAGTTCAAAGCCTAAAATACCTAACCACCAGAGACAGTCCAGTGGGATTTTATTTTTTTTTCTGTAAAGGCAAAAATTGGCCTTTTTGCCTCCTTTTATTTTGAAATGCAAAGTCTAAAAAAGTATCACTGGGGAGCTAGTAAATTTGAACAAGTACCAGTGGAGTCTATATGCACTAATGTGCATGCTAGTTAAAATGCATGAATTTACCTGTTTGGGAAAACAAATCTCTGATGCTGTAGTTAATCTTAAATTTAATTTCTGCTTCCCCCACACGTACTTCCAGAGGAGAAGACAAAGCAGATATTTGCGTTGAGAGTCCGATTTGTAGATGTCAGGCTCACCTTCTTTGGAATAGACCACGATTTGGAGAATTAAATGATCAGAACAGAACACGCCAGTACATCAAGTCTTTGATGAATGTGAGTGGATGTTACCTGTAGGTTTTCTGGCTTCTGTGACGGATGTGTGTATTGTTTTGTTTGCGGTGATTATTTTTGGAATCTCTTTCTCCCTTGCTAAGGAGTTTGCTCATAAAGTATATTTTATTTACATCAGCAAATGTAAGTTGGATTTTGTCATGGTATGACCTTTTGGTGTTTTTTTGTTTGTTTGTTTTGTTTATTTGTTTTTTGTTTTAATATCAAGCAGCCATTTTTGGATAGGAATTTGTAGCAGCTCTGTCTACTTGTGAAAAGCAGCATTGGTGGTTGGATGAAGTCAGGCTTTTTATGATCACGTGTGAAAATCAGAACATACATTCTTCTAAACACCCATTATGTGCTTGTGCAGACTTTTTCGGACCTAAAGCAAGGGGTTATATGAACTTAGAGTAATCTGTTCTAGTTGAAGTGGTTGTATTAATCATTGTGTCCTTATTTGCTATGGAACTGTGTGAAGTGGGGAAAAATGCCTTCAAAATGTCTAGAACTCTTTCATCTGGAATAGGAATAACAATGGCAATTTATTTTCCTGTAGGTTCTGAGAACAGATAGTGTTTGCCTTTGTATCAGTGATGGCAGTCTGCTGCCTGTGCTGGCTCACTATCTTGGAGCAAAGCAGGTATATTACTTCCTCCTGTTTATTTTTTATTTTTCCTGATCTTTTCATTTTAGCTTGGTATTTTGGGTTCTGTCATACTATGGCCTGTTATTTAATTATTTCCAGAGCCTCTTCAGTGCAAAATAGGAAGGAGGCTCCAATTGTATTGAAACGCAGGCTAAATTTGTCTCTGTTCAAGCTGAAGTCTAGCAAGATAACAGTAACCAATTTTGATGTTTACCAGTGCATAGCCTTGAATGAAAGTGCTGTTTTTCATTTCTCGTTGATTGCTGTTTACCTTCTTATATCTTGGTGCTTTCAAAAATACTGTTTCTACTGACCAAAATGTCTGGCAGTTTTTTTTCTTTTCTGCTCACCATTCTATAATTACATTTATTACCTACTCTGAAGTGAAAGGGCTGTAACAGCAAGATAAGAGGCTTTAAGAATACCGAATCTGTGTAGATGTAAAACTGAGCATTGCCTGGCTGGCTCCCTTACATACATACCTTACATGATGTGGGCTTGCAAGGGGCCTTCAGACTAAAATCTGAAAAATCAATTGGACTGAATATCCAGGAATATCTAATGTCTGATACACAGTTTGAAGTAAAAATCTATTCTGCGTTTGAAAGAGCAGATGAATGGATATACTCTGGATAACCTCTGAAATACTTAGCTTTGGGAAAGCTTCTCTCAGCTGAAAGGTACCAGTAGAACTGACACTGTAAAATACAGTGTGGGTAAAGGAGCTTTAAAAGATCAAATAGAATAAAGGATAGAGATACTAGCTTCAAAAGGCTGGTGTGCTGCAGTGCACATCAGAGCTCTCTCCAGCTAGCGTGATCAGATCGTGTTAAACCACACTTACAACTGGTAAGAACCTGATGGGGGTTGATTTGTTACACTGGTGATGGGGTTAGTTGTAAGTGACCTGTTTTCTTTCTCTGCTGAGCTGAAGTCAGGGTGATGCACTCCTTATTCACATACTTCTAGGCGGAAAACAGTTCTTCCTAAAGCTCCCATCAGGATGAGCCTAAATCTCCAAATTGCTGTCAGAAAAATTTGAACATCTAGCTGACGGCAGCCTGGGTTTGAGTATTTTGCTGTAAGACTTTCCTTTTTAGCAATATCCTTGTATTTATGCAGGGGTAATACGGGCCTAGAGCAAACAATGATATGTGCATCTTAAAAATGGAAAATAAATAGTTGCGGTCTATTGTGTGTGTTGTTTTTTTTCTTGTGCAGCTGTGAAAACACATTATTTAGCCTGTAGCTATTGAGTATATTTTGTTACTGTTTAAGAAGCATGTGACAATGGGCTGTAGAACGGGCATGTAGTTCATTAGGGCATCAAAATATTTCCCTTGCTGTTTACTATGTAATCTTTTAACTGTTATGTATTTTCTTTAGGTATTTACAGTAGAAAACTCTGCTGTGTCCCGTTCTGTCATGGAGAAAGTGAGTTTCAATTTTGTCTTGAAGTGGTAAATGAGCTCTTGGCATTTCTAATGCCAAAGCTGATGATTTGGATTGTCCTTACATAATTGCTTGGGAGTTAAATAAGATAAGTGAATGCATTTGATCATACAGTTTGACACAACAGTGGGAGGCAGAAGGATACTGGGGGGGAGGTGTTGTTCATGTTTTTTAATAAGTTGTACAGAGCTGTGTGCAAATACTTGGAGGAATATACATGTATCCCATCTGAGAGATGTCCGATCTCACAGCTGTAGCAAGCCGAATAGGTCACTGGGTATGTCGACCCGAGCAGAGGGAGTTAAAGCTGCAAGTGTTTGGTCTCTCCTTGCAGATACCTGCCTGAGCTTCTGCTCTGCTGCTCTCATTGTGTTGCTGATAAAAACCAAGCTGTTTGTTTCTGAAGTTTAGTGGATTGTGAGGGCATCATGTAGTTTGTACCAGTCCAATCTGTACTGCTTTTAAGAGAAAGTAGATGGTGAGTCCAAACTGCAGGTGATTTTTCAGCTGCTCCTTCAGGTAGAGTTCAGGTAGAGCACCTCTTGCAAAGTGCAGACTATTCAGAAGAGGCAGCTAATATCTAAGAAGTGATTAGAAGCAGTTTCTTGAAGTGCCTGGTCATCTGTGTCTGTTTCAGATGGCACTATATAGTCTTAAAGATTATAAAAATGTAGGCAATTTAGGATGCAAATCTGGTTTCAATCGCAAGCCAATCATACAGTGTATTCATAGTTCCAATAATATTTCTCTTTCTTGACTGTCCTTCCTATATGCTTCTGAGTGAAGGTGAGGCAAATGTTGCAACATCTGCTTTTTATGTACTTAATTGAAGGAATAGGAGAGTCACGTACTTTAGCTCACTTGGTGTGACATTTTGTCACTAATGACGTGCACCCTTCAGGAACAAGCTTGTATCATCCTCAGGGCTGAGTTAAGGAAGGCATTTTCTTAAAATTTCTTGTAGGTATTTCTTTCTTTCTTGTTTATTTTTTTCTTTGTTAAATTATTTTGATATAGGTTTGAATTTCAAATGTAGATTTTGATAAAGACAGAATATTACTTTTATTTTAGTTTTTTAAAGCAAATCATCTTGAAGATAAAATTAAAATACTAGAAGCACGTCCTGAGTCACTGACGTCATCTCATTTGGAAGATAAAAAGGTATGTAATAGTTGTCCTGTACTGAATTTCAGTGGCCTGGCAGGGGAGGGAGAGTGAAAATGACTTTAATTTTCCTTGTGTGCTACTGTACCCACAATGAACCACAGTTCATACAAAGTGTAGCGAGCTGACAATTGAGACTTTGTCTTCCTGAAACTAAGTAAAGCTTAATCTAAAGGCTTTGGGTTGGTTTTCTTTTTCATTTTTTTGCTTTGTTTTCCGAAGGATATGACTTTGCTTTCTTGCATAATCTACAGCAGTTTTAACAGCAGTTAAACCAGTTTAACTGTGTATGTGTTGCTAGTCTGTAGTTCTTCCTGAAGCCAATCAATAGATTGCAATCAGGATGTACCAGCATCCTTAAATGAAAATTTTCAGAGCTCTCTGACTCTTCTTCCAAAGCTTTCCAACTGAAAACTGCAACTTTTTTTTTATTGGACTTTGATGCATGAAATTTCATTTTAGAATTCACTGACTAGAACCCTAAAAAGATGTTATGCAGTGTAAGCAGTAATTAAAACTGTATGGAGAAGCTTTTATCTACGTGTCTGTGCTTGCTGTATAGCATTGTCATCTAGTGAAGTTGTAAACAGCCTGTGTTGTTGTTGGAGCTGTTGTTCTTTATGATAACGATTTTTATCTCTTCCTTTGTTTGCCAAGATTTCCGTTCTTGTTGGAGAGCCGTTTTTCACTACAAGTTTGTTGCCGTGGCATAACCTGTATTTCTGGTATGCTAGGACAGCTGTGTCCAAGCATCTTGCCAGCAACGTCACCATCCTGCCTCAGTCTGCCTCTTTGCACATGATGATCGTGGAGTTTCAGGTGAGGTTGTTTAGAACCACTTGATATTAATATGAATTCACTTAAAACTGAGTACTCTTTCAGGAGTTTTTAATGCCAAGGTTATCTTATCTTCATACTGTTCACTTTGATATGCTTTGCACTTACCACCTGAGGAAAGAATAAGAAACATCTTGAAAAAATGAGTTTTGCCAAATCAACAATCCCTTATCAGAAAATTACCTTGAATTTTTTTGCCATTTTCATTGAAAAGACTGAACATTTTAAAGTAGTTCTTTAGGTTATCACTGAAGCATGTCAGAACTGTGGTTATTCATAAAATGTTACGTTCTGTAAAATAACAATTTTTAAAATGATTTTTTTTAGTGTAAGAGTGTAAGCAGGATTCATAATTGCATGTTCATTTTCTTTGAATGACTGGAGACTGCACACAGTTCTAAACTTGGGCATAATAGGGGTCATACTACTTTGAAAAGTAATCTTTCAGAAGTTTTACAAAGGTACACTTTTTTTTATTAAGGGCCCTAAGATGGTCAGTAAAGATTATTAAGAGTTTGCTTACAGTGACAATGGAAATTACAAAAGTACTTAATATGCAAAGATTCTGTCCAGTAGCATAAGTGAGGGAACTCTTTAGTCTGAAACTCACTAAAATATATCTATGAAACAAAACATGGTATATTCACATAAATATAATCTTCAGTTTATCTTTCCAAGATGCTAGCTTTTTTATCTCTCTTTTCTTCCTTCTGATTTCATCAACTGTGTAGTTTTGTGTCTGAGCCTTGTTTCTCTTAGTAGTTTCCTTGTTCTAATGCACTTTAGCCTTGTTGCCTCACTTTCACCTTTAATTTGTGCATCTGAGAACATGTATGTTCTTTTTTCCTGGGGGACTAATCACCCACACTGCGTACATTTACATGCCTTTCACGGTTTTCTGCAAAAGTGTAGAGAATATGAAATGAGAAAATAATGTAAATCTGAATCGTCATGTAATAGGAAGCAGGTGTTTAAGGACAAATCAATCAATGTTTTTAAGTAGGTGTATGCAGTTTACTAACAGTTGAGTTCACAGATAAAGCTATTTCCAGTAACAGAGCTGAAGTATATCCCATTTTCCTTTTTAGGACTTATGGAGAATCCGGAGTCCTTGTGGCATCTGTGAAGGTTTTGATGTCCGAACTATGGATGATATGATTAAAGTAAGACGACTGAAAATAATTTCAGCACAAGTCTTAGCAAAAGAGAACAAAACTGACCTTGACTTAAGGAAAAATGTATCTAGTGACTGTTTAAAACCTTGAATGTTAGACAGAATAACATTGTTTCAGTTTCTCATAAATACTGTGGCTCTCTAGTTCTTGCAAAAGGGGTCTTGAGGTTGTGTGTTTCTTGTCATTTGTCAAGCTGTTCAGTTTTCAGTTTGCTTTGAAAATGCTTCCATTATCCAAAAAGAAAAATCCTGTTCTTGAAATTTTATTCTGTGCTTGAAATAAAATCAGGTGGGAGTTGTTTGTAAATGAATCCTGCAGGACTTACTTGCCCTTGCGGGTACTTTTGAGGAAAAAAAGGCTCTTTGGTGTCCAAGAAACAGGTATGATGGCAAGATTTTTATCTCCATATTTGAGGTAGCCATTTAGATTGCCTTTCTAGTCTTTGTGGAGGAGTACAGGTAGTTCTAGAGTAGAGTTATCTCAAGGGAGAAGAGAAGCTTAAATGCATTGTATCTTCAAAGTGCACGTTTTTGTCTGACTACTGAGAACTGTAGTCCTAGCAATTAATTCATATATGTAGTATATTTTTTCCCTTGTGCTTAAGAAGTACAGTCCTGTTCTCTTGGAACTGTATTGTTTAAATATTTTGGGTTCGGGATACAAAGTTAACTTGAAAACAAGGACTAGTTGCCTTTGAGTTGTTTTCAGATTTTTTACTTTTTTTTTTTCCTTCAGAGTTCTCTGGATTTTAGAGAATCTAAGGAAGCAGAACCGCACCCTTTGTGGGAATATCCTTGCAAATCACTCTCTGACCCCCTGGAAGTTTTGGTGTTCGACTTCAGAGAGACTGTACCACAACACTGTCTCAGCACAGAGGGTTCTGTAAATCTTTTACGGTGAGTTTTCTCATTGCAATAAATGTTCTCATCATAATTTATTTTTTTTTTAACCTCATCTTTAAACTGTGTGTTTGTTATGGTTAGCTAGCGGGATTGTACTTTACAGTTTTTAAAAATGTAACCTAAAGTTGTGGAATTCACTCTTGACATGAATTTCCTATGGTTACTCACAATGGGCTGTAACAGTAAGGGTAATTTCTCAGATAACATACCCTTATTTCATAAATAACATTTTGTCAGCTTTTACCATGATTTAAAACATAAACAGGTTAATTTATAGTTTATAGAAAACAAACTATTGTCTAGAAGATTTTAATTACAAAATTTGTTCCTTGTTGCTGAGTTCTTGCAGACAAAGCTTCTACTTACCTTTCCATGTTACTCTGTTTAACAGCTTTGAAGTGTCCATTATCTTTCCCTTTAACAATAATTCTAACAATCTTGATATTTTTTACATCATCTGAGATACTTTTAACTATAATCTAACTACAGTTTGTAGTTATTTCTATTCAAGAATGAAATGCAGTTAAGAATTAAAAAACAGGAAGAAGGTACTTTTGTCTATCTAGCTTACATAACTTAAACACTACTGGAGTTGTATGTTTCTCTTTGTGAAACCAAATTAATAATTTCACAAAATCCAGAACCATCTGCATACAGGGTCTCTGTGCCTTTGCACTGGTTGTATTTAAGAGGCAATGTGCTAGCATGACCTCTGCCCCTTGTGGAGCAGAGACTTGAAGTGAGATGAGATGTGTGGTTTTCCCCAGAATGCAGAAACAATATAAACTGGGTTCTCTGAAGGATGTACTCCCCAAATACACTGTATAATATATGCTGTGTAATCTTGACTGTTTGTTAAATGACCGTGTTTCTTAAGATTAGTTATGACTTATGTTCCTCTTCATTTTATTTTTTAAATTTCATATCTGCAAGTATTTAAAAAGTTGCTACCTATTTACCAGATGTACCTATTTATCTATTTTTTTTATTCTGCTCTTCAACTTTTATACACAGAAACAAGTTATTCATGCTTTTACAGCTCTCACCCAAGCTATGTGAGGAATAGGTTCAGTGTTTAAGATACAGTATTATGTAAAGATAATGTTATGATGATGGGTTTTGATCCCCTACCTCTCTTCAGGAAGGGAAAAAGCCATGGAGCAGTTTTGTGGATGGAATATCATCTTACTGCTGACATCTCAGTTAGTACAGGACTGATGCAGATTTCAAACGAAAAGGTACTCCTTCAATCTACTTTTATTATCTCTGTAGGATTACAGTGCTGAAAAATGGGTCTCTGCTGGTTATGCTTGGTTTATATAGTGCTCTTTGTTACACTCATTGAATATTACATGTATATAGGCAGAACTAGTAGAGCTATGTGTTTATACTTTTGGGGAGAGCGGGAGATGAACCTTAAGAGAGTCTGAGCTGTAGTTTGGAACTACATGCAGAACTCAGATAGGATGCTAGTTCAGAGTAGCATTTATACAAGTTACATACAACTCCTTTTATACAACTTCCCTTTCTCAGTTTAACAAAAGCAAAAAAATGGAGGGGAAGGAGTATTTTTGGTAGTCTATGTAAATATTCTTTGACCAAGTCTGTCTGTTGTCTACGACTTCAGTGCAGAGTGTGGCATTTTAGGTTGCAAGTTATGCACTCCTGTAATGAATGGGTGGTAATGAAAGTGATAACTTTTATCTGATCTTTTTATACTGAACTGAGAACAAGAACTCTTGTACTGTCATTGCATTATAATAATAATAATATCCAGTAATAGTCCAGTAATAATATCCTAGAGTTGTGACTACTTTCACTTTTAACTCTTTCCTGTAGGGAAACTGTGAATGGAATCCCCACTGCAAGCAAGCTGTCTATTTCTTCAGTTCTGTTATTGAATCAGAAACTCTGGCAGACCTTCCTAGTGCTGTCACGTATGCTATAAATTTTGACACAAAGACAGGAGATATTGCAATGGATTTTAAACTATTATAAAGTACTTTCCTTTTATTTCTAAATTATAATAAACTGATCCAGTATTCTTTGTATGGCAGAGGGTTTTTGTTTGTTTGTTTGGTTGGTTTTGTGCTCAGAAAGCAAACAAACTATTCTGAAAAATATTTTTAAAACTTTCTTGTTTTCAAAATATATAGCTGGGGAGGCAGAGAGAAATGTTTTAAGGACCTGTATTCCCAACAGGATTTATATTATATCTGTACACCTACTTATTGCCATCTGTTTCATTGTGAAACTACGTGGTATTTTGGGGTTTTAAATGTTAAGGGGATAAAAAACAATTGATGTACTGGCTATTACATGGTATATCAGTGGATGAAGACACTAATCTTTACACTGACATTAGATAGAAATTAGTTAAACACACCTGTTTTTTAGGCTTGCTTTTGCCGCTGTAAAATGGAAACTAATCGTGAGAATGCACAAAAAGAAACCCCAAGTCAAGCTACATAGGTGTAGCAGTACGTGTTAGTACACATATTAAGGAAAAGCAATGTACATTGTGGTCAGTATTAGATTGAAATGTTTGGTAAATTAAAGTATGTTGGACTGACATTCTGCTAGAGTCTGATACGCTGCATTTCCGAAGAGACAGTGGCCCAAGTTTGGAAAGATATACCTGATTAGAATATGTACATAATCAGGTTATTTGGAAATGACAAACTGATAATTGTCTGACCAGAAACAAAAGAAAAAGAGCCATAGTCTCAAAACTTGCACATTTGTAGGATATGTATAATGTGTGTATATGATCAAAGTTTTGGCTTATACTCATTCCCTCAGTGGTCTGAATGATATCTGCAAGTTCAGGTAAGTTGTATGTTGTTCTGCAATAGATGTTTTCCACAGCTGAGGTTTTCTTAGTTCCATTCTAAATCATATTGGCAGAGGTTGCAGTGTGTGACCACGTGTGTGCAATTAATTTTGATTTAGATGGACAATCAATTGCTGTATCTGTTTTGTACGTGTGATCTATTAAGTGAAATAGAAAATCAATGTACTCTCTGTCCTAAATTATGTCAGCCAGCTGCAGGGATAACTGCTTGCCAGAGCTACTCCCGTTTCCTCTGCGCAGCAACTTCTGTCAAGTGATAGGAATGGTGGAAAGAAGCCATGAGGGAGCAGGAGCCTACTCTACTTTGCCTTGTCACCAAGAAATGTAATTCTGGTGAGTAGGAATTTTAATTCCTAAGAGCGTGATCATATTTATAGACCTGGAAGCCATCTAAAATATTGCTAAATTTTTCAGAACTGTTTTCCTGACAGACATCTTAGACCCAGTAGTTATTAC